>NC_044345.1:785578-2138078 GCF_007399415.2 Gopherus evgoodei | reverse complement strand
AGGGCACCTTCAGCTCAGCCTGGCGCAGCTACTCGGAACGGTTAGTCTCTGCGGGAAAATGGGGCAGAGCGAGCCTGGCCTTAGGGCCAACCCCAGCGCAGAGAGAGAAGGAATGTCCAGCAAGGAGGATAGATAGATAGATAGATGGAGTATCTGGGGATAGATAGATAGAAAGATTAGATAGATGGGGTATCTGGGGATAGATAGATTAGATAGATGGGGTTTCTGGGGATAGATAGATAGATAGATAGATAGATAGATAGATAGATAGATAGATAGATAGATAGATAGATAGATAGATAGATAGATAGATAGATGCGGGACCGGCTGGCTCACGGTCCATTAGGAGGTTACCAAGACGTTCTCCTCTCGCCCATGTCAGCAGGGACGGTGAGCCACTCAGATGGGACGGCTCTCTGGAACGTGTGCAATGCGTTTGGGGGGTCTCTGTCCAGTTCCGAGCAGGCAGGGGTTGCCGGAGCATAAGCAGCACTGCAGGCCAGCTCCCAGCCGTGCTGGATGCCCTGGCTGACCAGCACACACTCACCCAGCCTGACTCAGAGCCGCATGTTTACATCATCCCCAGCCAGAGACAGCTTGGCAGACAAAGGGCCCCAGTGTCCAGCCTGGGGCAGCCCGACTGGGGGGTACCAACAGCCTTGCTGGCTGGGCACGGTGCCAGGGGCAGGCAATAGGGCATGGCATCTCCATTCTTGGGACTTAGGAAAGTGCCACCCCACTGCACCCCCTGTCCCCCAGCGCTCTCCTGGCCAGCTCACCACCGCCCAGCACAGGATGGCTGCCATGAAGCCAGACGACAGCCCGAGCTGCTGGGGCCCGGTGGGAGGAGTTAGGGTGATTTGGAGGGCTCAGCTCCTGAACTCCCTCTGTCACCCCCCCCAAGACTTTCCTCTTCTCTTGGAACCAGACACAGTTAAATAGCACACAGGCCCCAGGACCTGAAGCAGCCGCACAAACACATCCAGTTCCAGGAACCTCTCCCCGGGTAACACCCTGCCCAGGCTGGGGAGGCAGAAGGGGGCGAATCCAGACCAGGGAGGGGAATTGCCACTTACCCCGGTTTGCTGCTTGGGAAGAAGCTGCAGACAGGGAGGGCTGCGTCCCCTAGCGATGGCTTTATACCCGGCCAGCAGGGAGGGGGAGCGGGCAGCTGGCCCTGGGGGGCAGAGCTCACCGCTCCAGTAGTTCAGCAGAGCGGTGTAGTGTTTCCCATTCCAGTCGGACAAACGCCGCCCACGTCCCAACCCGCCCCCCCCCCCTTCTGCAGTCAACATCCGAAGTTTAGAGCAAGTCACTGCCCACCCCAGCAAGTGAGCGGTGATATCGTCCCGGCCAGGCGGCATCTAGGGATCTAAATGCACGGCCCATGCCAGAGACTGAGAGCAGGACAGACAGATTGAGGCCTCTGGTGGAGCAGGGCTAAGCCAGCAGAGGCGAGGGAAACGGGAGGATGGGAGCGAGTTAACTCCAGGGACTGCTGGCAAACCCAGTGGAAGAGCTAACGCCAGGAAACTGTGCTTCACTTTGTGACACAGCGGGATGTGCTTGGAGGGTGCAGCGAGGATAAAAGGCAACCAGTGTTTCCCTGTGACAAACCCCCTGCCCTGGGCAGCTGACTACCCCGAGCACGAGCCCAGATGGCCGGAGCTCATGCAGACCATTCTCGCGTTTGCTTCTATTTTTTTGTTAATGACAAACCTGGCCTAAATCACTGGATTCAAATTTCCCTCAGTTCTTATCCTGGCTCCCTGCCACCTAGTCCCCCAAATTTCTGGGTAGTTCAAAAGATCCCAGCTCTGAGTCTGCATCTGCGTCTCTGGCATTTCACCTGCCTCCCAGGGCCGGAAGGTAACTAGTCAGTTTCACCCGGGCCTCACTCACTCACTCACACTCTCTGGTTCTTGCCAGGTGCCGCCAGGTCTCAGCGGCTGCAAACCCAGCAGGGGACACAAAGTCAGACCCCCAAGCCTGAGAGCGTTTTGATTGAACCGTTTTTTTGACTCCATGAAATTGCCTCTGTGATTATTAGGGTTTGAAAAATTCATTAGCCTGAGTTAATTTGGGGGTTCAAATTACCCAAGCGCTTCCCTTTGTTAGTCAGTTATTTATGAGGAGCGTTGGCCTGAACACGTTCCCTTCCAGCTCAGGACTAACGCGCTCCCCTGACGTGGGCCTTTGCCCCTTCCAGACCCTGTGCCCAGCGGCGGAGGGAGCCCCGGCAGGAAACGGCCAGAGGACGGGTCTGATTGAACAATAGTGTCCCTCTTGTTGGCCTCCAAGTGCTCGGGGGGAAACGTCACTAAACCCTGAAATTCAAAACTGGCAGCCTGGCCAGTGCCCCAGACACCCGGCAAGAAGATGAGCCACACTGAGCCACGCCAGGGAGAACGATTGTGCACTAGACTGGCTGGGCCTTGCCCAGTGTTTAATATATGCCAGAGCTGAGTCCTGGTACCTCTAGGCTTTGCAGTTCAGAGCCCCGGCACCGCTAGGCCTGGCAGTTCAGAGCCCCAGCACCGCTAGGCCTGGCAGTTCAGAGCCCAGCACCACTGGGCCTGGCGGTTCAGAGCCCTGGCACTTCTGGGCCTGGCAGTTCAGAGCCCCAGCACTTCTGGCCTGGCGGTTCAGAGCCCCAGCAGCCCTGGGTCTGGCAGTTCAGAGCCCTGGCACCGTGGGCCTGGCGGTTCAGAGCCCCAGCACTTCTGGGCCTGGCAGTTCAGAGCCCCAGCAGCCCTGGGTCTGGCAGTTCAGAGACCGGCACCTCTGGGCTGTGGTTCAGAGCCCAAGCACCGCTGGGCCTGTGGTCAGAGCCCTGGCACTTCTGGGCCTGGCGGTCAGAGCCCTGGCACTTCTGGGCCTGGCAGTTCAGAGCCCCGGCAGCCTGGGTCTGGCGGTTCAGAGCCCAGCACCACTGGGCCTGGCGGTTCAGAGCCCCCAGCAACTTCTGGGCCTGCCCAGGTTCAGAGCCCCAGCACCTCTGGGCCAGGTGGTCAGACCCGGCACCTCTGGGCCTGGCGGTTCAGAGCCCCAGCAGCCCTGGACCCGGCAGTGCAGACCCGGCACCTCTAGGCCTGGCAGTTCAGAGCCCCGGCACCTCCGGGCCTGGCGATTCAGAGCCCCGGCACCTCCGGGCCTGGCGATTCAGAGCCCCGGCACCACTGGGCCTGGCGATTCAGAGCCCCGGCACCACTGGGCCTGGCGATTCAGAGCCCCTGGTACCTGCAGGCGTGGCAGTTCAGAGCCCTGGTACCGCTGGGCCTGGCGGTTCAGAGTTTGCCAAAATTGACCCAAATTCACCCATTGTGTTGGTTGCCCCGATTCTGCATTTTTAAGTGATTTTCACAAAAATGTTGCCCAGCTACAACCAATAAGCACAAGCCACTACCGTTGTGAGCTAAAGGATTGAGCACCCCAGGCGGGGGTCATTTGTGGGGAAGGCCTGAGACGCTTCTCTGGGGGGCATCTCTGCCCCGCACGGGTGAACCATCACATTCAGGCAGTTGGGCAGTGCCTCGAGCTTCCCATGCTGGGGAGATGGTTACCCAGAGGCGAGACCCTCGACCCGAGGGAGCTGCTGGCTGTGGCCAGACTGGAATGCGGGGCCGGTTCTCCGGCTAGTCCATCCCGTTTGAACTTCTCCGGACTGCCCTGACCCAGAGGCCTCGCCCCACCCTGAGTTAGAGGGGGTGGAGTCCCTGGCCACGAGCAAATTCACTGCTTCCTGGGGCCTCCGAATCCCCCAGGGCCCAGCCAGAGGGGAAAGGCCAGGAGGCTGCATCTGAAAACAGGCTGGCAAAACCAGGCGCTAGGCTGTTCGCTTGATCCTGTGGAGATGCCACCCCCGTAGCCCCTGCTCTGGGCAGGCCGTGGGGTCAGCGGGTGCTCTGGCTCCTGCCAGGTGGCCTGGGTCACTTCGGCTGGGATTTACTGGAGCAATGAGGAGTTTGTAGCCAAGATCCCAAGGCCGGCAGCTTTTTCGGAGCTCCTAGCTGCTGAGCAGCCAGCTCCAGCCATGGAGGGAAGGGCGAAAAGTGCCCATCCTGGTGGTGACAGCGCATTCTCAGCTGGGAGGGGCCCAGGAGTGCCAGGCAAGGGGTGACCACAGGCCAGAAGGAGACATGGGGCAGCAGGCGCGATAAGGCCCTGGGGGTAGGGAGGGGACTCAGCCCTCCAGAATCAGGCTGCCGCCCCCACACAGTGGAACACTTCCCATTTCAATGCAGTGCCCCGGGCTGGGTTTGTGATGCCAGTTACCCCAGGGTAAAGCTGGAATCCTCCTGATTACGTCATTTGGAGCAGAATCCAGCCCTTGGGATGAGGCGGCGTGGGAGGGGGCTCAGCTGGTGTGCACAGTTCAGGGCGTTGTGGGCGGAGAAGGGAGGCGGCCGTGAGAGCTGCCACTCAGCCTAAGATCGGCAGGGGTGGCACGGCCCACGGTGGCGGCTGGGGTATGATAGTGGGGGGGCTATTTGCTGGGCCCCAGCAGAGAGCCACAGCCTGGCCCAACAGGGGGAGGGGCGCGACCCCTAGTCAACCCAGACTCCAGCCACGGAAAATGTTCCAGCATTTGTCATCAAGAAATGGAGCAACCAGTCCCTCCTTGCCCTGCTGCACACACCCAAGAGCTCGCACCTTCCCTCCCCACCCATGCCTGACACTGGGGAAAGGCTCCCCGGCACCTTGCAACTCAGCCCACGGCAGCCTGCAGCGGGTCCATGCTGGTAGCAAGAGGGGGAGCGGTTCCCCCACTGCCCCGGGTGAGATCCGCCACTGGGGTCGACCCGCGTCGCTGCAGTGAAGCCAACATGCGATCCGACAGGAGCTGGCGCCATGCAGCGTGGATGTGAAATGCTCCAGGTCCGAACCCTCCTCTCACTCGCTCCCCGCATGGCACAGGAGGAAGGGCCAGCATCACATGAAGGGCCACGGAGAATCAGGCCCCGTGATCCAGGCAGTCCAGACCTTCCTAGCTTTCCTCCCAGTCCTCGCACCCCTGGCCATAGCTACTGTGAAATCCTGCTGTTCGCCAGCAAGGGGCTGTGTGGTCAGGAAAGGGGGGGTCCATTTCTAGCTGTGCCACAGCCCTCTGTATGGCACTGGGCCGGTCTCTGTTTCTTGGAGTTTCAGGTCCCCACCCTCTAAACAGGGACCATAAACCAGCCTTGCCTGCTTAGATACTTCAGGGCAGGGGCCAGTCTCCTGCTCTCTGCTACAGCAGCACCCAGGACAGCTGGTGAGCTCCCCGGTGCCACTGGCAGCAGTTGAAATCCTGAACCTTGCTCTGATCCAGCGCTCCTCGGCGGGACTCGGGCCCCGCTTTCTCACTGAGCTGGGACACGTAAATTCATAGATTCCATAGACTCTAGGACTAGAAGGGACCTCAAGAGGTCATCGAGTCCAATCCCCTTGCCCTCATGGCAGAACCAAATACTGTCTAGACCATCCCCTGATAGACATGTATCTAACCTACTCTTAAATTCTCCAGGATGGAGATTCCACAACCTCCCTAGGCAATTTATTCCAGTGTTTAACCACCCTGACAGTTAAGAACTTTTTCCTAATGTCCATCCTAAATCTCCCTTGCTGCAGTTTAAGCCCATTGCTTCTTGTTCTATCATTAGAGGCTAAGGTGAACAAGTTTTCCCTCCTCCTGATGACACCCTTTTAGATACCTGAAAACTGCTACCATGCCCCTCTCAGTCTTCTCTTTTCCAAACTAAATAAACACAGTTCTTCAGGCCTTCCTTCATAGGTCCATGTTCTCAAGACCTTTAATCATTCTTGTTGCTCTTCTCTGGACCCTCTCCAATTTCTCCACATCTTTCTTGAAATGCAGTGCCCAGATCTGGACACAATACTCCAGTTGAGGCCTAACCAGCGCAGAGTAGAGCGGAAGAATGACTTCTTGTGTCTTGTTTACAACACACCTGTTAATGCAGCCCAGAATCACGTTTGCTTTTTTTGCAACAGTATCACACTGTTGACTCATATTTCGCTTGTGGTCCACTATGACCCCTTGATCTCTTTCTGCCGTACTCCTTCCTAGACAGTCTCTTCCCATTCTGTATGTGTGAAACTGATTGTTCCTTCCTAAGTGGAGCACTTTGCACGCTCAGCTTCTCCATGAGGCTGGTAAACCCAGACGCGCACACGCCTAGTTCTGTGTCCCACACAGAAACCTCACACGTCGCACACACACACACACTGGCTGATCTGAGATGCTGGTACCCAGCAATCCCGTTTGGCCATTCGTCCCCATTCCAAGCATCCGGTGCCATTGGCGCGGGATACAAGACGAAGGGTGATCAGCCCCAGGAGAGCTGGCGGTTGCCTGACGAAACCCTGGCAGTGAGTCAGCGTCCCAGGGGACTCGGCCGGGGTTTTCAGGTGAGTGACACCCTGATTCCAGGGCTCACCCCCCATGAGCAATGCCATCACACTGCTGAATGGATGGACAGCGCCCCGGTGGACCTGACCTGGGGAGCTGTGAGCTGTCAGGGGTGGGAAGTGACACCATCCAGGAAGCAGCAGCCTAAGCACCAGGTTAATCTTCACCCCCGGGGGATGAAGACTGAACCTCCGGGACATTAGAAGATCCAGGGTTTCCCCTCTCCCCAGGGAATCCCCAGGGCGGGGCCAGGAGAGCTGGGCCTTATGCTGTCTCTGAGCTTGGCACACGTTCCATTTGCCTATGGGGATGGATGGCTTGTCTAGGGGAGCTCCTGGCTTGGGCCTGGGGGAGAGGGATGGGCCACGGGGAGTAGCTGTGCTTTGAGACACTAGCCGTCCTCTACCCCACACCAGCTGCCCTGCCAGCCCCTGCGTGACACAGTTAATGTCTCAACGTTCTTTCCTGTCTCCCCTCATTTGGCAATGGACGCCTGGGCCCAATGCTCAGGGATGCCATTTGTCCACCAGGGCAGGAAATTCCTGGGGGATATAAGCCACCTTTAGCATGTGCTGTGTCCTGTCATGAAAACGTGCAGTCAGCCGTACTGGGTCAGACCAGTGGCCCATCTAGCCCAGAGTCCTGTCTCTGATGGGCCAGTGCCAGGTGCTTCACAGGGAATGAACAGAACAGGTGATTCTCGAGTGATCCATCCCCTGTCATCCAGTCCCAGCTTCTGGCAGTCAGAGGTTTGGGGACACCCAGAGCAAGGGGGTTGTACCCCAACCATCTTGGCTAACAGCCGTTGATAGATCTGTCCTCGATGAACTCTCATTCTTTTGGCCCTTCACAACATCCCCTGGCAATGAGTTCCACAGGTTGACTGGGCATCTATACAGCCACAGTTGCACAAGCCCAGCGAGCCAGGGTCAGGGGCTGGCTGTCGCGGGCTGAGTAGCTGCCCCCTCCACCCCGAAAGCCCTTTGCCTGCATGACTTGAGAGCACGCTGTAGGGGGCGCTCTCTCTAGGACCCCATCTTGGACTTCATCCTGTGCTTTTCCAGTCCAATGGGGCTGCCAGCACAGCCTTATCCCCCCAGCCCCCTCCAGCCCATCTTCATCTCCCCCTCCCCATGGAGCATTCCTCTCTGACCCTTGGGCAGCGATGGGAGGAAGCATCCAGGCAGAGGCTGTGAGCACAAGGCAGGGCCTGCCTCCTACCAGTGCTTGGGGGGCAGTGGGGATTCCCAAGAGTGGGGTCTCGGTGCCAGGTGGAGGTTAGCTTGGTGTTACATACTCAGGGGCAGGCAAGTCGGAACACCGGATGGGGAGGACACTAGTGGGGAAGCAAACTGGACCAGGCTGTCCCACTACAAGGCTGGTTTCTTATGGGACAGGGGGTCCAGGGGAGGACTCAGAGCAGGGGCCCCAGGGCTAGGGTGACCAGATGTCCCAATTTTATAGCGACAGTCCCCAATTTTGAGGTCTTTTCTTATATAGGCTCCTATTACCCCCCAGCCCCTGTCCTAATTTTTCACACTTGCTGTAGGGTCGCCTTACCTGGGGCAGGAGACGGGTGCTGAGGTTGCAGAGAGGTAGAGATCCCGGGCCTGAAGCAGCAGCACAATACCAGCCCAGCAGCTGGAGGGACGGGTATAGAGAAAGCAGCTTTGGCAGGAACGTGGCCACCAGCAGGTGGGCATCCGGTGGGATGAGACACCGACCGGGTCGTCTCCACTCATGCTCCAGTGGACAAGCGCTCATAGCATCGGGACTGTCAGCAGCCTGACACGGCCACAGAGACTGGGCCAGGGGGTCCTGCTGAGGCCTGCGGGGAGCTACTTTTGCAATTGGCTGTGGGCAGGCACCCAGCACAGCTGTCGGACCCCCAAGAGGAGGGGCAGTGTGGTTAATGGATTGCACACAGGAATGGGCATAATGGATTCCTGGGTTCTGTGCCCACCTTGCAGTTTGGCCCTGGGGGAAGCACTTCTGTGCCTTGGTTTTCCTAGCTAGACATGGGCCTGAGTTCTAAGGCTGTCAGGAGGGCTAGCGAGGGGATGTTTGCAGAGGGATTTGGGCAGGAAAGATGCTAAGTAAATCACATGATTATTCCCCTCCCATCTGCCCCTGGAGTCACACACGGAGACGCAACCCCTGCCCAGTGTTTGGGGGCTGTGGCTCGTGGGGTTAAATAAAGCAGCTTTGTATCGTTTTGCTTCTCTCCGCCATGAATCCAGGGTCTGTTAGAGCCCAGCAGTGCTCTGGGGAAAGGGCTGGGCTGGGTTTTCTAAATACGCAAACAAGCTGTTTATTTTCCAGCAGGTCGAATGTGAACTCAAGTTCCCTGGCCAAAGCCACGAAGAATTCAGTCTCTCATGACCCTCTGCAGCCTGGGGGAATGAGCGTGCCAGCCTGGGGCACTGTCGGTTCTGGGTCAGCTTCTCCAAACCTCCTGGGTTTAAAACCAGAGCAAGTGAAATCGGCCAAGCCCAGTGCTGTGTGACGCTAAACAGCTGCTGTGTTCCACCCCAGAGGGGGCTGCACGGCAGTGGTGGGGCTATGTGCTGCAAAGCACTTTCAGCTCCTTTCTGGATGAAAGGAGTCCTAATAAGGATCATGGTATTTCCTTCTCTCTCCCCGGCCCGTTCCCCAGCGTCTCTGCTGCCCAGCAGGCTCCCGGCATTGGCTGAGCGCTTCTGGAGCAGTTTAGCTTATTTAGGCCAAAAGAAAACAAACAGGAGACAAATAAACCCAGCGCAAAGGCACAGTGTGTTCCCAGCACTGCCCTCCCCTTCCGAACCCAGCCCAGCCAGACAGCTCCTCAGCCAGGCCACTCGGGCAAAGCTAGGCTGGTGTGCACCAGGGGAGGATAGGTCCCAGTGTCGCCCGAAGACTGTGCATTCAGGCCTCTGACACAGTCCTTCAGCACGAGTGTCGTGTCCTGGGGCCCCGGTCTCCAGCACCTGCACCTTGACTTGTCATTTCCACCAGCGGGTGTAAAACAGTCCTCAGCTGAGCTGCATTTTACAGCCACTTTGCACGAGCGGGAACGATTGTGCAAGGTGTGAGGGGCAACGGTGAATTGGACCTTGGCGCCGGGTCGCTGGCTGGATTGGCCATCCCTGCTAGCCCTGAAATCAACAACACATGTGTCAGTTTCTCCTCTCCAAACCCCCAGAGTGGCAAAACCACCTTGTGGGTGGGGGGGTGCAGCCACCCCACTAGGATCCTGCTGCGTAACAGCTGTGGCTGCTCCCCACACTGATCGGGGAACAAGCCAAGCTCACCCAGCCCAAGCATTGGCAACAGGAGCAACTGGTTTATCTGGGTCAGTGCATAGCAAGGCAGAGGCTAAAACCTGTTCCGAGATACCGTAACCTGCTTGGCACGTCAGCTCCCCCGGGAGCTCACACTGATAATTGCTTCTCCCAGGGATCTGCCGGTGTGGACATGTCAGGGATGGAGTTTCTGCAGCAGTTCTGCCAGGCCGATGTGCCAGGGCGCTGCACCCGTGGGAGGCGCTTTAGACGACAGCTCCTGATGGGCGGGATCCCCGTGGGAGAGGCGAGGAAGCCAGGGGACCCAGCACAAGGGAGTGTTTGTTCAAGGTTAGATTCTGAGCTCAGTTTTCCTGGTGTAAAGCCAGAGACATTCCTCTGGAACTCACTGCGGTGAGTCAGGATTTACGCCCAGATCAGATTCCGGCCTGGAAGGTTGAACATTTTAGTCAGAGATTTTTCAAATGCGCCTAAGGGGTTTGGGGCTAAAATGCTTGGGAATCAGGAGTCATCCAAGAGCCTTGGGCAGCCCTGCTCCCCGCTCAGCTCGGTTCTTTCAGGGCCACGCCAGAGAGGGAGGATGGTCTAGCAGTTCGGGCACCGTCGTCAGACTTGCGCTAAAACCGGGGCTCAAGTCCCTGCTGTGCCACTGAATTCCTGCGAGACCTTGGTCCACTCACTGAAGCTCAGCTCCACCCTCTATAGAACAGGGACATTAGCACTCCCTGCCTCAGAGGGGTTGCGAGGGCGCATGCCTTAAATACTGTGAGGTGCTCTGATGCCATAGTGAGGGGCGCCAGCCAAGTACCTAAGTATTTATCTTAGTCTGGTAAAAATTATGGTGCGGTTCTAGGCACTGACCCAAAACCCAATGCAGACAAGGGGGTGGGGCAGGGCATGGGGAGATTTTGATGGCCATCAGATCTGGCCCCTTCTGTGTCTCTGCAGTTAAGCCCATTTCTGTGTGTGTGTTGTGACAGGGTCCCCCCTTGCCAGGCGCTGACCCATCTGCACACAGGGAACTTCACCCCTCCGGTGCCAGGGCATAGGTCCTCTGCCATTCTTCCCCAACTCCATCCAGCTGCTAAAGGCCGGGACTGCTGTGAACTTGCTGTGTCAGAGACAGGTGTGGGGTGAGCCCAGGACTTGGAAGCAAGAACCTCCTAAATTCTAATCCTCACATTAAAATCCTCCACGGCCAAGGGCAAGTCATTTGACCAGCTAGTGCCTCGGTTTCCCCATCTGTAAAATAATAATAACAGGATAGAACTTTAATTAGTTGCCATCTGGAAGATCAAACCATCGTGTTAAAATAATCCTCTACCCCATCAGGTCAAAGGGTTTAGACAAACATTGTTCAGTATTATCACCTTTCACTGGGGGGACAGGTACAGAGAATGGACGAGTCTGTGGCAGAGTCCCAGCATTCCTCCTCAGGATCAGGAAGGGAACCTAGGAGTCCTGGCTCCCAGTCCTGTGCTTTAACAGCTGGGCCTGTCCCTGTCTCTGCTTTACTGCTCTAAGCCGAACCTTCCAGCCGTTCCAGCTTGGCGTGGGTAACAGCCTTTGTAGGGTAACGCCTGAGTGTCCACCCCAGCACCCGGCCGGCCGCCAGACACCCGGCACCTGGCCTGGGCTCTCCCCTCCCCATCCTGCCCCCCGGGCCGGACAGTCGTAACACTGAGGTTCAGAGGTTCCAGTCTCCGGCGCCAGATGGGCCCTGCCAGGGTATTTCCTCCTGCGCTTCCTGGCCTAGCAAAGATGGCAACACCCCGTATGTGGTTCCCTTACTGGGGCCTGATTCTCAGTGGCATTAGTCCCGCAAGCCAGGAAGCCAGGCAGTCTGGGCCTGAGAAGCGAGCAGGGCTGGGGGCATTGGGGTGCAGGGCTGGGGGCTCTGGGGTGCTGGGCAGGGGGCACCGGAGTGCTGGGCAGGGCCTGAAAGGGGCTGCCCCTGGAACTCCCAGCTCCTGGGCTGCCTCCAGCCCCGCACCATGCATTGCAGACGGGCGTCAGGCAGGGAGCAGGATGCAGAGCCGGAGTCTTCCGTCGAGAAACGGAAGGGCTCGGGCTCGAAGGGGTGCAGTGGGGGGGCAGAGCCTGCCAGCCAGGCAGAGAAAGCAGCTGTTGGTGCAGGCTGAGCCAGCCCTCCCCCCCCGCCCCCAGCTCTGTCCAGCTGCCAGTTCCCCTTCTTAGGACATGGGCTGGGAGGCGAGGGCGGTGGGAAGGAGACGGGGGCCCGCGGCAGTCAGGCTTAGCGCACGCAGCAGGCAGGGGCACTCCAGCAGCAGCCTGCTCCCACCCACCAGTAAGTGCCAAACTACAGCTCCCAGGCAGACGGGCTGGGGGGACACTCAGGCTCGTGGGGTTTGGGGAAGGAAGGGCTCTCGCTCGCCATGGGGTGACTGGGGCCAGTGGATTTGGGGGCAGGGGAGCACAGGGGTGGGCTCAGCTAATTGACAGGAACTAGGGGAGGCAGGCTGGCCAGGTGTTAGCTGGTGGGGCTGGGCGGGGGGTGTGCTGCCCATGAGCCAGGGACCCACAGAGCTGGTGTGGGGCAGGGCCCATGGAGCGGTCGGGCCTGCTCCTGCTCCCATGTGAGGCGAAGCCGTCACTGGCACCAATGGGGGCAGGACTGCAGCCTCATTTGGGGGGGATGGGAGCGGGTGTGTGGCGGGGCCAGGTCTGAGTTGGGGGGCAGTGGTGGCAGCAGGGCATCCCTCGCTAATGGGGCTGAGAGGAGGGTCGAGGGGGCTGTGCTTGCAGCATGAGGAGAAAGAGGGATTCCCCCGCTTTTGCTCCCCTCGAGCCCCAGAGCGTTGGGTTGGGAGAGTGAACGGCCCCTGGGGTACGAGCCCCGGCACCTGCCCACCTTGGCCCCTGGGGTAAGACTCCCGGCTGCTGCTGCCCACCCTCCCTGGCCCTGCCCTGGGGTATGACCGGCCCCAGCCCCTAGTGTACCCTCTGGCTGCCATAGCCAGCACTCCCTCCCCCCTGCACTGAGGGGGCCTTGTCTCTGGGGGGGCCATTCCCAGGGGCAGTTCCCACCCCCCTCCGCTCCCACTCCTTTGCCCAGGGCCAGTCTCCAAAGGGTCTGAGACTGAGCTAGGGTTTTGCTGAGTTAATTCAAGCCACAGACTCAGGAGATGCCCCCCATGCACCCTGCCATCCCCAACTCAGATAGCTGCAGCCCCCTCCCTCCCACCCAGAGGGGGTGGTGTCCCCCCCCAGCAGCTGCCCCACCCATGCCCACACCGGGAGCTGCACCAGCCAAGGGGGCGAGTGGAAAAAGCAGCCAGTGAATGAGCTCTGTGTTGGGCTGCAAACAGCTCCCCAGCCCAAAGGGGAGGCCAGGCCAGGTTGCCCTGGCCAGGGGACTTCCCAGCCCAGATGTGTGGGGAATGAGAGGCCTCCATCCTGCCTGGCGCTGAGAGGGGATCGGCTCTGTACTTCCCCCCTATGGTACAGGACACCCAGATGGGGGTCAGCGCCCCAGCCGGACCCCAGCCGCAGGCCCAGGGACCAGGGTCAATCCTGCAATGCAACTCCCAGTCCAGGGACTTATCTTTAAAGCCCTTTGGGAAGGTGTGTGGCCCAGCGAAATGCCAGCTGGCCGCCCGCACCCTGTCCGGCCATAGCACCGCCCCAAACAGGGTGGGGGTGCCGGGGGGGTCTCCTGGGGCTGTCAGTCCAGATTGGGCCTGAGGAGGGGGAACAGCAGGAGGAGAGAGAGGCAGCAGCAATCTCCTGCTCCCAGAAACCTGCTTTAGGTTTCACGGTGCTGCTACCCATACCCCGTGGTGTCGGAGCTGGGGTGGGAGCTATAGGTGGGAGGCTGCTGGGGACGAGGACATATGTGGCGGGGGCAGGGTTATCGTTTTTTAAAAAGGTGCAACTAAATATTATTCCCATTTTGGGCTGCGCCACCTCGTGCTTTGCTCGTCTGCTTCAACTCGAAGCTTTGTGAGGCAGGGGGCCATGCTCCCGCTCTGCCCCCTGCCCAGCCAGGCCTCGGGTCTGTGCACTGTTGTCCTCCCTGCTCAGCTGTGTCTCATAGACTTACAGTACTATGGAGCTTCTTCCTTTATACAAGAGGCAGCGGCCCAGCTTTATGGGGCAGGAGGGCGCGAGCTGGCTGGCGAGGTGACGTTCTCAGGCACCGCTGGGGTGCTGGAAATTTTTGAGGTTGTCTTATACTGCTAGAGACCCTGTCCGCTGCAGGGTCCCAGAGCGCCGTACACAAAGGGTGGTGGGTGCCGAGGTGCCATGGGGCCGAGTGGGGTATAAATAGCCCTGCTTGCAAGTCGAGTGGATCAGAGAAGCGTTTCACCCAGCTGTGAAATGCAGCCAGCTCTGCAGCGGCATGCAGGGGCGGTGCTGGCCAGGAAGAAGAATGTCGTGTCTGACTGAACCCGCAGGTGGGGACCCAGGATATGATTAGCTCCCAAATTAGTGTCTGCATCGGCGTTCAGGCCGGCCAGCCGGTTTCCACCTGGGGTCTTGTGCAACAGAGCCATGGGCTCAGGGACTCGGATTGTCTCCTTGGAAACAACAGCATCTCCTGCTGCACAGCGCCCCCTAGTGCCAGGCCGGGCCAGCACTGACGGCGAGGGGAGAGCGCCCCCTACGGACCCCCAGCCCACTCCCTACCCCACAGCACCCCCTTGTGCCAGGCCAGGCCAGCACTGACAGCAAGGGGAGAGCGCCCCCTACGGACCCCCAGCCCACTCCCTGCCGCACAGCGCCCCCTAGTGCCAGGCCGGGCCAGCACTGACGGCGAGGGGAGAGCGCCCCCTACAGGCCCCCACTCCCTGCCGCACAGCGCCCCCTAGTGCCAGGCCGGGCCAGCACTGACAGCAAGGGGAGAGCGCCCCCTACGGACCCCCACTCCCTGCCGCACAGCGCCCCTAGCGCCACTCCGGGCCAGCACTGACGGCGAGGGGAGAGGGCCCCTACAGACCCCCAGCCCACTCCCTACCCCACAGCGCCCCCTAGTGCCAGGCCAGGCCAGCACTGACAGCAAGGGGAGAGCGCCCCCTATGGACCCCCACTCCCTGCCGCACAGGGCCCCCTAGCGCCACTCCAGGCCAGCACTGATGGCGAGGGGAGAGCGCCCCCTACAGACCCCCACTCCCTGCCTCACAGCAGCCCCTAGCGCCAGGCCGGGCCAGCACTGACGGCGAGGGGAGAGCGCCCCCTACGGAGCCCCAGCCCACTCCCTACCCCACAGCAGCCCCTAGCGCCAGGCCGGGCCAGCACTGACGGCGAGGGGAGAGCGCCCCCTACGGACCCCCAGCCCACTCCCTACCCCACAGCGCCCCCTAGCGCCAGGCCGGGCCAGCACTGACAGCAAGGGGAGAGCGCCCCCTACGGACCCCCACTCCCTGCCGCACAGCGCCCCCTAGCGCCAGGCCGGGCCAGCACTGACGGCGAGGGGAGAGCGCCCCCTACAGACTCCCACTCTCTGCCGCACAGCGCCCCCTAGCGCCACGCCAGACCAGCACTGACGGTGAGGGAAGAGCGCCCCCTACAGACTCCCACTCCCTGCCGCGCAGCGCCCCCTAGCGCCACGCCAGACCAGCACTGACGGTGAGGGAAGAGCGCCCCCTACAGACTCCCACTCCCTGCCGCGCAGCGCCCCTTAGGGCAGGTCTCCCTCCTGGGCTCGGTATTTGCAACAGAGGGAGAGAGGGGAATCCCCTGCTTTTGCAGGTCTCAATCCCCAGAGCTTTGGGCTGGGAGGGTGGAACTGGCTCCCGCAGGGACGCTGGCCCCTGGGTATGAGAACCCTGCCTCTGAGCATGAGATCAGGTATGGGGGCAGCCCCCGGGTATTAGAACTTGGGGCTCACCCTTCAGGTGGGTCTGGGGGCAGCCAGGGGGCATGTCCCCCTGGCAACACCCTTGTGCCTGCCCGGGCGGCGTTTGTCACAGGCTCCGTGTCTGTAACAGGAGCTGCGCTGAGCCCGCTCTATCAGCCGCGCTCCGGGCCAGGAATCTGGTTTCCTGGCTCCGCTGTTACTGCAGCAACCTTTCAAGCAGGGATTTTTTAATTTGACAAGGGGCCTTTATACAGATCTGCAGCGCTAGGCCGAGGGGGGCTCGGGTCCGTTACCCGATAGGGCCCCCCCGCCACGCCACGCTGGCTCCCATTGTCCAGCAGGTGCTGCCAGGAGACACCCGATATCCGGGACCTTATCAGCACTGGGGACAGAGTGAAAGCAGCAGGATGGGTTACCGGCGTCTGCGCCACCGCGGCTGGCACCGGTTCAGGAGCAAACATGCCAGAGTGTTCCACCGCACCGAGCCAAGGTACTGGAGTAACAACCCTGGGCCATCTGGCGCAGCAACCCCGCAAATACTGTAGTAATGCCAAGCCAAGATACTGGAGTAACAACCCTGGGCCATCTGGCGCAGCAACCCCGCAAATATTGTAGTAATGCCAAGCCAAGGTACTGGAGTACCACTCGGACACAGTGCTGGAGTAACAGCCCTGGGCCATCTGGCGCAGCAACCCCACAAATACTGTAGTAATGCCAAGCCAAGGTACTGGAGTACCACTCGGACACAGTGCTGGAGTAACAGGGCTGGGCCGTCTGGCGCAGCGACCCCACAAATACTGTAGTAATGCCAAGCCAAGATACTGGAGTACCACTCGGACACAGTGCTGGAGTAACAGGGCTGGGCCGTCTGGCGCAGCAACCCTGAAAATACTGTAGTAATGCCAAGCCAAGGTACTGGAGTACCACTCGGACATAGTGCTGGAGTAACAGGGCTGGGCCGTCTGGCGCAGCGACCCCACAAATACTGTAGTAATGCCAAGCCAAGATACTGGAGTACCACTCGGACACAGTGCTGAAGTAACAGGGCTGGGCCGTCTGGCGCAGCAACCCCGCAAATACTGTAGTAATGCCAAGCCAAGGTACTGGAGTAACACTCGGACACAGTGCTGGAGTAACAGGGCTGGGCTGTCTGGCGCAGCAACCCCGCAAATACTGTAGTAATGCCACGCCAAGGTACTGGAGTAACACTTGCACATAGCGCTGCAGTAACACGGTTGTGCTGGCTGCGGTAATGACCCCAAATACTGTCACAGCCCCAGCCTGCTGCAGTCCTGGGTCCCCAGTACTGGAGCACCGTTGTGCTGGCCCCAGCGGCTGGGGGTTCGAGCTAGACAAATGCAGGCTGGAAATCAGGTGCCAGTCATTAACGTTGAGGGTCATTAGCCAGTGGGACAATATACCAAGGGCTGGGGGGATTTTTCATCAGTGGCTGTCTTTGGGGTGTTTTCCTAAGGGCTCTGCTCTGGTTCCAGCAGGAATGAAGGCAGGGAAATCCTCTGACCTGGGCTACGCAGGAGGTCAGATGAGATTGTGGGGTCTCTTTGGGCCTGGGAATCTGAGCAGCTGCCGCTTCAGTCCCAGGGCATTGGTGGAGGAGACAGGGCCTGTTGTTGAGGCCCCACTGAGGAATGGGGTCAGTGGGATCGATGCAGCTGCCTGCGCCCCTCACAACTGTTAAACGGCCCCAGAGAGCTGAGGGGCTGCTCCCGGATTAGCCCCATGGATCCCCCTCGACCCTCAATTGGCCTTGGCTGATGGAGGGGGGGTGGTCCTTCAGCATCAGATGTTGACTGATTTGTGCCCAGTGATTCTCTTCCGAGCACACGTTTATTGTCTTCTGGGCCCTACTGAAAATTCGAACCCCGCGTTGGTGCCTCTCGGTGAGGCTGAGACGAGGCAGAGGGCGGGTGCACATGCAGGGAAAGGCGAGACACACATAGCTCCGTGTGCGTGCATGCGTGTTACAGTCTGTGCAGCCCCTCACACGGACGGAGCTCCCCTGCTGTCTCTGTCCCTTTAAATCAGGTGAGCACTGGACCAGCATCAGCTGGTCTCTAGTATCAGATCCTCCTGGAGGGAGGGGGGCTTGGCTCTTATTTAAAGTGACTGACCAGCCAACTCAGGCTCACTCTGCAAGAGTGTGGAGCCAGCCGGCTGTGTAGGGTAGCCCAGGTGAGCCCAGGGGCTGGGTGGCTCTACAGGAGTGAAGGGCTACTGCCAGTGATTCCCTCCAGAGGTGTCACCCCTGCTCTGATCTGGCCCCCTTTGCTCTGGTAGGGTCAGGGCTTTTCTAGGGGGGCTGGCAGCTGTCCTCCAGCTCTGGACACCGCCAGGCAGGTGGGGACCAACAGCCTTGGGTCAGAGCTCGCTTTGTGCGGGAGGTGGGGATGGGAGCAGCCAGAAGCGGTGGGGGGCTTCGAACATGTTTGTGCCATGGGCACCCTCTGACCCCTCCACTCCACAAGGCCCCTGGCCTGGGGCAGGGACAGGAAGGCCCCACCTGAGCAGGTGCCACTGCTTCCCCAAAAGTTTCCCTGGGGGACTGGCTGGCTGCAGGGCCTGATCCTGCCCTGCCCCCTGCAGACCCTTGTTCATCCTTCCCCGGTCCCTCGCGTTGGCCTTTCTGCTACAGCAAACCCTGTGCCATGAGAATGGGGCTGACCGACATGGGGCAGGGGGGTCTCCTGGCCCAGTCCTGGCTTGTGGCTCTTTGGTGGCCTGGATCCCAGCCAGGTTCCCAGGCGTGCCCATCCCCAGAACCGCCACTGCTACTCGGCCCCACATTGGCAGCCTCTGTGAAGAGACCAGGGGCTGGCTGGGCCCTGCAGGCCGCTCTCCCCACCTGTGGGTCCCTCCAGGCACGCTGGCAGGGTGGGGCTGTGCCCTTCCCCAGCCCCCCATCCATGCCACCCAGGCTCTGGGATCCTCAGCCCTTCGAGGTGCTTCTTGCAGAGCCGGCGCGATGGCCTCTGAGCTGGAGCGTGCCATGGAGGGGCTGATCACCGTCTTCCACAACTACTCGGGCAAGGAGGGCGACAAACGCAAGCTGAGCAAGAAGGAGCTGAAGGAGCTGCTGCAGACGGAGCTGGGCTGCTTCCTGGAGGTAGGGACCAGCCCGGGGGTGGAAGCAGGCAGGCCTAGGGGACTGCCCCTGCCATTCCAGCACAGGGACCCCTGGGCCGTCGCTCCCCCACGGGTGCTTGGCTCCTCTCTCGTGGGTGGTCGCCAGCGGTAGAGCTGTGCCAGGGCCCGGGGCAGGACGGCCGTTCCCTTGGGCTTGCGCCGGAGAAGGATCCCACATGCCCGGGGCTGGGCTCCCAGCCCTGCCCAGGCTGACGGGTCTCTCTGGTATGAAGTTTCCCAACATTCCTCTCTAACCTCCTGGGCTCCTAATTGCTTCTCCTCCCCCACTTCAGCTCTAACCCTTCCCTTCCCTGCTGACCCCTGCCCTCTCCTCCCCCATCCAGGGCCAGGCAGATAGCTCATGCCTCCAGCTTCCCACTCACTCTCTGGCTTGTCCTGAGCACAGGACCAGGGCCTCTCACTGGGGATCCCCCCAGCCATCTGGGCCCCTTTCCTCTCCCATAGGGGTGGCCCCACACGCTAACCCTGCCTCCCCCGGGGCTGTCTCTGCTGCAGACCCAGAAGGACACGGGCACTGTGGATGGCATCATGCAGGACCTGGATGAGAATGGTGACGGGGAGGTGGATTTCAAGGAGTACGTGGTGCTGGTGGCTGCTCTCACCGTGGCCTGCAACTCCTTCTTCTGGGAGGACACCTGAGCAGGGAGCCTGCACCGCCTGGAGCCCCCTAGAGCCGCACACCCCTCCACCCCCATTCTGAGCCAGCCGCCAGCATCTCCTCTAACCAGCTAGACAGAGCTACTCATTAAAGGCACCGAACTGACCCCAGTGTCCCGCCCCTTCCTCAGAGCCTGGGAGTGCTGCTGAGCAGCCTGGGGAGGGCACTGTGCTGCAGTGTGGCAAGGGGAGATTTGGGGTGCGGGGGAGCTCCTGCTCCCCAAGTCGACATTATCCCTGGTGTTAGAAAAGGGTGGAGGTCATGCTCTGGCCCATGGTGCCGGGCTCAGGGCCCTCAGCCTTGGGGGTTCCCTGGGGGAGAGTCGCCTCTCCGGCCATCAGCGAGACACACACCCCTTCCCACCGGGCCTCTCGGACCCTCCTCCTCTGACCCATGAGCCAAGCAACTGCCCCCGTCCCCAGACCTTGTCCCTTTGCTTGCCCCCGCCTCTGGCAAGCTCTGGCGTAACCCAAGTGCCTCAGCCGGGATCACCGCAGAGGCTAGTTTGGCCCTTTCTCTTCCCACATTCATGCCCATTCGTAGCTGGCAGCAGGTGGCACAGGGCCCAAAGCAGGAAAGGGAGGCAGGAGCCTGTTGGGAGGGAAACGGGGACACAAGGGGAATGGCTGGGAAAAGGGGCAGGAGAAACGTGAGTGACAGGTGGTGGCTGGACAGCCTCCTGCTGGGGTGGTAGGAAATCCACAAACACGGTGCTGGACCCATTCCCCAGGGGGAAGAACCGGTTCCTAGTTCCCTTCCCAAGAGCCGGGAGCGGCCAGGAGCCCAATAAACCGCCTCCTCTGATTGGTACCGGCTGAGCTGCACGCAGCGCAGGGGGGCTAGCAGTGCTGACACTGAATGTCACAGACGGACAGCTCCAAAGCCGCCCACCCATTCTGTGGATTTGACGCTTCTCTGGGATGGTGCCAAAGCACTTTGCAAACTAGATACCGATGCTGCTGAGCTGCAGCCACCTCTGGGGTGGAGGGTGGTCATCTGTGCACAATGGTCAGGAACAGAGGGGGAGAGCCTTGACAAGAATTAGGCGGGCAGAGGGAATCTTTAGGAAGAATGCCCTGACATCATTAATGTCTGTAACAAAGCTGACAGGAGCTCAGCATTGACAAGCTCATCAGAGGCAACCAAACTGCGCAGAGGACTGATGTGTCTGTGAGCAGAAAGCAAAAGGACTGGAGAGAATCGGGTTGGATTTGAACCTGTGAACCCAAAGAATCTGATGCTGAGCTCTGGCACCCCCTGTTCTTTGCCACAGGTTCTCATCTTCCCTTCCCACCCTTTGCAAAAGAGAAGCTCAAAGCCTGGGATGCAGAAAACGGCATTGAACCCCTAGCAGCAGATAATAAACTGATCTGTCACAGCCACAGAGACAAACCCACCACATTTCAAGGGAACACAAGTACTCGGTGGGATGTGAGAGTTCTCTGACAACAACGTAAGCTAGGAGTAAACCCACTGCAGTCAGGGGAGTTACGGAGCAGGAGAATCAGGCCCACTAAGCAAGAAAGAACGTGATAAGCCAGTCAAGAGCTTGTTTAAAACATCTTTTTTAATTGTTTTTCCACAGTGAAGGTGATATTAACTGTGATCCCCCAGGCAATGTTGCCAAGTACAGTGATTTTATCCAGGGGCGGCTCTAGACATTTTGTCGCCCCAAGCACGACGGCATGCCGCGGGGGGCGCTCTGCCGGTCGCTGGTCCCGCGACTCCGGTGTCCTCCGCAGGCATGCCGCCGAAGGCTGGCTGGCTGCTGCCCTCTTGGAGACCGGCAGAGCACCCCCCTCGACATGCCGCCCCAAGGATGCACTTGACATGCTGGGGCCTGGAGCTGCCCCTGATTTTATCATGAGCCTCCTAATATTTGATGTTTTTCTTAAAGTCCCGGCTCCTGGAGTTAGGAGATGGCAGGACGCTCTCAGCTTTCATTTACAGACAAAAATCCTTGGGGTTGCAGAGAGAAGCTAGAGAACGTGAATCAATGCAACCCTAAAGGCTCCAGAACCAGCTGCGAAATAGAAAGAACCTCACGTTGATTACGTTTTAAAATCTCGGCATTTTTAATCCACTCTCAGGATTTTTTGAGGGCTGACTCATGATTTTTGAAAGCTTGAGGTTGGTGCTAATGCTTCATGTGCAACACACACGATATTCTTCACCACAGCCGCTCACTTCCGCGAATACAAAGCCACAAGGACAGTAGTGGGTGTATTCTCCCAGGAATGCACAAATCTTGATTAGAAACCGATGGTGCCACTGCCAGCTGAAGCAACGGAGCGCTGAACTCTTGCCCTCTGCAGTGCTGGTGCACATGTGGAGTAATTCAATGGGGATCAACATCCATGGGAGTGAGCCTTATTTTCTTTTTCTTAGTTTTTACCATTTTGCTGCCAGTTTCACCCCCTTGGCAGGCCCAGAATGGTAAATGGGCTGGCCCCTTTGCAAGCTGAGACTTTCACCTGATGGTTGGCATCTCATGCACTACACTCGAAGCCTTCATTTTAAATAAACCCACGTCATTTTGAAGAAAACCTGCAAACCATGAATGGAGTGTAACTGATGCATCGACCTGTGCCTCTGCAGACAGCCTGAGCCAATAGCTCTGGGAGATAATCAGCTGTCCAGCTGACACAGAAGCGGGTTTGTTGGGGGGTTGTGTCAATGCTGCTAGCTGGTTTGCTGCTGAGCCGAGTAGGCTGGAGGAATTTCATTGTACAGATCTGTGTAATATCAACTGGACTTATTTTGATGTCATGAGCGGGCAGGGCTTGGGCCAAGGACTTCTGACCTCTGAGTCAGGTTGGGTGAAGGGCCACAATCATCTGTCTGATCGATAACTCACAGGAAGTGCGGGCTTCATCCATGCAGTATGCTAATCATCCAACCCGGGGGATCCACTTAGGGAGCCCGAGGGGGAGTTCAGTCCCCGAGGCCTCTGCTGATGGTCACTATCACCTGGGGTTGGGTCTGAACATGGACCTAGAGTGAGATCCTAACCCTGCCCCCCAACCCTCACACAGAAGCAGCCACGTGCTGGAATGGTTTGGGGGGCATGGCCGGACCTGCCACTCAGCAGGGTGCAGAGGCAGTTCTCCTAGCCCACCGCCCACCCTACAGGGGAACAACGGCTGCCAGGTTATCCCAGCCAGAGCAGGGGAGCCCCCCATACCCAGCTGCTTCCAGAGGAGTCAAACCCCAGGACTCCCACAAGTGGGCTCCCTCCACCCAGCCCAGGCCTCACAGCCTCCTTGGGGCCACAATCCATGCCCCCCCTTCCAGCCCAGGGTACCCCCCAGCTGCACTAGGGCCCTGAGCTGCACCTCCTCAGGCCTGGGGCCCTGCCCCAAGCCCCCCTATATCCCAACCTGCTGCCCCTACTCCAATACAAGGCATTGCTCATGAGGCCCTCCTAGCCTCTGCCCCAAGCCCCCCCATATCCCAGCCTCCCCCCCCTTCCTGGGGCCCTCAGCCCCCATCCCCCCTCAGATCCAAGGCTCTGCCCATGAGGCCCTCCCGGCCTCTGCCCCATGATCCCCTATATCCCAACCTGCCCCCCTGGATGCCTTAGCCCCCCCACTCGAATACAAGGCTCTGCCCACGATGCCCATATCCCAACCTGCCCCCCCCCATCCTGGGGCCCTCAGCCCCCATCCCCCTCAGATCCAAGGCGCCGCCCATGAGGCCCTGCCAGGCCCACGCCCACTGCACCAAGCCCCGCCCCCAACTCCCCGCTCCCGAAAAGGGAGTGGTCACATGGCTCACCCCCTCCGGGGGAGGGGAAGAGCGGGGGTGATCACGTGGTGCAAGGCCCCGCGAGGGGAGAGAAGAGTCACGTGGGGGCGTTCTCGAGGCTGCGCAAACCGAGGCGGCCGGTCGCCATTTTCCCCGGCTCGGCGCGCGGGGGGAGTAGGGAAGGAAGCGGCGGCCATTTTGTTTTCGGCGCTCGAGAGTGAGTGCAGCGGGGAGCGGGCGGAGGGGACGGAGCCCCACGGAGCCAGCCCCGCGCCCCACCCCCGCCCCGCAGCCCCGCCCGGAGTCCTGGCGACCGTCTGCTTCGGTGACAGAGGGGTCCCGGGGGGGGGGACCGGCTGAGGCGGGGTTACGGGGTGCTGTGATCACGGGGGGGGGGGGCCGGCCCGGCCACTCCTCCCTTGAGCGGGGCCCGGGCTGTGGGCCTGGGGAGATCAGCCCAGCAGAGCCCTCCGCTCTTGGGGCTAGCAGCCTTCCCGCCCTGGGGGCCGGGCCGGGCCTCCCTGACCCCCTGCGGGCCGGGCGCGGGGCCGGGCCGGGCCTCCCTGACCCCCTGCGGGCCGGGCGCGGGGCCGGGAACCGGGCCTCCCTGACCCCCTGCGAGCCGGGCGCGGGCCTGGGAACCGGGGCTCGCGGGGCCGGGCCTCCCTGACCCCCTGCGGGCCGAGCGCGGGGCCGGGACCCGGGGCTCGCGGGGCCGGGCCTCCCTGCCCCCCCCCCCGTTGCGAGCTGCCCTGTGCAGGGGGCTCCGCCGCTCCCCCCTTGCGCCTCGTCTCGGTGGCTCGGGCGCTGCCGTGCTGGGACGAGCTCCCCGCATTCGGTGTGTGGCTAATAACAAAGCTGAATGGCTGGCGCGGGTCCGACCCTCGCTCGGGGATCGCTGCCCGCCTCCCTTGGTGGCCAAAATCTCTGCCGGGCTTGGGGCCCTGCCGCGCAGGGCTTCAAAAGGCACTAACTAAATACCAGCTCGGTTGCTGCTGTCTGACAACTGATGTCACACTTCCAGCTGAGGTCATAACTTGGAGAGAGGAAATATTGCATCCAGAGCCTGAATGTCTAGTGCAGTGGTTCTCAAGTGGTGACCCCTTTCACAAAGCAACCCCTCCCGTTATAAGTTAAACACTTTTTTATATATATTTAACACCATTATACATGCTGGAGGCAAAGCGGGGTTTGAGGTGGAGGCTAACAGCTTGTGACCCCCCGTGTAATAATCTTGCGGCCCCTTGAGGGGTCCCAGCTCCCAGTTTGAGAACCCTCAGCCTAGTATATCAGAAACTGAATCCAGAATCAGAAAGATTAATTCCTACTGCTCTCCTGCTTAGAAAAACAACCTCAGTGAAACCAGCCAGTTAGAAATTATCTTCACCAGGCTGTTAATGGCATACGTAAGTGAGATCTTCACTGAAAGTGGAATTTAATGCCACAGAAACATTAATCTGACACACAGTTGAGAGATGAGATAGCATAACTCAACTAGTTTAGTGAAACTTACCTTTTAGGATGTTTTGTGATACTATGAAATTCCCTGCTAGCACAGTCGCGTCACTGATTTACATGGTTCACACACAAGTTTGGCATGGAAAATCTAGCCAAATAATTTCATGGGCTCAGTTCTTCTTACTAAATCTAGCTACTGTTTGTTTCAGACGATCGTGATCTGAAGATGGCTGCGCAGTCGGCACCGAAGGTTGTGCTAAAGAGCACCACCAAGATGTCTCTGAACGAGCGGTGAGGAAGCCAGCAGCAACTTCAGCTCATAAGAAATTTTTACTTAATTGTCACTGTGTCCAGTGTCCAAAACTGACATGGTTCTGCCCTGTTTTAACCTAACTAAAAGAGAAGCAGGTGGCTATGCACCTCTGTCTTAAGCTGCAACAAATGTGGTACACGAGGTTAAAAGGGCAATTGTTTTGGAGGATTTTGTCAGTAGCTGTTAATAGTAAACTATATGAGACGTAAATGTGGTGGGATGTTCTGATTAAAAAAAGAGAAAACCTCGCACCCTCCCTTTTCTTCCACGTTTTACATTTTATATAGTTTGACCACTGCAGGCATGGTAGCATGTTACCGAAGCTGCAGAAGGCTTGCTGCTTTGTCCAAGGGAGACACACGCATGTGGTCTGGCCTGTAAGAGGCATGCCGCAGGCCACCAAACCAGCCCAGAGGCCCTTTAACAATGTTCTTGGGCCTTGTAAGAGGCAAATGCTTTGCTTCATCTCCATCGCTTTCCTTTCTTGGCACTGCTTCTTTTTATTTCCTCTCTTAAAGAGCCCTCTGCTCTTTCATGCCACTAAGCTTTTGCAAATCTATAGTGATGAACTAACAGTGAGGCTTCTGTTCATATTTCACTTTCTCACTAACTCACTCTCCAATTAAGTGTTAATATCATTAAGCCAAGGAGAAATGAAGCCGTTTATATGCAGTCCCTATTCCACTGTTCACTGCAGTGAGCAGTAGTTTTAGCCAGTGCTTGTGATTTATGGCCAGGCCGGCAGATCGTTAGATACAGTACAGGGGAGTTACCTGCCTGTTAATTTTGTTAGTTCCAGCCAGACCACATTGAGCACTTTGTAGTGCTTAATTTCACTGTCATTTGTAGCTATTAGGATACTGTAGACACTGATTACTGGTGAGGAAGCCTACGTTCCTGGTGGTATGTTCACACCACATAATTTTTAAAGGCAGAAAATCCCTAATGCACCAAAGAAATTCTCAAATGCCAGCAAAATTGTAGTCTTAACGAATGCACTCATATGTTGGCATCTCTTATGGTGATAGAACTGTCCTCCTTATAAGTATTATGCCAGATCTTTGATTTTCTGTTGTCAGAGTGATGCGACTCAAATATGCTTACTGCCCTCAAACTGTTAAACAGTTTCCCCTCTAAACTATCTGTCTTGGCTTTTGCATTCAGATTTCAGTTTGCTTTCCTGTTTCGTTGTAATGTCTTCTCCTGTCTTTCATGGCCATTTCTGCTTGTTGCTTGTTTTTCATAACTTCTTTCACCTTTAAAAGCAATAACTTAAAACTTTATCACTTTTGAATTAATATGTTGCACTTATCCAAATCTGCATTTCCTATTCTAGCACGTTTGTGGAAAACGAGGAATACATAACTCGCATATGACATGATCTAAGTGTGGCACTTTTTACATAAAGTTCATGGGATCTGGAGCTCCAGTCTTGAGAGCCATGAAATGCCATAAATGTTTGTAATAAAACTTTATTTAAACACCCATTTTGTTCGACCTTGAAGCTTTACTAATATGCTGAAGAACAAACAGCCGATGCCAGTGAATATTCGGGCTACCATGCAGCAGCAGCAGCAACTGGCCAGTGCCAGAAACAGAAGACTGGCCCAGCAGATGGAGAATAGACCTTCTGTTCAGGCTGCCTTGAAGCTTAAGCAGGTGAGAGAAAGTGTCCTATTGCACTGCGGACAGTTGATGATGCCTGTCAGCAGCTGGTGGCTTTTCAGGATATGAGAATTTTTCAAGATGTCGCTTGAAAGTAAGAGCTGAGAATGTTTGGAGGGACTTCAAGAGAATTTCAGATTGTCACTGCAGATAAGTAATGCTTTATAGGTTGTTAATTAATACTGTTTAGTTCAGTTAGTCTGTCATGTCTTCTGTTGGTTATTTGTTTAAATCTCCTCCTTTGCTATTTTTCCAGAAGAGAGGACAACCTGAAATTTCACAGCTTTTTCCCTCTTCCCTCACCTAAATGGTCTGATTCCAGTTTTCTGGATCTGCTGAATTCTTAATGCCTTAATCTAGCTGCTTTCGCATTGCAACATATTAGCTCTTGTTCCCTGTTAGTGCCGCCTTTTTTTTTGAGGGGGCGGGGTCTGCCTGTTTTTTTCTCTTTGTTTTATGCTATTGCCAGCAGTTGTCTGAACAAGAACTACATGAACTAAAAATGAGTTCTTGGTTTCTCATAAATTCTTGCTAAAATAACAAGAATCTTACTATTCTTGTTATCCACATAGACTGACCAGAGCTGTATGCTACTGAGCAGCCCAAAAGTTGGCTTCCATTGGAAGGTCCAGTGTGGAACAGCAGATCTGAGCACGATGTATTCATACTGAGTTGTACATCACATTTAATAGTACCTGTGCATTTCTCAGTGAATGGGGTCTGCTAGATGTGAGCCCTCGTTGATAAGATAGTGATTAGACTATGGGGCCCAAGAGGCAGTTAGCTATGTTACTGTGCCAAAGTGCTTCTTATCAGAGTATCTCAAACTGAAGAAGGTAACGAGCTGTATAACTGTCTGTTAGTGCAGAGAGAGACTTGGAGAGTTTCTCTTGAAATTTGTGTATGTATGATCCATGGAAATAATTAAAACATGGGTCTGGAGGGTCCTGCTACACTGCTGTGTGCTAGCTTTAAATAGCAGCCCCGCATGACTCGAGTACAGTAGTCGTTACATATAATCCCAGACATCTTTGGGCACACTAGGAGAGAACTGTGGAAGGTACCTATTTGAGCGGCTTTGTCACATAACTACAATCTTTATCTGACTCTTGTGCTGGAGTTTGGTGTTCTTTTATGAAAAGGAATGTGACTGCATTGCACTCAGAGCCCAGGAGCCTGCTGTCCCTAAATTCAGAACCAGGTGCTAGTAAGAGAAACTTTGTCTGGAGCTTCTAAACAAAAGTTCTATATATGAATAATTTATGGTTTCCACAGAAAGGGTTTATAGTATAACTCATAAGGGCTTCACTAGTGATATGAAAGGATAGGCAAGTCTCATTTCCTAAAGGACGTTGTTCCCCTTGTTTGCGGAGTCAGTGAGTGGCTGAATCTGTGTGAGGAAATAGACCCTTTCCCTTCACTCCACTGGCACCTGTTTCACTTTTTCATTGGAACCATGTGCGCACACACACGCTATCTTTTAGGATTAAACACGGTTCTAGATCTTGCACGGCAATTCAAGATCAAAACGTATGTTGGGTTTGAGGTTCATGTTGGAACTTCTGATGGAAAAGAAGGTAGAGCATAGCTCCTTCTCAGTCAGCGTAGGTTACGGGGGTCCAGAGCTGCTGTAGAGTTCTAGAGTACAACCTGTCTCTAATGCCCTTTCTCATGTTGAGGAACTTGGGCTGCATTGAGGAGCGTTATGGAAATGCATACAAGTAAATCTCATGTGGAGATAGAGCCAGCAAATCAAGTGGAGCATTGCATACTAGGCCTGGTGGCCTGTATGGGTCACACCTCCTTATTAAAGATGACAGCTGCAATGTGTTCTTCTGGGAAAATTTGGGGACTCTAGTTTAATAGTGTTGGGTTGCTCTTCAACAGTCATCACCAATTGACTTTGGAAAGTCTATTCGCTGGTACCTAGGGGAGCAGGGACTGTTCCTCTCTGGAGGAGCATCCTGTGAAGAATATTAGGGTCTTGTGCACCATTAGTGAGGCCATACAGTCACAGCTACGAACTTTCAAACTCACTACCCACCCCACTTCACTCAGGACAGCACCATTTCCCCTAATGCATGACCATCCCTTTCTGTGTTACACCAAGTGCCAGCCGATGTGCTTCAGTGTCCTGTTCCAATTCAGATAGTACAGGGGGCAGGTTTGGTTGCACAGGTTAAAGAGTGGGTGTTGTAGACCTGTTGTGGTTCATCTAAAAGCTGTTATACTGCCTAAAACTGTGAAATACCTGAAATCTTACGATTGTACTCGAAGACAGCAGGTATCTAACATCATTCTAGCCCCTGCTGGCCACTCTCCAGAGAAGTTGGGCGAAAGCAGCTTTAAAATTTGTTTGACACAAAGAACCAAATGTATGGTATAACGCAAACAAATCCCAAAATTAAGCCCAAAATATATTGGGCTGCGTGGTATAAACTAGGTCTAAGTGTTTCCTTAACTGCCTTGCACTGAGTTATCGGTCATTTGAGAGGAGAAAACAATCTTGGTCTTAACTCTGAATTTCTTGGCTCTTGTGGTTTTTAATTTGGAGCTTAATGCAGTTGTTTTGGAGGGGGTGAATATTCCTGTTTGTGCTAGCTTATAAAGACAAATATGGAAGGGTTTAGTCTCTGTGGATGTCTGGGGAAATCTAGACATAAGATTGTTCCAGTGAGATCACTGGATTTGAAACTTTGGGCATATAATTATCAGAGGCTGAGTGCACAAGTCTCCTGGCTGTAGACGATCTCACTTTTACTCTAGGCGTTTGCAGCAGGCTCATCACTAGTGCCTGAGCACCTTTCTCAAAGGGAAAGCTGCAGCTCACCTTGGGGATTAGATGTCTGTTTCACTTCTTAGCTGGGCTTACACTTGACAGACTGGCCCTCTCTAGACAAGATCTTTCTTGAGACGTAAATACTTTGCAGTGGGTCTTGGGCCCTGTATAGGTTCTGCTTCCTCCTTTGCTGGTGGAGGTATCTGCTTCCATCTGTGCCAGTTGCATGATAAGTCCCTGATAGCTACATGACTTTCCTGTTTTTAAAAAAACTTTCATTCCAGAAGAGCTTAAAGCAGCGCCTAGGTAAAAGTAACATCCAGGCACGATTAGGCCGGCCAGCAGGACCCCTGGCTCGTGGAGCTGTTGGAGGACGAGGGCTACCTATGGGTCAGAGAGGTTTACCACGAGGAGCCATGCGTGGTGGACGTGGAGCGAGGGCGTTGCTGAGAGGAGGCATTCCCCTCAGAGGTGAGTATATTGTTAATATAGGAAATAAAATATCCCTGGGGGAGGATATTGAATGAGTTCTTGCTAAGTTTGACAGCTAGCTTCTTGTTTTGATTACCTGCTTGACTTTTTTTTCCTCACCCCATTAAAGGTCAGAGTTTACTTCGAGGAGGACGTGGCGTATCCCCTAGGATGGGCCTGAGAAGAGGTGGTGTTAGAGGTCGTGGTGGACCTGGGAGAGGTGGTCTAGGCAGAGGAGCCATGGGTCGTGGAGGAATTGGTGGCAGAGGTTAGTGTGCTGACGTCTGGGAAGGCATGAGGGTATTGTTTAGAGAAGAATCTGAAGCAACCTTTAACTTCCACCTTCTTGGTTAAAATATAATGTATATTAGCACCTGTGAAGTAGAATCTCCACCATAAAGATACACTTGCTTGATACTGTGCTGTACACTGGATACAAACACATGTTTTCATTTTCTGAACTGTTGGTTTTAGCAACATTTGTGCTGAAAGGCCAGATCCTAGTTGGTGTCATTGCTTCCCAGAGGGTTCTGGATAGCGGTGGTGAAACTGGCCAGAGTCTTGTCAGTATCACGCTCCTGCTCCATGAGGCTTTGAGTAGTGGCGAAGGCACTGGTGCAATTTCTGTACAAACGACTCTGCATTGTTTCACTTTCCAATCAGGAATGAAGTGTAACCTTCACAACCATATGATGCACATTCCTTAAGTGAAGGTCTAAATTATGCAGAAACTAAGGGCTTAGGCCTCCACCCTCAACAGGGAAGTGTCCTACTTGCTGCTAAAGTGGAAATTTTTCAGGCCCTGGTTTTATTAGTTCACTAGGAGTTTGAAATGAAATCTGTTCCTTAAATACTCAATCCTTTTCATAGTGCAAAGTATTAAATTTCAGCAGTCCACAAACGGGATTGGCAGTAGAACAAACGTAGGCTGCAATTGCAGCTGACCTAGTGGAATCATTAATGCCCAAACTAGAGAATTCTCAAATAGGACATCACAGCAATCAGAGCTCACTGAGCCACATGCTGTGGCTTTTTATTTTAGCAAAAGGCCCATTGGTTTCTTTGCAGCACCTGTGTTCCTAGATGCGGGGGCAAATGGCAGGTAAGAATCTACAACTTCCTTGCTTTTGTGAATTAATATTGGAGATTAAACATTATTTCCTTGTCTTCCTTGTAGAATCACATTAATTCAGTCCTAGTGGGTTCTAATGCCGAAACAGGTCCCTCAGAACTAGTTTGACACCTAATGTAAAATTGGTGGGATATGTGTCGAGCAAGCTTATTCCTAATTGTTAGTGGCATTGCTGCTTTCTAAAGCTTGGTAGGAAGGGTGGTGGGGAATAAATGCTGATTATACTTGGCTAGTAACTCTCTGGTGCATCAAGGCACTAGTGTGTGTTAGGGATTAATGCCAGGCTAAAATGGTACCAAGCAATGTAAAGTGTACCATGGGGCTGCCCTGTGGACCCTGCCTTGATGCTGATGGGCACACACAGCCCTGTACAAGATTGCAAATTCAAACACCATCTCAGGCAGTGGAGTCTTCGCTACTTTTAAAAGTACATACACTGTATGGAGTTCCAGCACTGTATGGGCTGCCACTGTCTCCCGGAGGGACAGAGGATCATTAGTGCTTTGATATGTAACAGGTATACAAAAAATAGGCCACACCAACTGTTGGGTCTGCTTGGGCTCAGCTGCAAAAAACATTCTTTGTTAGGTCTCGCTCAATAATTCTAGATTACTGGCATTGCAATAGCAAGGTCTGGTGCAACACTAGATTATTTATACTTGTTCAAAGGAGAAAACTTCCTGTTTACTGTGACAAATAGTTTGTAACTTGCCCACAAGTAGGAAGTCATTAGTTCTCATACTACGTAAAGTAGACGCGTGTATTTAGAGTGCAGTAAACATATGTGGTGCTTTACAAAATGGGTTTAAAGAAAAGGACTCCACTCTCAAGAGTTTGGTGTGATTCAGATAAATTTGCCTATAGCTCAGGGAAACATGAGAAGCTCTGTGAGAAGGAGACAGATGTAGGAAGGTTCATGAAAGTGGGTTTAAAGGAGGAAAAGAGGGTGCTTGTCACACCAGAGGAAGGAAAATATCTCATGCACAGGGTTGGGAGCAGCGTGGGAGGTAATAGGATATGGATATGGAAGAGTATAATGAGATTGGAGGATGAACTGAGAGCAGAGATACTGTGGGAAGACAGTTGTCCAGAGATTTGAACAGACACTTGATGCACAAGGAGAGAGACAACCAGGGGAGTGACTTGACTAAGGGGCTGATCTGGTCAGTAGCAGAAGCGGCACCATTGAGCACCAGCTGTCTCCATCTTGCACGTGACTCTCTCGCATACCACGTAGTGTACAGAGTGCCACTCGGTGGTCTCTACATTGAGCACTGTTATGTACCTGAGTGGCTTCTTCAGTGGACTGCCCACCCGATTGTTGGTTTGCCTAGGTAGTATGGGATGGCGAGTTGAGGGTGCATGGGCAGCTGTAGCTAAACTCTCATCGGTGGGGTTAGGTCAGATCCTTAATGTTTGCTCCCTCTGTCCGATTCTGGTGGTGCCATTCCAGTTTGGTGTGTAACTGTAATCTTGTTTCACTGTAAGGTCGTGGCATGGCTGGCCGGGGAAGAGGGGGCTTCGGTGGTCGTGGCAGAGGCAGAGGACGAGGAAGAGGGTCTGCACGTCCTGCATTGACCAAGGAACAACTGGACAACCAATTAGATGCTTACATGTCTAAAACGAAAGGACACCTCGATGCTGAGCTGGATGCTTACATGGCTCAGACAGATCCAGAAACTAATGACTGAAGGTCCTTCTGATAGACTCTCATTGAAGTTAATGTGTATGTCAATGCCCATAAGCTAAAAATGGAAAAACCTGATTCATGCTGGAAGGACCTGCAGGAACAGGGGTGGCCCTGTTCTACCAAGAGATCAGATTTTAGTGTGTTTCTCTTACATTTTGATACTATATGTTGTATGAAACCTTTTTTGGATTGTTTTTTATAATTTTTCCTAACTACTCTGAACATGAATGTGACAGACGAGCTGCAGATACAGCTACTGAGATCAGTGCAGGGGTGTGCTCAGCACGCCAGCCTGGCTGCGATGGCACACTAAGTTCCTTTGTGTTTATGAAGGGAAGATGCTGCCTGTATGCCACAATCTGTGCATTTTTAGGTGAAGTGCTCATTGGTGTGGAACACAAACTGGGGATCACATGGTTATACGTGCCTCTTACTCTTCATGCTTTGTTTCAGGGTAGGAGTTGATCCCATAGTGTGGCTAAAGGGTAAATATCCACATTTGCAGTTTTATTGTTGCAATAACTCATTTGAAGTAAACATACCAAAACGTCTCCCTCCAGGACTGCCTGATCAATCGAATTCAAGTTAAGAAAGACAGACATGTCAGTCTTTTATTTTGTACCAAAAGTTCATTCCCACTGCTTGCTAGCTAGAGAGGATTTTCCAGGTTAAAGGCTGTTTTTCAGATAAAATTTGAATTTATTTTGTATCATGTTTGAAGGGATGGCACTAATGGCTTCTGTGTACCAAAATCTAGAAAAAGAACTAGCTTCTGTTTTAAGGATCTTGAAACAAGCACATTTAATGATGCTTGAAAGAAAATCATGGGTAGAATAGTCTCTCCAAAATCGGCTTTAACAACAAGTGCTGTTACCTTTCAGTGTAACCAAAACTGAATTTTCAATCCAGACCAACTTTGGTGGCTTCTGTGGTGCATTTAACCTAGGTTGGCTTTAGAAGTTGAGAAGGGGTTTGCCTTCCTCCCTATTCCCCACCTCCTCCCCCGAAGATTTAAGTTCAGCCATCCTGTGAACTGTTCCAGTTTCAGTGGAATCTTGTATTTCTCGTTCGTTGTGACAAAGGAGAAACAATTATAAAAACAGTATGTGGACTTTGTGGATTTTTTAAATGCAGTAAGTTGTAAGAATGGTATTCTCAAGCATTAATTGTTGATCGTAAACTCTGTGGGATGAATAACTTTCTAGTGGATATGAGAAGACAGTAAACTATCATCCTCTCCTGAATGGAACATCACAGCTACGGTTAGAACAGCTTCCTCTCCACTGGCTGGCAGTCCATTATAGCTGGAATTTCATCTAAATCCCCCGCTCTCATGGTGTTCATTGGAGGGTGGGGGACTGCCTGGTCCTCCCTTTGTTATGCATGCTGTTGCTATCTAGGGCTCCCAGCTAATTTGTACAGGGCATCCTTGTCGTTTGACTTATGAGACAAACAGCACTTGCAACGTTTCTGAGTTGGCACCCTGATTCAACTTATGACATTTGGTTTTGACTGTACAATGCAAGGGCATTCAGACTGCCAACTGTCTTTTCACATGCATTAAGGCTGTGATGTAACTTAGCTTTTGCACTTTCAACAAGGATCTGCTTTACTAGTGGGGCCAGTAGATTTCAGTACTGCTATAGGATGTTTCTTCCCTAACCTCCAGTTATCTTCCTCTTGAAAATACTGTCCCTATAACCCCTGCTGTCAGTGCTTTAAGGTTGCCAGTTGAAGATATACCATTTTTAAACAAGTATCTTAATCATTCATTAAAGGGACGCAAGGTGCTAACATAGCCCCCAACACTTCCGTTGTGTTAATTTTCCTCCTTTTGGGTGGCAGAGACTGCAGGAGAGGGTTAGGTGCAAACATCACAGCATGCTGCTGCTTCAGGCATGGGCATATGAAACCTGAAAGATTCAAGTGACTGGGTTATGAGAAGGGGACACTATTTACTGTGCTGCATCCAGTCTTACTGTTTGAACAGAAAAATGTTTGCCTTGTTCCCTTAAATTCTTTGAACACTGAGCTGAAATACTCCCTGAACAGAAAGGAACTTGGGCTTCAGACCAACACTACCGTGCAGGGAAAGCCCTGGCCCTATGCAGGTTCTCTGTACATGCTGAATGAGCTTGCCCAACTCAGTCCAGTCACTAGGTGCTGCTGCAGCTCTGCCAGTCGTGTTACATGGAAGAAGGCTTCTCAAAACTTGTTCCAGCCAAATTTTCCCCACATCTCTGGCTTTCTGAAGAGTGTTTTGTGGTGGATTGAGCTCACAAGACACACATCATCCTCCCCCTTCCAAATCTATATCACACCAGTGCCTTCGAACTGATAGAGTAAATGCACCTACCTGAAACGAATGCGAGACTTTCCTGGGTATTTTTAGTTTTCTTTTGAGAAGGCTCCAAGTGCGTAATGGGGAGGAGGGGAGGTGTCGTTTGGCAGGGGAAAGGGCTCGCTAATGGGCTATGGAGCCTCTGGTCTATGTACAATGAGATTCCAACCACATATGGGTCTGTCTAGGAGACTGGCAGTCTTAGAGGGCCCCCAAAGAAGCAATAGGCCTGGGGACTGTTATCCTGGAGGTGTCTTCCTGCAAGGCTGGACCTGCCGCTCCTCTTCTGTGGATCAGGTTGGCTCTCAGGGCTGCAGCTCTGGCATTTTGTATTTAAAAACAAAAAAGTGAAGTGGGTCCTGCTGGTGGGGCCTAGCTGTCACTGTGTGACCCCCCCCCACTCCCAGTGGGGGCCAGACGGGTAGAGTAACAGCCTTAACTGAGGAATGGCCTGTGGTGCCTAGGAAAGCTGGTGGGTATGGTCCATTGCACCTTCTGCACCAGCCTGCATGTTGGTCATGGGCAGGAAGCTGCTATAGGGCAGTGTGGGGCATGCCCTCAGCTCTCCCCGGGGGAAACAGAAACAACCACACAGCTTAGCCTGAGCTTGGAACGCCTAGCCTGGATCAGACCCATTGTCCATCTAGTCCTGTATCCCATCTGACGGGCCACTATCAGCTACAGCAAAGGAAAGGCGCAAGACCCAGTGCGGGGATAACCTCACTGGGACACTTCCATCCTAACATCCAATAGTTACAGGCTGGCGGAGGCCAGGAGGGTTTGAAGAACAAGGGTTTTTAATGACAACAGTGGGTCCCTCCACCCTCCAAACACACAGGAGAAGTCCGACTGAGCTCCATGGGACCACTTGTGCATGAGATGGGTCAGTGGGGGCTCAGGGTGCATCCACAGCAGGAAAATAATTCTTACCAGGGCTTAGTTTCACATGGGGTAAAATCCTAGTGAAGACAAGGCAGCTTGTGGTTTTCCCCAGTGCTAGCAGGGTAAGGTAAACATGAGCGAGAGCCTAACGTTTACCTTGAGCTGCTAAGTGTTAAATTTACAGTGCCTTGACTTGGCTTTTACCTCCTCTGTGTAATTACCCCAGGGGAGGAACATCCTTTTCTGCCTCAGGAAGACCAGGATTTCAGCCTGACCTGAAGTTCTCCTCCCCCAGGCATGGGAGATAGGCGTGTGATAGTTTTACTTGTCTCACTGCTCTGAATTACTGGCAGCAAAAGTTGCCCAGTGAAAATAGTGTCAACAATCTAAGTGGAGCAGCTGAAACTCCAGGAGAAGGGGATAGCGCTGGCCCCCACTCCCTTGGGCTCCCTGCTGCTCTCCCTTCCCCTCTCCTCTCACCCTTTTGGGTCAAAATCTGGGCTAAACCCCACTGTTGTTAAGGTCCCTCTGGTCTGCTGGGGCTGTGGTGGAGCACAGGCATTGCCAGCTCTGCTGGGAGCAAGGAGGGGTCCCTGCATGAAAGCCATTCCTGGCTGTGGGGCCAGGTGGAAAGACGAGTGGCAGGTGCTAGAGGGAGGCAGCTACAAACTGCCACTTTTACCCCAGCGTTCTGGGTCCCCTGGCCTCAGTCCCCTCCAGTGCAGCCTTAGGCTGCTCTCTGCAGCCCTGCCCCAGAGACTGGGTCTCTCCTCCACTCAGGCCTGCTGCTAACCCCAGTCACTGCCCCCTGCCCAGCTCCAGAGCCTGGGTCTCCCCCCACCCTGCTGCTAGCCCCACTCACTGCCCCCTGCCCAGCTCCAGAGCCTGGGTCTCCCCCCACCCTGCTGCTAGCCCCACTCACTGCCCCCTGCCCAGCTCCAGAGCCTGGGTCTCCCCCCACCCTGCTGCTAGCCCCACTCATTGCCTCCTGCCCAGCTCTAGAACCTGGGTTCCCCCCAGCCCTGCTGCTGGCCCCACTCACTGCCCCCTGCCCAGCTCCAGAGCTTGGGTTCCCCCTACACTCCCGAGCCCTGATGGTGCCCCACTCACTTCCCCCTCCAGCCCTGCTGCTAACCTCACTCATTGCCTCCTGCCCAGCTCCAGAACCTGGGATCCCTCTAGCCCCCGCCCCATCCCTGCTGCTAGCCCCACTCACTGCCCCCCGCCCGCCCAGCCCTGCTGCTGGCCCCATTCACTGCCCCCTGCCCAGCTCCAGAACCTGGGTCTCCCCCCACCCTGCTGCTAGCCCCACTCACTGCCTCCTGCCCAGCTCTAGAACCTGGGTTCCCCCCAGCCCTGCTGCTGGCCCCACTCACTGCCCCCTGCCCAGCTCCAGAGCCTGGGTCTCCCCCCACCCTGCTGCTGGCCCCACTCACTGCCCCCTGCCCAGCTCCAGAGCCTGGGTCTCCCCCCACCCTGCTGCTGGCCCCACTCACTGCCCCCTGCCCAGCTCCAGAGCCTGGGTCTCCCCCCACCCTGCTGCTGGCCCCACTCACTGCCCCCTGCCCAGCTCCAGAGCCTGGGTCTCCCCCCACCCTGCTGCTAGCCCCACTCACTGCCCCCTGCCCAGCTCCAGAGCCTGGGTCTCCCCCCACCCTGCTGCTGGCCCCACTCACTGCCCCCTGCCCAGCTCCAGAGCTTGGGTTCCCCCAGCCCCGCTGCTGGCCCCACTCACTGCCCCGCTGCTAGCCCCACTCACTGCCCCCTGCCCAGCTCCAGAGCTTGGGTTCCCCCAGCCCCGCTGCTGGCCCCACTCACTGCCCCGCTGCTAGCCCCACTCACTGCCCCCTGCCCAGCTCCAGAGCCTGGGTCTCCCCCCACCCTGCTGCTGGCCCCACTCACTGCCCCCTGCCCAGCTCCAGAGCCTGGGTCTCCCCCCACCCTGCTGCTAGCCCCACTCACTGCCCCCTGCCCAGCTCCAGAGCCTGGGTCTCCCCCCACCCTGCTGCTGGCCCCACTCACTGCCCCCTGCCCAGCTCCAGAGCCTGGGTCTCCCCCCACCCTGCTGCTGGCCCCACTCACTGCCCCCTGCCCAGCTCCAGAGCTTGGGTTCCCCCAGCCCCGCTGCTGGCCCCACTCACTGCCCCGCTGCTAGCCCCACTCACTGCCCCCTGCCCAGCTCCAGAGCCTGGGTCTCCCCCCACCCTGCTGCTGGCCCCACTCACTGCCCCCTGCCCAGCTCCAGAGCCTGGGTCTCCCCCCACCCTGCTGCTGGCCCCACTCACTGCCCCCTGCCCAGCTCCAGAGCTTGGGTTCCCCCAGCCCCGCTGCTGGCCCCACTCACTGCCCCGCTGCTAGCCCCACTCACTGCCCCCTGCCCAGCTCCAGAGCTTGGGTTCCCCCAGCCCCGCTGCTGGCCCCACTCACTGCCCCGCTGCTAGCCCCACTCACTGCCCCCTGCCCAGCTCCAGAGCCTGGGTCTCCCCCCACCCTGCTGCTGGCCCCACTCACTGCCCCCTGCCCAGCTCCAGAGCCTGGGTCTCCCCCCACCCTGCTGCTAGCCCCACTCACTGCCCCCTGCCCAGCTCCAGAGCCTGGGTCTCCCCCCACCCTGCTGCTGGCCCCACTCACTGCCCCCTGCCCAGCTCCAGAGCCTGGGTCTCCCCCCACCCTGCTGCTGGCCCCACTCACTGCCCCCTGCCCAGCTCCAGAGCTTGGGTTCCCCCAGCCCCGCTGCTGGCCCCACTCACTGCCCCGCTGCTAGCCCCACTCACTGCCCCCTGCCCAGCTCCAGAGCCTGGGTCTCCCCCCACCCTGCTGCTGGCCCCACTCACTGCCCCCTGCCCAGCTCCAGAGCCTGGGTCTCCCCCCACCCTGCTGCTGGCCCCACTCACTGCCCCCTGCCCAGCTCCAGAGCTTGGGTTCCCCCAGCCCCGCTGCTGGCCCCACTCACTGCCCCGCTGCTAGCCCCACTCACTGCCCCCTGCCCAGCTCCAGAGCTTGGGTTCCCCCAGCCCCGCTGCTGGCCCCACTCACTGCCCCGCTGCTAGCCCCACTCACTGCCCCCTGCCCAGCTCCAGAGCCTGGGTCTCCCCCCACCCTGCTGCTGGCCCCACTCACTGCCCCCTGCCCAGCTCCAGAGCCTGGGTCTCCCCCCACCCTGCTGCTAGCCCCACTCACTGCCCCCTGCCCAGCTCCAGAGCCTGGGTCTCCCCCCACCCTGCTGCTGGCCCCACTCACTGCCCCCTGCCCAGCTCCAGAGCCTGGGTCTCCCCCCACCCTGCTGCTGGCCCCACTCACTGCCCCCTGCCCAGCACCAGAGCTTGGGTTCCCCCAGCCCCGCTGCTGGCCCCACTCACTGCCCCGCTGCTAGCCCCACTCACTGCCCCCTGCCCAGCTCCAGAGCCTGGGTCTCCCCCCACCCTGCTGCTGGCCCCACTCACTGCCCCCTGCCCAGCTCCAGAGCCTGGGTGGCCCCCCACCCTGCTGCTGGCCCCACTCACTGCCCCCTGCCCAGCTCCAGAGCTTGGGTTCCCCCAGCCCCGCTGCTGGCCCCACTCACTGCCCCGCTGCTAGCCCCACTCACTGCCCCCTGCCCAGCTCCAGAGCTTGGGTTCCCCCTACACCCCCAAGTCCTGATGGTGCCCCACTCACTTCCCCCTCCAGCCCTGCTGCTAACCTCACTCATTGCCTCCTGCCCAGCTCCAGAACCTGGGATCCCTCTAGCCCCCGCCCCATCCCTGCTGCTAGCCCCACTCACTGCCCCCCGCCCGCCCAGCCCTGCTGCTGGCCCCATTCACTGCCCCCTGCCCAGCTCCAGAACCTGGGTTCCCCCCAGCCTGCTGCTAGCCCCACTCATTGCCTCCTGCCCAGCTCTAGAACCTGGGTTCCCCCCAGCCCTGCTGCTGGCCCCACTCTCTGCCCTCTGCCCAGCTCCAGAGCCTGGGTTCCCCCAGCCCCCCCAGCCCTGCTGCTGGCCCCACTCACTGCCCCCGCCCAGAGGCATCTGCCCTGTGGCCCCCCCGGGGCCCAGCCCGGCGTGGGGCGGGCTGAGAAATGTGTCAGTCTGGGGAGCTGGCAGCAGCCCCGGCTCGCTATGGTAGCTCGCTCCCTATTGGCCGGGAGCCGGGCGACCGCCCGTCACGGCACCTCCCATTGGCTGCCGGGCTCCAGCGCCTCACGCGCTCCGGCTTCTCCTTTTGTTATTGTAGCGAACAAGTTGCGAAGCGGGGCCGGGCCGGGGGCGCAGCCGGGGGAGGCGGCGGGCGCCGGGGCGGCGTGAGGCGAGACGGGGCGGCGGTGAGTACCGGGCCCGGCCCGGCCCGGCAGCCTCCCGGGCAGCGACCCCCCCAGACCTGCACCCCAGGCAGGGACCCCCCCATCTCCCCCCCCCAGGCAGGGACCCCTCAGATCCCCACCCCCGGGATGGGACCCCCCCGATCTCCCCCCCCAGGCAGGGACCCCCCCGATCTACCCCCCACGCAGGGACCCCCCTCAGATCTACCCCCCCAGGCAGAGACCCCCCCGATCTCCCACCCCAGGCAGAGACCCCTCAGATCCCCACCCCCGGGATGGGACCCCCCCGATCTACCCCCCCGAGGCAGAGACCCCCCCCGATCTCCCCCCCCAGGCATGGACCCCTCAGATCCCCACCCCCGGGATGGGACCCCCCCGATCTACCCCCCAGGCAGGGACTCCCCTCAGATCTACCCCCCTAGGCAGGGACCCCCCAGATCCCTACCCCCAGGCAGGGACCCCCCAGATCTCCCCCCCGGGGCAGGGACCCCCCTCAGATCTACCCCCCTGGGACAGGGACCCCCCAGATCTAGCCCCCTGGGCAGAGACCCCCCAGATCCACCCCCCCAGGACAGGACCCCCCCAGATCTACCCCCGGGACAGGAACCCCCCCAGATCCCCACCCCCCAGGACAGGGACCCCCCCATATCTACATCCCGGGCAGTGACCCCCCCAGATCTCCCCCCCGGGCAGGGAACCCCCAGATCCCCACCCCCAGGCAGGAACGCCCCCAGATCTAACCCCTTGGCCAGAGACCCCCCCAGATCTCCTCCCCTCGGTCAGGGACCCCCCAGATCTACCCCCCCGGGCAGCGACCCTCAAACCGAGCCCAGCACTCCGCTGGGATAATACACCCCCAAACTCGGCCCGGCACTCCCCCGGGATAATACACCCCCAAACCCAGCCCAGCACTCCCCGGGGGTAATACACCCCCAAACCCGGACCGGCACTCCCCCAGGGATAATACACCTCCAGGCCCGGCACTCCCCTGGGGTAATACACCCCCAAACCCAGCCCAGCACTCCCCCGGGGGTAATACACCCCCAAACCTGTCCCGGCACTCCCCAGGGATAATACACCCCCAAACTCGGCCCGGCACTCCCCTGGGATAATACACCCCCAAACCCGGCCCGGCACTCCCCCGGGATAATACACCCCCAAACCCAGCCCAGCACTCCCCTGGGGTAATACACCCCCAAACCCGGCCCGGCACTCCCCCGGGGGTAATACACCCCCAAACCCGGCCCGGCACTCCCCCAGGGATAATACACCTCCAGGCCCGGCACTCCCCAGGGATAATACCCCCCCCAACTCGGCCCGGCACTCCCCCTATTTGAAAGGAATCCCTCCTGGATTCTCCCTGGAGCAAATCATGAAGCTTTTACAGTTCACCCCATGTAGGATGGGCCTGTGGAACTCATTGCCACATGGGGTCAGTGAGCTGAGCAGGATTCAGAGAGGGGTCTGGCGTTGACGCTGCTAACAGGAGCACCTGCAGCTCCGCCACCGATGTCTAGAAGGTCTAGAAACCCAAGCATTAATCCACCAGCCCCTAACGGGTGGGCAGGGCAGTAGGACCCTTCCCCGCCGGGCAGGTGAGCCCCTGACTCGAGCGGCCCTGGCTCCGCAGCGTGTGGCCTAGTGGTCAGGGCGCTGGTGTTGGCATCGGCAGCCCTGGGTTCGATCCCACCGCTGCCCTGCCGGGTGAAGTCACTTTGGCCGCCCCACGCTTTGGGGCTCTGCCACAGTGAGTGCGAGGGGCGAGAGAGGAGCTTTGCTGCCTGCTCTGGAGCTCCTGGCCCCCAGGGCACCGGCCAGTTGCTGTACGGGGCTGTCAGTCTGGGCTGGGGCCCAGACCAGCCCTGGCCAGAGGATCCCTGGATGTGCAGGGGCAGCGGGTAAAGCCCCTGGTGTCCGGGCCCCTTTGCCTGGGTGCCCTCGGAGAGCAGGGGATAGCGCTGCCTGGGGGTGAGTTTCAAACCCTCGACAGGCGGTGCCGGGTCCTGGGCAAAGGCTGCGTCTGGGGCAGGAGCCGGCATCTCCTACAACGCCCAGCACGGGCACGCTGAAGGCCTGGAGCAGGACACGGGCGCCCTGGCCTGGAGAGGAGCAGGGGGAGCTCAGTCCCCGGGGCCTCTCCTGGGCTCGTTGGGAGCGGGGGCTGAAGGGATCTGCGCTGGGCCACCTGGGATGGGCCGTGGCGAGGTCAGAGCGGGGCTGGAAACGCCTGGTTGGGATCCTGGCTCCGGCACTGACTCAGGCTTCCTCCGGGCTGGAGTCCCAGTTGTGTGGGCCGTGGCCGAGGAAGGGGGAGGCTCCCAGCCCCCCCGGGTTAACTGGGGCAGCGCTGCTGGCCAGCCACTTCATCTTGGCGAGATTTTAGAAGGTGCTAATTAGACCCGAGTGAGTAGCTGCCCTTTGATCCCCCATCTAGACAAGGACCCCAGTGCAGACGAGACCTCGCTCTGCAGCCTGCACAGGTTTCTGCTCTGCTCTGTGCCTCAGTTTCCCCATTTGTGGAATGGAGATGAGGGGCGGCTGTGGCTAGCGAAGGGCTTGGCACTGATGTCCCTCCTGCGGTCTCAGAACTGGGGGGGTCCCCCTCCCTGAATCCGCTCCACAGGCTCGCTGGTGGAGCAGGAGAGAGGGCCCAGCTCCCAGGGATGGGGATGGAGGGCGAGCGAGGAAGGCTCTGGATGGGGGAGTTGCATTGGCAGGGCGCTGGGCGAGGGTGCAGTGGAGGGGAGTGTCTCCTTCCTGTAGCAGCGCCGACAGCTGGGGTTCCCTGGGGCACCGTCTCAGGGGCATCACTTGTGGGCAGATGCCCAGCAGGTGACTGGGCAGGGGATGGTGGGCAAGGGGCCTGCGGTCGCCCCAGGGGGGCGTGCAGGCCGTAGCATGGCAACTCGGGCGATGCTTCGAATACCGGGGCCCGCGGGGTCAGGGAGTGGGGGCCCCGCACTGTGCCCAGGCTGCACTGATCCCCTGTCCCACAGTGAGATTCGGGGAGCAAGGGAGCTGCAGGGAGAGGGGTGGGTGGTGCTCTCCCCAGCAGTCAGTGCTGCCCCCAGGGCCCTGACTCGGTGCTAGGGGGCGCTGTGCTGCAGGGAGCGGGGGCCCAGTGCTGGCCCGGGCCCTACGGGGTGCAGGGAGAGGGGTAGGGGCTGGGTCGGGGGTGCTCTCCCTGGGCAGTCAACCCTGGCCCAAGGCGGTGCCGGGAATGGGGACATGGTAGCAGTCGCTCTGTTGCTGCAGGGAACGTGTTCTGGTTCGTTGAGCTGCATGTCTGTGGCCATCTCGATCCCCCAGCATGGCTCCTGAGAAGCGAGGGCTCGGTCCCCGTATCCCAGCCTAATTCCTGCTGGAGAAATTCCAGTCTGCCTTGCTCAGCCTGGTGCAAGATTATTCTTTCTCTTCCCCTTCCAGCCCATGGTGCTGCGTTTCTGCGAGCCGGTGCACAGCGAATGCCTTCTGCCCCAGAGCTGGCTGCAGTTTAGTGGCAGGTTAGTGGTCTGTGATGGAGTGGAGTTGCCCTGTGCCAGGCGGGAGAAACTCGAGTAGTTGTTGCCCAAGCCAGTACTTAGCCCTTGGCTGGTGCCGTGGGAGGGCTGTGCCAGTGTGGTATAGCCCCTTGGTGCTCCCCCGTAGGGCATCGGCTCCCCGCTTTACAGGGGGGTGCACATGATGCCGAAAGAGGTGCAGCGACCCTCTCCGGCGAGCGGCGATGCCTTCAAGGCATCGCGCGTCATTTCACTCCACACAGCGCCTGGCTTGTGTGCAGTTCTCCCCCGCCCCCCTCTCACATCGCTCTCCCCCTAGCGCGTCAGGACAAGCACCCCATGCTCAGATCCGCAAAGCCCTTGGTGGCCTGTGGTGGCTGCGAGTACCGGCTGGGCGAGACCCACCTTCCTGATGGTGCAGAGTGCGCCCCTCGCAGGACGGGTGAGCACTGAGAGGCGCCAGCGCCTCGGGGCTCGTCCGAAACCGGCTGGTTCTTAGACCGAGGTTAGACGATAGGGAAACTGAGGCACAGCAGTGGGGACGTGATTGGCCCAAGGTCGTGCAGCCAATCAGTGGCAGAGATTGGGCCTCATTCCCTACTTGTCCCTTAGCCCATGCAGCAGCCCGCCTGGGAGTGGGGGTGTGGGACCCAGAAGCGCCCCCCCCCCACGGATTCCAGCTGTGGACGACAGCCCAGCTAAACGCTAGCGCTCGGGTGCGGGAGGCTGGGGGAGGGACACTGGATCCCGTCTCGGACAAGTCGAGCCGAGCGAGGGTTAAAGTTTTGTTATGTCTGCTGCGTGGCCAAGGATTTTCCCAGGGCCTGGGTGCGTCGCGCCTGCCCGTGACTCAGAGCCGCGGGGCGGCTGCGGAACAATAACAGAACTCCTTTTGGGGAGTGTCTGGGGCCGCTGGGCTGGGCCTGGAGCCACGGACGCTGGGGGAGGAGGATGCTGAGGGCCCCCCTGCACCCAGACACTCACCCCCTCCCTTGGCGCGGCAGGGCTGCATGCTGCATGGCTGAGTTAGACTCAACAGGGAAGCCCTGGCTGTGGCATTCCCGGGGCTGAGCAGCCCAGCAGGGGGTTTGTCGCATGCCCCACGCCGGCTCGGGGCCAGTACCCGCCCCCAGGGAACAGGGGTATGATCCCCCCGTGCACACTGACACGTGCTCCCTCTGGATCCTCTCTCTCCCCTTTCCCCCTTTCGTCCTCTGCGTCTCACCCACATCCCGTCGGGCAGGGACACACCCTGCGAGCTGAGCCCACACCAGCCCCACTGCACCCCCAGCCCTCGATTCGGGGAGGCCAGTCTAACATCTCCCTGGAAGGAGCTGCCTGGTGTCTGCGGCTGGGACTGGGGCCGGTAAGTATCGGCTGAGTCGAGCAATCCGCTCCGGAGGGACAGTTCAAACCACGTGCTTGATACTCTTCTCCCCAAGGCCTTGGGTGGTCGGGCCCAGCAGCCGGACTCCGGGGTTCTTTCCCAGTCTCTGCCACAGGCTTCCTCTGCCCCTGGGCATGTCCTGTCTCTGAACCTCAGTTCCCCATCTGTGAAATGGGGGCAGTGCCTCCTCCCCCCTGCTGTGCTTGGCTCTGTAGATGGTGACTCTTGGGACGGAGCTGTCCCTGTTCGTACAGCGCCTAGCACAGTCCTCTAGCTTGGGGTCTGGAAGAGCTCCTGCAGTGCAGACAGGGCTGGCTGCTGGCAGAGCTGGGCCGGGCGCTCGGTGCTGTACAAGCCACTGCCCCGGGGGCTGGCAGCCTGCCCCAGAACGAGGTTCTCACTCTGCTTGGTGCCGGTGCAGCGGTGGCTGAATGAGGCAGGGATCCCAGGACTCTGTGCATCACCCCACCCAGGGGCTCCCCTGGCTCCCCTGGCAGCTGCGATGGATCCCAGGGGAGGCCTGCGAATGTTGGCTGGCTGGGCTGGGCTGCCTGGAGGAGCCAGTTAGAGGGGTGCAGGTGGGGAGAGACTGGAGAGCTGTGGGGGGGAACCCCATGGAAGCCCTCTCTGAGAAGCTCTTCCCCCGCCCTGGATTCCATCTACCCCTCCCTGCCCTAACTGGGGGCTGTTCAAAGCGGCAGCTGCATACCTCCCCAGAGGTGACCGCATTACATTGGGCGGGAAGTATTTCCAAGTATATTGGTGGGGGTGGGGGGGATTTTTCTGGCTGGAATACGGACACCCAAGGCAGGATCCAGCATGGGCTCAGTGTAACTTGTGGGGCCAAGGGAAATGGATTCGATTCGTCTGGACTAGACTGTAAATCCTCAGGGCTGGGGAACAGCACGCAGGGACCCTGCTCTTGGGGCTTCTGTAGTAGGAATAAGTCATAATTATAGCAGGCCTGGGCTGCTCTGAAACCCCCTTGCTTAGGGCAGCGGTTCTCAGCGGGGGGGACATGTACCCCGGGGTACACAGAGGTCTTCTGGGGGTACGTCAGCTCAGCTAGAGATTTGCCTGGTTTGACAACAGGCTACACGAAAAGCACTGGCGAAGTCAGTACGTCCCGAGCCCTGTGTGTCTGTATATACTGCTCTGCTCTGAAGTATGAGTGCGACGTTTCTGTCCCGTGGATTCATGTGATAATGCCGTGCTACAGCGAGACAGCCAGCAAGCGTCCGGCCCTAGCGCGCTGGGCCACTTTTGTGTTTTGATGTTGGATTTTGTAAGCAAGTCGTTTTGAAGTGAGGTGAACCTTGGGGGTACGCAGACCAATCAGGCTCTGGGCACGCATGACGCGGCGTGTGCCGTAGGGGCGAAACCCCGGTGGAGATCAGGGCCTCGTGCTGGGCGGTAGAGACAGACAGCGGGACACGGTCCCCCAGCCCATGAGTGTACAGCCCAGCTCAGTGGGACAGAACAGGTGGGAAACTGAGGTGCAGCACGGTTAAGTGAGTGGCCCAGGGCCATGCAGGGAGTGTGTGGCAGAGCAGGAAGCAGACTCCAATCTGCAGGGCCCAGCCAGCTGGCCGTGCGGTGTTGTGTTGTGTTGTGTTGCTCTCCCTGCGCCAGGCTGGGGAGGGTCTGGGGGCTCAGGACCGTGCAGCGTCTCGGGAGGAGATTTGCTCCCGGTGTGCATGGACGGCGTAGGGGAGGGCAGCCTGTCTGTGCCCTTGACGCCTGCGTGAGCTGGGCAAGACCAGCGCAGACCCCACGTCACCCTGCTGCCAGCAGCCCAGCTAGCCGGGGGAGGTGTGAAAGGCACTGGGGGGGTCCCATGCGGGGGGCGGAGGGTCTCAGGCAGTGCAGGCAACTGAATGAATGAGCCCTTCCCCTCTCACCCACATTGGGCCTCCCGGGATCTCCAGACCTGTCCCCTTGCACTGCAGCTGGGAGCTGGCTGGGGAGGGAGGGTGTTATCCTGCTCGAGGTGCCACAGTTTGGGTTCCTCAGTTTCCCTGGGATTGTGTTAGCGGGGGGGAGGGGTCCAGCTGACCCACCTCGACTCCCAGCCATGTGTGTCTATCAGATGGGGAGGGGCTGGGAATGGGAGATTTTTTGGGGGGGAGGGGGCTCTTAAATTCCTGTTTGACAAATATAATAGAAACATCAGAAGTGCCCCCCGCAGCAGAACAGATGGGGCGTCTTGGCCTTTGGGATCCCTCGAAGAGTTCGTTTCTTCTGAAACCCTAAATCTGGGCCTCGGGCAGTGAAGGGGGGGAAGAGCCCAGCGTGAGTGAGCGAGTGACGGGTTAACGAGCGCCCCCAGCCCCGCTCACTGTGTTTAGTCTGCGCCCGCCCGCAGCCCTCCCCCCGGCCGAGCAGCACCGTGTGCCGTGCACACGTTCGCGCCCGGGACGGGTTCTGTGGTGGGCTTGGTCGAGCCAACTCCGGCGCGAGGTGAGTGATTTCCTGGCGTGGCCAGTGTCGGAGCATGGCTGCCAGGAGGGCGGGTGGTTCCCGTCAGGGCTTGGCCCGTTTGTGACCAGCAGAATCAGGGCCCCGTCCCGCCCCCGAGGAGCAGCGCTCTGGCTGCTGGCCTGGGATGATCGCAGGATGCCCTGTTCCGCCCGTGGGGGTGTCCCAAGTGAGCTGATGGAGTGGGGGTGGGATGAGACCCCCCCCCAGGAAACGAGGCTGTTGCTTCGTTAGGGAAGACACGGGATTGAAATGCAGGGGGCTCTGCCCTGCCTAGCTCCGGGCACCCTTGTGCTCTCCGCTCCCCCCACGCACACAGCAAGGCTCTGCCCCATTCCCCTTGGGGTGCCCAGCCCAGCACTCGGGAGCAGTGGGCAGCCCTGTGCATGGCAGGACAAAGGGGTCGTTCACACCCTCTAGCTGGGGATATAGAACCCAGGAGTCCTGGCTCCCCCCCGGTGCTGCTCTAACCACTAGACCCCACTCTTGTCCCACAGCTAGGAAGAGAACCCAGGAGTCCTGGCTCCTAGCCCCCTGCTCCAACCACTGCATAACCCACTGTCCCATTTGGCACAGCTGTGCCGGAAATGCTCTGACATGCCCCATACGTGGCCGCCCGTCTGTGGGTGCCGGGGCCAATCCTCTAGTGGTGGGACCCGCCCTGAGCGATCCCTGTGTAGGGGGAGGCCCCCACATCCTCTCTGTCAGTCTGTGCGAGCTCTGACCCGCCCGTGACCTTCCCCTGCAGACCCAGTCTCCCGTTTAATGTGGTTAATTCCCGTCTGGGTGTCTCCATGCCGAGCTGGAGGCATTGGCAAGGAGGGGCTGGTTGCTCCTGTTTTCTCTAATTCTTCACAGCCTTTGCTGAGAGCCGGGGCGGGCGCAGAGACCTCTCCTGGGCCCCAGCAAATCCAGCCCTTCCGGCTGCAGCCCCGGAGGCAGGATCCAGCGTGGGCCCAGTGTGGCTTGTGGGCACTGCGCTGGTCTGCAGCCTCCCTGGTTAGATTTGCTGCAGGTTGGTCTGTCCGTCCATGAGGTGTGTGTGCAGCCTTCCAGCACAAGTGCAGCTCAGGGTTATCTGTATCCCTGCAATGTCTTGGGGCCCCCGGCTGGGCCGGGCACCACGCAGTCCCCAGGCTGGGATCAGGGCCCCTGGCAATGCTGGGCACTGGGCAGACCCTGGGCTGGGATCGGAGCCCCAGGTTGGGCACTGGGCAGACCCTGCCCTGGATTGAGGGCCTGGGCCAGGCGCCACGCAGACCCCGGGCTGAGTTTAGGGCCTGGGCTGGGCACCACACAAACCCCACACCAGGACTGGGTGCTCAGGACGGGCATCGCGCAGGCACAGAGTGAGAGCGGGCAGCGTGACTAGATACAGGGTGGAAGAACAGAAGGAGCATTGGGGGAAACTGAGCCACAGAGAGATGCAACAATGGGCCTAAGGTCATTGGCGGGGTGGGGCTGTGGCAGGGCTGGGAAGCCCCCTTGGTCCCAGCTCCCTGCGTCCCCCTCCCAGGGCTGGGAGTCGGTTTATGGACATCAGGCGGCCAAGCCCTGGCACCGCAGTTACCTGGGGCGTCGGGGACACTAGGGGAGGGTCCCAGCGAGGGTTGCATGTCCCTCCTTCTGTTTGGGGGGTGGGGGCAGAGTCCCAGGGTCTGCACAGGGCAGCCATGGCCTGAGGCTCTAGCAGTGGGGCTCGGGCAGCCAGGTGGGGCAAAGCTGGGAGTGGAACCCAGGAGTCCTGATTCTCCAGCCACCCCCTCAAGCCAGGGCTCTGGGAGCTGAAGCTCAGCAGAGGAGGGGGTCTGTTTCCTGGCTCTGCTAGGAGCCTTTCCCCCCATCGCCGGGGCCCTCTCTGGACCTTGCCAGGAGCTGGCACTGCAGTAACCTGACCCGGGTGGGGGCTTGGACCCGGCTGTGTCTCCAGGATGCTTGGGCATGTGTCTAGCAGGGGCTGTGGGGTCGGGGGGCTGCCTGCTGAGATTGGCATGTTACCCAGTTGTCCTAGTGCCCAGACCACTGCTCCAACCACTAGGCCCCACTCCCCTCCCAGAGCCAGGCGGCAGTGGGCACTGTGGGTGACACCTGCCCTGCTGCGCTGTCTCTGCAGGCCAAGCAGCACCATGTCCCTGAACCCCCCCACCAGCAACGATGCCTGCCTGAGCATCGTCCACAGCCTGATGTGCCACCGGCAGGGCGGGGAAAACGAGACCTTCGCCAAGCGGGCGATCGAGAGCCTGGTGAAGAAGCTGAAGGAGAAGAAGGACGAGCTGGACTCGCTCATCACGGCCATCACCACCAACGGTGCCCATCCCAGCAAGTGTGTCACCATCCAGCGCACCCTGGATGGGCGGCTGCAGGTAATGGGGCTCCCCACACCAGGAGAGCAGGGAACCCAGGAGTCCGGAACACCAGCCCCCCCACCCCCCGCTGTAACCACTAGACCCCACTCCCCACCCAGAGCTGGGGATAGAACCCAGGAGTCCGGGCGGCCAGGCCCCCCGCTCTAACCACTAGACCCCACTCCCCACCCAGAGCTGGGGATAGAACCCAGGAGTCCGGGTGGCCAGGCCCCCCGCTCTAACCACTAGACCCCACTCCCCACCCAGAGCTGGGGATAGAACCCAGGAGTCTGGGTGCCCAGGCCCCCTGCTCTAACCACTAGACCCCACTCCCTACCCAGAGCTGGGGATAGAACCCAGGAGTCTGGGTGCCCAGGCCCCCTGCTCTAACCACTAGACCCCACTCCCCACCCAGAGCTGGGGATAGAACCCAGGAGTCCGGGCGGCCAGGCCCCCCGCTCTAACCACTAGACCCCACTCCCCACCCAGAGCTGGGGATAGAACCCAGGAGTCTGGGTGCCCAGGCCCCCTGCTCTAACCACTAGACCCCACTCCCTACCCAGAGCTGGGGATAGAACGCAGGAGTCTGGGCGCCCAGCTCCCCCACCCCTGCCCCCCCAAACCAGGAAACCCTGCTGGGGAGGTCTGGATGGGGGAGTTCAGGGCAAGCTGGGGGGAAGGGAGGGAGGCTGCCTACAGGCAGGACACCGGGGGAGGGGGCAGGGGTGTGAGTGCAGGGGGGCTCCATGGCACAGCCGGGCACCACGGGGGCCTGGGCTCTCGCTCGCTTGCCCTGGAGCTGGGTTTTTGTGACTGGCCCTTGGGGGTGAGGGGCTGGGCTGGCATTGGGGGAGCAGAGGCCCCTCTCCCTGTGAGCCGCCGGCTCTGGGCTCCCCCCTCCCCTCCCCGGCTCTGCACCGGACCCCCCCTTTCCGGGATGAGTCAGCGTCTGGCAGCATCAAAGACAGCGGGAGGAGGGAGGGTGTCTGGAAGCTGCAGCCAGCGAGGCTCATGTGGGGCAGCCCCCCAGCCCTGTGATCTGAGATGGAGGCCCAGGAGTCTTTCCGTCCCCACCCCTCAGACCCCCCCCAGAGGAGATGGGCTGCCCCAAAGCAGACCCCTGCCCCGCTGCACTGCTGACCCCCGCCCAGTACAGATGGGCTCCCCTGGTGCAGGGGGGGACTTGTCCCAGTTTCCCTGTGGGAGGGGCTCTGTAGCCTGGGGGGGGTGGAGTTGTTGTGCCCCATTAGCAGAGGGGTGAGGTCCGAGCAGCACCCCCTAGCGGCTCTGCCGGGGGGGGCAGGATGCCGAGGTGCTGTGCCCTGCCAGTGGCACAGGGGTGGGGGGCAGGGGTCTGGCGAGGGCCCAGCAGAGCCTGGGGCTGAGGGGGTGGAGTCTCTGGGGGGTGCTCTGTGGGGTGTCAGGTACAGGGGAGCCCCGGCTGTTCCTAAGAGGTGGGGGCAGGGGAGGGGGGCACTTGGTGTTGTGGGTTGGGGCGAGGCTGGTTCCTGGCAGTGGGGATTGCAGGGGGCAGTGGGGGAGGGGCCCTGCGGTGGGGGTTGAAGGGGGCAATGGTGATGGGGGAGGGGAGCTCTGCAGTGGGGGAGGGGCCCTGCAGGGGGGAAGGAATCTGCTGGGGGGTTGCAGGGGGCAGTGCTGATGGGGGAGGGAATCTGCTGGGGGGTTGCAGGGGGCAGTGGTGACGGGGAGGGAAGCTCTGCGGGGGGAGGGGCCCTGCGGGGAGTTGCAGGGGGCAGTGGTGATGGAGGAGGGGGTTTTGCAGTGGGGGAGGGAGTCTGCTGGGGGTTTCAGGGGGCAGTGGTGATGGGGGAGGGGATCTGCTGGGGGGTTGCAGGGGGCAGTGGTGACAGGGAGGGGAGCTCTGCAGGGGAGTTGCAGGGGGCAGTGGTGACGGGGGAGGGGATCTGCTGGGGGGGTTGCAGGGGGCAGTGGTGATGGGGAGGGGGTTTTGCGGTGGGGAGGGAATCTGCTGGGGGGGTTGCAGGGGGCAGTGGTGATGGGGAGGGGGTTTTGTGGTGGGGGAGGGAATCTGCTTGGGGGTTGCAGGGGGCAGTGGTGATGGGGGAGGGGATCAGCTGGGGGGGTGCAGGGGGCAGTGGTGATGGGGGAGGGGATCTGCTGGGGGGGTGCAGGGGGCAGTGGTGATGGGGGAGGGGATCTGCTGGGGGGTTGCAGGGGGCAGTGGTGATGGGGGAGGGGATCTGCTGGGGGGTTGCAGGGGGCAGTGGTGATGGGGGAGGGGATCTGCTGGGGGGTTGCAGGGGGCAGTGGTGACGGGGAGGGGATCTGCTGGGGGGTTGCAGGGGGCAGTGGTGATGGGGGAGGGGATCTGCTGGGGGGTTGCAGGGGGCAGTGGTGATGGGGGAGGGGATCTGCTGGGGGGTTGCAGTGGGCAGTGGTGATGGGGGAGGGGATCTGCTGGGGGGTTGCAGGGGGCAGTGGTGATGGGGGAGGGGATCTGCTGGGGGGTTGCAGGGGGCAGTGGTGATGGGGGAGGGGATCTGCTGGGGGGGTGCAGGGGGCAGTGGTGATGGGGGAGGGGATCTGCTGGGGGGTTGCAGGGGGCAGTGGTGATGGGGGAGGGGAGCTCTGCGGTGGAGATGGGGCCCTGCGGGGAGGGGGGTCAGGATGGCGCCACCGCAGCCCTCTGACTGGATGGGTTCTGACATGTCCTCACAATCGGATAAACAAAGATGTGGGCGAGGGGTGGGCAGGTGTCCGATTACATCTGAAGAAGGGGGGGGCTGCACAGCCCCAGCTCCCGCCTGTGTCTTCAGGGGCCCTGGGGCTGTGCTGGGGGGCAAAGGAGGAGGCACCGTCCCATCCAATGCTGGGGTCTGTCTCCTCCCTGGTGCCCGTTCCCCAGCAGCCCTGCCGCCACCCCACCTTGTCCCCATCCCCCGCAGGCAGGACGCCTGGGTCCCCTCTGCACGGGCTGCATCTGGCCCCCAGTGAAATACATGGATCTTGGTGCTCCCCACCCAGAGCCAGGACAGAACCCAGGAGTCCAGGCTCCCAGCCCCCGCACTCTGTCATCCCAGAGCCAGGATAGAACCCAGGAGTCCTGGACCCCACTCCCCTCTCAGAGCCGGGACAGAACCCAGGAGTCCTGGACCCCACTCCCCTCCCAGTGCTGGGACAGAACCCAGGAGTCCTGGCTCCCAGCCCCCCCCGCTCTAACCACCAACCTCCACTCCCCTCCCAGAGCTGGGACAGAACCCAGGAGTCCTGGACCTCACTCCCCTCCCAGCGCTGGGACAGAACCCAGGAGTCCTGGACCCTACTCCCCTCCCAGATCCGGGACAGAACCCAGGAGTCCTGGACCCCACTCCCCTCCCAGAGTCGGGACAGAACCCAGGAGTCCTGGACCCCACTCCCCTCCCAGAGTCGGGACAGAACCCAGGAGTCCTGGACCGCACTCCCCTCCCAGAGCCGGGACAGAACCCAGGAGTCCTGGACCCCACTCCCCTCCCAGAGCCGGGACAGAACCCAGGAGTCCTGGACCCCACTCCCCTCCCAGAGTCGGGACAGAACCCAGGAGTCCTGGACCCCACTCCCCTCTCAGAGCCGGGACAGAACCCAGGAGTCCTGGACCCCACTCCCCTCTCAGAGCCGGGACAGAACCCAGGAGTCCTGGACCCCACTCCCCTCCCAGAGTCGGAACAGAACCCAGCAGTCCTGGACCCCGCTCCCCTCCCAGAGCCGGGACAGAACCCAGGAGTCCTGGACCCCACTCCCCTCTCAGAACCGGGACAGAACCCAGGAGTTCTGGACCCCGCTCCCCTCCCAGCGCTGGGACAGAACCCAGGAGTCCCGGCAGCCCGGCCCCAGCCGTACCCCTGCCCGGCTCCCCCTCTCTCTGCCCAGGTGGCCGGCCGGAAGGGCTTCCCGCACGTTATCTACGCCCGGCTCTGGCGCTGGCCCGACCTGCACAAGAACGAACTGAAACACGTCAAGTTCTGCCAGTTCGCCTTCGACCTCAAGTACGACAGCGTCTGCGTGAACCCCTACCACTACGAGCGCGTGGTGTCGCCAGGCCTGGGTGAGCGGCGGGGGCGGGCCTGGCACAGAGCCCGCTGCCCAGGGCTGGCCTGTCCGGGGTGGGCATGGCAGGGCCTCCCAGGCGGCTGGCTTTCTCGGTCTCTGGTGATCAGGGTTGGGGGTGGCACAGCTCCCGGAGGTTGGGGGAACATCCCCCCTTTCATGTCAAGCCCTCTGGGGAGCAGTGAGCCAGGTGTGGGGGGCTCTGGCAGCGCGGGAGCCCCACGGTGCTGCTGAGGTGCAGAGTGCACCCACCCTGCCATGCGGGGGGCAGCTAGGAGAACCGCACCACAGGGCCCGGAGCAGCATGTGCCCCTGGCACTGGGGCAGGCCCTTCAGAGCTGGCCCCGCAAGACATGCACTGGCTCCCCCACCCCCGGCACCTGGCTAATACGCCGTTCTCTCTCCGCTGCAGGTCTGAGCATCCAGAACACAGGTGAGGGGCCCCGTGTGGGGCTGGGCCGGGGCCATCACTGGGGTGTCCCTATGAGACAGGGGAGCTGAGCCGCGGGGGTGTGGGGAGCTGGGGGTCCCTGTGACACGAGGGGAGCTAAGCCCTTGTGCGGGGGGAAGCAGAGCCCCAGGGTGTGTGGAGAGCTGGGGGATCCCTGTAACACGGGGGGGAGCAGAGCCCTGGGGGTGTCGGGAGCTGGGAGGTACCTGTGTCATGGGGGAGCGGAGTCCCGGGGTGTGTGGGGAGCTGGGGGGTCCCTGTGGGGGGGAAGCAGAGCCCCGGGGTGTGTGTGGAGCTGGGGGTCCCTGTGGGGGGGAAGCAGAGCCCTGGGGGTGTCGGGAGCTGGGAGGTACCTGTGTCATGGGGGAGTGGAGTCCCGGGGTGTGTGGGGAGCTGGGGGGTCCCTGTGGGGGGGAAGCAGAGCCCTGGGGGTGTCGGGAGCTGGGAGGTACCTGTAACACGGGGGGAGCGGAGTCCCGGGGTGTGTGGGGAGCTGGGGGGTCCCTGTGGGGGGGAAGCAGAGCCCCGGGGTGTGTGTGGAGCTGGGGGGTCCCTGTGGGGGGGAAGCAGAGCCCTGGGGGTGTCGGGAGCTGGGAGGTACCTGTGTCATGGGGGAGTGGAGTCCCGGGGTGTGTGGGGAGCTGGGGGGTCCCTGTGGGGGGGAAGCAGAGCCCCGGGGTGTGTGTGAAGCTGGGGGGTCCCTGTGGGGGGGGAAGCAGAGCCCTGGGGGTGTCGGGAGCTGGGAGGTACCTGTAACACGGGGGGAGCGGAGTCCCGGGGTGTGTGGGGAGCTGGGGGGTCCCTGTGGGGGGGAAGCAGAGCCCCGGGGTGTGTGGGGAGCTGGGAGGTCCCTGTAACACGGGAGGAGCAGAGCTCTGGGGGTGTGGGGAGCTGGGAGGTACCTATAACACGGGGGGAGCGGAGTCCCGGGGTGTGTGGGGAGCTGGGGGGTCCCTATGGGGGGGAAGCAGAGCCCCGGGGTGTGTGGGGAGCTGGGAGGTCCCTGTAACACGGGAGGAGCAGAGCTCTGGGGGTGTGGGGAGCTGGGGTCCCGTGATGACCATCACCCCCAGCCCTGGGGGCAGTGACCCTGTGGTTTATCTCCCCCCGCAGCACCCCCTGCCCGCCTGGTGAAGGAAGAGTTTGTCCATGACTGTGTCCAGATGGAGGTGCCCACGGGGCTGGGCTCCCCCCCCAGCGACCACGGCCCAGGGGCCAAGCTCCTACCCCGGGGGATGCCCCCCGCCGAGTCCTACCGCCAGCCACTGCCCCCCCTCCAGCTGCCTGAGCCCCCCCGTGCCCCCGTAAACATCTACCCGACCCTGCCCATGTCACCCGCGGGTGAGTACAGCGCCAGCTCCTTCTGAGGGGCGGGGTGACGGGGCGAGCTGCCAGGGGTGGGGGACTGTTAGGAGGGGCCAGTTCTTTCTCTCTGGACTGATCTGGAGCCCGGAGGGGGTCCCAAGCGCCCCCCCCCCCACGTTAGAAGCACAGATCCCAGAAGGGCCCTGTCGGGGTCCCCCGCCCAGCGAGTGGCACTCAGGCTGGATCGGGGGGGCTGCTTGCCCTTGCCCCCCGGGGTCCCATCTCGGGCTGACTAGGACAGGTTTGGGGGGACGGCAGCCAGTTGATCGGTGTCTCTCCCCCCCTCCCCAGCAGTGGCCCCCGGGGGCCCTCTGTTGTCCATGGCGCATGGTGAGGGACTGCAGCAGATCGGCTCCCCGCGCCAGCCCATGGCGCCCACCCCACCCCCAGCCCCCCCAGGCTCGCAGCAGAACGGCTACCCCGCGCCCCCCAAGCAGTCCTACCACAGTGAGTACCAGACCCCAGCCAGGATGGGGGGGCAGGTCGGCCGCAACGCAGGGGGATCAGCTGCCTGATTCTGGTTGGCACAGGTGGGGGCCTGGTATGGGTGTGCCCAAAGTTCCTCCCCCATCTCGGGTGCAGCACGTCGGGGGGCTCACTGGGCTGGGGAGCGGGACATTGGGCTGCAGGTGGGGCGGGCTCCTCACTCTCTGCCCCCTTCTCAGACACGACAGCCAGCTGGACGGGCAGCAGCACAGCAGTCTACACCCCCAGCCTGGGGAGCCAGCAGCCCACCCCCCCACCGCCCCCTCCACCGCCGCCACCACAGCAGAACGGACGGAGCCACCCGCAGCCCCCGCTCCATCACCCCAACCACTACTGTATGTCGAGGGGGGTGGCAGAGCGCTAGGGGGGCGGGGGGGTGGGGGTGAGCCCACTGCCGGCCCTGGTCCTCAGCAGCCAATCGCTCCCTGTTTCCATAGTCCCCCCCTCCCCCCCGAGTGCTCCTGCCCTGGTGAAATGCAGCCACTTCTGGGGAGGAGGCCAGCGGCTGGCGGTGGGAGCTATGGGGCGGGACAGAGCCTGCCTGTTACCTACGCACCCTGCTGGGCCTGGAACCTGGCACCAAGGCTCAGGCCCTGTTGCTGCCCCAGGCCAGCCCCAGCTGCCTCCGCTCCCTGCAGCTGCCTGACCGAGCCCTTCTCTGTCCCCCCAGGGCCCCCGCACCATAACGCGGCTCCCTACCAGCAGCCAGTCTCCAGCCACCCTGGTAAGTGACACAGCCACGGATCCCCTCGCCCGCCCCCCAGGCCTCCCGCCTGCCTCAGCTTTGCCCCTTGCCCCCACAGGCCCAGAGTTCTGGTGCTCCATCGCCTACTTCGAGATGGATGTGCAGGTCGGGGAGATCTTCAAGGTACCGTCCAGCTGCCCCGTGGTGACAGTGGACGGCTACGTGGACCCCTCGGGGGGCGACCGCTTCTGCCTGGGGCAGCTCTCCAACGTGCACCGCACAGACGCCAGCGAGCGGGCCAGGTGAGGGGGGGCGGGGGCAGGGAGGTGCTGCCCAGGCGGGTCCCCCTGTCCTCCCCGGGCACCAGGCTGAGCCAGGCTTCCTGTGCCGTAGGCTGCACATCGGCAAGGGGGTGCAGCTAGAGTGCCGGGGCGAGGGCGACGTCTGGATGCGCTGCCTGAGCGACCACGCCGTCTTCGTGCAGAGCTATTACCTGGACCGGGAGGCCGGGCGCGCCCCGGGCGACGCCGTGCACAAGATCTACCCCGGAGCCTACATCAAGGTAGGAGCAGGGCAGCGGGGGGGTTCGTTGCCCCAGCTGCTGAGTGTGGACAGACCCTCCGGTTCCCCGGGCTCCAGCCTGTCGTCCTGAATCCCCAGGGGCCGTAGGAGCCGGCCCCCACCCCAGCGCTGACGCTCTCACCCCCCAGGTGTTCGACCTGCGGCAGTGCCACCGCCAGATGCAGCAGCAGGCGGCCACGGCGCAGGCAGCAGCAGCGGCCCAGGCAGCAGCCGTAGCGGGGAACATCCCGGGGCCCGGCTCCGTGGGAGGCATCGCACCGGCTGTTAGTAAGTGACCAGGGTGGAGCCCACCGGAGGTGGGGCCGCGGGGGCCTCGGCCAGACTGCTGGAGGGTCTGGCAACTGGGTATGAAGGGGGGAGAGTGGGCGGGGGGGCTGCATGGCTAGGGGTCTGGGAGCTGCCACGTGGGATAAGGGAGCAGCTGGGGTCCTATTGGGTGGTGGAGGGTAGGGCTGGGAGCCAGGACTCCTGGGTTCTCTCCCCGGCTCTGGGAGGGGAATGGGGGCTGGTGGGTTACAGCAGGGGGGGCTGGGAGCCAGGACTCCTGGGTTCTCTCCCCGGCTCTGGGATGGGGGGGTCTGATGGGTTAGAGCAGGGGGGTTGGGAGCCAGGACTCCTGGGTTCTCTCCCCGGCTCTGGGATGGGGGGGTCTGATGGGTTAAAGTGGCAGGAGCAGGTGCAGGACTCCTGGGTTCTCTCCCTGGCGAGGGGAGGGGATGGGAGGGGGGCTGGTGGTTAGAGCAACAGGGGCTGGGAGCCAGGACCCCCAGTATGTCCCAGCAGTGAGGGAGGGGCCTGCATCCCCCGCACTCCGGTCCTGCCTGTCTCTTGTTTGCCCCCTCCCAGGCCTCTCTGCTGCTGCTGGGATCGGCGTGGACGACCTGCGGCGCCTCTGCATCCTGCGTCTGAGCTTCGTCAAGGGCTGGGGGCCAGACTACCCCCGCCAGAGCATCAAGCACACCCCCTGCTGGATCGAGGTGCACCTGCACCGCGCCCTGCAGCTGCTGGACGAGGTGCTGCACACCATGCCCATGGCCGACCCGGGGCCCGTCAACTAGTGGGGTGCCACCTGGCCACAGGGCTTCCAGCCTCTGCTTTAAAGGGCCGGTGCTGCCTTCAGTCAGTGAGCATCCATGGGGCCTTATCTTACCATGTGGGGTGCCAGGACTCCCCCCACCCCCACGAGCGTGCCCCTCCCACTGAGCCCTGAGCCAGCTGCCACCCCAGAGCCAAAGCGAGCCAGCCCCATCAGCACCTCCCGGCTGCAGGGAGTCTCTGGGCTCGGTCGAGACTCTAACAAGGGAGCGACTGCCCCAGTCTGCTGGTCCCCTCTGGGCTCTGCCCCGAATCACTCTGGGGGCCAGGACTCCTGGGTTCTCCTGGGGGCTGGCTAGCCTGCTGGGTCTCTTCCATCTCTGTGAGCTTGGAGGTGTTTCAGCCTTCCCTCCCCTGCTCCATCCATCCCCTAATCTGTCGGGTGACACATCCTCCTCGTCTGGCCCCTTTGCCCAGCGCTTGGCCAGGCGCTGCCCTGCGGGGAGGGGTTATGGGGGCCGCTCTCCTCCCCATTAAACCCCTCCCAGGCGCACTCGCTTTTTGGGGTGGTTTGATTTAAATTGTAATAAAAAGCCAAATAACTAGGGCCCTACCGAATTCACAGCCGTCACACACACACACACACACACACACACACACACACACACACACACACACACACACACACACACCTCTCCTTTTGGGGTCAGGACCCTACAAGTGCAACACTGAAATGTCAGAGTTAAATAGCTGAAATCATGAAACTTCCGATTTTTTAAATCCTATGACCGTGAAATTGACCACAATGGCCGGTGAATTTGGTAGGGCCCTACAATAACTAAAAGTACCAAAAATCCCAGCCCGGCACTGCCAGGGCCTGGCTGCCTTGGCCCGCTGCAGGGAGCGCGGGTAACGGGGATCCTGTAGCCAGTGCCCCCTTGTGGCCAGCTGTGCAGGTGCAGTTCATTGGCCTGCCCTGCAGTTCTGCCGTTCCCAGGAGTGCCTGAGGTCGGCTGGCTTTGCACCATGGGGAGCGTCTCAGTCCTGGACCAGGTGCGGGGAAGAAGCCAGGCAAGTGGCGTGCTTTCCTCCCAGGCACTGGGCCCTCCGCGAGCGGGAATTCAGACACTTCATGTGGCTTTTTTAATTGTTATTTAAATGATCTGGGGTTTTTCCACTGGTCTCATGTCTGCTCCTTCCTGCCAGGGCGCGCTGGGACATGGGAGGGGGAGATTAGCTGGTTTCTTTCTCCGCAGCGGAGGCCGAGACGGGGGCAGCCACTCAGACCCGGTTACCTGGTGCTTTCTGTTGAAGCTCTGTCCCAGCAGCTGCTCCACTAGCCGAGCAGGGAGGCGAGGTATTCGGGTCATGCTGCAGAGAGGGAGACAGGACGCCTGGGTCCCATTCCTCGGCTCAGTCCCATGGGAGCAGAGCAGAGCCCGGGGCCGTCTGCCCTGGGGTCCTGTCTGTGCCAGTGGCCGGTTGGGGGAAGTGTGGGACCCCTGCACTGATGAGGTCACCTGCTGGAGCCAGGTTCACACCCTGAGGCAGGAGCTTTTCTCTGGGTTATTTTGTGTAACTGGATATTTCTGTTCTCCATGAAACCATCTGCGTCCAGCTGAGGCCTTGGCCTAAATGAGAGCTTGTGGCAGAGAGTTCCAAAGGCTAATTGTGCTTCCTCTGCTACGTAAGCCAACGGCCTTCTTTCCTCAGCAGCACACAGTGAGCCAGGCTCCTGAAACCTGCCACCCCCTTCCTGCCCCCCTGGCTCCCAGTCCACCACCTTCAGTCCTGCTTGGCTGCAGAGTGGGTATGGGCTGAATCCGCAGTCCTCCTGTCGTGACAGATGCTTATGGAGCCCTGGGCCGTGGGGCTGGAGCTGTGAACTGGGTCTGTGCAGTTTGCGGGAAGCTCCCCGATTGCACACAGCCTGCATACATTGCAGCGGGGCCACACAAGGAGGCTGCCAGGCCTGAAGGCGTCACTGACTCCTGTCCGAGGATGGCCAGGGCAAAGATGGGCGCTGCCCAACAACAGACAGATCAGCCCCAGGGCAATGAAAACGGCACAGCTAGTGCGGCACGAGGCCAGCTGGCAGGAAGGAGAAGCGAGGCCTTTAAAACACTGGGGATGAGGTTTCAGAAATGTTTTCCCTCCTCTAGCCAGGGGAGGTTTGTTCCTCTCTCCCATCTGGGGGGAGCCCCGCCAGCCGCACCCACCACCAGCCTGTCTCCCAACAGCTGCTGGGGGCTATGCTGCATGTTTCCTTGGCTAGCCCCCTGCCCCCTCAACATACTATAAAAACTCCACAACCCACCTGCGCCACAACTTCTTCTGCATAGAAAAGGCAGGGCCGGCATTAGGAGGTAGCAAGCAGGGGCCTGGGGTGCCAGGGGACCATTAAAAGTCCAGTGGGCAGTGCAGCGGGGCGAAGGCAGGCTCCCTGCCTGCACGTGGTTCCCAGAAGCAGCTGGCACGTCTGGCTCCTAGGGGCAGGGGCGGCCACGGGGTCTGCGTGCTGCCTCACCCCAAGTTGTCCGGGAACATGGCCAATGAGAGCTGCAGGGGTGGTGCCTGCAGGTGATGGCAGCGTGCAGAGCCCCTGGCTGCACTTACACCTAGGAGCCGAACATGCCAGCCGCTTCCGGGAACCCAGCAGAGCCAGGGCAGGCAGGGACCCTGCCTTCACCCCACTGCGCTGCCAACTGGGAACCACCCGAGGTAAGTGCCACCTAGCTGGGGCTCTCACCCTGAACCCCTCCCACATCCCAGCCCCGATCCCACACCCAACTCTCCTGCCCCATCCCAGAGCCTGCACCCCAGTCCTGAGCCCCCCCTCCTCCACCCCAAACCCCTCATCCCTGGCCCCACCCCAGAGCCCTCACCCCCTCCTGCACCCCAACCCCTGCCCCAGCCCAGTGAAAGTGAGCGAGGGTGGGGGAGAGTGAGTGACGGGGGGGCGGGGGTGCTAAGCTGCTCGGGTTTCAGCCCCGCACGGTGGGGCTCGGGCTTCGGCTCTCTGCCCTGGGCTCCAGGGAGTCTAATGCCCCCCCCCGAGAACAGCTGGTGTAGGAACCCCAGGGGCAGAGTCCAGATGTGCGGGGGGTTGGGGAGGATGCCCCGTGTGCTCGGTGCTGCCGGGGGGGGGCAGCGCTGGCTCTGGCTGCAGGGGGCTCGCCACCGCCCCCCCCCCCCCCATGACTGAGGAGCGTCGGACTTAACGTTCTGCCCCGGGAAACTACATTTCCCAGAGGCCTTTGCCACAGGGACACAGCCCCGGCACTACATTTCCCAGCGGGCGCCGCGCGGGCGCTCCGCTTCCCGGCAGGCTGCGCGGCGGGGCGATGGCGGCGCTGGCCGGGCCTGGCGCGGGGACCCCGGGGTCCGGCGCTCGCGACCTCTTCGCCGAGGGGCTGCTGGAATTCCTGCGCCCGGCCGCGCGCCAGCTCGACTCGCACGTGCACGCGGTCAGGTGCCTGATGGGGGAGGGGGGCAGGCCCGCTGCAGCTGGGATCTAGCCCCACGGGGGGGCATTACATGGGCTGGGGCCCGGGGGGGGCAGGCCAGCTGCAGCTGGGATCTAGCCCCATAGACTGGGGCCCAGGAGGGGGAAGGCACTGGATGGTGGGAGGTGCCGGCGGGGGGCGCTGCGACGGCTGCAGGGGAAGGGGGGGCAGGCCAGCTGCAGCTGGGATCTAGCCCCATTGGGGGGGTTGCACGGACTGGGGCCCGGGAGTGAGGGGGGCAGGCCCGCTGCAGCTGGGATCTAGCCCCACGGGGGTGCATTACATGGGCTGGGGCCCGGGGGGGCCGGCCAGCTGCAGCTGGGATCTAGCCCCATTGGGGCAGGGCGTTACATGGGCTGGGGCCCGGGGGGGGGCAGGCCTGCTGCAGCTGGGATCTAGCCCCACGGGGGGGCATTACATGGGCTGGGGCCTGGGGGGGGCAGGCCAGCTGCAGCTGGGATCTAGCCCCATAGACTGGGGCCCAGGAGGGGGAAGGCACTGGATGGTGGGAGGTGCCGGCGGGGGGGCGCTGCGACGGCTGCAGGGGAAGGGGGGGCAGGCCAGCTGCAGCTGGGATCTACCCCATGGTGGGGGGAGGCTGGGCTGAGCTCAGTACCCAGTGGTGTTGGGGGCCCAGGGGCTGAGCCTGGTGCTGGGGGTTGGCGGGGGGTGGGTCCGGGCAGGCCTCACTGTGCTCCCCTGGCTGGCTGGGGCTGGGGCGGGCAGCAGCACTGACTGATCCCCTTTGTGCTTCCCCAGGGAGAGCCAGGTGGAGCTTCGGGAGCACATCGATAACCTGGCCACAGGTGAGCCCGCGTGCCGCAGGGCTGGCTGGGCAACAGGCACATTCTGCTGGGCGTGCCACTGGCTGAGCAGCCTGAAGGGGGTGATTCCCCGGGGCGGGGTGCCTGGGCCAGAGTGGGGCATGTAGGGGAAGCAGAATCCCGGCTCGAGCTGGCACTTAGCACAGCCTGATTGTCAGGGAAGGTAACTGTTGGCCAGGGGACAAGGTTCCCCAGGGGAGCCCCTTTGCTCGGCTGGTTAGCTCCAGCCTGGGGAAATATGTTGCAGGAAGGGCCTGCTGTGTTCTGCGTGGGGTTTGGGGACGGGGTGGGGGATGCCAGCCTGCTCCCGCCTGGCACTGTGGTGTCCCTTCCCTCAGAGCTGTGCAGGATCAATGAAGACCAGAAGGTTGCGCTCGACTTGGACCCATACGTGAAGAAGCTGCTCAATGCCCGGCGCCGAGTTGTGCTGGTCAACAATATCCTGCAGAATGCACAGGTGGGTACCTCGCCCCCTGCCAGGTGCAGCAGAGGGACCCTGCTGGGCTCTGCAGGTGGGAGGGAGTCTGAGAACAAATCCCCAAGCTTTTGAGAGACACTGAACTGATCCAGCTGCCACTGGGGACGCTGGAGGCTTGGCCTGGAGTCTGCTTCAGACCCACCCCCTAAGGCTGATATGGAGGGGCTAAGAGATTGCATTGACTTCTCCTGGCTCTGCCATCACACGCGCTTGGCTGTGGGCTGCCAGCCTGGCTCAGGATGGTGTCCACAGACTTTGGTCCCCACCCTGTTTGCCCTGCAGAAATCGCTTGCTTCTCCTGCCTGAACAGCCTCGCTGCTCCTCTGAGGATTACTGTGCTAGGCCCTGCCCCAGAGCACTGCCCTGGGAGCTGCCTTTGGAAACTGACCGCTGCTTTCACTCCCCCCGAGGCAGCTCCAAGTTCTGGCGAGAATCCGGGGCTCCTGGTTGTCAGCCTGGGGCACTAGGAAGGCTAGAGGTGCCATCCAGAGCCTGGGTATGGGAAGGAATCTGTTTCCAAGGGACTAGGAGACTTCACCCACTCATGCAGCTGTGGGTCTGGCAGGGCTACATGGGAAGAGGCAGCGTTTCTGCTATGTGAGCATTATCTCCCCCCCACGCAGGAACGGCTGAGGAGACTCAATCACAACGTGGCCAAGGAGACTGCCCGCAGGAAGGCCATCCTGGAGGCCTCTGGCGGCTACCCCCAGGGCTCGCCCAGCAAGTGAAGCGTGCTGGGAGCCTGGCTGGAGCGTTGCTGGACTGATGGCCAGTGGATTCTAGAGCTGGTACTAGGAGTTCGGGGGCAGGGGGGGGACAGGAGCACCCCTGCAGAGCTGAAGTTAGTGGGGGGGGGAGACTGCAGGTGAGAGATGCACAGCTGGGTGTCAAATGGAGGGGTAGAGCCGCTCCCACCTTCCATGCTGCTTTCAGGGAGACCTCAGCAAGCTGGGCAGGTGACCTTTGCTAGCACCGATGCTCCATTCACAGAGCCGAGGGGCCCATGTACAATGTATTGTTAGGCTGGGAAGCGGTACAATAAAACTGCCTGTTGCTTATGACTGGTGAGTGATCTGTGGAGGGGAGTCCTGCTAGAGTGGGTGCTCGTGGACTTGCTGCAGACTGTTCTCTCCTGCCTGGCAGAGAACACTGCTTTGACAGACACAGCATTCGGGTGGCCAAACTGACTGACCCAAACTGCATACAACAGTCATGAGCCAGGGCCTGCCTGCTGCAAGGCAGAGGGCTGGAGCTTCCCCACCTAAGTCTGGAAGGGGGAAGGCACAGGGAGCGCCGCCCACCACATTTCAACTGTACACGTGTCACAGGTGGCTCCTGAGCCAGGGTTTGGCCACCCTAGCTCGAGAGGAAAGCGAAAGCCTTGCTCAAGTGCAGATCCCTTAGTAAAAAGAACAGGAGTACTTGTGGCACTGTGGAGACCATCCCGCAGTGTCTTGTCGTGCTTGGTGGAGACCCAGCACGAGATGAGCAGGCTGCTTTCCCAAAGCCCCCAGACAGGAAGTGCAGCTCTAGAGTGGATGGATGGACCAGTTTCAGCTCCTCCAAGATCTGGAATCCCCCCCAGGCCTCTGCCTGGGGAGAGGAGAAGGTTGTTTGCCCACATACAAATCAGAGGAGAGGCACTTAAAAGGGGGAACCATTTTAATATAACCTATAAAAACCAAGACAAAATATGAAGGACTCTTCCCATCGTTCGGTGAGACGGATGGGCAAGGACAGGCTCGGGTCTGGACGAGATTCTTCATGTGCTTCGGCCAGTAAGGGTCAAGCTGCGAGAGCCAAGCAAACAGCACATCAAAATGCAGGTGAGGCTGGAGCTTGTACCAGCCTTTTCAGAGTGCTCAGGTGCAGAGGGGAGTCCTGAGCTTAGAGCCAGCTGCCTGAGGGACAAGATCTCGCTAGTGAAAGAGCAGCAGCTGGCTGTCCCAGTGAGGTACAGCAGCTCCTATCGCCTGTTCCCCAGGGAGCTGGCCTGGTCACATTAACTGGGGCTCCCCAGCCAAGCGCAGAGGTTCCCGATAGTCCTGCATCCCAGCCAGCTTAAGCTTAGGGATTTACCTGCAGCATCTGAGTCTACGCTGCAGGGAAGCAGCCACCTGAGCAGCAGCAAGTTGGACCATTAGTTTCCACTTAGGGTCTCAGGCATTACAGGTAGGAGGTTGCGTTTAGAAGTGGGATGGGAAAGGTGCAGCCCCAGACACCAGGACCAGGCTGAGACCCTTGAGTTCCAGGTAGACATGCCCCTCAGACACCACTTGCCTGTCTTTACCTGTGCAGGTCACTCCTGAGTCTCCATGCTCTCCTCCTCCTCTCCTGCAGCTGTTTCTTCTTGATTCTCCTCTTCCTCCTCCCCTTCCTTCTTCTCTGGAGGCTTCTCGTAAGCCTTCTCTGAAGGGGTGACTATCACCCCGTCCCAAGTGGACATTTCAGAGGCCAGGTCTGGAAAGCAAACAGAAGAAGCCACGTCAGCGTGCAGGGCAGGGTCCTGCCAGCGTAAGATTGCCAGCTCCCTAACCCCAGGACATTCCTCAGAGCGGTGCCAGTAACAAGTGCTGAGTGGGGAGGAGACCAGCCGAACCCACCCAGAGCCCCCTGCCATTTCTCCTCCCGCTGCAGCTGTTACAGGAAGCTGACAGCAGACCCCTAGCGACTTACACTTACCAACTGGCATCAGCAGGCCCCTTACATTTGGGCACTTCTTTCCTCAAGGGCAAGTTGTCAGGTTGCAAGGCAAGGCAAGAGGCTGCTCCAAGTTCTAGCAACACCCCCCGCCCCAATGCAGGGACCAGGCCTATCCTTGTCACTGGCTGGGTGTGCCTCCGGGCTTGATTTGCTGAGTCTGACCAAGTCAAGCCATGTGGATTGGTCTCTTCCGCCATATGCTCAGGTAAGGCCCCCCTGCCCCAAGTTTCCTTAAGTCTTCAACCTTCCACAGTCTCCCTGAGGTGTCTCCAAATAAAGCCCCAGCACTTCCTGGCCACGCGGACCAGTAGTCATGAGCCACCGAGCTCCTACTTACAGCTGGCATCCCCCTCTTGTCCAAGGATCTTCCTGTAACCTCCGTGCGAGAGGATTCGGACAAGCGTCTGTGCCGTGTAACACACCATGTCCTGTGACGGGAGTAGAGAATGAATGCACGCGACGGAGTCCCCCGCACTGGGAGGAGAGCCCTTCTGACCGGCTCTCCTGCTGGCGTTGTATCAGATACATCATCCAGGCATTAGTGTGTTTGGCTCAGCCCACCACACGCTCTCAGCATGGCCTTGTTTTAGCCATAGGAGCCTGATATGACTGCCCCATGCTACAGTAACCCAGCGCTGCTTTGTGTGCACAGGGCTACGGCTTGGCTCCTCTCCCCAGGACAGGGGTGACATGAAGACTTGTTTGCTCTTCCCTCATTTACAGTTTAATTAAATTAAGACTTGGGCTCTGCAGGTCTTTGCTTTGACACAGTGAGCCACACTCCTGCCTCTGAACTGCATCCCACCACCAAGACTGGCTGAAGTGGCAGCTTCCCAGAGTATTGCCTCAGGGCTCCTAAATCCTCTTTCACGCTGTACCCAGGGTCACAGCACCCTCCTGATCTAACCCCCGTGACAGGAAGGGTTGAGCCCCAGGCTGGAAGCCCCTGGGGATAAACACAGCCAGAAAACCCACTAGCTCATTTTCAAACAGCAAGTTGCACTTCCAGCAGTTTTACCCCTTTACAGAATGCCATGGGGCCAGGATATCCCCAGCACCCCAGCCTCAGGGAGGCTGCATACACAAAGGTTAGTTCACCTGTTGTTCCAGGGTCATGACTGTATGGACTCTGAAGTTGCCACTCTCGCAGGGATCGGTGATCCCAACAGATCCCGGAAGGAACAGCCCAGCCGCCAGGATCTGAAGGCAGCGCCTGTGGGGCAGTCAGGTGTTAGCAACATAGACAGTTCCCCAGCACAATTGTCTCGCTGAGATCCTGGGTGAGTCACCACTGTGGCATAGGATATGTTTAGCGCTAGGCGCTAAGGAAAGTAGTCCAAGGTAGCACACTCCTAACATGGCGTAAGTGTGTGTGGCAGCAACTCACGGGTGTTCGCAATAGGCCGTGAATTTGCTTTGTCACCATATTTGAAAGGATTTAGACCTGAGAGCTCAAGGTAAGAAGTCCTGCGTTAATGGTACTGGCCAATGCCGTAATTACATTCATGCAGCAGCAACCTGCTCGTTTCAGGAGGTTCTGAAGAAGTGACAAGGGAGCTCACGCAGCATGAAACAGTCTTGAGAAAGCAGAGCCCACGGCACCAGCAGCGGCAGCAAGATTTCTACGCTGACATTCGCTTTAGCTGCAGCACACGTACCTGTACGCGACATTGAGAGCCAAGGGCTGCCTGGTAGGGTTGTTCATCACAGCATAGTGCCCCTGAAGGTAAGGGGAGGAAATTGTTAGACACAAGGGAGTGTTTATGAAAGATCAGTTTTAAGGCTCCTGTGCCTGCAGGAAGTGACAATCTGTGGGATTTGACTGCTTGAGCTGCTGCTGGGATTCGGAGTCAGGGGCTGCAGACCCACCAAATCCCTCCGAACATTGGCCAGGGAAGCCACAGTAGCACAGCAGATCAAAGAGTCTATATGGAATGTGTGCCTTTTAGATCAAAGCCCCCTTCCACTCACCAGAAGGTCGAGGATCCATGGAGTGAGGGGCTCGAAGCCAGGGAATCGGATTCTCAAGTCCTTCAGCAATCGGATTAAGACTTTCACCCTGAAAGATGACGGTTTACAAGGACAATGCTCAGAGGGTTTCACAGGACTCAGACCTCTCACTGGCTGCCAAGGCCAGTCTAGAGTATTAGGGATGGGGCTGCTTTGGGGGCCTGGGCTCAGGTGCTGCCCCTCTTCCCAGAATCAGCTCTGGAAGAACCCAAAGATTTTCCTCTACTAGCCAACACTTCGTCAGAAAGGGTTGGCCATGCAGGAGCAGGGGAGGCAAACCCGTGCAGGGTGGTGACCTGCATGGATCCAAGCAAAGCCAGATTGCTACGTGCCTGCAATATGAGAGCTGGGCTTGAGCTCCGGTGTTGTGTGTCTGGCTAGACTGGGCTATGTCACATCACTGCCTCAAGGAGTAGGGGACTGGTGATGAAAGCCCTTCCCCAGAGGGGAAACAGCCTGTTCACTGCATACAGGGAAGGCTAGGTCAGTAAGGCCTCCCAGCTGCAGAGAAACTTACGTGGACTGAGAAGCATTCTCTTCAAACCAGCGAGCATGTCGGATGGCAGCCAGGGCGCTCTGCAGCACTTTGATATCCACTGGAAGAGGAGAGGTAGGCAGGTTTGATTCAGAACATTTGAGGAGAGTCAGCCCGCAGTAAAGCAAGCTGCTCCCCATGCTCCTGTAAACATGCTCTGGATTGTCACAGCTGTGGGGTGCATAATCAGCAAGCAAGCTGTACTCCGCCCCCCAAATCCTCCAGCAGGGCTGTGGGTAAACAGGGTGGACAAATAGAAGCTCCCCATCCCCACACGCTAACTAAGCAGCCAAATAAGTTCTGAGAGGTTTCCTTACAGTGGAGCTCTGGGTCCAGCTTTCGAAGGTTGGGGGGCACGGTGGTAATGAGGATCTTCACCGTAGCATCAGCAGAGCTAATCTCAAAGCCAGTCTCGTTGGTTAACATGGTCAGGACTGAGGGAGAAAGACCAAGACAGTTACTGAGAGGGGGTCGTGAGACCCCACAGATCCCACACAGCTAAGCCCAAGACATCGAAGGCAAATAGAAGCAAAGAGGCTGGTCTCAGCCTTGACATTACACTGGTTTTCCGTTAGCTATCTCCGCTTTGCACTGGTTTGCACTGCCACAGGGAGTCTATGGGGACTGTCTCCCTATTTATCAGGGAACATCAGTGTCACTGCTTCTTCTGCTCATCTGCATCCCCTTCCCATCACACTGCACGTTAAGTTACTGACCTTCAGTAGGATCCTGTGCTCTCAGGCTTTCCACCACTTTGTTTCCTAAGGCAGCAACAGCTTCCACTAGAGAGAGAAATGAAATACAGAGTTACGTTCATTCTGGCCACTGCCCCCAGTCAGCCACGGAGGAGAAGCCAATACTTACACGTAGGCAAGATTTTCAGGATCACTACCAGATCGGCCACGTTGTGCCCCGTTGTCATGGTGCCCTTCTTGTAGGACCCCACCTGGCGGACTTCTTCGATTTGCTGGTTTACGGGAGCAAACCAAGAGTTAATGCCATCAACTCCACTTGTGTGGGTTCCCTTATGCACCCCACCCTCCAGAGGGGAGATGGACTCCAGTCAGACCAAAGAAAGCCAGTTTAATACTAGTTATGCCTCCAATATTCTGATCTTGTACTGAGGCAGGAGAATCAAGAGCAACTCAATCAGAACATGACAGTCTCCCTGATCTGCCGGCACGTCTTGTTGGATAGATTCTCCAAACAAACTCGTCTGACTCACCACTTCGAAAGTTCCTGGTGCTACGATCAAGTTGTCAATCACATTGTTTATTTTAGTCACCAGGGAAAGAATGGAAGCCTGAAAAGGAATCCGAGAAAGTGGTTGTAGCAGCAACAGATTGACTGGAGTCCTGAGACACCAAGCTAAATACACAAGCTTTGGAAGGATATGACTTAGACAACCCCCATACAAGGGATGCGACAGACAGGTTAGTTCAAGTGTGTTTAGAAGCCACTTTCCAAATAATGTTGCATTTTCCCTCACCAGCATCCTACTGCAGGCTACAATACCCACCCCAGGACGTGCATCTCCCACAGGCTAGGGAGCTAGCCCTCCCTTTCTACGAAGATCATTTCTTGTACTCCTTACAACCGTGAGAAAGTTAACACTCTACTGAAAGCAACCTGGCAACACCTTGAACTCCTTCGGACACGTTTCCAACGGCAAACCCCCAGCACGCATGCTTTATTCACCTGTTCCGCAGAATTGGGAGCCAGATCCTGGTTTCTCTTCAGCAAGGCTTCACTGAAGGCAGTCTCATCTGGGGCAGGTTTCACACGAGGGAAGGCCATTTCACACTGAAACGAAAGTAGACAGACATCAGACTGCTGGTGTGCCAGTGAGACAAGGTCTTCAAAGTGGCTCGTTTACCAGCAAGAAAATGATTATTCCATTTAACTCCACTATTTACATCCATTAGTCACTTCAATGTATTTCCTTCTGCTAATGGCAGTTCCACTGTAGCAGTCAAGTTGGGCATTTCATTTTTAGTGGGTTTTGAGTGGAGCAGGGAAACCTTCAGTCCTGCCTACATATCTTCCCTGGGGCTCAAACAACAGAGAATCACTAGAATTGGTGCATTACCACCACAAAGCCCGTGTTCTACACAGAGCTGATTGGGAACCAAGAGCTAGGAAAAGGCAGTTGTGAGAAGCTGGATTAAAAAAATTCTGAAGAATCCATCCTGAAAAGCCTTATTAGTAAAAGGAGGCAAAAAAAAGGAAACCCTGCTGTACCTACGCTCGGAACATATATCCAAAGCTTATAACTGTTGTGACAGGGTGTGCAGCCCCACCTTTGAAGGCAGGGAACCCATTAATCCCTTCTCCTTGGCAAGGACCACACCTGTGTATCTTTACTGCAGAGGCACTCGAGAGGATGGAAACAGTTGTAAGGAACGGGAAACCTCCCCAATAAAGGAAGTAGATCAAGCAGTCCTGTTAATCCTGAGAAGGGCCAAGACCAGGAAGTCTGGAGGATACACTGATTTCTGCTGGGAACTTGGCCAAGGTAACTCATGCTTTGTTTGGACTATTGGCAGCAGAGTTGGGAAGAGAGATTTTCTCCTGTGTTTGGATCTTAAAGGATGGGCCGTATGTCACAATAAGAACCAGCTCTCCCCAGTCTCTTTACCCTTCACCTTGTGCCTTCACTGTCATTTGCCACACCCTGACAGCCATGCTAACCACTTATGGTCACTTTGATTACTTCAAATTAGCCAAAAAAAATCAAACAGCAGGTCTGGCTTTCAGCAAACTTTGTCTCATACTAGACTACCAGCAGTTAAGCTATTAGATGCCACAGCCTGCAGAGTTTGTACTGGGAGCTTTATGGGTGTGTCTTCACAGCAGTTTGCTCAAGTTACCCCAACTTTATTCTTGTCCACACACAGGAGTGTCCAGCTCAAATTATGTGGTGGTTTGAACTCCCAGCTAGCCCATGAATGGCTAAGTGCAGTGAGGAGGCCACAGCTCAAGTTACAAAAAGCCAGCAGCAGCTAATCCAATCACTCTGGGTAACTGAATGGTTTGAAGTGTGGCTGCTCTGAGTCGCACTGGAAGGTAGATTAGCCCAATTGCAGTTAACTCAGGTATGCTAACTGTGCTGTGAAAACACACCTTAAACTCAGTTTATTTTTAAACCAAGAATATAATTGCAATACAACATTCCTGCACCTGGTTTATACAGCCAATGCCATGGACTGGCTAAACCAAGCCAGGTTACTCACCACATAGAAGTCAAAGGGGATGTGTGGCACAAAGGGCCTGAACCTGAAAAAGCCAAAGGTGAGTTCTTATGACAACGTCAACCAGTCACTGCTGGGTGATAACAGGGCAGACCCCATACACCAGACAGAACCACTAGTCCATCCAATCTTACACCTCTGTTGGGAGGGTGTGCTAGAGAAAAGCAAACCCTTCTTCCCAGCCTCTCATGGGAGGACCTCTCACCCCGTTGGACAAGCTGAAATTCCTTTTTACCTGGGAGATAGGAAGTTTAACAGCTTAATACACTGGCTTAGACTCTTGCCATAGAGAATGGGGCCATCAAGATTCACCAGCAACTGTGCAGCAGTATTACTAGAGAAGGTTGTTTGAAGGGGGGGTGAGAGGGTTGTCAATCAACTGTTTATCAGTTTAGAATGGGTCCCACCTAAGCAAAGCTCTGAATAGGCTTTAGGCTCTTGCCTGTGCAGTACGTAGTTAGGGATCTCATCCACATGCTGGATCCTAGCGTTAGGAAGGTTATAGGGTTTTGCTTCATAGCATATGGACAAAGCTGCACTTTCCCTCTACCTCCTACTGGTTTGCAACAAGTTGGTGGCCGGCCCCCAATCCAGAAGTGGCTGCATTTCAGCAGTGTTCTGTCTCTACAGCATGACAAGCTAAGACACGCCGCACCTCCCCACGGGAGGGGGGCACCGGATTTCTGGATGGTGATGCTCACAGCTGCAGCCCAGCCCCTACTTCCGCCCCGGGGCTGGTTAGCTCGGAGACGGCACTTACCCACTGCCAGGGCCGCCCCTGGAGCCAAAACGACCGCCACGGCCACGGCCTCGATCACCCCTGGGGAAGGATGAGAGCCCCATGTCAGCAGAGCAGGGGCCCGCAGACCCCACCTTGGGAGAGGAACTGCCCCCCCACACACTCCATGGGGGCAGCTCGCCCACCCACGGGGAAGCCCTCTGGATCTATCCCCCTCATTCAACACCGCCCGTCCCCCTCCCCCTGGGCCCAGACCCCGCCCCAGTATCTTCCCCCAGGCAGCCCCTGGATCCACCCCCCGGGCCCAGACCCTGACCCCTCCTCCCCAGTTTCTCCCCCAGGGAGCCCCTGGATCTACCTCGGGCCCAGACCCCGATCCCAATCCCCCCAGTATCTCCCCCAGGCAGCCCCTGGATCCACCCCCCGGGGCCCAGACCCCTCCCAGTATCTTCCCCCAGGCAGCCCCTGGATCCACCCCCCGGGCCCAGACCCTGACCCCTCCTCCCCAGTTTCTCCCCCAGGGAGCCCCTGGATCTACCTCGGGCCCAGACCCCGATCCCGATCCCCCCAGTATCTCCCCCAGGCAGCCCCTGGATCCACCCCCCGGGGCCCAGACCCCCCCCAGTATCTCCCCCAGGCAGCCCCTGGATCCACCCCCCGGGGCCCAGACCCCCACCCAGTATCTCCCCCAGGCAGCCCCTGGATCCACCCCCCGGGGCCCAGACCCCCACCCAGTATCTCCCCAGGCAGCCCCTGGATCCACCCCCCGGGGCCCAGACCCCCACCCAGTATCTCCCCCAGGCAGCCCCTGGATCCACCCCCTGGGGCCCAGACCCCCCCCAGTATCTCCCCCAGGCAGCCCCTGGATCCACCCCCCGGGGCCCAGACCCCCACCCAGTATCTCCCCCAGGCAGCCCCTGGATCCACCCCCTGGGGCCCAGACCCCCACCCAGTATCTCCCCCAGGCAGCCCCTGGATCCACCCCCCCGGGGCCCAGACCCCCCCCAGTATCTCCCCCAGGCAGCCCCTGGATCCACCCCCCGGGGCCCAGACCCCCCCAGTATCTCCCCCAGGCAGCCCCTGGATCCACCCCCCGGGGCCCAGACCCCCCCGAGTATCTCCCCCAGGCAGCCCCTGGATCCACCCCCCGGGGCCCAGACCCCCCCCCAGTATCTCCCCCAGGCAGCCCCTGGATCCACCCCCCAGTATCTCCCCCAGGAAGCCCCTGGATCCAGCCCCTGGGCCCAGACCCCGATCCCCCCAGTATCCCCCCCAGGCAGCCCCTGGATCCACCCCCCGGGGCCCAGCCCCCCCCAGTATCTTCCCCCGGGCCCAGCCCCTGGATCCACCCCGGGGCCCATCCCCCCGCCAGGCAGCCCCCGGCTCCATTCCCAACCCCGGCGCTGCAGCCCGCGGGGCCCGGGCCCGGGCCTGGCCGCCCCTCACCTCATGGCGCCGCTGAACCCGAACAATGGAACCCGCCGCTGTGGAGAGGAGAAGCCGCCGGCTCGCGTCGCTCACCCTCCAACAAGCTGCCCGCCTATTGGCTGCGCGCCGCCTCCCGCGCGACCAGCCCCAGACGCCCCTCTCCGATTCCGGCTTTGCCATTGGTCTTCTCGCCTAACTGTCGTGACGCGCCGAGAGGCGTCAGAGCGTCGGCCAATCACAGGCCGTCCCGGGGCGGGACCGTTGGAGAGCTGGAGCGCCGGGCGGGTTGTGCCCCGATTGGCCGCGCTCTGCACTGACGGGTAATGACCGCCAGGTGGGGAGGTGGAAAGGAACCGGTAGGAGGCGCGCCGAGTGCGCATGCGTATGTGGCACTCACTGTAGCGCACAGCGATATGTAGGCGCTTGAGGCCAGCTCCGAGCACGCAGCAGAGTGGCGCAGCGGAAGCGTGCTGGGCCCATAACCCAGAGGTCGATGGATCGAAACCATCCTCTGCTAGGCCGCGTCTTTTAGCGCCGCGCCCTCCCTTGGTGCAGGGCAGTAACCAGCCCGCTCTTTTACTCCCCAGCCGTTCGCTGGTGACCTCACCGCCTTGCAGGCGTTCCTTTGTGACGTCATCACCGGTGTTACGTGCTGCGGTGTTGGATGTGATGTCACTGCACTGATTTTTGGGTGAGTGTCGCCATGCAATGGCATCTGGCTGTGATGTCCTTGTTCAGGTGTGACGTCACTGTGTGGTGTCCGGGTATGATGTCATTGTTCGGGTGTGACATCGCCGTGCCGATGTTGATGTGCAGTGGTTCTCTCTGTGAGGTCCTTGTTTGGGTGTGACATCACTGTGCCGGTGTCACTCTGTGGTGTCCAGGTATGATGTCATTGTTCAGGTGTGACATCACTGTGCCGGTGTTGATGTGCAATGGTTCTCTCTGTGATGTTAGTGGTCGGGTGTGACATCACTGTGCCGGTGTCACCGCGCAGTGTCCGAGTATGATGTCATTGTTCAGGTGTGACATCACTGTGCCGGTGTTGATGTGCAATGGTTCTCTCTGTGATGTTAGTGGTCGGGTGTGACATCACTGTCCCAGTGTCACTGTGTGGTGTCCGGGTATGATGTCATTGTTCGGGTGTGCCATCACTGTGTCGATGTTGCCATGCGACGGTGTCTGGCTGTGACATCACTGTTCGAGTGTGACATTACTGTGCCGGTGTCCTTGTGCGGTGTCTAGCTGTGACGTGTTTGTTTGAGTATAACATCATTGTGCCGGTGTCACCGTGCGATGGCGTCTAGCTGTGATGAGCTGGTTCCTGCAGTTCCCGCAAGTGATTTCACTGCAGCTTAGAGCCCGCTGGAGCTGATGAACAGGCCGGGAAGTGACCGCCTGCCAAGGTGCCTGGGCCAAGGAGGGAGCGGGGTCAGCAGGACCTGCGCTCCATACCACACAGGGGCCAGCGCCTGAAATTCCAGTTCCTGGCATACCAAGTTGTGCAATTTTACCAAAATAGTGGGTGGTTTTTTTCTTAAAGCCCCAGCTCCTGGAGTCAGGTGACAGCACCAAGCATCTCAGCTTCCTTTTAAAAGTAATAAGACAAGCTTCTAGCCCTGGCTGAGGAGAAAAACTGGAAAACACGGCCCAGAAGGCAAATAACACAAACCCAATGTAGTGTATTGATTGAAATCTCATGGGTTTTGGAAGCCCTGACTCATGATCTGTGGACACCTGGGGGTTGGAGAAGCTTCAGGCAGTCCCAGGGCCAAGGTGAGGACCCTGGTTATTTATTATTTATTTATTGACTGGTATCGCTGGGTCCTTGAAGCCCCAGCCATGGCCCCTGTGCCCATTGTGCCAGGCACTGCACTTTGTGTACACTCTGCAGTTTGAATTGACAGCTGAACAAGTAAGAGGATACAAACCTGCTTTGGACGGAGACAGAGACACTGATGAGAAAGCGAGGGCAGGTAATTAGGGGGCAATCAGATATGCATAGTATGGAGTGGGCCCTAGATAAAACCGGGACCCCATTGGGCTGTGCATTTTACAACCATCAAAGAGAACCAGTCCCTGCCCCAAAGAATCTGCAAGCTCACCAGACCAGACAGACACTCGGCCTCTTTCCCATCCTGTGAGAATTTGGGAAATACTGAAAAGTGTTCCCATCCCAAATTGGGCCCAAAAAGTCAAAACCTTGACAATTTTCACCAGTGAAAAAAACAAATCTGAAAAAAGCCCATTGCATTCCAGTCACTGGCAACGTGTCAATTCCATCCGTGTAAACAGCCAAACAAGACGTTGCAGATCAAACGGCCCTGAAATGTCTTGTTTCAGAAAGATTGGAATAGGACATGTTGACCCTTTCAACACTTTCCCCCTCCCAAACGTGTCAAGCTGGGAGATCCCTTGCAGCCGACCCTGTTCTGTCAACGGGTTCTGGTCTGATGAATCGGCCTTTTCCGGCAAAAAAAAGTTTGTCTAAAACTTCCCAACCAGCTGGGATCCCCACCCTGCATAAGCTCTGTGTGTCTGGTGCTGACAGACCTCTGGGTGGCGCCGAGACACCACAGAACATCTGCTCAGCCCAGCCAGTGGATGCCCCTTTCCTCCAGCTCCTGGCATCTGAAATGCCAGCAACGGGGCACTGAAAATGGCCACATTAGGGGCTTCGTCCCTGGGCATCACCAAGGGGACAAGTGAGACTTGGGGGCATGTGGGAGCATGGTAACTGTGCCGGAGTTAGAAGGGAGCAGTGTAGACGCAGCAGTGGGGAGATGTAACTTGAGGGGACGGGAGGGGGGAGTAAAGTGCATTGTGTCACCCAACACACACACCCCCGGGTGGCAGGAAGCACATGGCCCAGGAACTGGTTCAAGGGACTGCTCAGCAGAGAAACTTCTCATGCTCCCAGCAGGGAGGGGATGTTTGGGGGAAAACTCCCTGCCTCTCACGCCCTGTAAAAAAATACTGGAGCTTGGAGTGGCTCCTGGCTGAGCCCATCTGCCCCCTCCCCGGGGCCCAGGCGGTTTGGATGGGGGTAAAATCAGACGAGTTCCCCACCTGCCAATGGCCCTGCTCAGTAACCCTGGCTCCCTGGAGCCATCCATCACGGGGGCAGCGCCAGCTGATCCACAAAGCCCAAATAACCAGCTCTCCCTCCCTCAGTCCCCCACCGCTGACAGTGACTTTGGAGCCATTCATGCCCCCCCACAGCTGCTAATGCCGCAGCCCCCTGCCCAGACCAGCCTCAGGTTCATCTCTGCAGATGTGCTTTGGGAGGGCACCGGGGGGGGCACGATGCGCTCTCAGTGCCCGTGGGGGTGATTTCAGAGCAAACAGGGCCTGTGGAGGCACCCACGCATCCCACAGCGCACCCTGAAACGAAAGACCAAGGCAGGCTGACCAGGGATCTCTGAACACTTGGGAACCATGACATCACTCTCAGCGCCTCTCCTGGGAGAAGGATTAGTGTCCTTACGATATTTCACTTGTGGGGAAACTGAGGCAGGGGAGGGGAAAGGGGCTCGCCCAAGGTCGGTCAGTCAGTCAGTGGCAGACACTCAGAAAAGAACCTAGGAGTCCTGTCTCCTAGTCTGTTACTCTAATCACTAGACCCCACTTCCCATAGATGGGAAGAGTACCCAGGAGTCCTGGCTCCTAACCCGTCCCACTCCCCCACCCAAACCACAACCACAAGCACAAGACCCAGCTCTTCTCATGCAGTCAGGGGTAGGATCAGGGGTCCTGGCCCCCAACCCCCACCCCACTCTAACAAGACCCAGCTCCCCTCCTGGAGACAGGGGTCCTGGCTCCCTCTCCGCTGCTCCTTCCACTACACACGCTTTCCATGCAGTCTGAGGCACAGTCTTGGAAGCATGTTCAGCCTTACCTACTCACTCCCCTCGCTAGCGCTGGTGCTGCTCAGGGTGCTTTGAGTTCTCCTGTTTCCCAGTGGTTTGCAATCCAGCAGGGGCAGGGGGTGACTTTTTTAACTGTCCCCCAACATGCAGCCCCCTCCTGAGTGCAGGGTCGAGGTTGCATTTAACGAAGAGCTGCCTTTCTCCACCTGCTTTTTCCATTCAGCCCCAGGAACAAATTCTCCCCAGACAATACGGACCCGGCAGTAACTAGATAAGCACCTTGGAAACGAATTTACTTCTTTGCATGGAAAGCCCACTTGCAAGGCAAGCGCTCCGGCTGCCCGTTCCCATTAATAACCTGCTCTGACACAGGTTCTGGCCTCTCTGCGATGTTATTGTGTCTCTGCCTCCCTCCACCAATAATTGGCTCCATTAACTCCCTCTCCTCTAATGGGGGATTGGCAGATTATGGCCATATCTGTGCCCCTGCTGAGCCTGGTGGCTCATTCCCCACATCGCCGTTAATAAACTGCCCCGGGGGTGCTAGTTGCCGGACTGCAGTGGCAGCTAGAAATTCCAGCCGAAACAGGATGCCTGTTGCTGCAGACACAGCCTGGATAGACTGCCTCCTTCTCAGCGCACCTGAGGTAGGAGGCAGGTGCCATGTCTGCTCCCCAGCTCTCCAGCCCACCCCCACCCACCGCCAAGGGGCCCAGTCCACCTCTTCTGCGGCATTGCTCATCACCGGGGCACTCCTGATTTGCTCCAGGGTGAGTGAGCACTAGGCACGGAAGCAGCCCTGCGGACTGCATGCCGTGTTTGTGTGTGAGGCCCCTGCGTGTCTCTGGGGCAGTGCTCAGCCATGGGGTGGGGGGCGTCTTTGTGCACAGCTCCCCTTCTTCCTTTGAGGGACCCCCGCTAAAGACTGCCCTGGACCCAGTCTTACCTGCTTCCAGTGCCCCAAAGCACCAGCCCACTCCCTCAAATCATGAGATTGGCTCCTCGGATCCCCCTTCGGTGCTGGGGCTGTCAGGGCTGCCCCTCTTTCCCATTCTCCAGCTCATCCCTGCATCCACAAGGGCCAGAACCAGACTTGGATTTCACATGTGAGCCGAGAGTCTCCTGACTCCAGGAGCTGGGGATTTAAGAGAAAACACCAAATATCATGAGATAATCACAGGAGTTGGCGATGCTGTAGGTCTGGATGCAGTAATAGCTGAGGAGGAGAGCTGCCGTCCCCACCGCTGCCCCCAGGGGGCGAAGGAGAGCTGGAACCTGGGGCCGTGGGGGAGGCGGGGACCCAGCAGGATCAGGCCCTGGTCCTCTTCTTGGCCCGGATTGGGCCCCCGCTCCAGCCTCCATGGAGGAATCTGGATGCTTTATTTTCTTCAGCCCTGCCCCCCCAGCCCTCCTCCGCCCCCTCCCCCCATTGTCCCCCAGCCCCTTCTCCCCACCCCTGGACCATTGCCCCCCACCTCTGCTCTCCCGCCCCAGCCTCTGCTGCCCCCCAATGTCTCCATCTCAGGCTCCGCGGGATCCTTTGGCTCCTTGCTCTGTGTGAAGTTTTATAAGCAGGGGGAGCTGGGAGCTTCTCCTTAACGCCCCCATCCCAGCCCTGCCTCCCGCTAGGCCTGTGCTCACCCACACCAGGGCCCCGGGAGCCCCGGGCTGGCGGCGGGACATGGGGGGCACCAGCTCTTTCCCTGTCACCCCCAGGCAGGAACGCTGCCCTCATGGGAGGAGTGGGGCAAACGGCAGGATCGGAGGAGTGGGGCAAACGGCGGGATCAAGCCACATGCCCCAGGGCGGCTGGGAACTGCCCTTTCCCCACCCTGCCCCCCCATCTCATCTCATCCCACCCTGTCCCCCGTCTCTGCTAGTCGGGGTTTCCCCTCCCCCCAACTCCCGCATACCCCCCCAGTAGTCAACAAGTTACAGGCTGTGTTGCCAACCCCCCCCTCCCCCCGCCTGCCCCCAGCCGTCAAACACCCCCTCTCATTTCAGTTCCTGGGCAGAACCTGAAAAACCCTGTCATGTCCCGCAGCTCTGCTCAGTCCTGGGGGCAACCAGTGGGGGGCCAGCAGCCTTCTCCTCCCCACTCACCAGGCTTTGGGAAACCGCCCCCCCCATACCCCTTCCCTGTCCCCTCCCTTGGGCAGGTGCTCCCTGCCTGCGCTGGGGGGTTCTGGGCAGGAGGGGGTTAAGGAGCTGTGCATGATAACAGCCCTTTTGTCATTGAATGAGGGGAAGGAAAAGGCTGCCTGCCTGGGAGATAATCAGTCACTTTCGGCACCGGGAAGGGAAGGGAAGGGAGCTCCCAGCGGCTAGAGTCCAGGGCAGTGGGGGGACAGGGCGCGGAGGGGCAGAGGGTGCGGGCAGACTCGGAGTTCCAGCCATGGTCCCGGGGCAGCCCGCCGGGGTCTAGGGGGGTGGAGCGGGGGAGCCGGGGGGCTGCACGTCGGGGGGCTGGGTCGGCGCGGGGCAGCGATGCGTCAGTGACGCCATGCGGTGGGCGCTGGTGGTGCTGTGCGGGGTCCTGTGCCAGCTGGGTGGGTCATGGGGCCAAGGGGCCAACCTGACGCTGGCCGTGCTGCTGCCGAAGCAAAACATGACCTACCCGTGGGCCTGGCCCCGCGTGGGCCCTGCCATCTGGCTGGCCATCGACCAGATCAACCGGCAGCCAGACCTGCTGCCGGGCCACACGGTGCGCTGGGTGTTCGGGAACAGCGAGGACAGGTACGGCGTCTGCTCCGAACAGGACGCCCCCGTGGCTGCCGTCGACCTCAAGATGACCGACAACCCCGATGCCTTCATCGGCCCCGGCTGCGTCTACAGCTCGGCGCCCGTGGCCCGCCTGACCAGCCACTGGAAGCTGCCGCTGGTGACGGCCGGGGCGGAGGCCCACGGCTTCGACAACAAGGACATGTTCTCCCTGACCACGCGGGCCGGGCCCAGCCACCGCAAGCTGGGCGAGTACGTCGTGGGGCTACAGCGCCACTTCAACTGGACCCAGCGCGCCGTGCTGGTCTACTCGGACGAGAGGATAGACGACCGGCCCTGCTACTTCGCCATCGAAGGGCTCTACATGGAGCTGCCCACCCTCCGCAACCTCACCGTGCTGGACATCTACTTCAAGGACCGAGACCAGGCCAACTATACCTTCCTCATCCAGGAGATCAAGCAGAAGGGCAGAAGTAAGTGACCCTCCCACCCCACCTTTGTACGGCTGCTTCCAGGGACCCCCCACTCCACGGTGCCACAAGCCCCCTATGCAACATCTCCCTATTGCAGCCTCCTCCCTCCCCGCAGCCCTGCTCCACGGGGTGCAGCCACCCCAGGGTTCACCTCCCCCAGCCCAACCTCAGGCTTCCCCAGTGCAGCCTTCCCACCATGACACCCCAAAGCAACACCCCCCATGACACTCTTCTTCAACCGAACAATGCAAGGGCCCCCGGTGCCGTGCCACCTCCTTAATGCACCCCCCCCCGCACACATGGAAATGCTGCCTCCCAGCTCCCCACGTGGAACAGATCCAGCCCCTTGGATTCCCAGTGGGCCGGGGGGGAAAGTTTTCTCCGAGCTGCTTTGTGGTAACTTTGTGGTGTGCTGCCGTTCCAGCCAGCCCAGCGCAGGGTCTGTTTCCCCTGCTCCCTGCACACAGAGTTGGGGATCCGAGCGGTATTGAGGGTGGCTCTGAATTGGAAAAGGCAAGGAGCTTGCTAGGATGGGGGTGATGGGGTCAGCTGCCCCTTTGAAATGTACACCCCTCCCCCGGGCAGTGAGAGAGGGGAGCTTGGACAGGACGTGTCGGGGCGCCCTGCCAGCCCAAGTCGATAGCCAACGGGATTCTGGCTGCAGGGAGATGGGGTGCGTTTGGTCTGCTCCCATCTGGCCCTGGTTAGGGGAATTCTGCTTGGGGGTTTGAATCTGGCCCCAGCTGAAGCCACTGGGGGTGCAATCCACCCGTCAGGTCCCATCTAATCCCCCAGGACAGGACCTTCCCAACAGCCCGATCCCCAGGGCTCTGCCCCAGCGGCAGGGGGCTGGCTCCCCGTGGGAGATGTAAGGGGATGCAGCTCCTGTGGGACAATCCCCCTGCCGGAGCCGTTCCCCAGCTGCTGCAGAGTGCAGGGCAGCTCGCTAGCTCGGGGTCCAGTGCACAGCTCCTGGGGTGGGGCCATGGGGCTGTGGGATTTTTGCTGAGCGTCTTTCATTCCAGACTCTCAGTCCCCACAAACGCCCCAGCCTGGCCACCAGAAGGCAGGTGGGCGCTTTGCTGGTGGACACCAGGATGCCGGGGTGCAGCGGGCAAATGCAGGGCAGAGCCCAGCCTGGGGCAGGCGCACCTGATGGGGAGACAAGCTTTGAATCCCCCCAACCAGATGACACTTGTGCACATGGTTCTCGGCTCTAAGGGCCTGATCCAAACCCTGCTACAGGAGGAGACTGTCCATGGACTTGGATCTGGCCCTGACAGCAGGGAACTGGGACGGAGCCTTCGCTCAAACCTGCACGTAGGGGAGCTGACCCACAGATGGGCAGTGAAAGTCTCCCCCCCCCCTCGCCTCCCACCTTGTGTCCAGCTGGACCACGGAGCCCTGGGCTTGGGAACGTCTAACTTCCCCGCTGGCTCGGAGATGCACGGCAGCGATTCAGTGCTGCCTGCCCCGGGCGTGTGTCTCTGTGTGTGTGCGAGGGTGGAGACGGATTGAGTCACAGGGTGCCTGGAAATCCGCTGGCCGCGGAACTGGCCCCTTGACAGAGAAACTTCAGCTTTTACATTTTGGGAAAAATTAAAAACAGGCACCATAGAACCCCGCTTAGCCGAGCCCCCGTTACCCAGCGCTCCCATGGGCAGCGGGGCCTGGACTACAGCTGTCAGCCCCGGTTCAGTTCCTATGCAGAGCTGGATCATGCAGGCTCGGATAAACGGGCTTCTGCTGGCTGTCACCAAAACCTCGTGTTCCACGCATACCTGTGTATACTGCGGCTGGGGAAAGTGAGGGTCAGCGCTGGAAAAACATGGCTAGTTTTGTGTTTGTATTGGAGAAAGTTGGGGTTTTATCACAGAAAACTAGGAGCCCTGGTGATTAGGCAGCACGCGTGGATGTGTGGTTGTGTACGTGCGTGTGCGCATGCAGATGGATGGAATTGTGCATGTGCTTTGGGGGGGCGGCTGGGGCAGGCTGGAGGATGGTCTCTCTGCCCAGGGTTTATTGTCCCCTCACTGGATTTCTAACCCACCGAATCCTGGGCCCTGGCACTGAAAAATCGTAGCCCCAACCTGCCCCATGCTCCCTGACCCCATGGCCCGTCCCACAGAGCAACTCCTGGCCTGGCTGAGACAAAAGGCAAGAGACCTGACTGTCTGGAAGTCAAAGCTGCTATGGCAACGCCCGGCTTCATCCCGCGGCTGCCCCCAGAGGCCTGCCCGGCCCAGGGCTAACCGCCCGGCCGTGCTGCGGGGGAGCGCAGTACAGCAATGACCTGCATCAGCTCCTGCCCTGGGTTTGTGCCAACGTCATTCAGAGCTGGATCCGGCCCCGAGGCTCTGAGCTCTGCGGGCCAGGGGCCGTCGCCACGCTGCGTCTGTACAGCACCTGGCGCAGTAGAGCCCCATCTGGGACCGGGCATCTCAGTGCTCCCCGAACACACCTAATGAGAACTGGGGGTCAACAGGCGATGGCTCCAGCCCAGGTCGGAGCCAGGCAGGAATTCCTGTGTGGGGGGAGGGGAGTCACTGCTCGGATAGCAGGCGATGAGGGGAGGGCTGGAGTAAGCAGAGACACCCCCGGGGGGCAATAGCCTGTTTATTCAGCCTCCCTGCCTCCACACAGCTGCTGGCTTCTGTGGGGCCCAGCTGGGAAGCCTGACCCTGGATGACAGAGCAGCCCATGGCCCCCTCCCTTCCCCCACCATACCCAGGCAGGAGGTGTGGATCCCTGGAGGCACAAGGGGGGCAGGGATTGGAACAGAGTGACGCCCCTCCAGCCCGTCTGACAGCTGGGCACCCCAGTGCCATGGTGATGGGCTTCCCGTGGAGACGCTGTGATAGCCGGGAGGGGGAGCACCCCGTGGATGGGCTGGGGGGGACAGAGCGCCCCGATGCGTGGCGGGAGCATTCAGCCCAGGGTTGTCCTCCCGCTCCTCCCACGTCAAGCCATAAATCCAAGCAGAAACCCTGGCCCAGACCTCAGCTCTGTAGGGCCCGTGTCCCCAGCCCCGGGCCTGCCCCGAAGATGCCCCCACCCTTAGCCTAGGGGGAGTGAATCCAAATCAGCTGCCCAGCTTCATCTGCAAGTCCGGGAGAGCCGGGCCCGCGGCCCAGACAGCCAGAGACCCTGGACTTGGGGGCAGCATGGGGCCGGGTGCACAGCCAGTGTCATCCCTCCCTGTACAGCCTGCTCCATCTAGCCGCTCCCCCGTCTGACCAGGTGTCCCAGGGGCGCTCGGTGTCCATGGGGAGGGCTGCCGGACATGGGGAGCTCGGCTCTGAGCCACGTCTCCCTGTAGGAGGGATGAGCCAGGCCCGTGCCCACTTACTGCCCATAGAGAAAAGCAGGCAGGATGCCCAGCGGGCCCCACCCTGGCTGGGCAGGGCACACCAGAGCAAGGTGATTTTGTTAGCAGAGGTTTTTCTAAGGGTACCAGTGGATCACGGCCATTCTATCCTGCGAGTGAGGGACCCGGCTTCCTCCCAGGGTGCGAAGGACTGAGGAAGCCTCAGTGGTGCTAATTAATGTCATTAATCCTCCCAGCCCAACCTCGAGTGCCAGCTTTTCCAGTGCTGAGCATCTACCTTCAGGGCCAGATTAACCAAGGAGCCCAGCCCCCAGCTGACCCTCAGCAGGCCAGATTCTTCTGCAGCTGAATCGTTTTGAGACTCTGGCCTGAGAACTTCCTCAGTCCCCAAAATGCAGCCCTGTCTGGGGTGGGCCACGGCCGCTGCGTACCAGCTCCATGGCAACGCTGCCAGATGTTTTAAGTCAGGACGTGAAGAAGAATCCTGTAATGGGGAGTCCAGGGAGGCAGAATGCAGGGATGCAGGCTGGAATTAGGGGAGATTATCTTGTCTCCAGGAGGAGGGGCACTTCCCTGTGTGCTGCCGCAACTCCTTTAACGTTCCGCTCCCCTGGGTAGGTGTGGCAGTGCCAGATTCACATCTGAGCTTGTGCCGTTTGTACAGGAGCGTGGAGCCCACTTACTGCCATCCGCCTCTTTCTCTGCTTCGTTTTTTAATGTGTGGGGGTTTCTGTATGCCTTCCACAGCTCACCCATGTGTCATGGGCCCTGCACTGCAGTCGCTTCATGAGAATTCCCCTGTTGTTCAGGTGCCTGGGCTTGTGCAGCAAGAGGATGTGAGTTCTATCCCTGCTGGTGTCATACGGTTCCAGGTGGCCCTTTAAGGGGTGCCTGGCCCTTTAAGGGGAGATGGGCACAGCCCCATCTGTGACCCACTTAGTTCACCTCCCCAGGAGCAAAGTCTCGTGATTGGCAGGTCAGGTGGCTAAATCAGGCCTCGGGGGTGGATATAAAACCAGGTGAGCAAGCAGGCCCTTGGGGGAAGTCTTGGGGGTTGCTGTTGGACAGAGTCCCAGGGGCTGGCAGAGGGCTGCGGGGTAGGCAGTAGGAGCCAGCAGAGCTGGCTGGAGAGTAGAGAGAAAATTCTCTAGTGGGAAGAAGCCACAGCAGGGCTGGGGCTTGACTGGGGAACTTTGTGATTTCCCCCAGGCCCCAGGAAGGGCTGTGACCTGACCCAGGAAAGCCTGTAGTGACATTATTCAGTAGCCCTAGGAGGGGAAACTGAGGCAGTGCCTAGCCTGGAGCCAGAGTGGCTCGGTGGTGCTGCTGTGGTTTGCTCTGAGGGGTGTGGCTCTGTGGCAGGAGTAGGAGAGACACAGGGATCGATCCTGATGTCTGCTCCCCGGTTTAAATCCACAGCCTGGTTCCTGGGTTTGCTCTGGATTTGCACGGCTGTTGCTGTGCCTGGGATCAGGCCTGTGGTGTATAAAGAGCTGTAGTGAAGACCCCAGGTCCCTGGGCCAGATCCTCAGCTGGGGTAAACAGTGCGGCTCCATTGGCTTCAACTGGCTCTATCTGCTGAGCTCTGCCCAGCATGGGGCCCTAGCTGCACCCATGGGCATGAGATGAGTTCAGCAGGGCTGGGTGTGGTGGGGGGTCCCTGGGGGCAAGCTGGCTTGCAGGGCCGGGCATGGCGCGGGAGTCCCTGGGGGCAGGCTGGCTTGCAGGGCCGGGCATGGCGCGGGAGTCCCTGGGGGCAGGCTGGCTTGCAGGGCCGGGCATGGCGCGGGAGTCCCTGGGGGCAGGCTGGCTTGCAGGGCGCTGCAGGGCCAGGTGTGGCGTGGGGGGTCTCCGGGGACAGGCTGGCTTGCAGGGCCGGGCATGGCGCAGGAGTCCCTTGGGGCAGGCTGGCTTGCAGGGCGCTGCAGGGCCAGGTGTGGCGTGGGGGGTCTCCGGGGACAGGCTGGCTTGCGGGGCCGGGCATGGTGTGGAGATCCCCGGGGGCAGGCTGGCTTGCAGGGCGCTGCAGGGCCAGGTGTGACGTGGGGGTCCCTGGGGACAGGCTGGCTTGCGGGGCTGGGCATTGCGTGGGGGTCCCCGGGGGCAGGCTGGCTTGTGGGGCCGGGCATGGCGCGGGAATCCCTGGGGGCAGGCTGGCTCCCAGGTGCTGCGGGGCCAGGTGTGGCGTGGGGGGTCCCCAGGGACAGGCTGGCTTGCGGGGCCGGGCATGGCGCGGGGGTCCCTGGGGGCAAGCTGGCTTGCGGGGCCGGGCATGGCGCGGGAATCCCTGGGGGCAGGCTGGCTCCCGGGGTGCTGCGGGGCCAGGCGTGGCGTGGGGGTCCTGGGGGCAGGCTGGCTTGTGGGGCCGGGCATGGCGCGGGAGTCCCTGGGGGCAGGCTGGCTTGCAGGGCGCTGCGGGGCCAGGCGTGGCGTGGGGGTCCTGGGGGCAGGCTGGCTCCTAGGGCGCTGCCGAGCTCTGTCTGTCCCTGGTGTCTGTATTTCACGACGTTTGTTCTGTGTCTGCCTGGGTTTGTTTTGTCTCATCGGCGGCTATTTCTGGGGCCTGACGCGCTCCCTGCCCGGCTTCGCACTCCCTCTAGGGACCTTCCCCGGAGCCCGTCGCTGCTACTGGACTGGGCAAGGAGCGGCCCTACGGAGCAGTTCCTCGGCCGGGATGTGTGGGATGCCCTAGGCTGGAGGTCTGGGCTGCCTCTCCCACCTCTCTGCTTTCCCCCAGCAGGGGGCGGTGTCGTGGGCAGGGTGCTCACCCCCTGCAAAGCTCCCACCCAGCTTCAGGGTGCAGGGCCCCCTTCCACACCCTGCCCTGCCCACAGGCCCTCACCCCACCCTGAATGCACCCCTCAGGGCCTGTGGGTCTCTCCCCAGCCAGCGGCAGCTCTCCGAGCCGAGCTGGGACCCTGCCCTGGCCAGTTTCCTTAAGGAGCTGGGGCCCGCGGGGCAGGGCTGGGTGCTGGGCGAGTGCCTTGGATAAATCACGGCCTGAAGCCTGGGCTGGAGGGGAGGAGGAGCCGAGTCAGCACAACAGGAAGCCCCTGGGCTGGCGCCCTGGCTGTGGAGGGGCCGAGTGCTGACTCGGCCTGGCCGGGGCCCCGCTGACCGAACTCGTCCCCTGACCCCAGCCATGTTGGCTGACACGGCTGGGCCAGCAGCAGGGAAACAACGGGCCGGGCTGCGCACGGCCGGAAAATAACAGGATGTTCCTGGTCCGCTGAGGCCTAGGAGTGGGGGCTCTGACCCCCTCCCCGTCCGCTGGGCACTGGGCTTTTTTGCATCTCCTCCAGGGCGAGATCGCTGGTCGGCCTCCTGGCCCCGTGTCTCGAGCGGCCCCAGCCCATCGGTGCTGGGTGCTCGTTCCGGTATCGTCTCCCGGGCTGGCTGCGCTGGGGACGCTCTGGCCTGCCACCTGTGGCTGGTGGCACTGCCGCCCCCCGGCACAGCGGATGCAAGCAGGGCCATGGCGTTGCATTCCCGTGGGCACAGCTGCCAGGGGCTGTGGAGAGTCAGACCCCCAGCTCCCGCTGGCCTCAGCCTTGCCCAGAGCGGTGGCTGTCCTGATGGTGGTTGGGCTGGGTGACTACCACCCTGGCTGCTGGCACCAGTGGAGGATTTTAGGATTAAGCAGCTGGTGTGGTGCCCGCACATGTGCAGCTCACCTCTACCTGGGCCTGCTATTGCCATGGGGACAAACACCAGCTGTTGCTAAATAGATCTGTCTTTGGGAAGGGCTGGCTGAGCAACAGGATGGGCTGTCTCTGTCCACCGCCCTACTGCCTGGGGCCTCATCTCTGCGGCCTGACAGACAGGCAGCCGTGCCCCCTCCTGGCCCAGCAAGGATTGTGGCCACTGGGAGAGTGGGCAGGGGGCCGCTGCCCACAGCTTCAATTTTATAATCTACTTAGTCCTGCCAGGAGTGCAGGGGACTGGACTAGACGAGGTCCCTTCTGGTCCTGCGATTCCATCCTATGGGGGCCCCCACCCGCCTTTCAAGGCAGGGAAGTGGAGTTGCTTCACACACTCATTTGTGACCCTCCCAGCAGTCCTGGACGCGCCCCCTTCATGGTGGGGGAAGGCTGGGGCAAGTGCAGGGAAAGGGACCTGCCCCCAAATCACAGAGTGAGCTGGGGCTAGAACCTAGGAGTCCTGCCTCCCAGCCCCTCCCCTCCCCTGCTCTAACCACTAGACCCCACTCTCCAGCCAGAGTCAGGGAGAGATCCCAGGAGTCCTGGTTCCCAGTCATTATATAGTACACACACCCCCATTCCCCCTCAACTCTTTTGTGGTGTGTAGCTCTGGGCGCCTGGACAGCCAGGCTGAGCCCTCTCTCTCCGGCGTGGGCTGCGTCCTGGGGGCCTGGCACGGCCCTGGGCCCTTGTGAGGCGGGCTGGGGAACAGCTCGTTAAGCTCAGCTCCTCCAGATTTCACAACTTCGGCGTAGTGGGAAGGGCTCCCAGGGGAGGAGGCTCTGGCAGCTCGTGGCAGGGTGGGGCGGCGGGGGGTGGGGGCTTGTTGTCTTTCCAGCTCAGCATAGGAGGAATATGGAGAAAAGTGCAGGCAGAGCCCTGGGGGTTTGGCTTCCTGGCTCTGCCTGCCAAGGGCCTGGACCCGTGCTCTGGCATGGGCTAGCAGGAAGTCCTGGTGGCTCCTGGCTACTCCTCCACAGGGGGCGCTGTGAGGCACAGGGCAGGAGGAGCACTGGCCTGGGGGGGAGGGTGTGTCTGGGGTGTGTGTGCACAAGTGTGTGTGCGTACAGTGCATGGCAGGCTGTGTGGGTCACACACCGGCCCTTATGCCTGGCCATGCCCCACAGGGCGTCCCCAGCTCTCCACTCTGCCAACCCGTCCAGGGGAATGGCTGGGGCCAAGGCAGTGACCCATCCAGCCTGCCCAGCTCCGGTCCAGCCTCTTCCCCTCTGGCGGCAGAGCAGAGGGGGAAGTGGGGAGCATTAGGGTGAGGGCAGGATCTCGGGGTGCATGGGGGTTCCCTTGGCTCTGATAGCGCCGGAGCGAGAGAATCCGGCCCAGGGTCCCCTCAGCGTCCTTGGAGCCGCCAGCCTGGTCCAGGCACCCCAGGACAGAGGAGCCCCCAGCGATACAGGGCACGTCTCCGGGGGCTGGTGCCGCTAACCCCATCCTTGCCCCTTCAGTTGTGTACATTTGCTGCTCCCCGGATACTTTCCGCCAGTTCCTGCTACAGGCCTGGCATGAGGGACTCACGCAGGGGGACTACGCCTTCTTCTACATCGACATCTTCGGGGCCAGCCTGAAGGGCTCCCGCTTCCCTGACCCCCAGAGGCCCTGGAGACGCGGGGACAAGGACGACGCCAACGCCAGGGAGGCCTTTAAGGTGAGGAGTGCCCAGGATGGAGCCCTCCAGCCAGGTAGCTAGGGAGCCAGAGCCCGGTTTGGCTGGGAGCTTTCCTGGATCTCGAGGAGAGGGCAGCACCGGCTGGGCCTGTTGTTGGTCACTGCGCTGGCACCATGGGTTCAAAGAGGGTTGGGTAGTAAGTACAGCAAGGGGCTGGGAGCCAGGACGCCTGGGTTCTATTCTGAGCTCTGGCCTGGAGCATGCTCTTCCACTTCGACTGGGGCAGGGGCTGGGTTCTCTCCCAGCTCTGCAGGGAGTGGGGCCTAATGTTATCAAAGGGAGCCTGGAAGCCAGGACTCCTGGGTTCTATTCCCACCTGTGCCACCAATTTGCTATGTGACATTGGGCTAGGTTCTGTGCCTCAGTTTCCCCATCTATAAAAGAAGGGCTAGTGATCCTGCTGCCCACCAGCGCTTTGGAGTCAGTGCCTGAGTCCCTTGCAAGATTATTGGGGCAGCTCTGCCAGCCCGTAGAAACAGGGAGGCCCAATGATGCCAGGGGCTCCGGGGTGGAAGGGGGAAGAACCCAGTGTAGGAAGCAGCTGAGGTGCAGCACAGGGGACTTTACCGGAGCCTCGGCCGCTCATGACCTCTCAGGCTGCTGAGCTCTGTGGTGTGGTCATGTGGGGTAGCTGGTACCTAGCTCGGGGGGCTGCCGCGGTGCCTGGGGCCGGAGCAGCAGGGCAATCGTGCTGTCCCCCTTGCAGCCAGAACATGCCGTGTTTGTACCAGGCACAGGACAGTGACACTGGCACACGTACTAAGGTGCACCCAGCTTCACCAGCATAAAGGTGCCGTGGGCAGGTTCCAAGGTAGTGCCCTGCCTTGCACTGGGCTGATGGGCTGTTTGCAGCTCTGGAGCCCTGGGTTCAAATCCTGTCGAATGCACTTGTGAAATGAGTTTGCTGGGCCTCAGCCCAAATTGCCCCAGGCAGGCCCCTCTGTTGCCCTAGACACCAGGGGCCATGGGGGCAGCTAGTGCCCCCCACCCTCCCTGCTTCTGGCCAGCCACTGCCTGTTTGCTCTTTGCTGCAGGAGGGAGGAAGGAAGCAAGATCATTTCCCCGGGTCTGAGCACTGCCAGGGAAGGCTATTAATAATCCGGGAGAAGGACGCTGCCCTCAACCTCCCAAGGGAGCCCAGGCCTGGAGGGGCTGAGGGACCCTGCGGGCTGCAATCCTGGAAGCAAGAGGGGCTGAAGAAGGGGCCAGACTGGCAGACCCGGAGGAGGCTTCTGCCCAGTGCCTAGGGGAGCTGGGCAGTGGCGGGGGGAGACCCTGGGGGGTGCCAGGTCACCAGCCAGCCCAGCCACCCTCCCGTGGGGAGTCCTGGCACCCACCCACCCGTGGGGCTGCAGGCACCATGTGGGAAACCCAGGCCCATCACCTCCCCTAGGCCTCCTGTCTCAGCCCCTCTACCCCCCTAGGCAGTGATGATTGTCACCTGCAAGGTGCCCGAGAACCCAGAGTACCAGCCCTTCCTGGAGCAGCTCAAGCAGGAGGCCCGCACCCACTTCAACGTCACCCTGCAGGACGGCCTGGTAAGACACCCGCCCCGGCACCGGCCGCCCCTCCTTGGCCAGAGACAGCAGGGCCAGTCACCAGTAGGGAATGGGGGCGGGGGGTGCACAGAGACTCGCCCGCAGTTTGTGCATGGGGTGTCACCCTTCTGTCCTGGGGCAGTATGGGGCACCCCAGCTCTTCCCCCAGCCCATGGCACCACCCCAGCGCTTCTGAGCCAGCCCATCCCTTTCAGATGAACTACATCGCGGCGGCCTTCCACGACGGGGTGCTGCTGTACGCCCGGGCCGTGAACGAGACCCTCCAGCAGGGCGGCACCGTCCGGAACGCCAGCACCATCACCCGCCACATGTGGAACCGCACCTTCTACGGTAAGTGCCACCGGCCGGGGCCCAAACCCTGCCCCCCAAGCCGTACGGACGCAGGAGTCACCAGTGGCTGCCCCTGGGAGGGCTCAGACCCCCTGGAGGGGGCAGAGACCCCTTTGTGCAGCCCAAAGCCCTGGGGAACAGCTCGGGAAGAAGGGAGGCTCTGGGGGGACTCCCATGGTGCTGGCCACTGAGCCAGGTGTCAGCCGCCTCCCTGCCCTGCCCTGCCCAGCGCTGCCAGACGGATCCTTTCCCCGAGCCGCTCATCCCTCCTCTCCAGAAATTCCAGGGCTGGTATCGTTAGCGGCTCGGGGCGTGAGCTGGGCCAGAGCCATTGAGCTGGGCTACTCGGCAGGAGATGGATGGGCTGTGGAGTGATGGAGCCGCTCCCCTCGCAGCCCTGCACCCACGCTGGGGACCCCGCCGGAAAGCATCTCAAATGTCCTGGCCAGGATCCACATGGCTCCGCTCCCCCTCCTGGTGGGGCCCCTCCACGGACGCTGGGCTGCCAGAGTGTCTGTCAGACGAGCCCCAGCCCGGGGAGGGACTGCACTCTTTGGAGTCAGCCCCTGGCCACTTTCTAACACAGGGAAGGGGCGTAATTCCCCAGCAGTTCCAGCAGTGTGCAGGTTTCTCTTTCGCTTTTTAGCCAGTACTGTGTGGTGTTGCTGTGCACTGCTGCGCTCCACCCCAGAGGCAGCTGCATCTCAGCACCAGTCAAGGGATCCCTGTATAATCATCCTCTGCGCTGCACCCCAGAGGGGCTGCATCTCAGAGCCATATGGTCCCCCTGATATCCCCTTCTCCACTTGTAGCCTCAAAGCCTGACTTCGGGCCCTCTGCCCTTTGACCCTGGGTGCTGCCCTGCGAAGGGGCTGGTCCCGCGGTCTCTCACACACCCCCTTCCCCACAGGAGTCACTGGCTTCCTGAAGATTGATGAGAACGGAGACCGGGAGAGCGACTATTCGCTGTGGGACATGGACCCCACATCGGGCACATTCCAGGTCAGTGGGTGTCTGGGCCCAGTCTCTCAGTTAAGTCCTCTGCAGCAACCCTGAGGATGGGCTGGGATGGCTCCGAGCCAAACCCAGGGCCTCGTTGCCTGGGGGTTATAGCTGCCGGGGGGAGGGGGTGATGGCAGCCTGGGATCCTGGTGTTCCTGCTGCTGGCCCCCTCCCAGAGCCCCCCTCTCTCACCCTCTGCAGATCGTCTACAACTACAATGGCAGCACCAAGAAGATGAGGGCGGTGCCCGGGCGTGAGATCCACTGGCCGGGGAAAGGCATGCCCAGGGATGTCCCGCCCTGCGGCTTCGACAACAGCAACCCTCTGTGCCGCAAAGGTGGGGCCAGCGTCCCCCTCCCACCCCCCGGCCTTTGCAGAGCAAGTTCTGAGGGTTTCATTCCCTTGCCCTGGAGCGCTGCCAGGACAAATACCTTCCCACAGGCAGAATCCAGCCTCCCCCGGCGGGGAGGGGCTACGCTGGGCCAGCCACATGAAAACAAGCCCCTCCAGCCAGCCCAGCCGTGTGGCTCCTTCCCCCTCCCCCCGCAGGCTTTGCACCCCATATGAGAGTGTGGGGAGCTGCCCCCTTCCTGGGCTCCTCACCAGCAAAGCCACGAGATGGGACAAGTCTCCTTGCTGTTTCTCTGCACCTGGTACCCTGTGCCCCCAGAACAGGCCCAGCAACTGGGCACGCTCCCCCCATGCTCCTACCCCAACCCACTTTGGACTTTGCTGCCTAGTGGGTGTTGCCATGGGAACTTCCCTGGCTGAGACACCCCACCCCCCCCTTCCTCCCCAAACTCACCCAGCACAGACCAGCACATACAGCCCCTGGGCTGGATTCGAACTCAGGACTCTGAGCCAGCCGCTCCCCACCATTGCCCGCTGTGACGATGCGGTTCTGGCGGGACCCAGCTGAGAGTGCCAATTCAGGACAAATCGCTTAAAACAGGGCAGTTACAGCCTTTGGCTGGGGTTTTTCCACCTCTAAGGCAAACCAACCCAACCAGACAAAGACGACTTTGGTCTCACCCCACTGGCTAACCACAAGTCACACAAGCAATTCCCTTAGACACTCAGTATCAACACCAGTGCCACTCGTCCTAGGGATGAATGGTTACGAAAACCAACACCCCAATAAAGGAAAAAGTTTCTCTCGATCCCAAAGAATCAAACCCCAGACCCAGGTCAATAAACAAGTCAGATCTGACCCACAAATCACGCTGTTGCCAATCCTTTAGAATCTAAAATCTAAAGGTTTATTCGTAAAAGGAAAAGGATATAGATGAGTTAGAATTGGTTAAATGGAATCATTTACATCCAGTAATGGCAAAGTTCTTAGTTCAGGCTTGTAGCAGTGATGGAGTAAACTGCAGGTTTAAATCAAATCTCTGGAACATCCCCCGCTGGGATGGGTCAGTCAGTCCTTTGTTCAGAGCTTAGTTTGTAGCAAAGTCCCTCCAGAGGTAAGAAGCAGGATCGTAGACAAGATGGAGATGAGGCATCAGCCTTTTATAGTATTTTCCAGTTATAAGAACCTCTTTGTTCTTACTGTGGAAAATTACAGCAAAATGGAGTCTGGAGTCACATGGGCAAGTCCCTACATACTTTGCTGAGTTACAAGGTGTATCTGCCTTCTCTCTATGGGTCAGTTATGTAGCTGATGGTCCTTAATGGGCCATCAAGCAGGCTAGGCAGGGCTAACACCAACTTGTCTGGGGTGTCACCCAGAAGCACAGCACAAGTTTGAAGTGCAGACAGTACAGAACCAATATTCATAACTTCAACAACAAAATGACACATGCACACAGGCAGCATAATCATAACCAGCAACCCAGAACCTGGTCTTAGACACCTCATTTGACCCCCTTTATACAAGACTCGGTGCCACTACAGGACCTTGGTTGCAACCATGTTCTGTATGATCCCAGATTATATCAGTAAAATCACACCCACCTCCCTTGTTTTGCAGCCAGCTTAACCACCCTGGAGATCCTCTCTGTCACGGTGAGCCTCATCCTGCTGATTATCACCGTCACCTCCTTCTTCATCTACAGGTGCACCCCCAGGCTGGGCCGGGGAGGGGGATACATCTGGGTAACCTTGGCCAGGATGCAGGGATGGGGATATGGGGCGGGGGGCTTTACTGCAAATGCAGGGGGAGGGGCAGGGGGTCAAAGTGATGCTGGAGAAATGGTCCTGCTTTACAGGCAGATGTGGGGGGAGGAGACACCAGGGGGTGGAGCTGGGATTGGGGCCGGGAGGGGCTATTTGTCCTGGGTTTGGGCAGCACCTGGCCCAAGGGGGTGGCTGGCCATGGCTGGGCGGGTGCTACCCCCATACAGATAATTAGCAGCGTGGGGTGCACTAGGAGCTGGGCTGGTGCCCGACGCCCTCTCACATCCCCCCCCACCCCCGTGTGTCCCGGCACAGGAAGCTGAATCTGGAGAAGGAGCTGGCGGCCGAGCTGTGGCGTGTGCGCTGGGAGGACGTCCAGTCCAGCAGCCTGGAGAAACACCTGCGCAGCACCGGAAGCAAACTGACCCTGTCCCTGGTGAGCCCCGCGGGGCTTGGTTGGCCTGGCGAAGGAGGGTGTGGTGTCCGGCTGGGACCCTGGGCCGAGCAGCCCCCCTGAGGGTCCCCCTCTCCAGCCGGCACTGCATTGCGGGCGTCTCAGGGCCCCTGGTTACAGCTGTGGATCGAGGGAGGTTAATTACAAGTAAATCCAGTCAGGGAGCCCTGAGCAGCTGCTGAGCCAGGCCAGGGGTTGGAGGGAGCCACGAGAGGTGCGGGGGAAGAGGAGGGATGGGGGCGCCCAGGCTCCAGCTGGCTCTGAGTCCCCAGGGCCTGCTGGGGCCCCCTCCAGCCACTGTCACCCTTCCAAGCCACTGCCCTCCCCCCAGCCCCTGCAGCAGGAGTGGTGGGGTGAGATGGGAGGGAGGGTTCCCCGGGGGCTACAAGGGGGGTACCCCAGAAACCCTGGGGTTCCATTCCCTGCAGGAGGGGGCGTGTTGGCCATGCCTCCCCTCACACCGGTGCTTGCTTCTGCACAGAGAGGCTCCAACTACGGCTCCCTGCTGATCACGGAGGGGCAGTTCCAGGTCTATGCCAAGACGGCCTATTACAAGGTGGGTGCAGGGATCCTGCCTGAGCGCACAGGGGAGCAGCCGGGAACTGTGGGGCGGGGAGCGGGGGGGATTAGTAGGGGGAGCGGAGTCAGTAGGGGGTGCTGTGCTGCGGGGAGCAGGGCAGAGTCAGTGGGGGAGTGGGGTGGGGAGCAGGGCAAGGTCAGTAGAGGGAGCGGGGCGGCGTCAGTAGGGGGCGCTGTGCTGCGGGGAGCGGGGCGGGGTCAGTATGGGGAGCAGGGCAGGGTCAGTAGGGGGAGTGGGGTGGGGAGCAGGGCAGGGTCAGTATGGGGAGCAGGGCAGGGTCAGTAGAGGGAGCGGGGCGGGGTCAGTAGGGGGCGCTGTGCTGCGGGGAGCAGGGCGGGGTCAGTAGGGGGAGTGGGGTGGGGAGCGGGGCGGGGTCAGTAGAGGGAGCGGGGTGGGGTCAGTAGGGGGCGCTGTGCTGTGGGGAGCGGGGCGGGGTCAGTAGGGGGAGCAGGGCAGGGTCAGTAGGGGGAGCGGGACAGGGTCAGTAGGGGGCGCTGTGCTGCGGGGAGCAGGGCGGGGTCAGTAGAGGGAGCGGGGCGGGGTCAGTAGGGGGCGCTGTGCTGCGGGGAGCGGGGCGGGGTCAGTATGGGGAGCAGGGCAGGGTCAGTAGGGGGAATGGGGTGGGGAGCAGGGCAGGGTCAGTAGAGGGAGGGGGGCGGGGTCAGTAGGGGGCGCTGTGCTGGGGGGAGCAGGGCGGGGTCAGTAGAGGGAGCGGGGCGGGGTCAGTAGGGGGCGCTGTGCTGGGGGGAGCGGGGCGGGGTCAGTAGCCTGTGCTTTCCCCCTGGCCATCAGTGTCCATAAATGTTAACCAGCTGCCCGGGGGGTGAGGGTACAGGGCCTACCCCCCGTCTGAGCGCCCCCCAATCTCTCTCCAGGGGAACATCGTGGCGGTGAAGCACATCAGTCGGAAGAGAATTGAGCTGACGCGGAAGGTGCTGTTTGAGCTGAAACACGTAGGTACCCGGCCAGTGCGCGGGCAGGTGGCTGGGCTGAGGGGCTCGGTCCGCCTGGCTCTGGGGCTCGGCCCGAGTGGGCGTCTGCTGGGGCTCAGTGTGTTTCTGTTCGGCTCTGCGGGGGCTGCCCGGCTCGCACGGCTGAGGATCCAGGCGGTGCTGGCAAAGGGGCCACGTTACACAGTTGCTCACATGCACTGTGGGGCCCCCCCTCAGAGCACCCGCGAGCAGGGGGCTGGGCTGGGCTCCCCGGCCTTCCGCCTTTCTCCCGCTGCACAGAACCCAGCTTGGGGGGGACCTGGACTCAGCTCCCAAATTCTCTGGATGGGAGGCGGTTGGTGGGACCCCTCCCTGCCCTGGGGCCCAGCCCGCCACTCCCCTGCAGCGGCTATTCACTGCCAGAATGTAGTGTGGGGGGGGGTGAAGTCTGACACACACTCTCACCCAGCATCCCCATTGCTGCCTCTCATAGTGCCTGGGCCTGTGCGCGTGTGTTTGGAGAGGAGAAAAATACTGCCCCCCCCGCCCACCCCCCTGCCCAGCCTCATGCCAAGAGCCTCTTGGCAGCGCCAGACCTGGGCCGCAGCCACCACGCCCGGAGCTGGGCCTCTGGGCGCGAGTCCCACCCACACCCCGGGGGCCGCATGGGGGAGGACGAGGGGGAGAAGGGCAGTGCGGGAGAGACGTCGCCGGGAGACACTAGTGCCCCTCGCTCTAGCCCCCCGCAGCCCAGCCTGCCCTGAGCAAGCCGAGCACTCGGCCTTGCCCTGGCTCCCTCCTGCGAGCGCAGCCTGAAGCCTTCCCTGGCCATGCACACGCGTGTGCGGATTCACACGTGTGCAGAGTCACGTGCACCCACTGAATTCCCAGGCTCCAACTGGCCCCTCCCATTGGACCTGGCAGCCTGCTGCCTCCTGCAGGTGCCCAGTGGGCAGGGCAGGTCTCTGGTGCTTGCAGCTGCCCCCCAGATCCATGAGGCCAACCCAAGGCACTGGGAGAGCCCCCTCCAGCCTCTGTGCCCCGGCCTCTTGGCACGGGTCGATCAGTCCCTAGCAGAGGATCTGGGGCGGGAGGGGTCAGTGCAGTGTCCCTGCAGGGGAGCCTGTGGGCAGGTCCGGGCTGCAGCCACCACCCAACCTGGCGTGTCCTGCCCCCCTGCTCTGGGCCCCACTCCCCTTTGTGTGCGAGGGGCTCTCCTAAGCCGCCCTGCCTCGGAGCCAGGGGGCAGGGGGCTGAAGCTGCTGTAAGTGGCTGCGCAAGGAGCAGGGGGCCCGGGGCAAGGCCTGGGGGGTAGCTGGAGCTGGGAGCTGCCTGGGGACTCCTGCTGATGCTTGAGGCACTTGCATCCAACCCCTGGAGAATCCCTGACAGGGGATCCATTTGCCTGGCCTGTGCGAGGCAGCTGCGAAGCTGTGCTGGGCACCAGGGTGTGGAGCAGCCGCCGGCAGACCTGAGTGGGGGCAAAAGGCAAAGTGCCACTTTCACAGGCTGCGAGTCCACATGTGGGATTCACTGCTGCAGGATACCTGGTGAGCTGGGATTGATCCAGCTCCGCTTCTGGCTGCCTGCTGGCTGGCCCGGGGAGTGTGAATCAGCAGGACCAGACCCCAGAGGGACAGGGCTCTGTGGGAGGTGTCTGTGCCAGTGCAAAGCCCTAGTGTGGACGTGCGGCGGCGCTGTGAGGTGCATAGCGTGTCTGCACTAGGGGATGGCATCAGTGCAAAGAGGAGGAGCCAGAGCACGTGGACCCCGTGTGACGAAGTGAGACTGTACTTAATGTTTCCTCTGAATACTGTGTGGGCCGACCCTCTGTCTCCTGGCAACTAATGGCCAGGCCATGCCCCCCTGCAAGGGGGTGCTAAAGGTGTGGGAGGGCAAAGAGGTCAGGTGACCTCCTGGCCCAGGAAAGGAGCTGGGCAGAGAGGAGGGGCTGGAGGGGGTTTCAGTCTGGAGCTGGCTGGGGTCAAGGAGTGAGCGCAGACGTGGGGGGTCTGGCTCACTGGGCCCCAGAATGGACCCGGCTGAGGGGTCCCGTTCTCTGTACCTACAAGCTCTGTTTTAGACCCTGTTCCTGTCATCGAATAAACTCTGTGTTACTGGCTGGCTGAGAGTCACGTCTGACTGCAAAGTGGGGGGGCAGGACCCTGTGGCTTCCCCAGGACCCCGCTGGGGTGGGCTCACTGTGGGAAGTGCACGGAGGGGCAGATGCTGAATGCTCCAAGGAGAGACCCAGGAGGTGAAGCCGTGTGAGCTCCTTGCCCTGCAGACAGGCTGGTCCAAGGGAGAGGAGGCTCCCCAAAGTCCTGCCTGGCTTGGTGGGGAGCAGTTCCAGAGCATCGCCTGGGGACCCCGTGACACACCACCACTAGCAGCTGCTGCTGGCATCACAACGCCATCGAGGCCCCAGCGTCAGGACAGATTGTCCTGGCGCTTTGAGGTGCACTGGGATGAGTACCGGGGTGGGGGCAATTCTCAGCTGCTGCCTGAGGCAAAATGCCCCACCCCCCACCCCGTCAGCCCAGCAGGGCCTGGGCACTTGGCCCAGCCAGTCTGCCAGTGGGCCATTGCAGCGGGCAGGAGAAAGGGCTGAACAGGCCAAAGGACTGTCCTGGGTGGCAGCCACTCCTAGGGCTCCCCGCCCCCAGTAAACTCCTCAGGCTCCTTGGGGAACCAGCAGGAGGCAGCGTCGCACACGCGGGCACTTTCTGTGCCGAGGGGAGGGACCTGCTCCCTGGCAGGCAGACGAGGCTGGCTCAGGTTATCAGCAGGGCCTCTGCCACACACAGGCTAATTACTCATTAGCAAGGAAGCTGCAGGGAAGCCACTGTCCTTTCCTTGCTAATTAGAAATCAGCCTGAGCCAAGGGGCAGCACTGGAAGGAGGGGGAGCTTCCTGGATCCCTGGTTGCCGTATGGGGCGCTTGCCAGGCCCCATGCAGGGGCAGTAGCCTCCCCACTTCCCAGATGGGGAAACTGAGGCACGGAGTGGTTAAGGCCTGACTTTTGCTGGAGGTTGAGGCTGGTTACCAGCACTCCACTTCAGGCTCCTGGAGTCTGGCTCCCCTCCCTCCCCCGAATCAGACCCATGGGAGCTGCTGGGCGTTATGAAAGCTGGTCCCTGGGCCCGGGCACCAGGGGCTGCTGTTGATATCAGCTGGAGCCGTGGGTGCTTGGCGGCGGTGAGTAGCAAGGTGCCCCTCCCGAACGTGGCCCAGCCTTGGCACTGCAGCTGGGGGCCTGAGGCCAGGGCAGGACAGGACCGGCAGAGTCTATGCAGTTGGATGGGACTTCGCTGGCTGGACACGAGACCTCCTGTGTGGGCCGGTCTCCCCCAGCGCAGGCTCCTGCACCGGGTGGGGGGCTGTCTGTCCCACTCAGGCCGGACAGGGGTGGAGGCTCCATAACCCCTGGCCAGGGACACCAGCTAGGCCTGAGGGCGCTTTGATGATAGACCCCATCCAGACTTGGCGGCCGCATGACCCATCTGGCTGCCCCGCCTCAGACAAGGTGGTGAATGGGGTGTGGATTTGTAACTGACGTGAGGCAGCGCTCTGGCCTGGGGCGGCGACGTGATCATAATGCTTCCCCCAGCCTCAGAACCGGGATATCTGCTGCTTTCCCTGTTAGGCTGAGGGAGGCCAAGTCTCAGCTCCTCTTCCGGAGCTCCAGTGACCCGTGCATGGCCCCAGAGCCATGACTGCAGCTTATGGGCCCTGTTCCCTTTCGGTCCTGGCTCCAGGGGAGACGCCGACCATGGTGACACAGCCATGGGGCAGGGAGAGCTCCCGGGTTAGAGCTACCCCAATCCATGGGGCATCCAGCCTAGTGCAGCGTGGGAGGTGAATTCCTGCAGCGTCTTGCCGAGCCGGGACGTTCCCTCTGCCCCCGCATATGGAGGAAGGTTTTAGCACATCGGGTCTTTTTAAATGTATGCGCTGGCCAGGGACCCTCTGTCCCTGTGCCAGCTGTGGGGAAAACATGCAGGGGTTCAGCCAGCGGGAGGAGTGGGGAGGTGACAGGCCAAGAGGAAACTGGCCACATGTTCCACAGTCCCCATGTCCTGTGCATACGCAGGGCCTAGCTTGCAGGGTGCTGCGCTGCATCTCCCAACATCTGGCTACAGCTGGAGATGTGGGGGGCAGGCGCATTGCATTGGGTCATTCCTCTGCTTTTTGGACTGGAATTCAGCACAAGAAGTTGGGGCTGCTGATCACGGAGCGACCTTGGACCCCACCAGCACTCAGCTCACCTCGTAAATATCACGCACTTGGATGCCAGCCAAGCAATTTCCTGCTCACCTGACTGGCCTGATAAATCCTTCATTAGGCTGAGCAGAGGCTTCCTCCACAGCTTCTGCCTGTTTAAACAGCTGCTGAGCCCCACCCCAGAGGTGGCTGCATCTCAGAGCTGAGTGAGGGGTCCCTTGTAGAAATGGTGTGACCCTCCCAACATGGGGACTGTCCCGCTTGGGCCCCTCTCCCATCGGCAGCGATGGGGCACAGACAGCCCTGCCCCACACATGCCTTTCGGAGGCGGCTGCATCCCAGTGCTGGGTGAGTGGCCTGCAAAGCACTTTGGGAGGAAAGGCACTAAGGACTCCAAGCGGCTTCCCCTTAATCCTGCCTTCTCCATCCCCCTGTAGATGAGGGACGTCCAGAATGAACACCTGACCCGCTTCGTCGGAGCCTGCACGGACCCCCCAAACATCTGCATCCTGACGGAGTACTGCCCACGCGGAAGCCTCCAGGTATCGCCGCGCAGGGGCTATGGGATGGAGGAGATGCAGTGGTGGGTAGTGGATGGGACTGGGAGCTGGGACTCCTGGGTTCTCTCCCGGGCTCTTTGAGGGGAGTGGGGTCCAGTGAGTTGGAGCAGGGTGCCTGAGAGCCAGGACTCCTGGGTTTTCTCCTGGGCTCTGGGAGGGGAGTGGGGGCTAGTGGTTAGAGCGGGGGGGGGCTGGGAGCCAGGACTCCTGGGTTCTCTCCCGGGCTCTTTGAGGGGAGTGGGGTCCAGTGAGCTGGAGCAGGGTGCCTGAGAGCCAGGACTCCTGGGTTCTCTCCTGGGCTCTGGGAGGGGAGTGGGGGCTAGTGGTTAGAGCGGGGACCTGAGAGCCAGGACTCCTGGGTTCTCTCCTGGGCTCTGTGAGGGGAGTGGGGGCTAGTGGTTAGAGGGGGGGGGCTGGGAGCCAGGACTCCTGGGTTCTCTCCCAGGCTCTGGGAGGGGAGTGGGGTCCAGTGGGTGGAAGCAGGGAGCCTGAGAGCCAGCTGAGATGGCGGGGAGGCTCCATGTGGCAGCCAGTGAAGGTTTGCCTGGTGCTGTGCAGAGCCTGCTGGAAGGCGTTGGGGCAGCAGGGGAGGGGCCCGATGGGATTCCTGAGGAGACCCCAGGCCTGATGCCCAGCGCCCTGCATGCTGCCGTTCCTGGGTGGGGTCCCCAGGCACCGATCCTCTGCCGACGAGGGGAGGAGAAGGGCTGTGACCTAGTGTCCAGGCTGGACTCAGTGCAAACATGCAGAGCAGTGGGCAGGCCTGTCCGAGCCCCAGCAGGACGGTCCCCGTGTTGGGAGGGTCACGCTTTGCAGCAGCGATGGCGGGGGCAGTGTCTGAATTAAAAGGAGGGGGCACGGCTGGGCCCCCCCAGGGCCCAGCGAGCGCTGGTGCCGGGGCTGTTTCCAAGCAGGATGATTTATGGGGGGGAGGACGCTCCCCTCCCACGTTTCCTCTCTCGTGACAGGCCTGGATTCCTGGCCGCGCGCTCTGGCGCAGATACAGTTCCTCTAATGACCGAGAGAGAGGCCCCGGGGGTCCCTGCTGGGTACCCCACTGGCCGTGGGGCTCCCTGTCGGCCAGCCAGGCGCCATGGGGACATGCTCCCTTATTCTCCAGTTCCCTCTGAACATGGAGAGCCGTCAAGTCCCTCACTCCCCTCCACCCGGCCTGCCCTGGACTGTCAGCGGGTGGCCAAGCCCCAGCCGTGCCACGTGCGCTTTGCACCAGCGCAGCCCCCCCTACTCCAGTGCCAGCTGCACGTGGCCCTGGTTCAGTACTGCGCCCACACCAGGGGTTGGCGCCAGGATAGACCAGCCAAGCCTGGTCCGGTGCCACCCCCACCCCCATGACCAGCAAGTCTCGCTGGTGAGGAGATGGGGCCGTTGGGGGGAGTTTGCAGAAGGATCCAGAGCCCTAGCTGGTGGGAGGAGGGAGAGCGGCTCAGCCCCCACCCCTCTCTGTGCTTGTGCCCATCCCATGCAGGACATCCTGGAGAACGAGAGCATCACGCTGGACTGGATGTTCCGGTACTCGCTCACCACTGACATCGTCAAGGTAATGGCCGACCTCCCGCCTGTGCCCTGCGCCCAGCCCCTGGTCCCCCCCAGCCCCCCGCCTGCCTCCGCAGTCCCCAGCCTCCCATGCCCAGCTCTCTGGCTGCCCCCTGCCTGCCCCCTGTAGCACCCGGCCCCCAGCAGCCCCCAGACCCTCTGCCTCCCCTCCCCACCTGCCTGCCCCTGCAATCCCCAGTGCCCATACGCAGCCCTTTGCCTTCCCCATGGGGCCTCTGAGCCCAGCTCTGACCTAGGCACCAGCTCTGCTGCCCCCCCACCAAGGCCTGGCAGGGGATCTGGCCCTCACTGCAGAAGGTCCCAGGCTGAGGCTCCAGCACCCCCCACCCCACTTCTCTGCCCCCCCCAGGGGATGCTGTTCCTGCACAACGGGGTGATCGTCTCCCATGGCAACCTCAAGTCCTCCAACTGCGTGGTGGACAGTCGCTTCGTGCTCAAGATCACGGACTACGGGCTGGAGAGCTTCCGCCTGGCCCCCGACTCCGACGACTCCCATGTGCTCTTTGCCAGTGAGGGCTGCGGCGCCCCTGGAAACGGGTGGGGGGGGTCCCCTCGGGGTGAACACAGCCCGACTCTAGCCTGCTCACTCAGCCTGGACCCTGCTGGGTCCTGCCACCGGCCACCCCATCCCTCCCCGCTGGTCCCAGCCATGCCCCCGCCCCCGCCCCTCACCAGTCACGGGCCCGCATCCCAGCCATGCCGCCCCCCAACCCTCACTGGCCACTCGATCCCTGACCCGCTGATCCCAGCCAAGCTGCCCCCGACCCTCACTGGCCATCCCATCTCCCCCCCCGCTGATCCCAGCCGTGCCCCCCCAACCCTCACCAGCCACGGCCCCCCAACCCACGCTGGGCCCAGCCACGGCTCCCCCATCCCAGACATGCTGCCCCCCGACGCTCACTGGCCACTCCATCCCCCCTGCTGATCCCAGCCATGCCGCCCCGATCCTCATCAGCCACCCTCCCCCATCTTTCCCTGCTGGTCCCAGATATGCCCCCCCAACCGTCACTGGCCACCCCATCCCCGCCCCGCTAGTCCCAGTCCCAGGCCAGGTCAGTGGGGGGAACACCCTGTGGCTCGGATCCAGGCACTCCCAAGCCCCAGCCCGGCTGGAAGGCCCCAGGTGGTGGTACCCACAATACAGCGGGGCAGCCACGCCAACCCGGGTATTTTCCCTCCCGCTGGCCTTCCATGCCCCTCTCCTGTCTCTACCCCCTGCTCTGGCTGACCCTGTCTCCTTGCCCCCCCCCAGAGAAGCTGTGGACAGCACCTGAGCTGCTGCGCATGGAGGTGCCCCTGGCCCGTGGCACCCAGAAAGGCGACGTATACAGTTTTGGGATCATCCTGCAGGAGATAGCCCTGCGCAACGGGGTCTTCTACGTGGAGGGGCTGGACCTGAGCCCCAAAGGTGAGAGTGGGGGAAGGGTAGCCCGGGGGGGGACGACTCCAAAAGTGAGAGTACTAGGGGAGGGGGTGAGTCCTGCAGGGGGGCTGGTGCCCAGCGCAGAGGGAGTGCCCTTCGGGGAGCTCACTCGTCTGGCTGTGTAAATGGGGTGTTCCCCCCCTCCTAGACAGTGTGCTGGGAGAGGAGCCTCTGTGAGGCTGGTGGAGGCCAGGGAGCGGAGTGCCAGTGGGGCAGGTGCTGGCTGGAATCCTGGGCTGAGGGAAGCCGGGCTTGGTCCCCCCAGGAGAGCCCGTATTTGGGGCAGATGGGACGGGGTCCGTTCCCTGGACAGGTGCCAGGAAAGCAGGGTTGAAGGAGTGGGGTGGGCAACCAAGAGTCCCAACCCACCAGCCAGCTGGAAGGCAGGGGAAAGCGGCAGAGCCAGGCAGAGAACCCAGGAGTCCTGAGTCCTATCCTGTGCACTCAGCCCTAGGGCCAAGTGGGGCATTGAGGGAAGGCTGATGTTTGAAGTGAGCCTGGGCCGTGGCCCCTGGGGGGGCATCTGGGGCCTGTGCCTTGCTGCCCATGGAGCCCCCAGCTCACCCCTGCCCCCGCCCCCAGAGATCATCGAGCGGGTAAAGAGCGGCGAGCGCCCCTACTTCCGGCCATCCGTGAACGTGGCCTGCCACATCGAGGAGCTGGGGCAGCTCATGCAGCACTGCTGGGCCGAGGACGTGCTGGAGCGGCCGGACTTCAACCAGATCAAGATCCTGCTCCACAAGTTCAACAGGTGAGCGCCTGTTTTCCCCCCCCGTCACTGCCAGCCCCCTCAAATCAGCCACGTCACCCCCCCAAGCCACAGACTCCTCAGTCAGACCCTCCCCACCGCCTCCCACCCCACTTCCTCCTGGCACAGGCCCCGCTCGAGTCGCCCAGCCCATGGAGGGACGGGTGGGACTGCTCACCCCCGGTGCCTGGGGCTGCAGGTCCTGCTCTGCCCCTGGAGCCTGCCTGCTGCTGGCTGGTCATGGGGCCCTGCCCCAGCCGCTTCCACCCTGGTTATTCCATTGAGTCCCTGTCCTCGGGTGGGAGAGGGGGTGAGTGGGGGGGCTGTGCTGGCTGCATGGCTGGCGTGGGGTGCCCCACCCTCGGCGAGGTCTGGAGGCCAGGGAGCTGTGAGGGTGGGAGAAAGGGTCATTCCCGTGGCCCAGCATCCTCACGGCCCCGTGCGTTGCAGGGAGAACAGCAGCAACATCCTGGACAACCTGCTGTCGCGCATGGAGCAGTACGCCAACAACCTGGAGGAGCTGGTGGAGGAGCGGACGCAGGCCTACCTGGAGGAGAAGCGCAAGGCCGAGGTCCTGCTCTACCAGATCCTGCCCCAGTGAGTGACGGGCCGGACCCCCCCTCCACTCCCAGGCAGGCTCCTTAACCCCCCGTACTCCCGAGGGCACCAGGCCTCATGCCTGAGACCAGATCCTAGACTGCCCCATTGGCACCCAGGCTCCACCCTCAGCCCCCCTCAGTGCTGTGGGGGCCTGCTCCTCCTCCCCTACTGTTTGCCAGGGAGGCCCCCAAACACCTGGGCATCCAGGCCTCTTCTGTCCCCATCCCTCATCCCGCGCTCCCTGTCCCCCAGCTCTGTGGCCGAGCAGCTGAAGCGCGGGGAGACGGTGCAGGCTGAGGCCTTCGACAACGTCACCATCTACTTCAGCGACATCGTAGGGTTCACGGCCCTGTCAGCAGAGAGCACCCCCATGCAGGTAACCGGTGGGCGAGGTGAGAGCAGCCCCTCATGCAGCCCCCCCATGCAGGTAACCAGAGGGGCGGAGTGAGAGCAGCCCCCTCATGCAGCCCCCCCATGCAGGTAACCGGGGGGGTGGGGTAAGAGCAGCCCCCTCATGCAGCCCCCCCATGCAGGGAGTGGGGTAAGAGCAGCCCCCTCATGCAGCTCCCCCATGCAGGTAACCGGGGGGGATGAGAGCAGTCCCCCCATGCAGCCCCCCCATGCAGGTAACCGGGGGAGTGGGGTGAGAGCAGCCCCCTCATGCAGCCCCCCCATGCAGATAACCATGGGGGTTGAGGTGAGAGCAGCCCCCCCCATGCAGATAACCATGGGGGTTGAGGTGAGAGCAGCCCCCCCCATGCAGATAACCATGGGGGGGTGAAGTGAGAGCAGTCCACCCCGCCCATGCAGATAACCGTGGGGGGTGAGGTGAGAGCAGCCCACCCCCCGCCCATGCAGGTAACCGGGGGGCGGGGTGAGAGCAGCCCCCCCACCCATGCAGGTAACCAGGGGGTGGGGTGAGAGCAACCCCCCCCCGCCCATGCAGGTAACCGGGGAGGCAGGGTGAGAGCCCCCGTAGGTCGCTGGGGGAGGTCTGTGGTCTGTCCCAGTCCTCCAGGCAGGGCCACTGTCTGGCCCCCCATGGGTTGGGGAGGGGAATCCTGCCTGCAGTCAGTGCTGGGGAGGAGAAAGGGGGCAGGAGAGAACTGGCCAGGGTCCCCGTCCCGGGGTTCAAAGCCCGCCCTGGGCAGAGCTGCGTGGAGGCTGAAGGGCCGAGCAGGGGGTTCCAGGCACAGGCAGGGCTGGCGGCGCTTGGCGCCCTGGCTCCCGCCCCCACCGGCGGGCACAGCCCTCTGCTTCGGCAGAGCTGCCAGGCTCCGACTCAAGGTGCCCTGCCTGCGTCAGTGCTTCATCCGTCCGCAGCACAGGGACGGCGCAGCCCGGATCCCCTGGGCAGGAGTCTGCGGCCCCCCCGCCTATCTCCCACCTCCCTGGGGCTGGTGTGTAAGGGGGGGAGCGCTCACTGCCCCAGGGGTGGGGGGATCAGGCCAGGCCGAGTCGCCGCAGCCTCTCACCTCCCCCTCCCCCCTGCTGTGTGCGTTGCAGGTTGTGACCTTGCTGAACGACCTGTACACCTGCTTCGACGCCATCATCGACAACTTCGACGTCTACAAGGTGACGGGGGGCTGCCTGGGCTGGGGGGCCCTGCCAGGGGCGGGGGGATCTGGCCGACACCGGCCTTCATTTAGACTGATCGTTCTGGCATGAACAAATAGCTGCTCCCCACCTCGGGACAGCCCCCCACATGCTGCTGCCCTGGTGGAGACGCCATTGCCGAGAAGTGCACCCAGCTCTGCCCTGGATCCGAGGTCGCCCCCAGCTGGCTGGATCTGCCCTCCTGGCCCTCGAAATCCTCACTCCGGAGGCAGCTGCTGCAGCTCCACGCCCCCCAGCCGTGCCCTGCTGCTCTGTCAGAGGAGCTGGCACTGCCCCCTGAGACACACTGCCAGGCCCTGCAAGGGCCAATGCCACGGAGCAGAGGTGCTGCCAGGCCTGCCCAGCCCAATGTCCTGTCGCTGGGAGGAAGGGGGAGTTCTGGGGTAAGAAGTTTCCTCCAGACCCTGTCAGCTGGGGGCAGCTCATGACCAGAGGCAAGAGGGTGCGTCTGCCGAGTGCAACGCTGGAGGTTCCTGGTCTGCTGAGGTTGCCTGGGCACAGGCATGCACACATGCGGGAGTGCACACACACGTGCGAGGTTGTACACGCACGTGCGCGCACACACACACATACAGACTCTTAAGCTGCCTGGACAGATATGCCCCCCCATTGCTCCATGGGCTTGAGCCTCACTACAAGGCCTGGAGCAAGAGACATCCGGGGAGGTGGGGGCAGCGTGTGCGGCTGGTTTGCCCCAGGGCTGTGCTTCCCCCTCCCCCGCAGGTGGAGACGATTGGCGACGCCTACATGGTGGTGTCAGGGCTGCCAGTGCGCAACGGCAAACTGCACGCCCGGGAGGTGGCCCGCATGTCCCTGGCCCTGCTCGACGCTGTGCGCACCTTCAAGATCCGCCACCGGCCGGACCAGCAACTCAAACTGCGCATCGGGATCCACAGCGGTGAGTGGGGGGGCGGCAGGGTGGGCCTTGAGCAAGCACAGCATGGCCCCAGGCAGTGCCAGGGAATGGGCTGCAGGGAGCCCCTAGGGTACCCCCCATGCACACACTGACCCCGTGACAATACTCCTGTCAGCTCCAGCACAGACCCAGAGGTTGGGCCAGGCCTCTCTGCAGTTCACTGAAACAGATTCAGCCAGCCCAGCGGCTTCTCAGTTAACAGGGACTTTCCCAGTGCCCAGTGTTCAGCCTTTCTGGGAGCCTGAACCCCAAATAAATCCATTTTACTCTCTATAAAGCTTATACTGGGTAAACTCATAAAATGTCCCCCTCTCTAACACTGATGGGGAGAGGTGCACAGCTGTTTGCTCCCCCAGGTATCAGTCACTTACTCTGGGTTTATTAATAAACAAAAGTGATTTTATGAAGTATAAAAGGAGGATTTCAGTGGTTTCAAGTAATAACAGACAGAACAAAGTCAGTCACCAAGCAAAATAAAGCAAAAACAGGCAAGTCTAAGCTGAACACATTAAGAAACGGATCACCTGTAATCTCTCACCCTCCGAGATGTTCCAGCGAGCTGCTTTCACAGACTAGACTCCTTCCTAGGCTGGGCCCAATCCTTTCCCCGGTACCGTCCTTGTTAGGTCCAGCAGCCATCTCAGGTGGGAAGCAGGGGGTTTCTCATGACTGGCAGCCCCCTTTGTCCTGCTCCACCCCCTCTTATAGCTTTGGCACAAGGCGGGAATCCTTTGTCTCTCTGGGTCCTTACCCCTCCTTCGAAATGGAAAAGAACCAGATTTAAAATGGATTCCAGTATCAGGTGACATGGTCACATGTCACTAAGACCCCCCCAGTCTCCATTCCCCATGGGTTGGCCCCACTCTTACACAGGGAGGCTTTCAAGTAACTAAGGCCATTTACAACTGATAGTTTCTGGAGCTCCCTTAATGGCCTCCACTTAATATGTTTACATCAGTGATACAAGTTCATATCTTATTCTCCTAACTCCAGATATAGGAATAAGACACTTAGTCGATTACAGGCTTTCTAATGGCACCGTACAAGGGGTGTTTTGTGTAAAGCAAATTCCAGTGATGTCATATTAATCAGCATATTTCCATAAAGTGTATGGAGTGCCATGTCACAGGGGGTCTAGTGGTTAGAGCAGGGGGCTGGGAGCCAGGACTCCTGGGTTCTATTCCTAGCTCTACCACTGGCTGACTGGGGACCTTCCCTGCCGCACCCAGGGAGCCGCTAGCATGCAAGGCCCTTTGCATAAGCCCAGCACTATCCGTGCGAGGGCTGGTTGATTTGAATGTATGTGAACTGGGCTGGGGAGGGATGAGCCCTGGTGGGGGTGAAGCAGCCCTGAGTACAGCCTGCAGGGGGGTGCCCAACGCTCTGTCTCTCCTGTCCCAGGCCCGGTCTGCGCAGGGGTGGTCGGTCTAAAGATGCCTCGCTATTGTCTCTTTGGGGACACTGTGAACACAGCCTCACGGATGGAGTCCAATGGGGAAGGTAAAGGGGCCAGGCACAGGGCTGGGGCAGGGTGCCAGCAAATGGGAGGCAGAGGGGAGCACTGGGTGGGGAGTGGGGAGGGGTGCTGGGGAGCAGGGGGCCCAGCAGAGGGGAGTGGGTGGCTGGAGCTGGCTGGACTGGGCCAGTCGCCCTCCGCAGAAGCTGAGCTGAGGCCGGGCAGGTGGTTGCGGGGAGCTGGAGGGGGCTGGGTCTCTGTGGGTGCGGGGGGTGTCCCCATGCTACCCACAGCCCCATGTCTGTGGTTCCAGCCCTAAAGATCCACCTGTCGTCGGCCACCAAGAGCGTCCTGGAGGAGGTTGGCTGCTTCGAGCTGGAGCTGCGTGGGGATGTGGAGATGAAGGTGATGGAAGCTTGGCCTCCCCCTGCCCCCACCAGCCTCATTGCCCCCCTACTAGCCCCCCCCACTGTCTCCCCCCGGGCACTAGTACCCTCCCCATGGAGTCCTGTTCCTGTGCACAGCCAGCTGCCCCCTCCCCAGGACACATGCCCCCCCCACGCTCCTCCCCTTGAGCCCCGCCGGGGTTGGGCCAAGCAAGGGGCGGCTGCCCCGACCCTGCCACATCTCCTGACACCTGCCAGAGCAGACTCTGCCCCTGGCCTGCACCCCCCTCCCAGGCCAGGCTGCCTGGGACCCTGCATGGGGGGCACCCCGGGTCCTGCCCTGAGCTTCCTCTGCTCCCGCAGGGCAAGGGCAAGATGCGGACGTACTGGCTGCTGGGGGAGCGTTTGATCAGCATGCGGGGCTGACCGGCCTACCTGCCTGCTGTGGGACCAGCATCCGCCCGCACACCGGTCCATCCTGCCTCTCCTCCAGGCATCGGCCCCTCCCACAGACGCCCCAGCCGGACACGGCAGCAGGGCCTCTGCAGACACTTCAAACAACCTCCCCCCGCCAAGGGTCTCTGCTGCCTGCCAGCCTGAGTCGGGTGAGGGGGGAGCATGGAATGGTTGGACTGAAGCCTGGGGGGTGATACCCCTGCAGCAGCGTGGCGCCCCCCAACCCCACCCACCTCCCAGTGCCCCCACCCTTGGCTTGCGCAAAATCCTGGAGCAGAACCACTGGCCCAGCCCTGTTCCCAGCCCTGAGCCCCAGGGAGCTGGACTCGGAGCTGCCCCCTTCTCTCCACCCATGCGGTGGGGCCCCAAGCCGGAGCCAGGAGCCGATCCCACCCCCGCAAGCCCCGAGCCTTGTACCCTGGGGGGCCTATCCCCCAGGACCCGCCATGCTTGTCTTCGGAGCCACCGGTGGGGGGAGCTCACACAGCTGGGCATTGCCCCCCCCTCCCCGTGCACACACAGTGGGGGAGGGGGGCTCCTTGTCAGGGCGTCGTCACCAGAGCTCTACTCTTTGTAATAAAGCCTGTGTATCTTGCCCTCTGTGTGATGATGCCCATGGGCCCTGGGGGGAGGGAGGGCAGGCCTTTGGAGGTGGGGGCTCGCGTGGGGAGGGAAGGCCAGCTCTGGGAGTAGGGGAGCTTGCAGGGCAGAGGGGGCTCTGCATCACCAGGTTCAATTAGGATTCCCTGTGTGCACCATGGTGGCTCAGGGCTGCCCTGCCCCTGCAGCCCAGCCCCACAGCAGTGGCATCGCCCACATGTGCTGCAGGCTGGGGGAGGCTGCCCCTCCTCCTGCCCCCTGGAGCCCCAGCTGGGTGGTGTCTGTGAGGCCAAGGGGCGCTGGCTGGTTGCACTAGGCGGGCACCGACTGGCAGGTGGGGCGTCCTGCCTCACGGGGAATGGGATGAACTGGGCAGGGACCATAGTGGCACTCCAGCCTCCACCAGCTCTGCCAGCCCCCCAGCTCCTGCCCTCCCTCATACACAGCTGTGCCAGCAACCTGAGCCTGACCCACCAGGATTGTAGGGGCACCTCTGCAGAGCCAATCTGGGCATGTGGGACACTGCAGGGAGGCGGGGCTCAGCCCAGTCCTGCCCCAGGAGAGCCAGGCAGCCCTCCGCTCAGAGCTGGGAATCCCTGGCCCCTGCCAGGAATGCGAGGGAGGCAACAGGGCTGAGCAGGCACCTCTGGCCCTGCCAGGAACGCACAGGCCTGAACGGGACGTTCCCTGGGCTCATTTGTCAAAGTCAGCAGCCAGGCCAGCAGCAAAGCACGCCCCCCACACCCCCCGGCTGGGTGAGCGCCCGGCTGGCTAGGGGCCCCGTGGCTGCAAAAGCCTGCCTCTGACGCCCCCACCCCTGGGAACAGCATTTGTGCACTGTACCCTCCCCCCCAAATCTACCTGCTCCTGTAACCAGCTCCCCGTAGGTGCACAGAGAATCTCACTGGAGTTCCTGGCTCACCCCGCTGGTCACTGGGGTTGTGGCAGGAAACCTCGTCTAGCAGTGAGGGCGGTAGGCTTGGCGCCAGGACTCCTGGGTTCTATCCCCAGCTTTGGGTGGGAGGGGTGTGGGTTAGAGCAGGCGACGGGGGGCGTGGGCAGGGCTCCTGGGTTCTGCCCTGGCTCTGGGTGAGAGAGGGCTCGGGGCGGGGGGGCAGTCAGGACTCCTGGGTTCTGGCTCTAGCTTTTCTGCTGACTGACTTCTGTGCTTCAGTTTAGCCACCTGTAAGGTGGGCTGAGGATGCCTTCCCGAGAAGGCTGGTCCGTTCGGCTCTGGGCCCCAGCCACATGGCTGGAGAACGATGGGGAGCTGCGGTAGCCCACCCCGGCCCCCTGCAGGCCACAGCATCACCACTGGGCAGCAATTCCCGGGAGCCCTCACCCCAGCTCAGGGGCGGCTGCTCCCGGGGACAGGTTGCATGGAGGACATTGCAGGGGGGACAGCCTGGGGCCTGGGACGCCCAGAGCAGCCTAGCGAGTGAGCGCTGAGGTGGGGACGAACCCAGGCCTCGTAGGGGCAGCACTAGGCACCAGTGGGGCTGGCCACGCACCTGGCAGGGTGGATCTGTAACATGCTGTACCTGCAGCAGGGCAGGCTCGTGTCCCCTGGGCCAGCCCCATTGAGGGGTCACCCTTCTGCTGCCCTCGTGCAGGCTGGGATGGGGAACCTGATCGCGCCAGGGAGGGTCAGATAATGGGAATCTCTGCTGTGGGGCTAATTCTGCAGTCGGAGGGTGAGGTGGGTCTCCCGGGCGGGGATGGGATCTCGAGGCAGACGGATGGACAGACAGACAGCGGGTGGGAGTTTCCTGGGAGCCTGGCAGGTCAGAGGTCGAGGGGAGCTGGCCCCTGGGGTCTCAGGGCTCGCCTGCCCTAGGGAGCGGGTCCCCTGAGCTGCGGGTGAGCTGCAGCCACAGACAGGACCAATCATGCCCAGCCCCGGCCCGGCCCAGGGTCTGTGGCCCACAGTAGGCTCTCTTGGGGGGCCCAGGGCTGTAGGGTGAGCCGGGAAGGAAGTAGCTTTGCCAGCCATGGGCCCCTGACCTCAGGCAGAGAAGAGCCACCTGCTGACCCCGTGACAATGGCAGGAAGCCTGGAACCGAGCTGGGGTGATGGGCTGGGGGCTGTGACCCTTACAGCTGCCATGGGGGAGCAATTGGGGGGCACGATTCCAGAGCCAGACTTTAGCTCCCACTGCAGTTTACATGACAGCCAGACCAGGGTCCTGTGCAGGGCAGGGAGAGGCAGTGAACAGCCCATGCCAGGAATTGCCCTGACGAAGCATGATGGGGGCGGGCACCCTGGGGACACCCCCTCCTCGCTGCAAGGGGGACCCTGCCTGGGATTATGCTGTGACTGGCCCCTATAACGTCCACCTGGCACTGGAGCTGAGCAGCCAGGCTGGGCACGGCAGGCTCCCCTCACGCACAGCCCAAGTGGAGCGGGCTTGGTCTCCATGGCCCAGGCAGGCTCTGGCCTCTCTGCGGAGGCGGCTGGCAAAGGGGCCAGTTAGCACCAGCAGTGATGGTGGTTGATGTGACATGGGCACTTTGCCCCCAAGGAACTGGGCTGAGACCCACACGGGGCCACCGAGCGGCTGCCAGACAGGCCTGACTTTCAGCCCCTATGGGCCTGTTCCGAACTGTCCTGGAGGTGGGACACTGCACCCTGGTACCCTGTTCCCCCCACACCCTCCAACTGCTGTCGCTCAGGCCCTCATGGTCAGACCTCCCTCATGCCTTCACTGTCCCCAAGCCCTTGAGAGTCCGTCCCCCCCGTGCCCACCCAAGGGAAACCAGGCCTGGGCCTGGCAGGGACCCAGCGCCGCCCAGGGGATCGGGCTTATCACCCCGGCTGTGGTGCTGTCTGCTGTGCCCGGCCTCCTCCTACACTTCCCCTTCTGGCTCCCAGTTCCCTGCACTCCTGAATCTGATCAGCGCTGGGACAGGGGGCAGGGGAGGTGGCTGATGAATCTGTGGAACAAGTTATGTGGCAAACAGGCTCTGCTGGCTACCAGAGCAGTGAGTTTCTTTATCTCTGCAGCCTCAGTGCCCTGCTGGGGGCAGCCCCACGGCCTGTGAGGCCACAGAACCATGGCTGTGGTGAAGAGCCCTGGCTGAGAGCTGCAGGGGAGGGTCGACAGGGTGGGGGAGTGAAGAGCACACGGCATGGGGGGGGCGGTAAATCGTACAGCGCCCTGCATGCGGCGGGGGGGTGGTGAATCATACAGCGCCCTGCACATGGGGGGGCGGTAAATCGTACAGCGCCCTGCATGCGGTGGGGGGGCGGTGAATCATACAGCGCCCTGCACATGGGGGGGCGGTAAATCGTACAGCGCCCTGCACATGGGGGGGCGGTAAATCGTACAGCGCCCTGCATGCGGCGGGGGGGCGGTGAATCATACAGCGCCCTGCACACTGGGGGGGCGGTAAATCGTACAGCGCCCTGCACATGGGGAGGCGGTAAATCATACAGCGCCCTGCACATGGGGGGGGCGGTAAATCATACAGCGCCCTGCACATGGGGAGGGCAGTGAATCATACAGCGCCCTGCACATGGGGGGTCGGTACATCATACAGCGCCCTGCACACTGGGGGGGGTGGTAAATCGTACAGCGCCCTGCACATGGGGGGGCGGTAAATCGTACAGCGCCCTGCATGCGGCGGGGGGGCGGTGAATCATACAGCGCCCTGCACATGGGGGGGGCGGTAAATCGTACAGCGCCCTGCATGCGGTGGGGGGGGCGGTGAATCATACAGCGCCCTGCACATGGGGGGGGCGGTAAATCGTACAGCGCCCTGCATGCGGCGGGGGGGGCGGTGAATCATACAGCGCCCTGCACACTGGGGGGGTGGTAAATCGTACAGCGCCCTGCACATGGGGAGGCGGTAAATCATACAGCGCCCTGCACATGGGGGGGCGGTAAATCATACAGCGCCCTGCACATGGGGAGGGCAGTGAATCATACAGCGCCCTGCACATGGGGGGTCGGTACATCATACAGCGCCCTGCACACTGGGGGGGTGGTAAATCGTACAGCGCCCTGCACATGGGGGGGCGGTAAATCATACAGCGCCCTGCACATGGGGAGGGCAGTGAATCATACAGCGCCCTGCACATGGGGGGGCGGTAAATCATACAGCGCCCTGCACATGGGGGGGCGGTAAATCATACAGCGCCCTGCACATGGGGAGGGCAGTGAATCATACAGCGCCCTGCACATGGGGGGTCAGTAAATCATACAGCGCCCTGCACACTGGGGGGGCGGTAAATCGTACAGCGCCCTGCACATGGGGGGGCGGTAAATCATACAGCGCCCTGCACATGGGGAGGGCAGTGAATCATACAGCGCCCTGCACATGGGGGGTCAGTAAATCATACAGCGCCCTGCACATGGGGGGGCGGTAAATCATACAGCGCCCTGCACATGGGGGGTCGGTAAATCATACAGCGCCCTGCACATTGGGGAGGTGGTAAATCGTACAGCGCCCTGCATATGGGGGGGTCGGTAAATCATACAGCGCCCTGCACACTGGGGGGGCGGTAAATCGTACAGCGCCCTGCACACTGGGGGGGCGGTAAATCGTACAGCGCCCTGCACATGGGGAGGGCAGTGAATCATACAGCGCCCTGCACATGGGGGGTCGGTAAATCATACAGCGCCCTGCACATGGGGAGGGCAGTGACTCATACAGCGCCCTGCACATGGGGGGTCGGTAAATCGTACAGCGCCCTGCACGCGGCGGGGCGGGGGCGCGCGCTGCGCTCCGCTGGGAGGGGGGAGGGGCGCTCCGACTCCCGGCCTCGCGCTTCTCCCCCCCCCAGCCAAGCACGCGAGACGCTCCGGCCCTACGGAAACCCCGCCCCCGCCCTCCGATTGGCCAGACCACCTCGCCGGCCCAGCCCCCGGCTGTGACGAGACGTTGGGGCGGAGCCACCTTCCCCGCCTGTCGCTCGGGGGCCTCTCCCCGCTGCCATTGGCCCGAGAGGGGTGGAGGGGCGGGTCCTTCCGGCGCGTGAGCCGCTTCCTCCTCCGCCCCCCCTCCTGTCGCTCCCAGTGACTTCCGGTCTGTGCTGTTGGGTGGGGGGTGTGGAGGCGCCTGCTCCCCCCCTCCCCCCGGGTACAGAGCCCCCCCCGTCCCCTCAGAGGAGACAGCCCCCCCTCGGGGAGAGAGCCCCTCCCCCTCCAGCCTGGGGACCTGCCCCCCCTTACACCGACCCCCCCAGGACAGAGAGCGGGAATCTGCCCCCCCCGCCCCCCCCAAGGTGCCAGGCAGGTGCTGGGAGGGGTCTCGGGCTGAGAGGAGCCCCCCATCCCCTGCTCCCGGGGGAGGCGGGGCAGCCCCCCGTGGAGCCCCCCCCTTGGCCCCGGGCTGTGAGTGACAGCGGGGAGCCCCTGCCCAGCCATGGAGAAGGGGAAGGGGGGAGCGGCGGCAGCGGGGGGGAAGTTGCTGCTCTCCACCCTCCTGGATGCCAAGGATGAGTTAGAGGAGGTAGGTGCAGGTGGCGGTGGGACGGGGAGCTGGCCAGGGGGCTGTAAGGGGTGGCATGGAGACGGCATGGGGACAGAGTGGATCTCACTCCCCAGTGTGCTTCCCCTGCCCCAGCTCAGTCTGAAGCCAGTGTGCATTTGGGTGAAGCTCCCTGGATTTTGTCTCCATTGCACTGGAGGGCGAGCGGTAGCATGTTGGCCTGCTGATGTTCCCAATGGGCAAGTGGTTCTTCACTTCCTCACTGGGGTCAGGCCCTGCTGCTTCACGTGTGGGCACTTTGGAGGTGCAAGACTGTGGAACAGGATCGCAGTCTGCTTTAGATTTCAGGGTTGACAGGATTCCTCATTTTTTCTTTCTGATAACAGGAAAACTGTCATTCTGGTACGTATTTCTACTGACTGCCAAAGCATTTTGGAGCCCTGGCAGGACCCAAGACATGAGACATTGAAATCATGTCATTCTGCTTGTTATCTTGCTTTTTTTCTCCACTACGAATAGGTGGTTAGAGAAGGGTTGGGAGCCAAGACTTTTGGGATCTGTTCCTGGTGCTGAGGCTCTGTAGTACAGTGGTTAAAACTGCTGAACAAGTTCTGGGTTTTATTCTGGCTCTTCTTTCAGACTTTCTGCCTGACTTGGGCAAGTAATCTCCTGTACCTCCGTTTACTCATCGGTAATATAGATAACTATTATTGTACCTGTCTCTCATGGGTGTTAATTAATGTTCATAAAGCATTTTGAGATCCTCTGAAAGGAGCTATTGTAGGGTGAAGTACTGTCACTTTAGTTGTGACTTGGTTTGAGCGGCTAATGTCTCATGAACTACTGGACTTGCAGAGCCAGCTTTTATTTACCATGAGCCAGAAGCAAATGTATTAGGGACTGTTGAAACAGTGCCAGCTAAAATCATATTGGAAATAAAGTAGAAAAGAAAGACCGAAAGGTATTTGGAATTACTTGGTCTCAGGGTCTGATATATATCAACCTGCTGGGCCTGGAAACTCCCGTATCATTGGCAAAACTCTCAATTGTCCCTGTGTATTATTGGTACTAGTCCAGGTCTGAATAAAACATCTCAGTCCTCAGAGTAATGCCACTTTGTGTGCCTGTCAGAGCTGAAAACTCAAATTCTCCTTGAAACCTCGCCAAGGACTCTCTCCGGGGCTTGTCTGGAATCCATGTAGCGCTATTATTTAGTGTTCTGTAGTGCCTCTTCTCCATGGATCTCAGGGCAGTACAACTCTCAAACCTTGCCTATCCAGTGAGATAGGTATTGCTCTTTCACAGCTGGGGAAATTGAGACACGGACAGGTGAAGTGACTTGTTCAAGGTCATAAAGTTGAGTAAGCACCAGAACTAGGAAGAGAATCCAGAAGCCCTGACAAATGGTCCCCTGCTTTAATTGTTAGGAATCTCTCCTTTGTGCGTGTACTTTAAATCACTAAAATGCTTAAAGGGACACCAACTTGAAATCTAGTCAGTTTATAAGAAATGTGATAAAAATGGCAGCTATCACACCTGCTCCTGAGTCCCCCAGCCAGTTTTAGTAGTTTACTATCATGTTTTCATGTTTAAAATAATAATAATCCTCTTCCATGCAGCGGGCATGTAAGACTGTCACAAATGGGGGAACAGGGCTGTCAAATGCCCAAAGTCAACACAGTGGCAAACTCAAGAGAAGCGTCTTCTTATAACAATGTGAGATGCGGATTATAACAACAGTAGGTTAAGCAAAGGTTTTGGAGGAGTGTTGTTTAAGGTGACAATATTCCTCCAAAATGCATTACATATGGTATCGTAAACTAAAACTCAGAGAGAAAGCTGACCTCTTGCGAGCCTGCTGTGAGTTCTGATGAAGGAGACAAGACGCAGCTCATCACTGTAAAAGCAGCAAAGAATCCTGTGGCACCTTATAGACTAACAGACGTTTTGGAGCATGAGCTTTCATGGATGAATACCCACTTCGTCGGATGCATGTAGTGGAAATTTCCAGGGGCAGGTATATATATGCAGGCAAGCTAGAGATAATGAGGTAGTTCAATCAGGGAGGATGAGGCCCTGTTCTAGCAGTTGAGGTGTGAAAACCAAGGGAGGAGAAACTGGTTCTGTAATTGGCAAGCCATTCACAGTCTTTGTTTAATCCTGAGCTGATGGTGTCAAATTTGCAGATGAACTGAAGCTCGGCAGTTTCTCTTTGAAGTCTGGTCCTGAAGTTTTTTTGCTGCAGGATGGCCACCTTAAGGTCTGCTATAGTGTGGCCAGGGAGGTTGAAGTGCTCTCCTACAGGTTTTTGTATATTGCCATTCCTAATATCTGATTTGTGTCTGTTTATCCTTTTCCATAGTGACTGTCCAGTTTGGCCGATGTACATAGCAGAGGGGCATTGCTGGCATATGATGGTGTATATTACATTGGTGGACGTGCAGGTGAATGAACCGGTGATGGTGTGGCTGATCGGTTAGGTCCTGTGATGGTGTCGCTGGTGTAGATATGTGGGCAGAGTTGGCATCGAGGTTTGTTGCATGGATTGGTTCCTGAGCTAGAGTTCCTATGGTGCGGTGTGCAGTTACTGGTGAGAATATGTTTCAGGTTGGCAGGTTGTCTGTGGGCGAGGACTGGCCTGCCACCCAAGGCCTGTGAAAGTGTGGGATCATTGTCCAGGATGGGTTGTCCGCGATGATGCATTGGAGGGGTATTAGCTGGGGACTGTATGTGATGGCCAGTGGAGTCCCGTTGGTTTCTTTCTTGGGTTTGTCTTGCAGTAGGAGGCTTCTGGGTACACGTCTGGCTCTGTTGATCTGTTTCCTTATTTCCTCGTGTGGGTATTGTAGTTTTGAGAATGCTTGGTGGAGATTTTGTAGGTGTTGGTCTCTGTCTGAGGGGTTAGAGCAGATGCGGTTGTACCTCAGTGCTTGGCTGTAGACAATGGATCGTGTGATGTGCCCAGGATGAAAGCTGGAGGCATGAAGGTAGGCATAGCGGTCGGTAGGTTTTCGGTAACTGGACAGCATGCTTTTAAAGCCCCTTTAAGGTAGGGGTAACATCTTTCTTTTAGACTAACCATTTAGTTACTCTTCAGGTTTGTGTGTCTCCTATTTATTGTGACAGGGAGTTGCACTCTCTGTGTCTTACCTCCCTAGACCATGGGTTAGAAGAGAGTTATCTTCAAAACGTCAGCTCCTGCTGAGAGAGAAGTACCCAGACCCTTTCTCTGCTAGGGAGATATTGAAACTGTGTGTGTGTGGTGGGGGAGGGGGTGTATATACGCGCACACATGTTTGTGTATGTGCACTTTTTTCTATAGCTAAAAAAATTACTGTTCTAATACTGATTCCGCAGTTACTCGAGTGTGTATAGTCACTTCCCTGGTGACCCATCAGAGTACAGAATAAGTATGTGAGGATTGTTCCCTAAGATGTAACTATATCTGTTGCCATTTTCTTTAAGATTGATCCCTTAGAATTAGTGCTGTATGTATTCGTTGTTTTAGTGTCTGGACAGCAGTGCTAGTCCTCACGAAATTCATGGATTTTAAAGTGAGAAGGGACCACTGTGTTCATATGGCCTGATCTCCTGCATAGCAGAGACCACAGAATTTCAGTTGGTGAATCCTGCACTGGAGGGAATTGTTCTTCCTACTGTACGAGTGACATTGTCAAGCCCAGTGACTTGGGGTTGAACTGGAGCGTACCATTAGAAAGTCAGTCAGTTTCCATTTAAAGACTGAGTGCTGATGAGCTTACCCCCTGCTTTGGGAACCTGCAGTGTTAACATTGTCCTACTTGCAGTGTGAATTTTTCTGACTTCAGTTTGTGCTCACTGGATCTTGTTCTGCCTTTGCAAATGATGGAAATGAGTCTACCTGAGATCTGGGCTTTCAGATTCTTTTGGTCCTCTCTGATAGTTCTGTCGGTTAGCTCTGAAAAAAGCCTTACTGAAAAGCAGTGTTACCCTTCTGCGCTTGTTGGCCCATGCGTGTTCATTTGCATCACCCTAGACGGCAGACTGTGAAATGGAGATGTTCCCCTTTGCCAACAGCTTCCTTCTCATTCATGTTAGTGGGGGAATGTCACTAGCCAGTGCCATAATCAGCCTGGCAGATTTTCATTTTAAAGTGGTGCTAATCCAGAAGTGATTGTGTAGAAATAACCCCTTCAGCTCCTGGAGTCACATCTGCTGGCTTTCCCTGGCACAAACAAGTCGTTACCCTGTCAGCTCTGCAGGAGACTGAGACAGGGTCCTTTTGTCTCACTTCTCACAGGTGGAGTAGGTGGCTGTGTTACAGGTGCAGGGTCTTGCCAGTGATGAAGGCAGAGCCAGAAACATTCCAACTGGGTCTTCAGATCCTGCCTGGAGTTTGTGGCACTGGTAGTTTGAATGATTGGGACAAGGGGCACATCTCCCCTAGAAGGCAATGCACCTGTTTATGCCAGGACTTAATCTACAACTTGCACAGCAAAATACTGGGCTGGAGAGACAATAACCTTAACTGCAGTGAAGCTGCCTCTCCACTGTCGTAAGAGCCAAGGCTTAACTAGGGGGGACCCTGCAGGGTCAGTTTTATACTCGGGCTGTAGCTACACTGGCAACAATGACAACTGGTATCAGAGGGGTAGCCATGTTAGTCTGGATCTGTAAAAGCAGCACAGAGTCCTGTGGCACCTTATAGACTAACTGACATATTGGAGCGTGAGCTTTCATGGGTGAATACCCACTTCATCAGATGCATGCAATGGGAACTGGGTTTGCCCCCCTGTATAGCTCCTGTGCAATAGCAGCTACAGAAGCTGTAGCATTCACAGTCCTCAGGTGGGCTGAAAATTTTAGTCACCATGTCACAAAACCCTGCTCGGAGTGGAATTAGGTGATGGGCGGTGGGAGCAGGGTGCTGGTGGTAATGTCTGAGCGTTGTCTGCTGCAGCTTTTCCCATTGTCTGTGGAGCTTCACTGCTGGGGCCATTGTAGACCTGTCTCGTTCTCTAAGTGCACATCATTCCTGTTCCACTGCTCAGACTCTTCCTAATTCTCGGTCACTGACCTGCTAATCAGGTCCAACCTGCACTACAGAAATAGCCGTCTTGTGAACATGATTGTAGCTGAAACATGGTTGCTCCTTTTCTGTGTGAACAGGAAAGAAACGCATTAACCGTATTCTATCACAGGTAGGATGTGGTTTTCGAAGGGTGGTTGTAACGTGTGTGGTTCTGTGTATGTAGGCAAGAATAAAGAATGATTGACCATGGTGGTTCTTGTAGTGTGGATGGGGTATAACCCAGCACCAGCTCTTTCCCTCTGTCTGCCTGGTTACTGCAGACGTGTGCTTGGAAGGGTCTGTTGTCCTCGTGGCACATGTCTGGAGCCCCTCATTGAAGTCAATGAGAGGCTCTGCACGTGCACTGGGAGGTTCTTACCCAGTGCTAGCTGGAAACGCTGGCTTGAAATGACAGCACGCCAGCCTCCGGACGTTCACGTCCAACCACGCAAAGACCTCAGTCAGTCGGTGCTATGAGAGGGTTAACTTGCAAAAATCCAATTAAAATAACCCCTGTGGATTTCTCTGAGGGCGAGTGGAAGCTCTTGCCACTCATGCCTCAGGCCTCTCCCTCTTGCACTGTTATAACTTAGCAACAGCAAGTGGGTCTTATTAGGCCATTCCAGTGCAGTGCCTTGTTCGGGAGAGAAGGGAATGGGGTTTGGTTCTGATTGGGGGCAGCTGTCTGGGGTGCTGCAAAGCCAACGTGTGGTCTCCTTCCCTCATCCCCGCTCCAGCCCAGTGCACATAGTGATTCTGAGGGTGTGTCTACACTACACACTAGGCCTGGGGCTGTGACCTGGGCGTGTGGACTTGGTGTTTCCAAGCCTCTGCTTGAGTTTCCACACTGCATTATGAATTTGGATTTACAGGGCTGGACTCGTGTGACAGCTGTGCTAACACATCCTTACTGCACTTGTCAGCTCTCCTGACTCAGCTCTGGGGCTGGGCCTCCATCCGCACTGCAAAATGACAGGGCTTGGACCTGAGTCACAACAGGACTCGGGTTCTGACCCACACCTGGCAGGTCCTGAGTGCTTTCGGATGTGAGTCCTTCTGATGTGTGTAGCCAGAAGGGGGGCTTGGGTTCAAACCTGAGTCTGAGCCTGGCCTTAGTGGGCAGTGTAGGCTCCAGAATGAGACCCATCTGTCCCCTCAGTCAGAGCGATGGCCCACTGGGATGTGTGTGGAGGGGTTGGGAAGGTCTGAGCCAAGACAAACGTCCTCCCCCTCGGAACCCTGCTCTGGGGCCTTGTGCGACAATTGGGAGCCCCCGCCTGGCTTTGTTCATAATGGATCCTGCACCTCCCATGGACAAGCCCCCATAAAAAGCTTCCACTTGAGAGCCCCACAATGTCCTCAGGACAATCTCGTCATCTCTCTAAAGAGCCACATCCATAAGAAACAGGCCTCTCTGTTGCCAAGGCAGGGTTCATTGGCTCTGCTTAGGTGCCACTTACCGGACTTACTAAGCTTTGTTCACCTCAAAGTCTCTGCTTTTCCGACGTTCCTAGCACCTTGCTGGCTGCCTTGCTCCTTTCCTGTGGCAGAGTCATGCACAGGGCTTGAGAAACTTAAGGCACTTACAGGCCAGTGTTCTGAGTTCACTAGACGCTGCCTTTGTCAGATGTTTGTCCCTTTCCCCAGCGCTGGCTCCGTTCTGTTGTTAAGCTTTATTTAAGCACTAGGAAAATAGATTCGTGTACTGACCTGCCCCCACTTCCCTGGCTAGTTCTTGCAGCTTTACAATCACATTTTGCTTTCCTCTCCCCTCTTGCCGTATACAAGACCCACAGCAGCAAAGGAAGCCGGCCAGCTGACTACAGAGGAAAAGTGAAGTGGACTGTGCACCCAATGCTGTCGAATGCACAAAGTGAAGTGAAATCACTTGTCATGATTTTCAGCAAGTCACAAGAGTTCCGGCGGACTCATCATACTTTAAGTTGATGTTCTTCCTGGAGCGCAGTAGATCTGTAAGGCCTTTTCACATCACCTCTCGCTCCAGTACCAGCGTGAGTGCCATCAAAGTGATTTGTCTTGGTGATTTGCAGTGGGTCAGGGTGCTTAGCCAGAGCTGCTGCGCCAGACACGCAGAAACTGTCATGATGCACTTACCAGCCGAGTACCAGATGCTTCTGCCCTGTTTCCCATGACGACAGGAACAAACAAATGTTTTACTTGCTTGGGGTGAGCAGTCTGCTCATTTTCGTGGGTAGGCAGGTGAGTGGGGCTCGGTGAGCTGGGGATGGCCTCCGAGAAAGATGGTGCTGTGGCTGAGGTGCTGGCATTGGACTTGGAAGAGCCAAATTCCATTCCTGTCTTTGCCACAAACTCCCAAGGTGACCTTGGGCAAATCGCTTAACATTTCTGTTCCCCAACTTCAAAATGGTGGCAGTTGTGCTCTGTTCTGTGCCCCCTCCCCCGTCTTGTCTATTGAGATGTTAACACTTTTCCTGAGGGACTGTCTGTCTTCACTGGGCTCAGCGCGGGGCCACCCTGCTCTTGGCTGAGGCTGGTGCTGCTGTAACACAAAGAACAGACAAAACGGCAGTGCTTGGAGCAGGGTACAGCCCTCTGGAGCAAAAGTCCCAAGTGTCACTCACTGCTGTGAGCGGTTGGCAGTGGTGGTGCGTATGTATGTGTTTGTATTTCAGTCCAGTCTACAGGGCCCGTTGTAATAGCTGCTGCACTGCACGAAAGAAGCCAGTCCTCGGCTGTTGTCGTAGAAGACAGCTGTGCTGCTGGTAGAGCTTGTTGTGCATGGAGAGGACATGAGCAGCTGGCAGCACCCTGGCAGCGCGTGTGTCTGATATGCTGTCGTAGTCAAACTCTGCTCCAGAGTTACCATCAGGGGTTTGCAGTGGCAGATGAACAGAGTTTTGCCATGTGCTGTGCATTCTGGCTTCGTGTCCTTCTCGCTGTCATTTCATTACCTGGGACATCCACATAAAAACATCTGCTCCTGCGGTTTCCACACACCAGAAGCTACTTACAAAGTTAGTAATTAAAACGGAGGCCCTTGGACTTCAGCACCTGGCCCGAACGCTAAAGACACGTAAAATGAAAGCGTCTTGTATGTCTGCAGTGGGTCTTCAAGGGAACTCCACTTGCTGTTCAGTAAGGGGCAGAGCCCTGCAGTACATGCCCAGAATAGTCTTTGCCACTGTCTGTGAATTGTAGCTTCAGAGAGAATTGAACCTGTGAAGCTATAGCTCTGCTCTCGGAATGGGGACTGACGTCCCTGTGTCACCTTGGCCCATGCGTCCTGTTTGTTGGCCCCAAAGCCACAGGATGCCAGTATTAGCATTAGCTGGCGCTGCAGGCGGGGGAATGGCAGTGGAGTATTTCCAACACAAACTAAGAATATACGAGCAGCTATGAGGCAGTAGCATCTCCAGTCAGCAGCTGGTTCTGGGGCCCTGCTGCAAGGGGAGAACAATAATCATGCTGGTTTTACTCTGTGGGTTTGCGTGGCCCCCATCACTGGTGTGTATGTGGTGTCATGAGCATAGACGGCAATAGTCTCCCATCGCCTCTCTCATCCCGCTTTATGTGGCAGCAGGAAGTAGGAGGGCCCAGGTTTTCAAAGCTGTCTAGTGAGACATGTCCGAGTGGCCGTGTTTCCAGAGGCAGGAAACCCAGCATGTTTGGAAAGTTGGGCCCCTTAATGGCATCTCAAATTAGGCTCCCCAAATCACTCCCGGGACTCTTGGCTCCATGTTTTGTTACTTGCACAAGGCACCTCGAATGGCTGAGGAGGCTGGGGCTCTGGGATACCTGTTCCTGCTAGCTGATGTATTGATTTTGTTTTGTCTATTTCAGAGACTAGAGAGGTGCATGGGCATTGTGACATCGCTGACCAACGGGGTGTCAGAGAGGGAAGCTAACGATGCCCTAAATGCTCATGTAAGTGCCGGACGTGGTTTTCCAGGATCTGTTCTGGGGTAAGGCAGGGATACACGAGGGCTTGTGGGCTGACCAGTGAGGGGTGACTGCTCCTTCCACTTTGGTGATGACCCATTCATGTAGCATAACCCCTCGTAACTAAGTTTTACCCCAAGCCTGTAAAGCATACGTTCAGTATAAATCCATTATTCCTTAAATATTATCCACACATGCATCTCGCATGCCAAGATTGTGACTTGGCAAGTTACAAGCTTTCTGCAGATACATTACGTGTTACTCTTTAGGGATGAGTATCCTGTAAGACATGTTTGGTGTAGGGAGCTTGTCAAGTGTGAGTTGTTTGCAAAGAACCAGGGACCCTTTGCCAAAGGGTTTCTGTGTCCCAGAAGTTCATCCTGACAAGAAGAAATAATTCACGCAGAGGCACCTCCAAGAGACAGCAGCCATGGGGGCTGTCAGCAAGCCAGTGTGTCACTCTGCTAGGAGCAGTGGAGCGGGCGCTGTGCCATCTTCACCAACCTGAACACTGGCAAGAAGTTTTCCAGAGTTGTTTTTTTTTCTGAAGAAAAACGCTTACTCGCTGTCTAATAAAATCCTCTGGTGGCAGTGCGACACTGCATTTCCTTGTTGAAACCTGGCTTTTTTTTTTTCCTACCCCATCATAAGCCCACCCTGTAAGGTGGCTCATGAGTGCTGGACTGTTAGTACTGATCTACCACGAGAGGGGTGTGTGTGAATACACACCTGCCCGTGGTGGTGGTGACGTGCCTGTGACTGCAGTTATCATGCACTTTTTTGCACGCTCCCTCTGCATACACAGTTTGTCTCTGCTTGAGCTCCTTGGAATCCCAGTTCCCAGGGGTATAATCTTCCCACTGCACTTGCTTCTAGTCCTGAAAAGTCCCCAAATCCTCGCCTGCTCCCCGGTGAGGTGGCTGTGCAGAGAAAGCTCAAGTAAGTTTTAGAGGTTCTAAAATGTATTGGCTGCCGTTTTCTCCTCCCTTGTGTGTTTGGCTAGCTGGAGTCATGGCACTAGGGGAGCCTGGCTTAGCAGGAGGAGGGATGCAAACATGGGGCCTGCCAGAGCCCACTGGTGCTAATGGGAGCCTTTCCCATGTGGCTGAATGGCCAGTAGCGTGTGTCTCACAACCCTGACACACTTCCTGTGAAGTCCCAGGCGTGGGGAGGGTGCCTCACGGCATGGGGTGGTCCTGGAGGCCTTCCAGGTGATCCTGTGAAGTAACCTGCATCACTCAGGTGTGGCCTTGCTGCTTGTGGGTAATGTGGGCATCTGGAATTCCTACCAGTAAAACCTTCAGACCATTCCCCACCGCCATGGAATCTCTCACTTAGGGAGAGCATTGAAACGTTGCTTAAACTACATATTTTAACTATGAAATGTGTGTACGTGCACAGGGGTGTGTGTGTGTGTGTGTAGGAATCACAGGCACAGGACTCAGTGGACTTCACAGATATGAACGATGGGGAAGCTCTGTAACTTCCTGCTGCTGAATTCCTTGGGGGCAGCTGTGGGCTGGTCTGGAGCACCCCTGTCCTAGAATCAAGGGGAGCCTCTTGTGTTGTCAACACCCTACCTGAGCGAGGCCTAGTGTTGTTTACCCGTGTTGCTTCCCCTTTCCTCTCGCAGGTGTGCAAAGGAGCCCCTCAGCATGAGGAGATTTGTCTTGGCCTCTTCACCCTGGTCCTCACAGAGCCTGCCCAAGCACAGAAGGTAAGGCACGGCATAGCCAGCTCCTGCCTTGGGATGGCTTGTTTCATTGGGCGCTCCGCTTGCCAGACAAGGCATTGCTAACCGTGGTGGCTTTCCAGAGGCGCCTGCAGGCACCGAGGGCTCCCTGCACTGGTGTCCTCAGCTGATCGTATGGAGGAGATTACTCAGCTCCTACTGTTCTACTTTCAGTGTGTTCACCAAACGTTGGCCTTTGTATTGCAGCAGCAGCAGCTATGCTGAGGGATGCTAATGCTGTTGTACCAAGGAACGGCGTCTTGGTGGCAGTATCTCTGGCAGATCTTGGGTTAATTGTTTTTGGTGGAGGTGTGTGGGGGTCCTAAATAACCAATGGAGCTGGAAAAGGCTCTTACCTCCTGTCTCTGGGGTTCTGGAATGGATATATTTGTTGGCTGACCAGATGTATTTGCATACAAAAGTAATTATCTAAAATCTAGATAATAAACAAATTCATTTCATAAGCAAAACTGTGTGTGAGCAGCCCAGCTCTAAGTTGGCAAGCTGGATTTTATTTTTAAATATCTTTTGGAATGATGCTGTTAACGGCTATTTAATTTCCTGGATGCAGGTTAGACAATGTTGCTGCAAACCAATGAAGCATTTTGGGAATGAAATCAAGTATGTTTGGCTTTTTTGTAGAAACTGGGACTGCATAGTAGGTAGAAGGATTTAGAAAAGGGATTTGCCCTGCTTTGCACATGCAGTGAAATGCCCTCCAAATACTTTCAGATGCAGATTGCGAACAGCTTCTCAGCAGGGGTAGCTAGGGCCCAAGATGGCCAAGCGACACTGCCAGAAACCCTGGGTCATGTGGTAGTGTTTGAAACTCCCATCGCGGGCTTCTCTACATGCCGCCTTTGCACTAGCCATGGACTGACACTGACTTTCTGCTGGAGCCTGCCTGCCCAGTCAGCTTAAGCCGGAAACAGGAGGTCACTGAAAACAAGAGGAGAGCGTTTTGCTGTATTATTCATGTTGCAAGCCCACAGTAAGAGACAGCCCCTTGTTCTGAAGAGCCTAGTCTAAGTGAAGATGAAAGGCAACAAGTGTGTACAAGAGACGGAGAGAAGAGTGCTGGGGAGGTCTGATCAGAGAGACCAGCTAGGAGAGCCATTAGCTGTGTTAATGAAATGGGTTTGCTGTCTAGTCATTGGATTGGCAGGGAAAACAGCTCTTTGTTGAACCCACTCAATCATTTCCGCCCTTTTCTCCTGTGACTTCTTTGGATGCCTTGGCTGCCGTATAGAAATGAAGAACGTGAGTCAACAGCGTGCGTTTTGTCTAAACGTGGTATTCTTGTTTGTCAGTAGTACAGCCTGAAAATGGGTTTGAAACAGTTTTAAAATTAGTGTACATCTGAAATTTCTGATGGTGCTGGCTGCTTTGGGAGGGAGGTTTTGGACGGAGTCCATTGGAGATTGTGATCTGTTCTTGTGAACTGGAAAATATTCCAGAGCATGATGATTCTCCACGAAGTGAGGTGGCCAGTGGATGCCTTGTGAGTGAGCAGGGAGGATTCTCCTCTAAGGTACCTGGAGTGACAAGAGCTGGGGGAGTACAGAGGCCCTGAGCCATTGAGAAACAGGAGCAGTGGAGCATGTGCATGTTGTGGGGGGCGGGGACTGTCTCTCCAGGTTATTGTTGCTGCTGAGGTTTGGATCAGCAGGTGTGCCAGGCCTTTCCCGGGGGTGCTGGAATACTGGCACTGTTCCTTGTGGCTGCACGTTCGGAAATGGGTCATTGGCAGTGTTCTGGTGTGGAGTGAGTGACCTGCCGATTCTCTCAGTACCATGACACATACCTGGGGCTTTCACTTGCCGCATTAGCTCAGCTGCGAGTTGAGGGGTGCTTGGGTCGAATGCTGTTCAGTGGATCGGCAATGTGCCGAATTTAAAGGGATTGAAGTAAACTCTCGAGGTGAAGCCTCTTCGTGGTCTGGTGTGAGCAGGGCTGAATGGCTGAGCATGACGGAGGCACTGATGGACCAAGAGTGACTCCTGCAATGTTCTCTCTCCATTGAGCCAGTGCTTTAAGGCTCGGGCTCTCTAAACTAGGGCCATAGGTCCCCATTCACCACTGCACCAGGATCACTAAGTGGGGCAATGTCTCCCTCAATGGAGTTGTAGCCATGTCCTCAAAATGACTCTTCTTAAAAAACCAAACAACTCCCCTCCCTGATCACTAGACGCCCCCCACTCACTCACTCATACACACACACACACACTTTTCTGATGCCAGCTGGCTTTCCCTCGGGAGAGGTGGCTTCCGTTCCGCCTCTCCCATCAGCCACCAAAGCTGCTTCCAAGTCCTGACTCTGGAGTTGCTGGTGCAGCCAGGACGCAAGCCGATTCTCCCCATCAGAGCTAGTGCTCAGAAACATCTCTGCCAGGTGGTGCTAAACTAGGCCCCAGAGAGCTAGTGCAGTGACCAATATCGCATAGCTGGTTCCTGCCTCCCACAACTTCTTCCCCCGCTCCAGCACCCCAGTCTGCATGCTCTGGTATGGATACTGTGCAGCCTCTTCCGGTTAGAGTGAAATCCCCTTCTCGGGAGTTGTGATAAACAGTCCCTCCGGCAGGGCAGAGGGATCCTGGCACCACTGCTACCTGTGCCCAGTCGAAGGGCTCTCCAGTCACTCTTCCTTATGTTTGCAGCTCCAGTGTTCTCCTTCCCTTTAATCTGTACTGTGCCCATGGCTTCCCCACTGAGCAAGCGAAGTTCCCGCCTGCTCTGTCTTCTCCGCACGTTCCTCTGTGGCAAGGGCAGTGAGGGGCAGAGCCTGCATCCATGACACCGTGCTGCTGACAGGCAGTGAATCTCTCTGCCTCAAAGGCGGCAGTGGAGGGCACAGCTGCTGCTTATGGCCCTGCTCATTAGCCACCTGGCTGGCTCTGCTGCTTTGGTCAAGTTTGCTCTTACAAGCACATCCGTGTTCTTAGGGGGTAATTGGATCAAGCAGCAGGATGGGGATGGGGTTCTGCTGTGGTCGGTCATTACCTAGTCCCCACGCTGTATGCCGCCAGCAGGCGACTGGAGCCAAGACTGTAGAGTTTTACTTTTGGCTCTGCCACTGACTCACAGCATGACCTTGCCAAGTCCCTGCATCCCACTGTGATTCCCATCTCTGTCTGTAAAGGGGGGACATGGCTTGCCTAGCTGATAAGGGGGCTTGTGTGGCTCGCTGCTGGAGCGGGCTTTGAGATCCTTGCATGAGGGGCAAGGCTCCCTTCCCCCAAAGCTGACAGGTTCGGGAATCCCTCCCCTTCACAGAAGCAGTCAGCTGTGCGGGGCCTGTGACAGCTGTTCGCCAGAGCCCTGCATGCTCAGGAAGGGAAGGAGGGAGAACGGGGCCCGGGACCCCCTGGCGGAATTGGTTGGTGGAAGGTAACTCCTGGTGTGGAACTTGGCCAGGATGCCAGGGTTAGCGCTCACAGAAAGGGAGTGGGGTCTGTAATGATCCCAAGAGCAAGGGCCACGGTCTTGAATCTCCTGTGAAAATGGGGATGTACTGCCTGAGGATTTCTAGGTGCTAAAGCCGAGGGGCTGGAATACTTTATTAGTGTCTCCTGGTCTTCATCTGCAGTTTGACCTTTTGACCCCCCCAAGACTCTCCCTCGCCCCAAATCTATCATCTTCCTTTCCTTGCTCCCAAATCTCCTTGGGATCCATTGACATCTGCGTAGCCAAGCCCGGTAACTCCTGTGCTCCAGTGGGACTGCAGCTGGGGCCTGGTCGCTGCAGGGAGTGCAGCTGTGGCAGAGACTGGCTGGGCGCACAGACTCCGGCCGTTTGCGGTGGGAGTTTGGACACCAGTGGGGCTGATCTGCAAGTCGCACTAATGGAATTCGTGTTGGCTGGAAATGCGGCTACTTGGTACTTGCCATTCATTGCCACTGCCTGAACTGAGCATCCTCGGTGCGTCTCGCTAGCGAAGAGGGGGCTGCTGCTGCCGCCAGTTCCACGGGCAGCGTCTGGAGTCCCTCGTACCCATTTCTCCCAAAGCTGACAACAGGGGTATGTTGTGTCGGCAGCAAGGGTCTTCGGGGTTGTGCTTCTTTCTGCCCCTCCGAGAGCCACAGACTCTCCGTGGGCTGCTCGGGCAGCCTGTCTCTGGATGGTTCCACTTGTGCTGCTGCAGCGAATTCACATCCCTCCCTACATATGTGTCCCCCCCCCCCCCGAAGAACAGAGCGCTGTGTGGCCAGAAGAGGCACCTCAAATCCCTCCATGTGTGCATTGCTCCCCATTCCTCCCAGCATCCTATCCATCCTGTTCCCCAGTGATGGTACTTCCTTGTGCTGGCTCCTTTGGTCGTCCCTTCCTGCGTCCCAGTTCCACGCGTTGGTATCCCTTTCTCCCCTGCCTCACTTCAGCCCCAGCATTGCCTGAGGGGGAGACCAGCGCCAGAATCAGTTGGACCTACAACGTCCCTGCTTTTTGTGGGCAGCTAGTTAAAAGGCAGCCCTCTGCCTCCCACTGCTGACGTGGGAGGGCAGCTGAGCGGCCACCGACACCTTGCTGGCTGATAAAGAAGAAATCGGATCACAGCTGCCCCCTTCCCATCCCCCTCCCATTGAAGATGAGCTGAGGGATGCAGTCTCCCTCCCCCAGACTGGCAGAGATGAGCTGTGGTAAACTTGTCCAGCTGGGAGCCAGGACACTGGGCCCTTCGAATATCCAAGTGACAGCGGATGATGTGCAGGAAACTGCCTCCTCCGCCCTGTGCCTCTTTGCTTTAATTAACTTCTGCTCTTGGACCGGAAGGCAAACAGAACCTCTGCCCTGAGCTCAAAGTGCCCGTCTTCCCTGGGCTCTCCATCACACTCCTCCCCTCGAGGCTCTTCGGCGTGGCCTGATTTATCTATTGAAACTGCACATCCATCAGGCTGGTCCCTTCCTATTAATTAAATGGCCTGTCTGAGGGGTGGCTCTGACCCGCCGAGGGCAGGGACGAGATGATGGATCACTTGCATCCTTGAAACTAATCTGGCGGTTCAGGTTCCCCTCCCTCCCCCTCGCCATCCGAGCAGAGTAGCTGCTTCTCCTCACGCCGCCCACCCTTTGCTCCCCATCCCGTGGTCAAGAGGGGTTAAGGAGGAGTCCCATCTCATCTGCTTGGGTCTCTGTGGGTGACATGTGGCACTCCAGGGGCTGAGTAACTGTGCGACTTGTACTCACCATCCCAATTCCACCTTGAGCTGAGTCCAGTTCCAGACCTGCTCTCAAGCATTTCCCCAAACTCTTTGGGACCCATGTGGGGTGAGAAGCTGAGATACAGAAGGACCTGATAGTGGGCTGGCTGCATCCTTCCCCATGGTACCAAAATACCCAGCTCTCAGGCAGCACCTCAGAGTCCCTGTTCTGGCTGCTCCCCCCTCCTCTGGGGCCTTTTAGAAACAGGCAATGGTGTCCCTAGCCTCTGTTCATCAGAGGACGGAGATGGATGGCAGGAGAGAGATCACTTGATCATTGCCTGTTAGCTTCACTCCCTCTGGGGCACCTGGCATTGGCCACTGTCAGTAGACAGATACTGGACTAGATGGACCTTTGGTCAGACCCAGTACGGCCGTTCTTGTGTAGGCACCCATCACACGGTGTGTCCTCCTCCAAACCTGGTCCTCCCGTTTTTAGAGAGTCGGGAGCCGGTCAGGGCTCTCGGATTGGGTCACAGTCCGAGTGAAGGCTCCTGCTGGGCTTGCACTGCCTAGCTTCGGGTGTGTTACCCCCATGGAGCAGGGCCACAAGGGAGCTGTCACAGAGAGCCGTAGCTATTTGAAGCCGCCAGGTTCGAGTCCTGGAACCTCAGCAAGTTTCTCTTTCAGAGCAGTTCTTCAGACCCTACTGTCCCGGGGTATTGTGGTAGGGGTTGCCTTGACCATGCAGCTTCCTTGGGTCACTAAGTCGGCGTGCCTGGGGTTAAATGCAGACAGGCCTCAACTCTGGGTGCAGGGGGAGGGGAAGCTCACAGCCAGGGTAGGATACTGACGCAGGAGAGGAGTCTGAGAAAAGCAGCAGACGTTACTGACTGAGAAGAAAAGATACTAGAGAGACAAGGCAGGTGGGGTGATATCCTGAGCCCACATGGCTACACCAATGCTGCGTTCAAGGAAAGATACGGAAGGCCAGACATGGATCTCGCGAGCACTGCTGAGGACACGGGGACGTAATTGTCTGCAGGGGGAAATGCTGGGGGTCACTGAAGGCCTTCAGGGGACTAGTGGCAGAGTGTCATGTGCTGTAATTAAGGACAGGAAGAGGTAGGATCTGCACCAGGAGGGGTGCTGACTCTGGCATAGTCCTGTGGGAAGAGGTAGCAGCCTGGTCATCTGAGATTGGACAGAGCAGTAGGGAGCTTCGCATGTGGTGTAGACCCTGCCCGGCAGATCCCATCAGCCCCTTCCATCTCTGCAACTCGCAGGCCCTGCAGGAGTTGCAGTGGTGCGTGTTACGTTGAAGCTGGCGAGGCAGCTGCCTGAGGTTGGCGTTAAGGCCACATTCCCTGGGGAGGCAGCAGGCGGCTCGGCGGGCTGGGCCCTGGCTCCCGTTTGCGGAAGCTCCTTTAGCATCTCAGATTGATAAAAAGCCGCACGAAACCTCTACCTGTTGTGTGAGTGTTTTATCCCTTCAGGTGCTGCATGAAAGGGGGCGAGCGCCCGAGCGCGGGGAGTCCAATCAAAGAGCTCTTTCAGGGCCTCATTAACTCTCCTGAGGAGAATGCCGAGCCCACAGCCCTGCTCTCCGGAATAGCTTGACATTTAACAGCACAAATTAACATTCATGTGGAATGACTTAGCAAATTACTTCCTAATCACCCCCATCCCGCACCACACCGACCCAGGGAGAGGGGGCAAGAGGATGCCGGGCAGAGCTGTCAGCCCTGCTCCCTGGTTACACCTTGGCCGCTTGTTGTGGGGAAGGCCCTTCCTTTGCTGAGAATGTGAGGTCTCAAGTTGGCTGTCCCCAGGGTCTGCCCTGGGCGAGGTGGGGTCTGGAGTTCAGTGGTACTGGTTGGGCTGGGAACTGAAGTTGGGCTAATGCTTGATGAGTGGGAAGCCATCCCTGGCTAGCAGAGATGTGGGAAGGAGAAGGTGGCGTGGGAGTAGCCGGTTTTGCTGCTGCATCTCCGGGCACCACTGGTTAACCAGAGCCCTGTTGTGTTTGAGTTAGTGACCCTGACTGATGTAGGTCTTTTTGATGCGGCATCAGCTGTGGCTGGTGTCTGAGACCCAGGAGTGGTGTAGGGTGGTGTCACGGAATGTGGGGGAGTCCAGCCCTGCACCCCTCTTCCTGGGACTCACAGTGACTCTCAGCCAGCCAGTAACACAGAAGGTTTATTGGACAACAGGAACGCAAGTTACAGCAGAGCTTGGAGGCACAGTCAGGACCCCTCAATTGAGCCCTTCTGGGGTTTCAGGGTGCTTGGATCCCAGCTTAGGATTCCCTGAATTCCCACCACCCAGCCCAAAACAGAAACTGAAACTAACCACCTCCAGCCGGCCCCTTCCTTTGTCTAGCTGCCGTGGCAAAAGTGTTGACCTCTCACCCCCCTTGCCTAGCTCAGGTTACAGGCTCAGGTATTGTCCATCCCCTAAAGTCCTCCCCTGCTCTCCCATCGCCCATGCAGACAGCCCCTGCTCCATCACAGGTGGGGCTTCGGGGGTCGGGATGTGTGGATTTTGTTTTGTTTTTCGTTTTTTACAAGGCCAGACCTCCACACGCACTGCCCTCTGCCCCACAAGCGGAGAGGCTGAGAACTGAACTCCTGTTTCACTTCTGCCCTGCCCTGCCCTGCCCTGAAGAGACCAATGCTGGAACGTGGGAGGCGAAAAGCGTGGCTGTGGGACGCTTTGGGCCCCAGCTCCGTCCATCCGGCAACTTTCACCACCGTTTTGAACCAGCCTTGCCTTGAGGGGAGTTCCGAGTGCAGGAGAACTGGGCTAGCCCATGAACCAGTGATTAAAGGCATGAGCACGGAGGCTGAGAGGGGACTCAGGTGGAATAAAACTCTAGCTTGGTGTGACCATGGCGTGGCCAAGTCTGAGAGGAAGGGAGCTTGGCTCTCCTGCCTGGCGCTCCAACACAGGAACCTGAGCTATTCCCTCTGCCTGGATCCCCAGGGATGCTCCTGCGTTATGTGCCGATTTGGGTGCTAGTCTATTTAGTGTCCCAAACCCTCAGCCAGGCTCAGGGGCTTTATAAATCAATCAATTCATTATGCTGCTCAGGTGGGGTCACCTGCACCCATCTCCCCCCACGTTGTCTCTGCTGCAGTGTTACCGGGACCTGGCATTGGTGAGCCGAGATGGCATGAACATTGTTCTAAACAAGATCAACCAGATTCTCATGGAAAAGTACTTGAAGCTGCAGGATGCCTGTCGGACTCAGGTGAGAGGGGAACCTGCCTTGGAGTTGAACCCGATATAGGCCCTGGTGGGAGTGGAAAGGGGGCTGCAGGTCCTGAGGGAACTCAGCATCTTGGGGTTTGGTTGTGGGATTGGAACCATAAGCAGGAAGGGAATGTGGAAGAGAGAGCAATGTTGGATGGGTGTCCCCACCCCCCATGGCTGCCAACACCCTCTGAGATGTGACCTTGGGGCTGGGGCTGTCTCTGTCTCGTGCCGTGGAGGTGTAGTCGTGGCTCCGTGGCCAAGGCTGTGCCGAAATCTGTGCTTGAAGCAACACCAAATTCTCCCCCGTCTCACGCTAGCTCTGCTCTTCTCTGTCTCTAGCTGGTGTGGCTGCTGCGGGAGCTGGTGAAGAGCGGGGTGCTTGGGGCAGATGGCGTCTGCATGACCTTCATGAAGCAGATTGCAGGTGAGTGCTGCCTTGGACCAGGTTCCTGCAGCAACAGGGCTTGGCCTCCATCACGCTGCACTGCCCCAGGGCCCTGACCAGCAATGGCTGCAGCAGCAGGAGGCCCAGCCCATGGCCGCTGGAGCACCGTGCGCTGCCTTGCTTGGGATCCGAGTCTGAATGTGGCGTGACACCTTGCTCGAGCTGGGCTGGGTCTGGGCTTGCAATGGAGGCAGCTCACGTCCACCTCCCTTTGCAGCAGTGATGATCCCGATGAAAGAGCAACAGCAGTGCATTTCCAAGAGCTGGCTAAACCTGCCTGTCAGGGAATGGCTCGCAGATGGAGGGGCTAGTGGGGCTGCTGCCTAGGCCTGGGAATCTGCAATAGCCCCAGCATCCTCCCTGTGAGGGGTTAATCCCGGGTTGGGGCAGCGAGAGGTAGGGTGAGGTTAGGCAGCCTAGTGCCAGGAAAGTCTCTGGAACAGCCAGCAGGCGTGTGGGGAATTCCTCAGCTTTTCAGCAGCTCAGCCCCCGTGGCCCAGCACAGTAGAACCACTGAGACACGGGCAGCCGAGGGGGGTGCTCGCATCCCGTGAGCCGGGACTCTGCCATGCAGAGCCTGTAACGCCTCCAGAGGGGCAGAGCGAGGGCCTGGCCATGTGGTAACCACTCATTTGCATAAACAGCCCCCTCTGTGCCATTGCAGGGCCACAGAGCCGTCGATCTGCACATCAGTGCTTGGCACCTACGTTCAGGGAGGTGGAATTTGCATTGTATAATAAAACTTGACATTTCATTTTTATTGGCTACATCTGTGACGTGGGCTGGCCCAGTTGGAAATGGAAACCATCCCCTCGGCTGCAGGACGGGGTGGGCAAAGCTGGGTTCGGAGGGCCAAGTGCTGAGAACGAACCAGCCTCCCTGGTCTTGCCCCCTCCCCCGATGTGCACGATGTAATAAACACGGGATAGCTTAAAAAAACATTGGTGATGGTGTCCCTGTTTCCCATCAGTTGAGGCTCCCTGTGCGGGGCCCCATTCTGCTGACGCTGCTGTCCTGCATTTTGCTATTTTTATGATGCCTTAATTGTTATGATCACATCGCAATTGCTTGCAATGTGCCTCATATGCGTATCTGTATTTCCAAAGGTCTGAGTACAGCTCTGAGCTTCTAGCAAAGTGCTCCAGCTTCATGCTGGTGACCTCGTTTAGAGGGGAAGTAAAGGCAGCTGTAAGAGAGGGGAAGTTGATAATGGGGACTTTCACTCAGGAATTGTGGAAAATTGATAAGGGAAGCAAAGGGACACAAGGAGAAATCTGTCCCCCCAGAGTTAGGAACAATAAGATGTTTTTGAAATATATTTGGGACAAATAGAATCCCGACAATAGTGTTGCTCCATTAGTAGATGGACATGTTAGAATTATCAATAATAATGCAGAAAAGGTAGATGTGTTCCATAAATATTTCTGTTCTGAGTTTGGGGGGAAAACAGGTGAGAGTCTCATCCTAGGGTAATGATAACACTCTTGCCATTCCACTAATCTCTCTGGAGGATGGTATACAGAAGCTCCTAAAGTTAGACATTTCTAAATCAGCAAGTCCTAGTAACTTGTATCCAAGCATTTGAAAAGAGCAGGCTGAGGAGCTTGCTGTTAACATTGATTTTTAATTATTCTTGGAGCACTGGGGAAGTTCCTTAAGACTGGAAGAAAGCGAATGTTGTGCCAAGTTTTTAACGAGGGTAAATGGGCTAATCCCGGTAATTATAGGCTTGACAGCTTTACCTTGATCTCAGAGCGGCTAATATGGGATTCAGTCAGTGAAGACTGAGAAGGATGTGCAATTAATAGAGCGCGCATTAAAGGTATTGAACGCTGGCTAAGCATTAGGTTTTGGAGTGACGAGGTGCGTGAGGCGATATCTTTTATTGGACTAGCAGAGAGAGACAAGCTGTCGAGCTATGCGGAGCTCTTGAGGTCTGGGAACGGTTCTAAGGGTGTCACGGGTAAATACAAGATCAAAGAGCGAGGTTTGCTCGTGTGCTAAGGGACCAGTATGTGCTAGCAGGTTATCTTGTATTTCGCTGTGACACCTAGCGCCTTTCCCCGACCTGAAGAAGAGCTCCATGTAGCTTGAAAGCTTTTCTCTCTCACCAATAGAAGTTGGTTCAGTAAAAGATATTACCTCACCCACCTTGTCTCTCATATCCTGGGACTGATGGGCTACAACACTGCATCCAGGTCTCTGAATGTAATTGTCATTGAGTGGGTGTGTTTCCAGTGGGGCCTTGCAGGGATCAGTTCTTGGCCTGACACTATTTAACATTATCAATGACCTGGAAGAAAACATAAACTGATCACTGAGAGCTTGCTGATGACACACCAGTTGTGGGAGTGATAAATAATGCAGGGGACAGGTCACTGACCAGCTTAGGAAGGCTAAATATTAAAGTATACATCTAGGAATAAAGGTGGGCCAGGCTCTCTGTGCTGGGAAGCAGCGACTGAGAAAGATTTGGGCGTCGTAGTGGACAGTCAACTGAACCTGAACTCCCAGTGTGATGCTGTGGCCAAAAGAGCACATGCCGTCCTGGGCCACATAAACAGGGGAATCTTGAGTAGCTTATTTTTGCTCTGTATCTGGCACTGGCGTGACCGTCGCTGGGATCTTGTGTCCAGGTCTGGTGTCCACGATTCAAGAAGAACGTTGATAAGCTGGAGAGCGTTCAGGGATGAGCCGCGAGAACGAGTAAAGGGTTAGAAAATCTGCCTCGTAGTGAAAGCCTCAAAGAGCTCAGTCTATTTCAATGAACAGAGTGAAGGTTAAGGGGTGCCTTAGTCTGAAAGTATCTACATGGAGAGCACATGTAATAAGGGGCTCTTCAGTCTAGCGAGGAAAGACATAACACAATCTCATGGCTGGTAACTGAAGCTACACAAATGCAGACTGGAAATAAAGCACAGATATTCCACAGGGAGTGTAATAAACCATTGGGGCAACTTACCAAGGGGCATGGTGGATTCTCCATCGCTGGCCATTTTAAATCAAGACTGGATAGTTTTCTAAAGTTCTGCTCTAGGTATTATTGTGGGAAGCTCTGTGGCCTGTGTTATCCAGGTCAGACTAGATGATCACAATGATCTCTTCTGGCCTTGGAATCTATGAATCCAAGATAAGACTTGCACTCCCAGGCCTGTAGCTGAAGATCTCAGAGCACTTTGCAGATTGTCTGGCCCAGAGAGAAGTGACTTGCCCAAGCTCGTGATGTGACTCAGTGGCAGAGCTGGGAATAGAACCCAGGAGTCCTAGTCGCCTGCTGTTCTCACAATACTCCATTTACCCCTAAGTGCGTGGAGCAGTGATCCCTGTTTTCTTACCAGGTGGATTGCTTTCCCGTCCCAGGCATTCTCTAAAGTTATTCCCCCTCTCCCCTAAACACCAAATCTCTTTCCTTTCTGGCTCTCGCTCTGTTTGACAGAGAGGTCAATACTGACTCTGTGTTCCAGAAACTGACAGTTCCACTCTAGGAACAAAGACTCCCTCCATTTTTTTTTTTGTATACAACAGAAAATAATGGCAATCATCGTACTTGTTTCCCTGTCCATGCTGAACACGTGCTTGGAAGCAGCCAGGTACCTCTGTGGCAGGCAGGATAGGCCAGATGTGAGGCTTGTACTGAGCTGGGGAAAAAATGCTGTAATTATAGCGCTCTGCTTTGCGGAGGCTGGGGCTGAGACAGTGGCTGGTTGGGATAAAGCTGACACTACAGACAATTACATCGATTAACGTAAGTAGCTGTTTGCTCCCATGTTGTGCTCTTGGTTGCAGGTGGGGATGTGACGGCGAAGAATATCTGGCTGGCAGAGAATGTCCTTGAGATACTGACTGAGCAAAGGTATGGTGCGGTGGGCGGCAGCGCTGTTGCTGGGAGACGTCTCCTGATTGGCAGGAGCAACGGGTTGGCCGGTGATGGGGAGAACTGGCTCTTTGACCATCCGTGGGGCTAATGGAGACCTCCCTGCTTGGGCATGGCAAGGGGTTTGTGTGTTTGGGGTGGGTGTGGACATGTTGGTAGCTTTTGACATAGGTTGACTTGTGGACAGTCAGCTGGGCGAGGCACTGGGGTTGCAAGTAACTGGCCCCGCCCCTCGGGGCTAGATCTGGACAAAACAGAACGTTGCTTCGCCTTGAGTCCACGGCAGGGCATGGACCTCGTTCTCCTGTCATGAAATCCACTGTGAAGCTGCAACGTGCCCCGTAAGCACATCTTCGGCTGCGGCATGAAATCCCAAGCCCTGGGGCCGGCAGCGTGCACCCGTTGTTGGCTGCCTCCCGGTGTCCCGCTTGGCACAACTTGCTGTAACCTCTTGGGGATTTTGTAATGCAGCTGACGAAGCCAGGTGGGGTCAGACCATTGGTTCTTCTAGCCTGGTGTCATGCACCCGGTGGGTCACAGGAAGCTGATATCCCATAATGCTCCTAGCCAGTTGTGCAATGTACTGCCATGTGTGTGACCAGCTTCCCCCTGAAACAATGGGACTTGGTCACCTTGTGCCATGGACAGAACATCCAGGACTCTGGGGCAATTTCCTAGGAATATTTTTCTCCTGACTTTCCAGAGTCCCGATGGAGGGTGTTCCTCTTAGAGGAGTGATTTGGAATTCATTGCCCAAGAGCTGATCTTTGTCAGCTTCCTGTGCTTAAACAACAGCCTTCAATGATTTGCTGTGACCGGGCAATGGATTCTGCATTGTCCTTTGTTGGTAAAGCCGGGGCTAATTGGTGATAAACAAACTTGGTAGCTTAGCTCTCAGCTGGGTGGCGTCATTACTTTTAGACGATTGAATTTTCACAACTCGCTGTTTATAATAACAGCAGTTCTAAAATCACCGATTGCTGTGCTCAGCAATCACGGCCCAGCTCCCGTGTACCACCGTGCGAGGGGCCTTTCCCTGTGCGCTGCCGTGCAGTGCCACCTAGTGCATCTGCTGTGAACCTGTACTGCTAGCGGGGGCCGAGGCCGGGACTTGTTGCTATGGCCTAGAAAACAATTGGGAGTTCTTAGGCCATGAGTTTAGGTAACCATTAGCGGTCAGCGCTGCTAGGGCTTCCTTCCACCGGCTCAGCTGATGCACCTCAGTCCTGCCCCTGCCCCCAATCCCTGCTGTTCTGGCCTTGGGCCCCAGCATGGCCCTGCTAGTTCCTGTCCCGGGCACTACTGTTGCTCAGCTCCAGGGGCTCCTCTGAAGCAGCCTGCAGATCTTGCCAAATTATGTTATGGTTTTGTTTGCGAACAAATGACTAGAAAATGTTTGCAGGGGGAAAAGCAACTTCTCTCCCCTGTGATTCAAAGCTACATTTGGCCTGGGATCTGCAGAAGCCAGCCCAGCGCATTAAATCACAGGAGATTTCCCCTGAGGATAGGAGCTTGTCGGGGAAATGATGTGAGGGGAAAGGCTAAGCCTTTTTTGGAGGCATTGCTCAATTTTCCGCAGCACGTGCTGTAGCAGATCAGAGAATGCCTGAGCACAAGCAGAGCTGAGCCCTGGGAGTGAGCCTGCAGGGAGAACCTGCAGCTCTTTGCTGGGATTTATATCCTTTGATTAGGGAAAAGCCAAGACTTTAATTAAACAGCACATGAGAAAATCTAATCCTGCTTTCCGAATGTCGACTGCTTGGTTTAATTAAATACAGCAACAGCGGAGCCACTCCCTGAGCTCTGGCTGGCTTGGAGAGGAGGCGAGCGCGCCCCCTCTGCCAGACTGGATAATTCAGCCACTGGCCGCTAGTGGCCAAGCAAACATGACGCTGCCTCTACATGTTTTCGAAAAAGCTCATTTGCTCTGCCTGCCAGATCCATTAATCCTGGGGCTGCAGGCAGCCTCTTGACCCCTTCTGGCAATGGTTTAGGTTTGTGCGCACCTTGGTCGGCGAGGGGAGGAAGCTGGTCTGACAGCCTACCAGGCTTCATTCCTTAAGGATTTCAAGCACTGCCCAGATGCAACCTCAGCCCCTGTTTCTCGTTGCCAGTCCAGACAGCTCAACTGCCTGGTTACGCTGCATGCTAGCGCAGGGGCTGGGGCAGGCTAGAGTGCCTGGGAAAGCAAACATGCGCCGCGTCTTCGTGGGCTCTTCCCCCCACCCTCCTGGGCCATTTAGGGCAGCTGACTCATTTGCCATTGAGCCATTATCTCCTGGAGTTACAGCTGCAGCATACGCAGTGACCCTTGTGCAGGGCTCTGATGTACAGCTCTCCCAGCCGAGCCATGGGGGTGATTATCAATCACATTAAAGGCACCGAGCTATTCTGGCCCATTCCCAGTTCATGGTTGCAAATAGCAAGGCTGGGTAATTTACTGGCCGGCAGCATTTGTCATTGTGTTCAGCTGGAGGGAATCGGTTCTGATGCTGCAGGGGTCCGGAGGGAATAGTTCACGCCAGGTAAATGGCAGCAGTACAGAATTACCGAAACATGGTTCTTTGTGGTGCTGGAAGCAGGCGAGAGAGTGTGTGAGGAGACAAAGGTCTCAGTCCCGGAACTCCTGTGTACCTGTCCTCTGGAGCCTGTTAGGGCCCGGGGCACTGCACGGGGAGGGTGGTCAAAGTAACTAGCTAGATGGGGATAGCTTCAGGGGGAGGGATCGCTCAGTGGTTAGAGCATTGGCCTGCTAAACCCAGGGGTGTGAGTTCAGTCCTTGAGGGGACCAGTTGGGGATTGGTCCTGCTTTGGACTAGATCCCTCCTGAGGTTCCTTCCAATGCTGATAGTCTATGATTCTAATACATCTGGGAGAAGCCATCTTTGGTCCTGTAACAGGCCAGGAGTGTCATTGTCTGTGCAGCGTGCGAGGGCCCATCCTTGTTGGATGCTGGAGGAGTTGCCTGGGTTAGAGACCTGAGCATTGAGTGGGGCAGGTGCTTAGGACTTAGCACTGGAGGGAAAGGTCTGTTTAGTCTCCCAGCCCCTCCCCTTCTCTGAGGCAGAGTTGGTCCCTGCAGCGCTGACTCCAGTGTGTTGCCCAAACATGTCTCATCTGAGGCTCCTCAGCAGAGGGGCTGGGAAGAGCAAAGTTGATAACCTCGTGCATCTCCCTGGTGGCAGCCTGTTACGCTGGTCTCAGTCCATCCGCTTATTCTGAGTCCTCCCCCCGCCCCCGGTGCTCCTAACCTCTGCCTTTTCCTTTCCTTCTCCTGGCGTTCCTGCTCGGCCAGGCAAGGGGAGCACCTGGCTTGATAGCTGGCGTGCCACTGAAGGCTGCCAGAGCCACTCTTACCCTGCGCACTGAAAATACGGGTACGCACCCAGCCTGCTCCGGTGCGGCCGCTCGTCCCATAGCCATGGGGATCAGCATCTTTCTGCAGCGCCACATTGGCACCGTATGATGCACGCAGTGTGCAAGCAGGGCAGGCGGGACAGAACTGCACCCTGATCAAACGAGGAGCTGCTGTTCGAAAGCCGATGCTTTAACGTCAGTGGCGTGTGATCGTCTGGCCCAGATGCTCCCAATGTTTGCTGGATCCATCTGCTCTGACAGGCTGAGCTGGGAAGAATGAAAGCTCATGTCGTGCGGTCTAATGCCAGGCATCGGACATCTCCCTGGTTCTATTTACCCTGTGTTGTGTGCACTGGGTCCTGGCTATTGGTGCTGTGAGAGAGCTGCTGGGGGCTGAAAGTTTCTCTCTGGCCCAGCAGCTGATTCCCCTTGTCACCAACATACGCAGTTACCCTGCAGGGTGCCACAGCCGGCCGAGGCCACATGGCCCTGTAAATGTATGCAGCACTGTCTGTACACACGAGGAAACCCGCCCGGCCCCAGGCTGCTGACAGTGCAGCTAGGAGAAGCCAGGCACCAGCTTGGGAGCAGGCTCTTGGCAGAGAGGGGAGGAGTCGCCGTCAGGGCTGGGATGTGGCGGAGAGGCAGCACTTGGTGGATGAGGGCACAGACCAAGTGGGCAGCATGATGGGAGGCACAAAGCTGGGGCTGGGGGGAGGAGGATGTTCTCACGCTAGCTTGTTTGCCATCTGTTCTTCTGCAGGGGGAGAGACCCTGTGGCTTTTAAAAGGCCAGCTGTAACTCAGTCCCCAAGTGGGGGACCCTGCACACTAGTGCTGGGTGAAAAAGCCTGTATCCCTGTGGGATGAGCTGGGCTGAGCATGCACCAGCTCCGGGCTAGGAGATGCAAGAGGCTGGATTTGATGGGCCTGGGGCCTTGACAGATAACAGGCTGCAGGGGAGAGGTGACTGGCTCTCGCCATAGTCTGGGTAAGCTGTGTAGTCCGCTCCTGACCCCTTCCGGGAAAGCGTGTGATCCAGTGTTTAGAGCAGGGCTGGGGGTCAGGACCTGCTGAGTTGTGACCTTGGAGAAGTTGCTTCCTCCCATGCCTCGGTTTCCCCATCTCCAGGCTGGGAATTAATGCTAGTAAAGTGCTTAGCGGGTCTCGGCTGGAGAGGAGGGTGGTGCTGGCTCAAGGTGCTGTCCCTCGCTTGCTTCCAGAGAGTGGGTGCTGAAGAGCAATATCCTGATTGCCATGGCTGTGTACACCTACCTGCGGCTCATCGTGGACCATCACGGCACCTCGCAGCTCCAGGCCCTGCGCCAGAAGGAGGTGGACTTCTGCATCTCCCTGCTCCGGGAACGGGTGAGGGGGTGCTGGCAGCAGGAGCGTTCCCCCTCCGAGGGAGTATCTGGATGCAGTTGTGGGGGTGGGGGGAGACCTGGTTGTCCCAGCAGACATCTGGTTGTGTTCCTTCCTCCTCCGGGAGCCTGAGCCCTGCCAGTCTGGGTCTCTCTTCAGCTTGCCCCATGCAGTCTGGGGCACAGGCAGCGGCACTCGCAGTGGCTGTGACATCGGAAGCGGTGGGGTCTGCTCCCTGCATGCCTGGCTGGAAGTTTGCCCATTGGTTGGCGTGTTCTCAGCCCAGCTCTCTTCCCCGTGGCACTGAGAACAGCTGGTTTGATGGGGCTAGTTCCTGTGGGGCCTCTGTCCCGTGTCCAGGCCCATTTCCCTCAAGTCCATCACAGGCACCGATGCCTTCTGGTTGGCCAGCTGCAGCCCCCCAAAATGCCAGCATCTCAGGTGTGCAGCTGGCTGACTGGAGCGTGGCAGCCAATCTCCACCCATGCTCTAGAAACCACAGAACCCCCAGCTTGGCAGAGGAGGCTGGTGGGCTCTGGATCCATGCTTCCCTTCAGGGTTATCAGTCCTGCTGGCCCGAATGGCTCTCCGCAGCCCCTGTACCCCACATCTGTCTCCCCCCCACCTTCTCCTGAGCTAGGCATGTCGGCTCAAGCATCAAGCACTGAGCTTGAGCCTGTCCACAGTTCTGGAGATAAAGCGCGAGATTTACGGCCCCCTTGTTTGTTTTACACCAGAGAACATCTTAAAATAGCCATTGACCTTCCCTCCTGTCACCCAGCCCCTTTAGAACCTGCTGTCTTCAAAAGGGAGCAGCCTGCCAGGGCAGGAGAGGAAATGTGCAGAGAGTGACTCATCCGAGCCTGCTCTCAGGTTCAAGAACTGAATGTTCCCAGTCCCTCCCCCACCCCTGCCCACAGCCCCCTCCTCAGGTGAACAATACATGATCTCTCCTCTCCCTTCCTCAAGTTCATGGACTGCTTCATGATTGGCCGGGACCTGGTGAGACTCTTGCAGAACGTTGCTAGGATACCAGAGTTTGAGCAGCTTTGGAAAGACATTATCCACAATCCACAGGCGCTGAGCGCCCAATTCACAGGTAGGTGAGGCACGGGGCAGAGGGGAGGTTACCCGCAGAGCCGCTGCCGGGGCTGTCTGGCCGCAGGTCGGCCACACCTGGTGTCCCAGCGCCTGTGTGCGCACACCTTTGCATCCTCTCAGACGCGCACAGCCAAGGGACAGGCGGGTGTGAGAGAGGACTGTCCACACCGCTTAGTCTGCGCTGCTGGACTGCGGGCAGAATCCAGTGCAGTAGTTGGATGTCCCAGGACTCGTTCCCCTCAAGCAGAGCCCTCGTCCTTGGGGCTCCATGACTCACCTGGGGCCAAACATAAATCCTCAGCAGAGCTTGAGCGGCTGGCTGCTGCTCAGCTCCGATATTCCAGTCTGTCCTGTAGGAGGAGAGGGATCCCCTGCGCACACACCTCTAAAAGGCCATTCGTGAGTCCCGCTCTGGCAGAGACAGATTCCCCTCCAGAGCCACTCAACACAGTAAGATGTGCCCTGCCTGCTGCCCCCTTGGCCATGGGGAGCGAAGGAGCTGGGCTGGGTCTCCTGCCACAGGCTGTCCCCCAGGTGGCTTCCCTGTTTCCTTACATACTGCCAGGGCCTGGTGCACATCTGGGCTCTGAGCCGTCCAGATGGCATGATCAATAATTCAGCCAGCTTTCATTACAGGTAGGGAGAAGGCAGCCAGACCCCAGGAAAACATAGTGCCATTTGATTACATGTTCTGGGCTTAAAGCTTCCTTCATTGTAATTAATATTTTTAATTGTCTGAGCTGAAAACAAAGCTGCAGGTGGATCCCAGTGATAGAAAGCATCTGAGTTCTGCAAACTCCCCGGGAAAGAGTGCTGGGGAACCTTTGAAATAGCGAGTGAGGGCAGCAGGTGCTGCTGTGATTCTCTTTCCCCAGTGCGCTGGCACACCTAACGAGCAGGAACACTCCGTTACAGAGCTCCCCGCACAGGCCGGATTAAAATAGGCTTGTTTTATTTTAGATCTCTGTATGTCTCAGTATAAATTATTCCCTGCTCTGGAGGCCATCTTCTCGTTAGCTGTTCGGCAGCAGTTCTAATGAGCTTTCCAAAGGAGGACTTAAAAGTCCACTATCCCAGTGCCTTGTCCCGGGTGGCCATGTTAATAGCACTTTAAAGAACTCTGGCTCCACTCAGGCAAGCTCACAACATGTATCTTCTAATCAAAACCTCATTAAGCCTCCTGATCCCAGGCTCCTTCCCCTTTGCCAGGCCCACTCCCATAATTGGCAGCCTCGAGGGAGAGGCCAAGGGCTGAAGAGGCCCCGTAACTGAGCTCTTCTCATCCCTGAAGGAGGGTCTCTGGGTGTCGGGGCTGGGATGTGATGCTAGAGGCTTTGGTGTGTGCAGCTCTGCCCATCCTTAGGGTAGGGAGAGGTGCTCAGCCCTGCCTCTTCTTTCCACTCTAAATTCACTGAGAATTTACCCTGACCACCAACTAGTTCCCCCGCTGAACGATGAGGCTGTTTGTCCCGGGGGAGCCTGGGCACGTCAGAGGCGCTACTCCAGCTTCCCAGCAACTTCCCCCTCCTCCAGGGAAATCAGTCAGCAGCTGTCCCTGTTCGTCTCCTCTCCCCAGCATCCACACAGCTGGCACCTCGTGCTGTAGGGCTGTACGGTCCTGTGTCGTGTGTCCCATGTCTCCCCCCGCCCCCCTGAATCTTCCTACTGCACTTTGCCTTTGGTTTTGTACTGCTGCTGTTCTCTGCCCTTGTGCGCTGCTGCAGGACCGCAGTTACCTCTGGCAGCTGGCTATTTACGTCTGCGTTCGGATTTGATACTGACTCGATCCCAGGTGCTGTGAACCCTCAGGCTGGCCAGGCCCAGGGAGCCTGCTGCAAAGTTCTGGGGCTGCCAGAGAAGGGAGGCCTTGCCCTGCAGGAGAGCTGGGGCCTCAGGGAGCTGTGATTGTTCCCTCCCGAGCGCCTGGTGGGCTTTTTTGAGGTTGCCTTTCCCTGATGTGCGGCTCACTCCAAGCAGCGCTCCGGGGAGCCAGCATTCAGGCTCTCTGCTTCTAAGCAGGCAAAACCTTTCTCCTCCTCTCCCCCAGCCCTTCGGAGGTGAGGATGGGGTTTCGGGTGTATTGAAATGGTTTCAGTGCCAACAGAGCAAAGTGCACCTGCTGTCCGTACCTCTGACCCCTTGCAGATCTGTAAATCAGTCAAGTCCTGCCAAGGAGCGACAGGCCTCCTCTGCTGGTATCACAGCTTCCCTTTCTCACACCTCACCTGACTCTGGCCTCTGGGACCTAGTTCATCTATACCTTTCTTCCTCCCTTCGTCTTTCAGTGGAGCTTTCCCCTCGCCTTCCGGGGGTTCCTCTCCCGTCTAGCCCTGAGGACTAGTGCTGTTGGACAGCCGTGCCGTGAGGGCCCAAACGAATGCTGGTGCCTGGGATTGGCAATGGAGTAGAGGGCTGCCGTCGGCCTGCTGGCTCGTGGGCAGCTGAGACAAGCTAGCGGCTCACATGGCACACAGGTGGCTGCGTCACAGCTGACACTCGCTGGTCTCTTGCTGGCAGCCTTGGTGGAGAGGGTCAGAGTGAATGCGCCCCAGAGACAGCTTGGCAGTGGAATAGGTGCTGTGAGTGTGCTGTGGCTGACCCAAGGCCTGCAGTGGGGAGGCTGTCAGCATCTCGCGACCTATGAGCACAAGTTCCACTCACAGTCCAAAGCATGCAGCTGCTGGAGAATGCCTCTGGTCCCCACCAGGGCGAGGCTGGGGAGGTCTGGGGTGCATCAGCGCTGAGGTCTGAGCCAAGGCAGTGCCCTCGTGAGCACAGGGTGAGGTGAGGGTACGTCTGGAGGCATACGTTTGTCCTTGTGACAGGGAATCTACTTACCCCAGTTAAAACCCAAACTGTCCTCGTGCTTTCTCCCAGGGATGATCTAGCAGGGATGGGGAATCTGCTGTGGGAGCAGGACTCCTGAGTTCCATTCCCAGCTCTGGGAGGGAGCATGGTCTAGTGGTTAGTGCAGGAGCCTCAGCAAAATCTCCACCCCTTCCCACTACCCAAAGCCCTGGTCTAACAGGAGCTTTCGGAGCCGGTGTGGACAGTGGCGTCGGCTCTCCCCAGGTGCCATGGTGATTCTGGCTGGGGATGCTCAGGTACAGACCTCTTGGCTTTTCCTCTTGTAGGTGTCCTGCAGCTCCTTCAGTTGAGGACCTCTCGCAAGTTCCTGGCCTGTCGACTCACCCCTGACATGGAGACCAAGCTGCTCTTCATGACATCCCGGGTAACAGCTTTGCTCTTCCAGAAGGATCCCAGCCAGGGGAGAGGGAAATCGGGTCACAATGGGATTGGGGGTGCATGAGCTCTAGAGGGTGGGGGCCCTTGGAGAGCTTCTACCCTGCCCCATCCATCCTCCTTCCCCTGCTGCTCCTGGTGCAGCCAGCTGGGTGAAGGCCAGTTTCTGTGCAGGTGAAGTTTCAGCTAAGTAAGTGTGACCTTAGCACTAGGGAAGGTGCCAGATTGACAGCTCTGGAAAGCAGAGGCCCCTGGTAATCCCCAGAGCCAGCCCTGTACGAGCAGGGTCCCTCCAGGCTGTCCTTTGGGGTGGCTCAGCCCTGGGTTGAAGAGACCACCCTCGGGCTGGGAGGGTGCTTTGCCGCCTGAGACCCAGTCTCCTCTCAACAAGGGAGCCAGGGCGGTGGTTGAACGGGCCTGAGAACAAGCGATTGACTGTCACCGGCCTGATCTGGGTTTGACCCAGTGACTGAGCGACAGCTGCTGGTCACCATGGACCCACTGGCATCAGCAGAATGGGGGAAGTGGCGCCCCCTTGGCTGGGCCTGCTCAGCCTTTCACTTTGTTTTCCAGGAAAGCTGGCTCTTCAGCCAACTCCAGCGTCCCTTGAGAGAGGGGTGTAGCAGGAGGAGAGCGGGTGAACCAGCTGATTTGCTCATTGACAGCCCTGTAAATCTGGAGTCACTCCATATGACTTCATTGGAGTTGCTCTGGGTTTACACTAGTGTCGCCAAGAATAGAATTTGGCCCCAGATGTAGAAAGGCTTCCCGCCAAGTGTTTACTTAGGCTGTCTGGATTAGTGGCCTTTGAATGGGCCTCCTAGCCCCACGGTGTCAGAGTGTGATGCTGCGGGGCGAGGGGAGGCAACTTCACGCCTCTGCTGCTGCAGTTGTATAGCTACTGCTGGTTTCGCGTGCTGGGATAGCGGCCCTGGGTAGCAGATCTCTGCAGGAGGGTGGGACGTGGAGCTGGAGTCAGGAGTCTGGCGAACACTCATGTTTTTAACCCCCCTTTGGCCACCTACGCCGATGGAGGGAAGGAAGGGTGGCCGGCCGGAGCTGAGCGAAGCGTGCCTGAGACACTCCTTAAAAGGCATTACACTGGCTTCGCGGGGGAGCTTTGCTGCGGGCTGGCTGGTTTCTAGGGGGCTGCTTTTTCTGTATGGCTGCTGCATGGTGGGTGAGCTGAGCTCTGCCATGCTGCAGCCCCTTCCCGGAGGGGACGGGAACCCCACAGTGATGCCAAGGCCAGCCTTTCTTGGTGGGCAAACACCAGGCAGGGTTCGTGCTGCGGCAGCTTGCCTTGGGAAGGAAACTAACCTGAAAGATCTGCGAGCTGCACCTGGGTCCCAGAGAGTGCATCGTGGGGTGTTGGTGCGCAGGGTGTGTCTCTGGCAGGAAGCTCGGTTCTGTCCATCCAGCTAGTGAAGCTGCCCTCGGTGCAGGGAGGATGGTGGCAGGAGTTTGTTCTCTGGGCCCCTTTTACTCCCTGGCCTCTGCTGATGCTGCCCGGGGATGTGCTGGAGAGTCACTGTGGCTACTGTTGGCCACTTGCAGCCTCCGCTGGATTGGAACCAAGGCAGCTCCGAAATGAAGGCTCCGTGTCCCAGGCCTGTCCTCCCAAAGACTCTTGTCTCTGAACCAGACTGTGTGTCTGCCACTACCTGTGTGTTTCTCCTCCCCTTCCAGGTGCGGTTTGGCCAGCAGAAGAGGTACCAGGACTGGTTCCAGCGGCAGTACCTGTCCACCCCAGACAGCCAGTCCCTGCGCTGCGACCTCATCCGCTACATCTGTGGAGTGGTCCATCCGTCCAATGAGGTGCTGAGCTCCGACATCCTCCCTCGCTGGGCCATCATTGGCTGGCTACTCACCACCTGCACAGTAAGTGTGTGGGGCGGGGCACCAGGGCGGAGGGGGTAACATGCCCAGTGCTGGTCAGAGAGCCCAGGGTGTTCATCTCTGTCTGGGCAAGTCACTGAGGGAGCGTGTGTGACGGAGACATGGGTTGGATTTTCCAAAAGGAAGCTGGATCTCAGTGTCCCAGCTTCGGGCTCCAGCCACCCTTCCTTCTTGTAAAACAAGGCAGGGCAGGGCCTGGCAGAACTGGGGCAGCGGGAGATTGGTGGGGGCGCGGGCTGGGGGGACGTTGCTGCCATCCTGATCACGTGACCTCTCTTCCCCTAGTCCAACGTTGCTGCTTCTAATGCCAAACTTGCCCTGTTCTATGACTGGCTCTTCTTCAGCCCCGAGAAGGACAACATCATGAACATCGGTACTGTGCTTGATGCCTCTGCACCCTCCCCCAGGGGAGACGGGCCAGCCCCCTTTCCCTGCATCCCCCCCAATGCTTTCCGAGCCAAGACTGAAATCTCCAGAGCTGCCTGGCTCCACAGAGCCTCTGGCCGGCTCAAGGGGGTGGCCTTGGAGAGGGAGTATTCTGCCTCTCGCTGTCCCCAGCAGTTCTATGACCCTGCGTGAAGTGAGTTTGTTCGTTCTCGGTTCAGTTCCTAGAGGGACAGTCGGGTCCCATCCCACATGCCCAATGTCTGTGGGGAGGAGCCCCCTCAACACAGGCCTCTGCTCTGCGCAGAGCAGTGGGAAGGCTGGTGAGCGCTGGATGGTATCTCTCTCCCCTGGTAGTGTGCAGCCCAGTCCTCTCCGGAGTCCAGCCCCTGGAGCCAAAGCCAGGAGCTCTGCGTTTGAGCAGCGGTCAGGGAAGGAGTTCCAAATCAGGCAGTGATAACAGGGTCTGTTAGCTAGCTAGAGCCTGATAACTTGTCTCCAACCAGCCCCGCTCCCCCTCCCCAGCCCTCTTTGAACTCTGGCAGGGCTTTGCAAGCTGGCACGAGAGCCGCTTTGAGCTGTGGTTTCCATGCCTGCAGCAGCAGACGTCTCCCCTGGGCTCTGTGGCTGGCCACAGAACGCCCCTGCCTGTGTGGGCCAAAGCGTGGGGGAGGGAGGCAGGCAGGCGGTCTGATCACACAGCCTTGCACTCGAGCCCCAGGGTGGGGGGCTGCAGGAGTGACAGCAGATGGCACTGCTCTGACCTGGGTCTGGTTCAGGGCCTGCTTGGCCCCGAGGCGCACACTCTGGAGAGGTGGGGAGTGTGAATGGGGTTGGGGTGTGTAGGAGCCAAAGGGGGAGTCTTGCCCTCACTCTGGGTGGGTGGAGGGGAGGTTTCGCTGAGTCCCGTCTGTTGGCATCTCCCATTCTCAGCTGGGGCCCGTGAAGTGCTGGTGCACAGTGTGGGGTGACCGGGTTTCCTGCTCTCTGCCTTCCAGAGCCGGCCATTCTGGTGATGAATCACTCCATGAAGCCCCACCCTGCCATCACAGCCACGCTGCTGGACTTCATGTGCCGGGTAAGCTCCCCCGGCTCCCTGCGCTGCCCGGCTGGTACAGTGGGACTGGGCTCACAAGGGGCCGCTGTGAAAGCAGCTCTTCTGACAGGCTCTGTTCCACCCCCTGCCCACCCTGGGACCTTTGCTAGCCACTGACGGGGCAGAGAGGAGCCTCACTGCATTGACAGCGATGTCATTGGGTGGGGAAACCAGCCGAGCAGATGTTGTGTGGCTGAGCTGTCACCCACCTCTGCTAAAACCAGCCCCAGACCGGCTCAGTGGGGGGCTATCGGAAAGGTCCCTGCCCCCAAGAGCTTAAAGCAAACTCAGGCCCCCAAGCGGGGCGACAACTCGGACCCAGGAGGGCACCTGAGGATGGCATACAGGAGAGGCATTAGGGAAGAGGGAAGGCAGGGGGTTAGTGCTTGGCCCACGGGGCGGGAGGCTGATCTTAGCACGGGGATAGCTGGAAAGGTGTGAAGGGGCAGCAAGGAGAGCGGCAGGGGAAGGATGCAGAGGGATGGAGGGCACAGTCTAGACGCCCTTGGAACTGCCATTCTGTCTGGTCACTGGGGCAGCGGGGATTCCCTGATGTCCCCCCAGCCTGGCATCCAGACACTGTGAAGATTCCCAGGGGCTCCCTCTGAGACATCTGAGTTGTGGCGCATCACTCTCTGTGCTCTGCCCAGCTGCCAAGACTGGCAGCGCCTAGGCACCGCTGCTCACTGCCTGGTGATGCGCAGTGGCACTAGTGCATCTTCGCACAGGTCACCGGGTTTGCATTTAGCCCCAGAGCAGAGGCCGGCAGCAATTACAGGAGCTGTCATCCAGCTGGAGAGGCTGCTCTGTGCTGTCCTGCCCTTTGCATGTAATTAACCTAACCGCCCACGCCTCGCCTCATTAGGGAGTGCAAGCTCAGCCCCCGTAGAGAGCGTTGTCTCTGGAGGATGTCGGGGATAGGAGGAGGCTGAAGCTCCATCCCCCAGAGATGGGAAGGATGGAAAAACCGAGGGGGGATCATGGAAGAACAGCAGAAACACCCAGCTGTGTAGCTGGTGGGGCAGGCAGTGTGGGCTGGATGCGCGTGGCACATGGACAGAGCAGTGAGCCAGGCTAAACCGAGGGGGGATCATGGAAGAGCAGCAGAAACACCCAGCTGGGTAGCTGGTGGGGCAGGCAGCGCGGTCTGGATGCACGTGGACAGAGCAGTGCACCAGGCTTTGCACATGCAGTCACCACAGTAAAGCTCACCCAGTATTTTCAGTCCAAGAAGCTGGCGTAGAGAGGGGCCAGCCCGGACCTGCGCAGCAGCTGTTTGTCACGCTGCCAGCCGCGGGGGAGTTTGATACCTGAGAAGCTCAGAGTGATGCCTCACTCTGGCTATTGTTCCCAGCAGTGGGCTCTGGTGGGTAGAGGCAGGATGGCTGCATTTGATGCTGCCTCTGTCCCCAGTCAGCCCCAGCACAGCCTGCTGTCGTGGCCGCAATCCACAGGGGCACTCGCCAAGCGCAGCATATGTGGGTGTTTGCTTGTCGCTGGCGTCACTGCACCCTGTTCCACAGAGCCCCCTTGTCTCTGCTGCCCTGAAACTCCCAGTTTGCTCCCGACCCCAGGGGCCGACCCTCGAAACACTCAGCTCTGCAGTAAAACTGGACGAGAACAGCAAGGGACAAATTCCTACGTGGGGTCAGGGTGTGCAGCTGCAGAGTCACTCAGCCAAATGCCCCTTTACTAACCTGACATGGGCGTTGGGATGGGAGAGGGAAGGGGAGATGAGTGTAAAACCCTCTCCTGCTGCCTCCTCTCAGTTCCACGGTGCGTGTTCGTCTGCTGCTCAAGTGGCCAGGGGAGTTTGATTCCAGTCAGGCAGTGAACTGGCCTCGTGACAAGCTGCTAAACCCCCTTGGCTGGCGGGACTGGGTCTGCAGTCTCCCGGCCTCCCAAACAGCTGGGCCAGGCCAAGGGCTCAGGGAGCTGCACTAACTCTGTTTTCTCCATCCCCCTTTCAGATCATTCCCAACTTCTACCCGCCGCTGGAGGTTCATGTCCGACAAGGCGTCTTCAACTCCCTCACCCACATCGTGGAGAAGCGAGTGCTGGCGTAAGGAGACATTCGGTTCAATACGATCACGCAGCTGCGCTCCCCTGCCCTGCCCTGCCCAGGCTCTGTCTGTCTCTGGCCCAGCAAAGACAAACCTCTCATGCAGAGCAGAGGAACTGATTTGGGTTGTGGCCTGTGGCGTAAGACGCAGCCATAAATTTATCCTGCCCAAGAGTGAGGGTCCTGAGATCCGCAGCTCAGGCCGGGGTGGGTTAAATGAGCTCCCGCCCTCTCCAGTAGGCACATGCCACTGAGCTGCCAGGCGAACACACATGCAGGTGCCTTCCTAGCCTGCCTGACATCTGCTGCCAGCCTGCAAACGTTCCAGCTGTTAGCGACAGCTGGGTTCCCCTGCTCTCGACGAGAACCCCCTGCCCACAGACCCCACGGATCTTTAGGTGGGAAGGGGACATCCCAGGCCTGCAGCTCACACAGCAGAGCGGTCTCGGGGAAATGAGGCTGCAGCCAGCCCCTGGAGAACAGGCCCCTGACTAGTCCCCCTAACGGGATTTTCACCGTGGGGACTGAAAGGCTCTGAGCTGGGATGGGCAGAACTGTTGGGGGTGGGCGTGCTGCCCTCAGTAGAGAGCAAGGGTCTGGCAGCAGGGCCAGGAATGGGCTGCTGCTAACGATCTTGCTGGGGGGGAGGGGTGCTGCTGTCCCCTGACACTCGGCCAGCGCCACAGAGCTCTCCTGCCAGAGATGCCTCATCCCGTCTGGCTCAGCTGGGCACTGCAGCTCTTTGGACAACGCTGTTTAGAACAGAAAAGCCCATCGGGGCAGCAGAGCTTGCCAGGGGCAGGAGGCCTAGCCTGGGGACAGAGCTGGGCTGGACCCATGGAGTCCAGGGCAGAAGCAGTCCTGATAGCTGCCAGAACTGAAGCCCTGTCTGTGCCGGGGCCTGGGGCTGGGCACTAGAGTCCCCCAAGCCAGAAGGCTGAACCAAGTGGCCAGAGATCAGCACAGAGCTGTCCGGAGCCAGACACCCTGTGCTGTTCCCTTTGCTCTCTGCTCCTGCCCTCGAAAGCAGGGGAATCAGTGCCAACGCAGGCGTAGTTACCTCAGTGTGATCTCCTTCCCCCTCCCCACCCCACCCCACCCCGGGAGCAGATGGTGATCACCAGCAGCAAGTGCCCACGGGAGAAGTTTTCCGATTCTTCCCTGGCCAGGACCTGTGTGCTGGGCAGTCGATTCTCTCTCTTCCCTGTGCCCAGCTTTCGATGACTCCGCTGAGGCGTGGCCCGTGTGCCCGGGGGACTAGCTAGTGGTCTTAGGACGTCAGAGCTGAAGTATGTTCCCAGGCACGCTGGGTGACCAGCAGCCAGGCAGGAAGCACCAGTGCCGACTGATCCTCCTTCTGCACTAAAGTCTGACCTTTGTCCAGGGCAAGGGAGCCTGAGCCTCTGCCTACCAGCCGCAGGGCCTGGGGGCTCCTGCTCTGGGCTCCCAGTTCCAGGAGGGAGGTGTAGGAAGCCGGCCGGTTCGGTGCATGGGCAGGAAATGTATCTTAGCTTGGCCCTTTCTCATCCCTTTCCTTCTCCCTATGCAGACCCCTGGCCCCTCTGTTTGACAACCCCAAGCTGGACAAGGAGCTCCGTGCCATGCTGAGGGAGAAATTCCCGGAGTTCTGCAGCTCGCCCTCACCACCCATCGAAGGTAAAGCACCTGGGTCTTACAGGAGAGCACCTCTTGCTGCAGGGGAGCTTTCCTGGCCAGCTCATGGCTCTCAGAGCTGCAGACTCACTGAGGCAGCCCTGTGTTGGGTGGCTGGAGTTTTACAGCCATGAGTCTAGGAACCCAAGCTCAATTTTCAGAGGTGCTGAGCACCGGAGCGCAGCTGAATGCCATGAGAGCTGCGGGCGGTCAGCACTGCTGAAAGCCAGACTCGTAGGGCAAAGCTTTCAAACTTGGGCGCCCACCACTGCTAGCCCTTTACCATGGACTCCACTCTGCCTCGCATCTCGTTGGGCACCTCCAGCTGGGACTGGCCTCGGGTTCTCCTGCTGGCCTGGATGATGGCTAAGCAGGAAGGGCAATACATGGCTCTGAAAACTTCTGTGCTCTGCATGGGGCTTCCAGATCGTGTCACTGGGTTGGGAGCACCCCCAGGTAAACTCCCGGGTCCCTCACCAGCACTGTCCCCTTCTCAGAGACCTGCGGAGTGGCCCCAGGACTCTGCCTTGCCCACAGGGTGCTCTGAATGGCCAGGGTAACCCAGCTCCCATTCTGACTCCTGTGCCTTCATTTTTGCAGTCAAAATTGAGGAGCCGGTTTCCACTGAAATGGACAATCACATGTCTGACAAGGAGGACAGTTGCTATGACAATGCCGAAGCTGCCTTTAGTGACGATGAAGAGGACTTGAATAGCAAAGGTGAGAGGCTGGTGCAGCAGTAATTGGCCAGTAATGCCCTCCAAGTGCTGCTATATTTACCCAGCCCAATTAGCAGCCTCTTGCCTCTCTGCGCACGCACTGCCTCCTTTCCTTCCCAGTGACCGGGCCCCAGAGAACAAGCCGTGAGCACAGTTCCCAGAAGACCTCTTCTCCCTGCAAACAGCAGTCACTGAGCCTGGGGCAAATCTCCTGCAAACAGGGCAGGGGGCCCTGGGAATTTACCGAGCGCTCTGCAGTCATTAACCGGTGCCGGGAAGCTGACCCCTGCAAGCGCCGGGGAAGGTCACGTGGGCCCGGGCTCCTGGGGTCTGAGTCTCCCGCCGAAATGGGAACCAGGCTAGGCCGAGTCGGGGTGCACTGCTGGCTGGGGAACCCCTGGCCACCCCAGGGTGGCCGGCTTGGGAACAGGCTCGCTCCTTTCTCAGGCAGCCCTCTCTGGCCCCTGACAACTGCTGGCACATTTCGTTTTCGTTACACTCACAGCAGCCTCTCTGGGAATCTGGAGTGGGGCCACGGGGCTGGCTGGTCTGCTGGAGGCCAGAATTGCTGCTCTCAGAAGCTGCAGACACCTGGGATCATTTCTTCAGCAGGCGTTGGTGGAACTGCTCTGTAGTCTCCCCAGCACTCTGATTAGAGGGATGTGTTGGGGTGGGGCGGGGTCGTCAGAGGGTGGGATAGGGCAGCCCAGCCTGAGCGGGAGCGGGTTGCTGTCTGCACTGCTGCAGGCTGGTGCCCTGCAGAGCGCTGGGCATGCCGGCCCCAAATCCACACACCCAGGAAGCTTGAAAGCACGATTGACCTTGGACAGTCTGATCCTCGCAGCTCCACGATGCACCGTCTGTACTGCGGCCTTCGGTGATCAGCGCAGGACGCTGGGAGTCCTGGGCTCCGTCCCTCCCGCCGCTGCTGCGCACTGTGACTTGGGGCACATTGCTGAACTGGGGACGGGTGTAGAAGGCAGCCAGGATACCTCAGTTTGCCAGTCTCTGAACACTCCCCTTTACCTACCCCAGGGGTTGGAAGGCTTCTGACTTAATAAAGCACTTGGGGGTCTTTGGATAACCAGCAAAGTGCCAATATTTGGGGATGGGCCTGACCCAGAGCCCATCTCTGAATGCCTCCAAACTTGGGATCCAGGTCCCAGCTCGTACCCCACACGTCTGGGGCTGTGGGGACAGGAAACCAGGCTGCTGAATGTGGCATGCTCCTGTACCCAGCAGTGCCACTCTGAGCACGGGTGGTGCAGTGGTTTCCGTTGGGTCTGGCTGGGGGCTCAGGTTTGTGGTGGTGCCAGCACGTTCCAGGCCCCGTCACGCAGGCAGCTCAGATGAACCTCAGTTGTTTTCTCCACTGCAGGGAAGAAGAGGGAATTCAGGTTCCATCCAATCAAAGAAACCATCGTTGAGGAGCCCGTTGACATCACACCTTTCCTGGACCAGCTGGACGAGTCTTTGAAGGATAAAGTCCTGTTACTGCAGAAGGGAAGGTTGGTCTTGGCCAGGTGCTCAGTTCTGTGGGTCTGCATGTAGCAGCATGTGGGATGCTCCAGCGCTGTCGAGGCAGCGCTGCAGACACTTGCACCCAAAGCCCTGCGATGGAGGGCTTGTCCGAAGGAGTGTGGGGGGTTTGTCCGAAGGAGTGTGAGGGTCAAGTCCGTGCGCTGTGTCTTTTACCGGGGTCTCCCGCAGGCACTGGGGTCCTGTCCATGCGTATCAGAGCAACCGCCTCGGAGCCACTCTCTGTGGGACGCAGCAAGGGATTTTGGCTGAGAACCCTGGAATCTCTGTCCCCAGAACAGGGGCAGCCTCAGCAATGCAGAGGAAGCCTCCCCAGGCTCTCCTCTCGTGCCAGGAGCCTGCCCCGTCTTCAGGGCCACACCCAATCCTTGGCACCCCTAGAGAGCTGGTTAGTGCCAGCTGGGCTGGTTTGTCTTCTGTGGGCAGCACCTGCCTCACAGGGCCTGGGTTTATCCCCCCTGGCCACGCACCCCAACAGCCGCAGGATAGCTGGGGCTTAGGAACCCGGGGCGAGCGGCGCAATCCTCCATGGTGGGAGCTTTGATTTTCCCTGGTTAGCTGGGCCTGCTGGCCACAGGGGTATTGCCCCACAATCGCTGCAGTTACTGGCCAGTCGGTCCCGCTAGCTCTGTCACATGGACAGTGCCCAGGGCTGCCCTGGGAGAGCAGCTCCCTTCCCTCTGTCCCACCCCCTGCAGAATGCTCCATCCTCCCTCTTGGCCTCAGTGACCTTGGAATTAGCTCCATCTCCAGCGGGCTGACAAAGCTCTTTGCTTCCCAGACCCTGGCCCGGCGCCCTGATCTCACTGGCAGCTTTAAGCGTGTTTAATCTTACGCTGTCAGTCAGCTCGTTTGTTTATGTGCAGAACGCTAGTGTAGCATGTTCCCTCTGTGTGCGCTTGTAGGCTTGCCTCCGTGCCTGTGCCGGAGCAGTGCGAAGCAGGGCCTCCGACACTCCCCCTTCCAGCGCGGGGGTCCTTTGGGCCCCTGTGCAGAGCCGGCTGGGTACAAAACACCATTGTCTCCACTCTCGCTATCTCCCGCTGCAACTTGCATTGCCTCTTGTTTTTGTGCTGCAGCGATACGGAAGCCCAGTGTGAGGTCATGCAGGAAATTGTGGACCAAGTCCTGGAGGTAGCTGTACAGAGCCGGACACGACACTTCTGCCTCAGGCTGGGTGACATGAGAGCGACTGGGGTGCGGGGCTCGGAGGTGGCTCTCCGTGGTCCAAGCACTCACGTTTCCGCTTAGAAATGTGACTAAGCAAAGACCTCCTGGAAGCAGCACCATCCTGTGGGGGAAGCACGCCCGTGTGCAAGTGTCTCGGTCCCGCAGAGCAGCGTTGGGTGCCTGGCCACGCTGCCAGAGGCTGGGGGGATTGTTACTGGGAGGTGAGGGTAGGCAGCCTGGTGCCCAGATGCTCTGGTGAGGGGCGCGCTGGCAGGCTGGGTGATGTATTTGCCACCCTGAATGCTAGCTGTGCCAGGTGCCCCTGGGCACTGAGCCAAGAGGTCATCCTGTCAGTTTTGCTTATCTCAAGTGTCCAAATGATAGATTCCCCCTGCTTTGATAGTGTTGGCTTGGGGCACATGTCAGGGTGAGAGCCCAAAGGAGCTCCCGAGGGGCCGCAGCAGTGCTCTGGCAGCCACGGGTCATGCTGACCACTTGCCAGGATTCCAGCATGTCCCAAATGGGGCAGATCCCCCACCCGCCTTCAGCACAGAGGACTCCATTCCAGTGCCCACTGCAGCATGTGCAGGCCGCGTCTGTCCTCCTCAGGGCCGCTGCGTTCGAGAGCCCCGTGTGCTGAGCCCCCGCAGGAGTGGAGTCCTCTTGCCAGCTGTGTGGCTCCGTCTCCGGTCGCCCTTTGCAGATGCGGCCTGAATTTCCAGTCATTAGTGGCTGAGTGTCTCACAGTGCTTGGGAAGTGCTGCAGACCCAGGCGTCTTCTCACTGATAACCAGCTCTGACAGCCGGCTCTTGTCGCCGTGCCATGGCAACAGAATGGATCTGGTAGCACTCAGGTGTGTCCTGCCATGTACAGCAGTGCCGGGCCTTCACCCTGCCCCTTGCAACTGGACCTGAGCTGCTGGGTGACTCTTTTTTTCCGCCTTTCTTTGCCCCAGGAGGACTTTGACTCGGAGCAGCTATCCGTCCTCGCATCCTGCCTGCAGGAGCTATTTAAGGCTCACTTCCGCGGGGAGGTCTTGCCAGAAGAAATCACAGAGGAGTATGGATTTATTTTTCTCTGTCTCATCCTTTCGCGCTGGCCATTGGGTTTTCCCCTACAACTTCTGCTGCTCCCAGTGATTGCTCCGCAGGGCCTAGCTTCACGGAGCAAGGGAAACCCGTCAGCATCTGGCCCAGCTTGTACCACCAGAGGTGTCACGAATGGCACAAAGCCAGAGCAGACAGCTGCAGCACCCAGGGCTTGGATGAGACCCTTCTCCCCAGTGCACCACATACCACCCCCCACCACTCTGCTTAGCATGAGCAACGCGTGGCAGCTAGCGCCGTGCCACTGGGAGCCCCCCTTGCTGCCTGGGGACCCCAGATCCAAGGACCCCACCTGGCACCACCTAGTCTGAGTCAGTAATTCCTAGCCTTCCCCCTGGTTCTAGGAGTCAGGACTCCTGGTTTCTATTCCCGATTCTGCCAGTGGTCTCTCACACCCCCATCTGTGCCCATTCGATGGGGGTTACCCCACTGGCCGAGGTGCTGACGCAGAGTGACCAGACAGCAACTGTGAAAAAACGGGATGAGGGTGGGGGGTAATAGGCGTCTATATAAGAAAAAGTCCCAGAAATCGGGACATCTGGTCACCTTATGCTGCCGATCAGGCCCTGAATGCTGCGGGAGGGAAGTGTATTAGCCCGTTAGCTTCCTCTAGCCCCAGATGAGCATTGCCAAGCTGTCATGGCCGCCCAACTGACGATGCGCTTTCCATGCAGGTCTCTGGAGGAGTCGGTGGGGAAGCCGCTTTACCTAATATTTAGGTGAGTCTTCCTGAGCTTTAACTGACCCTGCTTAGGGTTTTCTCTGGTGTCACCCACCGTTGGAGCTGAACTCTGCACAGCTGGTTTAAGACGGCCGCTGCTGCTCTCTGCCCCCTTGTATCCCCGGGCCATCCGGATTTCCTGTCGTGGGCGCTCAGACCAGGCCAGCTCCAGGCGCTATCTGCAGAAGGCCAGGCAGAGGCGCCCCACAAGAGGATGCTGCGTGGCGGTGTGTGTCATGGAGCACTTGGGCCAAGCCCCCAGCCCACTCCCCACAGCCCCAAATGGCGGCTGGACAGTGGCGATGTCCTAGGCCGCTGCTGACCCAGGGCTGGGTCTGCACCAGTTACCTGCTGTTGAAAATGCCCCGCTAAGCTGCAGTGACACCAGCCCAGGGATTCCTGGCTCTTGGAGCTGTGAGTAAAGAGCAGCTTTCCCACCGAGTGGGACTTCTGGGGGCGGGGTGTGAGCACTGTGGAGTCTCAGGCCCCGTTGCCTCCCCTCAGCCCTTCCCCATGGTGGGAATTTAGCTCCGTGGCTCCTGTTTAGTGAGGAGTTTTCAAACAAGGCCTTGAAATCCCAGCTCCTCCTGCTCTGCACAAGGTCGGACTCCTCCCACGAGTCAGGCCTTGCCCTGGTGTCCTAAGCCAAAGTCTCCCCAAGCGCTGTACCACATGTCAGCAGCCATCCTCGGGGTGGAGGGACAACACTGTCATAGTCCCCTATCAGATCAGCCCTGTGGAGCATGCAGGACCAGGAATCAGGGTTCCCTGCACCGGCTGCACAGGGGAACCCTCGCACTCGGCACAGTTCTCTCACATCTGAATGTCCCTGTTCTCCTCCCGCCCCCTTCCAGGAACCTCTGCCAGATGCAGGAAGACAACAGCAGTTTCTCTCTGCTGCTGGATCTCTTGTCTGAGCTCTATCAGAAACAGCCCAAGATTGGCTACCACCTTCTCTACTACCTGAAAGCGAGGTAGGGGCGGCCAGGCGGGGTTGGTGGGTCAGAGGCCGGCTGTGTCCGTCATGGACCTGAGTGCTGACCCAGCCAGGAGGGCTGTGCGGGCAGCTCTGATTAAATGATTCTGCTGTCACTCGGGGAGCGCGCTGCAGGGATTCCTGCCCAGCCAGGTGGCTGCAGGGGCTTCTCGTCTTCCCAGTTCAGCTCATGTTTGGTTCATCCTGGGCTCTTCCTTCCCGCCCACCCGGCCCCTGCTGAGCAGCCTCATCCGCAGGCAGAGCCTTCTGGGGGGCTGTCAGGCTGGGGCTGAGCTTCCTCGGCAGGCAGCTGAGTTGAGCTGCTCCTCGTCCAGCCCCAAGCAGCAGTCAGACAGAATCTCTCCCCGGGGTCCCCTACCCGGGACACTCGCTCATGTCGCCCTGTGGCCCCTCTAGCAAAGCAGCAGCAGGGAAGATGAACCTGTACGAGTCGTTTGCCCAGGCCACACAGCTGGGGGACCTGCACACCTGCCTGATGATGGACATGAAGGCCTGCCAGGAGGACGACGTGCGGCTGCTCTGTTACCTCACTCCCTCCATATACACCGAGGTGAGAATTCAGCTGGGCAGGGGCCCCCGCGGTCTCCGCTCCAGCTCACCCCGGTCAGCTCAGGGGCGTGAGGTGTCCTGAGCTAGGATCTTGTTAGGTCAGCAGGGCAAGGCAGCCCTGGGCCATGCAGGATAATTCCTCTGCCAGGTGCTTGGATAGGCGCTGGCAAATCGGTAGGGAATGGTCTTCTCTCAATTGCTGACCCACCCTCAGCACAGCAAGAGGGCGCAGGGCTCCTGCAGGGCACTACTGTTTGAACTAGACCTTCAGTCAGAGTCCTGACCGCACCCGGGTGCATGAAATCTCCTGGTGCTTTTTGCGGGTATCAGGGTGTTAATGTTGCACTCCCTCAATCTTTCCAATTAGACACAGTTCTGTTCTGCACGTCCTGTCTTACTCTGTGCTGTTTGGCTGTTACAAGCTGCCATGGTACACCCAGAAGTGGCTGCATCTCAGCACTGGGTAAATTGCTTGCTTACAGGTGTTGACAAGGTTTGCAAGTGGTGTGGGTGAAAGGTGCCGCACAAGTGGAAGCTATTTAGGAAGGCTCACTTCCCTAACAAGTCTAGCCATGGAACGGCGAAAACCTGCCAAGCTGCGAGTCCCTGGCCCCCTGGCTGGTCCCTGTCACACATGCACTGTTCAGGCACTGGCCTCGACTTTCTTTTTGCTCTGAACACAGTGAGCGAGTTTTTGCCTGTCCCCATGTCCTCGCTCTCAGCCAGCTTGTGGTTCTAAACAGGCATCATCGCTGGGCTTGTAGGGTGCACTGATTGTGGGGGCTTGGCTGTGGGAGCTTCAGGCTGTTAGTTCTAGCTAGATTGGGGCTCAGGCTTGGCCAGCACAGCTCCGCCCAGGCTTGACCAGCACAGCGGTCACCTTTTCCCTGCCAGGGTGGTGATGGCGGGTTGGCTCGAGTCCCGGCTCCAATCCCCGACTCGGAGGAGGCTGCAGTAATTCATTTGAGCTGACCCCAGGGAGCAGAGGGCCAGAGGGTGGAATCCACCCAGCGTCCTGCTCAAGTACTGCAGGGAGCTCTGGCTTAGCACTTGCGGGGTATCTTGACATGCTGAAAGGGACACGGGTCACATTCTGTGAGTGTGCGTTCGGAACACGCTGATGGCCCCCCCGCTGGCCGACAGGTCAGGCCCATCTGCTGGGCGTTAGGAAGGGACCAGCCTCGGGAGAGTCCTGCCCATGCTGTTCTGGGGGGAAAGAGGCGTGAATGGGGGGAGGAGGAGTGAAATGTGGCCACGGGAGAGGAAGGAAAAAATGTGGAAAATAACAAACCCCGGGGAGGGGTCTTATCCCTCAGTCATTTCGCTGTGTAGTGCCCCTCCCCCAGCATGCTCAGAAAGGGACCCCTTACTTGTAATGGCAGCCAAGGAAACCCCTCGTGTGAATCCTCTGCCCCAGGTCACTTTGTGCCAGACCGACCCAGGCCCCGTCCACTCTGGGCTCAGAGCCATTCCCCTCCGAAGAGGGGCGTGGCCAGCGTTGCTCGGGCACAGCTGCTGTCGAGCGGCCGGGGCCTCTGAGCTGCACCAGAATCGCTTCTGCCCCCCGCCTTCTGCCCTTTCCTGTTGGTGTGTGTTCCCTGCAGTTGCCCACAAACACACAGCGCTTGGGAGCTCGGGAGCAAACGAAAGGCTGTGACACTAGCAGATGTAGGGGAAATGTGGGGCTTAACGAGATGCCTCTGATTTCCAGCTGATGGCCAGCTGATTTCCCCAAGCAGCCGCACGTCTGCTCGGGTCAGCACGGCCAGCGTTGACCTTAGCGTCCTTGGGAGAGCCCCTCTGAGCCATGCTCTGCAGTCTCTGTGCTCTCCCGACCGGGGCCTGACTTGCAGGATTTAGTGCTGAGTGAACCCACCTGCCTCCCATTCCTTTCAAACCCCGGCAAAAGAATCAGCTTGTGTCTTAGCCCTGCCCTGCTGCTTTGCTAACCCCATTCTGCTGGCCATCCCCAGCTTGGGGTGCCCCCTGCTCTGCTCAGGGAGGGATGCAGGCAGCGTTCTCCCCTGGGTGCAAGATGGGGCAATGCTGCCGTGAATCAGGGTGCGACCTATGAGCCAGCCAGGCCCCCAGGAGTTTCATGTAGTTCCAGTCAGCGGCTGGTCAGTGCAGGAGCCACATCCAGCACGGCTGACTGCAGGGCAGGAGTGTGGGGTAACTGCATTGTCCTGGGACAGGGCTGATCTCTCCCCCTGCTCCTCTCAAGGCTCCAAGTCCGCTTCTCCCTGAACTCCATTCTGCTTGCAACTCTTTCAGTTCCCCGACGAGACCCTCCGGAGCGGGGAGCTGCTGAACATGATAGTCGCCGTCATAGACTCGGCCCAGGTAGGAGCAGGGGCGCTGCGTGCCGGGGAGGGGCAGTGTTTGTCGTCTCCTCTGTACCAGGTGCACGTGGGCCGAGCTCAGCATGGAGCTGCAGAGAGGCAGGGTGGGACGTGCCATTCTCAGAGCCAGCTGCCATCTCCCGGGGAGCATTTTGCACCCCTTCATTGTCGGGCGGGGCAGAGCCCTGGGCTGTGCAGCAGCCCTTCTAAATCCACAGGGCTGCCCCATTTCCCTGAGGGGCCGGGCTGCAGCATGCAGGGTCAGTCTGTTAAATCCAAGCCATGGCCTTCAAGGGATTGTCAAGGCCTGGAGCTGCTGCAGGGAGGCAGGGGTGGGAGCGTGGAGATTTGGCTGGATATGTTCTGAGCCCTGGTGAGCTGCAGCTGTGTGGGAACGGCAGGCGAGGGGGCGGGAGGAGAAGGCTGCCGCAGAGCTAAACTCTCCCATGAGAAGGGAGCTGAGTGAAGGGGCAAGATGTTGGAAGCCTCCCATAGATCCCATGGGAGCCCTGGTAAATGTGGCAACCCAGCCAGCCCTTCCTAGCGCTGTGAGCGGCAAGCAGTGGGACCCCCACTTGGCTGGCGAATGCTGCGTGAGGAGGCGGCTCTCACCCTGCAGAACTGGGGCTCCGGCACACAAGCTTGTGCTGCAGACGCCAGGAGGCCTCTGCACCCCAGAGAGAGGTCACCAGAGCCTTGGGTCAGGGTCCCCCCAACCGACTGGGGCCCGTGATCTGCAGTGGGAGGCCCAGCTGCTGCTCCTTCCCCTCGCCACCACCTGGATGTAGCCTAGGCAGCGTGGTCTGCATCCCTACCACCTCCTTCTGCCATGCCCTCCCAACGCAGGCTGCAGCAGTACTCGGCCAGGAGATGGGACCCGACTTGAGTGACTGCGGCACTGGGGGGGGGCAGTGCTGCTGGGAGACCATCCCTCCAGGCAGCCCCAGGCCAGGGGAGCCCATTATGCTTGGGTTTGGACCCAGGCTGTGCTTGGCCTTGGCCAGAGCTGGCTTCCCCCGCCCTGATGTAGCAATCCAGAGAGCTGAGCCCGGCTTGGAGACCCTCTCCCAGCAGCAGCGCTCAGGAGTTGCCATGACATCAGTTCAGAGAAACCCAAAAATAGTCCGTGGGAGGAAGGTGGGGAGAGCCAGACACTGAATACTTCTGCTGTCTGGGTGCATCTGGAGCGCGATTGGCTGATAACCCTGGAACTTGCCCTAGTTATACATCAGCTGAGTGTTCAAAATGGCTCGGTCGATGCTTTCCCAGCTGCAGCAAGGCTGGCGCTTTGGCCAGGGAGTTTTGGTTGGCAGGCAGCTAAATGGTCTGAGGTATGGGAAAGGCTTGAGTCATGGTGGCTCGGTTCGGCTGGCTCCTGTCACTGCTCATGGGCTCTGTCGCTGTCTGTGAAGCACAGCCCAGGTTTCCAAGCACACGCCGGTCACATTTCCTCTCCCCTCCCTTGTCCGATTCGTTCGTCCCTTCCTCTTATTCTTCCCTGCTCGCTTCGTCTGTTTCCCTGCAGTCCCTGGGCGGCCCAACCCGCCTGCTGCCCGCAAAGGCAGCCCTGGCAGGGCAGAGTCCTGACCTCCTCCCTCCCGGAACTCAGCACGGAGCAAACCTCCAAGCCAATGGGATTCGTAACACAAAAGACGCGAGCCCAGCAAGGGGCAGGCTGGGAGAGACGGGTGCTCTTGGCTCTCCTCGGAGGTCCCAGGGCCATGGCTGCCACCAGCCGCAGGGGCCAGTGTCTCCTCATAAGCTGCATCCCTTTGCCTTTGGAGGGCAGCTGTCTCAGACCGCTGCGCAGACCCAAGCAATAGGGCGGGAGTCCGGGGCGGAGAGAAGACGCTTCAGTGATAAGTGTGTGAGGTGTAGGGAGAGACTCGAGGCTCTTGCCGCAGTGTGAGTGGGGGGAGAGGAGCCAGGGCGTCGTGCTGGGAGTGGAACTAAGGGAAGGGCGACTTGCAGCCAGAGCATGAGCCACTGTCAATGGCCAGGCTCTGCCCATCTGCTTGGGGGCGAGTGTTCCCCCAGATCCCTGCTGCAGACAAAAGGGGCAGGTCCGTGTGGCCCCTTGTGCTGGGCTGGAGGCCTCTGCGCCTAGCAGTGACCCAGCCCTTGCCAGCGGGAACGACATGTGAGTGATTCCTGCCTTGCTCTGGGGTCCAGCCGAGGGTCTCATTCGCTCCCCCAGCTGCTGGTCCCTCTCACCCAAGTCCGGCCTGCTGGTATCTGCCCTGTTCTGTGCAGCAGGCGCTGCACCTCTGGGGTTGAGGTGTGAACCCCTGGAGCTGCCTAGAACGGCTCTGATTTATGAGCCACCTGCGCTTGGGAAGGTTTCTGCTGCGCTCGCCCGGATCCCTGTTTTCGCTGGGGGGCCACTTGTGTGTGCCAGACGGGCCATGCTGGGACTGCGGCTCCTCCACCGCCTGGGCTCTCCAGGGATCATCTCCGTGCTGCGAGAGCGCTGGCTGAGCCTGCCCGGGGTGAGCACCGTCTGCTGCTGGCGGGAAATCCCAGCACTCGGGTTAATGTCACGCTGGCCTGCCCCCCCACCCTCCGCACTCTGGCTCTTTGACCCCCCCCCGCCCCTGTTCCCCCCGCGCCCCCCAGCACTCTGGCTTTTTGACACACACCCCCTCCAGCTCCCGGCCTTCCTGCACTCACCCCACTGTGCTCTGCTTTCCAGCTGCAGGAGCTGGTGTGTCACGTCATGATGGGGAACCTGGTGATGTTCCGAAAAGATTCGGTGCTCAACATCCTGAGTGAGTAGGAACCCCCCTCGCCCAGGTGGAGGTGGCGTGGCCGTATGGGCGGAGATGGGCGTGGCCATGTGGGGGTCGGGAGCTGAGATAGGGTGCCTGTATTTGGGAGGTGAACACAGATGCAGTTTAAACAGTCACCAGCAGCCGCTTGTCTCGTGTGGCGGACTCTGGCTTCCAGGTGGGCAGAACAGAGACCTCTTCTCCCAGCTGCTTTAGACTCTGGGCTGGCAAAACCTCTCGCCGCCTTCCTGTGACCCCCAGGAGCTGAGCAAGCCTGGGGCTCCTTCCCTGTTGACATCGCCCTGGGCATCGTGAGTCCACACACCGTCTCTCTCATGCCCAGCCCTGTGGTATCTAGACACCAGGCAGCACCTTTTGGCCTGGTGAGCTTTCCTGGCCCTCTTTCGGACTGGTGATTCTGGCCAGGGCTCGGACCGTGCTGGGGCAGTTCCACTGGCGTCTCCCTGCTCCCTAAGTAGCAGCCCCAGCAATGCACGCCCTGGGGCTCTGCTCCCGGCCAGGCAGGGAAGGATGCCATGTGCACGGGCAGGTGGGGCTACTGTTTCTCAAGCACCTGCCAGGAGGAGCCTGTAAATCGGCCGCCACCCAGCAGTGCGTCATGGAGACGTGGCTGGCCGTGCTGTGCTCTCAGGGCCAAGGAGGGGGTGGCTTTCTCCCTTGGTGCTGCCAGGCCCTCGGGGGTGGTGCTGCTACTGGTGTCCAGCGCTCCCTGCAGGTCGCTGGAATGACATGCTCCTGCTACTCGCAAAAGCCACAGCCCTGGCAGCGCTGAGTCCCCTTCTCCACTGGGGGCCATGGGTGGGCAATGCTGGGAGCCTTCGTTGAGCTGGACTAAAGTGATGGGGATGTTCCCTGGTTGAGGGGAGGAAATATCCCCCACCTCTGCGCTGCAAAAGTCGTACAGTCTGTTATAACACTGCAAGTAACAAGGTGCTGGTAAAGAGACGCCCAGGTGTGGCCTGCCAGTGCAGGAGCCTGGCACCTGGGGCAGCTCTCAGGGCGGGGACGGTGGCACCAGTTGCCTGGAGATTGGCATTTCCTCCTCTGATCCATGTCATCTTAGTGGCACTGCTTAAAGGATCACTGCCCCGAGCAGGCCTGTGGGATTAGTCGTTTGCTTGGATCTGAGCTGTGAGCAGTGCTGATGAGTTTAACCAGGCTTGAGACAGAGTGCTTGGTGAGTCCCAAGGGAATCCGGAGACGCTGAGCAGCGTAGGGCGGGTGATTGGTACTGGGCTCGGCACTCCCTCCATGAAAGGCCTGGGCTATGAGCAACGGGCACGGTTCAGTCTCTCTCTCTCTGCGACGGGCTGCCAGAGCCTTTCAGGGGAACGTCAGGGAGAACAGAGGGAAAGAAAACTCCTCTGCTAGTTCTGCCGTCCCCACATGCGTGCTCAGCTGCGGAGTTTCTAGGAGGCTCAGCCTGTCCCCTCACAGACGCGGGCCAGTGCTCCGAGTGTTCTGGACCCGACTCGCCCTGTTCGCAGCCGTCTGCCCCCTGTGATGGTAGCAGCTGATAAGCTTGTAATTGTGGTATGTAACAGCAGCTGTCAAAACTCCGTCAGGCTGACAGGTGGTGGGAGATGGTCAGAGGTGGCCCTGTGGTCTGACCTGCACGTCGAGGCTGCTCCTATGAAGCCAGAGGACTGGGGTCTGGGGTCTCCCTGTGTTTGCTGTAAGACTCGTAGGCCGGCAGGAACACTGCATATCCACTCTGAGCTGTGTGCACCGCACCGGCTGGGGGACTGCCCTGACTGAACTCCTGGGCGCCCTGGAGCAGAACACTCAGAAAAACACCCCTCTGGATTTCAGATTGCCAGGGCTGGAGGATCACCCCAGCTCACAGCCAGTGGGCAGATCATTGCACGGCACAGGCCGGTCTCCTGGCTCATCTGCGACCTGCACTGTCACCAGGCCCTCAGGTGCCAGGCTGGGGGTGCTTGCAGAGCCCTAGTGCCCAGTGTCCAGGCTGGGACGCTGAAGGGATAAGCGGTTCCCCCAGCAAGTGCCTGGTGAGGAGTCTCTCCCGCCGCTCTGGTCCGTTTAGCTCTAGCCCTGGCACTGAACGGAAGGCTCCAAGCAATGCTCTAAGCTCATTCCCTCCGAGACCCTGGGCTTTGAGCTGTTCAAAACTGCTCAAGGACCCACATGCCGGCACCCGGTGTTTAAACCGGCACAGAATGCTCAGACTCTGCTTGGCTGCTGGCATCCTGGATCCCTCTGCCAGGGCGTGGCACAGACACCACCCACGCTCCCCCTGCAAGACCTCCCTGCAGCATGCAGCCTCCTCAGTCACATCTCTGCCCTTACACTTGTCCTAGGCCCCTGCCTCCTGCTGGAGCTATCTCCCCAGCCTCCCCCCTAACGAGTGCTCTGCTTTCCCCTCTAGTTCAGAGCCTGGACTGGGAGACGTTTGAGCAGTACTGCACCTGGCAGCTCTTCTTGGCACACAACATCCCCTTGGAGACCATCATCCCCATCCTGCAGCACCTCAAGTACAAAGGTGAGCCGGCAGGCGGCCTGCGCCCCGCGTGTGTCAGACACACACACAGCACAATCTCGGGGGTCCAATCCCTGCTGGGTCCACCCAGCCGATTCTGCTGCCCAGCAGTGTGTGCACGTATGCAGGGAGAGGAAGCGTGCAGCCCCCAGGAGCTCTGCACAAGACTCAGCTTTGCCCCAGGCCAAGAATTACACGCCCAGCGTCTGCTGCCGCCCCCTGGCAGGGGCTGTGTGTTAGCGGTGGGGTCAGGGAGCGTGGACCAGGCTGCGTGGGTGGACACCACGAGGGGCCCTGGGGACGGGTGGCAGGAACTGTGGGCATGTCTGCTCAGATACCTGCAGCCAAGGGCTCTGAGCTCCTCAGCAGTCACTGGGGGTCCCAGCTGTCGGGAATAAACTAAGCCCCTTTGGTTTCCCTTGCAGAGCACCCAGAGGCACTGTCCTGTTTGCTGCTGCAGCTGAGAAGAGAGAAGTACGTATGCAGTGGGGGAGGGGTGGTCTGAGTGTGCTGTGCCAGGGGGGTACTTTGCTGGCCCCTTGAACTGCAGAGGGCAGGGGTTCCCAAAGGAGAGCAGGCCAGAGCAGAGCGGCCTCTCTTGGCTAATGCTGGACAGGGCCAGGCATTACGTGGCCCCGGGTGCAGCAGGCAGGGGACACCAGGGGGCCCTGCCCACGTGCAGTTTGCTGCAGGATCGGGGCCTGTGCAGAGGGCTTATGGGGCTGCTTGCTGGGACCACATGCGTTGAGTCCTGCCCGTGGGGTTTCCCATGTTCTGCTCTGGGAATTCCTGGCTGGGTCGACGCCGGGTGGCAGCAGCAGCCATGGGCAGGGAATCGCAGCGAGCGTGCCCCTTTCCTTCGTGTCGGCATGACCCTTAAGAGAAGCGCTGGAGGGTTCCTCCTCATCCCTTGCCCCGATGCGTTGGGTCCCTGAGCTGGGCTGGAGTAACAGGCAGTACCCGCTCCATGGAGCCGCCGGGAGCACCGCTCTTCTCGCTCGTTAATCAGCGTGCCAGAAACGACGGCGACAGACGGAACATTGAATTTCTCCAGCACACGGCAGCTCCACTCCCAACGCTCCAAGGAGCAGAGCGCCACCGAAGTGATCGCTCCCCTGCGGCTTAGCTCTAATCAATCCAGATTTGATCAGTGCAGGAGCTGCCGCCTTCGCGCGTCTTTAAGGTGGCCCTGAAAAATCCTGCTCTTAACGTGTTAAAAGTTCCAGTCACAGGCTTTGCAAGGCTAGGCAGGGTCTGAGCAAGGGCTGCAGGCGTGTCCTGGCCCTCGGGAGTGAGGCTGCATATTGTGTGCTGCTGTGTCTAGGGAGGGAGATGGGAGGACAGATCCTGTCCCTCCCTCCCTGAATTCCCCCCTTTGGCCTCTCAGAGCCACACCGTTGGTCTGATCTCTGCCTGCGGATTACAGAAACCCCCCTGGCTCTTCCCTAGCTCCTAAGCAGCCCCCAGGCTCCCAGCCCATTACCCTTCACAGCACCTCTGAGTGGATATTCTTCCCATTTGCAGAGGGGAAACTGAGGCCCGGAGAGGGGCAGAGACTTTGCCAGGGTCGAGTCGGCAGCGACTTGAACCCTGGAGTCCTGGCTCCCAGGCCCTGACCCTGCTAAGCACCAAACACCTTCAGTTTGATTGCTTGAGACCCCAGGCAGGAAGGATTAACGAGAGGGAGGCTTCCTGGGGCCAGCCTGTCTGCCCAGGGTGGGGGCAGTTGCTGGCCACTGGGGAGTTCTGGTCAGTTTAGTTGGCACTGGGCTGAGGTACCGCGTCTCAGTATCCCGGCTAGCGCCATGCGGGAGAGGGGTTACCTTCTGCCCTCAGAGCCTGAGCTAGGGCACAGCTGGGGTTGGGGTCCGGCTCTACCCACCACTGGTCCTTCCTTCCCGTCAGAGCCCCACCTGCATGGCTGATGTGCAGGGAGTGCTCCAGAGAGGCTCCCAACAGGTCGTCGTGACCTCTCTCGGGAGAGCTCTGTATATTGCCAGAGCTGGGATAGCCGGGGTGCTGCAGGCTGGGCTTCACGGGGATCGGCAGGGCAATGCGGCTGCCCCTTGGAGACTGATCCCCGGCCAAGCTGCAGGGCCGCTCCTGAAAGGTCCCTTGGGCTTTCCACCCCTGGCTCTCTCTTGTCGGGGATTTGATCTGACACTTGTCCCCAGTCTCCTCTGCGTGGGAAGGCAAACAGCCGTGCGATTATTGCTGATGTGTTAGGGGAGCTCGGAGCGCCTCCCGCCTTCAGTAAGCCCCTGCTCAGATACGGCGGCTTAGGAAAGGGAATTAAAACCATATTTCATGTGCCATGCATGCCCATCCAGCGCTCCACACCCCCGCCTTGGGCCCAGGATGCCACAGAGGAGATGGAGGCAGCAGCAGCTTTATCTGGGGGCAGAGGCCCCCTCTCTGGCCTGCGTCCCCTCCCCCTTGCTCAGCAGTAATTGGCAATGTGATTCTGGCCAGGCCCGGGGAAGCATTATCACACTCCTCTCGCCTGCTTCTCAAGGGGCACCCCCCCCCCCCGAGACGGCTTTCCGTTTCCTGTGCAGTCGGCACGGTGCTAACACCGGAGGACCTGGATGGGTGGCTTGATCAGTGTCCTGGCATCCACCAGCCAGGACCTGTCTTCTCCCTTCCTGTGTCACTGGGGCTGGTACCTACTTGGCACCAGACCTGCTGCCTGGTAAGGCTCATCCTGCCCCCATCGTCTCTTCTGGAGGGCTGAGGACAAGGCACGGCACGGCACAGCTAGGGCTGAGCACGTCTGGCACTGAGCAGGGGGCCTGGAGTCAAGTCCTGGCTCAGAGCTGACCTGCGGTGTGACCCTAGAGAGTCACTTTGCCCCACGCCTCCTCTTGCCCATCTGTAAAATGGGGACAGTGACAGTTTCCTCCCTGCCAGGAGTTGAAGGGCTGAATGACACCGTCCTGTGACAGGCCATGTGGCTCACTCCCCAACCTGGCCGGTGGGCACTGTTCTCAGCGGGGGGCTGTGCCAGCGTGCTGGAGCAGAACAGCTTCCCAGAAATGACAAGTGGTGGCAGAAACTCCCTGACGCCAGCTAGCTAGGGGAGGATCAGTACGCCGGCTCGCCGTGGGACTCCAACCCAGGGGGTGCCCAGAAAGGTTTCATGGGCAGGAGACATCCGCTGAGCAAAACGCAGAATGGCACCGTCCCCTGTAGCACATCTTGTCCCAAAAACACTGTGCAGGCTTCATGCACCACCACTGCAAGGCAGCCACCTCTGGGGAGGAAGGAGGCAGCTGTGAGGTAATTACCTAGAGTTGAAATTTGCCAGGATGCTTACCAAAGAGCACTAGGATTCTTAGTGACTAACTTGAGTGGATGCCTCTGTCATGGAGGGTGGGGGAGTCAAGGCTCTGCACCCCCAGCTTCCTGCGATCCACCAGGACTCTCAGCCAGCCAGTAAAACAGAAGGTTTATTTAGACAACGAACACAGTCCAAGACAGGCCTTGTGGGTACAGACAACAGGACCCCTCAGTCAGGTCCATCTGGGGCCCCAGGGAGGCCACAGCCCGTTGGGAAGCCCAAGCCCCGTCGGGGAACCCCTCTCCATTTCCAGCCAGCTTCAAACTGAAACTTCCTCCAGCCCCTCACTCAGCCTCCCCCCGGCTCCTCCCCCAGCCATTATCCAGTTTCCCGGGCAGAGGTGTTACCTGGCCTTCAACCCCCCTCCTGGGTTCTCAGGTTACATGCTCAGGTATCTCCCTTCCCCAATGCAGGCAGTCCCAACTCCCCTGCAACCTTCCCAGGTCAATGCTCCCCACTCAGCATTCACAGAACACAGCAAGAACGTTCCCACTTGGTCACACCTCCTCCAAAGCCACCCCACCAGCAGCCAGATGCTCCCCTTTGCTCCAGAAAAGAACCACCCGAGGCACCGTTCTCCCAGGCCAGTGCTGGCCCAGCCCTGCTCAGCCTGAGCTCTGCTGGGCTGCTTCTGGCACCGGGCACCTGTCAGAGCCAGAGAGCCGCCCATCGTCTGCCTCCCGGCCTAGCCACTGATCTCTGCCTGCTCTGCTCACCTCCCATGGCTGAGTGAAGAGCGATTTCTTTCTATTCATTGATGCTGCACTTGCAGCTGGCTAATCTGATCCTGTCTCTAAGTGGTATTGGCCCAGGCCCACGGTGCCAGAATGCACAGGAGCGGCAGTGAAGAGTGTGTTGCAGCAAGGCCAGCGCAGGCGGCTGGCGCAGGGACTCTGGGGAGGTGCCAGGCTGCTCCATGGGGGCTGGTCTCTTCCGTATCTCAGGAAAGGGCTGGGTGAGCTCCCTGCCACGCAGCTTTGTATCTAATGCACCTGGTCCCCGCCCCGCTGGAGGTCCTGGAGCCAGAGCTGAGCAAGGCAGCCCCGTCACCTGCGAGCCCTGGGACCTCGGAACCAGAGGGCCGCGCCACGGTTTCTGCCGAATCCTGTCTTTCTGGCTAGGGAACTAGCAATGGTGATGGGCAAGGGGGGGCCGGCCGCCTGCCGCGTCTCACTCATGGCAGCAGAAGTGGGATTGGATGTGCTGAGGCTTTTCCTTCACCCCCCTTTCCCTTCCTGCGGCAGGCCCAGCGAGGAAATGGTGAAGATGGTGCTGAGCCGGCCTTGCCATCCGGACGACCAGTTCACCACCAGCATCCTGCGGCACTGGTGCATCAAACACGACGACCTGCTGGCAGAGCACATCAAATCCCTGCTGATCAAGAACAACAGCCTGCCGCGCAAACGCCAGAGGTGAGGGGTGGGGGGCCCCTCTTCTCCCACAGCTCCCTCCTCAGGGAGCCTGTGGCCTGGGTAGGTGGCTGAGGAGGCTTGTTTTGGGTGAGGAGACGTCCCCCACGCTCCCTGCACAGAAAGTGGTGTAACTCTGGCAAGAGGCCACCCTCGGGGTCAAGAGGCCGGGGGCCTGGCGCTGCGCAGGCAGTGAACGCACCAGGCTGCTGCTGCTGGACACCGTGATTCAGGTTGCCTAGTGCAGGCAGGGGTGGAATGAGCTGGTTGATCTCGGTCCTTTGAGAATATTTGTTGTCAGCAAAAATAACCACATGGTGGAGATTAGTTCTGTGCCTGAGCCTGGACTGTGCGGAGCGCTGCAGGTCAGGGCTGAGGTGCACAGGTGGGGTTGGGATTGTCAGGGCTTGTTGGGGGTCCAGGACTGGTGCTGGGGGGGCAAGTGTCATGGAGTGTGGGTGAGTCAGGGCCCTGCACCCCCGGCTTCCTGCGATTCACCAGAACTCTCAGGCAGCCAGTAACACACAAGGTTTATTTAGACGACAGGAACACAGTCCAAGACAGGTCTTGGCGGTTCAGACAACAGGACCCCCTTTAGTTAGGTCCATCTGGGGCCCCAAGGAGGCCACAGCCCCCTTGGTCGGGGCACCCCTCCCTCCTTCCAGCCAGCTCCAAACTGAAAATGCCCTCCAGCCTCTCACTCAGCCTCCCCCCGGCTCCTCCCCCAGCCTGTGTGTCCTTTGTCCAGTGTCCTGGGCGGAGGTGTCACCTGGCCTTCAACCCCCCTCCTGGTTCTCAGGTGACATGCTCAGGTATCCTCCCTTCCCCAAGGCCGTCCCAGCACAACTCCGCTGCAGCCTTCCCAGGTCAACACTCCCCACTCAGCATTCACAGACACAGCAAGAACATTCCCACTTCAGCACAGCATGTCAGGGCTGGGGTGCTGGGGTGGGCTCTGGGGGGAAACTGCAGTTAGAACCCAGCCTGAGGCCAGCAACCCGGTGAGATGCTCCAGCCCATCCAAGTGAGGATGGGACGAGGCTCCTGTGCATTGGCAGCAGCCTGCACTGGCCCACGCTCCCTGCAGAACGACACAGGCGCCAGGCCCTGCAGCTGCCTCTCCCGTGCCCGGTGTCTCGGCGTGCTGGGCTTGCCAGCAGCATGTGCTGAGCCGTGCTGGTGTTTCCTCTGCCAGGGCGACAAAGGGGCCATGGCGCATGCGTGTGTAACTGACACGTCACCGCCGTGGCCTGCAGCCCCACTGAGCTGGGCATGGGGTGGGGACCAGGACCCCCAGCCTGGCCTTTCCCATGCGGGCAGGGGCCCAGCTGCCTGGCAAAGAGCTCTGGGGATTCCTGTCCCCCAAGCCCAGCGCTGGAGAAAGGGCCTGGCTAACCGAAATGCTGCAGGCTGGCAGCACCCATGGGAGGGACCCACTCGAAGGCAGATGGGAGCTCTGTCTCCATGGCTCAGGCAGGCTGAGAGCAGGCGCTTGGCCTGGGGCCTGAGAACCGTGAAACTCGGCTCGCAGAAAGCCCCCAACGGCCACCAGAGCAGCTGGGCCAGGGCAATGGGGAAACAGCCCCTTGTCCAGTCCTGCTTCCCGGAGCCAACCCCCCAGGCCAGCTCCTGACGAGGCAGCTTGAGGTGTCTCTGTTGAGGGGGAACAGTGCCCTCCGCTGTCCTCCCAGGGCTCTGCGGGCACTGCTCTGCCTGGAGCACAAGGGACATCTAGTGTCCTGAAGCAGCACTAGTGCCGCGCGCTGACTGGGCCAGCTCCCTGCAGTGCGGGGCACGGTCCCCTGGCGGCGTGGCCAGGGCCCGGCTCGGGGGGGGGGGCGGCACGGCCGGGGCCCGGCTCTGCGGGGGGGGCCACGGCCGGGGCCCGGCTCTGCGGGGGCCAGCTCTGGGGGTGGCCTGGCGGCACAGCCGGGGCCCGGCTCTTGGCGGGGGGTTGCGGCGTGGCTGTGGCACGGTGTTTGTGCTATGGGAGGGGAGACACAAGCTCCCAGTTTGCAGTGGCCGGCCTAGAGTTCTCCCCTCCTTGGTGCCTTGTTCAGGTTCTGCAGCGCAGAGGCTCCAGGCCGCCCGCTCAGGGACCTGTTAGGCTAGGGGCTGTACAGCTATGAAAAGACAGGGCCCCCCCCCTCCATTCCCCTCCCCTCGAGAAGCGGTTCCTGTGGAAATCTCCAGCTCCATCCGCTTGGTTCCATTTCCCCTCGTTAATTAGCAGCATTTGATAGGTGACCGCCAGGGCTCTCTTCATTTTTTCCGGGCCCAATAAGTCGGCTGTTCTAATCCAAGCTTACGAGCTCTCCAGCCAACACCCCCCTGCGGCTGATGCCCGGCGCACTGGCACTGCGAGGACACCGCGTTCCCCACAGCCTGGTGCTGCTGCCGCACCAGGTGCAGGGTTGGTTCCATGCTTGCTGGGTGGAGTGGCCTCTGGGGATGCATGAGGTTTGGGATCAGAAGAGCCTCCAGGCGCCCCAGCTTCACAGGCAAAGCCTTGGGCTCGATCTCATGCCAGTGTTGAGCCCTCCTCCCTCCCTGCCTTGGGGCTTCTGCAGCACCCTGGGATCTGAGCTGCCAGGGAGCAGCCTGGTGTCCCCCAAGAGGGTAGGGGTGTGGTGGGGCGCGGTGCTATGCCTGCCCCTGGAGGCTTGCTCTGCCATGGCCCGTCCTCTCCTGCAGAGCCAGCTTCCTGGCTATGGAGGGGCCCCAGCCTCAAATGCCAGGTAGAGGGGGGATCCCTGCGGCGCTCTGGGACAGTGGGTGGCTCCGGGACCCCCCAGGGACTAACTCTGCTTCCCTTGCCCTGTCCTCAGCTTGCGCAGTTCAAGTAGCAAATTGGCCCAGCTGACACTAGAGCAGATCCTGGAGCACCTGGACAACCTCCGGCTGAACCTGACCAACACCAAACAGAACTGTACGTGGGCCGTGCCCGGCAGGAGGGGGGCTCGGAGGGGGCTGTCTGGCCACTGGTGGGCGGAGCTGGGAGAGGTTGGCAGCATGGTCGCTCCTGGGTGCCTGGGATGGGATGTGGCCGTCAGGGTCTGGGGGCCCTATTGTTCTCCGTACTGTACAGACACGTTGCTGGGGTGATGGGCAGGGGTGCTGTAAGGTCTCCTTTCTTAGCCCCATGGCTAGAGGGGCACTGCCCTCCCCTTCTCCCGCCATGGAATCGCTGGCCCCAGCCTGGCTCGGGTCAGCAGAGACTGGGAGGGGCCCAGCAGTCCACAGGCCTGGGCAGAACATCTAGGCTCTGCCCCCTGGTGCTGCCTCCTGGGACAAGAGCGCTTCCTTCCTTCACCCGCTGGGCTGGGATTCTGCGCCATGGGGCTGGGCCCCTTCCTCCTCCACGGAGTTACCCAGCACTGTACACGTGGGGAGCCAAGGTGCAGAGATGGGACGGAGCCTGGCGGGTGGGACTCAGCCTGGGAGAAGGGCTTCCTCCGTGCCACTGGCCAGCAATGGGGCTGGCAGGGTAGGGCTCTGACTGGCCTCGTCTCCTTGCCTGCCAGTTTTCAGCCAAACGCCGATCCTGCAGGCGCTGCAGCATGTCCAGGCCAGCTGCGACGAAGCCCACAAGATGAAGTAAGTGCAGCCATGTCACCGATCCACTCGCAAGGCCGGGGGTGACTCGGGGGTGTGCCGGGAGCGCACTGGGTCACAGGATTCAGCAGTAAGCTTGGAGCTGCACGTTCCAGCCCAGGCCCCCTCGTGTAGCCAGGCAGGAACCAGCCTGTGCCCGGCTTCACACAGTCCGGGGCTATGCCCAGCCTGTCACCCAGGGCGGGCGGGGGTTATGGGGATGTCCGGAGAGCTGGGGCAGCGCTGGGCTGGTGGAGGTCCAGGCCCATGGGGTCTGAGCAGATGCAGGGAGGGAGAGCTAGTGCAGCTGTGGGGTGGGTCTAGGGGTGCCCAGAGCCTTACCCCCCCAGCTTGCTCTCGGTCAGGTTCAGCGACCTCTTCTCCCTGGCCGAGGAGTACGAGGACTCCTCCAGCAAGCCCCCAAAGAGCCGCAGGAAAGCCGCGCTGTCCAGCCCCCGCAGCCGGAAGAACGCCGCCCAGCCAGCCAACGAGGAGGAGTCTGCCTCCAGCAGCGCCTCGGTGAGTGTCACCCCCCGGGGCCCTCCGGAGAGCTGGGGCACAGCACCACGGAGCGAGGAACTTCTGGCCACATCCAGGAGGCCTCGCCCCACTGGGCTCTGAGGCAGAGCTGCAGCTCTCAGCAGGGTTCCCGTGCTCTTCCTGGTTTCTTCCCCGGGATAGGGGGCTCCTGCCGCCCTGTACCTTCTTCCTCTGGTGGGGACAGGTTGGCACTGCCCTCAGCCATGCCACCCACACAGCTCTGCCACAGCCCTGTGCAGTGGGGCAAGGATCCCACTGACCCCAGCCTCACCGGCAGCACCCACAGAGGGCCACCCCTACCTGGCCCTGGCCCTGGCCCTCTGCCCGCCTGACAGTGTCCATGACAGCTGCCAGCCCCCAACCGGGCCCTGCTGTCCCCTCACCCGCCTCCCGACATGGCCAGTGATCCCCACCCCACCGGGCCCTGCCCCTTTGCCCGCCTGGCAGTGCCCATGACAGTCACCAACCCCCAACTGGGCCCTGCCGTCCGTACCCCATCCCCTCAGACATTGCCTGTGATCCCCACCCCACCAGGCTCCACTCGCCTGGCAGTGCCCGTGACGGCTGCCCCCTGCTCTCACTTTCAGGAGGAAGAGGACACCAAGCCGAAACCCACCAAACGGAAACGGAAAGGCTCGTCCGCTGTGGGCTCAGACAGTGACTGAGGGGCGTGGCCCCGTGCCCAGCTCCACCCTGGCCCGCTGTGGCAAGTGGCAGCAGCGGCTCTGGAAGTCCCTGCAAAGCAGCAGCAGCTGCCCCTGGTGGTTGTGGAGCAGCTGGGCGAAGCGGTACCCAGGCTGGAAGCAAGCGAGGCGCAAGCTGTCTGTCTGTGGCTGCACCCACCACGTGCCTGCAGCCTCCTGCCAGCGGCACCGCCGGCCCCACCGGGCTGCCGTCCGAGTCCCTTTCTAACGGAATTGTGGGGTGACCGGCTGCAGTGAGTGCCTCTTTCCGTGGCATCTGGGTGCCAGGCTGAGGGGCACAGCGCCAAGTCCCCGAGAGAGGGGGCAGCTGGGGAGACTTCAGCAGCAGGTGTGCCAGGCCCCTGTGTGCTGGGGGCTGGACAGGAAACCAGACAGGCTGCAGAGCAAAGGCCTCCTATTTCCATATACGAAATGTAAATAAATAGTGAGAACTGGCTTGCTGCTCCCAGACGCTTCCAGGAGGGGGCAGCCTAGCAGACCAGCAGGAAACCCCAGGCTTACCTGTGCCAGGGCAGCCCACGGCCTGGGGCACCTGCCCACCCTTCCCTGGCCATGCTGGCTTAGTTCCCACCTGTGATTTTCACCACAGTCCAGAGCCTTGGCCCCACAGCAGCCTTTAGCTTCTGCCATGGAGCGGACACTGCCCAGGAAAGCCCAGCCAGCGGGGTAGAGACCAGCACCCGGAGCCCATTCGCTGCTAGCGGGACGAACTGGGGCTGGGAGTCCGAAAAGAGCCAAACCCCATGAGCAGCCCTGCCCCCCAATCTCTTCCCTGCGAGCCAAGCCCCCCAAGCTGGGAGGAGGAGCAGAGCACAAACCCGACCCGAACGGGCCGCACCAGTGCAGAAGATGCCTGCTTGGCAGAACTGTTCACAGGCAGGCGGCCCAGATGCAAGGCTGAAGATCCAAAGCTCTTTCCCCAGAGAGATTTGCCTTTTAAAGTGTTTTTAAAACTAAAATAAAACTCAGATTTTTTTACAAAGTGCCCGTCTTGCCTGATGGTGTGTGCGCCTGGGCGAGGCAGAGTTGCTGGCGCAGGGATGGGCATTGTCTGCCTCTGACTGGGCCTGGGGAGACTCCATTGGCCGGGCATTCAAGTGAATGGCTCTTTTCTGCCCTCCAAAGCTTTGGTGGTTCCTGTGGTCAGTCAACTGCCCCCCTCTCCCCCTGCATAGCAGCCACTTCCTGCTGCCTTGCAGACCTGGCCCCTGGAACCAGGTGAGTATTGTCCTCACTGGGAAACACACGGAGGCGTGCCCAAGGTCACGCAGAGAGGCCGTGCCAGAGCTGGGAACAAAACAGTCATCCTGGCTGCCAGCCCCCTGCACTAACCACTAGACCCTACTCCCCTCCCAGAGCCAGGGAGAGAACCCAGGAGTCCTAGCCCCCCTGCACTAACCACTAGACCCCTCTCCCCTCCTAGAGACAAGGACAGAACCCAGGAGTCCTAGCCCCCCTGCACTAACCACTAGACCCCTCTCCCCTCCTAGAGACAAGGACAGAACCCAGGAGTCCTGGCTTGTAGCCCCCCCGATCTAACCACCAGCCACCACTCCCCTCCCAGGGCAGGGGAGAGAACCCAGGAGTCCTGGCTCCCACTGTCCTGCTCTTACCCCTTGCCACTGCTGCCCGGGTTTGAAATGCACAGGGGAAAAGCTGCTGCAGCAGCACACGGTGTAGAAACGGTGCCAGGATCGGCCAGGGCAGAGCTCCCTGTGACCCGTGGAGGCCCCTCAGCAGGCCACTGGCCATAGCCCCGTTGTTAGCCCTGCTGTCACTATGCACGTGGGCCAGCACTGCCCAGCCAGGCTGCTCAGGACAAGCCAGCCCCTTCCCAGTGTGGGCTGGGCAGGGACTGCCCCAGCCATGGGGGGCAGTGGTGGGCCTGGGTATGAGGAGACTCTGGGCCGTGGGGCAGGGAAGGAACACAACTGGCCTGTTCTGGGGTGGTTCTTAGGCCTGTGGGGCCTGGTGCAGCCCCGTCCCTGTGATCAGGGCCCAGCCCAGGCTGCCGCTGGCTCTGGGCTGCTCATACTGTTTCCAGCTGTGGAAGCCGCCTAACCTTTCCCCTATTTCTTCTGGTTTCAGCTCCAAGCCACAGCAATCCTGGCGCCCGTCCCATGTGCGTTTCTCCTTCGAGCAGCAGATGTTGGGAACGCAGCAGGAAAAACCCCTGAGCTGCCTGCTCCAAAGCTCGCCCGCCCGCCTGCCAAGGAGGGGCGAGCTGCAGCTTGTCGGCTCTGTGCAGAAAGGCAAAGGGCTTTTTCACCTTCCCAGCCCCCGGCTCCCTGCAGAGTCCCCCCGGGTATCAAAGCTTCAGAGGGCAGGAGCCTAGACCTGGGCAGACTGAGGGCAGGGATGGGGGGGTGGCCGTGGTGCTCTGCACAGTGTCTGCCTTGGGGAGGGGCTGCACAAGCTGCTTGAAACCACCTGGGAGGGGAGAGGTCTAGGTGCGTCAGCAGGCTGGGGCACCGCACAACCCGGGGCCGAGGGTGGCCATGTGTGCAGGGCCTTGCTCTAGCTCACCCAGTGTGCACCTGGCACTGTGCCCTCGCAGTGACCCCTCCGGTTCCCACTGAGGCTACTTGGCCACCCCGATCCATGAGGGGGAGCCCAGCCTGGCAGCATGGAGTCAGGTCTGCGCTCCCAGTCGTCGGAAGCTCGCTGCAGCCACCCAGAGATTTTTTCATATGGCTCCTATTAGGAAAATCTGTAGGAACCCTGCACTTTGCCATGAAGCCCCCAGGCCGCCTGGGCGTGAGCTGGGGAAACGTTCCCCCCCTTTCCGCTGACGCGCAGTTGGGGATCTTCTCCCCTCGGTGTGAGAGCAGGGCGCCATGTCCCCTCCCGTCCTTGCCTTGGGGAACCCCCGCCCAGCCAAACACCGAGGGATGCTAAAGCAACGGGGGAGGTTAAATACCAGGTGCTGGGCAGAGGGGGCGAGAGTCTAGCGTGGCCCCATCACCACAGTGGCCAAGTCCTTCCCCATCTTGCCTGTTAGTACCTGAGCTGGGCTGAGTCAAGCCCCTGTCCCCCAAGGACTCCAGGTGCCCATGGGCAGAGGGGTTACAGGGATCCGCTGGGTCTGGGAGTGACATACCCAGCCCTGAAGGTCTCTGAACGCCACAGCCTCACAAGGGTCACTGCACAGTGTCTGTGCTGCTAAGGGGCCAGGAGACCCGGGTGCATGCTGGAAATCCTGTGCCTCGGGCCTTGTGCTCAAAGGCAGGTCAGGCCGAAGTCCCAGCCCCTGAGCTGGGCAACAGTAGCCCCTGCCTGTGTACCGCGTGTGGTTTACCCAGGAGCCTGACTGGCCCATGCTGTCAGCTGCCAAGGAGGAGATGGCAGGGCCTCTGGAGAAGAAAGTACCAGGCAGGGACACTGGGGTGGGGGACGGAGGCAGAGCTCTGGACTTTTCTGATCTCATGGAGTGAGGGCTGCAGGGAGGCCCTGCCACCCGCCCGAGGGAGACGCTGCCCATGGGCATGGCTGTGTGAGAGGAGGGGCTCAGCCAGGCTGGGGAGAAGGACGTGGGGGCAGTCAGGACCCCAGCAGCCAAGCAGGGTTCAGGCTCCAGGCCGGGTAGGGGTGGGTTTGCGGGTGACCTTGGGTTTCCATTGACCCCGCTGGCTTTTCCTCCCCTCTCCGCTGGGCGTGGAAAGTGGATTCTTGTTTTCCCTGGAACCGCAGCTGGGCGCCGAGTGGCCTGGGGAGCCCCGAAGTGGGGCACTGGCCATGCGGGGTGGCCAGGGCTCGGGGTATGGCAGGGCTGGCACTGCCTGGGTCACCTCACTCCACAGCTGGGCACTGGGGCAGCGCCTGGCCCCTGCCCAACCACAGGGCCTCTCTCCCGCGCCAGCTCCTGCCGGGGGCGCGCCCGGCCCCCTCCCGCTCCGGGAGCGCGCAGCGGCTGCCCCGCCCCAGCCCCAGCCCGGCTCCGGCGGCAGCATGTACCTGGCCGGGGCGGCGGCGGCTGCGGCCGCGGCCGCGCTCCTCTGGCTGCAGCGGCTGCTCTGGCCGCACCTGTGGGCGGACGCGCGGTTCCTGCTGCGGGCGCTGCTGTGCCGCCGCCGGGTGCTGCGGGACGCCGCGGGCTCCAGCCTGGCCCAGCGCTTCGCCGGGCTGGCGCGGGCGGCCCCGGAGCGGCTCTTCCTGCGCTTCGAGGGGCAGCGCGTCAGCTACGGGCAGGCGGCGCGGGCGAGCCGGCGGGTGGCGAACGCGCTGCGCGCCTGGCGCGGCCCCGGGGGGCCCCTGCGGCCCGGCCAGACCGTGGCGCTGCTGGTGGGCAACGAGCCCGGCTTCGTGTGGGCCTGGCTGGGGCTCGCCATGCTGGGGGCCGTGCCCGCCTTCCTGGGCACCGCGCTGCGCCGCGGGGCGCTGCTCCACTGTCTGCGCGGCTGCGGGGCGCGGGCGCTGCTGGTGGCGCGCGGTGAGTGCGGGGCGCACGGCGGGGACGGCGGGGCCGGGGCGCACGGGGGGGACCCGCGGGGCCGGAGGGGCCGGGGCGCACGGGGGTACCCGGGGGGCGCAAGGAGGGGACTGGAGGGGCCGGAGCGCACGGGGGGAACCCGCGGGGCCGGAGGGGCCGGGGCGCATGGGGGTACCCGGGGGGCGCAAGGAGGGGACTGGAGGGGCCGGAGCGCACGGGGGGGACCCGCGGGGACGGAGGGGCTGGGGCGCACGGGGGTACCCGGGGGGCGCAAGGAGGGGACTGGAGGGGCCGGAGCGCACGGGGGGGACCCGCGGGGACGGAGGGGCTGGGGCGCACGGGAATACTCCGGGGGGCGCACGGGAGGGGCGGGGGCGCACGGGAGGATGGAGGAACTGGCGAGGGAGGCGGTGGATTGTCTCACTTGATAAACTAGTGTCACCCAAAGGATCATCGGCCAGAACCGGCATGGGAGCGCTGGGACAGGAAACCCCGACAGGTCTGGGGGTTATGGGGAGCAAAGAGCTTCTTTCTCCCCCCCCCCCCCCCGCCACAGGACTTGGCTTCCTGCTGCGACCTACTCGGGGCCCTGGGCAGCTGCCTCTGCGCCAGCCCGGCTGGGGGACTGGACTGGCTCCTCCCCAATAGCCCTGGGTGTCAGCCCCCCAGCCTCCAACATGGGAGTAACTGGGGGCCAGGTTTTGGAGAGAGCCCAGCATGCTGGGTGCCAGGGAGGTGTTGGGTACTCGGCCCTTGGAAATCTCACCCCAAATGAGGGGTGAATGCTGGGTGCTCTGGGGTCCTCTCGGTGCCATGACACTTCGCTCCTGCTGTGGACAGTTTTCGGTAATGAGGGGGAGCAGATGAGGGCCGTGACCCGTGAGCCCGGCACCCCTGGCTGTGGAGGAGGCAGGGTCTCCAGCCAGCACTTTCTGTGAGGCCTTTGGCTCCCAACTGGAGTCAGTGCTGCTCCCTGTGCGGCCTCCCAAGTTGGGCCCTGAAATCAGCAGGCCCGTGTGAAACCCTTGGCCTGAAAGCTTCTGCCAGCTCTGCTGCCCGTGGGCTGGCTGGGAACCGACCCCCTGCGGCGGCTCCTTGGCGTGGCTCTGAAAGCCCCAGCTCCTGCGGAGCCAGGTGCTCCGGGCATCGCCCCCAGGGCCTGCGACACCCAGTGGGGCTGGCAGCTCTCTCATGTGTCCGTGGCTCCCCGAAGGCCCCAGATACAGAGGCAGCCTCCTCACTGGTCACCATGGGCAGGGGTCTGGGCCCTGGTGTCTGCACTGCATCGATAGGGCCAGGGCCTATGTGCTGCCATGTTTGCAAAGTCCCAGTGCCGTAGGGGACGGGCACTGGCTCTGTCTGTTCAGCACCCAGCCCGACGGCCCTGCAACCTCCCCGGGGCCAGGTCTGGCTCTGCGGCTCGATCCAGGCAGAGCCCCAGGGCCAGGCCCGGCTCGGCGGCTCGGTCCAGGCAGCGTCCCGGGGCCAGGCCCGGCTCGGTGGCTTGGTCCGGGCAGCGTCCCGGGGCCAGGCCTGGCTCGGTCCAGGCAGCATCCTGGGGCCAGGCCCGGCTCAGTCCAGGCAACGTCCTGGGGCCAGGCCTGGCTTGGTGGCTCGGTCCGGGCAGCGTCCTGGAGCCAGGCCCAGCTCCGTGGCTCAGTCCGGACAGGGCCCTGATCTCGGCTGAAGCCTCTAGTGCTGCCTTGCTATAAATCTAGGACTTTACAGTGGGTTCTGCTCAGGCCTGGGCAGAGCCAGGCTCTTCTTAACACCAGTTCTGCAAACTCGTTGCCAGGCTGGACTGGAAAAACTTTTTAAAATAAGTTTGAGGCAAGTTTTCCGGTGTGCCCCTCCCACCCCGCACCTCTCCCCTCCCCCGCCAGCTGCAGTGCTGTGGCCATAGGAAGTTTTTCCTGGCAGATGGGACCCAGCTTCCTTAAAGCTGAGAGCCCCAAGTGGGTGGAGGTGCAGCCCGGCTGCTTGGAGCCAGGGCTGCCCGAGCCCAGCACAGAGCAGGTCCCGAGCACTGCGCTGACCGTGCTGGGCCTGGGGCTGCTGTGGGTCACTGGCGTCACTTGGTTCGTTAGTGCTCCTGGTCCTGGGGTGCTGGGCGCTCTATGTCTGCAAGGGGCATGGACGGGGGAGGGAGCTGGTTTCGAGGGGAATTTGGTGCCTGAGGGGCCTGGCCAGGACATGCCAGATGAGGGGCGTTGGGATGACCCAGCCGGGGCAGGGCAGAGTCATGTGGTGTTTGCCTTGGGGCATTCCTGGGGGCCACCTGGCATATGGGTCTGAAATCAGGGCACCCTCCTGACGTTCGAGCTGGGCCAGGAGCAATTGTGTCACCCCTCTGCAGAGCCCCCCCAGCTCGGTTCACATGGACAACTTGAATAACTGTAATTAACACAGCAACATGGTGCTTGGCCCGAGCCACCCTCTGGCATTGCCTAACGAGCTGGAAGTCATCACAGTAATTGCTGCTGCTTCAGGGCTTTAATGATGATTTAATTGGTGACAACTCAGCGGGGTGGGGGTGAGGAAGGTGGCCGGATGGGACCAGCTGGGGCAAATCTTGCCACGGCTCAGACGGGCACGGACGCTGCCTGGCTGGGAGTTGAGCTCCGTGCCGGGGGACTCATGAGACACGCGCAGCTCTTCTGCTGGGGTCAGCCTGGATCCCAACCTCACTCCCCTCGGGGCCAGGAACTGCCAGATCTAGCCAAGACCCGGGCCAAATCCTCAGCTGGTGCAAATCAGCGATGTGCCTTTGGGCCTGCAGTGCACCAGCTCGGGCAGAGAGTTTAGCGGGGAGAAACCTTTGTCTCCGGCCTGGCCACTACTTCATGGTGCCCTTTTCCAGGCCTCCCCCCATGGCTCATTACTCTCCTTTCCCCTTAACGACGGGGCACTGCAGAGGCCTGTGAATCGGGCATTGTCTGCTGCAGTTATTGGGTGGGGTGAAGGAGGCCCCATCTGGGGCAGCGCCAGCCAGCCATGACTTTGGCACGGGGCTGTGGCCGTCTAGCAGCAGCCCCCTGCGGCCCCCCATGCTGGGAGCTGCACCCCTGGGTGAACAGATGGCCCTGCCCAGGAGCTCATGCCCTCCCCTCCCCACAGATCTGTATGAAGCTGTGGAGCCCTTGCTGCCCACCCTGCAGGAGCTGGGCATCGTGGTGTGGGTGCTGGGCCCGGGCCCCTGCCCGCCAGGGGTCACCAGCCTGCAGGAGCTGATGGAGGAGGCATCTGAAGAGCCGGTGCCCTCAGACTTATCCACGCCCAAGGACATGATGGACACCTGCCTCTACATCTTCACCTCGGGTACCACAGGTGGGGCCCCACCACTGCCCCCAGGCACGGGGCTCCCCGCAGGGCAGGGGCTGCAGGTCTGGAGTGAGGAGCATACGCAGAGCTGGCTGAGGGGGGGCGTTTGGAAAGGGCCTGCCTGGCTCTCTCCGGCGCCTGCTGCCTCCACCCCTTCCCAAGCCCCGAGGTCGTGGGAGCAGGGCCAGGTGCAGGGTCCCAGGGACTGTCTGTGCCCACTCCATGCCCCGATGCAGGGCAGGGCCTGGCAAAGCGCAGGGCTCCCTGTTCTGGCTTCTCCCTGGGTCTGGGGAGCTCCTCAGCATCAGGTGGCTGTGGGGCCGGGATGAACAATGGTGGGCGGCAGGAGGGTGGGGCTGTGGGGCCCCTGGCCCTGCAGCTGTGGGGGGATGGGGAGGTTTAAACGCAGACCACGCCGTGGCATTGCTGCTCGGACTGGCTGCTGAGCAGGGCCTGGGGGGAGCGACTGCTGTGGGGCATCCCAAGGGGTGGGAAGCCAGGGTGTGCCCAGCTCGGGGGCACTCACAGGGGAGCCAGGACCCTGGGCACGGAGTGACCCCCATTTCCCCCCACTGCAGGGCTGCCCAAGGCTGCCTGCATCAGCCACCTTAAGTGCATCATGTGCCTGGGCTTCTACCGCCTGGTGGGGGCCTCCAGCAAGGACGTGATCTACGTGGCGCTGCCCCTGTACCACATGTCGGGCTCCCTGCTGGGCATCGTTGGCTGCATCGGGATCGGTGAGCTGGGCAGCAGGGGGCCGCTCTGGGCCTGGGGGTCTGGGCTGCCCCCTGCTGGGGGGGCTTGTCTGTGCCTGGTGGGGGGTCTGATGGGCTGTTCCCGCTCAGGAGAGAGGTGCCAGTGCTGCGGTGGGGGCTCCCGAGAGTGTCCGCTCTGTGTGCAGCGAGGCAGAGACGCAAACGGTGTTGGGAAAGGGACAGATGATAGGTCAGAAATATCACAAGGCCAATAGAGAAATGGTGGGACACCCCCGCCAGGAACACGGCCTGCGGGTCAGGTCGGCCCATCTCAGGCAAGATACCTTAGAATTGGAGGCGATGCCACGCTCGGGGCTGGAACGACTCCTGTCTGAGCAGCGATGGGACTGCTCAGTCTGGAAAAGAGCCGGCCAAGGGGGGACGCGACAGAGGTCCAGACAATCGTGGCTGGGCTGCAGAAAGTGACTAGGGAAGTGTTATTTACCCCTTCACGGAACACAAGAACCAGGGGTCACGCAATGCCAAAAGTACATGCGACCGCCTGCTCTGGGTGTCCCTAAACCACCAACTCCCTCCAGAGACACCCCCGCTGCTCAGGCTGCCCGGCCCAGCAGGGACGCGACCGCCTGCTCTGGGTGTCCCTAAACCACCAACTGCCAGAGGCGGGGGCTGGATGGCAGCTGGGTCACTCAAAACTTGGCCTGATCTCTTCGTCCCTCTGACGTGCCTGGCACCGGCCGCTGGCAGGAGATGGGGCTCTGGGCACCTGGACCATCAGTCTGACCCCGTCTGGCCGCTCAGATGTTCTTAAGCTTTTGGGGCTCATATTCCAACAAGAAGTGGGGGCCCACAGACCTCAGGGGCCCCATCTGGGCCAGGGGGACGGTGCTGCAGCTGTTAGAAGAGAGGCCACTGAGCTCAGCGTATCCATCCCCGGCTGCCTTGGGATCCACAGGGCACCAGCCCCCACAGGTCACCATAGAGGCATCAGTGACGCTTTGCCTGTCCCAGGGCGCTAGGCTCCTCGCCAGGGAGGCGGGCTACAGACATCCAGAGACGCTGGGACTCCGTACCAGAGCTGGAGATAGAACCCAGGAGTCCTGGATCCCAGCCCCTCCCCCTGCCCTATCCCACTAGAGCCCACTCCCCTCCCAGAGCTGGAACAGAACCCAGGAGTCCTGGCTGCCTTGTCCCGGTGTCGCTGTGGCCTGTGTGGGGAGGGTTGGCACGCCCGGCCCGTGGTTATGCAGGGCCTTGGGGCAGCTCTCTGAGGACGCTCTCCCCGCCAGGTGCCACATGTGTGCTGAAGAGGAAGTTCTCAGCCAGCCAGTTCTGGGGCGACTGCGAGCACTATGGGGTGACTGTGTTCCAGTACATTGGGGAGCTGTGCCGCTACCTCGTCAACCAGCCCAAGGTCAGCGCTGGGAGCTGGGGGGCCACGCGGTGCCAGGGGCAGGGACCGGGGGCCCCCTGCTGGGACTTGCACCCAGTTCCCTCTGGGCTGCCCCCTGAGCATGGCCTGGTGCACCCCAGCCCTGGGGTGGAACAGGGCAGCTGGCCTGCGCAGGGCCAGCGGGATGCCCAGAGCTGCGGGCACCATATGAGCACAAACCCTCCTCCCCACTGGGGCCCACGTGGGGAAACTGAGGCATGGCAGTGACAGGGCCAGGAACAGACCCTTGTGCAGGCAGCAGAGTGGGAGCCAGGACACCTGGGTTCTCTCTTAGGCTCTGGGAGGGGAGTGGGGGCTGGGAGCCAGGACTCCTGGGTTCTCTCCTCGGCTCTGGGAGGGCAGTGGGGGCTGGTGGGTTAGAACAGGGGGGGCTGGGAGCTAGGACTCCTGGGTTTTCTCCCCAGCTCTGGGAGGGCAGTGGGGGTGGTGGGTTAGAACAGGGGGGGCTGGGAGCCAGGACTCCTGGGTTCTCTCCCCGGCTCTGGGAGGGCAGTGGGGGCTCCAGAGGTTAGAGCAGGGGGCTGGAAGCATGATACTGAACAGGTTCAGACCCTGCACTAACCTCTGGTCTGGGGGGGACGATCCCACACTCACCCAGAGCCCCCGCTCCAGGGAGAAGGGCAGCGGGAGCACGGCCTGCGCCTGGCTGTGGGCAGTGGGTTGCGGCCCGACGTCTGGCGCGAATTCCTGCGGCGCTTCGGAAACGTCCGCATTGTGGAGACCTATGGCATGACCGAGGGCAACGTCACCTTCTTCAACTACACCAGCACCCTGGGGGCTGTCGGCCGCGGCAGCTTCCTCTACAGGGTGAGCGGGGCTGGGCCATCGCTGGGTGGGGGCTGTGGATCGGGAGTGAGGGGCACCGGCTGGGCATGGAGGGTGGCTGCGGGTTGGGAGTGAGGGGCAGCGCTGGGCGGGGGCTGCAGGTCGGGAGTGAGGAGCACCAGCCGGGCATGGAGGGGGACAGTGTATGGGTGGGTCTCTGACTCTGCACCTCTTTCAGCTCTTCTGCCCCTTCGAGCTGGTGCGCTACGACGTGCTGCAGGGGGCACCGGTGCGGGACGCGGCCGGGTGGTGCCAGCGGGTCGGCCCAGGTGAGCGGCAGGGGCTGGCTGGAGGGGGGGACCTGGCCTGCTGAGACCCCGGCTCACCGCTGCCCCCCACAGGTGAGACAGGGCTGCTGATCGCGCCGGTGACCCCCAAGAACCCCTTCCTGGGCTACGCGGGGGGCAGGGAGCTCTCGGAGCACAAGCTGCTGCGCGGGGTCTTCGCCGTGGGAGACGCCTACTTCAACACAGGCGACCTCATGGCCCAGGACGCCGCCGACTTTGTGTATTTCCGGGACCGTACCGGGGACACCTACAGGTACCAGAATCACAGGGACACACACCCCCCTGGCGTCCAGAGACAGCCCCCCGGGCAGCCCCAGACACCCCCTGGGCAGCCAGCCCCCCTGGGCCATCCACACACACACTTACAGGGCACCCAGCCCCCCGTGACATCCAGATCCCCCCAGGACAGCCCCAGACCCCCCCCCGGGCAGCCAGCCCCCCTGTGCCATACACACACACACTTACAGGGCACCCAGCCCCCCCGTGACATCCAGATCCCCCCAGGGCAGCCCCAGACACCCCCCCCGGACACCCAGCCCCCCTGTGCCATCCACACACACACTTACAGGGCACCCATCCCCCCCGTAACATCCAGATCCCCCCAGGGCAGCCAGCCCCCTGTGCCATCCAGACCCCCCTAGGTAGCCAGCCCCCCATGCCATCCAGACACCCTCCCCGGGCAGCCCCAGACACCCCCTGGGCAGCCAGCCCCCCTGGGCCATCCAGACCCCCCTGGGCAGCCAGCCCCCATGCCATCCAGACACTCTCCCCGGGCAGCCCCAGAGACAGCCCCCAGGGCAGCCAGCCCCTCTGTGCCACCCAGACACCCTCCCTGGGCAGCCCCAGACCCCCCCCAGGGCAGCCAGCCCCCTGGGTAGCCAGCCCCCCATGCCATCCAGACACCCTCCCCGGGCAGCCCCAGACACCCCCTGGGCAGCCAGCCCCCCTGGGCCATCCAGACCCTCCTGGGCAGCCAGCCCCCATGCCATCCAGACACTCTCCCCGGGCAGCCCCAGAGACAGCCCCCAGGGCAGCCAGCCCCTCTGTGCCACCCAGACACCCCCCAGGGCATGTGCCATCCAGACCCCCCCGGTCAGCCACCCCCCCATGCCATTCAGACACCCCCCTGGGCAGACCGCCCCCCTGTGCTATCCAGACACCCCCGGGCAGCCACCCTCCCATTCCATCCAGACACCCTCCCCGGGCAGCCCCAGAGACACCCCCCCAGGGCAGCCAGCCCCCACCCCTGGTGCCATCCAGACACACGCCCCGGGCAGCCCCAGAGAAACACCCCCCCCGGGCAGCCAGCCCCCCCCCCGGGCAGCCCCAGACACCTCCCCTAGGCAGCCAGCCCCCCGTGCCATCCAGCCCCTGCCCCCCCCAAGAGCCCCTTGCAGGTGCAGTTTGGGGAGCTCTTTGCAGGGCTCTGCACAACTGGAGCCCGGGAACCAGCCCCCCAAAGGGCAGGGCCCAGAGCCACTGGTGTTTGTCGCTCTGGGGCCTGACCAGGCTGCTGGGTTTGGCCTTGAGTGCAGGGGCCTGGCCCGGGCAGGCCCAGAACCGGGCCCGGCAGGTCCGTGTGCTTCTCCCATGGCCACCTGCCCATCCCCCCGTGGGGGTCCCGCAGAGCCAGGAGTCGGGGCTTGGCCAGGGCTCCGGGGCTCGGGCTCTGCCCTGCTCAGGTCACGTTTGCCCCCAGGTGGAAAGGTGAGAACGTCGCGACGACGGAGGTGGCCGAGGCCCTGGCCGCGCTGGACTCACTGCAGGAAGTCAATGTCTACGGGGTCGCCGTGCCAGGTACCCCCCCCCCCCCGGCCCCTGCAGGCAGCTGCCAGGGCTCCCCAGGAAAACGGGAAGCTGAGGCGGGGCGGGGCGGGGGGTACAGCTGCCTCCTGGAGCCCAGTGGGAGAATGTCGGGGGGGAGGTTCTCTCCATTCTGTCTCCTCCCCCGACCCAGCGGAGTCCGTGCCCCCCCCGACCGGTGTTCAGTGCTCCCCCTCTCACCCAGGGTACGAGGGCCGTGCTGGGATGGCCGCCATTGTCCTGCGGCCGGGCTGCGAGCTGGATGGGGCGCAGCTGTACAGCCACGTGGTGGAGTTCCTGCCCCCCTATGCCCGGCCCCGCTTCCTGAGAGTCCAGGTAATGCCCGCTGGGCACCGAGGCCATGGGGGGTGCAAACACCGCCAGCCTCCCCATCAAAGGCTTGGAAATGACACCCTGGGGAAAGATGCAGCTGCCTCTGGGGTGGGTAGAGGTGGCTGTTTATACAGGGATCCCTCACCTGGGTCTGAGATGCAGCTGACTCTGGGATGGGGCGTGAGGGCTGTTTGGGACAGGAAGTGACAAACATCCCAAATCCAGGGGAAGCTGCAGGAGTGACCTCATTAAAGCCCCAGACAACACATAGCAACTGCCCTCCCACCCCGAATTGCCAGAGTGCCCCCCAACCCCCAGGGGGCACCCAGCACAGCAGCTCGGGCCACTGGAGCAGGGGGGAGGCAGATTCTGGCAGCTTAAAGGTCCAGGAATCCAGACCGGGGGTGTCAGCCAGCAGGAGCCCCCAGCCTCTGACACCTGCACCCAGGAGCTCTGCCCCCACCCCCCTACCCCGGCCGAGCTCTGATGCGTCTCCCCGGCAGGACCACCTGGAGACGACACAGACCTTCAAGCAGCACAAGGTGCGTCTGGCCAGCGAGGGCTGTGACCCCACGCGCCTCCCGGACCCGCTGTACCTGCTGGACGACGCCTCAGAGGCCTACGTGCCCCTGACCACGCGGCTCTGGGAGGGCGTCGTCTCGGGGGCTGTCCGGATATAACCCCCCTACCCCACCTGCCTTGGGCTCCCTCCAGCTGGGGGTCACCTGGGGAGACTACGAGTCCCAGCATGCACAGCTCAGCCCCATTGCATGCTGGGAGCTGTAGTCTCTGGGTGCTGGGGCATCTGAACGGATGGGCAAGGGCTCTGGGGTGCTGCCTGCCCCGGGGAGGGAGCTGGGGCATGAACAGGGCTCAGTGCCTGCAGGTTTTTTGCCCACGCTGCAGCCCGTGGTCCTTCCAGCTCCCTCCCCACTGCGCCCCATGTGTCACCCCCCACACTTCCTGGCCTCCACTCCCCTGCGCACACCCCACTCCTCTGCCCCAGGGGGCTGGAAGCCGGGAGCTCAGCCGTCTCGTCCTGGCTCACCTGTGCCTGTCTCCAGCAGGGCGGTGGTATGGGATGTGCTGGGCTGTGTCCTGCATCCCCCCTCCCTGCACTTGGGGGCAGCTCCCCCCCTCACAGGACCTCAGCTCCGGACGGGCTCCGTGCCCTGGGCGTTGGGGCCAAGAGAGCTGCCTGCGTGCCGCAGGGTCAGGCAGTGGGCGGTAGGGTGTGGGGGAGTCCAGGGAGCTGGATTCAAATCCTGGATCCACCACAACATGAGGTGGCCTTGGGCTGGCCCCTGAGCTCCCAGCCGGGTCTCAAGGACAACGGCCCTACCTCCCGGGCCTGGGTCTGTCTGGGTTGTTCCGAGTGCGAGATGGGCAGGCAGGGCCTGACCCTGGCTGCAGCCTGGCCAGTGTCTGAGGAGTCAGCGGCTTTGCCCCCGGGGGTGGGGAGGGAGGTACGGGGTGGGGGGGAGTTTGTATTTTTTATACCTTTTGGCAAATAAAACATTTTTAGCGAAGAGTGTTGCTGTCTTGTGCCCCCCCCTGCCCCTGGAGCTGGGAGCCCCCCTGGCCCCCCAGCATCTCCCCCTGGCACTGGGGTGCTCTGACCCCACCGCTGTGGCTGGGCAACCTGGGGTGCTTCAGTTCTGCAGGGTTCATCCGCTGGGGGATCGGTTTAGGGGCCCGGGGGCTTCCCCAAGAAGGGGGATACACAGGAACGGCCCAGGCAAAGCCCAGAGCCTCTTCCCGGGCACCTGCACCTCCCCCCTTGGCCTCCAGGCTCTGGCCTTGGCCTTGTGGGGCAGTGTGAGGCAGGACAGGCAGGTCCCCTCCCTCCCACCACGTTCCAGGGACCCACCTGTGCATTGAATCTGCCCTGGACTGGCCCCTGGCAGTCGGTTGCACCCTGGTCCATGGGGCACAATCCCCTCCCCCACCGCCCAGGCAGCCTGATAGACACAAGGGCGGGGTCCTTGCCAGGGCCCCACTAGGGCTCCCTGGAGCCCCTCAGCCCCTGCATATGCACTGGGCCTCCTGGCTGGGTCCACCCTGTGGGACTCTCTGCCACTGGAGACAGGAATGAGCCAAGGCCATGTGGCCCTCGGACCTTGGCCAGCCCCAGGTTATCCCCCGTGCATGTCCCCCCCCCTTCCACTCCCCCCAGCTGTTTGGACTCCTGCAGGCTGGCGCGGTGTCTCCAGGCCAGGTACCCCGATATTCTATGGCCATACGTGCCCCAGGCAGACGGAAGCCTCTCCCCTGCGAAAGCCCCAATGGGGAGGGGGAAGCTGCAGAAGAGGGGAGCCGAGGAAGAAGACACGACTCCCCGCCCCGCCCCAAGGTTAAAGCTGCTGGTATGAGCCCCGCTGTGCCCAAAGGGAGGGAAGAGGAACCTGCCCCTTGACCTGACCTCAGCGGCCTGGTCTCTGCTCGCCCCCCAGAACATCTTATTCCAATGCTGCCCCGTCCACATACGCAATCCCCAGGATCTGTGCCCCAGGCTGGGTAAATCCCCTGATTTCAACCCAAACTGCGAAGTGGGGTCAGGTTTGCTGGGTCTGGGATATCAGGGGGCAGCGGGTCGGGAATAAGGGGCTCCCCAAACCCCCAAACGGCGCCTGCTCCAGCGGCAGCACGTAATGTAGGTCCTACCTATAAACAAAGCGGTGGAGGGGGTAAAGCAGGGAGCGGGATGATCCCTCCTCCCACGCACACTCCCCGCCCTGCTTCCCAGAAGCCAGGGTGAGGGGCACAGGGAGGGGGCGGGGCTGGAGCGAGAGGGCGGTGGGCAGCCCGCTCCCCCCCCAGCATAAAGGGGCCAGCGGCCCCCTGCGCCCCTTTGTCTGCGGAGAATGGAGCCGACAGCCTGTGAAAGTGACCCAGTGAATGGGGCGCTGATGGGGGGGGCGTCTCCCTGGGTAACTTCGGGGGCTCGGAGTGCAGCTAATGCGCGGTGGGGGACAGCGGCTCCCTGAGCCCAAGCGGCTGGCGAGGGGGGCAGGGATCTTGTGGGGGGGGGGCTCAGGGTCGGGGGGGGGCAGACCCAGCCTTTAATGGGGGGGGGCAGAGACCCTGGGCCTGGTTCATTGAGAGAAACGCCTCCCCCTGCCCCCCGGCCCGGATTTCCGGGTGCCCCCCCATGCCGGACCCTGGGTGAGGAGCCGAGCTGGGATCAAGGGTTTGAGCTGAGATTTGTGTCAAATCCACTGGAGCCCCCCCCGGCCAGGCACAGAACCCAGGAGTCCTGCCCTCACCAGCCTAACTAGGACTGAGTGCCCCCCCCCTCCCCCGGTCCTGCAAACCGGCCTGGAGCCGCTGGTGGCCGGGCAGACGGAGGGGCTCGGCCCGGCCCCTTTCACCCCCCGGGGTAAGCAGCGCCCGAGCGGCCCATGGCCCGGGGAGCGCGCGGGTGGGGCTGGTGGTCGCTGGCTGCCTGGAGCTGTGGGGGGGGGGGCGGTCACAGGCCCCCCCCGGCAGCCCCTCTCCCGGCCAGGGCAGATTTCAGCACCTGGGACAGCGGCCCTGCCGGAGCTCCCTCGCCAGCGCCCCTCACCTGCGCGCCAGGGCTGCAGCGGGGCCCCACGGGCAGGATGCGCCCCCTCAGCCCCCAGCGGAACCGGGACCCCCGGCGGATGCAGCTGTCCCCCCCGCACGGAGATCAGTTTAACGCCCGGAACACTGGGGGGGGGTTCCCCGCTCCCGGCCCCTGAGTTGGATTAACCCAAAGAACTGGCCATGGCCCCGCTGGCGAACCTCGCTCAAGTCTCGGCTTTAGAGCCACCCTGTGGCGGGGAGTTCCGCCGGGTAACACACTCTTGGCTGCCGCTCGCCCGGCCCCTGCTGCCGGCAGAGATCTGGGGGCTCCGGACCCCAACCCCGGACAGTCCGTCCCGCGCTTGGTGCCCTAGACCCTCCCTAACCCCCCCCGCCTCGGTCTGCTCCCAGCCCCCGGCCCCTCCTGTCCCATCTCTGCCGCCTGGGGGGGGGGCGCTGCCCGGGGAAGGCTCCTTCGCGGTTTGTTTGCTCCCCAACTTCCCGGGGGCGCCTGAGCCTGGGGCGGCTCCAAGCGGGGGGCGCCGGACCGGGCCCGGTCCCCCGCCAGCGTCCGGGACTGCGGGCTCCCGCCTAGTGAGAGGCGCATCCGGGGCCTCCCCGAACCCCGAGCCGCGCAGAGCTGGACTGGGGGGGCGGGGCGAGCTCAGCCCCTCACCTGGCGCCGCGCTGCCATTGGACGGGCGCTCCCTCCCGCGCCCCCCCCTTTGCGCCGGTCCCCCCGGCCGGCCCGCGGGCCGGTCAATGGGCGCTGGGCGGCTCCGCAGGCCGCAGCTCCGCAGCGCCGGGGGGGGGGTCGGGGGACCGGACCGGACCGGACCCGCACCCGCACCCGCACCGGAAAGCGGCAGCGGCGAGTTGGAGAAAGTTTTCCCCGCGGGGCTCCCCATGGCCCGGCCCCCCCGGCGGGGACCCCCGCTCCGGCCGGGCCATGGGCTGGCGGATTTGCCTGGCCGGGCTCCTGCTGCTCCAGGGCTGCGGTGAGTGGAGGGGCGGGGGCTAGATTCACCCCCATTTAGAGCCCCGAGCGGGGGCTGGGGGCAGGATCGGGCCCCAGGGGGCGTCGCTCCCCGCACCCCCCGGCCGCTCCCTTGTTCTGTCTCAACTGGAAGCTCCGCCGCCGGCGAAGTGGGGCCCCCTCCCCATGGGGGAGCCTGGGGGCCACGGAGCCCAGCTGCCCCCCGGCTCCCTCCCCAGCAGCACCCGGACCCCCGCCGCGCCAAAGGATCTGACGCTTGCTCAGGGGCCGGGGCCCAGCCAGTGGGGGGGGGGGATAAAACCGCAAGAGCTGGGGGTGACCCCACGCGGGACCGGGGGACCACTGGGAGAGCAGGACCAGGTGCCAGCACCAGCGCAGCCACTGTGTAACACGCGTGAGATCCCCCCCCCACGCCGGGCCCGTCCCCAACCCTCCCCCCGAGATGCTGGATCCCCGAGATGGGGACACTGGGGGCAGGAGCCCGCGTGGCTCTGGGCAGAGTGTGGGGCCCAGGGCAGATTGCGAAGGGGGCGGGAATAGAGGTCCCGAAGCCAGCAGGGGTCCCCTCCCCCGGAGACGTGGGGGCGCTGCCTGTTTGTCAGCGGTGCGGGTTTAGGGGGCGCCCCAGGCCCTCGAGGGCTGCTCAGTTAGCTGGAATGGGGGAGCAGTTCTCCGCCATGGACCCGGCTCCGGGAGGGGAGCAGGATCTAGTGGTTAGAGCAGGGATGGGAGCCAGGACGCCTGGGTTCTCTCCCCGGCTCTGAGATGGGGGGGTCCGATCGGTTAGAGCGGTGGGGGCTGGGAGCCCGGACTCCTGGGTTTTATCGTCAGCTCTGGCATGGGGGGTCTGATGGGTTAGAGCAGGGGAGGCTGGGAGCCCGGACTCCTGGGTTCTCTCCCCAGCTCTGGGATGGGGGGGGGTCTGATGGGTTAGAGCAGGGGAGGCTGGGAGCCCGGACTTCTGGGTTCTGTCCCCGGCTCTGAGATAGGGGGTTCCGATTGGTTAGAGCAGCGGGAGCTGGGAGCCCGGACTCCTGGGTTCTCTCCCCTGCTCTGGGATGGGGGGGGTCTGATGAGTGAGAGTGGTGGGGGCTGGGAGCCCGGACTCCTGGGTTCTCTCCCCAGCTCTGGGATGGGGGATCCGTTAGAGTGAGATCTGGCATGTTTGTGAGGCTGGTATTAGTTAAGCTGCTTTCAGCCCCTCAGGTGGCAGGCACTAGAGATGACGAAGGGGGGTGGGGGTCCCACTTTGTTCTGTCCCCCCATAGTTCTGTGTGTTTGTACTGGGGGGCTAGTGTCTCCTCCCCCCACAAGCCTGTACAATGTGGCAGCATTAATCCATATCCCATTGTGACCCAGTGAAATGGGGTCTGTGCTGGCTGAGCCTCTTTGCAATGGGGGGATGCTGCAGCCCCAAGTCCCCCCCCCCGTGCTCTCTCTTCCCCGGCCCCCCCAATCCTCCACCAGTGCTCGAGCCACTGGGAGCCCTCTGGGGCCGCAGCCGGCTGAGTGGCTGGGCCTGGCCAGGTCCAGATGAGTCTGTCAGAGCCTGGGGGTGTCAGGGAGGGGACAGGGCGGTGATGGATCGGAGTGAGGGTGAGTGATGGGGCAAGTCATGGGAACCTCACCCCGAGCTGGTCACGTGGGCCAAGCCAGCCAGACAGATGGGCCATGGGGGGCCCCTGCCGGGCAAGGAGAGGGCGAGGGCGAGGGCTATTGTGCCTGCCAGGAGCACAATGGAGGCTGCCTTCACACTCTCTGACCTGCCCCATTGTTCCCTTCCCGGCTCAGCCTGGCCTCCCCCGGGCCCCCCCCCGCCCCCAGCACAGTTGCTAAGGCCAGGCTGAAAGGCAGCATCGATCAAGATGTCAGGCCGGCAAATCTCTATCCCCCCCCCCTCCCGCACTCCCTCTCCATTGTCACCGAGAGTTAACTTTTTGCTGCCCCTCCCACGCTGGGCGCAGGTGCCAAGGGTTGCCCAGCATCCAGGGCTCACAGAGCCAGGCCGGAGGCACCGCAGGCAGAGACAGACCCTGGCGGTGAATGGCCCATGAGCCCCTCCCCCTAGCACCGAGGGGAAGGTCTCTAGTGACACCCAGGGAACTGCCTTTTCCCAGCCACACTGCAGCCTGGGGGACTCCCTGCCACAGGGCCCAGCAAGGCCGAGAGCTGGGCAGGGAGCAGAAATGGCTCCCACATGTCGGCAGAGGGCCGGACACCCAGAGAGCCATGTCTGAGGGCTCATCCGGGCATGAGCTGGGTCAGGAGGCAAACACCCCCCGAGGCAGATGGACCGGCCTGCTTGAGTGCCAGGAGGGGCTGGGGTGCAGCTGGTCATTATGGAAGCACCTGCACGTGCATTGCACTGGCAGAGCTGTTACACTGACATAGGTGTGCCGTGCCATGTGTATGGGGGGGTGCTCACTGCCCCCTTGTGGCTGCCCTGCCCATTGGGTGCACACACTGCAAAGGTATGTGTGTGCGGTGCATGCCAACGGGGGGGGGGGTCATGCCACACATGGGCAGACACTGCAGCCGTGTGCTTGGTGTGTCAATGTGTGTGCAGGCACGTTTCCTTTGGTGCCCCAGGCGAGCTGGTCGGGTCCCTCTCTGGAGCTGAGCTGTGGGTGAGCGGGGATGTGGGCAGATTTGAGTAGCTGCGGGGGGCATGGAGAGGCCCCCTTGGAAACCCTTGAACCACTGCCCTTGTGCCCCAGCTGTACCCCAGTGTGATGCCCCCCCCCTTCAGGCAGGACTCATAGCTGGGGGGAGCCTCAGCCCTGAGGGGGAGGCGCTTGGCAGCCGAGCCAGAGGCAGGGCGGGGATACGCAGAGGATGGGGACGGGGTTGGGCTAGGCTGGGCTGTTTCACTTCTTGGCCTGTCCCGCTGTCTGGCTGCACAGAGTATAAGCAGCTGCCATGCTCTGCCCCAGAGGTGGCTGACAAGGCAGGCCAGGGGCGGGAGGGTGTGAGGCTCTGCTCAGTGCTGTGGGGGTGACTCTTAGGGTGAGTCAGGGGGAGCTGGGGGGGGGGGCTGGACGCTCTGGCACTAGCCAGAGGGCTGGAGAGCAGGTGAGGAGGCGGCTGTGCAGACGGGTCGCTAGCCATGGGCTGTATAGCTGGGGGGGCCAGAAGGAGGGCTCTGTGCAGGTCATGGGTGGCGGGATTGGAAGGCGCGGCCAGCTGGAGGGGGTGGCTGGAGGTCGCAGAGGGAGGGGAGGAAATGGAGGTGTGGCGGGGGGTGGAGGTGCAGAGAGGGGGAGGGGATGGAGGTTGCAGAGGGAGGGGAGGGGAGGGGATGGAGGTGCAGAATGGAGGTGCAGTGCGGAGGAGATGGAGGTGTGGAGGGTGGGGAGGGGATGGAGGTGCAGTGGGGAGGGAGGGGAGGGAGGTTGCAGAGGGAGGGGAGGGGATGGAGGTGCAGAATGGAGGTGCAGTGGGGAGGCGATGGAGGTGTGGAGGGAGGGGAGGGGATGGAGGTGCAGTGGGGAGGCGATGGAGGTGCAGAGGGAGGGGAGGGAGGTTGCAGAGGGAGGGGAGGGATTGGAAGGTGTGCCTGGCTGAAGGGGGTAGCTGGAGGTCGCAGATGGGGGGGTGGAGGGGCGGGGAGGGGATGGAGGTGTGGAGAGAGGGGAGGGGATGGAGGTGCAGGGGGGGAGGGGCTGGAGGTGTGGAGGGAGGGGGCGTGTGAACAGAGGGTAGCAAACCCATGCTGGTTTGATCCTGCTCCCAGTGGCCCAGGGCGCTAGGCCCGAGCCTGCCCCATTGCAAGCATTGCCTGCGAAGCGCTGGCCGTGGGCACTGGCCCCTGGGGTCTAACGGCTGCTCCCCACAGGGCTGGGCTGCCCCTCGGAGCTGGCATTCCTGCTGGAGCCGGCAGACGTGATCGCGGTGCGGGAGTGGCCCCTGGTGCTGCACTGCTGGGTGGAGGGGGAGCCGCCCATCACCATCACCTGGCACAAGGACGGGGCCGTGCTGGGCAGTGACAGGCACACGGCCATGCTGGCCAACGGCTCGCTGCGCATTGAGAGCTTCCGCCACCGGCCCGGTGCCGGGACCGCCAACCAGACCAGCGTTGGGGAGTACAGCTGCACCGCCCAGAACCACGACGGGCTGCTGGTCAGCCACAAGGCCCGTGTGCAGCTTGCCAGTGAGTCGAGGACAGGCCCAGCCCGTGGTGCCACCTGCCCCAGACCAGCCCATGCACCAGCCCATGACCAAGCCGGTGCACCAGCTCACGGCCCAGCCCAGCCCATGACCCGGCCCTTGGTGCCACCAGCCCACGACCCGGCCCTTGGTGTCACCAGCCCATAGCCTGTCCCCGTGCACCAGCCCCTGACCCTTGGTGCTACCAGCCCATGACCCAGACCATGCACCAGCTCACCCCATGCACCAGCCCACGGCCCAGCCCCATGCACCAGCCCACGGCCTGGCCTGTGCACCAGCTCACCCCATGCACCAGCCCACGGCCTGGCCCATGCACCAGGCCCGGCCCTGTTCACCAGCGCACCCCGTGCACCAGCCCACGGCCCAGCCCATGCACCATCCCACCTGCCCACTGTCCGGCCCTTGGTGCCACCATCCCACGACCCGGCCCGTGCACCAGCCCACAGCCTGGCCCTTAGTGCCACAGCCCAGCACTCACCGCCCCAATCCCCACTGGTGGCTGTTGCACGTGGGCCCAGCCCGCTCTGACCATCCCCAAGGGTTTGGGGTGCAGAGCTGGGAGAGGCAGGTGTGTCTGGCCTCCAGCCCCACTCGGGGGGAGGGGGGGGTCCCAGCTGAGCTGACTGAAGGTGGAGCCCTGGTCCCACCCCGACCCCCAGCTTCACATGTTGTGGGTGCCTCAGCCCCCTGCCTGTGGGTATGTGGGATGGGGAGGGGATGGACCCTCCTTTGCTCCTTCCTGGCTCTGCCTTCTGATACGTGGGGCCCCACAAACCAGCTCCCTGCCAGGTGCTCCCCTGGCTCAGACACGGGGCAGCCCCTGTCCCCTCACCTGGCAAGTGGTGACAGCCCCGGAGTCCTGCATCAGGATTGTGCAGGGAGGAGCCTGGGAGGGCATTGCTCTGAAGGAGAGCACAGCTGGTGGGTGATTTCAGAGGGGAGCTGGGGGCCAGGACCTGGGAGGGGGAGCACCTCTCCGTTGAGGTCAGTGTCCAGAGGGGGTGCCCAGCAGGCCAGGGTGTCTCTGTCCTGACGGGGCCTCCCCGCACACAGCCCTGTCCAAATTCCACATGCACCCAGAGTCCATGGCGGTGGAGGAAGGCGGCGTCGCCCGGTTCCAGTGCCTCATCCAGGGCGTGCCCGAGGCCACCATCACCTGGGAGCACAACCGCATGGCCCTGCCACCCGGCGACCAGCGGTGAGCATTGCTGGGGGCTGAAAGCCACACCTGGAGGGTGGGGGTGGTCAGAGTGGGCCTGGTCCAGCCCCGGGAGGGGTGGGGGGTGAGAGTAGGATTGGACTGGCCCAGCAGGGGACGGACCCTGAGACTAGCCCAGCTCGGGAAGGGGGGCTCTGCTAGCGCTGCGCTGTGCTCCCCACGCACCAGCCTCGGGCTCAGCCCCTGCCCTGGGCTCCGGCTCCGGCTCCGCTCCCTGACCCTCGCGCTGCCCCGCAGGTTAACCCTGCTGCCGGCTGGCATCCTGCACATCACGGGCGTGCGGCGAGCCGACGTGGGCGCCTACCGCTGCGTGGCCAGCAACATCGCCAACAGCTGCTGCAGCCAGGAGGCCCAACTGGCCATCAGCGGTGAGTGTGGGCCACAGCCCGGTGAGGGGCAGCCAGCAGGAGCCCAGTCGAGGTGTTAGCCTGGTGGGGGGGGCTGAGAGCCCGGACTCCTGGGTTCTTTCCCCGGCTCTGGAAAGGGAGGGAGGTCTGGGGGGGTTAGAGCTGCGATGGGCAGGGCTGGCAGCCCAGACTCCTAGGCTCCATTATCACCCTCTCCCCCTAGTCTCAGCCCCAAACTCTACAAGGAGCCCATGATCCTGTCGGGCCCCCAGAACCTGACCATCACGGTGCACCAGACGGCTGTCCTGGAATGCATTGCCACCGGCAACCTGCGGCCCATCGTCTCCTGGAGCTGGCTCGGTGAGGGGGCGGCAGGCTGCTCCGGGGCGCAGGGCCACTTTGTGGGGGTGGGGGCTGGAAAGAACCCAAGGAGATCACAGGGTAACATGGGCTGGGGGAGGAATATTGGGGGAGCTGAGTGGGGGGGGCATGGTGGGAGGGAGTGGAGGGGGGCAGTGGGGCTGGGAGCTGATTGACTGGGGGGGTGCACAGACCCCCCCCCGGCTGACAGGCTGCAGGGAGGGGAAATGGGGCCTTACCCCCAAAGGGCCATGGCCCTGTCCCCCCTCGCCCCCGGCTCCCCCCACCCCGAGACGGACGCTCCATCGGCGTGGAAGGGATCCAGGTGCTGGGAACTGGCAACCTCAAGATCTCGGACGTCTCCGTGAAACACACCAGGGTCTATGTGTGCCCCGCCAACCGGCTGGGCACCCGCGTGTGCCGCACAGCCCAGGGCATCCTCATGGTGCAGGGTGAGTCTGCCGGGGCTGCAGGGCGAGAGTGAGGGGCACCTGCTGGTCTCCCAGGATGGGGCAGGGACCAGACAGACAGACAGACACAGGCCAGGGGGGCAGATGGCTCACAACTGCCTGGACAGACAGTCAGCCCCCGAGCCCCTGAAGCAGCTGGGCAAGGGATGGACGCATGGGAGAATTCGCACTTGGCTTTGTGTGAGCAATGGGGCAAAGGTCGTGGGGGGTGTGACCCTCCCCGCCCCTCTCCATGACCTCTTCCTAACCACCCCCTCCTCAGGCTGCAGAGGGGCTGGGAACCTGCCCAGCCCCCCCGTCGCCCCCGGGCAGGGCTGGTGTGGGAATAAATCACCTTCAGCAGCCGGTCTGGCCAGGTGGGTGTTTGGGCCCCACTCTAGGGGCGTTTTCACACCAGGGCAGGTGATGCTGGGATCAGGGAGCCCAGGGCTCTGGCAGAGGAGGGGCCCTAGGGACTGGGGGCATCCCTCTGCAAACCCCAGCTGGGGGGGGCGGTGCAATTCACTGCATGGTGGGGCAGGGCGGGGGTCCGGTCCCAAGCGGAGGGGGGGGGTCAATCCAGTGCATCCCCCCCGGGAGCAGGTCCCAGCCCCTGGCCGGTGGCACCATTTCACTGCGGCTGGTGGCAAAGGGCTGAAGGCCGGGGGGCGGACGCAGGCCCCCCCCGCCTCCAGGCAGAGTGATGGGCTGCGACCTGCTGCCGCGGGCTATGGTGCAGCCCCGCAAGCTGCTCCTTTGCTGCGCTAATGAGCTGCGGCCCCATCACAGCAGCTTAGGGGGCCTTTCTCGGCTTGCCAGCTGGGCTCAGGGCTGCCGAGGGGCAGCTACTGTGGGGCTGAGGGGCTCAGAGGAACTGAAGGAGGGGTGCTCGGCAGCTGGGAGCCAGGGGCTACGAGGGGCTCTGCCAGCCCCAGGCCGATGCCTTGATGGGCAAGTCACCCAGGCAAAACAGGCCCATGGGCCGGTGCCTGAGCTTGGTGGGGGCTCCTCCAAGCCGCGCTGCCCTTCCCAGGCCCAGCCCCGCTCCCTGGGGTGCCAGCGGCTCGCTGGGGCTGGGTGTTGGCCACGGGTCACTGCCCGGCCCACCTGGGGACGCTCTGGGCTCTGCCCAGGCCTTGGCAGTGTGGCTGGTGCCTGTTTGGCCTCTGCTGGGGCCATGGGGGATCACTGTGGCAAGGCCAAGGCTGGGACTGTGGGGTCCCCCCCATGGGGGACGGGTGGGGGAGCAGGGAGACGCTCGCTCTGGGGATGGGAGGGAGCGGCCGGCAGTTTGCTCCCCACCCAATACTCCCTCCTCCGCAGTCCCCCCAGAGTTTGTGCAGTGGCCCCAGTCGCTGTCCAAGCCGCTGGGCAGCAGTGCCAGCTTCACCTGCGTGGTGCAGGGCGTCCCTGAGCCCCACCTTGTCTGGCTGAAGAACGGCAAGATCCTGATGCTGGGCGAGAACATCAAACTCATCCACAATAACAGGGGCACGGGGGCCCTGGCCCCAGTCCAGCCCCACGGCAGGGAATTGGCTAGCTTGGGGGGAGGGTGGGGACTGGGGCATGGGGCCCTGACCCTAGGGCGGGAAGCCGGCTGGTTGGGGGGGGCACTGGCCCCAGAGTGGAGGATCGGCTGGCCGGGGGGGCAGGAAATGGGGCTTTTGACCCAGGGCGAGGAACTGGGGGGGGCAGGGCCGATCCCAGCCCCTCACTCTCTGGCCCCCCAGCACCCTGCTGCTCCAGGGGCTCACAGCAGTGGATGAAGCGATCTACCAGTGCATCGCTGAGAACAGCGCGGGCATCAACCAGGCCAGCGCCCGTCTGGCTGTCACCCTGGCCCAGGAGCTGCCCAGCTCCCCCGAGGGGCATCCAGGCCACCGCGCTCTCCACCACCTCCATCCAGGTGTCCTGGCAGGAGGCCCCCCCAGAGGTGATCGAGGGGCTCATCGGATACGTGCTGCATGTCTGCAGGGTGGGAGGTGAGCGGCCCTGCCCACCCCAGGCCTCGCTTCCCCCCGGGGCTCTCCCCACTTACATTTCCCCAGCAAGCCCCTCCCCCACCAGGTCCCTCCCGCCGAGCCCCCAGGCTGCACCCCCCCAGCCCCTTCCCATTCCATGCCCCCCCCGCCCCGAACCTCACCCGCAGCGAGTCCCCAGCCCCCTCCCATTCCATGCCCCCACGCCCCTGACCTGCAACCAGCCCCCAGCCCCCAGGCCTCGGCAGCAGCTCATCAGCCCCTCGGGCCTGCGTGTTTCAGAGTCTGCCAGCCAGGAGCTGCAGGAGGCTGTGAGCAAAACCACCTTCCAGCACCTCGTCACCGGCCTGGCGCCCGCCACCACCTACCGCATCCACCTACTCGCCGCTGGGGGCCAGCCAGGACTCGGCGCCCGTCCTGGCCAGCACCATGGGCAGCAGTAAGAGCCCCCCTCTGCTGGAGAACCCGCACTGCCCCAGTGCCCCAGCCGGACACCGGGGGGTGAGAGGGGCGGGAGTGGGGCTCACTGGGGGGTGCTGGGCTGCAGGGGGCGGGGCGGGACTCAGTGGGAGGGTGATGCTCAGTAGGGGGCGCTGGGCTGCAGGGAGCGGGGGTGGGGCTCACTGGGGTGCTCTCCCCTCGCAGTTGGTGCTGGCCCCAGGGCGGCACTAGGGGGCGCTGTGCTCCACAAGGCGCCCCCTTTCCTAGGTGCTCTACACCCTAGTTCCTGACCCCTGGGCACAAAGGCCGGGGTGTCCCCTGTCACGGAGTCCCCGGGAGATGCTCTGGAACTGCTCCCCACAAAGCCAGTCAGGACTTTGGGGAGCCTCCTCTCCCTTGGAGCAGACTTGTTCAGGGCAAGAAGCTCACACGGCTTCACCTCCTGGGTCTCTCCTTGGAGCATTCAGCATCTGTCCCTCCATGCGCTTCCCACAGCGAGTCCACCCCAGCGGGGCCCTGGGGAAGCCACAGGGTCCTGCCCCCCCACTTTGCAGTCAGACGTGACTCTCAGCCAGCCAGTAACACAGAGGTTTATTCGATGACAGGAACGGGGTCTAAAACAGAGCTTGTAGGTACAGAGAACGGGACCCCTCGGCCGGGTCCATTCTGGGGGGCAGTGAGCCAGACCCCCACGTCTGCACTTCACTCCTCGACTCCAGCCAGCTCCAGACTGAAACCCCCTCCAGCCCCTCCTCTCTGCTCAGCCCCTTTCCCGGGCCAGGAGGTCACCTGATCCCTTTGTCTCCAACACCTTAATTTGGCACCTTTGCAGAGAAGGGGCCCAGGCCATCAGTTGCTAGGAGACAGAGTGCCAGGCATTTAGGTGCACTGGCCCTTTGCTCTGCAGGAGCCACATCCCTTATCCCCCCACCTAGATACTTAAGAACTGCCATGGGGACACTGAGGCACCGACACAGTATTCAGAGAAAACATTAAGAACATTCCCAGTTCGTCACACGCACCCCCTCCCCCATAGCCTGGCCTCTCCTGTCCCAGCATGGCGGGCAGCCATCCAGCAGCTGCCGTGTTCCACCCCAGAGGTGGCTGCACATCTGTGCTGGGTGAAGAGCTCCGTCTTCCTCTCTCTGCTGCCTCGAGGGCTAGGGGGGTGGGGTGGGGCGCTGGCCCAGGTTTGGGCGCTGAGACCCATGGTCTGTTCAGTCTCTGCAGCCCCCGGCTTCTTCACCAAGATGCTCAACGCCAGTGCAGTGCAAGTCTCCTGGGTGCTGCCCCCGCAACCAGGCCGGATCGAGGGCTTCAAACTCTTCCACCGCAAGCTGCCCAGCCCCTACTTCAAGGGGCCACAGCTCCTGGCCAGCACGGCCAACTCCTACGTCTACAGCAACCTGGGTGAGTGCCCCCCCAACAGGCCTGCACCCCCCACGGCCTCCCCCCTGCAGGCCTGAAACCCCCCAGCAGCCCCTCCCCCTGCAGGCCTGTGCCCCCCCCAGCTCCCTCCATGCAGCCCTGTGTCCCCACAGCCCTTCCCCTCACAGGTCTGCACCCCCACCCCATGACCCCTCTCCATGCAGCCTGGAGGGCCTCATGGCCTCCACCCAGCCCCTTTGGGAGGGTCCCCTGGATTTCTTGTTGCCCCCCCCCCCAATGTCCTCTGCCTGGCTAGTCTGGGCTTTCGCTGGGTGCCAGCCCTGCCAGCCAGCTCAGTGCCCCTGCTCACGCCTGGCGGCTCCTTCCCCACAGAGCCCTCGGCTACCTACGAACTCCGGCTCCAGGCCTTCAACAGGAATGCAGACAGCAACAGCGCCGTGCGGGTCGTCCGGTTGGAGGGGAGCGGCCCAACGCTGGGTGAGGGGCCGGAGGCGCTGCAGGGGGGCCTGGCTGGGCCAAAGCCAGGCTACGAGGGGCCGACAGTGCCCAGCTGGGAGCCAGGACTCCTGGCTCTGTTCCCCTCTGCCCTGCACTGCGTGCTGCGTGCCCAGGGGGAGAACCCCCTGCCCCCCAGTGACATGCAGCCAACTGGGGAGCCTTGCTGGGGGGGGCAGGGTGTTGTACAGACAAACTACAATGGATCTCTTCAGGGGACAAGACAAAGATGCCACATTTATTATGATAATCTGATTTATGACCAATAACTAATATCTTAAGCCTTACACACACACATTATACCTAATACACATACACACACACACACACACACACACACACACCAGATGTTCTGCAGCTGTTACATAGTTACCAGTCCTGAAATAGCTTCAGTTCATGGCTTGATTTTGCAGCTTGGGTTCGTAGCTTGTGGCAGTAACTGGCCAGGAAAGCCGGGCACAAGGACAAGCTGGGTCTCTGTTGGGCCTGCACCGATGCCCTTCCGTGTTGGCAGCAGAACGTTACCCTCCAAAATCTCCCATCTCACCCATCCTTTCTGTAGGCTTTAGTTTGACTCCAGAGTCTATAGGTCTTGCTGTGTCAGGCTGCCTCTGGGTTTGGTGACTGATCACCCGTCAATTGCAGGCGACTTTCAGCCTCGGACCTGGCTTTGATCTTCCTTCTATTGTACCTGTTCTGTTTAGGGTGGACTCTGCTTACTTTGTTAGGGCTCTTGTCTGCATCTTCAGCTGGGGGGGGGTTGAACTCTATTTCGTCGGGACAGGCTGGGGCTGGAGGTTGATTCCATCATTCATACATGCTTCAGTCACACGTCTAACCTAAATTAATAAGATTACAGCAGAGTTTGCACAAATGGAGGTTGGAGGAAGCTTTTACAAAATGGAGTGAGTGTTTTAAAATGGGGTTTGAATTCCAATAGGCAAACAGTGAACAGAAGTTACAATGTAGGCAAGTGTAGTGAATGGTGAACAGAAGTTACATTAATAAAGTGAACAATTAAAAACAATTTCATTTATCAGTTCTACATTCTCCCCCTTTTGACCATTCAATCCAGGGGTATTGAATGGGTCACACTTTATGTAATTGTTTTAAAGCAGAACCAATATAACAGTTAGGGTTACTAATAGGACAATGATGGGATGAAAAATTATATTTAGGCCTGCTGACCAGGTGGGCTGCTCCTACAACACTCTGCCTCTTGATCTATGATTATTTACAGTAGTTGTTGTCATTGTAGGGCACAGGTGATCGGTTGCAAACGAACCAAACAATGATAATCAGATGAATATAACTAAAACCATTACAGCTGACTGAACACCAGATAGAACCTACACAGAAATGCAAACAATGATAGTTATAATAATTGGGAATACAATAAAACCATCCCCATTACAATAGTTGGGTACGTTGACAAACAAAATAGGCCCAAGTTTGAAGCTGCAATAGCCATCAAACAATAAAAGTCACTGAGGTCAGGACCTTCTCAAGCACACACAACAAATAAGGTTTTGTAGCAGGACCACAGTTGTCATGCAAAGTTAAGCTGATTTCGACTTAAACTAACATTTAGTTGCTAAAATGTTGCAGAATCCCCTAGTTTGAACAGTTGTTCTCAAGAGATTTCTGGGGACCTGAAAGATGGGGCCCTACAATTATGGGCCAAGGTCTTACTGGTTATGAGGTCCCAAGAACTACCCTTAGGGCTTGAGGAAGTAGAACCAGGGTGCATAGAGGAAAGTGTGGAATTAACAATACAAGCAAATGTAGCTAACAATACAAATGTATTAATAAAAATTAATAACAAAATGACTGTTAGAGAACCTAACAAAAAATAAACCTGATGCACTGGGGACCAAAGTCTTCTGGACACAAGTGGTGATTGATAAGTTGGATGGACGTGGGGGAAATAGAGAGCAGAAAAAACATTTGCCCTGTCTAGTGTAGTATTCCTCTTTTTCTGGACCCAATGCTAGCACAGGACACCACTAGAGACAGACACAGAACATGCAACACAGAACATTGAACACAGACTTTGTCACGACACTATAACCATGGGATTTTATAACTCTTCAGCTGGTACCAGCTCTCCTGATGTTCTGGTTCAGAGTCTGAAAGATAGAAGCTTAGAAACAAATTAGCACTGTGCTCCCACGTGGCAGACCCTGCTCCGTCTCTGCCACAGTGTGTTCGGTACTTGGGGCTGCACAAATGCTAATTAAGTGGTGCATTTTTTTTGTGACTTTAGATTTTTTTAATTTTAAAATCCCCAGCCACTTCGCCATGGCCTGGAGGTCTGAGGCAGAAGCAGGCACTGTTGTTACTGTTGCAATGGCATTCTGGCCCTGGGAGGAGGAATCTACCCAAATATCCCCCTTCCCCAATCTCCAGAGGGGTCCCAAAAGTCTGCCCCTTTTGGGGTCTCAAATGTATTTTCTTCTGATGTTACTGCTGCTGTAAGATGTGAGAGTGCTGTTTTAACTCTCTGTACCCAACCTTAAGGGCATCTAACTGGGTTTGGGTACTACATACATTTCTATTTCTCAGCTTTTGCAGCAGCGGTTTGTAAATCTTGGTGAAGTTTTTCATTTTTACATGTAGCCAATTGAAAGAATATCTCATGACAGGTTTTCCATAGAAGCCAAACTGCAGCTGCTTCCTTCTTCACTGGAGTTGAGGGTTTATATACCTAGCCAATTTGTTGTTTTAAAGAATATCTTTAGGCAGTGTTTTTTTAAACATTTTCCCCAACAGTTGTGAGCAACAATCAAGCACAACAAAACCAAATTGATAAATATCAAGCACTATAACCCCCAATTCCTAAAAGAGCAGCTTACAACTTCTGAAAGAGCAGTTCCCTTTTTAATTCCTGGAAGAGCAATTTTACCTTTTTAACTCCTGAAGGAGCAACTTAACCCTCTCTGGGCCAGAGGGAGAGACACTAACCTCCCTCTGTATCACCCGGCTTCCTACCACCGAGGGTTCATGCACCAACTATACAAATCCTTCCCAGGATCAGAGCGAGAAGCACTACGTTCTCCTCTTTAGCTCAGTCTTGCTACGGCTGAGGGTGCATGCACCTAGGATTTTTCAGTTTAGAGTGAGGATCTCTAAGTCCTCCTCTGGTTGCCCGACCTTACTACAACCGGGGGTATACCCACCTCCAATTATTTCCCCCCAGTAGTCCGGGGTGGAGAGAGGGATGCTAAACCTCTCCCCTTTTTCTCAGCCCTGCTATGACCGAGGGTGTCTATACCTCTTCATTATAAAAATGCTCAGTGCCTAGTATATTACTATTTGAACAAGATTCAAACCTAAACTCCTATTTCCTTCAGAGTTTGTGGTTAATTAACTGAAAGTTACAATCTTTTTCCTATAGCGCCAGGCTCACTAAAGCTGGCGGGGTGCACACCAGTTTGTATAATAACTGTGGATTCTATGCTTGCTCTCCCCGTTGCATTCTCCACCAATAATGTTATACAGACAAAACTACACAGGATCTTTTCAGGGGACAAGACAAAGATGCCACATTTATTATGATAATCTGATTTATGACCAATACTAACATCTTAATCCTTATACACACACATTATACCTAATACCTAGACAGACAGACACACACACACTCATCCATCAGATGTTCTGCAGCTGCTACATAGTTACCAGTCCTGAAATAGCTTCAGTTCATGGCTTGATTTTGCAGCTTGGGTTCCTAGCTCGTGGCGACTAACTGGCCAGGAAAGCCGGGCACAAGGACAAGCTGGGTCTCTGTTGGACATGCACCGATGTCCTTCCATTTTGGCAGTAGAATGTTACCCTACAAAATCTCCCATCACACCCATCCTTTCTGTAGGCTTTAGTTGAATCCAGAGTCTATAGGTCTTGCTGTTTCACTGCCTCTGGGTTTGGTGATTGATCACCCATCAGTTGCAGGCCTGACTTTCAGCCTCGGACCTGGCTTTGATCTTCCTTCTATTGTACCTGTTCTGTTTAGGGTGGACTCTGCTTACTTTGTTAGGGCTCTTGTCTGCATCTTCAGCTGGGGGGGTTGAACTCTATTTAGTCAGGACAGGCTGGGGCTGGAGGTTGATTCCATCATTCATACATGCCTCAGTCACACATCTAACCTAAACTAATAAGATTACAGCAAAGTTTGCACAAATGGAGGTTGGAGGAAGCTTTTTACAAAATGGAGTGTTTTAAAATGGGGTTTGAATTCCAATATGGCAAACAGTGAACAGAAAGTACAATGTATGGGGTGCAGGGGGGACCTGCCCCATGGGCCGCGTGTGGTCATGGGAGGGCGCAAGGGGACCCGGCCTGTGGAGGGGGCTGGCCATGCCCAGGAGCTGTGTGGACGCTCTGTGCCTTCCCCCGCTGCAGACGCTGACCCCGCGTGCCGCTGTCGGCCAGGGGAGGAGAGCTCGCTGTCTGGCGTCGTGGTGGGCGTCCACATCGGCATGGCCTGCATCATCTTCTGCCTCCTCTTCCTCATGTTTGGCTACTGCAGGAGGTGAGGCCCCTCGGCAGCTGCTTTCGCCCTGCGGCCTCTGCATCACGGGCTGGGGGCAGAGCCAGGGTCTCGGCCCATTGGCGCTCAGCTCCCCATGCTCTGCCCGTCTGTCCCCGACACCAGCCAGCCCCTCTGCGGCATCCTCCTCTGGCCCCTCCCAGCCCCTCGCATGGGGCTTAGGGCTCTGCCTTCCCTGAGCTAGCCCCGTGCCCAGCCTCAGTGGGTCCAGCTCCTGGGGGCATGGGGGGCACCCCCCACGCCTCACTGCCAGCCCCAGGGCTTTGCCCGTGAGCTGGGCCACTCCCCATGCTAACCCCCACCCCACATTGCAGCCTGTTCTGCAGGAATGGGGCTCAGGACAGCTGGACAGTGCCCCGGGGGGCAGAGCTGGCCCAGCCCGGTGCCCTCCGCAGCCTGTGCACCCAGCCGGGGGAGGACAAGCCAATGGAGATGATGGACCTGGTCACCCAGGTGAGGACGTGGGGCCCAGCATGGGAGGGGCACAGTGCAGGGCCGCGTCTCTGGGGTGGCGCAGGGCAGAGTCGTGCCAGCCGGCCCCAGCAGCGGCCAAGGCCCCAAGAAGGGGAGGGGCAGCGGTGACAGCAGGAGCAGAGGGGCTGGGCTGGGCCATGCCCCAGGCCCGGGCTCTGCTCCGGGAGAGCCCAGCGCAGGGGGTGGGCACAGGTCCCCGGTGGAGAGGGCTGAGTGGCACCCGGGCACAGCATGACTCTGCCCCTCCTTCTTCCCACAGACCCTGCCGTGCCCAGATGTGCCCCCTGTCGAAGTCCCCATCGAGCGTTGCCCTCCCCTGCAGCCCCCTGGGTAGCACCAGCCGCCGGCCTGGGGGCCCAGCTGGGGGGGGTGAGGCTAGCCATAGCTCAGCCCCCCATCCTCCCCAGCTGCAGGGACACCAGCCAGACCCTCCAAAGAATCTACCTCACCCCCCGGCCCAGGAGATCGATTTCTGATATCCTCACAGAGACACAAACCAAAGCTACCTCAGCCATGTCCTGCCTGCAGCATCCCCCAGACCCCCCACCCCCACCCCCCAGGCCAGCCCCTGCCAGCCCAGGCCCCCAGTGGGGGCCCTGGCACCAAACAGCCCCTTGGGGCAAAGTGAGAGGAAAGGGGGGGTGACCCCCTCCCGGCAGGGGGCCAGGCCCCCCTCTTCAAAACTCCCTTTGCTGCTTTGCCATTTTTATGTCTCTAGCCAAATATTTAAAAAAAACCCAGAAGCTAAAATTCTGCCAAAGACATGGAGCTTTAGGGAGCCGGCGCCCCCTTCCCCCCCCCCCCGGCACCAGGCCCAACATCTCTTTTGTCCCCCCCCCAGCCCAGCACCTCGGGTCTGTCTTCCCAGCACAGGTGGCTCCTGTCCTGCTGCCCATGGGCACAGGCCACCCCAAGGCCAGGCACAGGGCAGTGCCTGGGGGGGAGGAATATGCAGGCTTAGGGGGGTCCCCAGTGACCAGGCACATCCAACTGGGGGGCACAGAACCCCCCCAAGGGAGAACTAATGAGGCAGGAGCCCCAGCCCCTTAGCCAAACAATAATGTCTGTTCCCCTCCCCACGAGTGCTCCAACGGGGGGGGGGGGCGTCTGGCCCAGACCCCTTGGTGCCAGACCCGCTTCCAGCCCTTTAAACATGGGACATGGTACAAAGCAGGGGGGCGGGAGGAGAAGAGATGTCCCCCTCCCCCACCTAGCAGCCCAGGACCAGGGCCACTTGGAAACACCCTTTGGGCCGACAGTCTGGGCCCATCCCCCCGTGCTTGGCCCCCGGTGCCGTCTGCCCTGGCCAGGCAGAGTCTGGCCCCGGTGCCACCAAGCGCCCGTGTGTGTGAGAACCATGCTACCAAATGTCTTGTGCGAGCGAGCGGGGTGGGGTGGGGCTGGGCTGCCCCCCGCTCGGCCTGGAACCAAACGCTCCTTTGGGTAGATGGGGGGGGGGTAAGACCCTAGGTGGCCAGTGCGGTAGCTGAGGAATGTAGATTTTGTTTTGTTAGATGGCGGCTCCGTGGCCCCTGCCCCCCCTTACTCCCCCCCAAGCTGGGCAAGACTCTGCCTCTGCCTTGCTGTGCCAGGGCTGCTGTTTGCAAAGGGCACCTGAATCCCACTGCCCTACAGACCCAGCGTTGTCCCCCCACCCCCAGCCAGTGGCAGACCCAGTGTTACCAAAGCAACAGCCCAGCCCCCCTGGCCAGCTCTGTCCAAAGCTGCCCCATGCCCCTTCCTCCCCTCCCAGCACCAGGGTCCACGTGGCACCAGCTCCCCCTCACCCCGAGGATCAATTGGTGCATTTTGCTTGTGCCATAACTAGGTGCCCTGCACCATGGGGTGAGTCACTGGCAGGGGGCTGGCTCAAGCAGACCCTGCCCATGTGGGTCCCCCTTCCTTCAGCCAGAACAGGCTGGGCCTGAGTTGGGCAGGGTGAGCCCTGTCTGTGCTCGCCGGCTGCTGCTCCAGGCTCTGGCCCCTGCCAGGCTCCCAGGGAAAGGGAGCGTGTTTGCCCCCATCTGCCAGGGCTTAAATGCCAAAGATGCCCCTGGCCTGGGTGCCCAGCCATGGGCCTGCTCAAAGCTCCAGGCCTTCCCCACGAAGCCCAGGTGCGCATGGAGCTGCCCTGCACTGCCACAGTGGGCTCCAGCCAGGAAGCCCCGCTTGAGGGGCTCTGCCATGGGCTAGGCACTGTGATCCCTCCTGGCCTTGAAATCCCTCTTCCAGCCCCTGCCACCCCAGGAGCAGGACTGGGTCCCTGGGCAGGGGGTGGGGGAAGAGGCACTGCAATGGGGTGACCCAATTTCAAGCCCCCCGCCTCCATGGAGCTGCTGTCCCTAGGTGTCGAAATGCAAACGCTAGAACCAATGGCAGATTCTGTGCACGGGGCCTGTCTGTGGAACAGGCCAGGACGGACCCGCGCCTGAAGCTTTAATGGGCCGGACAGCACCGAGCAGCTGGCCCAGAGCCGCTAACGCCCAGCCAAGGAGCAGAGCCCGGCCCACAGGGAACAGGAACCGGACCAGAGCTGAGCAGGGACCTGGGAGCTCCCTCTGGCCGAGGCTGGAGACAGGAGCACGACCTGGCCCCTCTCCCCAGACGCTGAAGCCAAGGGTTTGAGACGCGCAGCTGCTGCCCCTGGGGCAGGGCTGGGGGGGCTGCTGAGGCTCTAGGCAATGGGGTTGGAGGAGCCCTGCATGGCACAGCCCCTGGGGGGACAGCCCCAGCTTGGGCTTAGAATCATCTTAGCTTGAGCCCCTTAACTCCACCCCCTTCCTGCCTTCACAGGCTCCAGCCTCTGCCCCCACCTTCCCTCTAGCACCCCCCACAGCTGCATTTAACAGCCCAGAGCTCCCCCCCAGGGAGCAGTGGGGCCTGGGCAGCAGCTGGGCGTTCAGCCATGGGAGCCGGAGCGCAGGGCCTGGGCATCGTTCCTGACTGTGTTAAAAATAAATAAAATGGAGAACGAAGCCTGGCAGCATGTGGTGTCCTTGGGGGTGAGCTGGGGGGCTGCAGGGGGTGGGCCGGGCATCCTTCCCAGGGCCCAGCTAGTGACAGAGCAGTTCCCTGCCCTGGGCCCGGGGGAGACAAATGGGGCCTGTGCTCCCATCACAGGTCCCCCAGTCCCGCTGGAGGCCACCATGCAAACAAGGCCCATAGCCTGAGCATAAGGGGTGGGGGCAGAGCTGGCCTCCTAGCCCACCCCTTCCCCAGGGGCAAGGGGGGTACAGCCCCACTCAGCTGCTAGCAGAAGCAGCCCCTGGCTTCCTGCTCAGGGCAGCATAGGGAAGCCCAGGCCCCTCCCTGCCGGTAAGTCAGGCACCTGCTGAAAGGCTAACAGCACAATCCAGAGCTCCCCCCCAGCCCCCAGTTCCCCAGAGGGGAGGGGGCCGAGCCAGAGCCAATCTTCCCCAGGGCAGGACAGGCACCCCGCTGGAAGGGCTGTGCTGCCTGCACGCAAGGCCAGGAACTGGGTTCTCACCTGCAGCCCCCTCGCCCCAGGGAAGGGGCAGGAACACACAAGGGGAACTAGGCCCCAGGCCTGTGACTTGGCAGAGGAAGCCCAGGAACCTCAGGCCCCAGCTGCAGCAGGGGCTGGAACTTGCTCAGCTGATGTCCCGGGCATGGACCCCTGCCTGTGGGGAGTCCATCTTTCTGCTGCAGTGCAGGGACGGGGGTGGCCCTGAGCCAGAGCTAGCCAGCCCCCTGTCCTCTCACCACCTCACCCAGGAGTACACATGGGGCAGAAAGGATCTGGCCTTCCCTTCCTCCTGCCATTTCCCACGAGCTGGGGGCTTGGAGCCCAGCAGAGTTATGGAAGGCCAGCCCCCAGGGCAGGCTGGGCACATAAGAACAGCTCTACTGTGTCAGACTAAGGGTCCATCTAGCCCAAGGTCCTGTCTGCCGACAGCGGGCAGTGCCAGGTGCCCCAGAGGGAATGAACAGAACAGGGAATCATCAAGTGATCGACCCCTGTTGCCCATTGCCAGCTGCCGGCAAACAGAGGCTGGGGACTCTATTCCTGCCCATCACTGATGATGCGTTGGAGAGGTTTGAGCGGGTAGCTGCTGTGGTGCGGTGTGCAGTTACTGGTGAGAATATGCTTCAGGTTGGCGGGTTGTCTGTGGGTGAGGACTGGCCTGCCACCCAAGGCCTGTGAAAGTGAGGGACTGTTGTCGGGGACGGGTTGTAGATCCCCGATGATGCGCTGGAGACTATGTATGCTACCAGCTCAAACCTCTACAACGCATCATCAGTGATCTACAACCCATCCTGGATAAATGGACACAAATCAGATATTAGGAATGGCAATATACAAAAACCTGTAGGAGAACACTTCAACCTCCCTGGCCACACTATAGCAGACCTTAAGGTGGCCATCCTGCAGCAAAAAAACTTCAGGACCAGACTTCAAGAGAAACTGCTGAGCTTCAGTTCATCTGCAAATTTGACACCATCAGCTCAGGATTAAACAAAGACTGTGAATGGCTTGCCAATTACAGAACCAGTTTCTCTTCCCTCGGTGTTCACACCTCAACTGCTAGAACAAGGCCTAATCCTCCCTGATTGAACTAACCTCATTATCTCTAGCTTGCTTGCATATATATATATACACACCTGCCCCTGGAAATTTCCACTACATGCATCCGACAAAGTGGGTATTCACCCATGACAACTCATGCTCCAATACATTTGTTAGTCTTTGCTGCTGAAAATCTAAGTGCACTATATCCACTGGATCTCCTTGGTCCACATGCTTCTTGATCCCCTCAAAGAATTCTAGTAGATTGGAGATGCATGATTTCCCTTCACAAAAACCATGTTGACTCTTTGTCAACAAATTAGGTTCATCTATATGTCTGACAATATTGTTCTTTATTATAGTTTCAACGAGTTTGCCCGGTACTGAAGTTAAGCTTACAGATCATCTCTGGAGCCCTTTTTAAACATTGGCATCACATTAGCTCTCCTCCAGTCATCTGGTACTGAAGCTGATTTAAATGATGGTTACAGACTAGTTAGTAGTTCTGCAATTTCACATTTGAGATCCTCCAGAACTCCTGGGTGAATCCTATTTGTCCTGGTGACTTATTACTGTTTAGTTTATCAATTTGTTCCAAAACCTCCTCTAATGACACCTCAATCTGGGACAGTCCCTCAGATCTGTCACCTAAAAAGAATGGCTCAGGTTTGCGCATCTTCCTCACATCCTCAGCCATGAAAATCAACGCAAAGAATTCATTTAGTTTCTCTGCAATGGCCTTATCGTCCTTGTGTGCTCCTTTTGCACCTCGATCGTCCAGTGGCCCCACTAGTTATATAGCAGGCTTCCTGCTTCTGATGTACTTAAAAAAAATGTTTGCTATTACTTTTTGAGTCTTTGGCTAACTGTTCCTCAAATTATCTTCTTGGCCTTCCTAATTATATTTTTACACTTCATTTGCCAGTGTTTATGCTCCTTTCTATTTTCCCCACTAGGATTTAACTTCCACTTTTTAAAGGATGCCTTTTTGCCTCTCACTGCTTCTTAAACTGTGTTGTTTAGCGACAGTGGCTCTTTTTTGGTTCTCTGTTTTTAATGTAGGATACACATTTAAGTTGAGCCTCGATTACTGGGTCTTTAAAAAGTGTCCATGCAGCTTGCAGAGATTCCATTTTTGGCACTGTGCCCTTTACTTTCTGTTTAACTAATTTCCTCATCTGTGTCTCATTCCCGCATCAGAAATAAAATGCTACAGTGTTGGGCCACTGTGATGTTTTTCCTGCCATGGGGATATTAAATTTGGTCACTTACCAAACGGTCCAACTATATTCACCTCTTGGACCAGATCCTGTTCTCCACTTGGGACTAAATCAAGAATTGCCTCTCCCCTTGTGGGTTCCAGAACCATCTGCTCCAAGAAGCAGTCATTTAAGGTGTCAAAAAACTCCCTCTGGATCCTGTCCTGAGGTGACATGTATGCCCCAGTCAAGAGGGGGATAACTGAAATCCCGCTTTAGTATTATTGAGTTTATTTTAATAGCCTCTCGTGTCCCTGAGCATTTCACCGCCCTGGTCAGGTGGTCAGTAATATAGCCCTACTGCAGAAAGGGAGAAAAACGCCCACTTGCTATCAGGGCAGAGCTGACAAATTCTTCCACACAGTTTGAAATCGTCCAAGTGTTTTGTTGCAGTGCATTTGAGCAGCAGCACACGGGAGGGGAACATCCCTTCCTGTCACCCTCGCAGCTATGGGGAGTAAAGACAAAGGGTTAAAGCCAAAATGTTCCAGTTCAGCCCAACCCAACTTCTGCAGCCCCGCGGTGCTGGATGATTGGCCAGGGCTGACGGGACAGGGCTCCTTCAGTGCAGGTCTTACCCAGCACAAGCCTGGTCCGGCTGGGAGCGAGCCGTGCCAGGTGCTGGCTGCAGGTCTCTCCTTAGCACTGCGGCACAATGCAGCTGTAAATGAAGATAGACGCAGGTGTCTGCATGGGAAGCGGAGTAGCAGAGGGTGCAGGATCCAGGCATCTGGCTCAGCTGTTTGTGCCCATTTCGCCCCAGCGGAAACCTCGTGGTAGGTTTAACCTTACAGTGACGCGAGGGGCAGGGCTGGCCCAGGAGTTATAGCCAACAGCCAGGCAGCAGCGAGGGCAGGGCCACGTGGCCATCCCTGCGCTCTTCACAGCCACCTCCATTTCGGTGCCCTTCTCCCCGAGGCTCCTGAGGGCAGCCCCAGCTGAAAGCTTTGTGGTTCAGTGGTCGGCTCGAGGCCCCTTGCAGGCAGGAAGGTGAGGAAAGATGTTCAGATGTGTCCAGGAGGCTCCCCCAGGAGCCTAGCTCACAACACTGGAGACTATGCTCTTGGCCTGAGGGGGGGGCGGGGGGAGGGTCATTTGGTGCAACCTGAAAAGGCTTTTCCATCTCTCCTGCTATTTCCATGAAGCACATCATTAGCCTCTGGAACTCACTGCAACATGCTGTCATTGAGATCAGCTGTTAAAAAAGGCATAAAGGGAATCACCCAGCGAGAATAATATCCAGTTAGAACAGCAACAAGGATCCAAATGTTCCCTCTTCAGGACATGAGCCAATCCCCAAGTGCAGGTGCAAAGCAGACACTTCCAGGGAAAGGCAGGCAGGGGAATTGCTGCCTGGCAGGAAATTGCAAGATTTTGAAACATGGTTTAATCCCACATGGGGATGAAGAGTCAATCTCAGAATTTTGGCAAACCCCCCCCTGCCCCCCCAAAAAAACTATTTTGTTTTATTTCTAGAAACAGATAGTTCTGTAATTTCTCACTAAAACTGATCAATGTGTTTCATGGGACTAGATTAGACTCAGCGTTTTCTGAAGGAAAAACGATTCCTATGGAAATGTTTCTGCCAGCTAGAGGGGCAGTGACATGTTCCGGGGGGCTCTGCTGCCAGGTGAGAGCTGATCTCCCTCGCCTTCTCTGGGGCACCACCCCACTCCAAATGCAACGCACCAGCCTCATAAAAAGTTATAAATCATTCCTTTCTTTATTAAACATAGCTTGCAAGTGATAAATATTACAAAGTTTTTTTAATCCTTTCTCCAAAAATTAGCTTATTTTTAACCAGTCACTGCATAATCGCTTGGCAGTATTTAAACAGCTTTTGTTTTTTAAACCAGATTTCAAAACACAATGCAAAAGAAACTTAAAATTGTGCAAAAGGCCTGGTTTCCCCGCCCACCTCTCGGTTAGCTAGGCTGCAGGTGTGAGGCTGGGACCCCTTCGCTTTGCCATGCTGTACCCCTTGCTATCCACCCCGACTTCTCCCTCCCCTCCGAGCTTGAAGGGCATTCCTCAGTGCGGCTATGGAGTCAGGACCAGGGCGGAGCACGGCACCAGTGCCTTTGCGGAAAGGAGGCCTCTGCTGAGAAGTCAGATCCAGCAGCACCCGTCCAGGGACGTCGGGCACTCAAGCCGGTGATTCCAGGCCCTGAGCAGCCAGACTGGAAGCAGCTACGGAGAGGAGTTTGTGGAAGTGGGGAGCGATTTTGCGTGCCCAGTCTGAGATGCCTTAAAGGGACCTAGCCTTCCAGGAAGGGCTGCCCAAAAAGCCAGGCCCCTTTGCAAGGCTCCAGTTGGGCCTCTACAATCACCTGTGAAGATCTGGGCTACACTTGGTGGCAGGAAGGGATGTGACAACACCTGGGCCAACCCTGGGAAGATCTGCTGAGAGGCGCGGTGGTTCCTGCTCTGAAGTGCTATGCTAAGGGGAGCCTCTCGCTCCCACTCCTGAGCAAAGCTTTACTGCCTTTCCTTCGCTCCACTCTGTCACAGCTAGCCACCGCTTGGTGGAGCAAGCTGGATTCCAGCCTGGCTGGAGAACTCAACTTCCTGCTCGGTTTCAGCCATGCCAACTGGGCGCAGATACAGTGAGAACACGCTGGAGGAGGAGGGCAACGACTGGCTCCCAGCTCCCAAACAAGTTTAGCAAGAGTCGCTGATCTGGAGTCTTTCCAGAGCAGAGCTGCACGTGCTGGTGACAGAGTGCAAACAGCTGCTGCAAACAGAAGTCTGCAAAATGCACTGGAATTGTCTCTGTCCTCTCCAAAGCCTCCTGGTGCAGCCCTATGCCCAGCCTGTCCCTACCACAGCACCCCAAGGGAATGGGGTCTGCCCTGGAGCTGCTTAGCCCGTTTCTGAGCCAACCAGTCCCTCCGTCAGTGCAGCCTCTTTGCCATGTAACAGCTGGAGGGGCTGAGGGGGCTCGTGGGAGGGAAAGCATGGAAGTGAGACACACACACACCCTTCTCCACCCCCAGGAGAGGAGGCTGTAGCTTCCCACCCCACTCAGTCCAGTGCATTTCGGTCCCCTCCCGTCATGCATAGACGGCTGGGGCAGCCTTTGCTGCTGGTACCAGGAGCCCAGCCTGAAGGGGATCAGTCTCTGGGTGTTCTGGTGCCGTTGATCCCTGGGCCCTCTGCTCCAGCTGCCAACACCAGGATGCTTGCAGGGAAGCGGGTGGGTGCATGTGGTGACATGGAAGGCTTCAGAGGAACCAGAAACTGGCAGGCAGGGGTGAGGGGGACTGGAGAGAACAAGCCATTACCCAGCCCTGGGGAGCAGAGACCCCACACAATGGGCCCCCCTGGAGGCTCCCCTTCTTCCAGGCTGAGGGGAACGCTAGGGCAGCCCTACCGCGATGCTGCTCACCCCACGGGGGTTTGAGAACAGGTGCAAATGCTGAGAGGATTTTTCCAGCAGGTCAAAGGGTGGGCAAGCAGGTTCTGAGCCTGGGCTGGTCAGAGCAGGACCCGCCAGGCTGCGTCCACAGGAAGGAACCCAGCTGGGGTGAAGGGGGTCTCCAGGTGGGATCAGTTGCAGGGAGCATAGGCGCTGGCTGGCTTAGACTTGGGTGCCACTGGAGGAGGTGGTGACAAGAAGCCAGGGCTCCAAAGGACTCCGGATCTTGCAGATGCACACAGGGAGTCTGGCCAGGCATTGATAAGACACTCAGAACCCAGTGCCAGCACCTTTATGTCGGACCAACAACTGCTTCCGCTGCCCCTCCACGGGAGGGGCCAACGGCCACAGGAATCCTGGGGCAGCCGTGCTGAGAGCAGCCAGTCAGCGCACTGGAGACCACTCATCTCAAGCTCTCTGGATTGCCATAGCTGCTGGAAACAGATGTTCCCCCCATTCCCAGCAGCCGGGCTGAGAAGCTCTGTACCATTTCATCCTGGGTCCCTGCCTGTTTTGGATTCCGCTCAGCGCCTGCACGGCCTCTGGCTGGCAGAACATGAAGGAAGCCGCACACCGCAGGTTGTCATAGATGTATATTGTATATATGCCAACGCAATAATAAAAACAGTGCAAATACAATTACAGTTCATAATACTTGTCCCCACCCCGGTCCCACTCCCCAAGATCCGGATGCTCCCCACGGGAATGCACCCCCACTGCTGGTTAGAGACACATCACGAGCTGTAAACCTAACGCTGGGGGAAGAAACTTCCTGCCTCCACTGCACTGGGGGTGCTGGTAACTTGTAGGGTCCTTCTTTGTGTGTGTGAAAGGCACAGATTTGGGAGGTGGCGATTGCCACCAGTGCATTTCTGCAGGCTGGCAGTTCCCGCCCGGACAAGAGCGCCAGCCCCTGGGATCTTCGCCCTCTGCAGCTGTCTGACTCTGCTCCCCTACCCCACCCGCCGGAAACCACCCCTTTTGCACGTTTCAGGTCATACACAAAAGGTCACACTACAAAAGGACGTAACAACTTTCACAATATCCATGGCGAGGCTGTTTTTTTTTGTTTTGTTTTGTTTTCTACACAATGTACAACTGTTTTTAATGTGTCAAGAAATAGCTTATATACACGAATGAGTCCTTGTTATAACATTTCGGCAGCAATATCATAAGCTAATTAAGATCTTGTTGGGGTGGGTGAGCGGAGATGGGTGAGGGTTAGAGAAGAAAGGGGGAGGGATGGGTTATGCCTTTGGAGGAACAAAAAATAAAACCCCACTAAGCGTTCACAAGCAGCTCTACATCTAGCTGTAAAAGAAAAGCTAACTGAAGCGGGGAAAAAATCCCTATTTCTGTATCTAAAAAAAGAGACAATTTTCTACCGTACATCACATCCATAAAGGGGGAGGGGCACTTTACCAGGGATTGGGGGTGGTCGCGCGCTGTGGTCAAGACAAAAAAATTAAAACCTGTGCAGATCACAGACAAAGCAAGCATCTTAATTCCCCTTAGACACAGAGATCAGTAGGCAGAGTGAGGTGGGAGGGGTGGGGTGTCAAATACTGCAATGAACCAAACTGCTGGCTGTAGTCGGACACTCCACCATCCCCAGCGGCAGTGCAAGGGTCTAGGCACCAGAAACTCCCTGGGGATTTAACCCGACGAAGCTGGGGAGATTCCCCAGTGGAGGGGGTAAGGTGCCCAGGGCAACAGGAAGAGTGAAGGATGGGCTCTGACGACTGGGGGATGAAAACACGAAGCAGCTGCCGTTCTTGGTGCTCCCAGGTTTACCAACACGACTTGACGCCTGCTGACTGCTGTGCAGTGAACCCAGCCCAGGGCCCAAAGGGAACATTTGCTCTGTGCTTTCTAACTCAGGGTACCCCTCTGCGAAGTGTGGGAAGAACCTGCTGTTGCAGGAAGTGTTTACAGAACCAAGGAACAAAACCCAGAGACGAGGTTCAGCCCCCCAGGCCTGCTGGAGATGAGAATTTCTGTTTCATGTGAACAGCTGGGGCTGCACACAGGGAGAGAGCCCCTTAGCACCACAGAACCCATCGATGTGTGGACACACACTTCCAGGACAAGCGTCAGGGGAGAGGGGGGATTCATGAGTGATTTTACGATTCAGCAACTGATCAGCAGGAGTGTAGGACCACGGAGAGGGGGGAAAACAGCTGCGGGCCAAGTAATATGACTGGCTCCCATCGCTGGCTGGGTCTTGAGAACAGCGCTCTGATGACATCTGCCAAAGGGAAGGAGCGATTCAAGGCTACAGCCGGCAACAGATGGGCCAGCACGGTCTGAGCAGGCCCCACCTATCCCAATAAAGCCACTGTGCACCTCCAGCACTCGATGGACACCCGGCAGCCCACGCAACACCCCTGTGAGGCAGGGCAGTAGGGAAAGAGAAAGGTGAAGTGACTTACCCAAGCCCACAGACCTGGGAGTAGAACTGGGGAGTTCTTGGCTCCCGGACCCATGCTCGGACCACGCTGCCTGCCACAGACGCAGGTCAGCCTTCACTGCACTGGGTCAGACAGGGTGATCTGCGAGGCCCGGGCTGCAGGATGGAAATAAATCTATAAGCAAGCGACAGGGAATTTTCCTTTCACCAACCACTGCAATAATCCAGCTGGGGGACCCTGAACCCCTTCCCAAGAAATTTCACTTAGCATCATTACTGGTAACTTGCTCTGACAATTAACTAGCGCACCAGGCCCCAGCCACAGGACTCTTTTAAGTATTGCACATTTTTAATCTTCATCTCAACCAATCTGCTTGGGCCACTTGGTACCTCTCGGTAACACCCACTAGGGTAGATGGGGGCAGGGGACAGCGGGATAAAGCCAGCTCCATGTCCAGAGGGGGGCACAAAGAACGGGTTGATCATTTCTCGGGTTTATCAAAGTGCTTCCCGCTAAGCACAGCAGGTTGATACGGAGAATCAACATCCCAGGGCCGCGCCAGCTACAACGGCAAACCACAAAACAAAAGAAAAAAAAGCCGCTGCGCATTCCACTAGGTTCCAAAAAATCCCTTCGCCTCTGGGGGTCCCGGCCACACATCCACGCCCCTCGGGTATTGTTAAGTGCTCACTGGATCGAGGGAGTGGGGGGCACTGAAGCAGAGACAGGGGAAGGGCCTGTTGTACCAGCACGTGCCCCCTCACCTTGAGATGATGGGGTGAGGGAGAGGAGAAGTCTGCATAGGAATGGGAGCAGGTAGGGAGGGCCTAGTTCTTGCACTGATACAGACCCTCCTCGCCAAAGACACGGGTAGGCGTGCAGTGCCTCTTGGGGAGAAATCCTGCTGGCTTTCAAGGGAAAGGCATCAGACCTCCTTCCTCAGTCACTCGGCAGCTCTCCATTCAGACTATGGCATTTCAGGTATTGCAGCCACAGCTACCAAGCAGGGACAGTGGCGACGCAGCACAGGGACATGCTGGAGAGAAGGGTACCTCTTCCCAAACAGCAGGTACTGCTGGGCACCCCAACAGTGAAACTCCATGCGAATGGCGACTTAGCACTTCATTGCACAATTAATGTTCCATCAGGAAACGCCTTCCAAGGAGGGCAGGGTTCCCCCTCAGAAGCAGCAAATCAAGCATATTTGCTTGGTTTTGTAACAGTTTGGCCAAGGAGGTTCCCCCCCCTGCATTTACATAATTCAATGAACAGTAAGTGGGAAGGCTCAGCACCAGGGTCCTGCTCCCCAGAGGGCAGTTCTGCTGGGCATCTTTCCAGGGTACCGGCGAGGAGCTGGTGCCCGCTGCTGCCAGGAGATGGTTCTGCTCTTTCCGGGTTCAGGTGCGGGCCCTCTGGGCGCTGGGTAAGTGCAAATAGAGGGATCTGGAGAAGAGGACTCAGCTTGCTCTTGGCTTGGATTTGCTAACTCATCCAATCCAATCCATGCGCCCTGCAATGCTTCCTGCTCGGCCGCTGGGATGCGTACAGCTTCCTGGGGTCACGAACGGAGAGCACAACGGCAGGGGGGATTAAAAAGGCTTGAGGCCCCTGTGCCCTTTGGCAGTTCATCACAGTCCCTCAGAGAACTTCAGCTTCTACACAGGGAGCATCAGAATTACTGGGAGACAGAAACACACACACTAGGCAGCATCACGGGGCCGCTCCTGGGCACACGCCCCAGCCATTCCCGCTGCACTGCATTATGGGGTCTGGTAACACAACTGATGGGATTCCCTGGCACAACTCGCCATCCCTTGCACTGCACTGTCAAACACAGAGATCTGCATCCAGCCACACGGGCTGCAAGTGGCAGGTGCACTGCACTGGAACACAGCTCCTTCACACCCTAGGCTGCCTTCCTCCAGGGAGACGACATGCTCCAGTAACATCTGCATGTGGCCAAGCTGTTACGGACCAACCCCTCAGCGAGATTCAGTTGGATGCATCCACAGAAGCTCTGTCCCTTACCTCTTTTGGTGAGCAACTCAAAGAACGCAAGTCCTAATTCACCCTACTAAGTGCATAGAACAGCTGTCCAAACACCAGCACACTGCCACCTCTCCCCCCTCCTCCCCTCGAGTCAGCACTGACCACCCTTTACAGATGGTCACTTGGAGTAGAGCGCATGCTCTTTAAAAGAAATCTCTGGAAAGGAAAAAAGTTTAACCCTCCATTTAGCAGAGGAAAAAAAAAAACAATTAAAAATTCTATGCTTTGTCATTACAAAAAGTAGCATCAAATGAGCATGAACACACGTCTAGTGCTGATTTCAAGCAGACAATTGTCCTGACCTTGGGCAAGGGGAATGACCTCACTGCTATAGAAAACCAAAGAGAAGAGTTAGGTTGGGAAAGGACAGGTCGCTGAAGTTTTGAAATGTTTTTTTTTGTCTTTTTCCCGTGTATGGTAGGCACCAGTACAGGCACTGCATGCGACAGAAGTGGGGAGGGAGGGGAAGGGTCAATAGGCGTTATTTCTGTCCGCTGATGGACTGCGATATAGACCGTGGTGGGATCATATCTAAAAGGTATTCCCGCTGCCGGTCTGCCAAGCTCGATGCTTTGTGGCCTCCGATCCCAGCATTCAGGTATGCAATGTTAACACCTAGAGGGGAGAGAAAAGCAAGTGGACAATTACTCCTGTGACACACCCAAACCCACCCCGCCCCACAGAGCGCAGAGGGGGCCAGCTTAACAGAACTCCCTGTAAGAGAAGACTCCACCCCCTATCCCTGCAGCACAGGTCTGTCCCCTACACGAGCCAGCATCCTGTTAAGCCACGAGGTTTCCATGCTGTCCTTCAGGAGCATGCACCAAGTCAGGAGCAAGTGTGTGCCAGGAATAAATTAAGGTTCTACAAGGTCCCTATTGTCCTTGACTGATATCATTACGCTCAACAGTAATTAGTACAACTGACCCCTATTTATTTTAAAGGCCATTTGGTTACAGAATCAATGAAAACACAGGCCCAGCCTTATAATACAAAGCCACTGTCCCAGAAGGACACACGAGCTGTGATCAGCTCTCTTGTGTGTCAGAGCACTGAGCAGCCAGCCAGGCAATATTAGCACTTGTGCAGGGTCTCCAACTTCCATGCACTTGACAGACATTAACCTGTCCTCCCAGCGACCCTCAGGTCAGGAGGATTATCGGTTTTAGAGATGGAGGAACTAGAAGTGCCCCGGAGCAGGTCCCCCTCAGCACAGAGAGTTCCTGCACTCAGGCCACTGGTCACACTCCGAGGAGCGGACGCCCAGCCTCCCTTCCCATTCCGCAGGCCAACGCTTGACATTACCTGGCATACCAAGGAGACCACCCGCAACAGACAGCTGGGGCGCCTGTGCGAAGTTGGACAGCATCGAGCGGGCAGAGGTGGGGATGCCACGCTGCAGAGTGCTCTGGGGCTGTGGAGCCTGTGGGCAGGAAGAACGAACAAGTGGAAAGTGAGCAGTACACAAGCACTCCACCTCTTCCAGGAGCAGCACCAGTGAAAGAACAAGGGCCATGCAGGGCTCTGGTCATAATCCACACCCACTAACAGATCCTGACCCAAAACCCAGCTCCAGCCTGGGCATGTCAGGCAGCTTTGGTTTCACTAGGCAGGGACAGGTGACCTATTTAGAGCTCCCATCTCTGTTGGAAAAAAAAAGGCAGAAAGGTCCCAGACCAGTGTCAGAGCAAAATAGTGACCAACCTTGACAGGTCATTGACCGTCTAGCAGCGGGTGCAGGTGGGAACAGCAAGTGAGCAGCAGCCAGAGACGAGGGGCTGCTCTCTGCCTTGGTCCCTGTCTTGAAAACCCAACATTTGCCAGTGACTGATTCCAGGCCTCAGGCAGCCTTACCAGGCTGGGAGCTCACTCCGTTGCCGGCTCCCCCTGCTGGCTGATCTGGGACTGACAAGGGGGTTTACGCCTTCCTGGCACTTGGCACGGAGGTGCCAGGGGAGCACCGCAGGGCAGGCAGCAGAGGGAGATCAAGCAGCTCAGAAAGCTGTCCCCATCACCTCTGCTTGTAGACCCGGTGCCACCCAGACTCAGGATCACTGCAGCGCCTCCGACTACTACAGCGTGTGGACAGGGGAAGAATTACAAAGGGATGGTGATACTGAGAGGGAAAGGGCTCACAAAGTACCAGGGATGGATGGGAAATGGCCCCCAGCATTACAAAGAGCTGTTTGGAGGCGACAGGATAAGTCTCTCAAGGCTGGTCTGACACAGCAGAGCAGAGACTCAGCGCCCCAGCTGCATGGGCACTGGCTCTGGCCATCAGGACGATGCATTCCACCAACTGAAAAGGCCAACCCCTTCCCGCTGTGGCCTCCCAGAGGCTGGCGGGCTGCTGTCACACACAGCTGGAGCTGCTCACCTGGCGGAGTGTGTGGTGCCTCATGATGGTCTCCTGTTTGCTGACACTGGACACGGCAGGAGCTGCCGTGGGAGATAAAGCTGCCTGCTGCTGTAGCCTCTGCTCAATTTCCTGCAGGAAGCAGAGGCATTTTAGAGCAACACACAAGGGGCAAATTTAGGAGCATTTACCCCACTGGCGATTTTCGGTGATATGCAGGAACAATCCCTTCTCTGGGGCCCTTATGGGCAGCAAGGTCAGTGTACAGCAGAGAGAGTCCCAATTAAATCTGCTGCCTATGCTGGGGGGCCAGGGAGGCAGGGGTAGAAAAAATGCCAGGGAAAGCCAGCCTTGGGATCCTTCTGCCCTCAGAGCAAGAGGAGCGCAAGCTGCACGTGATCTGGTTACTGAGCAGCCCTCATTGACTCTCCCCTTCCTCCCAGTGCTCCCAACACCCCTCTGCCTGAACTGTTGCCCAGGGTCTGATGTTTGCTGGAGATTGTAAACTGTCCATCTAGGTCTGGAAAATGCCTTGTGCACCAGCAGTGATACACAAGGCCAGCTAATCAGCTCTACGCAGAGCAAAGGGTGTCCCAATTTAGTCTGGGGTGTGGATTGCCAGACCGGTGAGAGCTGACCAGACTGGCACTAGAGAGAGTATCCTAACCTACACCCCCCAGTTCTGGACCAGGACAAACAGGGGCTAGCTGGAGTCCTTGCAAAGGAAGTGGCTTGCAAGGGCCAGGTGGGGAGAGCAGCAGCGTCAGGAGATGTTCCCAGTATTCCCATCCCACACAGGCTGAGTCACAGATAAACCATCCCGGTGGATCTTGGCAGCCCTGAGTATGTGGGGGTCAATGCTGCCCACTGGAGACCCACTGGACTTTACCGGAGCTTTTCAAAGTGTGTCCAGTTGCCACTGGTCTCCACAGGGAGCTAGGCAGCTCCTGCCCTCAGGGGGAGCTTTTCAAAGGCACAGAGTGACTGAATGCTGCAGCTCAGGAGTAGCTGGCCATTGGTCCCTCGCTGAATTACACATTCCCCAGCCCGCAAGCCGGGCCACAGGCCGCTTCCTGCATGGACCTCAGTTGGCTGAAGTCTGTTCACCTGACCCAAGTGATAAGGGAGGGAGGAGAACCCAGTTAGAGTCTCTGACATCAGTGCAGCTTCTCCCCCTGCCCTTGTTCTCAGCTCCTGCTGCTAAGCTCTAACCCCCACACTATGGTCACCATCCATCCGAAAAGGGAGTCGGCAGGACTTCGTTCAGAGCCGCCCTGCACTGCTCCCCACTGAGCTGCTCTGGCCGGGGAGCAGAGCTTCCCAGCAATGGTGGCAGCAGCTAAGTACACTGCACCTATAATGCTCCCAGTCACAAGTGGAGGGACAAGTCCAACTCCAGGCCCCCAGGATGTTCCTTTGGAATCACTCTTGCGGCTCGGCAGGGGTGCAAACCACTCTGCAAACACCAAGTATGGAGGTAGGCAAATGTGCCCATGCGACAGCTAAGCAAACAGGCACTGAGCAATTAAGTGACTTCTCCATATTACAGGAAGGCTGGGGCATAACTGGGAACAGAAGCCAGTAGCCCTGACTCCCAGTTCCTAGCCCACTCTGCCTCCCACTGCTAGTGTGGTAAAAAACTTCTCAAGCCATTGGGAGAAGGTACAGAAAGGAAAAGGAGTAACAGACCTCAGGAAATACTCATTCACTGCAGGAGAGGGTCTTTTTTTTTTTTAAAGGAAGTTACTGCACTGAAACAGGCACCCCTCAAGGAACTGCGCGGAGGAAAGGGAACAGATTGCCTCTGCACATGCTGCAAACCCATGCACTGCCAGGGAAGGGAGAAGCCGAGATTGGAAGCAAGACTAGAGCTGGAGGATGGCTGGGTCTCCAGCAGGGTGGGATGGAACTTGCCTGCTCCTGCTGCAGCGCCTTCACGAAGGCGTTCTTCAGCCGGTTGGTGTGCTCTGCTTTCAGCGCCTTCTTCTGATTGGAGGTCATGCACTGCTCGCACAGGATCTTCCCGCTCTTCTCCTGCTTCCAGTGCGGGGTGAAGTCAGTGCGGCACTGAGCACAGACAAAGGGCTCCACGCGGAGGAGGGAAGCGCAGCCTTTGCCTAGACACCACCAAGAACAGGTTAATGGAGTGGCACGGACTCCCCCACAATCATGGAGACAGAACCAACCTGCACCCTTCGCTTTGTTAGGAGAACCTGGGTCAATGGAAGGAAGGGGCACTCAGCACTCAAAGCATGGGGCAGCATTCCCGAAGAGTAACTTTGGATGGGAGCAGACCAGGCTTTGCCATAAGATATGCTCAGGGCGAACATGGCCATGGGTCCTCCCTGTACTGCTATGCATGAGATTCCAGTCTTCTCTCATTCCCAGCCTCTAGGGAATTGCCACAGGAGGCAGCTCTCAGGTAGGGGGCTGCCCAGTTACTGCCCACAAGGATGGAAGCTGCCAGTGGCCAGCTTTAAAACCAGGAGTTAAACCGTCAGGTTCCAAACAGGGCAGACTGACATCTGCTGAGCTCCACTGGAGTTCAGCAGGACAAAACCCAGCAAATGGATGATTTTAAAGAGACTTCATCTAGAATCTGGAATTCCCTCATGCAAACAACTCCACTGGTACAGTGCATCCCTGTTCCAAGCCAGTTACCCTATAGACAGTATTTGCTCCCCCTCTCTAGATACAGATTGTATCTTGCCTAAGAACACTGCAGAGGAATTTACATAACAGAGTTCTTACAACTCTGCTTCTGGCTACTCTTCCTGTTCCCATGGTAACAGACAGAGCACTGAAATCAGGGTGAGGTGCTTTTAAAACAATTATTTCAAAAGAAGGTGCTTTAAAGGCAGGCTGTTGGTGGAGATTCAAAGTCCATTTCCATGGGAATGGCAACAGCGGGCCAGACACAGGAGCCCTGCGCAATTTCAGTGCCAGAGAAGAGGGACTCACAGCGTTTTGCATCTGAACTCCAGAGGCTTGTTTTGTGGGTTTATCCAGGTAAAGGGGTGGGGGGAGGATTCTTTAAAAAGTCTCCCCTTTACCCCCCCACCCAAGGATAGCATGAAGGGGACGAAGCTGACCAGGGACTCGTTCAATGCTTGCTAGCCAATCAGCAGTCTGCTCTCTCCAGGACCACACCGTACGCACGTCAGTTCTCCAGCCTGCTCCCTGCCATTAGCACAGCACTAGGGTTTCAGTGCCCTGGGCACTGCAATGCTAGAATACTACTTAGCACTTTACAGCCATTAATCCCCCCAACACCCCTGTGAGACAGGCAGCCAGGCACAGCCCGTTCTGCAGATCGAAAGCTGGAGGTGGAAAGGTGAAGTGACAGAGCCAGACTCCCATTCTTTAAGCCAAGGATCTCAGCACTAGGCAAAAGGAAGTATGACCCCATTTTACATGAGGGGAAAACAGAGGGAACGTGACTAGGCCAAAGCTACCCATCTAGGAATAGAACCCAGGCATCCTGACCTCAGATCTAGTCACTGCTGTCTTTGTAGTAGTCATGTTGCTCCCCTGGCTTGTAACTCACCTTGACTGTCAATAACACTCTGGACCACCTCCTCCAGCCCCACCATGTAGATGAACTCGCTGTTGGCTGCGCTAGGCAGGAAGTGAAGCAAGGGTGCTGGCGGTTTTGGGGGTGGAATCTCCAGCAGCGTTTTTTCCAGTTGCTTGCGCAGGGCAAGCTTGGCAGCTGCCTGGGAATTGGCAGCATCATTCAGAGCACTGGGGCTGGGGAGTGGGGATGACACCCTGTTCACAGTCCCGGGCTGGATATGAGAGGCAAGGTTCATGTAGATGGCTGAAGAGGTCGTACGCTGGCAAGGAACAGAAGAACTTGACTGCTGGAGGGGGAAAAAAAAAAAAAAAAAAAAAAGAGGGTTAGGGCAGGTGCCTGATGGCCAAGCAAAGAAAGGACAGTGCAATCTGCCTGATGGAACTGGACTCCCTCTGTGGGGACTTGTGAGCACACTCTACTATGGCTCTGGGTAGCCTGCTGAAGCCAGATACAGCTCAGTGTTCAAGACTGAAGTCACTACAACAGAAAGCCAGGGGCCAGGAGGGTGTGTCTTAACCTCTGCCATTAGCTAATCAGCAACATTACAATGCCCCAAGAGACATCTCTGGAGGAATTAAATCTGCATCAAAAATACTCTTCTGCAACATCCTGTAGCCAGCTTAAGGAGCCCCTGGCTCCATGACCACAAACTCAAGCCCTGCACTCGGGTGCCTGCGCCACCCTCATCTGGAGTGTAGGCAGCACGATGTGCTGTGACTCACTCGCTGGCACCATTGCTCGCTGTCAAGTGGTGCTCCTCCACCTTTTGCCTCACTGACCTGGCATGTACCCAAGCACCACCACCACTGCCAGATGGTGTCCCTCTCCTCCCACAGAGGTGTTCAGAATACACCAGCTACCCCCTATTCCATCCCCAGCAGCTATCTTCTGTATCCTCCATTTGCTTGGGTTCTCAGCCCTCGATTCCTTTGGCACACGATAGTCACAAAGCACCTCACAGAACCCTCTGCTGACAGCAGATACAGTATTCAGAACCACTTCCTGCAAGGGGCCAGAGCCACATGTCCAATCAAAGTGCGCTCAGAGGCCGTGGCTGCCCGTCTTCCCCGTTCCAAGTGGCTTTCTCATTTCATGTGGCTGAACATTGCAATATGGGCAAACAGAAGACTGTCCCAACCAGTAATAGAATATATATTTGGTTCTTCAAAAGTTAATTTCCCAAAGCTGCAGAAAATCATCAATTAAACTGATTGGAGGAAAAATTTAGACATCCAGTTCTGTTATCCAATTTTCAAAAGAATGTTGAAGATTGAAGAGGGTGCAGAAAAGGACACAAATTATTCAAGAACTAGAGAAAATGCCTCAATGAGAAACTTAAAGAGCTCAAATTGTTAGGCTTATCAAATGATTGAGTGGTGACTTGATAACAGTATCTAGAGACCTTCCTGGGAGAAAACACTGGGTAATAAAGTGCTCTTTAATTTAGCGGAGAAAGGCAGAACAAGAACCAATGACTGGAAGCTGAAACTAGACAATTAGAAATTAGGCACAAATTTTTAACAGGGTGATTAATCACTGGCTAAACCATTAAGGGAAGTAGTATATTCTCCACTGCTCGGAGTCTTCAGAATCAAGACTGGATGCCTTTCACCAAACCACAGCACTCAATACAGGGGTAACAGGATGAAACGTAATAGCCTGTGATATGCAGGCGGTCAGACCAGATGGTCTAGTGGTGTGTTCCGGCCCTGAACATGCCAAGCTCCACGCCATGTCATGAGGCAGTCGGCATCCTAGCGAGGGCTGCAGCTGACTTAATGTCTTCCCTTTTCAGCAGTTCGCAGCATTCTGCTCGCAAAGCATCTCTGTCTTGGCCTTTTCACACTCGTATTAGTTTCAGCCAAATCATTCACCGGTCCAGAAGACATTGCCTGTGACTTGGAACGTACACATTAGGCCAGCATCTGAGTCACAATAAGCAAGGCCATTGTGCTGAACTGACAACCATGCCCAACAAGCCATGTGAGCATCTGGTTTCTCCAACTTCTGTGATGGAGTTGGCAGCAGAGCCCTTTTCCTAGATCTTTCGAAGACAGTGAAGCCTTGATTCTAGTCAGGCTTTTGACAGTCCCACATGACTCTCATATAAGCAAACTACCAAAGCGGCATCTAGATGGAATGACCAGAAGGTAGGTACACTACTGGCTAAACTCCGTTACCAATGGTTCACTGTCAAACTGCAAGGGCGTATCTAGTGTGGTCTTGAGGTCTACTCCAGCCCTATGAAAGTACCATGCTGTACCCTCCTTATCCACTTGCAGCCCTAGTGGTCTGATTTCCAGATGCAGCCCCAGTGTATCCTGATGTAGGACAAATGATGGCTGTACATTTCTTGCCCTCAAACTGCGAAGAATATTCTGTGATCTTCAGGCTCTTCCTTTCTCTTTGAAAGGAAGGGTAGATACCTAGACTGCCCTATATCAGTCCTCTGATCATTTGATTTGTTACGTTCTTTAAATCTTGTATGGATGATGGCTCTTGCTCCTATCAGCAGCTACAACTTATTCACAAGAGACAAAATTGCCCCAGTTGGAAGGAGGATGTTGTGGATCTGTCATGTGTATCACAATTAGACTTGTTCTGCTGTGGACCTCACCTGTAAGATCAAAGCCCTCTGTAGCCAGCAGTCCCATTATAGAAAGTGTCTCAGTTGAGGATGGGAGGAAGAACCCCACCCCCAAGCCATACTTTTTAGGTGACAAATCTGAGGAACTGTCCCAGAGTGAGGTGTCAGTACAGAAAGACTTGGAACAAACTCATCAGTTAAACAGCGGTAAGTCACCAGGACCAGGTGCTATCCCCCAGGAGCTCTCAAGGAACTTAAACATAAAATTGCAAAACTACTAACAGTGGTATGTAATCTATCACTTAAATCAACCTCGGTACCAGATGACTGGAGGACAGACAACGTAACAACTTTTTAAAACGGTTCCAGAGGCAATCCTGGCAATTACATGCCGAGGAACCAAACTTCAATATCAGGCAATTAGGTTGAAAATATAGTAAAAAAACAGAATTATCAGACACACAGATGAACACAATTTGTTGGGGAAGAGTCAACACAGGTTCTGTAAAGGGAAATCATGCCTCACCAATCTACTAGAATTCTTTGAGGGCATCAAACATATGGACAAGGGGGATCCAGTGGTTATAGTGAACTTGGACTTTCAGAAAGCCTTTGACAAGGTCTCTCAAAGTAAGCAATCATGAGATATGAGGGAAGGTCCTCTCCTGGATCAGTAACTGGTTAAAAAACAGTGGTCCCCAACCTCTTCCATGGGGTGGGTGCCAGACGACGAGCCACCGAGGACCATGGCTAGTGGACAATCATCCGCTGAGAAGCGGCAATGTCAAGAGACATTGCTGCCAAAAATCAGTGCAGTTTCAGTGGCGACGCCTCTTGAGGACGCTCGGCGGTAATTTGGCAAATGCTTGCCCACTGGCCTGTCCACTAGCACACACAGATGCCCCGGCAAGCGCCATGGCACCCGTGGGTACCGTGTTGGGGACCCCAGGTTAAAAGATAGGAAACAAAAGGAATAAGTGGTCAGTTTTCACAATGGAGAGAGGAAAAAAGTGGTGTTCCCCAAGGAGCAGTACTAGGACCAGTGCTGTTCATAAATTATCTGGAAAAAGGGGTGAACAGTGAAGTGGCAAAGTTTTCAGACAATACAGAACGTAGTTAATTCCAAAGCTGACTGGGAAGAGTTAAAACTGGGTGATTGGGCAAAACAAAAAGCAGATGAAATTCCATGTTGATAAATGCAAAATATTGCATGCCGGAAAACAAACCAAACTCTACATCATACACAACGATGGGATCGACATTAGCTGTTGCCACTCAAAAGATCTTGTATTTATTGGGGATAGTTCTCTGAAAACATCCGCTAAATGTGCAGCGATAGCAAAGCTAAATGTTAGGAACCATTGCGAAAGGGAGAGATAGCAAGACAGAAAATATCATGCTACTATATAAATCTATGGCACACCCACACTTTGAATACTGCCTGCAGTTTTGAGATGGGGGGACCAGAAAAGATATATTAGAATTGGAAAAGGTGCCGAGAAAGCCAACAAAAATGCTTAGGGGTATGGAATAGCTTCCATATGAGCAGAGATTAAGAAGACTGGGACTATTCATCTGGGAAGAGAGAATACTAAGGGGGGATATGATAGAGGTCTATAAAATCATGACTGGTGGGGAGAAAGTGACTAGGGAAGTGTTATTTATCCCTTCACATAACACAAGAACCAGGGGTCACCCAAAGACATTAATAGGGCAACAGATTTAATTCAACAAAAAGTATTTCTTCACCCAATGCACAGTCAACCTGTGGAACTCATTGCCAGGGGATGTTGTGAAGGCCAAAAGTATAACTGGGTTCAGAAAAGAATTAGATGAATTCATGGAGGATACATCCAACAACGGCTATTAGCAAAGAGTCAGGGACACAATACCCAGGTATCCTGCAACCCCTGTCTGGCAGAATCTGGGACTGGATGTGATGAACTAGTAATGTTCTTAATGTTTTCTCTGAATACTGTGTTGGTGCCTCAGTGTCCCCATGGCAGTTCTTAAGTATCTGGCAGAGCCAAGGGCCAGTGCAACTAAATGCCTGACACTCTGTCTCCTAGCAACTGATGGCCTGGGCCTCTCTCCTGCAAAGGTGCCAGCTGAAGGTGTTGGAGACAAAGCGATCAGGTGACCTCGTGGCCCGGAAAGGAATGGAGCGGAGGAGGAGGGGCTGGAAGGGGTTGTTAGTCTGGAGCTGGCTGGGGTCGAGGAGTGAAGTGCAGACGTGGGGGGTCTGGCTCATTGCCCCCTAGAATGGACCCGGCCAAGGGGTCCGGTTCTCTATACCTACAAGCTCTGTTTTAGACCCTGTTCCTGTCGTCGAATAAACCTCTGTTTTACTGGCTGGCTGAGAGTCACATCTGACTGCTTCCCCAGGACCCCACTGAGGCGGGCTCGCTGTGGGAAGCACACGGAGGGGCAGAGGATGCTGAATGCTCCAAGGAGAGACCCAGGAGGTGAAGCCGTGTGAGCTTCCTGCACTGAACAAGTCTGCTCCAAGAGAGAGGAGGCTCCCCAAAGTCCTGCCTGGCTTGGTGGGAAGCAGTTCCAGAGCATCGCCCGGTGACTCCGTGACACTGGATAACAGGGGAAGGATCACTCAATAATGACCCTATTCTGTTCACTCCCTCTGAAGCATCTGGCTCTGGCCACTGTTGGAAGACTAGCCCAGTAGCCTGATGGACCATTGTCTGACCCAGTATGGTTGTTTTTTATTTACCCTTCCACTTCTCACCCAGGTTAAGGGTTTATGCCTTTGTCCATGCTTTAGATGTATTTCCATCTAGTGGCTTCACCCTGAGCTTTGCTCTCCTACCGGCGTTTTGAGTCATCCAAGTGCATAAAAAAAACCTAGCTGGCATTTCCCTTCTTATCTCCACCACACTGAATCCAATTTTAAGCAGAAGTAAGAGGTAACTTACCGGCTGGTAGTTGATGGCTGGATTCATGCTTGGAGTTGTAGTGCGGATGAGGCCAGGTTTAGGAGGAACGCGCTGCCCTTGTAACTGGGCGGGGTTCGGAGCAATCACACGCTGTGACATAAGCATATGGGGAAGGGTCGTGTTTGTGGCAGACCTAATGACACTGTGACCCTGTCCAGGGGGGAAAAAATAGCGGACATCAGGCAAACTGGGATTTTGAACAGAATATGTAAAATATAAATGAGTGTAAACATTAACTCAAATTAACTTCTATCTCAATAATCAATTAATCCAACTTTCCCTTTAATCGTTTTGTGTATTTTACATAACCTGGTTTGATTTTGACTGGAGTAAGGTCTGCTATAAAATTAAAGAACTAGCCTCTCAGGTGGAGAGACTGGGATTTCAACTGCAACAAGATCAGGAGATTAAGGATCTAATCTCAGTTACTACTTTCCCAGAATCAAGCAATGCTCTCTGGAAACTGGATCTGCATTATCTAGCTCTGGTGGACCGTCTCAGAAGTTTCACATCCCAGAAACGTAAGTTTCCTATGAAACCAAGTGTTCAGTCTGTCTTCATCTACCTGCCTCTGCAATTAATTGACTGAGCTGGTGTAATCCATGTGCAAAGCTGCAAGTTGAAGAAAAACAAGTAGGTAGTTTGCCAACTACAGGAGGCTACTATATTCAAGTTTCAGAGTCAACTCCACAATGGTTGAAACAGTGCCTGCATTTAAAATACAGTTATAGCGAACAGGATTTCTCTGACTAGTGCTGAAGGATTTTTATTTTACTGTAATGTCACAGACAATGTCCAATAGAATTTTTTGTGGAGTGGGGGAGAGGAAGAGTTCAGAAAAAATATCCTAGTCCATCGAGCCATGCTACCAAAACCACTAACAAAGTGCTTGGTATGGGTTGAACCATAGCAGAAGGTCAGCAACTAGCTTTCCAGACGAGTTCATGTGCAAGGTTCAGAGTTCTCTACATTTCTGGGAGCCATGGCAATGTTCAGACAGGAGGAGGGATTTCTCATTTAAAAAAAAAGAGGTAGATTTAAAAATCTGAGTGCCTCATCCCTAACAAGGCTACTGTTCCACAACTTTCTCATTTCACAAATAAGAAAAACCTCCACAAAACGTGCAAACAATGTGCTTCCTCTTTCCTTAAAGCCCATTTCCTTTACCAGCCTGATCCTGCTGTGAAGTCACAATAGGCTTGACCCCAGAATCGTCACCATAGCAGGGAAACAAATGCCATAAACACAAGGGGATGGTTAACAGGAGGAGAAACTTACCAGTGAGATTTAGACTTGAAACCTCAGCAATAGCAGGCAAGAGAGCTACAGGCAGTAAAACAGCTGAACTTCTAATTCATGCACCCCGTGACACATAATGTAGACTCTCTCACCACCTCACGGCCATGATTTGATGGAGCGTTGCTGTGAGGTTACATTTCTGAGACTTCCCTCTATACTATGGAATATATTGTAAACGCAGCTAAGTGTAAGGGAAAACATTGCTTGTCCAATAAATAGATAAGGCACATTGTAATGTACTAGCCTTGCTTTTCCACTGCACACAGTCACTTAGTCTGAGAATGGGCTGGGTCAGCCAGGGCAAACTAGCAAGATTCTACTGTAGATGGATTGGACAGACTCAACTCAACTGAATGTTGTGCAGATTCCCCCAGGGAAGGGGACACCAGCCCACAGCAGGTGTGGGAGGGAGGCAAAGGGCAATTCAGGAGGCTGACCTGCAAGCATTTTTAGATTTTATAGTTAGTGCAGAACTCTGTTGGAGGCATGTTTTGTAGCAGATGCTTTGATCTGGCTACCAGGCGCCTGTCTAGATTTTTAAGCGGTGTTCATCATTACATATTGCTCTGCTTCACAAAAAAAGGAGTGGCTGTGTAATCTGTGCGGGAGAGTGAACATGATAGCCAAAGCAGAGGGGGTTAATCTGAAGTTATCTGCTAGTGAAGAGAGACACATTTCTGGTAGGAGTTCTTCAAGATGGCAGGAGAGCACTGGGCCCTACAGCAGAGCCGGGTGAAATGCCAAGAAAAAAATCCATATCGCTTGTCAGAGTAAACATCCTGCTCCGCACACGCACACTCAGAGTCCTTGTTCTAGTGAGCTCATACTGTTGGCTTTTCGTTTATCTCCATAACACTAAACAGTGTGTGACATCTAGGATTAGCATTTTTCCAGTAAGCATACATGAAGGTATCTTTGTTAAACAGCATCCAGCTCAGTCTACATTTACCTTCTTTGGGAAACAGCTATTCCAGCGTGATGTTTTGTTTGTGTTTTCCTTTCCTCAGGCACACTGCATTGTCTCAGGACCTAGTTCCACTGACAGTAGCCATCCTTGCTGCTAGACGCACGCTGGTGGATTTCTTTCAGCAGTCTATATGCCAGCAACCTTGCAACTCATATCTGAGTCACTTGCCGCACAGCATGTGATACCAAGCGGTGATCAAACACAGCCTTCCTCAGTACCATCATCATCATCCACATCTTGCACTGTGCTAGCCCTTTCATCCCACAGGACTCCAAAACAATTTGTGCTGTTAAACCACATACCACTTTACTGAAAAGCCTCCAGCTTTGAAACGGGAGGTTAACAGCCGGAATAACCCATTAGTAGCACACACTGCAACACTAGAGAGGGGAAAATCTGCCAGGGACACAGGGTACACTAGAAATCTTCATTATGCAGAACAGAAAAATTATCTTCCAGAGCCTCTTTCAATCAACTGTCCCATACAGAACACAAGAGAGACTAGATGGCAGTGTCTATCTGGTCTGACAGTGGTCACTGCATCTGCATTTTGTGACCACAAACAACAAAGGTAGTTCTATTCACGGAGCTCAGAAGTGCCAACATTTATTTATTGGAAAAGCCATCTCATCTGCAATACGGTTAGAAATTATTTGCAAAGAAGAATTTTTTGGCTTTTTGAGGAAGCATTGTGGCGAACCCGATTTTAATACTGCACATAGAAAGTCTCTGATGTCACTGACAGCAGAGAGTGTCGTCTCAATGATGCTTACCTGTAATGTTCTTAAATTCTGAGGCTCAACTCCCTGGGCTCCAGGCCTGGAGGGAAGCTTGGACAGTCCCTGCTGTCCCATATGGGCAGGAGATGGCTGAACAATAGATGCAGCATTCTGCACAATTGGAGTCTAGATTGAGAGAGAAAACACTGGCATCACTGTGGGGCACTTATGAGAGGAAATGCACAAATGGACTGATCCTGGACCAAGTCTGAGTATGATAAATCAGATGCTAACACTTGAGTGCTACCTAGATTTATCTTTTGCTGCTCTCAAGGACAATGAGCTGGTTTCGTCACAAGAAACAGATATTGCCCAGGCTCTCAAACAGGCACCTAAAGGGAAGCCAGTGTGAAATAAGGGGCTAACTCTAACGCAAGTATCATCCCAAGAGACCTATTTGGCCTTAAGATGTACCACCAAATGGGCTTCCACAAGCCTAACTGAACACACAATTCCATGCACCCACCCATCTCCCAGAACTTCACCTTCTGTACAACATTCTCCTTTTGCAGTTGACTTTGCCTCAGCTTCTTCAGCAACACCAGCCTGGCCTCTTCCAGTCGCAGCTCATCTCGGAGTTGTTTGATAAGCTGCTGTCGCTCCTCTATGCCTTTACCCTGCAGAGACAGAGAATCACTCAGGACTTACATGGTTACTGTTTGGTAGCAAGAGATCGTTAGCGAGAGAATTAACCAACCTGGCCCTCAAACAGTAATTTTGTGCTGTATTAAATCTGAACCAAGGAGGATTCTTGGGGTGAGCTGGAGCATTATCAACGATGTCACTGTACTGCCCACTCTTCCCCTGCAGCTCCCAACCCTCCAAGAGCTTGTGCCCCGCTTGCCAGGGGTAGGGTTCTTTACTGCACCATACTCCAGTTTCTCAGTGAGCAGACTGGATGCTCCTTACCTTAAACATTTCAAGATTTGCTGCCTTAAGTCTTTCTTCCATGCGAGAGCTGGAACGTGGACTTGATGCCTCATTATCGGAAAGGACAATTATATCTGGTGAGGGGGTCAATCGACCCCTGTCCTGGTCACTGCACAGAGGGAAATAAGACAGTTGAACTGCAATGGTGTTCCAAACAGAGACATTTAGAAATCCGTGACCAGTACAACCCCCTCTCACCAAACAGAACCATTTGAGTTTTACACTTCTCCTTATAGCCGCACACGTGAAGCGGCATAAACTGTTGACTTCAAAAAGGAAAGACACTGCTTTCTGCTCACAAACATTCACACTGAAGATAAAAGGATTCACTCCAAATGCCTTCTTCACTAGCAGGTTTCTCTAAGGACAAGGTTAACACACTAGCCCATGTCTGAGACAGACCTGTACACGTTGTTAATAAGGAACTAAATATTAACCAAACAGGGAAATGACAAGTGATTAGGTGCTGAGGCCCTGCATATGAATTAAGGGGGCACAGCAAGCACAACTCCAGACATCTTTGCCTGCTGTTATGCAGACATACTGAAAAAGTCACTGCTACTCACGTGATACTTGAGTTGATAGAGGGGAAAGTGCTCAAAATTTAAGACACATGTAAATACCCCAAACCTATATTCATACACATCTGTTTGAAAAAGGCCATAAGGGAAAAGCTACACAGAAATATTCCGCCTAGTCAACAGACCCAGTAACAAAAAGGAAGAGTAGCTACAGAAGCCTGTCGCTAAGAAATCAATGCTATAATCCTGTGGTAACCGAGCAGAGTTGCATTCATTGTGACATCATTTGGAATAAGGTGGTTACAATAAAACCCCTTCAGTGTCACCAATTTAATGTAATGGAGCTTGGAGAGGCTTGCAAAAACGCCGGACAGTCAAGATGCTAACTAGTGAAAGCACGCTTGGGGTAAGATCCTCTAGCACTGAGTGGCAGACTGACAACTCTCGGGACTTTAGTTTGAATCCACTGCTATGACTGAAGTGGGGATGCAGATTATCTGAAATTTAGCTGGTGAAAGCCAGAAAACAACATTAGGTTAAACCAAAATTAATTCCTAGGCCTGACTGCTCTGTAGCATTTGATTTCAGACAGGACATTAGGCTCAAATGGGCCATTACACACAGATTAAAAGACAAATGCTTTAGAAGTCAGATCAGAAAACTGATTCAGCCCCAGATTCCCAGGTGTCACTGGCAACTCCATGCAGCTAAGAAGCACCTTGACAGCATTAGAATGGGGCAATCTCAACCTCTGACTGCACAACTAGCTCTGCACAACTGGCTGCAGCTGTTTGCACAAGCTCTGCTGTCAGATGGTGGTTTTGGCCTATGCAGTTCCCTGCTGCCATCGCCTTCTGGCCAGCTCACCTTCTGGCCACCAGCGAGACTGGGAAAGCTTTGTTGTCTATCACCATTTGTTATGCATCTTCCACACTACTGGATTTTTATCCCCCACAGCACAAGCACAATGTCCAGTCAGGGGATTATAAAATGTGGTACTCATCTTAGATGAGACAATCTCTGCTGGTGTATAACCATGGGAGAGTAAAATGGCAAAAGGGCAAAGGTCAGGAGGGAACAAGGGGTGTGTGTGTGCGTGTGTCAGACAGCAGGGAGGAAAAGAGGACATGAAAAGAAAAATATGCACCAGAGATTGGTGTCAGAGGCAAGTGGTACAATCCCCAGAAGATAGCGGTTCAGGCATCCAGGAAATGGAAGGGGTGGAACACAGCTATCTCCTGACCTGTGTAAAAGCAACGGGGCATAACCCTCAGAGCTTTTATCCCTAAATTACTGAAATGGACTGACCTTAAGTCCACCTTAAGTCTACTTTCCCTTTGAGCCATTGTGGAGATGCTGCAAGACTTGCATTCTAGTCTCACTTCTGCACAACTCTGCAATTCCTGCCAACCTAAGCAAGGAGGCTAACGTCTGCTACAGTTCAGGCTGTGTGTCAGTGTCATCAGTTACCAAAAGACAAGCTCATCACTCGCTGTGACTGAGATAAAAGCCAATTGGAGATGGGCACTTGCATCCACTGCCCTCCTACTGATCAGAAACCCAGTGTGTTCAATTACAAACTCAAGTTCTGATTGACAGCTCATGGACGGCTGCACATCTAGAGAAATGCTCCCTAAAAATCAAAACCAGAGCCATACAAGCCATTTGCTGATATTGCAAGCACTGGGACATTACTATGTAAGATCTTAAGGACTCTAAAATCATTATGGCAATCAATACTCTTTGTGGGTCGTTACATGCTTACAGCCTCATATGACACTGTACAACTTATAAGATGCTCAAAAGAACAAAATCCCTATCCCAGCATAACGAGAATGTGACAATCACAGGATCCGAATCCCAACACTCTCTTTATGGCCTTACAAAGAGATTTCTTTGCCTCAGTTCCCCCATCTGGAACAGAGGGGGTGGAAGACAGTAAGCATGATGTTACGGCCAAGTATTACCAGTGTGAGTAGTTACAGTGCAAACTGGCACCACAGGCAGACGCAGGACGCTGGGGTCACTGCAGCTTGAAGGCTTCACAGAACGAGCGGCAGGATGCCTGTGTGACGATTTGGCTCCATGTTACTATGCACTCAGCCACATCCCTTAGTTAATAACGAGTCTGTCGATGTCCAAAAATCCTGCGTACTGTGCACACTGCACGGAGATCTGGTCTGGCTTGCTGCAGCAATCTGCTGTGCCTCATGTTTTGAGCAGCACCCTCAGGCCTACTGCAGCCAGCCTATTTGTGACTCATCTATTGGTGGGGTCTCTGGGGTGCACCTTGGAGCTACGATTCTCTGTTAGTGACAACTCAACTGACAATTTCAACCTGCCTTATTACCATCTGCCTTATTAGCACAACTAGTGAATCGGGCCCAGAACCTCCTAGAGGCATATGGTGGCTGTGATCTCTTCCAGGCAGGTGACTCTAGACCCAGGGTTTCACATTTAGCCAACTGAGGTAGCTGCTCTTTGACACATCTGAAGTGGTCTCTGATGCAGGAGTTATGGGTAACCCATCTTGGTTTGTGTATACTGGAACACTGCTGCAAAGTGCCACCAGCTTCCAAACACACCTATTGCCATGTCATTGGGAAACAGGGCTTGCCTCCACACAGAGCTATTGAAGCACCTGGGATCGGCCACTGTCAGAAGACAGGATCCACTGGGCTAGATGGACCTTTGGTCTGACCCAGTATGGCCATTCTTGGCTCCAAGTGTGTGCGCTTTTATTCTGGTATAGACTCAGACTCTAGGACTGGAAGGGACCTCGAGAGGTCATCGAGTCCAGTCCCCTGCCCTCATGGCAGGACCAAATACTGTCTAGACCATCCCTAATAGACATTTATCTAACCTACTCTTAAATATCTCCAGCGATGGAGATTCCACAACTTCCCTAGGCAATCTATTCCAGTGTTTAACTACCCTGACAGTTAGGAACTTTTTCCTAATGTCCAACCTAAATCTCCCTTGCTGCAGTTTAAGCCCATTGCTTCTTGTTCTATCATTGGAGGCTAAGGTGAACAAGTTTTCTCCCTCCTCCTGATGACACCCTTTTAGATACCTGAAAACTGCTATCAGGTCCCCTCTCAGTCTTCTCTTTTCCAAACTAATAAGAGTGCCTTGTTCCATTTAAGCATAATCTGCTTTGAAATGGGAGATGTAAGGAAAACAACTATCTCCATGCCTTTCAGCCAGCACCTGGCCCAAAAGGTCTGTCTCTCAGCACCAGGCTTCCCGTGTTTCTGTTGCTGTCTGGTGCTTTCTTCTCTTGGTGTTTCTCCTGCTTTTTTATAAAACACACTCTGTGAAAGTGGATTAAACTAACACAGAACAAGGCACACTCATTCTGGAATGAGAACGTCCACACACACAGTTCCTTTGGATTAAGGTAGGGTGTAAATTTAATGTAAATAAGCCCTTAGCTGATCTATTTGTGTTTGGGAGGCTTTTTTGCGTAGATGGGATGTCTGAGGCTAAAAATAAGAGGCATCTCAACTCTCTTTATTATTAAGTACCTACCAATAGCCAATAATCTAAACTAGTTTCTCACTTTTCAGTGTGGCCTGTTCCTGGTTCTTGACCATCAGGGCTGATCTATACACAGAGTTGCACCACTTTATCTAAAACCAGTTTAAGTCTTTTGACGCAAGTCTGTGAGAATGCTCTTATTTTGGAATGAAGGGGCTTAAGTCAGTAACAAATATCCCCACGCAGACTTTGCACCATTATAAACTGATTTTAATTCACACTTGTTATTGCAGTGAGAGTTCATAGCTAGGCTAGCCCTCAGACATCTCAGATGGTCTGTGTTCAGGTGCAGAATGAACCTCTGTTAAAAGGAGTGCTCAAAACATCCATTTGTCACAACAGATTGCTGCTTTCCTCATCATTCCTGTAGTCTTTTCTTGGTAACTATAGTTGCTTTGCTTGCTCCAGGAGGGTTTAAACTCCTCATACCTTTGGCCTCCGCTTTTCATACAGGCACACTCCAACTGATTAAAAAGCAGCATATTTTGACTCCATTGAGATTTTCCTGAATTCAGATGACTGATATAATTTCTTGCAATTATTTTGGACAAGCGTTCAGATGTGGCTGGTGCATTTTATTTACATTCCATTGACAAAAATCAATGTCAAAGCCAGAACTGGTAAATATGTCAGGACTGTTTTATTTACTTTTGTCAAGGCAAGAGCAGAACTGTAACAAAGCCACTGGAAGAGAAGCAGCACTTGACAGGCAGAGGTGGAGGTGGAGGAAGCAGGCCTTCCCAAGCCAGACCTTGGTCTTTCCAACAGGACAGGGAAATGGAATAGCAGACATATTTCTATTACTACAGAGTGTTTTTTCCTAAGTTATGCTTGAAATTTTTGGAATATTTTCTCCCCTCTTCTTTAGGGCTTGTTCTGTTTGATTCATCAGTGTTTACTTTTGAAGCCAGTGTCTTTCTTTATGGTTATCTTCCATGCCAGCCTCTTCTGGGAACACACATCATTGGTAGAAACTTCTTAAAGAGACAATGCCATCCCTACATATTGTGTGATTATGTCTGGTTTGGTCCAATTCTAGCACTTGGCCAACTAATCTCAAATTCAACTTCCTCTCCCCTCTCCACCGTGACAACTGAAAACTCAAAACAGGGACTCTGAAGGCGAGAACAAACCCCTAACCATGCCAGGCCTCCACTCTGTCACAGACTGACCCACTGGTCCTTGCATGAGGAAGAGACGGAAATACACAAGTTAATAGCCCATGACAATGGATCATATAGAGCTGCTATTATTTCCAGTGCACTGTGCATCTATACCGAGCTTTAACACTCATCTTGTCACCATGGTCAGGTGGCTAAATGTTACCCATGTGTCACAAACTAAATGGAGTTGTCCACGGTTGCAGGACAAATCAGTCACAGCTGAGATGGAACTCCCCATTCCTGGGTCCCTGTCCATTGGACCATGCAGACTCTCCCCCAAATGATCAACAATATGAACCTTGAGTGACCTGATGAGCTAATGGCAACTTCACAGATCAGAGGGGCTGTGGAACTAGCTTGTGCCACAGATCAGGCCAAGCCCAGGGTCTGCAAGGCTCACGCCTTAGATCAGACAATTCTCCAAAGAATAGTGGGATTGGGACAACACTCCTGAAGCAGAACCTCCAAGTAAGAGTTTAAGCAACGGGAGACCTCTGGCTCCATCAAAAGTGCTTCTTGTACATGAAAATATTTCTGTAACAATGAAGAATGTAAAATATTAAACCGTTAACTGGTAAGTATTAGTCTTACTGTTAAGCCACCCTAACAGTTAACCACGTGTGTGGGTCTCAAATTGGTTCTCTTGCCCCAGGCCAGCCAATCGCAGTTCCGGCTGACTCTGGAGGCTTCGCAGAGGGAGTGGGGGCGGGTAGGGACTGCAGGCCCCATCGGGAGGTAAATGCAGTCCCCAGCCTCCCCTCGTGCCAGTGGAAGGGGTTTGGCTGCAGACGTGGACAGCCTGCTGGTCAGTGAAGGGAAGCTGGTGCTGAGGTGGCATGGAGTGTCTGCAGAGGCCTCATCAAGACGAACTAGGTACCTGGGGTCCTTCTTCCTTTAACCAGGGAAACAATACAACTTAAAAAGAGAATCGTTTACACTATTATCGTTTACACATCCTAGAATACTCAAGGAGTTAATAGAAGAGGTATCTGAGCCTCTAGCTATTATCTTTGGGAAATCATGGGAGACGGGGGAGATTCCAGAAGACTGGAAGGGGGCAAATATAGTGCCCATCTATAAAAAAGGAAATAAAAACAACCCAGGAAACTACAGACCAGTTAGTTTAACTTCTGTGCCAGGGAAGATAATGGAGCAGGTAATCAAAGAAATCATCTGCAAACACTTGGAAGGTGGTAAGGTGATAGCGAATAGCCAGCATGGATTTGTAAAGAACAAATTGTGTCAAACTAATCTGATAACGTTCTTTGATAGGATAACGAGCCTTGTGGATAAGGGAGAAGCGGTGGATGTGATATACCTAGACTTTAGTAAGGCATTTGATACGGTCTCGCATGATATTCTTATAGATAAACTAGGAAAGTACAATTTAGATGGGGCTACTATAAGGTGAGTGCATAACTGGCTGGATAACCGTACTCAGAGAGTAGTTGTTAATGGCTCCCAATCCTGCTGGAAAGGTATAACAAGTGGGGTTCCGCAGGGGTCTGTTTTGGGACTGGTTCTGTTCAATATCTTCATCAACGATTTAGATGTTGGCATAGAAAGTACATTTATTAAGTTTGCGGACGATACCAAACTGGGAGGGATTGCAACTGCTTTGGAGGACAGGGTCAAAATTCAAAATGATCTGGACAAATTGGAGAAATGGTCTGAGGTAAACAGGATGAAGTTCAATAAAGATAAATGCAAAGTGCTTCACCTAGGAAGGAACAATCAGTTTCACACATACAGAATGGGAAGAGACTGTCTAGGAAGGAGTATGGCAGAAAGATCTAGGGGTCATAGTGGACCACAAGCTTAATATGAGTCAACAGTGTGATATTGTTTCAAAAATAGCAAACATGATTCTGGGATGCATTAACAGATGTGTTGTAAACAAGACACGAGAAGTCATTCTTCCGCTTTACTCTGCGCTGGTTAGGCCTCAACTGGAGTATTGTGTCCAGTTCTGGGCACTGCATTTCAAGAAAGATGTGGAGAAATTGGAGAGGGTCCAGAGAAGAGCAACAAGAATGATTAAAGGTCTTGAGAACATGACCTATGAAGGAAGGCTGAAGGAATTGGGTTTGTTTAGTTTGGAAAAGAGAAGACTGAGAGGGGACATGATAGCAGTTTTCAGGTATCTAAAAGGGTGTCATCAGGAGGAGGGAGAAAACTTATTCACCTTAGCCTCCAATGATAGAACAAGAAGCAATGGGCTTAAACTGCAGCAAGGGAGATTTAGGTTGGACATTAGGAAAAAGTTCCTAACTGTCAGGGTAGTTAAACACTGGAATAGATTGCCTAGGGAAGTTGTGGAATCTCCATCTCTGGAGATATTTAAGAGTAGGTTAGATAAATGGTCTATTAGGGATGGTCTAGACAGTATTTGGTCCTGCCATGAGGGCAGGGGACTGGACTCGATGACCTCTCGAGGTCCCTTCCAGTCCTAGAGTCTATGAGTCTATTAGCAAGATATTTACATCCCTAATAGTGATTACCAAGACTCTACACTGATGGATACAATGTTTCCACTGGTGCCCAAATGCGTGTCTTTGTGATAAAGGAAACAAAATCAACAGCAGAGGCAACTCAATAGCTGGAACACACGATGGGTTATTGCTAACCAACATGAAACAATCCAGGCAAGTGTACATTAGAAAGAGACTCTCCCTCCTGCTACTGGTGTCTCATGCCTACTCACACCCGTAACTTGTTGCAAGTCAGAATTTGACAGATAAGCGAGTGTCTAAAAGCATTAATTTGTGTAGAACACAATACACTAGCATCACCCACATACTGTAACAGCAAGGAAGTGACCAGGAACATATGTAAAACCTCCCACCCCTGCACACCAGCTATCTCGAAGAACCAAGGAGTCCTCCTTAAATCCGGAGATTACTTCTCAGCCAAAAAAAGTCACTAACACAAAAATGCTGGGAAAACAGTAACTAAGACAGACAGTTAGGGTTTTGCTGAATCACAATGCAGTTGCTTTTAACTCGGAATGAGAAGAACAAAGCGCTGGCCAGAAAGCATCCCAGCACCAAATAAGGCATCTTTATTGTTAAAAGAACCATTAGGAGGAATTTTTCCTGCCCGCTGTTATATGCAAACCAGTTCCATTAAAGAAGCCACTCTGCTAGTCCATGAGCAAAGAACTGCTCTGCCAACCAGGAGATTCATATCTGGCCAGCCCATAGGGACATGGAGAAAGCTGCTAGCATAACAGGTTGCAGTTCTTGAAGGGGAAGGAATTTGGCTTTTAGGAGCACTGCCTCTTTCAAAGACGTTTCATTCCAAGTCCTTAACAACCGGTTTCTGGATGCAAACCAAGGCCCTTCTGTGCACCATACCAATTTATTTTATTTTTAAACTACAAGACATCTACACCCAGCAGTGGATTTGTTAGACCAGCAGCAGCAGCAATCTGCACAAGGACCAAAATGAGTTCAGAGTCAGAGAAAACAAAAACACTCTAAGTGACTATCAGGTTAAAACTTCAACCCCCTTTCTCTCCCCCTCAACGGTCTGAGCACTGTACTCTTAAAATAAGAATCTCCTGTTCATTTTCTTGCCACTCTGTCACATAGTGGGTTACTGAGCAGCCAAACCATAACAGAAAATCAACCCATAACACTTGTCCCATAATCCACCCAAGAAATAAGGGGATATTTGCTGTAATGGTGCACTCTAACTTACTGCCTCTCCTAGTTCACAAGTTCACTCACATGGGACTATGCTATCTCAACTTGCTTAATATTCACCAGGCCAGCCCACCCTCGGGATTGCCTGAAGAGAATTCGAGAACTGAGGCCCAGCTGCAGCAAAATCAGTAGGCAGCACTTCCGCATGTGCACAGGAGACGAGTACATGCTGGAAGGCGTACCAAACCCTCCTCCTGAAAATGGACGCAACTCACCAGCCACTGATAGCCTTTTCACATGCGGTCGAAGGGCTTGTCCTACACTACCCGTCGGATAGGCAGGCAGCGATCATCCAGTGGTGGTCGACTTATCCCGTCGACTGCAGTACTCACCCAAAACGAGAAGCGCAAGCGAGTCGACGGAAGAGCGGCAGCTGTCGACTTACCTCGGTGTCTTCACTGCGGTAAATAGATGTAAGTAATAGCTACGCTATTCAAAAAGCTGAAGTTGTGGCATCTTCAATCGACCCCACACAGTAGTGTAGACAAGCCCTCAGACTCTGCTAAGAAAACAATTACCTTCTTACTCCTAGTCACCAGTTCTCCACAGTTAGGGTCCGATTGATTATCTGCGCACTTATACCATACGTCACCTTCAGCTAAACAGAGATTTAGTCGTCACTTTTGTAGGAGCTAACAAAAAAGACTAATGGAGTGGGATTGTTTTTTAAATGCACAGACAGTCATCTGCCCAGCCAACATGTTACTGCTGTAGTTTATATACGATACACAAATTTATCGGTAAAGGAACAAAATCCACTTGCATGTTGAGGGGGGTGGTTTGGACAGCAAAATAATGGGCAGTCTTCTTGTCAGTGGGAGAATACTGGTCCACGTTCCCAGAGAACCTCTGCTGGGAAGCACAGCAACTGTTCCTCCTAGCTGAGCCTGCCAGAGACATTTCACAAGCAGACATTCAGATGCCATGGAAGATCCCCAGGCAGCCCCACATAAATGCTGCTCTAATTCCCATGACTGTGGACTTCTATCTGGCTGAACAGAAGTCAACAAGAGTCTGTGCTGAGATGTACTGACAAACTCCAGTTGTTCAGTGGCCTACCTTCTCCTTGCGCTCATGTCCACTGGCTCATCATTAATGTTCTCCTTGCCCGTCCGTCCTGCAGTCCTGCCATCTGCATGGGGCCTCAGGCTCCCATTCAGCATTCTCTTCATAGACTTAACACCGTCCTGCGTCACTGGGAGCTCGTGGGGCACCTCAGCGCCAGAAAGATCCTTTCTCTTCAGCAGGCGCCAGCATCTTCAGGCGCTCCATGGCCTCATGCCCCTCCATCTTCAACCTCTTTGCCAGGACATATCCTCCCGGTCGTGCCGCTTGGTCCAAGCTCCTTTCAAGAGGTTCAGGCGCATTGCATCTTCAGTCATTCTGTCCATCCTAGGGGGAGAGATTGCATAAAAGCAGAGTCAGTATCAGGCATGGGAGAAAAAGCAGCCACTTAAGAGTCTCATGTGTGGAGTTAGGAGACTGTTGAGCTTGGACCACAGAGGCTCTTTGCAGTCTGATAACCTGGGAACGCCCAAGCTCTGCTGCAATTGCTAGCATTCTTCCCCTTGCCTTATTGTGTCCTTCCTCCCCCGAACTCTAGTGCCAACCACTGTTCCCAGCCACTCTAAACGGGGCACTAGTGCCCCACTGACATGGCACACAGACGGCCGGCCTCCTGCTCAGCTGGGCAAATTAACCCATAGACCACAGCTCAGGGTGCTTTTTGTTCCCAGCCTCACCAACCACGACTGGATTTTCCCTAAGTGCTATGGGCTGGAACACACCCAACACAATACAGGGAGTGGGAGAGAGCTCCAGCACAATGAGGCCCAAGAATAGGGAATGGAGCTGTAAGGGGACAAGGCTGAGATCTGAACCAGCAGGATAATACATGAAAACCATTCAGAACAGATTACAGGGGAGGTTCATCCACTTCCTCCAAGAGATACTTGGGCTTGGCTGTCCTCAGAAGCCTGTTTTCTTTGCAAAAATAATATGTTTGGTAACAAAGAAGCCAGAACCCTTGTCTACACTAGTGAACTGCCCCATGGCAACCTGACTAGCTGGAATTGCATGCACACAGGGCGCCCGATCCAGGGTGCACAGCGTAACCCCTGCCAGTATTGCATGGTCTACCTCCAGACTGCTGCACCTCTCCCAAAGCCCAGCAGGTCCCTGGAGTAGGTGCATACTGTCTATGGGCTATGTTTGTTTACACCTAGTCACAGAGGTGTCAAATGATTCCAACCCATATGGAAGTCTGTGCACAGGTCATGAGGGGCAGGGGTTGAGGTGAATCCTGCTATGCTCCCACAATCAACAGGCCATGGCAGAGAGACAGAATAGCAGCCTTGTGCCAAGCCCAAGAACGACTAGCTCTAAGCATGAAGGCCCAAAGCTCTATTATAAGCACCATTACGTTCAGAAGTTTGACCATTTTCATTTGTGCATACAATAGTTTTAATAGGGTTAGTGTTCCATCTCATTCTCATTTTGTAGCTGCACTAAGGGTTTCTCTCTCTTGTGCTTTCCCTTCAGAAGCCAACTGGGAGAGGGGTTTGGGTCAGCAGGGTGATTGTCCCTCTTGGCCCCTCCATGCAGGTCACTGAGTTCCACCACACTCCCTTGTAATGTACTGGGGTCACTTAAGGCTGTTCTTGTTGCTCAGGGGTAGGGGTGGAGAACAGCAGGATGTCAGGTGTTTGCATTGGAGCACTATGGGAAGGTGGTGTGCAGGATGAGGGTGGAGCCTTTAGTCTCTGAAAAAAGACTCTCAAACCAAGCAAAAAGTATTTCAAGTCATCAGGTCAGAGACAGGGGAGCAAGTTTTTTCTCTTTAAAGAATAAAGTCTTCTGTAAAGTGTCATTTTTCTGTAGTCAGCTGCTTTCGCTAAGTTACCCTGTTAGTCTGTAAAGAATGTGATGCACTTACAGTGACAAAGTTGCATCTTACCAAAAAAGGTTAATACAAGGCCACTCCTACCCACATCCTTCAATTTCTTCTGCTCTAGACACTGGCATGCACTCGAGGTGCAAAACCCCAAGCAGTGAATCAGAGTGTGATAATTATTTAAATCAATCAAGGTATTAAAATTTTAAATTACAGGTTACTATTCAAACGTAACCTATTAAAGTTTAAAAAGGACAACCTGTATTAAGGCCTAAACCTGCTCTACTAAAATCATTTAAATTAAAACACAAAGATATTAAGCAATACATGAAAGCCGCAATGTTTCAAAAGAAATTCAAGCCACTGATCTGGTGGAAGTCAGTGGCTAAGCACCTGGAACCATGGTTTTCTGAAGTGCTAAACCAGCTTTTGGCAGCAGTAGCTTCTTCTGCAGGCGCAGAGAGAATGATTTTCTTCTGCTATGTACACGCCACAGCCTATGTCGGTGTAAGTTATGTCATTCGGGGGGTGAATAAGCCACTCCCTGGATCGATGCAAGTTACACCGACCTAAGCTCTGGTGTGTAGAGCATTATGTTGGCAGGACAGCTTCTCCCATCAACATAGCTACCGCCATTTGTGGGGGCTGGAATAACGAAGTCAATGGGAGAGCGCTCTCCTGTCAGCTTAGAGCATCTGCCTAGCCGTGCTAGAGCAGGCAGCTGCATCCTTGATGCACAACTGTACGCTCTGTAGTGGAGCCACAGCCTCAATTTCAGTTTAATCTCCTAGTTCAGTTCAATGACCATTTCATTCAAAGTTAAGAAAACAAATGGAAGCTGAGCAAGCTTGTTTTTCTCTTTCAATCTACAGTAGAAACTAGGTGTGAGGAGCTGAGATCCATTAGTTCCATTATCTTGAAGGCCATGGTTACCAGAAACAATTCACCACAGATAATACTTCTTTCTAAATGAAGCAGTTCATTTTAAATGCAGCATGTTTTGATAAGAAAAAAGTTTATCAAAAAGTTCAAGTATGCACACTTAAGGTAGTTTTATGGACTAAAATAATAAAATACTGTTTTTGGTGCATTAAGAAATGCATCACTCACTAATTTCTTAATTTTTATATTTTTATGTTAGAATCTGAATAATGTAAGTTAAGCTATATAATTTGCTTAAATAAATGTATTTAGATATACTGTATCATCACGTTAGCAAAAAGTAGCATCAAAGTTAATGTAAAGGCTGTATTTAGCTGCAAACATGTTTTAACGGTTACTACCTAATGAGAACCAACCTTGCTTCAGGAAAAGACTAAAACGTTACAAATTAAAAAACAAACACAATTTAAATCAAAGTTTCCTGTTTGATTCAAATTAAAGTGCTTTAACCCCTGATTTAATCATGATTTAAAATCAGCAATATCCCCTGGTGCAAATGGGAACCGAAACATGAAATTGGCTGTAATCTCTTATTCCTTAGGCCTGACAAAAAGCTCACTACACAAGCCAACAAAACTCCCTTTGGAAAGGAGGTCAGGTCTCCTATGGTCACTCAGAGAAAGGTCAGTTCTTCTAACAGGATCTTCACCATTCAAAAAGTGGTTTGGAAGGAAATTCAAGTTACAGAGGAGAATCTACTTAACTAACAAGATTATTAAAATGTTCATGCATCCTCAAATACCTTCTGTGTTTAAGTCAAAAAGTCATAATGGCACAAAGAGATGCTGGCAGTTTATTTCAATGGCCTTCTACATGAACAATTGAGTGCAGCATGTAGCACAACACAGCAGAATAAGCCCAACTAAGCACAAAACTATCAAGGGGTTTAGCAAATGTCACAACGCTACAATAAGAGAGTCAGTGAAAGTGTGTGTCCCTGAATTTTACTTCTCTCTACCTAAGTGCACATGTTTGTGGACCAAAGAACCTGCGATTGAAGCTCCTTGCCTTACCAGTTATGATCCCAATGATTAAATGCAATCTATAATGCAGCACCAAGGACAGCTGGGTAGGAACTCCAGACTAAATGTAACTAATCTCTACCACAGAAACAACCGAAGCTGATGCAAAAACTTTACAGAAATCTTCACTAGCCTTGTCTACTTACCACAGAATACTGCTCACCTATCTGGTCCCAATGCGGATCACTTACAGGCCCAGTAAAACCATCATAATTGTGGCTTTCTTTACTGACACATCCACACACCCAAATTTGCTGCAACATGAGAATCCTTTGAGTCCCATCAGATTTGAGGGAACAACGATCTTTCAATACATTGAAGCCCTAAGTAACATACCAAGATTCTGACTAAAATCTAGAAAAATCTTGTCCTTTGCAGTGCAAGAGCTCGAAGACTCAGTATTCTTCCCCAATCATGAAGATGAAAGGTTGTCAATGCCCAAACACACACCTCATAAGGACCCAACTAAGGAATCCGTGGCTTCTCAGTCCCATGGAAACTATGGTCCACTTTGAACTGCATCTGTGTATCACAGGGCAGATGCACCTAGCTCCTCCATAAATGGGGACTGAGACAATGCTATTTGTGATTGGAGAAATGAACTTCCAACTATAGAACATCTGGTCAAGTAGTGTTGTAAGATGATTGTATCCGGATATGCTCACCCACTTTGTGTCACCTGACAACTAGCTGAGTGCAGCCTAGACTTGGACATCTACCAGTGTCAAGCATCGAAAAGAAGAAGTAAATCTCTTCCCGCTTTCCCTTTTAAAATCAGACCAGTTTTTGTACTCTATGAGCCCAAAATATGGCCAACATGCACCAGGCTCATACACATGAACTTCACCTTGAAAGGGGGAGAGGTCGGACTGCTTGTGATTTTAAAGTCACTCACTCATGGGCTGAAGTCTTGAAAGCTACATTTCTGCCAGGAATAAGTTGTTTGACTCCCTTTATACATCCCTCATAATTACATGCCTTTAAAGTAGAACCCAATACAAGCTGAACTAGACTAGAGCATCAACACAACGCTGTGATATGAGTGCAGAGGTCTCTCTCTATCCCGATATAACACGGTCCTCAGGAGCCAAAAAATCTCACTGCCTTATAGGCGAGACCACGTTATATTGGGTTCAGTCCAGCACACCATGCCAGACTGGACCGGCTTCCCTGGCAGTGATTAAAGGGCCCCGGGCTCCCTGCAGCAGCTGGAGCCTCTGGCCTTTTAAATCATCGCCTGAGCCTGCTGTCACAGCCCCGGCGGATATTTGAAGGGCCTGGTTCTCCAGCCGCTGTGGGGAGCCCTGGTCCCTTTAAATCACCACCGGAGCTCCGGCAGCAGGACTCGGGTGGGGATTTAAAGGGCCTGGGGTGCCACACGAATGCTGATATAATGTGGTAAAGCAGCTGGGGCTGAGATGGCGCTTTAAAGGGCCCAGAGCTCCCCACTGCTTTACCGCATGTTATATCGGGTTTTGCGTTCTATCGGGGTAGAGATGTGTCAGCTATGCCATAGCAGTCGTGTTCTGTTAAAGCAGTACAATCATTTACACAGCAAGGGAAACGTGGAAATTTGCACTGCAATATAAAAAGGTCCAGCCAGCCAGCTAAGGCAGGTTCTCTTACTAAGTGATCATCAACTAGAAGTCTTCCTAGTCTGTAACTGGGCTTTGCTGCCAGAGCATTAATGTATATGGTAACGAAATACAGAAAGGCAAGCACAGACAAGCAAAAGGAATGGGCTTGGGAGAGGTGTGAAATGCAGATCCCTGATTTAACTTGGGGTCACTTCAGAGAAAGAAACTAAGTCTTTAAGTCTAGGTGAGTCATATGACACCACATCGCACCTGGTACCTGCACTGCTCCAGCTGCTGGAGAACGCACAGCTGCAGTTAAGTCTGCACGAGAGGACTTCAGCACAACTATTCCTAGTTGTATGCTCTTGGGAGTCAAAAAGAGGAGGGTACGGCTGACTAACAGGGCTAATATACCTAGCAAAGGCCAGCACAGGGTACAATGGGTATGAATTAAATTTCCTCCTAACTTCCTTCACACAGCATCACTGAATGGCAGTCCTCACTATTTGCTTCAGAATGTCTGAAGTTCCACAGCAAACCTCACTGGGTACAGTACATCCCAGCCAGGAGGAAAGGCATATTGCAGATTCTCTTTCTGAAGAGAAGGCCATTATCTTGCATATTAAATGTGCTCCAGTTTGATATATAAACAAGAAGCACCACTGTTTTAAAAAACAGCCTCCCCCCCCCCCCAGGAAAATAGATGTCACCTTAAGTGATAAGCAATCTAATGCAATTTCACTGAATTATATCTTGGTACTCAGAAACCTTGCACTGCTTCATGCACAAAGATCTTTCATGTCGCATGACCTGGCACTAAGACAAATGCAGCTATAATATTTGCTGGCAAGCAGAAAAATAAAACAATACCAGACTGCATAAAGGAGATTTAGGCCTCCTGAAGACACAATGGTCTTGTCCTGGACTGCAGAAGGGCAACAAGCCCATCATTCACACTGGCAGATTTTCACTCTGTTCCAGTATTTTTTTTTTTTTCTAGAAAGGGATGCAATAATCTTTGTGTGCACCTGAAGTATCTCCATTTTCCAGTGATTTTATGAGCGCGACACAGAATAACGCTGTTGTATTACCAACAACCAAGATCTGCCTATTCTAGGATTGCACTTTCTGAAGTGTAAAAGCCTTTTAAACAAAAAATAAAAGTAAGGTTATTTGTTAAAGCTGCCAGACTTTAATTTAAACTCACCAGCTATGTTTGTTTGGCATCTCAGAGGTCCATCAGTTCAGTCTACTGGATTGGAGAAAATAAGTAACCTCTTCCTACTAGTAACTGTTCTTCCAGAGTTGAGTCTGGGCATTCACACTGACCAGATTCAGCATCTCTAGTGTTGAGCTGCAAAACTGTTCAGAAAAGCTGTGTCCACTGGGAGAGAGTGGTAGCACTCTTGTGCTAAGTATCACACCATACCAGGAGCATTTTGTTGGCTCTACATACATAAGGATGTGCACCTCCACCCACTTCCTAGGTGCCCTTTTCTCCCTCTTCACTTATCTTGTCAATCTTATCCGCAAATACGAACTCAACTACCATCTCTATGCTGATGGTTTTACCTCTCTACTCCAGATCTGTCTCCCCAAACAGAAATCTAAGCCTGTCTCTTTGACACCTCCTCATGGATGTCTGGCCATCAGCTCAAGCTCAATGTGGCTAAACCAGAGCTCTTTAATCTCTCCTCTCAAAGCTTGCCCCGCTACCTCATTTTTTGATCACAGTGGACACCACCACCAGCCTGCCTATTACTCAGGCCTGTAACTTGAGTGTATCTTTGACTCGGACTTCTCTCTAGGGTCTCACATCCAAGTTGCATCTAAGTCTTGCAGATTCCTTCTGCTAACATTTCTGAAACATGGCCTCCCCATGAATCCACACAGCTAAAACTCATCATCTGAATTACTGCAACGTTCTTCCTTCTGGCCTTGACAAATGCCATCTTGCCCCACTGACGTCCTTGCAGAACACTGCTGCAAAAATCCTTTTCAAAGCCCATCACTTGTGCTGTGTCACCCTCTCTTCACTGGCTCTACCTTCTATCATATCAAACTAATTATTTTCACTTTCAAGGCCCTTCATGACTTATCCCTACCAATTGTCTCATCCACATAACAAAAGGTAGACTTCAGTTGGCCGAGGATGAAAGCATCTGTTGCCCACTTGTTAAATTTTCCAACAAGTACCTGTGTGTTTTCTCCCATGCTGCCCCTTGTGCCTGGGACAAGCTCCTTGTAAACTTTTGCCAAGTTAATTCATTATGCTCCTCAAAACACTCCTTAAAACTCCCCTTTGCCGTGAGGCCTACAAAAGCATTGACAACAATTAGGCTTCTAGTGTGCTGAGACTACAGTCTACCATGCTGACCATACGTGTTTCCTTATACTCCCTCATGAGTCAGCATTCATCTGCTGTTACTTGTCATGCTTAGACTGTAAGCTCTTTGGGACAAGGACTCTTTCTTCTGTTTGTACAATGTCTGGCACAATGGGCTCCTGAGCTCTGAATGGAGCTCCAAGGTGCTGCGATTATACAAATAATAAACAGCAACTTCAGTTCCTTCTCCCATGTCTGCAGAGGGAATGGTGGGTGGCATAAATACAACAGTTACTAGTAACCATGGGTGGTGGGTATAATGGGCTGGGGAGGCCATAGCTGCCGAATCCCCGGTTGCAGGGTCTGGGGCGGGGAGAGAAGTTTTTGCTTTATTATGCTCCATGCAGTTTCCAGGGCAGCTGAGGAGGTGGTATGTGCTATTCAGCTTCCTGGGTTCATCAGCAATCTCCATAAACTCCAGAGAGATCACTGGGGAACCCAGGAAGCTGAGTAGCAAATATGCCTCCATAGCAGCCCCTGAACCTGCAAGGGGCATATCAAAAGCTTCTTCGCACCAGTGAGACACTTTCACCCTGGGAAGCTTGAAATCTGGGAAAGGGAGGGACAACTGGCCTGGGGATCCTCCAGGCAGGAGAAGGGAGGGCAGCTTGTGGCTCCAGCCATGCAAGGAGCAGGGGCTCGCAGGGCTGCAGGGAGTTTGGGGCTGCGGCTGAGGGGGGTACTCAGGCCTCCAGACAGCCTGGGGCTCCTCCAGCCTAGGGTGAGTGCTTGGGTCTCTGGTTGCAGGGGGGATGATGGACAAAGGAGGAAGGGATGGGGCCAGGGGCTAGTCTCCCCAAAGAGGGGCTCCACCCGCTACCCATGTTAGTAACTAGCTGTCATAAACAGATAAGAGTTAATAGAACAAAAGTGCTTCATATCTCTTTTGCCTGGAAAGGGCTAACAAGATCAGTGAGCCTGACTGTCACCTGACCAGAGGACCAAATCAGGGGACAGGATACTTTCAAATCTTGAGAGGGAACTTTTGTGTGTGCTGTTAGTTTTGGTGGTTGTTCACTCTGGGGGCTCAGAGGGACCAGATGTGCAACCAGGTTTCTCTCCAATCTCTCCGATACAGGCTCTTATAAGGTCAGAATAGTGAGAACTAGGTAGATAAAATGAGTTAGGCTTATGGTTGTTTTCTTTATTTGCAAATGTGTATTTGGCTGGAAGGAGTTCAAATTTGCATTTTTGCTGAAAAGATTTTAATTTGTACTTGTATACTTAGGCTGGGAGGGTATTCCCAGTGTCTATAGCTCAAAGACCCTGTAACATATTCCATCTTAAATTTACAAAGATAGAAAAACAGTAAAAAATATCTTTTATTAAAAGCTTTTTCTTGTTTAAGAACCTGATTGTTTTTTATTCTGGTGAGACCCCAGGGGACGGGGTCTGGATTCACCAGGGAATTGGTGGGGAGAAAGGCTAATCTTCTCTGTGTTAGGATTACTTTCTCTCTGGGAGGGGGAGAGAGAAGGAGGGGGAAGGTGCATTTTCCTCTCTGTTTAAAGATTCAAGGAGTTTGAATCCCAGTGATCTTCCAGGGTAACCCAGGGAGGGGAAGCCTGGGAGAGGCAACGGTGGGGGAAAGGGTTTACTCTCCTTGTGTTTAGATCCAGAGGGTCTGGGTCTTGGGGGTCCCCTTAGAGGAATTCATGCCGGTACCCCATCTTTTAGATGCTAAGGTTCAGAGCGGGGATTATACCATGACACTAGCCTCTCTTCAAAGGCCTGTGTGAATACCCACTAATGGAAGATTAGCAAGCAGTATCTGCATCCGAGGACTGCAGGGGAAGAGTTCTAGGCATCGCTCTAACAAAAACAGAGTTGGAACAGGATGGCAAGTCCAATGAGTGGTGCTTAATGAGAGCATGAACTGGACTCCACATGCTGCTTTGTAAATCTTTACCAGGGGAATCTGTCTTAAACAGGCCAGAGAAGCTGCTGTGGCCTTAGCACAGGGGTAGGCAAACTTTTTGGCCCGAGGGCAACATCTGGGTATGGAAATTGTCTGGCAGGCCATGAATGCTCATAAAATTGGGGGTTGGGAGCTCCAGCTGGGGCTGTTGGCTCTGGGATGGGGCTAGGGATGAGGGGTTGGGAATGCAGGAGGGTGCTCCAGACTGGGACCAAGGGTTTTGGAAGGCAGGAGGGGGATCAGGGTTGGGGCAGGGTTTGGGGGCACAAGAGGGAGTCAGAGTGGCAGGCTCCAAGTGGCGCTCACCTCAAGCAGCTCCCAGAAACAGCGGCATGTCCCCCACTCCGGTTCCTATGTGGAGGTGCAGCCAGGCAGCTCTGCAAGCTGCCCCCACCACAGGCGCTGCCCGTGCAGCTCCCACTGGCTGCGGTTCCTGGCCAATGGGAGCTGTGGGGGGCAGCACTTGTAGTGGGGGCAGCATGTCGAGAACCCTGGCTGCCCCTATGCATAGGAGCTGGGGGGGAGGGGGATGTGCCACTGCTTCTGGGAACTGTGTGGAGTGAAGACAGACCCTGACCCTGCTCTCCGGCTAGCGTGCTGGAGCAGGGCAAGCCCCAAACCACACTTCCCAGCAGGAGCTCAAGGGCCCGATTAAAACATCTGGAGGGCCAGATGTGGCCACCAGCCCATAGTTTGCCACCTCTGCCTTATCAGAATGTGCCTTAGCCCCTCCCCCGAGCACTGGCTTCCTGAATAAGAAGTAGCGTGTTCAACACATCTCTTGCTACAGTGGGAAAGAAAGTCTACTTTTAATTGATTCCCCCTACATCTCCCCCATACACTGCAAACAGTTGGATCTTCAAAAGGATTTAGTCTCTCCTAACACAAGGCTCTTTTAACCTCCAATGATTACAAATGCAACTCCCCCGGATGAGCTTGAGGTCTGGGGAAGAAAACAGGGAGGGAGATGCATCATGACAAGTGAAAAATCAGAGACAACCTCAGGCATAAAATTAGCATGAGGCCTTTTGACAATTTTATCTCCCTGCCACTGGGCAGCAAGCTCACGCCCTCCTGGAAGAGCTAACATTGCTCATTCGAAGATGCCTAAGACAGGGGCTTGGTGAAGACTAGGTTCAAGTCCCAGGCAGGGGGAGCCTCTCTCACAGGGAATAGGCATTCGACATTCTCTTAAGGAAAATTGAAACTGAGGAGTGACGGAATACAGGTTTCTCTGACCACACTGTGATGAGGAGAGAACTGCTACATGTACCCTGAAGGAAGTCACTGCTAACTTTCTGATTTCTAGTAAAGTAGATATTCTAAAACCCCAGGAATACTTGCCCATAACAGGGTTAACCCTTTAGTCCGCTTCTAACACAAACCATGTCCATTGCAATCTGGAGGGCAGAGTTTTCCTGGATTGTAACAGTACCAACTTGACCCTAACTCTAAGCAAAATCAGCGTCCACGGTGATCAGCAGATTATTCTTCCTGCAGTCAGTTGATGTGTGTTTGTGTTGGGGTGAATACTTCCTTGTTGCTGCGAAAGGAAGCCCGGAAGGTGTGGAAGACAACCCTGCAGCTCTCTGGACAGCTGGAAGTCTGTGTACCAGAGATATTGGGGCCATACTTGCTCCACTTGGCTGAATTTCCTGATGACTCTGTGGATCGAGGGAAGGTGTAAAGGAGAGGACTGCTCCAGTCCTGCAGCCCCAACTGTGATTTTCTGTCCCTGAGAGCCCTGATGACGTACTGATGGCACTTGGCATCCTGTCTGGACTCAAACAGGTGAATCAGTGCTTGTCCTGACCTGAAGAAAATGAGGATTTCACAGACAAGCTTAGAGATTAAGGAAGAGGTGTTAATGGACCACTTTACCTTGAACGGTTTCTTAGAATGTGTTTACTTATGTTAAAGAATTTTTTCCACATTGCATTTAGCTGTGATACTGAGGACCTTCCCAAGAGCTGAAGAAGAGCTCCACATAGCTCAAAGCTTGCCTCTCTCAGCAGCAGGACCTGGTCCTAGAAAAGATACTACCTCATCCACCTTGTCTCCCCAGGACCCCTTGAATGCAATACAGGACCAGGATCCACGGACACATCTTTTTATAGGAGCCATTTTAGAAAATGCTGGTATCACATCGGAGGCTGGGTGCTCTGGTGGTGCTGAACTGTGGGGGGCTGTCTCTGAAATTGTAAAGATGTACGCAGACTCGGAGAGTCTGGAGACCAGGCTGTGACTCTTGATCCTGATTTCTTCTGGTGTGTTGCCTGTCTTAGCACTTACAGACACATGGAGCCCAGGAGATCACTACCACACTCCCTAGTGGACATGGCTTTTCTCTACAGTCCCACAACTCCGCGCTAGAGGTGCTGAATCCCATTGGTGGGAATGCACAGAGGCCCTTGACGAAGAAGTAAGTGGTTTGATTTTGACAAGTTGGAGGCAAAAATTCAGCTGCCCTGGCACCCTGAAAATAAAATACCACCAGAAGTGGGACATTTTGCTCTGAGCCATGAAAACTAAAAATACTCCAATTCCAAAACCACTCTGGCTAATAATCAGCTGGATGTTGACTATAATATCGTTTGCATGAAGTAGTCCACTTGCTGAAGGAGAAAAGCTGAAGTTGCCTACTACGGATAACATCCTGACTCTCCCTGCCACAACCCATCCGAGGGCAAAGAGTCCTAAAATGCTGCCGATTCTTTACAAATCCCCTGTTTGCTAGAACAAGAAACCAAACCCACAATCGCCATAAGCAGATAGTGTAACATTTTAATCCTCTTGACAGGAGACGTTACTGGCTTGGTAGATCAACATACACTTTGAGCCAGATTCAATAAAAATTAAATCAGGCTTCAGACATTTTACTGACTGGAGCCCTTCAGTGTTAATAATTCAGTTGCAAAGGCAAGCACGGGGGAAGGAAGAGAATAGAGGGTTGATGAGGGGAGAAACTGCAGCTTTAGTAGGATTTATATGAATTTCCAAAATACTCTCCCCTCTTCCTTAACTGCAGGAAAGAAGGCACAGTGGGAGTAGCTAAGTATTTTTTCATCTAACTTAGAAGGAAGAAAAAACTATTAATATTCAAGTAAATCTGAAGGTCAGACAGTCATGAACTTGCAAAATGCTTCCCAGTTTTGTGTCAGAGTAACCCAAGTAAAAAGTAGTTAAAAACTAGAAATGCTTCTAATTTGACTGATCTTTGACAGTGAAGCAGAGCATGCACTGATTAAGGTTTACATTTATACTAGTAATCTGGAAGTAAACGCCAAACAAAAGCATAATGTTTTTTACTCCTAACTTTACACTGATATGGACTTCTCAGAGGAAGGCATTTGAGGCTTTGGCAGTTAAAAAGTTGGCTGGCAATAGGATTATTTTAAGATGGATAGATACATAAACTCTGAATCTTATCATTCAAGTGCATTAAACAATATTCTTCATTTCAGGGTCACACCTGAAAGCCAAGATAGAATGGGTTTTACAACACAGCTTAATCAAAAGATAATACAAAGCAGATGATTCAGAATTTTCTCCTGCTACCTAATAGCAATTCCCCTGTAAGTCACTCCCAGCAATTCTGCACACCCAAGGAAGCGGATTCTCCATTTCACTTCCCTAAAGAAACTCACCGGAAAAAAAAAAAAAATCACACACACACACAACAAACCCTCAAATGGTGGCGAAGTCCCCTAAGGGAAAACAAAAGAGCTATAAAACATGTTTTGTTTCAGACTTGATAGAGACTGTAATTATCTCCAACTGTATCTCTGTAGGTGAGCAAGCTTTACTGACTGGATCACAAAAATGCTGGTGTCGGAGTTTAGAACCACCACTTAGGAGTTAACAGACCCCCAGGGAGAAGGAGTTCAGAAGAGCAGCAGAAAGGCCACCCCTGTTACACCCCTATACCATGCAGTCCTACAAGAGAAAGTCTAAAGACACAGTAAATACTTTGATATACAGGAGAAAACTTCCCTCATTGGTTGGAGCCTATTCCTTTCTCTTCTCAACTACCCATTTCCTTCTCTTCTACTGCTCACTAGTCATCTTTCTTTGGGGGCAGGAGGGTGTTGAACCCCACTCGGAAGAGGCAAGGCAGCTTCTCAGCTGGACGGTGTGTGACCTGGGGCTGGGCATGCTGCCTCCACATCAGGTTTGTTTTCCTCCAAAGGCTAGAGTACAAACTTCCTTTTTGCTCAGATTCCTGTAAGGTGAAGCTGGGGACATGCAGAAAGACCCTCACGCACCCTTGTTCTCCACCTACGTCAGTAACTTCCTGACAAAGGAACAACATAGACCCAACCAAGGTGCAGAGACCAGAGATTCCCACTGGCCCTAGCTACTGCAGCTCCCTTCTCCAATACAGCTTCATGCTCCAGCTCCCCAGAGCGCCTCATGTGCCCAACACTGCTGCTGCTAGGACCTTCACAGACTTATTCCAACTCCCCCCCCAATCCCATACCCTTTACCCTCACCTAGAATCAGCCTGCTCACTAAGCCCCTCCCCAGCTTCTCAGCCATGAGTGCAAGAGCCTTCTCCTGTGCATCTCTTGACATCCTGAACCGTTTTGCAGCATCTCTGCCTTGTTGACTCCCCAGCAGCATCCATTCTCTCCCACTTGACTGGGCCTCTTGGGATAAAAGCCCTGCAGCATGGCTGTGACTGGCCCAGGTCAGCTGACAGCCTCATGGGACTCGGGTTGAGGGGCTAAAAATTGCTGTGTAGACATTCGGACTCAGACTGGAGAACGATCTCTGGGACCCTCCTGCAATGGGGGAGGGTCTGAATATCTACACAGCAATTTTTCAGCTGTGAAGCCCAAACCCCATGAGCCTGAATCCATTAAACCTGTGGCTGGCCCAGGTCTATCCCTGCGTAGACCGATCCTTCATGTCTCTCCCTGCCTCGGCTACTACTCATCTCTAAATCAGTTCACTATAATTGCAGTGGGTACAGTGTAGATAAGAAATGCTACACAAAGTGTTGCATTGTTCTGTATTTCAGTTCAAGAAAAACATGCAGCCACAGCCTTAAGATTTACAGATGAAGAAAGGGAAGGATGAGCTGTGCTGGAAACAAAGCTTGGAGTAAAGTGAGTCTGTTGTAGCCTAGTGCAGAGACAGTCAGGGAGCAAACCCGTTCCCAGGCTCACATCATTTAGCTGAAGTTCAGGGTAGTCACTGGCAAAGCAGAACTTTCGCTCTGACTTGCTCCTTCACAGGTCTCTTTAGCTTTGGGCTGTTTCACTTCTCTGGTACTAGAAATGCAGGTTTTCCATTCCCAGACACTGAAGGAACAGTATGACCCAACTTCTCATTTCCATGGCATCCTTGTGCTGCACAGATTAAGCAAAGAAACAAGATTATTGGAAAAGCTACATATGAGCGGTTAATTTAGACAATCAAGGGATGGATAGTGGACCAGAGCTACTAATGCTGGACTGCTTCTATGAGACGTGTGCACACACACCACCCACTACACAGGCCCTACATGGGAGTGGGACAAGTGCTGTTCCTGAACTGATAATCCTCAAACAGAGTCAGTAGATCAACAAAAACTCAATTACAACTGAAACTATTCAGTAAAGCTAAAACACAGAGGGGCCAAGGTACACAGCTGTATATTGAGACTGTTTTTCCTCCAGTGGCTCCTTCGCTGCATGGCCCCCATCTTTAAGTGTCACAAAACATCTTTCTGTGCTGGAGCAGCTACATCCTCCATCCAAAAAGCAGAACTTCCATTACTCCAGGTTGTTGGGTTACAGCTCTTGGACTGACACTCAGCAATGCCAAAGCAAGTTTAGCAACACTGTTGCCCCTTCATCCTACATGCCATCCTACATGCCTAACGCCACAGAACCCACAAACACAAAGAGGAGTCCTATGAGAAAAAAAGCAAGGCCTTTGTTTAAACAGATTCTCCTAGTAAGGAGATGATAGAACTTCAATCATCTCTCAACAACAGGGAAGAATGCTCCAGGCTGGGGTATCCAGGGGCAGCAGCACAGTTCTAGCTACAGTAATTCTATGTTCAGTACCCTCAGAGCTGACCCAGATGGATAGAACGTGAGTAGCACTGTCTCCCTTGCAGAAATAATAGGGATGGTAGTTTGGAACCTGCTGCTAAGGCTACAACATCCAAGTGCCACAGAAGCAAAAACAGATGTTTCCAGACCTAAACTTCACACGTTTCTGTTTCTACAAGGCCTCCAGTCTACACACAAGCAGCAGCTACAGTAGCAACGACAGCAAGCAGGCACCAGTAATTCTGGCTAACACATCGCCAAAGTTTAAGTCTTCCTTTTACCAGCCAGATCTCTGGCCTCAATTACACAGATGGATTATCAAGGACTAGATCAATTCTGTTGCCCCATCCCCTACCTGAAGCAGGGCAAAAGGAAGAATTTTGCTGGTATCTTCCCATACTGACTATGCCACGGGGAAAGCGTCTAAAAATGATGCTTTTCTTAGTCTTCTGGACCTTTTTTTGAAAACATCTCCCTGGTGAAGAAGCAGAACCCCTGTCAGAGATACCTCAGCTGCATTATCCTTCAATACCTGATCTGGTGCCACTGCAAAAATACTGAATGCTTTTTTTGCAGTTTTGATCTAGCAATCTCAAAGCATTTTAGAGAGCTAGGCAAGCCTGATTCCCCTTATAACAGATGGGTAAGCTGAGGCATAGTGTGGTTAAGTGACTTAAACTTTGTCTAATCCTCGATAATCCATCTGTGTAATTGAGGCCAGAGATTTAAGCTTCCTGGGTCACAAATTAGTAACAGAAGAGAACCAAGAAGTCCCCACTGCCCAGTCCCCTGCTATTAAGAGCAAAGAAATTGCAGTGGAGATCAGATTTGAGACTCACCTAGTCCAGTATCCCATCTCCAACACTGGCTAGCACCAGAGGCTTCAGAAGCAGGCAGAAGAGCTCTGCAGTAGGCAGATGTGGGACAATCTTTTACTTCCCTATTAGCTAGAAAAACCTCGGGATTTAAGCCCAAGAGTTAATTTCTCTCGCTTTCTTTTTTTAAATGAATTCTTGGTATTCTTGATAGCCATATAAATGTCCAATTCCCTTTTGAGTCTGGTCAAGTTCTGGGCCTTAACGCCTTCCTGTGGCAATGAGTTCCATAGTCTAATTATGCGTTTTTAGTTCCTTTTATCCATTTTTAATTGGCCATCTTTTATAATCCATTGAATGTCCCCTTGTTCATGTGTTTTGATAATTTACGAGACAAGAAAAAAAGGTCTCACTACCTTCTGCCTACAATTTATTGTTTTAAATACTTATATCCCATCTTTGTCTTCTTTATATTACCTTTAAAACTACACTCGTCATTAAACCCAGAAGAGTCTTTCCTCTCTGGTGCTTTGAACCCCACACTCCTCCACATAAAAGAAAGCAAGTCAGTTGACTTCAAGACTGTCCTTGAACCTCAACTGAGCCAGAAAGTCTGTCTGGTTCTTACATGTGGAAAACTATCACCTTCTGCAGGGTTTCATTCCACACAATGTCTTGGGAATCACCTTATGAAGGATGCTATCATTACCCCACATTCAACAAGAACCCTGGCTGTATATCAACCATGGATTAAACTAACAACCTGTGTCAGATAAATCAAAGGCTGTTCCTACCCTGCAGGACCTTCTTGATATGACAGATGAGGGTTATCACTGAGAACAGCAATGCCATACCGATGCTAAGTGTATGTGGATGAGATCCCTTGATGCTGAATCAAATACTGGAAGGCCTAACAGTTTGGAAAGCTGAGGGACATGGGATGGCAAAGCAAGTTTGCTAACAAGAGCCTGCTATGTGTCTGTAGATACTGCAAATTATCTGGCATTCTAGTTAAAGCAAAGGACTGGGAACCTGGGCTCTAGTCACAGGTCTGCTAGCAACACAGTGTGCGCCTTGGGGAAGTCAACAGTCCTGTGACAATTGCCAAGTGTAAAAGGGTAAGATATGTATTAGTAAGTAATTCTTTAACGTATGTACATGATTCTTCCTGCACAACATCTCAAAGCTCCAGCCTTTCCTCTCCATCCCGCAAGAGCTCTCATCCCAGATCTCAGTCATGTCTTGACTCCTGCAGCACCTCTTCTCTGCCTTGACACATCCATTCTTGCCCCCATTCAAAATATTGCTACAAATATTTTCTTCTCTCCTCACTTTGGCCACTGTCATCCAACTCTGTGTCACTCCACTGGCTTCTCCCTACTCCAGTGAACCAAACAACTTCTTAACTTTCAAGGTCCTTCACAGCCAATCGCCATAGGACCTATCATCTTATATGCTACTGACTCCTGCCTCCACTCTGTCAACAATGCCAGACCTTACTGCCCAGTTGTTCAACTTTAAACAAGCACCTTTGTGCTTTCGCTCATGCTGCCCCTCATTCAACCCCTCACAACATTACCTCACTGCCCTCCTTAAACTCTCCTTTGCCACAATGCCTACAACAGAATTGGTAATGGTTAGACAGCTAGCGCGCCACGGCCACTGCCCATCCTGCTGACCAGTCCTGTCTCATTGTTACCTTCATCTCCCACCACACTAAGACTGTCAACTCCCAGGGCAGGAACCACCTTTGTGTTCCATGTTTGTATACCACCACTTAGCACAATGAGGCTCACGTCCATGATTTGCAATAATGCCCAGACAAATAACTTGGAACTGCTCTACTAAACTGATGAATGGGGGCATAGCTTTCTTGGGCCCTTCCTCCACATGCATAGAGCCTCTCACATGCGCCTCCCAGTTTAAAGCAGCGAGAATTACATTTCTAACTAAACAGATGCCTCTATCTTCTTTGGCTCAAAGATTCCACATCTCTATCGCAGTGAGAACGATTAGAAGCATGAAAAAAAACTCCGACGGAGACTGCAGAGGTGGGATGTTGGTTTTACTGAGGAGATGTGGTCAGGGCAAAAAAATGGTCTAAAGATAAATCAGGACCTCCTATTCACCCTGAGATGAGATGGAAGAACAAGTGGACATTCAATTAAACTGAAAGGTGGCAAATTCAAAGCTGTTAAGAGGGAATATTTTCCTCAGACACTGGAACTCCTTGCCCCAAGAAATCACTGGCAGGATTAAAACAGGATAGGGCATTTGTACTATAGTAAGTATTATAGTATACTGTGGCAGTGCTGCCCGTGGGAGCCAACTGAGGTCACTCAATCAGGGTGAACTGCAAACAAAACAGGGCAGACAAACCCCAAACACGGGTGGTTATTCCAATACTTAGATTTACCAACCAGCACAAAACAGCTTCTGTAGTGCCTCACTGGTCACTTAGAAGTCCAAATAACGCAGTTCCCTTAAAGTGCCCAGCCTCAGGCCTCCGTCCAGACAAACCTGTCAGATATGATGATGATTCCTGAAATCTTATATCATAAAAGAAAAGGTTCTTCCAATCCCAAAGGATCAGCCACATACCCAGGTTCAATTATAACTTAGATCTTACCCACAATACACGCTACAGCCAATTCTTATTAACTAAGCTAAAAGAAAAGAGGAGAGGAGGAGAGAGTTGGTTAAAAGATCAATACACATACAGACTTGAATTCAATTCTTGAGGTTCAGATAGATAGTAGAGGTGAACTTGTAGTTGCCAAAAGTCCTTTTAGAAATAGTCCATAGGTTATAATCCAATGTCTATATTCAGGGTGACTCCAGTCAGTGACTGGGAATCTCAATCCTTGTGGCTTAAGGTTTCCCCTTCTTGAAACCCAAAGCAGATCTGAGATGAAGGATCGTGTCCCAGGCTTCTTATACATTTCCAGCAGCCTTTCGGCCTGAGAAAACAATAGGCTTAACTTCTCCCAAACATCCTGGCAATTAGCACAGAGTAATTTATCCATTAAACAGTTCAGATACAGGTTACCACAACCTTCAAAGGGACACACAGACAATAATACTATTTCATTCAAGTATCATCTTAAAGGCTAATATTCCTTTTTTGATCTTTGAATTAAAACTATAGTAATAGACAAGACTTGTTTGCTCAGGTCTTGGGATGTCAGCAAACATCTACCCTTCTACTTGCAACAATGCAGACTTGCATTTCAAAGCTCTATTCATTTACATATCTTGCTAACCAGTTCTTGAGGTTCACCCATGGGTCAGGTCAGTCGGTGATGTGAGTTAATTAACTCTTTCTGGCCCTGTCACCTTTCAGTGAGATATTATATTATACTCATAACATCACATATACATATTAGGCTAGGCAGACTGTTCAGCTGATCCAGTCTGGCATTTCTTAAAGGAAAATTTCCCTGATCAAGTTAGTCTTCAGCAACACAAGGCCTCTCGCTACCACCTCCTCTCTCACCTGAGAACAAGCACTGTCCACTTTCCTTTGTCATCTTTGCTTCAGCTGCACCAGAAGCTATTATGAAGGGAGCTGCCACGGAGGCACAGCTGACAGCATCTGAATAGCAGGTGCACTCCCTAGGCTCTTGCCCCCCGAGAAGAAAGCATGACAATACCAGTGAAGAAGAAAGGAACACACATCAAAACTGGCCCCAGCTCCTGTTGCTAATGGAGCTGCTCATCTTTCATAAAATCAAAAAGGTACAACTCATCCAGCATGCTTGCCCCTCTGCCACAGCCTCAGTAGCTGGTCCACAGTGTCTGTGCACTGCTGCACACTCGTCCTGTTATTGAGCATGGGGCGGGGGGAAGGCAGCAGCAGGGGGAGAGAGGGGAGAGTTTCATATGCAAAGCTTCCTTTACTTTTGCTTTTTTCCTTCCCCATCCTTCCATTTAAAAATCTCAGTTCCTCAAGCAGCAGACACAATGTGGGCCATCCAGGTCCTCAAAGCAATACATGGGACTTGGTTTAACAGCTCTGAATTTGCCACCTTTCAGTTTAATGTCCACTTGTTTAACCACTCACACATCAGTCTGGATTCAAAAGGATGTTAAAAGCCAGTGTATTTATGGGTCACCCTAGATTGCAAGCTCACATACAAATACTATCACACTAAAGTAGCTTGAATAGTCAGGAGCAGAAACTGTCTCCTGAATGAGCCAGTAGAGTCCACCTGGGGAGCCAATGCACAAACACTATGTAGTTTGGGGCTCATTCTCTGCTACTCATTTGGAGAATTGTGCCCTAAGTTTGATTAAACTCTGCTCACGTTACACTAGTAGATACTAAGCTTGATCATACCATGAGAATTATCACAGGCACACTAAAACCAACAAAACTTGTATGGTTACCAGTCCTAGCCAATACTCCTCCACTTATCGTCTAGCGCAGGGGTTGGCAACCTTTCAGAAGTGATGTGCCGAGTCTTCATTTATTCACTCTCATTTAAGGTTGTGTATGCCAGTAATACATTTTAATGTTTTTAGAAGGTCTCTTTCTATAAGTGTATAATATACAACTAAACTATTGTTTAAAAGCCTTATTTACTTTACATACACATGTTTAAGAAGCTTCATTTAAAATTAAATTAAAATCCAGAGCCCCCCGGACCGGTGGCCAGGACCCGGGTAGTATGAGTGTCACTGAAAATCAGCTCGCGTGCCGACTGTGGCACCCCTGCCATAGGTTGCCTACTCCTGATCTAGCGTCAGAATGCAGCCAGTAAATGGATTGCCAAGGTAAAGCAAAGAGAGATCACTTGATCATTGCCTGTTAGGTTCACTCCCTCTGGGGCACCTGGCATTGGCCACTGTCAGCAGACAGGATGCTGGGCTGGATGGACCCTTAATCTGACTTAGTATGGCCGTTCTTTTGCTCTTAAATGCCACACTTGCCATTGATCAGGGATATCTGAGATGCACCCCACCACCACTTGTGCAAGAGAAATCCTATCTGGGCAGTGCTGCATGCTCACCATCCAGCTCACTGTGGCAGACAGAATGGGAGAGAGCTGCTGCCATTACCACGAACTCCCACATCACCAGGCTGGACAAATGGCTACCAGGCTTTGGGCTCCTGTGCCACCTTTAAAGTCAGCTTAACACATTCAGGTGTGGCATGGTTCACTGTGCCAAGACCGACCATACCCAGGGCATCCAGGGAAGCCCAGTGTGCATCTGTGGAGGATGCTGCACAGGTGCCGAATGGTTGCTCTTTTTGTGCTGGGCTCTGTAGGGGTTTTCCCAAGTTGAACCTTGCTGACTCAGCAGCTGCTGACTGGCTCAATCCCATTCAGTTTTTTCTTCCTTTTAAACCTTGCCTTGCCCATACAGAAAGAGTCTGGACTGGTAAATGAAAGGGCATGTTGGCCCTGCCAGCTCAAACCGGAGGACTGAATGAATCTCTCAGCCCTTCTCCAGTTCAAGAAATTCATCAAAATATTACACGATTTAAACCAATAATTAAATGCATTTGATTGTGTCCACTGAAACCTGCTGCAGGGGACAAGCCAAGACCAGCCACTTAAGGCTCCCACCCAGCTGCTGGTGAAAGGCTCAGCCAGTCTAGGCCTCCTGTTTGAAACAGATCTGAGTCTAAGCAGGACCATCTCTGCCCTCCAACGTTTTCAAAGAAGAATAACCAAGTTGCTGCAAGGGGATTTAGCAGAGACCACCTTAGAAGCAGAGTTAGTTTGTTTCAACTATCTGCAGCCTTGGTACCAAACATTTCATCTCTCTACAGACCTCAACTCTGCTTCATCTGCACCTTCCTTTCCCCTCTCACTAAACTTGTATACTAGGGAAGTCTGGGACCGGAGGACAAGGCAATTGAAATGCAAGATGTTACCAGGCACCAGCTTAAACATACAGGGAAGCAACAGCACATCAGCCTTCATCTCAAACAGCTCCACTGGCTCCCGATTCATTTCAAGATCCAATTCCCAAGAGCCCACCTCCTTTGCACGGACTCTCCATGGACCTGTTCCCCTCAATATCAAAGACCGTGCCTCACTCTACTCCCATCTCCCTGCTTGTCTAAACTTTTCCCCCCAGTCATCTCCACTCTGCACGCACCATGTTGACCCAAGAGCTTTCTTTGCACCTTTCCATGATCTAGAACAGGGGTTCTCAAACTGGGGGTCAGGACACCTGAGGGCAATTGCGAGGTTATTACATGGGGGGCTGCGAGCTGTCAGCCTCCACCACAAACCCCGCTTAGCCATCAGCATTTATAATGGTGTTAAATATATTAAGAAGTGTTTTTAATTTATAAGGGGGGTCCACACTCAGAGGCTTACTATGTAAAATGGGTCACCAGTACAAAAAAGTTTGAGACCCACTGATCTAGAAGATTTGTAAAATGTATCTGACTATTCATAACTCATCTAGCACCTCTCCCCCTTTTGCCTATAGAAAGTAATAAATTTAACTACTCTGTGGGGAGTGGAGGGGCAGGTGGGATGGGGGAGAGGCTGCCCTGGTGTCCTTGACACCATCCTGTGACACAGGCTACTCTACGGTCCACCTACCAAGGGAAGTGGTTGCATCTCACTGCAAGTGAGCTGATTCTTGGCATATGGGGACACAGGTCACTTGCCTTGAAGGCCAGTAATCTCAGATCCTGTCAGTTGCTCCATACCAAAGTCACCCTGCTTAAAACACAGACATATGGCAGACCCTATGGCAGCCACTGAGATTTTTCTGTGTAGCCATATTTGTGTCCTGAGGAATCTCACTTTACAACGATGTTAGAAAAGATTCTAAATGAACTACAATAAGGAAAAAGATTGTGCTAAATGAAGCAAAGTAATACTCAAAATGGGAATAAGTCTGTAAAGTTCTTTGAAAATGCTATCTGACAACTTTTCAGAGTACGAAGTTGTGGTAAAAAGACAGCTACCATTGCCACCAATAAAGAGAAGCAAGAACAGAACTAGACTGCCATCTACAATAACTGATGGACATTTAGAAGCCTCCTTAATGCTAGCTGAGAGGCAAGAAGATTAGCTTGTGTTCTCTTCTTTCCAAGTGGAAAGCAAACAAATACACCTACATAACAAACTGACTATGTCTCTGCACAGGAAGCCTCAGGAAACAATGGGAGAACTCCCACCACCATGTGAAAAATAGGACCAGGGAAGAAGAGAAGCCATCCAATCCACAGGGCACCGCAAACAGAATGGCCCAGTCACAAGGGTTCCAGTTAGCTAAAACCAGCCTTCATGCAAAGGACACTCAGATTGATTGAAATTTAGAGTAAAACCATTCTCCCACCCACCTCAAATCTCAACTCTTCTAGGCAACCCAACCCAAACTGTTTCTCCACCCTCACTACTGCACCAGACCCATGCTCCCTAGAATACAGGATCAAACTAATGAAAGTCAGTTTAAAAAACTGGTAGAGCATTACTCTCACACAGGTCTATGTAACCTTCTTCTCCACCACCCACAGTGAGAAGAACTTGCAATCTTATAACAAGGTCTTTCCATTGATGCCCATCTTTTTATGCTGTGGTGCATAAACTAGATCTCTTACTAAAGCATACAGGACCTTACCCCAACTCAGCAGGAACTCCACAGGACAAATGGATTAAACCTCAGAGACCAGAGGAAGACGGTAGAAGCAACATGTACGTACACACACACAAAAGCCACAGGAAAACAGATTCTTCAAACAGAAATCAAGAATAGTTGAAGCTGTGTTAATTCAAGAAAGCAAACAAGATGCTTTACAAAAACAAGTTTATAATCCACAAGGTTTGGGGATAACATAAATGTGAGCCTACTCAGATGTATACAATATTGAACTCTAACAGCTTCTTGGTCCGGCAGCATGCGAATTAAGTTATGTATTGGTTCCATTTAAAGAAACACATGACATCCTACATTGCCCATCACATCTGCACAGAAAGAAAACTAGAACTAAGCATTCAACCTAACCACCTCAATGCACATTAAAGCTAGAGGCAAATTAAAAATGCTGAAGTCTTCTTACTTCTGCAAATCCAACTGATTTTAAACAGAGGAGTCAATCCAAAAAGCCAATTTCCACCATCTTGGTATCTAGAATTTCCAAAACAGAAACCCTACTAGAGCCTAAATAATGTATTTTAAATAATACTTCTTTTGGACAAAAGAAAAATATTAAATCAGTCTTCCATGTTTACTGTACTGAAATTCTTTATACACTAAACAAGCAAAGGTCCTGCTACCTTAAGACTCTCCACTCATGCTACCCAAGAGACACTTTAAATTCAGACATGCTAAAGATTCCAGTTTCACCCTTAAACAAAAAGCCTTTACGTAAAACTAAAGATTTTACAGATTTTGGCTTCTCATTCTGAACCTGCGGGGCAACTAACTGGCAGCGTACGACTAATCATTTGTCTATGACTCAAAGGAGCCTGACACATGCAATGCTACGTTTTAACTTCCATCTATGCTGAATACAAACCAACATTTATGTCGTAAAATGCATTTCAACACAGCACATACAAAATGGCTGGCTCCCAAGATGAGCATTTCCATACAATACTATAAAAAGGATAACAACCTAAAAAGGTAATTATGACTTAAGGGCTAGGCAGTCAGAAGAGAGATCTGCAAGAACACCGGTACCAAACACTAACAAACAAAAACATGCTGCTCTTCGAATCCTGATACTTCAGCTTGTAAATTGTCAAGGAATATTACACTCAATTCACCTTAGTGTGTAACCTGCAAAGAAATACTACGGTGTGATTGGGTATTGTGGATGGGAGATTTTTTTTGCAGCTAAGGAGGGAAAGTAGGCCTATCACGTAGGTTTTATCACGAACAGAAAATGCATCTTTTTTTAGAAGGAACACACAATCCTAAATCCTCCTTGACAAAGGAAAAATTGCAAGCAAAAGAAATATTCTTAAATATTCCTAATGCTGAAAGTGAGAAGAGTCATTCATAAATTAGAGATTTAAATTAGGATTTTATTCATAATTTAATTCAGATTGTGCAAGAGTAAAAAAAGATAGATAACATTTAAAAAGACAAACCGTAATGCTAGTTCTCAACAGAATCAGGGAGCTGTCTTTAGATTGCAGCAGACCATAAATTCTTAGTCATTCAGCGCCAAACTCACTAAACAGTTCCACTGTTTCCCCTTACAAAACCAGTTCTTTAGATCTGAATGATCAGAGCAAATGTAAGTACTCACATAGAGGAAACGGTAACATTACGACAGCTCTATTCATTAATGTGCATACTTAATTCTCATCTCTTCAACACAAATTTGGGGTCTGTGCAGTACAATGTATCTAGAAAGCAAATTTAAAAAATGAATGCAAAGAAATTGTTGTGGTCAGTAAGATAAAATTACAACTTCTAAATCAATTCACTGTCTCACAGAACAAAATGCCCATAACTCCAATGGAGTGTAGGAACCGTACAGCAGTTAACATACCTCCACCCCAGCTAGAACCCAAAACTGCAACCGTCCAGATGTGTGCAAGCTCAGAACATTCTATAATTTTGCTGCCATGTGTTTGATTTTGTTCGGTACAACCCAACTGTGTGTAGCAGATGGCATAAAAAAAGTATTTCTACTACAATTTGTCAGACTCTACCAAGAAAGGAGCAGAACGAGCAAAATATTAATTAGTATTTGCTCTAGTATCCAACATCTCACTTTTCAGGTGTGTTTTTTCTGAGAAGTTATTAAAATCAGTTTGGTATTAAAACAGAGATCTTAACTAACCACAGCTGTTGGATACAGCAGGGCATTCTGTACCTTTCCCCATCTCAAAATCATTAAAATACGAGGAGACAAAACATAAGCGGGCTTCCCCACTTTCCGAAAGCCAATGGGGGGTTGGGGGGGGGGGGAAGAGGCAGAGGAATCTCTTTTCCTCAAGGAATGTGGCTCTAATTGAATGATTGGGGAAACTGGTCCTACAAGCCTGCAACCATTATCCACTCGCAACGAACTGGTCATTTAAAAATCAAGAGGGGGCAAAGGGGGAAGTTTTCCTCTTCACAGTCCTCCTCCAGCTCTACTCTCCATCCATCAGTCTGAGCAAGCAGAGATGACGCAGGCTGCCTTATATAATAGCCTGTGATTTCCTAGACTGCAGGCCTTCCCTTTGTGCTCTGTATACACTTACACACACGCACACAGATTCACAGCCCCTGGCACCATGCCAGCACTACCCCTCGTCAGCTGGTTGACTCCATTCACCGCGAGGGGTTGGAGCTGACATGAAAAAGGGGGGGGGTGAGCTATTACATCTAGCCATCAGCACTACAGACAAAAGAAATTTTTTTATATACCCAAAATAAGCCTTCCCTTGTAGCTTTAGATCAGGGAGAGTCGTATTTAGTAATTCCACAAGAACGCCGCACTATGAACAAGGAACCTGAACAGAGGTGAGGGTTTTTTGGGAGGTAGGGGAGGGAATGAGTCCAACAGCAAACACAAGCAACAGTGCAGTTTTCTCTTTAAATATAATGTAAAAACATTACATTTAACCTTCCAACTCATGTTAAAGGAGAGAAAAAAACAGCCATGATAATCCATAAAGAGCCTTTTGTCTGTTAAAAAGGACAGTCTAAAGAATACTTACAGGTACAATATCCTGCTGCCTCCTTTAGTTGTCAAGAAAATTAGAGAGAGAGAGAGAAAAGAAGGGAGGAAGAGAGACAGAAAGAAGAGGAGACAGAGTGAGAAGGGGGGAGGGAGGGAGGGAAAGACAGACAGATTTTTTTTATGAGAAGCCCTCTCCGTAGAACATGGGCGGCCCCGCGTGCCATCCCCCTCTAGGGACCTGCAGAAACCCTGTCTCAAAACGGGCACTTCCCTGCCAATCATGCGCTGTACTGTTATATTAAACAAAAGAAAGGGGGATGCTTACTTTTACCCATGATGCCTAGCAGGGGCAGGGGAAAAAAACCAGTTGCAGCCGGTTTGTAACCTCAGGACATGGAATTATCTCTTAATTTTTTTAAGTCGTTTGTGGTATAAAGTCAGTTAGCTGCCCCCGCCCCCACCCCGATTCTGGCATCTTGCCAAACTTTGTCTTCATTCATGAGAGCTCATTTCCTCCAATGCTATTTTAACTCTTTCGTTCCCAAAACAAATTGTAAGGACATTCCATCCATGTGGAGAAGCAATTAATAAAGATGTATCCATAAGACCGAGAATGCCAATAATCTCATTTGTCTGCATCTCGCCAACACACATGCTTATCTCCCTGGTGTTAGGAGTCAGGGAATAGCCAATGCAGGAAAGATGGGGATTTTTGTAGCATTCCTGAAATCATGGTGTCACACACCGAAGCATCAACCCCTCAATTTTTCCCCTTCAATACCAGTAACTTGATTGTGACGGGTGTACTCTCTTCCTACAATCACTGTTACAGGTGTTTCAGAGGTGATCAGTTACAGCTCTTGTACACGTTCCAGCCAAACCCAGGTAGATCACCACGCCCAGATTACTCTACCTTCCATGCATGCCACACCAGCAACGGAAATGAACCACTTCTTCACAGCATCCTCGTTGTCTTAACAGCACTATCCCTGACATGCTCACAATGCATTTCTCTACACACTAGGCTTATGACTGATATTTTGTTGGGGTTTGATAACACACTAAGAACGTACCCAAAGGTTCTGACCAAGGCATCATGTTTTTGAAGGAAAGGTGGTGGTGTCCCAAAAGAGTACTTTGTATTCCATCTGGTGTTCATGTAATAGAATAGCCCTTATTCCAATACCAGTGCAGATCAGCAGGGCTTGAAAAATGTATCCAATGCTTACTAGTCCAAGCAAGCAGTCACCTTACTGTTCAGGCCAAAAGATCCAAAACCCTCCCCCGACCCCACTGCAAGTCAGTCACTACTACCTAGAGAGAGATAAAACAGTGCATGTGCTTACAGTACTCAGCAGTATCTGCCAAGAGCAAGTGAAAGCAAATACAATGGTTTTAAATCTAATCTACATGCTTTTCCCCTGAACCCCCTCCATTTGTCTAGTCTAGCTAAGTTGCCCATCTGCAGATGGTCGGCCATGTTCAGGCTGTCCATCCCCAAAGTAGGTCTGGTCTCAGATCTTCCCTGATTGGCTGAGCTCAAAGGCTCTGGCTTTCTGCTCTCAGTTTTCCTCTACCTTATCCTCCACTAGTCAGCCATCCACTAGAACCCCGGACACCCCAGACCCATAGTAGTTGGGGCCCCATCTGCCCAGTGTCTCTTGCTCATCAGGCCTCCCCATGACTTGACATCCTAGCAGCAAGATGTTGGGTTCTCCCCTAAAATTTGGGCCTGAAAGCTTGTCTTCCACCAGCTGTTTCCTTTGACTATACCCCTATGAGGACTAGGTCTTGCCCAATGGACTGGACTCAATACCACTACTCTCTCTCTGGTCTGCGCCCCACAGCAATGTTGGTCCTTTGGAGCTGTGGTGTACCATTCTGGGATGCCCAGTCTTGCTTCTCTTGGACTTCTGCTACATACTACATCTAACTTCAGGCGCTGGGCCATTCATTAACCCTCTCATGCAGCCTTTTGCACATTGCCGGGGGCCAGGTGATGGGGGAGACACATGGCTGAAGAATACCATTTGAGTGGTACAAGTAGGAACTGCCACACCTGCACTCCTCAAGCCATTAAAGTAGCCCCAATCAACCAGCCTAATTATGTTTGGGGACAGTAGGTTTTCAAGTCCTATGCTGATGCATTACAACTGTGCCAATATAAAGCAATTTCAAACTACACATTCCTGCAGCTCTATATAGTACAGCAAGTGTACATGGCACTTGATAGGTACACAGGAAAGCAAGGTCCCTGCCCTGGGGAGAATTTAAGTCTAGATTATATAGGTGCAATCTTGCCCCTGATCCTTAGTTGTTAGACTGGAAGCAGATGGCACTGGAGGCTTGGGAGGAGAAGAGTCAGATGTAAAACTGTGAAGAGAGATTTGACAGAGGAAAAGAAGGTTTGGTTGATGCAACAGAGACAAGGCAGATCCATTCTTAGGGAATGGTGTGGAATTGGTAGTAACTGAGGAATCTCATGAGAATTTTGTTCAGTAGTACAAAAAACTGCAAAAAAAAAATCATCGCTCAGTAACCATACTGCTGGCTTCCTCCAGCCCAATTGCCCATCAGCTCTGGGTCTCTGTACTGAGATCATTTTGAAACACTGCCATGAACTAGAATTAAGTTCTAAGATGACAACATTCTACACCCCTATTTGCTGCAAATATATACTAAACTACTACTAGGAATGCTCAGCTACCATGAAGCAACCCAATACAAACTAGCTTTTGACAGATGTTCCTAGCAAACATCTGCTGGCAGCTTCAGCCCTTCAAAGCTTATTATCCTAGGTCTAGCTGTGAATTTAGGAACACAAGAGAATAAGAGGGCATTAATTTATGTTGCATTTACAACAGAGGCCTATGGAAATCTGTCATTATCGGAATACCCAAAAAGTTCAAATATGATGAGGGTGATTACAAATTGATAGTAAATAGCAGACCTTTCTTAAATGTTACCATGAAGACTTCTGAAATCAGACACTCATGCCACATTGTTGGAAGGCGCAAGTCATTAATTCATTTGCTCTAAATGATAGAATTTGCCTCAGTTAATGTATCTTCAGACATAGGTACCCAATTCCCTTGATGCTAAAGAGGCTGAGCACCACATACCTACATAATAGCAGAATTTGGCCCATTATATTTAACTCTTTAGTTACTTGTTGCTATATTGATAAAATATACACTAGTTCTATGGAAAATTAACACTTGTATAGTACTTTACTTTTTCAAAGCTATACCTGGAATACCTCACACCTGCAAGAGAGAGAAAATGAGGAACAGACATGTTAAGTGGCTTTCTCCAAGGTCAGTGAGTCAGTAGAAGAGCAAAGAAGAAAACCTAAGAGATCCAACCCCCTGCTCTATCCTCTGGAGAGACTGCTGCTCACACTCCAGTTCATGTGCCTTGGAAAATGAAATCCCCACACCTGCAGAGAGGCTTCTGATCAATTCTCAAAGAAATTCAGCCAATAAGCAAGAGACTTGCTGTACTTAGGAAATTCATATACAGCTTTCATCCGAATATACTGAATGCTTCAGTACCGAGTGCCTAACACATTATATACACACTTTATTTAAAATTTGCAAAGCAAATGTTGGGAGCAGTTCAGCCCTGCTGCCAACACACAGTACTGAGCTTGTGTCCCTATTTCATGTCTTGGTTTTTTTTGTTTCAAGTAAACTTATACAGTAGATAATGTTCTGTACAACTTTCATATAAAGTATCTCCGTATGACCATAGACCTCACAAGCAAGACTACACTAAGGATATACATCATCCAGCTCTGTTCGTAGTGATCTCTAGAGAAGTTTTCAGCCATTATATTGTGTGTTGGTGCATTTGCTGCCCCAGTCTGACCCACTCTAATACCAAAAGCAAGATATCCTTGTGAGCTTTTGAAGTGTGGCCATGACACCTTGAGACCTTGTTAAGGAATCAGATTCCGTTCTAAGCTTTTGTACACTGCAATTCTTCTAGAAAGTAACAAGGACAACAGCAACTCAGATTTGACCTGGAGATTTAGATTTTGTTAAAAACCACCAAATATTTTTGAAATCTGGACTGACTGAATTTTTAAAATAATCCTGGAAATATTTCTATTACAGGCAGTTTTTACAAAAACTCCCCTGCATTTCCAATCCAGACATTACAGAATTAAAAACCTGAAAGTGAAATCCATTAATTTTCATCACACAAGCACCATGTAAAAAGTTGTATTTTTAAAGTTTTCCATTTCAATCATCAATGCATTAATATAGGCTAAAGAGTTAAAAACAGCTAACGTTTAAATTCATATGCAGGATTGTTCTAGCTGTGTTGATCCCAGGATATTAGAGACAAGATGGGTGAAGTAATCTTTTCCCTAATACTTATTTATTTCAAATATCCTATATTGGACCAAAGAAGTTGGTCTTTGGTCCAATAACCAATCTTTCATTCACCTCATTTTTCTAATGTTTAAATAGACAATATCCTTTTAATTATATATAATTTTCAGCTTATTCTGTTATGAACAGGATTAAAGCTCCTACACAACATTAGGATTAATATTAATAACCAAACTTCCATACAAACGGACTTCACTAAAATAAGACAGGAGATCTACATTACTCACTTCACCTCTCTACAAAGGAAAAAGGATTGTAAGCTGTCTAAACTCCTACCTGCCTCATGGGGCCACAACCGTGGTACCCCCAACCCACCCAGCAATATGGTCAATCTATCCAACTACACACTCAGCCCAGAAGAAAAGGCTGTCCTGTCTCAGAGACTCTCTTTCTGCCCTGCCACCCCCACCAACATGATACAGTTCTGCGGCGATGTGGAAGCCTACTTACGCCGTCTCCGACTCAAAGAATACTTTCAGGACAACACTGAACAGCCCACTGATACACAGGAACCCTCCCACCAACAGCACAAGAAAAAGAACTCCACATGGACTCCTCCTAAGGGTCGAAATGACAGTCTGGACCTCTACATTGAATGCTTCTGCCGACGTGCACAGGCAGAAATCGTGGAAAAACAACATCACTTGCCTCATAACCTAAGTCGTGCAGAACGCAATGCCATCCACAGCCTCAGAAACCACCCTGACATTATCATCAAAGAGGCTGATAAAGGAGGTGCCGTTGTCATCATGAACAGGTCTGACTACCAAAAGGAGGCTGCCAGATAACTCTCCAACAGCAAATTCTACAGGCCACTTCCCTCAGATTCCACTGAGGAATACACTAAGGAACTGCAACATCTACTCAGGACACTCCCTACACCAACAACAGAACAAATCAACATACCCCTAGAGCCCCGACCAGGGTTATTCTATCTACTACCCAAGATCCACAAACCCGGAAATCCTGGACGCCCCATCATCTCGGGCATTGGCACTCTCACTGAAGGACTGTCTGGATATGTTGACTCTCTGCTCACGACCCTATGCCACCAGCACTCCCAGCTATCTCTGTGACACCACTGATTTCCTGAGGAAACATACAATGCATTGGTGACCTTCCAGAAAACACCATCCTAGCCACCATGGATGTAGAGGCTCTCTACACGAACATCCCACACACAGATGGAATACAAGCTGTCAGGAACAGTATCCCTGATGATGCCACAGCACAACTGGCTGTTGAGCTCTGTGCCTTCATCCTCACACACAACTATTTCAAATTTGATGACAATATATATCTCCAGATCAGTGGCACCGCTATGGGCACCGCATGGCCCCATAATATGCCAATATTTTTATGGCTGACCTGGAACAACGCTTCCTCAGCTCTCGTCCACTCACGCCCCTTCTCTACCTACGCTACATTGATGACATCATCATCTGGACCCATAGGAAGGAGGACTCTGGAAAAATTCCACCATGATTTCAACAGCTTCCACCCCACAATCAACCTCAGCCTGGACCAATCTACACGGGAGGTCCACTTCCTTGACACCATGGTGCAAATAAGTGATGGTCACATTACCACCATCCTATACCGAAAACCTACCGACCGCTATGCCTACCTTCATGCCTCCAGCTTCCATCCCAGGCACATCACACGATCCATTGTCTACAGCCAAGCACTGAGGTACAACCGCATCTGCTCTAACTCCTCAGACAGAGACCAACACCTACAAAATCTCTACCAAGCATTCTCAAAACTACAATACCCGCACAAGGAAATAAGGAAACAGATCAACAGAACCAGACGTGTACCCAGAAGCCTCCTACTGCAAGACAAACCCAAGAAAGAAACCAACAGGACTCCACTGGTCATCACATACAGTCCCCAGCTAAAACCTCTCCAACGCATCATCAGGGATCTACAACCCATCCTGGACAATGATCCCACACTTTCACAGGCCTTGGGTGGCAGGCCCGTCCTCGCCCACAGGCAACCTGCCAACCTGAAACATATTCTCACCAGTAACTGCACACCGCACCATAGGAACTCTAGCTCAGGAACCAATCCATGCAACAAACCTCAATGCCAACTCTGCCCACATATCTACACCAGCGACACCATCACAGGACCTAACCAGATCAGCCACACCATCACCGGTTCATTCACCTGCACGTCCACCAATGTAATATACACCATCATATGCCAGCAATGCCCCTCTGCTATGTGCATCAGCCAAACTGGACAGTCGCTATGGAAAAGGATAAACGGACACAAATCAGATATTAGGAATGGCAATATACAAAAACCTGTAGGAGAGCACTTCAACCTCCCTGGCCACACTATAGCAGACCTTAAGGTGGCCATCCTGCAGCAAAAAAACTTCAGGATCAGACTTCAAAGAGAAACTGCTGAGCTTCAGTTCATCTGCAAATTTGACACCATCAGCTCAGGATTAAACACAGACTGTGAATGGCTTGCCAATTACAAAACCAGTTTCTCCTCCCTTGGTTTTCACACCTCAACTGCTAGAACAGGGCCTCATCCTCCCTGATTGAACTACCTCATTATCTCTAGCTTGCCTGCATATATATACCTGCCCCTGGAAATTTCCACTACATGCATCTGACGAAGTGGGTATTCACCCACGAAAGCTCATGCTCCAAAACGTCTGTTAGTCTATAAGGTGCCACAGGATTCTTTGCTGCTTTTACAGATCCAGACTAACACGGCTACCCCTCTGATACTTTACACAACATTAGACAGCTAAAAACTACAGGTTAACCCACTTCTGTGTACCATCTATTAGAAATGGACTGTTAAATTCTAGTAAAATCTAGTACATTAATGAATATTTTAGAATTTTCCAAAGCTGATAAAACAGATTACTTCAAAAAACTTAGCACTACAATCTGTTTGGAAAACACAAATTAAGAATCCAGTGTGTCAAAGCGAATGTAAATTGTTTATGCTAATGTACAGCAGAAATATCTTGCTAAATGGGATATTTCATTTTTGGCGACAAGTTACAAAATTACAATAATCAAAGGTTAACAAGAGCACTATAGTAAATTTGGAGATACTTAGTGAATGTAATTAGTACTATATTAATTTATTTGTGGAGCAAGCATAAATATGACCAATTTACAAATTACATCTTTTACAATATCTTGCATACAAACCAATGAAACCTGCACAAAGTATCCATTCTTCTAAAATAAACTATTACACAGTGCACAATAACCATGTAATCTATAATACAAAGTTACTATCATGCACTTAATCCATGAGAGGCAGAGAATTTGGTCATTACATTAGAGTTTCTATACCATTCCAAGCACTGGTACCATCTGAGTTAGCCTTATTAAATAACATGGAACAATTTGGTTTACAAAAGGGAGAATACCTAATTAGTCTGTAATTACATAGTAGTTACCATAGAATGATGACCTAATGAGGTGGTTGTTTGGGCCCAACAAGATGTCACCGCTAATTCTTTTTCAGGATGTGCGCACTGAAAATGTTACAAACAGCAGTGATAAAAGGATGCTCAGCTTTAGAAGCAAGGAAAGGAAGTGGCCAAGCACAGACTATATGCAAGTGAAGGAGGGATAAATAATCATATGGTGCTGAGGAGTAAGAGAAATCAAGGCTAAAAAAGGAATTCCAACACAGCTGTGTAGAGTGCTTTATAGCTGTGCTTCATAGAATGCTTCATAAGTTTTACAGAAGCTCCTGAACATCCTCTGTTGTACTGCCTGTGGAAGCAATGCTTCTTCAAAATGTATTCAGGAAATCTCTCTCCTATGAAGAGTGAAGCTTTCGGAAAAAAAAACACATCAGCTCAATGTAGATGGCTTGGCCAAGAACTGTCTCTGATCATGAAAGTCCATCTACTAAGAGCCAGCACGCTTCCTTAGACATCATGCCCACAGGTTAGTGGCAGCAACTTTTCTTCACTCAAGGGAAGGTTTTTTTACTTGCCTTTCACTAGGTTCACAATCTAGGAGTCCTTGTTTGGAGTCTAGAAATTCAGAAGCCACCTAAAAGCAGCAAAGAATCCTGTGGCACCTTATAGACTAACAGACGTTTTGGAGCATGAGCTTTTGTGGGTGAATACCCACTTCATCAGATGCATGTAGTGGAAATTTCCAGGGGCAGGTATATATATGCAAGTAAGCTAGAAGTAATGAGGTTAGTTCAATCAGGGAGGATGAGGCCCTGTTCTAGCAGCTGAGGTGTGAAAACCAAGGGAGGAGAAACTGGTTCTGTAGCTGGTAAGCCATTCACAGTCTGTGTTTAATCCTGAGCTGATGGTGTCAAATTTGCAGATGAACTGAAGCTCAGCAGTTTCTCTTTGAAGTCTGGTCCTCAAGTTTTTTTGCTGCAGGATGGCCACCTTAAGGTCTGCTATAGTGTGGCCAGGGAGGTTGAAGTGTTCTCCTACAGGTTTTTGTATATTGCCATTCCTAATATCTGATTTGTGTCCGTTTATCCTTTTCCATAGAGACTGTCCAGTTGGCCGATGTACGTAGCAGAGGGGCATTGCTGGCATATGATGGCGTATATTACATTGGTGGACGTGCAGGTGAATGAACCGGTGATGGTGTGGCTGATCTGGTTAGGTCCTGTAATTGTTTCGCTGGTGTAGATATGTGGTGGCAGGCCAGTCCTCGCCCACAGACAACCAGTGACACCGTCACAGGACCTAACCAGATCAGCCACACCATCACCTCTGAAAGCTGTGCTGCTTTCACTCAGGTGCCTGAACAGGGATTTAAAAACAAATCTAGGCAGCTAGTTTTGCAAGCCACAGGCTTCTGTGGACTGGGTCAGTTGGAGGGATTCTTTGTGACAAGTTCATTTTAATTTAGGTGCTTTTACAGTTTGTCTTGAGGGCATCAGGCATATTTTGTAAAATTCAATGCATCTTGCGTTAAATAAGTCAGACCACTCATACACCAGTTTCCCCATATCGTCTCACCTTGGCTGCTCCAAATCACTGGTTTATTTCTCTATAGGGCAGGGAGCATCATCTTTCCAATCCTGGAGCTCCAAGCCAGTAGTTCTTCTTCCATGTGGTAGAAGTAGTGAAAAGGGTTGTTTACCCTTTCCAATACTATTGTCTAACCGTACCACCCACAAACCAGTCTTCTCTTCACCCTCATTCCTGGTCCTGCAGTAGCTGGTAGCAAATGCCCAAACAGACAGTTTAACAGTATTTGCTGTCTTTATACACCAAATATTTTAGAAATGTTTTTCCTTCTCTGCATTCCTCATCCCTATCCAGCTCTTTAAATCAGAGCTTTGAGGTCTCTGCAGTGATTCAGCAAAAGTGAAAGTCTTTTCTACCAACTGGGGTTGGCGCTGTGTGCTCTGCATCTGCTCCAATCCCCTCCTCTGCCTCCCATCCAAGACCTCTGAAAATTTTCTATAACCAGAAGGCCAAAGGTACTACCAACCGCTATCTGAAGTAGAAGATATGAGAGATCCGGCTTTACCTATAAACATGTCCTTGACACTAAATATGAGTGAGGCAAGAGGCTTCTCAGACCTTGACAGACTATGCACTTGCATATAGTCTGAGGATTTGTAGCTCTATTAGTAAAGGCATATTTGAGTAACGCCTAGCAAGAAACGATGCATTAATGTTTCAAGAGGTCACAGTGATGCCATACCAGAGACTTAATCCACCAAGGCTGATGCGTCTGGTGGATCCTGCAGGTTACCCAGTGGGACCATCACACTTTAGCAACATGGATGATACACAGCGTACATTTCCTGAGGGCTCATCTGCTCCCCCTGTAGCTTATTCTCACCGTAGGTTTTCCTAGGTTACAAATCTTTCACTTCAGCAGTGCAATGCTCTTCTCTTCCCGACAGAGATCCTGACGGACCTTTCTCCTCTTATTTTAAGTGTGGTTTTGTGGCAGGTTTTCTTGTTTTTTTTTTAAAAAACAAAACAGTCCCCTAGCTGCAGTCAGATAACTACACAGTTTAGGATCAATGCTAAGACATTTGGAGAGGCTTTAAACAGAGGTAGGACAAGTTTTTGCTGGGAAATGTGGATGAGAAGCATTTTTTTTAAAACAGGAAGCCAAGGTCATTATCATGGAGTGTGGCCCCTGCAACCCCGGCTTCCTGCAACTCACCATGACTCTCAGCCAGCCAGCAAAACGTTTATTTAGACGACAGGAACACAGTCCAAGACAGGTCTTGCAGGTACAGACAACAGGACCCCCTTAGTTAGGTCCATCTTGGGGGCCCCCACGGAGGCCACAGCCCCTGTTGGGAAGCCCTGAGCCCCATCTGGGCTCTCCTCCATTTCTAGCCAGCTCCAAACCAAACTCCCTCCAGTGTCTCACCCAGCCTCCCCCCCTGGCCCCTCCCTCAGCCTTGTCCATTTCCTGGCAAAGGTGTCACCTGGCTCCAACCCCCCTCCTGGTTCTCATGTTACAGCTCAGGTATCTGGTTTTAAGGAAAGTCTCCCATCCCCAATGCAGACAGTCCTGGCAAAACTCCCCTGCAACCTTCCCAGGTCTTACTCCCATCTCCGTCCTGTGTCACAGGCACCCACACCAGTATTCGAAGAAAAACATGAAGAACATTTCCAGACCGTCACACTCACATTCAAACATACTTCAAAACTGCTCTGAGACCAATCACAGCACAAGGCAACTGATTACGCAATAATGGATGTTCCCCCCAAACCAGAACGGGGATCAACGGAACAGGCAGCAAGTGGCTCAGTGTAGGTCAAGGACATTTCCAATTCAGGGGAATGGAAAAGCCAAGGAGGAAATCGCAACTGGAACATAACCACCTCACAGACCTCAGGTCAATGTGTCTGGTATTAGCCCACCCTGAAGTTATGAAGTTTCCCAGTAATAAAATGCAATTAAGGATTTACTGACTGAACAGTCCAAGAGCATTTTATCTCGTCAGAATTACACCGTAATGCTCAAGGAAGCTCCTGCACCCCACCCGTTTGTTCTTAATATCCAATCCAATTTAGATCTCAAATTAAAAAACAATAGGCTCTGGTTACTAAGTCTGTGCGAATGTACCTTACCCTGCAAGGATGATTTTTAGGACTGTTACCCACTTTAAAAGTTAGTTTACAGCTATGCTAGTTCATAGATTCCAAGGTCAGAAGGGATCACTGTGATCATCTAGTATGACCCAAATAATGCCTAGAGCAAATCTTTTAGCAAAACACTTCAATCTTGAATTAAAACCTGTCAGAGATAATGAATCAACCACAACCCCCTTGGTAAGTTGTTCCTGTGGTTAATTACCCTCTTTAAAACACATCTCTTATTTCCAGTCTGAATTTGACTAGCTTCAGCTTCCAGTCATTTGGACCAGTTTAAGCTGCTCGTCTACTAGACTGAAGAACCCATTAGTAAATATTGGTTTCCCATGTAGATACAAAACTAATCAAGTCAACACTTAACCCTCCCTTTATTAAGCTAAGTAGAGTGAGCTCTTTGAGCATATCACCTATAAGTTTGTTTTCTAATCCTTTAATCATTCTTGTGGCTCTTCTCTGAACCCTCTCCAATTTATCAGCTTCTTTCCTGGATTGCGGACACCAGAACCGGGGCACAGACGTAGTCATCACTGATTCCTTGAGGTTGAGGATGATCTTTCATGGGTCCTTTGGTGACGGAGTCGCTCTGAGCCAGAGGCTCATTGGCAGACACAGCGTTGGGCTACGATTGCTGTGTGACTGTTGTCTTTCCTTCCTCGTCTGGTGCTTTGCTGCGACCAGGCAAAGGCGATTTTCCTCAGGACAAATCTTTGCCAGTTACCCCTATCCTGGGCTGCTGTCTCCCAGTGTGTGGCATCGATGCCCACATCTTGAAGTTTATGTTGAGGGTGTCTTTGAAGCATTTCTTTTGGCCCCACCAGAAACTGGACACAGAATTCCAGCAGCAATCACACCAGTGCCAAATACAGAGGTAAAATAACCTCTCTGCTCCTACTCAAGATTCCTGTTTATGCAGCCAAGGATTACATTAGCCCTTTTCTCCACAGTGTCACTCTAGGAGCTCAGATTCAGTAGATTATCCACCATGACCCTCAAATCTTTTTCAGTCACTGTTTTCCAAATTTTCCCATCCTGTACTTTGGCCAACATTCTTTGGTTCCTAAAGGTATGCATTCACACTGAGCCACGTTAAAACCCATGTTTGCTGGTACCCAGGTTACCAAGGCTCCAGATCACTCTATCAGTGATTCTGTCTCTGCATTATTTACCACTCCCCCAATGTGTGTATAACCTGCAACTGATTCCCCACGGGACACCTCACCACAGAGAGAGAAAAAGGGGAGGTGGCTGGCGTCCCAGTGGTTACAGAAAAACAACGGAGTCCCAGGAACCAGTAGAGTCCAAGGCTGAAGTGTAGAATGAATCATTAGGGCCAGATCCTGTGAGGTGCCAACTGCCCTTCTCAGCCTGTGGCTCTCTAGGTCAGTTCAGGGGAGGATGGGGAGCAGAGGTCAGTAAAAAACATGAAATCATATGACAAGCACACACACACACAGGGAAGTTAGAGAGAAACTGGACAGAAAGCAAGGAGTCCACGCATTGCCGCCAGGAACTGGTGTGAGGGGAGCCCATCCACCAACCCATCACAAGATGGGGGCTCCAACACCCCCACCATCTGATGCTCAGCACTCTGCAGGACCAGTCCCTCAGTGATCTCCAGTGAGGCCCTGGACCTCTCATTGTTGCTTTAACCCAGTTTCCCACTTGAGCAGACAGAGTCCACACCTCACTGAAACATTCAGCCTTAACAAAACCACTGAAGTACGTTAAGCCTAAGTTAGATGGATAGAAAATCAGAAACTGACATTTTGTTAACAGTCCTAGAAAACTATCCCAGAATCTCTTATTTCAAGATCGAGGTATTGAAATGGATACACACCCTCTCACGTGCTCTTGCTGTATGTCTTAGAGGGCTACTAAACATAGTGTTACATTAAACTAAGCAGGAATTCTAGAAAGATGCCCCTGAATTCAAAGCAGAGACACTCCAGCCAACTGTATCTGTGCATTTCAGTGCCACATTCTTACATATTGCTGCTAGTTTGCTGAAAATTGTCGTCAAGACTGACACAATAAGCTATTGAAATACCAATTCAGAATCATATTGCACTAGTAGGTATTTAAAACTGTCAAGTCTCCAAGATTAAATTAGAATCAGGGACTTTAACACGTAAGTTAAGAAATGATTCATTGGTGGCGGGGGGAGGAGGGGAGAGAGGAGAGTGCATTAGATTTGGACATATTCAACAGCAAGGGACTATTACTAAGCAACCATTTTGAAACTCCCTGAAGTCTGCATCTGTCTGATTTCCCTTCACTCCAGATTTCCTTTTACAAACAAAATCTGAAGCTCACTCTCTCTGGCTTGTTACAAACGTATTCAAGAAACTCACATGCATAGCCACACCTCACACTAAATCACAACTGTAACAAGTTTGTTTAGCAAACAGACATCTTTTCAAAGCAGGCGTACATATAACAAGCTACCCCAATACATTAGAGTCCCAGGATGCCTCAGTGAATATTACCAGACACTGTTGAAAAAGAGAAGACAACTTAAAGTTGAGAGTAAATCAGCTATTCTGATCTAAACACATAGTATGGAGGATACAACCCTAGCACCTGAAAGCCACGCAGAGCACTTTTATTTAGCCATATAACAAAAACAAAGGGAATTTGATTCAAACACACTGTATTGTTACTCCTTACAGAATGTCACTTAAGATTTCCCAATGGCTTAAAACCTTAATACTATAAGTAATTTGGTGTAAGAGGTGTAACTTTTTCCACAAATCCTTTTAATCCATTAAGTAACAGGACAGAAAACTGCCAGAATTTACAACAGGAAGTGTAATATTCCAGAGATTTCACATACATTTGATTAAACAGTTTCTTTAATTTTATGGATTTGCTTTGCCTCTGGATACAGGTACACAACATCTATCGACTTTAAAAGAGAAAGCAAAAAAGACAGGAGCACAAATAACGTCAGTTTTAAATGGCAAAGTGAAAGAAAACCTGAACCCTCCAAAACAATATGATCACCATAACACGCGTGTCTTACCACACTCACACATCCCCTCCCAAAAACTCACTGGCAAATAGTTCAGTCTGAAAGGGTGGAGTTAAATCTAAGTGAATTTTATTGTATTCAAACAGTAAATCTGCTGCAGAAAGGAAAAAATGAAGACCCACTGCAGTGAAACAGTTTTATAATTTATTAAAAAGTTATTATCTTTTTTCTGAAACAGTATTAGGCAGTGAGGGGAAGGAAAACGAGAAGAAAGCTGTTAAACCAAGCGCTAGTCAGCAGTAAAAATCTTGTCTCCTGAAGAATTTGAAGTTATCCATCTCACTTAATGTCACTTGAATGTAGCATTCAGCACCACCAGCCTACTGCCCTGTACAATCTCAGGATGATTCCACACACAGCCAATGCCATGCAAGATGTTAATGAGAAAAAACTTACGTTAAATAGTTTTTGGGGGGAAGTTTCGATTTTAGGCAAGAACTGTTTTTAACCATGGCAAGAACATGCCCCCTTGCCTCACAGCAGTGCCAAGGTTACTGGAGTTGAGTTCTCTATTCAAGTTATTTCCTTGTGGAAAAGATTGACAAAAGGTATTCTGGAGTGGACAAAGGAGAGAAGGGGGGTCACAAGGCAGCATAAATCAAGCAGATTATTTTACCAACACAGATTCAAGGAGTGCTTATGTTATTACTCCTTTTCTTTGGAGTCTTAGTTTAATCATCCATTTCTTAGGACTCATCTGTTGGGAAAAGGACAGATGCGCCTATCTGCTTCAACCCTAAAATAAAGAATTATAAGGAATTTCAAAGCTTCCGTGTCACCTTAGACTTGGGCCAACTGGGATTCAGACACATTTGGGTTGGTCTCCACAGGCTAGCATATCCATCTGAGAACAGACTTCACAGCTCAAACATTCTTCCACCTACCAGTCCAAAGGAGTTGCAAGACTAAAGCTGAAATTAGACCGTCTGCTTGTTGATTAATCCTGTTCTCTCTCTTTGGAAAGTCACATATCCTTCCCCTCTTCATCCACTTCAGTGCTCGAAAAGGCTAATAGGTGGACAGAGTAAGCCATCACCTGAGATAGACAGCATGGAGAGAGAGGGCTTTTCTATTCCCTTCCTACTGTCAACCTGCAGTCTCTCCTCTTTGGAAATCAAGATATTGCAATAAATTTCAGTGACAGCTATCTTTATGTCACTATGGGACCACTTATGACATTGCAACAGTGAGATCATCTCATGAAACCTGAGGCCTCGGATCCCTGCATCGACATGGAGACCCAGGCCTGGTCTACACTACACGTTTAAACCGATTTTAGTAGCATTAAACCGATTTAACCCTGCACCCATCCACACAATGAGTCCCTCTATATCAATATAAAGGACTCTTAAAACCCGTTTCTGTACTCCTCCCCGACGAGAGGAGTAGCGCTGAAATCGGTATTACCATATCGGATTACGGTTAGTGTGGCCGCAAATCAATGGTATTCGCCTCCGGGCGGTATCCCACAGTGTACCACTGTGACCACTCTGGAAAGCAATCTGAACTCAGATGCACTGGCCAGGTAGACAGGAAAAGCCCCGCAAACTTTTGAATTTCATTTTCTATTTGCCCAGCGTGGAGCTCTGATCAGCATGGGTGGCCATGCAGTCCCAAATCCAAAAAGAGCTCCAGCATGGACCACATGGGAGATACTGGATCCGACCGCTGTATGGGGAGACAAATCTGTTCTATTAGAGCTCCGTTACAGAAGATGAAATGCCAAGCATTTGAAAAAAATCTCCAGGCTATGATACAGAGTCCATAGCACAGTGCTGTGAGACAAGCGTAACAGAAAGCTAAAGAATCAAATGGACACTCTTGGAGGGAGGGAGGGGGTACTGAGGACTCCAGCTATCCCACAGTCCCCGCAGTCTCCGAAAAGTATTTGCATTCTTGGCTGAGCTCCCAATGCCTATAGGGTTAAACACATTGTCCAAGGTGGTTCAGGGTATCTCTCGTCAATTTACCCCCTCTCCCCCAGGGGAAAGAAAAGGGAAAAAAATCGTTTGACTTTTTTCAATGTCACCGTATGTCTACTGCATGCTGCTGGTAGACGCGGTGCCGTGGCACTGAACTGCAGCATCCTCTCCCCTCCCTTCCCCTTCCCGGTAGCAGACAGTACAGTGCAGAAGGACTGGTAGCCATCCTTATCATCCTGTGAGTGCTCCTGGCTAGCCTCAGGTGAGGTCGGCTGGGGGTGCCTGGGTAAAAATAGGAATGACTCCTGGCAGATGGTACAGAACGGCTGGTAACCGTCCTCATCATAGCAACTGGGGGCTGAGCTCCATCAGCTCCCCTCCCCCATTCATGTCTAAAGAAAAGATTCTGTACTGCCTGGACTATCATAGCAGCGGGATGCTGGGCTCCTCTCCCCCACACCGTTTAATGTCCTGCCTGGACTACCATAGCAGCTGAGGCTGCCTCCCCCTCATTTTATATCACTAAAAAGTCAGTGCATTCTTTATTACTTCAAACAAATGGGGGGACACTGCTACGGTAGCCCAGGAGGGTTGAGGGAAGCAATGGGTGGGGTTGTTGCAGGGGCACCCCCTAGAATGGCATGCAGCTCATCATTTCTGCGGGATCTGACACAGAGCGGCTGTGCTCTCTCATACACTGGCCCCATATTCTAGGCAGGACTAACTATTTTTAGATACAATATAAAGGAAGGAATGACCAGGAGGGTCATTCCCATTTTTGTCTTTGCACCCCCGGCTGACCTCAGCGAAGGTCAGCCAGGAGCATCTATGACAGCAGCAGACAGTACAGAATGACTGATAACCATCATCTCATCGCCAATTTACAATGGCACAGCAGACGGTGCAGTAGGGATGGTAACCATCTCTGCTACCTTGCAATGGCAAATGAATGCTGCTGTGTAGCACTGCAGTACCGCCTCTGTCAGCAGCATCCAGTACACATACGGTGACAGTGACAAAAGGCAAAACAGGCTCCATGGTTGCCATGCTATGGCGTCTGCCAGGGCAATCCAGGGAGAAAGGGCGCGAAATGATTGTCTGCCGTTGCTTTCACGGAGGAAGGACTGAGTGACAACATTTACCCAGAATCACCCACAGCACTGTTTTTGCACCATCATGCATTGGGATCCTCAACCCAGAATTCCAATGGGCAGGGGAGACTGCGGGAACTATGGGATAGCTACGGGATAGCTACCCACAGTGCGATGCTCTGGAAATCGACGCTAGCCTCGGTACATGGATGCACACCACCGAATTATTGTGCTTTGTGTGGCCCCGTGCACTCGACTTCATACAATCTGTTTTACACAATCAGTTTATGTAAAATCAGAACAACCCTGTAGTGTAGACATACCCCCAGTGAGTTCAACTGAATTCCACATGCGCACAGGTCTACATGGATCAGAATGTGCTATGAGGGTCTAAAATGTGCATTATTTGGATTAAAGGCGAGGACATCATCCATTCTAAAGTTTAAAATAGTTTCAGATATTACACCTACCCCAAAGTCTTCAGGCCAATTGTGAGCTTTTCACAGTGAATATGAACAAGTGTCCCTCTCCTCTGTTGTGGCTGTGCTTAAGACCCAGACAAGCAAAAGGAAACTGACCAATTGCCTGCACCAGGGGAAAACACTGAAGCCAACCATATACAAACTGAAAAGAAAAAAAAAAAAAAAAAAGAATTCCAGGCCTCTCTCCAATCTCTTTTAGATGCAGTAATTTTGGCTCCTCCTTTTAACAAGTGTAGAGAGACTTTTCAGACTGATGTAGAATTTTTAGACTGGCTCTGTCTCCTAAAAACCTCAGGAGTTATTTCATAATATTGGCTTTTATTTCTGGCTCTGAGATACCTCAATATCTGAATAAAAACACCATAGACTAACTTGGACGAAGTGCACTATTTCATGCTTTATCTGCACATATTGAAAAATGTAGGTGTTTTAGTCTAATTATTAAATATTTAATATGGCATGACAGAGATGAGAAGGTGAATGAGGAATAATGGGTAGTTCTCATTTGCCCAAATGGCAGACAAGACTCTGGTTGGGCACATTCTGCCAGAAGAAATGAGGCCTTTCCATTCTCTCGATAAGGCCTAAGGAAACGGAGCTCTGGTGCCATGATACGATGGCCACAGGCATTTCTCATTTGCCCACAACAGATAGGGTGCCACAGATGAGACCTGATCAAGCACCCAGATGGCGCCGTCTCCAGTGCCTAGGTCTGCAGCATGGCTCTGCTGAAGCCCTCTCACCAGGTTTAAAGGCATTCAGGGTGGGCTTTGCCATTCTGTGCTGGTCTGTCTTTTGCTCTATATTTTGGAATTATATCATTCCACTCAGGTTTGTTATGCAATCTCAACGTGCCCATTTGAGAGTTAACTGTGTTCACACAATTCATTTAGTGACACAAATTCTAGCCTATATTAAGTATCAGAGGGGTAGCCGTGTTAGTCTGGATCTGTAAAAGCAGCGCAGAACTCTTTGCCGCTTTTAGCCTATATTAGTTACCGCAAGTCTGTTCCCTTGGTACCATAATGATGGGGCCCTTTAACTGCACAGAGTTCAAAAGTCTAAACCCAGAAGAAATAAGTTTGGGGACAGAGAATAGAACAAACTGCCTCTCTCCTCAGCAGCAGAAAGGGGAGTGCAGGCATGCACACCACACAGAACAGAGTATTGGTTTATCACCATTTAATACATTTTAAAAATTCCCCCAGTACCCTTCATATTATTTTTACAAAGTCTCCTTTGTCACCGCTGAACTGCCCATTACATTCTTTCAGCATGCATGTATTATAGAGGTAGTTTGCTTGAAACCCTGAATATTTGTTTCTACAGATGTTCTGAACAGGACACGTCCACAATGGCTCTCAGCTGTTTTAACACAGCTACTGGCCCAGTTACTGACATGTAGCTCTGACAATAAGCATGCTGCTCAGAGAAATTACACACCAGCAGCATCTTGCGCCACCTAAGTACAGTACAATACATTTGCACATTGAACAGAATGACGTTTGCCTTTTTTTAAAAAGTAATGAAAAATTTCACAGGAAAGGGACTGCCAGGATGATACCAACTGCTGTGATGAAATCCGACAAAAGCAAGGGAATGTTGTAGATTTCACCCTTAACTATACATCTCCCCCAATACCTCTGCACGCAATGGGGCATCTTCCACTCCTTCCTTAGAGCTCCCCATGGTGCTGAGTACTGGTGGAGATACAGTTCACTTAATCCCTAACTGAGAATTCCTTTGGCTTTTATTTTCTGTTGCAGCCTTGATGTTCTTTTAATGTATTTCCCCCCACTTGTGACTCTTTCAGTCATCCTGCAAGATACTTCAACTTTGAGGAACGAGACAAGTCCCATGGACACTGTAAATGAGGACTATTGTTAGAACTGGACTGGGATTTCTCTCTCAAGTCATTTAATAAGGTTTACCCCCAAAACTGTGCCAACTCCCACAAATGAGGTAAGTAGAGAGGATCCAACATTATACACAAACTACTAAACCATTTAGCCACCACCTAACTGAACATACCAGCTAACACTAAATTTTAAATACTTCAATGAAAAATAAAGCAAAATAGATGTGGCTGCCCAGAGATTCTAGATCCAGCCTTATGATTGATAGACAATGGTCATACTGACTCAAGTTGCTAAGGCTAGTGTGGAAAAAGGCCCCTAAGGTTCTTTAGATTCCTCTGCAATTCTAAATAATTCATTCTAATTTTAGACAGAAGCTTTGTAAAGTATTCTTTTAGCACTATCATTTATATGGGCTTGAATTTCCAAATGCTGATTTTTACTCTTATTCAGGAAGATTTCAGCCATATTCTGGATACTGCTTTGTGAATAGCCAGTTTAATGCTCCCTTGTTTTAAGCTGACTAGATTTTAAGGTATGCATTGGTGTAGCCAGATTGGTCCCAGGATATTAAAGACACAAGGTGAGTGAGGTAGCATTTTTTATGGAACCAACTTCTGTTGGTGGAGACGACAAGCTTTCATACTTCACAGAGCTCCTCAGCCCCTAAGGTCTGGAAGCCGTGGCACTACCTGAACAGTCATTGGAGGGCTGGACGCAGGAGAAACAAGAGCCCTTCTGAAGATAGCAGGTGTAAAGGGAAATTAAGTGGAAATGAAAGTAGGCTGTGAAGTCAGGGTACAGGATTGGCTGCCATCAAATGCAGAAGACAAACAGATGACAGGATGCCCAAGAAAATAATGCCAACTCAACCCAGGTCAGTCAGAGCTAGAGGCCGACCACCAACTAGATGTTGGGAAACTGTACATGGGGGCACGACCAGGCTGGGCTCAGCGGAGGACAAACCATGGACAGGACAGAATGGCACTGTTATACTGCTCCCCAGGTCTGTAAAGATACTTTGGGATGAGTAGTAGTAGGAGGCACAGGACCAAGAGTGCCTTCAAAGAGTTATTTACTACATAAGGAAGACACTAAGACTGCAGCAAAGTTTCTTACTGAACCTTCCAGCATCACAACATCCACTCCCAGTCTTTATTCAGGCCTAATTTAATGGTGTCCATTTTGCAAATTAATTCCAATTCAGCAGTCTCTCATTGGAGTCTGGTTTTGAAGTTCTTTGGTTGGGTCATTACACAAATTAAAACTATTTCCCCATGTTTATTCTCCCCCACCCCGCAACACTGTTCCTCACACCTTCTTGTTAACTGCTGCAAATGGAGCATTTTCATTACCACTAGAAAAAGTCTCTCCTCTGCTGGTAATGGCTCACCTTAACTGATCACTCTCGTTAGTGTGTGTATACTAACACCCATTGTTTCATGTTCTCTGTGTGTGTGTATATATATCTTCCTACTATATTTTCCACTGCATGCATCCAATGAAGTGGGCTGTAGCCCACAAAAGCTTAAGCTCAAATAAATTTGTTAGTCTCTAAGGTGTCACAAGTACTCCTGTTCTTTTTACAGTTACAGCTGTAAGCAGCCCTCCCTCCTCCTCTCAATAACCTCATATGTATCCACATCACACTAAAGATCCCAAGCTTACAAAAACACACAAAACTTTACTAATGTAAGTAGTCTCATTAAAGTTAATAGACCTGCTTATGTGAGTAAAGTGGGACACAGGACTGGAGTCTAGACATACACAACATGATAATGTCGATACAACCTGTATCCCCTGCCTCATTAACAGAGAAAAGTACTGTATTTGTCAAAGTCAAATCCACTGCACTTATAACACAGCAGTGTTTGAAGACCCCATTTCCAAGAAGAGTGTTAAAACGCATTTCCCACCTCATGCATCCACCACACAAGGAACACCTTTGGGTATGTTCTATTAAGTTTGGAATGCAGGGGGTGGGGGGGACACACTAGTATTGCCCTGGGTTATTTTTAAATAACTAGAAAGCACCAGAACTACCACAAGGTACACAGCTCTGTTTTAGGTTAGCTAACATCATTTTCATTCATCTCCACAGCATAAGAAAAAGAAACATTCCAATTCCACGTCCCTAAAGATTTTCTACCTTCTGTGCAAGAGATGGAAGAGAGGCTGGAAGATTTGCTGTCTCAGTGGGCCACCAGCATCTCTCCGGAAATGAAGTTTTTGTTGCTCCTGGCCCAGACTCACTGAGAGTTGAAACCTTACTTTCCTGCTTCCACTGTGTCAAAAGTAAGAAGGTGGGGCAGGAGTTCAATTACACCAGACACTCAGGGAGAGAAAGAAGAGAGAAGTCCAGGCCAGCAGCAGTAAAAACAGTTTTCCTGTAGAGACATCACTGCTCCGGAAATACTGTTGTCACTGTAAAAATATGGCAGTCCACCCCAATAGCACTGGAGCACGCTGCACAAGTTTGGATGAATTGACAACACTACTACTGCATGCTGTCCGATTCCACAGCAATACCTTGGCAAGCTGCAAATGCAAGACTCAGATTCTTACATTAGACTGATTTAGGAACTGAAATATTTCAGACTCTGCGCATTGTACAAGGGCTTTAAGTTGCCATTTTAAAAATGTATATATTTTCCCTTAAGGAACATGATTATTTTGAAAACACTACTCAGAACAGCTTTAAATGGCACCTTACAACTCCTAAAGTAGAACAGAACTTTTTGAACAGATGTCTTTTTTTTATTAATACATGAAAGAGTCCATCCTCTGCCGGGCTGTTGGAAGCATGAACTTTTAAAAACACAAAAGACATTTTGACAGTGGTTACAACTTAAACATTTCTCTTCATCCAGTGGCAGTGATCCCCAAGGCTCAGGCTGGCCAAGGTTCATCTAACTTCAGTCAGGATGCAACACAACAGGGTTCTTCCCACCAGCCTGGGAGCAGAGGGGCTACTTGCTAGACAAAGGTTTGCATTTTTCCCAAACTGGGCTTCTAAAAAGAAACAGGTTCAAAGTCTTAACCTAGCCTGCCATGATGGAAACGTCCACCTAACCCAATAAACAAATGAGAGGAAAAACAAAAGGAAGAGTAAACAATTAGAAGTGTAGGGTTTATTTTAAAAAAACTTCAGTTTTTTAAACTACAAAGCAGATTAAAGAAATCAAGAGAGACTGCATCCAGAAAATACACTTCCTTAACCCTGAGCATTTTCTAAATAGCTCATCTCCAGCACCATGTCTCCTCTCCAGCAGAAAACATTGGCTTAGATACAAAAAGGCAGACAAGACACTTCCAAGAGCACCTAAATTTAATTCATTCTGTTAATTATGTATCCTCCTGCCGCTCCTAAGAGCATTTAAGTGGAGACATGAAGAGCCACAGCTCTTTTGTTTGAGTAGCCTAGAGCCTAACAAAAAAAACAGTTGTTCCAAGTCAAATATCAGAATTCACAGATACCATTTAGACAGCTATACAGGAAGTCAGACCATACTAGGTAAAGGCAAACCACAGTACCACAAAGATGGATGCTCCCTGTCAGCTGCATGTCACATTCAGTTTCACACAACCATGTGATCAGGAAAGCAGAGAGGCAGAGGTTCCAGTTGGTTTTGAAGGCTTGTCAGAAACCAGGTCATCAGTCCAAAGAGATCTTCTGCACACCTAGGGCCTTCATCTTCTGCTACCTTTCAGCCAGCCAGGAGACCAAGGAATGCAATCAACCCCAAACACGTGTCTAAATCAAAGCCCATGCACACAAAGGTTTCCTTTACCCAGCTGCTCTGGACAGGATCTCAACTGTGCTAGGTGAACCACATTTACACACATTGTCACTACAGTTTTGACCAGAGAATGGATAGGGCCCAAGCACCTTTGTTCCTATGGTATGTGCAGCATCCACCACCTGGCTAAAAGAAGCTCAAGTAGTCTATTAATCAATATCAAAACCTACAGGAAGATGCTTGATGACAGAGGACACTGCCCATTTAAAACAAAACATGCTATTGACATGTGCAGAACACAGAAGGCAGAACTGTCTTGGATAAATAGGGTTTCCAGGGAAGGGGAGCCTTCCCAACACACAGACTGGTGAAGAGCTTGGTCAGTGCTTTACCCCATGCACACTTAGAGGATAGAACAGACTCATCTGCCTGCAATCAGCCATGTATGATCCTGACAAATCACTGTCCTCTCTAAATGCCTGTTTGTTGCAGCCACCCTCCAGAACTGCTGCGAAATAAGAGTCAACCTCCCACATCATCTTCAACTAGGGCACAGTGCCCCACCCACCCGCACTCCCCACTCCACCCCAGCCTGTCAGTATCCAAGCGAGGCTCTAAAAATGCCCTTTTGGGGGTGTGCTAAGCAAGTAGAATGCAAAACTGCAGATCATTAACCCAGCATTGGTACCATGCCTCTTTCTCCCCTGTTTTCTTCTACATCCCCCTCCCCACAACACCAGCACCTCTACTGCTCAACCGCCCAGACCAAGACTGGAAGATTCAGACTGGGTGCACGGGAGGGGCCATAGTGTGATGTAAACGGCTTGCAAATAAAACGTCCCCTCCCAGGGAATCAGGTGAGGGGCTGTCCCATTACCACACGATTTCCAGAGCCCAGGGTGGGAATTTCCTGGGAAGGGGGAAGCCTCCCAGGGCTTTCTAAAACCTAGGCTGAGAAGGCCCCTGAGGCCGAGCCCAGCGCACCCTGCCTGCCGTGAGGCCGCCCCCGCCCCCAGAGGACCCGGGGCTCGGCCCCCGCTGCTCCCCCGCCCCCCAGGGGACCCGGGGCTCGGCCCCCGCTGCTCCCCCGCCCCCCAGGGGACCCGGGGCTCGGCCCCCGCTGCTCCCCCGCCCCCCAGGGGACCCGGGGCTCGGCCCCCGCTGCTCCCCCGCCCCCCAGGGGACCCGGGGCTCGGCCCCCGCTGCGCCCCCGCCCCCCCGGGGACCCGGGGCTCGGCCCCCGCTGCGCCCCCGCCCCCCAGGGGACCCGGGGCTCGGCCCCCGCTGCTCCCCCGCCCCCCAGGGGACCCGGGGCTCGGCCCCCGCTGCTCCCCCGCCCCCGCCCCCCAGGGGACCCGGGGCTCGGCCCCCGCTGCGCCCCCGCCCCCAGAGGACCCGGGGCTCGGCCCCCGCTGCTCCCCCGCCCCCCAGGGGACCCGGGGCTCGGCCCCCGCTGCTCCCCCGCCCCCCAGGGGACCCGGGGCTCGGCCCCCGCTGCTCCCCCGCCCCCGCCAGCAGGACCCGCACTGCCAGGCGCAGGGCCGCTGCCGCGGGCGGCCCGGGCAGGCCGAGAGCAGGACCCCCCGCCCGGCCCCAGGCCGCAGCACGGAAAGGGGCGAGGGGAGGGGCCCCTGCCTGCCGGGGGGGTTCCCGCCCCGCCCCGCCCCCCCAGAGAGCCCCGCGTCGGCCCCTCCCCCAGGGGCGGCCCGGCCCGGCCCCGCTCACCTCGGCCGGCAGCCGCGGCCCCGCTCGCTCCCCTCAGGCCGGGCGGGCGGGCGGGCGGAGCAGACGCTGCGCCGCAGACACCAGCAGCAGCCGGCACCACCACAAACAATGATGCTGATTGGGCCGCGGCTTCGCCGCACCGGCTCCGCCTCCCGACCTGAGCAACGACGCTCATTGGGCGAGAAGACAGACTGACGGAAGCATAGACCAGTCGAAGAGGAGGCTACACCTCGACACCCGTCCTGTAGCTCCCACTGGCTGATGGAGCCGTTGATTGGCGTAGGCCGCGACCACTGGGAGGCCGCAAAGGCGAGCCGTGGGGCACCTTTAATGGGTCCCGTAGCCTGGACATCCGGGTACCTTGTGGCCCTATTATATGTCGGCGGGCAAAAAGCAAACGGCACTACTCGGGAGTTTCGGGCCACGGCGGCCACCGTACCTCGGGTTACCCCTAATTATCCGCCTCCCCTTCGTCCCTGTCCCGCACTGGACCGGGGGAGAGACACGGGGGTGGCACCCAGCTAAGGCCCCGTCCCCAGAGTGGGTGCTGGGCCCCCAGGCCACGTGGCCCAGGCCAGGCCGGGGGGTGCCGAGTCCGGCTGGGGGGTTCCTGACAGGCCACTATCGCCAGTTCCTGGCGACGGCAGGGCCCCGGGGTGGGGCAGCTGGCGCGGGTGATGGGGGAGGGGCGTGGGGTCAGGCTGCTGCAGGTAATGGGGGAGGGGCGTGGGGTCAGGCTGGCACAGGTGATGGGGGAGGGGCGTGGGGTCAGGCTGGCACAGGTGATGGGGGAGGGGCGTGGGGTCAGGCTGGCGCAGGTGATGGGGGAGGGGTGTGGGGTCAGGCTGACAAGAGTGATGGGGGAGGGGTGTGGGGTCAGGCTGGCGCGGGTGATGGGGGAGGGGCGTGGGGTCAGGCTGGCGCAGGTGATGGGGAGGGGCGTGGGGTCAGGCTGGCACAGGTGATGGGGGAGGGGTGTGGGGTCAGGCTGACAAGAGTGATGGGGGAGGGATGTAGGTCAGGCTGGTGCAGGTGATGGGAGAGGGGCGTGGGGTCAGGCTGGCATGGGTGAAAGGGGAGGGGTGCTGGGTCAGGCTGGCACAGGTGACGGAGGGGTGCGGGGTCAGGCTGGCATGGGTGAAAGGGGAGGGGTGCGGGGTCAGGCTGGCACAGGTGACGGAGGGGTGTGGGGTCAGGCTGGTGCGGGTGAAAGGGGAGGGGCGTGGGGTCAGGATGGCACAGGTGATGGGGGAGGGGTGCAGGGTCAGGCTGACGAGAGTGACGGGAGGGATGTAGGTCAGGCTGGTGCGGGTGAAAGGGGAGGGGCGTGGGGTCAGGATGGCACGGGTGACGAGGTGCCAGGGTCATGTTTGTGCAGAGGATGGGGGGGAGTGGTGCTGAGTTTCGGTGGCCCCAGTGATGGTGGGGCACCACACCTGATGACTCTCAGGGCTGCCCCTCACACAGCTCTGGGAGCCAAGGGGAGAAGTGGGAGGGTGTAGAGGGAGACAGGGGTACGTAGCTGTCATGGAGTGTGCGGGAGTCAGAGCCCTGCACCCCCACTTCTGTGATTCACGGAGACTCTCAGCCAGCCAGTAACACCCGTTTATTAGACAGCAGGAACACAGTCCCAAGCAGGGCTTGTAGGTACAACCAGAACCCCTCACCCAGGTCCCACAGGAGCAAGGAGCTTAGACCCCAGACTTGGGGTTCCCTGCCTCTTCCCAGCCAGCCCAAAACTGAAACCAAAAACCGCTCCAGCAGGCTCTATCCCACCTTCTCTCCCCCCTCCCTTTGTCCAGTCCCCCAGACAAAGGTGTCGACTCGCCCCACCCCCGTTCCTGGCTCAGGTACCATCCCTCACCTAAAGTCACCCCCTGCTCTCCCTCCCCCATGCAGACAACCCAGGTCAATCCACCCTGCTCCCCACTGCGTCACATCTCTCCCCCCTTCGAGACTGAACTGAGCGTGGTCGCTCTGCCCAGTGACCTGGGGAAGTTCAGGGCCCCCTCTCCGGGACAACGCATCCGCTGTCAGGTTGGCACTTCCCTTCACATGGACCACGTCCATGTTATAGTCCTGCAGGAGCAGGCTCCACCTCAGGAGCTTGGCGTTGGCTCCTTTCATCTGGTGCAGCCAGGTCAGGGGAGAGTGGTCGGTGTACACGGTGAAGTGTCGCCCAAAGAGATATGGCTCCAGTTTCTTAAGGGCCCACACCATGGCCAGGCATTCCTTCTCGATGGCCGCGTAGTTCTGTTCCCGGGGTAGCAACTGCTTACTCAGGTACACGATGGGGTGTCTCTCCCCCTTTTCATCCTCCTGCATTAACACTGCCCCCAGTCCCGTGTCTGAGGCATCGGTGAACACCATAAAGCGCTTGTCAAAGTCTGGGTTTGCCCGAACTGTAGCATTTGGAGGGGATGCACCCGCACGTGGAGAGGGCCACCTGGAGGTGTTTGGAATGGGGTTTGTGCAGGGGCATGGAGCTGGCGTAGAGAGGCACAGGGAGGCAGCATGTTTTGATGCTGCCCAGAGGATAACGTTTCAGATTCCCTCCAGGCCTGACAGTGAGATTGTGAACGATCACCTTTAACATTGATTGTTTGCACTGTGGTAGCATCTAGGGGCCCCAGACAGGGATCAGGGCCCATGGTGTCAGGTGCTGTGCACACACAGAAGAGACCCACGGTCCTTGCCACGCAGCACTTAAATTAGAGTACAAGAGCTGACACAACAGGTGGCTACAACACACAGTCAACCTGTGGAACTTGTTCCCAGGGTATGCGGTGACGGACAAAACTATGACAAGGTTAAAAAAGGAACGAGGTAAGTCATGGGGGTAGGTCCATCAATGACTCTTAGCCAAGACGCTCAGGGATGCACCCCTATGCGCCGGGTGTCCCTAAACCTCCAACTGCAGAAGCTGGAAATGGACAACGGAATGGATCACTCAATAATGTCCCTGGTCTGTTCCTTCCCTGTGAAGCACCTGGCACTGCCACGCTCCGATGACAGGATGCTGGTAGCTGGCCCAGCACTCTGCCCCACTATGGCCATTCGTATATTCTCACAAATGGTCAGTCAAGCACCAGGTCACAATGAGAATTGTGAACAGTAGAACACTCCCTGGTCACAGCACAGCCATGGCCTAAAAAGAGGTCCTCCCCATAGGCGGCACGTCAACCGCTGGGTGGGGTAGTCCTGCTCTTCCGCCTGAGGTTCTGCCCTTCCCACACCCCCACACCCCCACCCGCTGGTCCCCGCCCCACACTAGCACCCCCAGGCCCTGGAGCTGGGCCACAGAGCAGAAGCAGGAGGCCTGGGGGTGGAGCATGGGCAGGGCCACACCTGGATGTTTGGGGAGACTCAGCCTCCCCCAGCCTATAGTACCCACCCCCCCCAGCCTTCCCCGTACGTTGCACTGCAGCCCACGGGAATGATATTCCATCCCAGCAGTGTCACACTGGGCCACAGAATCCAGGGCTCCTGCTGCCCCAGGGCATTGCATGGGGCACTGTGATATTTCAGCACAATGGTGAGTCGCTGTTTTTCAATGCACCCATGTCCCATGGCTGCCGGATGGTGCTCTGATGTGACTGTTCTGTGGAGCTGCACAGCCCTGCTCGCAGCGTGACCGTGCTGGGCTGCATCATCAACCAATATGGCCTCGCTGTTTCCTTGCAGGCCTCCCCGCTCTGTCTTCACTTGGGGTGTCTTTGAGCCCCTGCCCCACAGCAGGGGTGACGATCGCAGCCCTGCCGCTCCCCCAGGCAGGTGCTGGCAGGACCCAACTGGGATCCACACATGCAGCTTTTGCAAGCCGCCGCCTATGGCACCAAGCACCCAGCTCCCCCCCCATGTGCCAGCCCCTGGCAGCTCCAGTGATCCTCCCTGCAAACACTGGCTCTGCTCCCCTTTCCCTGCCTGGCTCTTTCTGCTCCCCCAAAACTCCTCCCAGCTCTTGCTCAGAAGGGGGGGAGGGCTCAGCCTCACACTGCAGCTGCTCCAATTGGCTGCTCTGCCCAGGGAGGCAGGATAGTGGGGAAGGCAGCCAATCAGATGCTGGGGAGGCAGGCAGGGGGCTGCTTCCCAGCTCTGCTCCACTGGCAGCAGGTGGGGCCAGCCCAGACCCACGCTGCTTCTCGCCACCACACCCCACTTTGGCCATGGGGGCTCCTCTTGGCCTCCCAGAGTCGGGGGGTGGGGGGCAGGGCAGAGACAGATGGGTGGGGGAGGCGGGCAGAGGCTGCAGCCATGCAACCCCCCCATACACACACACCACCAGGCAGAGAAAATACTGAAGCGGTTTTATTTACAGACCCAACAAAAACCCAAACGAAACAAAGGGGGAGGGGAGGGGTGACGGCATATTGCACAGTGTGAGCCCCAGAGCAAGGGGGGCGCAGGTACCAGAGCATGGGGAGCCCCCACATGTCCCCCTTAGTGCCCCATACTGCCCCCTTCCCAACCACAAGTGGGGAGAGAAACAGCTTCCAGTGCAGGACAGAGTGAGCTGGGGAGCAGGGCAAGGCGCAGCGACCCAGCCCCACGGCAGCCCAGGGTGTCCCCCGCCTGCTCTAGCAGGAGACACTGGGGGGGCCGTGAGGCCCAGTGCGCATGGCACCAGTACAGCAGTTACAGCACAAGCTAACGGCGGCCGCGGGGAGAATAAATAAATTACAAAATATATTAACACAGACACTAAAAAAAAAACCATCACCAACTGCCCCTGGGGGACCCCCCGGGACAGGGTCCAAAAAAAGAGAGCGCTCTGAGGAGGCAGAAGCCGCGGGCTGGACGGACGCCCACCCGTCCATCCGCGTGTCCTGCCAGGCCCCAAACAGCACCGGGGCCTGGGGGGAGCCGCCTGGCCGGGCTGAGCAGTGCTGATGCCCCCAGACATACCCGTGGTTCCTGGGGCCCATCCCATCCCTGCAGCACAGGGCAGCCGCTGAGAGCTGCCAACAGCAGGGCCACCAAAGGCCCCACTCCAGTCGGCACAGGAGGGGCTGGGTGGGCTATGCCCAGAGCAGGATCTCCACCCTGCCTGACCAGCCCCCCCACTTCTCTGCCCTATGCCTGGGCAGCAGCTGCCCCGCTTCTCTGCCCAGCCCGAAGGGTGGGGCCCAGCGTAGAGACGCCTCCCAGGGGCAGGGCTGGCTGACGTGCCAGGGGGCACTAGGGGCTCTCCCAGTCTCACCTGACTCTGCCTCAGCTCAGAGGGCATCAAGCGCGGCCCCCCGACTCCCAGAAGAAGTCTGGTGGGGAGGGGGTGCATGGTTTGGTATCAGCTACGCCCTGCCTGCCCCACCCACCATGGAACCACTCGCTCCCCCCACAAGACCCGGTTCAGTCCCCGAATTCTTTCCTGGGGGGAGAGGTCCTGGGCCCTGCCCCCAGCGGCCCGGCCCTAGCACTCCAGCGTGGCACCGAAGCTCCGGCGGCAGTCGATGGCCTTGGAGCTGGGCGGCTGCGCCCGCTGCCTGCTCAGCTCTTCTTTGCCCAGGCTGCTGGCAACCTTGGCGTAGGCGGCTTTGTACTTCTTATCGAAGGCGGCTGCGGGGGAGATGGGGATGAGGCGCTAAGGGGCCTGGGACCCGGCCTGCAGCCGACCCCCAGCCCCTCCGCAGGCCGAGCGAGCATGGCAGCCCCCCTGCAACTGGCTCAGATCAATGCGCCCAGCTGGCCCCATATCCCTCCCTGCAGACAGTGGGCCCGGCCGGCCCGATATCCCCAACAAAACCAATGGGCCCGGCCAGCCCGATATCCCCACCCCCACCCCCAATGGGCCCAGCCAGCCCGATATCCCCACCACCACCAATTGGCCCAGCTGGCCCAGTACACCCCCCCGCCACCAATGGGCCCGGCCAGCCCAGTATCCCCACCACCACCAATGGGCCCGGCCAGCCCAGTATCCCCGCCCACCCCAAAATAGGCCTGGCCGCAGGCTCCTCTCTGTCCCTGTTCTTTCCAGTGCCCCCCCAGCCCCATACCAATGTCGACATGGTCCCTGCCCAGCGCGGCCAGCATGAGGAAGAGGATCTCCCGGTAAACGCTCCTACGGGAGGAAGGAGAGAGAATGACCCTGAGTAGGGGGAGACAGAGTGGAGAGTGAGTGAGCATGGGGGGACGGAGTTGTGGACAAGGAGCAGAGCTGGGGGGCAGGGAGCATACTTCTGCGCAGGGGGCGGAATCGGGGGCTGGAGGGTGGTACCTCTGCAGGGAGTGGAGCCGGGGGTGGAGCCAGGGGTGGTACTTCTGCAGGGAGTGGAGCCGGGGGGGGCAGGAGGGGGAGCCAGGAGTAGGGGGCGGAGCCAGGGGTGGGGCCGGGGCCAGGGCCAGGGCCGGGGCGGTACCTCTGCAGGTGCGGGGGGCTGGGCTCCGCGGCCAGGGTCTGTAGGAAGAGGGCGATGGCCTTATGTATCTCGCCCAGCCCCACGTGGCTCAGCACGGCCTCCAGGAATGCCAGCGAGAAGGGGCTGCTGGGGTACCGCCAGGACTGAGGCCGGGCAGTGCTGTTCCCTGTGGGGAGAGAGTGGGGGTCACCAAACCGGCTGTTCCTCCCTCAGGCCCCCCGTGCTGGCCCACGGGCACCGCCTCCGCTACTCACTGTGGACCCTCCAGAGCACATAGAGGGGGGGGCAGCTGTCGGGGTCTGGGGTCAGGACATCCCAGAGCAGGCGCACGCAAACCGGGGGGCCCTCGGGGGCCTGGGCCTGCAAGAGAGACGTTGGGGGGAGTGTGGATCAGAACCAGGGGGGACCCCCCAGCCCCTGGCTGGTGCTCTTCCCCCTACCAGCAGGCCCTGTACCTGGGGCGTGGGCCGGAGGTGCTGGGAGACCGGCACCAGCTGCAGCAGGTTGCTGGGCAGGCCCAGGCGCCGGAAATACCAGACCAGGTTCCAGTATATTATGGGATGGCTGTCCACCAGCTCTGGCTGGGCCAGGAAGTCGCTGCCCTCATTCTCCAGCAGGCTCTCCAGCTCCTTGCGCAGCACCAGGGGGCTCAGGTAGGCGAAGGTCACCAGCTCCGAGCGCGGGGCAGGGCCCCTGGGCGCCTGCGGGGAGGGAGAAGGGCTGAGCTCAGGGCCCACAGACCGGGCAGGGCCCTGGCCCCTGCTCTGCCGCTCAGCCCCTGCCCCTCACTCCCAACCCGCAGCCCCCATCCAGCGCTGCCTGCACCCCTCACTCCCGACCTCCAGCCCCCCGTCCAGCGCTGCCTGCGCCCCTCACTCCCGACCCCCAGCCCCCTGTCCAGCGCTGCCTGCACCCCTCACTCGTGACCTGCAGCCCCCGCCCACTGCTGCCCCTCACGCCCGACCCGCAGCCCCCCGTCCAGTGCTGCCTGCGCCCCTCACTCCCGACCTGCAGCCCCCGCCCACTGCTGCCCCTCACTCCCGACCTGCAGCCCTCGCCCACTGCTGCCCCTCACTCCCGACCCAGAGCCCCCCGTCCAGCGCTGCCCGCGCCCCTCACTCCCGACCCGCAGCCCCCGCCCAGCGCTGCCCGCGCCCCTCACTCCCGACCCGCAGCCCCCGCCCAGCGCTGCCCGCGCCCCTCACTCCCGACCCGCAGCCCCCGCCCACTGCTGCCTGCGCCCCTCACTCCCGACCCGCAGCCCCCCGTCCAGCGCTGCCCCTCACTCCCGACCCGCAGCCCCCGCCCACCGCTGCCCCTCACTCCCGACCCGCAGCCCCCGCCCACTGCTGCCTGCGCCCCTCACTCCCAACCCACAGCCCCTGCCTAGCGCTGCCCCTCACTCCCGACCCGCAGCCCCCGCCCACTGCTGCCCCTCACTCCCGACCCGCAGCCCCTGCCTAGCACTGCCCCTCACTCCTGACCCGCAGCCCCAGCCCTCTGCTTAGGCAGGGGCAAGTATCCCTTGGGCACTGGCCTGGTGGCGTCAGGACCGTGGGGCTCTGGAAACCGTGCCCACAGCGCCCCCTCCTGGCTGGCTCTGGAGGGAGCCTTGCTCAGCTGCTGGGGGTGGGTCTCAGGCCTGGGGGGCGGGGGGATCCGTACCGAGGAGTCTGTGCAGCCGTTGCAGAGGGACGGGGGGATCCCCGGCTCCGGCTCGGCCTCATCCAGAGCCAGGCACTGGAAACGGTCGCTGAGCACCGGGCCTCGGCCAGCGGGCGGCTGCTCCCCGCGGCTCTGGGGAGACTCCGAGGGGCTGCGGAGGGAGTGGGGAGGGAGCAGGTTACTGCTGGGTTGCTCAGGACCAGCCCCCATGCCGGGGGGGGGGTGAGGGAACACGCCCCCTTAACAGCTGCCCCCCATCAGCCAGCCCCACCCACAGGTGTTCGCCACCCAACGGTTCCCATGACAACGACCGTCGGGGGGGACGGTGAGCTCCCAGAAGGAGACAGGTTCCATACCCCTGAATGAGGTTCCCTAATGCGTGCAGGGGGGCAGCAGTGGGTCCCCCCGAAGACAGGAGAGCGGCAGGGCGGTTCCCTAATGCGGGCGGGGGGGCAGCAGTGGGTCCCCCCGAGGGCAGGAGAGCTGCAGGGCGGTTCCCTAATGCGGGCGAGGGGGCAGCAGTGGGTCCCCCCGAGGGCAGGAGAGCTGCAGGGCGGTTCCCTAATGCGGGCGAGGGGGCAGCAGTGGGTCCCCCCGAGGGCAGGAGAGCTGCAGGGCGGTTCCCTAATGCGGGCGAGGGGGCAGCAGTGGGTCCCCCGAGGGCGGGTCTCACCTGGGGGGCTGCTGGAAGTCCTGGATCTCGATGCTGAGCAAGGGCACGAAGGGGCGGGTGCAGAAGGGGCAAGTGGTGTTGAGGTTGGAGTCGTCGGGCGTCCAGCCGGCCATCACCTCCTCGTCGTGCACCAGCGAGCCGCACGCGTGGCACCGCGAGCAGCTGGAGAGCCGGATCTGGGGGGGGGACCCGGCTCAGCCCCACCCCACATTCCTGCCCCCTCAGCTCTCCCCGGGGGGGGGACTCAGCTCAGCCCCACCCCACACTCCTGCCCCCTCCAGCTCTCCCCAGGGGGCAGGGGACCCGGCTCAGCCCCACCCCGCACTCCTGCCCCCTCCAGCTCTCCGCAGGGGGCAGGGGACCCGGCTCAGCCCCACCCCGCACTCCTGCCCCCTCCAGCTCTCCCCAGGGGGCAGGGGACCCGGCTCAGCCCCACCCCGCACTCCTGCCCCCTCCAGCTCTCCCCAGGGGGCAGGGGATTTGGCTCAGCTCCCGCCCACACTCCTGCCCCCCCAGTTTTCCCCAGGGGACAGGGGACTTGGCTCAGTCCCATCCTACACTCCTGCCCCCCCCCCCCAGCTCAGCCCCACGGTCGCTGCCTCCCCTCTCCGGGCCATGGGGGTCGCTGTCAGAGCCCCTCACCGCCCCCCAGCCCTGTGGCTACGGGACTCCTACCCAGCGCAGACGGCCCCAGGTGGGTCCCAGCTCAGGCCTGCGGCAGGTTTGGGGAGGGGGGCTCACCTCCACGGGGGGCAGCTCTGACCCAGCCACAGCTTCGGGCAGCAGGTCCGACGACTTGCGCAGGCTAAAGCTGCCGAGTGACGTGTCCGACAGGTCAAACTCGCTGCCCATGGAGACGGAGCTCTGGGGGGAGATGTGACGTGAGCCCTGCAGGACCCCCCAGCTCAGCGGGACCCCCTCCCGGAGACGCTGACGCTGCTCCTACCCGGCCCAGCAGCTCACGCGGAGGCACCAGGTCCCTGCCAGTTCCAGAAGTGCAAACCCCCAGCTCCAGCTGAGACCCCAGCCCCGGAGCAGTGGGGGGTCCCCCCCAGTCTGACCCCCGCCCAGGAGCATTGGGGGGCAGGTCCCAGCCCAGCAGTAATGGAGAGTCCCCCCCAGTCCGACCCCCGCCCAGCAGAAGTTGGGGGCAGGTCCTCTCCAGTCCAACCCCCGCCCAGGAGCAGTGGGGGGCAGTTCCCAGCCCAGGAGCAATGGAGAGTCCCCCCCAGTCCGACCCCCACCCAGGAGAAGTGGGGGGCAGGTCCCCTTCAGTCCAACCCCCACCCAGGAGCAGTGGGGAGTCCCCTCCAGTCTGACCCCTGCCAAGGAGCACTGGGGGGCAGGTCCCAGCCCAGCAGCAATGCCCCCCTGGAGCAGTGGAGACGGTTCCCAGCCCCTACCTCCGAGGCAGTGGAGTCGGGGCGCTCGTGTGGGTGCAGCAGGCTCTCCAGGGGGCTCTTGCGCGGCGGGGGCTCTGTCTGCTCTGAGGCCCGGCGCAGGGAGCTGGCGTCCTGCCGGGCGCTGGATTGCTCCACGCTGGCGGTGTGGCGCAGGGAGGGGCGCTTGGCTGGGGATAGCAGCTGCTGCAGCTTGGCGGCCAGCCCCCGGCGCGGCGTCCCCCCCAGGGTGTTGTGGTTCTCGTCGCGCCGGCCCGGCTTGGGGCCCTGGGCGCCTGGCCCCAGGCTCAGCTGCACCTCGGCACTGTCCAGGGCCGGCCGGTCGCTCTCGTCCGTCTGGAAGCTGACATCCGACAGGCTCCCGTCCTCCGAGCTGCCGGGCCCATCCAGGAGCTGGCGCAGGCCGGGCGGGAGGGCGACTAACGCGTCGCTGCCAGGCTCCAGCACCCCCAGGGCCTTGATCACTGCGGGATGGGGGAAAGAGTTACCGGGGGGGGGCAGAGCCGGGTCCCTCCCGGTTCCTAACCCCAGCACATGCCCCAAGCCCGGTGAGCCCTGCGCCCAGCTTCTATCTCCCCTCCCCATCCCGCTGGCGGTGATGCGACTCACTCCGGGCCACGCCGGCCTCCACCACGGACGTTTCGCTGCGGGGGAAGGTGCCGCTGCCGCTCTTCGCCAGCTGGCGGCCGGGCGAGGGCTCGCGCAGGCTGTGCCCAGCCCACGTGGGGTGGCGCTGGAGGCTGGGGCGGGGCTGGGCGCCCTGGTTCTCTGCACAGCCTGGGGGGGACAGAGAACATGGGCTGCTGGCCCCGCTCCTCTACCCCTGCCCCATGGGCCTGGCCGGCCCCTCTACCCCTGCCCCTCGAGCCCGGCCGGCCCCTCTACCCCCACCCCACGGGCCCAGCCCCTCTGCCCCTGCCCCATGGACTCTGCCCCTCTACCCCCCCGCCCCACGGGCCCGGCCGGCCCCTCTAGCCCCCCGCCCCACGGGCCCGGCCGGCCCCACCCCACACGCACCTGGCAAGGAGCCGCCCCGGGCCTCGCTCTCCAGCTGCCGCTGCCGCAGGGGCTGCCGGAACTGGGCAGTGCCCAGCACCACGTTGCGCAGCTTGGCCCAGCGCAGCCGCCCGCCCTGCGTGCCCGAGGGCCACTTGCTCTCCAGCACGGCCTGCAATAGAACGAGCCCCCCAGGGCCATGGTTACCGGGGAGATGGGGCTCCCCCAGGTCCACTGCCGGCAGCAGACACTGCCTGGCTCACCCCAGCCCTTGCCGAGGCCGATACCTTGTTGTAGTAGCCGTAGGTGACGGTGTTGGGCACGATGCCGGCCCGTTTCATCTCCAGCAGGACGCGGACGGAGAGCACTGGCTCGCCATACTGCCCACACAGCTGCATGAGGCTGCGGTAGCAGACCTGGGGGGCAGGAAGCACAGGGCACGGTGAAGGGGTGGGGGAACCCAGGGGCCGACAGATGCAGTCAGCCGGGGAGTGCTGCTGGGACACGTGGACAGGGCGGGGGGGCTGGTGCTAGAAGCACACCCGGCCCCATGGGGGTGGCGCCAGGGAAGGGGCCATGGGAGCACTGGGGGGGAAGTGGGGGTCCCACCTCGTCCGGCAGTACCACCTTCCTGCTCTCCATCTCCTTCAGCACCTCGTAGGCCGTCTGCAGCGCCCGCACCTTGGAGGGGGCGGCCCGCACGTAGGTGGGCAAGTAGATGAACCACAGCCCGTAGCAGTGTCCCAGCAGGCACCGGGCCCACATGTCGGGCACGGACGAGTACTTCTGTGCCACCCGCTGCGCCACCTTCATCTCCTGGGGGAGCAGCTGGGTCAGGGGGGGCCAGCTCCGCCCAGGCCAGGCCTCCCCCACCCACCCAGGGCTGGCACCCCCCCAGCTCCCCTCAGGACAGGCCTCCCCCACCCACCCAGGGCTAGCACCCCCCCAGCTCCGCCCAGGACAGGCCTCCCCCACCCACCCAGGGCCTGGCACCCCCCAGCTCCACCCAGGACAGGCCTCCCCCACCCACCCAGGGCTGGCACCCCCCCAGCTCTGCCCAGGACAGGCCTCCCCCACCCACCCAGGGCTGGCACCCCCCCAGCTCCGCCCAGGACAGGCCTCCTCCACCCACCCAGGGCCTGGCACCCCCCAGCTCCCCCCAGGCCAGGCCTCCCCCACCCACCCAGGGCTGGCACCCCCCCAGCTCCGCCCAGGACAGGCCTCCCCCACCCACCCAGGGCCTGGCACCCCCCAGCTCCGCCCAGGACAGGCCTCCTCCACCCACCCAGGGCCTGGCACCCCCCAGCTCCGCCCAGGACAGGCCTCCCCCACCCACCCAGGGCTGGCACCCCCCCAGCTCCGCCCAGGACAGGCCTCCTCCACCCACCCCAGGGCCTGGCCCCCCCCAGCTCCGCCCAGGACAGGCCTCCCCCACCCACCCAGGGCTGGCACCCCCCCAGCTCCGCCCAGGACAGGCCTCCTCCACCCACCCAGGGCCTGGCACCCCCCAGCTCCGCCCAGGACAGGCCTCCCCCACCCACCCAGGGCCTGGCACCCCCCAGCTCCGCCCAGGACAGGCCTCCCCCACCCACCTAGGGCTGGCACCCCCCAGCTCCGCCCAGGACAGGCCTCCCCCACCCACCCAGGGCTGGCACCCCCCCAGCTCCGCCCAGGACAGGCCTCCCCCACCCACCCAGGGCTGGCACCCCCCAGCTCCGCCCAGGACAAGGCTGAATCCGGCCCACTCGCTGCCCAGTGAGCCTAGGGTGTCACCTGCTTGGTCCTGCGCGGCGCGGGGCTGGTGGGGGTGCTGCTCTTGGGCTGGCACAGGGGAACCGCCAGCTGGTCCCGGGGGCGCTCGAAGAGCTCGGCCCGCAGCAGGGGGAAGCTGTCGTAGCTGTGGGGGAGCAGAGGGGGTGTCAGGGGGCAGCTGGGGATGGGGGGGGCAGGGAGCTGTGCGGGTGTCTCACCAGTACAACGCGGGCAGCTCAGTGCCATCGGGGCCCAGGGGCTCCTCGGGGGGCATGATGAAGACCGTGTGCTCACTGCCGTGCGAGTCGTCCAACTCCATCAGGGGCGTGTCCTCAGCCTTCTCCAGATCCACCTGCACCTGGGGAGGGAAGGGCAGCTCGGGCAGGGGCCGGCATGTCCCCGGGAACACCCTCTGGCTGGGAGCTTCCTGCCCCTGACAGGACCGTCTGGGTCTGCCCCCCGCCGACACTGGTCCTGGTCCGGGAGCAGCCTGAGCCCCCGCCCAGTCCAGTCACAGGAGCGGCAGGTCCAGGCCCCCCAGCCCCTTGAGATGGGGCCTGAGGGATGAGCAGGATCTGTGGCTGAGCAAGTTGTGGGGACAGCCCTTGGGTGGAGGGGTGGGGCACTGCAGGGGGCATCGGAGAGGGGTGAGGTGTCATCAGGAGGCAGGGGCAGGGAGTTAGGGGCATCGGGGGCAGGGGCGGGGCATTGCTGGGGTGTTAGGGGCAGCATGTTGCTTAGGGCAGGTGTCAGGAGCAGGGGCAAGGCACTGCTGGGGTGGGGCATTGCTAGGGGTGCCAGGGGCAGGGTGTTGCTAGGGGCAAGGCACTGGCTGAGGTGTTGCTAGGGGTGAGACGCTGCTAGGGGCGCAGTGTTGGGACAGGGGCAGGGCATTAGGGGTGCTGGGGCTGCGCGTTGCTAGGGGTGAGGCATTGGGTGGGGCGTCACTCGGGGTGCCAGGAGCAGAGTGTTGCTAGGGGCGAGGCATTGGGTGGGGCGTTGCTAGGGGTGTCTGGAGCAGGGTGTTGCTAAGGGCGAGGCATTGGGTGAGGTGTTGCTAGGGGCGAGGCACTGCTAGGGGTGCGATGTCACTAGGGGTGGGGTTGCTAGGGTTGCCAGGGGCAGAGAGTTGCTAAGGGCGGGGTGTTGGGGTAGGGGCAGGATATTAGGGGTGCTGGGGCAGGGTGTCGCTAGGGGCAAGGTATTGGGTGGGGACGTTGCTAGGGTCACGCATCGCTAGGGGTGGGGCATTGCTAAGGGTGCCGGGGCAGGGTGTTGCTAGGGGCAGGGCGTTGCTAGGGGTGCCGGGGCAGGGTGTTGCTAGGGGCAGGGCGTTGCTAGGGGTGCCGGGGAGGGTATCGCTAGAGGCGAGGCATTGGGTAGGGGCGCTGCTAGAGGCACGCATCGCTAGGGGCAGGGCGTTGCTAGGGGTGCCGGGGCAGGGTGTCGCTAGGGGCGGGGCATTGCTAGGGGTGCCGGGCCACGCATCGCTAGGGGCAGGGCGTTGCTAGGGGTGCCTGGGCAGGGTGTCGCTAGGGGCAGGATGTCGCTAGGGGCAGGGTGTCGCTAGGGGTGCCGGGTCAGGGTGTCATTAGGGGTGAGGCATTGGGCGGGGCGTTGCTAGGGGCATGCATGGCTAGGAGCAGGGCATTGCCAGGGGTGCCGGGGCAGGGTGTCGCTAGAGGTGAGGCATTGAGTGGGGGCGTTGCTAGGGGCACGCATCACTAGGGACGGGGCGTTGCTAGGGGTGCCGGGGCAGGGCGTCGCTAGGGGCGAGACTTTAGGTGGGGGCGTTGCTAGGGGCACGCATCAGTAGCGGCGGGGCGTTGCTAGGGGTGCCAGGGCAGGGTGTCGCTAGGAGCGAGCCATTGGGTGGGGCGTCGCTAGGGGCAGGGCGTTGCTAGGGGTGCCGGGACAGGGTGTCGCTAGGAGCGAGCCATTGGGTGGGGCGTCGCTAGGGGCAGGGCGTTGCTAGGGGTGCCGGGGCAGGATGTCGCTAGGAGCGAGCCATTGGGCGGGGCATCGCTAGGGGCACGCATCACTAGGGGCAGGGCGTTGCTAGGGGTGCCGGGGCAGGGTGTCACTAGCAGTGAGCCATTGGGCATGGCGTCGCTAGGGGCAGGGCGTTGCTAGGGGTGCCGGGGCAGGGTGTCGCTAGGAGCGAGCCATTAGGCAGGGCGTCGCTAGGGGCTGGGCGTTGCTAGGGGTGCCGGGGCAGGGTGTTGCTAGGAGCGAGCCATTGGGTGGGGCGTCGCTAGGGGCAGGGCGTTGCTAGGGGTGCCGGGGCAGGGTGTCGCTAGGAGCGAGCCATTGGGCGGGGCATCGCTAGGGGCAGGGCGTTGCTAGGGGTGCCGGGGCAGGGTGTCGCTAGCAGTGAGCCATTGGGCGTGGCGTCGCTAGGGGCAGGGCGTTGCTAGGGGTGCCGGGGCAGGGCGTCGCTAGGAGCGAGCCATTGGGCAGGGCGTCGCTAGGGGCACGCATCGCTAGGGGCTGGGCGTTGCTAGGGGTGCCGGGGCAGGGTGTCGCTAGGAGCGAGCCATTGGGCAGGGCGTCGCTAGGGGCACGCATCGCTAGGGGCAGGGCGTTGCTGGGGTGCCGGGGTAGGGTGTCGCTAGGAGCGAGCCATTGGGCAGGGCGTCGCTAGGGGCACGCATCGCTAGGGGCAGGGTGTTGCTAGGGGTGCCGGGGTAGGGTGTCGCTAGGAGCGAGCCATTGGGCAGGGCGTCGCTAGGGGCACACATCGCTAGGGGCAGGGCGTTGCTAGGGGTGCCGGGGTAGGGTGTCGCTAGGAGCGAGCCATTGGGCGTGGCGTTGCTAGGGGCAGGGCGTCACCTTGTCCACACAGGTGTCGAAGAACTCCAGGCAGGCGTGCCGGTCGCTGACGAAGGAGCACTCATGGATGAACTGCGTGAAGAGCTGCGTGCGCAGCAGCTGCCCGTAGAACTTGTGGTAGGCGCGGTCCCGGGACTTGAGGAAACCTGGGGGGGACAGGGGAAGGAGGTCACTCGGGAGCTCAACCCCCCCCGCCTCCCCCCGGTCGGCCCCCCTCACCCTGCAGGGAGAAGAGGCTGCTGGAGTCGTGGGTGGTGTCGCAGGGCGCCCGGGTGATGGGCAGCAGGAAGGAGCGATATCCCTTCAGCACGCAGGCCATGAACCGCAGGAAGGAGGCCTGGATCTCCAGCTCCAGCTGCTTGCGCCGCCCGTACACCAGGTCATAATCAGTGAGCAGGAACTCCAGCGACGCCTCCTCCACCGGCTTGTTGTACACTGGGGGGAGTGGCAGGGTTAGCACGGCCCCCTCCGGGCTCCCCGCCCCCCCAGAACTCCCCCCCCAGCTCCCCACTCACTCTCATCCAGCTGCTGGAAGTGGGTGAGCAGTGAAGCCTGCAGCACCTTGCAGGGCCGGCGGGGCAGCGTGCGGGGCGACAGCAGCTTCCTCTCCTCGCTCCTGGCAGGGGAGACAGAGAGGAACACAAAGCTGGGCTGCCCTCACTCCTGCTGGACTGCCCCAGCCCCCCGCTCGCCCAGCCCAGCCCAGCGCCGAGATGCAGCTGCTTCTGGGCTGGAGCGAGGGCGGACGGACGCCTCGTCGCACGGAGCTGCGAGAGCCGCGTTGGGGAGGGCCAAGGGCCTGGCGGGAACTCAGCCAGGACACCGGGGTTCCACCCAAGGACAGGCCCAGGAATATAGACGCGGCGGCTGGAGCCGGGGCCGGGGCCGAGCTCAGGGGAACTCACAGGAAGATGGTGTTGGTGTCGAGGTCGACACATATGACATCACGGGGCGGGTCGTGCAGGTCGAAGTAGCTGGAGTGGATGCCGACGATGAAGGGTACTGGGGCGCACAGCACATCTGCCAGCGTCAGCGGGCACAGCGGGATGTAGGGGCACTGCCAGCGCAGTGGGAAGATCATCTGTGGGCAGGGCAGGGAGAGAGGAGTCAGCGAGCTGAGGGGGCGGGCCCCACTGCCCCCCACCCCCGCCCAGGGGCCGGACTCACGGAGACGAGCGCCTCGCTCACACTGGTCAGCACGTCAGGGCGCAGCGAGTGGATCAGCAGCTTCTGCTCGGTCAGCACGGCCAGCAACAGCATCACGGCATTCTCGGGGCCCAGGTTCTGCAGCAGGGTCAGGAAGCTGGCTCCGCTGTGGGGCCGGGGGGGAGGGAGGATGTAGCATCCAGACAGCACGGAACCCCCTCCTCCCCCACCCACAACGCAGCCACGGCCAAAGGGGGCACTGTCTGTCCCGTCCCCCCCACATCATCAATGGGACCCTGGGCCCCTGATCGTCCCTCCAAGGCGCCAACCCCCCCCACGCTACCCCGACCACACCCCCGGGACTGTACCTGAGTGGCAGTGGGGAGGACACAGGCTGGCACAGCAGCAGGTTATCGTAGGGAGACATCTGGGGGAGAGACGAGATTGATGGCGTGGTCAGTTTCCCCACCCAGGCAGGCAGGGGGCAGCCCCGTGGAAGTGGTGGGGGGATGCGGGGGGCAGCCCTGGGGCAAAGCCCAGGGGCCAGGGAAGGGGAATGTGGGGGGCAGCCCTGGGGCAGGGATGGGGGAAGTCGGGGGCAGCCCAGGGGCCAGGGAAGGGGAATGTGGGGGGCAGCCCTGGGGCAGGAATGGGGGAAGTGGGGGGCAGCCAAGGGCCAGGGAAGGGGAGAAGCAGGGGACAGCCCTGGGGCAGAGATGGGGGGAAGCGAGGGACAGCCCTGGGGCGAAGGCCAGGGAAGGGGAATGCGGGGGGCAGTCCAGGGGCAGGGATGGGGGGATGCAAGGGCAGCCCTGGGGCAGAGATGGGGGGAAGCAGGGGACAGCCCTGGGGTGAAGCCCAGGGACCAGGGAAGGGGAATGCGGGAGGCAGTCCTGGGGCAGGGATGAGGGGATGCAAGGGCAGCCCTGCGGGGAAGCCCAGGGGCCAGGGAAGGGGGTGCTCACAGGAGCCTCGGGCTCTCATAGACTTAGGCTGGGAATCACTGACCCAAAACATCAGCTCAAGGCCAAATGAGTCGCCAGAGCAGGGAAAAGGAGGATTGGGGGGTCGGGCAGCCCCAGCAGAAGAGCAGCTGCCCGGGGCGGGGGGACAGCACCAACAGGCAGGGGCCACTCACCTGCACCAGGATGCGCGGTCGCTGTGGAGACGGGAAGGGGACGTTGTGCATGAAGTGGGAGATGTGCCTGGGGGGAGAGGAGCCCGTCAGAAGGGGGTGGGGACTCCACAGCCCCTTTCCCGGGGGGGGTTCCTTCTACCCCCCGTCCCTCCCCTACAGATCCACCCTGGGATGGCCGACCCCAGGGCACTTCCCCACCCCCCAGCGGCCCGGCGCTCACGTCTCCAGGGGCAGCACGTGGGGCCCCGAGATGGAGTAGCGATAGATGAACATGAGGAACTTGCGAAAGACGTCGAAGAGGGGCCAGTGCGACAGGACGCAGATGCTGCGGCGAGTCTGCACCGACTTGCTGGCGATGGGGCGCCGGTCGACCACGCTGAGCAGGCCCAGCCGCAGGCTCTGCTTCTCTGACAGCCGCTCCCGTGGGTAGGCCTCATGGAACTGGATGGCAGCGCCGTACACCTGGTAGGGGGGCCCAGTCACTGGAGGGCACAGGCGTGGGAACTGCCCCCTCAGGTTTTGTGCAGGGTCCCCCAGCTGCAGGACCCACGCCTAGGGCTCCGCTTCCCACCCCACACGCGGGGTCCCAGCCTTGGCCCCTTACCTCTGTCCGTGTTCCACGGCCCCTCCCACCAGGGCCATGACCCCACTCCTGGCCTCAGCTTGGGGGGGGAGGGGAAGACACAGCCAGGAGTAATGGGGGTGAGGTAAAAAGTGTTGGGTGAGCACCACTGGCTTTCAGCATCCTCATTGTAAAGAATGCTCCAGCACCACTTGGGGAGTGGGAGACAATGCTGCAGGAGGCCTGGTCATGGGTGAGGAGATGGGGCAGGGGGCCCAGTCACTGGGGGAGGGGATGACGGGGCAGGGGGTCCCAGTTGTGAGGGGAGAAGACAGGGCAGGGGGGCCCGGGCCATGGAGGGGAGATCGGGGCAGGATAAGCAGCACCTTCGCTCACCTGCCAGCAGGGGGTGCCTCCACATAGGGAGCCTGCGGCTTCTGCCCTGGAGCCAGGCAGGCCCCCCGATTCTGGGCTGTTCACCCCGTTCCAGATCCCAGAGACCCCACCCCGGGATGGCCCAGCCCCCTCCCTCAGTACCGCCCCGCCCCCTCCAGACCCTCCTACCTTGTCCCCCGAAGCCCCCGTCAGCACGAAGGTGGAGAAGACGGGCAGCTGGTACTTGGTGTTGAGGGGCCAGCTCTCGATGGTGGCCCCCATGGGCAGGCAGAAGACAGGCACCGAGTCGGGCAGCGGGAACGACTCACTGTCCTGCTCAGGATAGCGGCTCAAGAGACCTGCAGAGAGCCGCCCGTCAGGCAGAGCGTCTGGGGCGGGGGCTGGGCTGGCAGGGACTGCGGGGCGGGAGTGAGGGGCCCTGGCAGAGCTGGGGGCGAGCCCAGGGCTGGAGGCCAGGTCTCCCTTCCCCCACGCTCAGAGGGCAGCGGGGGCCAGGTCTCTCCTCCCCCCAGGCTCAGGGGGCAGCGGGGGCCAGGTCTCCCCTCCCCCCAGGCTCAGGGGGCAGCGGGGGCCAGGTCTCCCCTCCCCCCAGGCTCAGGGGGCAGCGGGGGCCAGGTCTCTCCTCCCCCCAGGCTCAGGGGGCAGCGGGGGCCAGGTCTCTCCTCCCCCCAGGCTCAGGGGGCAGCGGGGGCCAGGTCTCCCCTCCCCCCAGGCTCAGGGGGCAGCGGGGGCCAGGTCTCCCCCCCCCCAGGCTCAGGGGGCAGCGGGGGCCAGGTCTCTCCTCCCCCCAGGCTCAGGGGGCAGCGGGGGCCCGGTCTCCCCTCCCCCCAGGCTCAGGGGGCAGCGGGGGGCCCGGTCTCCCCTCCCCCCAGGCTCAGGGGGCAGCGGGGGCCAGGTCTCTCCTCCCCCAGGCTCAGGGGGCAGCGGGGGCCAGGTCTCTCCTCCCCCCAGGCTCAGGGGGCAGCGGGGGCCAGGTCTCTCCTCCCCCCAGGCTCAGGGGGCAGCGGGGGCCAGGTCTCTCCTCCCCCCAGGCTCAGGGGGCAGCGGGGGCCAGGTCTCTCCTCCCCCCCAGGCTCAGGGGGCAGCGGGGGCCAGGTCTCTCCTCCCCCCAGGCTCAAGGGGCAGCGGGGGCCAGGTCTCCCCTCCCCCCAGGCTCAAGGGGCAGCGGGGGCCAGGTCTCTCCTCCCCCCAGGCTCAGGGGGCAGCGGGGGCTTTACCTGCTTCATAGACCAGGGTGTTGGCTTTGGACATCGCCATCTTGTAGCACAGGAACACAGCCGGGCCCCACTGCGAGGACAGAGCAGAGCAGGTCAGTGGGGCTGTGGCACGGGGCAGAGGGACCCGCCCCTCCACCTCCGGGGAGAAAGAGCCAGCACCAGCCCGAGGAACCCAGCACTCCCTGCCCAGAGCCAGGGGCCACCAGGACCCACCATGCCGGCGTTGAGGTTCCTGTCCACCCGGCAGAAGGTGTGAGGCGTGTTCTCCCCCTTGCTGGGCACAACCAGGCAGATGTCGGTGATGCCCAGGGTGTTGTGGCCCTGGGACTCGGCGGCCCGGCGGTAGGTGAGGAAGGTGCGCTGGTGCCCGGCGGTGCCCGAACTCAGGTTGGCAGAGCGGCTGTAGGGCGTCGTGCGGATGATCTCGTAGCCCGGCTTCAGGCGGTCCTTCCCCTCACAGTGCACCCTGCGGGGGGATGGAAGGGGCTAAGCAGGCCGGGCTGAGTGGGGAGAGACACCCCACACCCACAGCGGCTTGCCCAGCCCTGGGGAGGGGAACAGGGGGGCCCAGCAGGCAGGAGGGGGGAGGGGAGGAGCCCTGCCCAGCCCTGGGGAGGGGAACAGAGGGGCCCAGCCCAGCAGGAGGGGGGAGCCCTGGGGAGGGGGCGGGACTCCCAGCCCCATGCCCACCCCAGCTCGATGAGGGGCGGCTTGCCACGGCCCCGCTTGTAGCAGAGGTACATCTGGGGGCTGTTGAGGAGGCCAGCATTCAGGTCCACGGGGTGGCCGGCCGTGCTGCTCTCGATGCAGGTGAAGCCCTGGGGCACCTCCTCGCCCTGCGAGCGGATGACCACGGCCACGTCGGTGATGGGCTCGCTGGGCCGGGCTGGCCGGGGCTGCTGGCTCTCCTCTTCCAAGGCCCTGGAGGAGTCGGTCAAGCCAGCCACCACAAAGTAATCGACGAGCTGCGGTGGCTTCTCCTCCGCCATGGCGGCGGGGCTCACGGCATCTGGGGACGGAGCAGGGGGGCATCACTGGGGAGCAGGGTAGGGCCAGGATGGAGAGTGCCACAGGGTGAGGCCAAGGAGGATGGCGCCATGGTAGGGGGAAGAGGTCGGGTGGGACAGCGCCATGGGGGAAGGGAAGAGGCCGTGGGGGGGATGGCACCGGGGGGGGGGGAAGAGGTCAGGTGGGACGGCGCCATGGAGGGGGGCCACCATGGGAGGGGAAGGTGCCACAAGGGGGGATGAGGCAGGCCACCACGGGGGGGGAGAAGTCGAGGGGGACGGTGCTGGGGCAGAAGAGGTCAGAAGCGATGGCGCCATGGGGGGGACGGCGCCACGGGGGGGGAAGAGGTCGGGTGGGACAGCGGTGGGGCAGAAGAGGTCAGATGGGACGGCGCCAAGGGGGGCGAAGAGGTGAGGGGCCACCACGGGGGGGAAAGAGGTCGGGGCGATGGTGCTGGGGCAGAAGAGGTCAGGTGGGACGGCGCCATGGGGGGGAAGGCACCTGGATCCCAGGGATCAGCCCATACAACAGACCCACAAGGTGATGTCACAGTGGCTGGGCCCAGCGTGGCCAATGGGAGCTGCGGTTTCCAGGCCAGAACTCTCTGTATGGTGACATCATGGAAACCAGGCTGCCAGCAGCCAATGGGAGCTGCTGTTCCTGCTCCCCTCCCCGGGGGAAGGAGTGGGAGCACTGGGGGGGTGTCACAGGGAGCATGGGGGCAAGGGCTGTTTGGGGGGGCTGTAGGGAAGGAAGGAGACGGGGCTGTTTGGGGGAATATGGGCAGGGAGGGGGTGGGTGGGCTGTTTGGGGGAATATGGGGCAGGGAGGGGTGGGTGGGCTGTTTGGGGCAGGGAAGGAAGGAGACGGGGCTGTTTGGGGGGAATATGGGGCAGGGTAGGAGCTGCCCCCAGGTCCGAGCTGGATTGATTTCAGCGCAGAGTCAGTGAGAACCCAGGGAACCTGGGGGGCACGACCCACCGGGCTGAGCTGACAGAGCGAAAGTGCCGGAAGGGAGGGAGGCAGCTTCCTGTTTCCTGCTCAGGCCCGGGCCAGCTCTGACATCAAGTCAGTTGCTGGAAAATCAGGGGGATCCCCCCCCCCCGGGATCCCCACAGCACTCCTGGTTTCTCAGACACTTCCAGGACTCCAGACAGGCTCTGCCCAGGACCTGGGGCAGCCCCAGCCTCCCTTCCCCCACCTCCTGACACATGCTTCCCACTCAGGAGCCCTGCCCCGGCCAGCTGCTCGGCCCCCAACAAGGCAGCACCCCCGGCAGGGGGAAAGTCACAGACCCTTTGAGGCAGGCAGGATGTTCCCAGGGAAGGACCCAAAAGGGGAAGGAAGAGGCTGAAGGTGCCAGGGCACGTTTCTGCTGATGGCACAGGGTGAATAGGGTTAGTCACGGCGGATGCAGGTGCAGGACCAGGGATGGGGGCGGGATGGGGGGTTACGGACGAAGATGGAGGAGAACCGAGAGGCCCGGGTCACACTGCAAATTGATTGGGCGCCCACCCCTGGACACTGGTCCCCATCTGGGAATGGGCAGGACTGTCCGGAGACGGGAGCCTCTGCCGAGGAGATGCTCCCATTGCCCCCTGCCACGGACCAGCACCGGAACACACACACTTAAAACCCAGAGAGGGGAGCCCAATTTCACATCACACACTAGCAGCCAGCGGAACTCTCCACCACAAGGTCCCAGCGAGGCCCAGAGCGGGGCAGGGTCCAGGAATGGCTCCTAGGGGGACGGCACTCAATGGAGAGCAGTTTTTGAGGGCTCGAGACCTGCTCAGCGGAAAACACCCTTCCTGGGCAGGGTACCCCAAACCAGGGACTCCTGGTCCCACCTATGTGGCAGCTGGTACTAGCCCCGGGGGAGGAGGGATGCGGAGGGCAGAAAACTTGGCTGGCTGGGCCCCTGGCCTGATTTGCTCTGGCAATTCCTGGGATCCTGGCCACAGCGTCCTTTGGGCAAATCAAGCCGACCCCTGGCACAGCCCCCAACCAGCCAGGTCTCCCAGCTGCTCCGCATGCCCCCAGCAGGGTCATGCCAGGCCAGTGGAGCCAGCGCCCTGTGCACAATACTTCATTCTCTCCCTGTAACAGGGGCACCCTGGCACTGCGGCCATCACCTCCCGTCAGGGGGCTGGCAGACTGGGCAGCCCCCTGACACGGCACAGCCAAAAAGCTAACCCAACCCAGCTCCTGCAGCACAGTTACCATGGCGAGGGAGGCATGGGGCCCAACAGGGACCCCCCCACCCCAAGGGTGACCCGGAGAGGAGCCGGGAGCATGTTGGGGCTCACCAGCAAAGGGCCATGAATGTGCCTCTCGGGCCCGGCCCAGCCCAGCCCAAGGGAAGAGATGCTCCTCCAGCGTGGGGAGCACATCACTTGTTCCAACTTCCCCAGGGGCTCCTGCCCCCCATCTCCCTCTCTGGGGCACAGCTGCCCCCAGCCCACGCCAGGGGTACCCTGCTGCTAGTCTAGATCCCGCCCCTCCGCCCTGGGCACGTGGCAAAGGAGTGGGACACAACTGCCCCCCAAGAAGAGCGTATTCCCAGCTCTCCCATGCAGCTGGGCAGGGGGGTGTTACACTGTCCCCCTTGGAACCCCCCATGCCCTTACTGCTGCATGACATGGACCAGCCTGCCCTGGCCCCCCAGTGACAGGCACTGCCAAGGTACCACCCGCGCTATATTTAGCCCCGGTCCATGTGATCCCCCATGCTGTGGCAGGAAGAGACACAGGAGGCTCCTAATTTAGCTTCCTGTAACCTAACACGGGCTGTGGAGAAATTGCCCCTGCTGCCCCCCCAATCTACCCCCACAGCCTGTGGCTCAACCTCCATCCCACCCCCAGCTAGCCTGGCAGGTCATCTCGACCCCCCTCAGTGGGGAGCCCCCCACGCGCTACACGCTGGGGTGTGCTGGTCCAAGCACCGAGCCCCACAGGAGGGGCCCTGCTGACCTGCCTCACTCGGCCCCCAGGCCTCCCTAGCAGGACCCTGCACCCACCCCAGGGGACAGCAAAGGCGAGGCCTGCCCAAGGCATGAGGTGTGCCGGCTAACCCACGCTGCCTGTGGCCCAGCGCTCACAGCCCCAGGGCAGACGCACCAGACAGGCCGAGGGCGGCGTGGGGACAGCCCGGAGCCGGGTCAGCCAGAGCCAAGGCCTCCCACGGTGCTGGGAGCTGCACAGACGTAGTTACCTCTGATCTGCTGCCAGCGCAGCCGAAATAATGCAGAGTGCTCAGCTCCCCGGCCCTGAGCGCGCGACTGCCCAGCCTGCCTGGCACCTGCCACTTCGGGGACACCCTGCCCCACAGCTAGGCGAGCCCAGGGGCCACGGACAGCAGGTGCCTTCACCCCACTGTCCCTTGGGTTTGGCTCCTTGCTCTGGGAGAAGAGTGGGTGTAGAGTCAGAGCAAGGGGGCTAGGAGCCAGGACTCCTGGGTTCTATCCCGGCCCTGGGAGGGGAGTGGGGTCTACCAGGCAGAGCAAGGACACCGCAGCCATTGCTAACTAGCCCGGGTGCAGGGACAGCACACCCCCTCTCCCCCAAGCAGGAGGCCCTTCAGGGCCTCAAGGAGCTGCCCCCCGGCCGGGCTGTACCTGCTCTGCAGATGCAGACACCTTTGCTCTGGCGGAGCGTTACACCACCACCTCCTCGCTGCTCCGGAGGGACCTGCCGGACCCCGTCCGCCGCGGGCAGGGGCCACGGGCAGGGGCAGTGGCAGGGGCGGCCAGCCTCCCTGCAGGCCAGGCAGGGAGAGTGGGACTTTCCATTCTTGGCCGCAATCGCGACCAGGGCAGGAGGCAGCTGCTCGGCCAAAGCAGAACTCAGAATGAGGAAGCCAAGAGTGAGGGGTGGGGCGGGGCGGCCCCCCAAAGCCACCCAGGGCCCGTTTCTGTGCTGCCCTCCTGGGGGCAGCCGCGGCAGGGCTGGGCCAGCGGAACCAGGCCCGGGCCAGCAGAGAAGGGCTGGGGTCCAGGCGTGTCTCCATCTAACGGCCCCACCGCAGCCCTTCAGAGCCCGCCTGTGCGGGGGGGGCCACCCAAGCAGGGCAAGGGCTGCAGGGGCCGGGCCCTGGCACCAGCATGGTGGGGCCAGCCCAGGCTGCCAGCCAGACCCCTCGCCCGTTTTCAGGGCCTGCCCCGTACTGGGCTGGATCTGGCCCAGTCGCTGAGTTTGGGGGAGTCCCTGGGAGCCCCCCCACTCTGTGCAGGGACAGAGCTCCTCGCTTGAGGCCAAAAGCCTGGCTGCGCCGGCCCCACAGCTGCACAGACGGAGCCCCCAGGCACTGCCCCCCCGGACCGCAGGGCTGGCAGCTCCCAGCCGAGCAATGGGGCAGCCCCTGCCGCGGGGCCGGGGGGGCAGTGAGCTCTGTGTCCCCCCTTGGGGCACCGCATCGCGGCGGGCGGGCGGGGGGCGGGAGCTGGTCTTTAAAGAAACCCAAACATGTGAGCGGCTCCTGGAACAACCCAGTCACTCGCCCGCCCCCACCTGGCCCCACCCCGGCCGCCCCCCACCCCCCACATCCGGCCCGCGCCCCACCTGGCCCCACCGCGGCCGCCCCCCACCCCCCACATCCGGCCCGCCCCCACCTGGCCCCCCCCGGCCCCCCCGCCCGCCCCCCACATCCGGCCCGCCCCCACCTGGCCCCCCCCCCGGCCTGCCCCCCACCCCCCACATCCGGCCTGCCTGCCCGCACCCCATCGCCCCCATCCGGGCCGCCCCCACCTGTCCCCCCCGGCCCGCCGGGTCTGCCCCCCCCACACCCGGCCCCCCCGCAGACCGGCGCTCGGGCCCTACCTGCCCCCCGGGAGCGGGCGGAGGCTGCGGGCCGGTCCGCGGGGGGGTCCGGGGGTCCGGGGGTCCCGAGGGGGAGGGGCAGAGGCAGGGCCAGGGCTCGCCCCGCCCCCTACCTGCGCTCGGCCCCCGGGCCCCGCTACCCGGCTCCCGCCATCGCCGCCCGGCCCCGCCCCGCCCAGGCCCGGCCCGCACCGACCCCTGGCGGCCCGGAGGACGCGCTGCAGCGGGCGAGCCCGGCCCCCGGACGCCTGGGTCCCGCAGCCCCGTCCCGGGCCCCGGCCGGGGGTGGGGGCAGCAGCGGAGGAGATGCGGGCTCCTCGCCCGACGGCACCTGTAGCTCACCGTGACTCGTGCGTTCACCGTGACTCGTGTGCTCACCATGACTCGTGCGTTCACCGTGACTCGTGCGTTCCCGCTGGGCAGCACCAGAGAGGAAAGTCGCAGCCTGGCCCCGCCAGCCAGGGCCCAGCCCCGCCATGACTCCCCAGCTGCTTTGTTCAAGGGCCCAGGCCCACCGGGCCCCTCCTCGCTCCTGTGTCCCCCAGACGATCAAACCTGGGGGCTTCCAGCCGACGGGGGCCAGCCCTGGGCGTTGGTTGGCAGGTAGCCAACGTCCCGGTGATTGGCTTCATGGCCTCTCCAGTGACAGGGGGTCCAGACCCCAGACAACCGTCACCAGCCCCACCTGCATTGCCTTTCCCACCCCCTCTAGCTGACAATGCAGCATGTGGGGGAAACTGAGGCACACGCAGTCTTCATATAAAATATTTACAGAAAATTCCCCCTCTGGCACCTGTGGGCCACCGGTAACCACTCTCACCAGCCACTGGGGTTATTCTGCAGCTTCTAGACAGGAGTGCAATGGCAGCTGCAGGGTGGGGCGTGGAAGAGGCAGTAAGGCCAAGGGGCTTTGCTGGAGGAAGAAGGGGATCCCAGGGGACTGGGGCTGACTCGCTGAAGGGAGGCTCCTGGACACTGGTCCAAAGCTGGGGCCATAACACCGGTTCTGTAGACCCGGGGAGGGGGGAAGTCCAGGCCTCCCCTCTTTGGGGCCTCCCCCGCAGGGAGCTTTGCACAGCAAGGCCAGGCTATGAGCCAAAAGGGTTTGCAGGCAGCAGGGGGGGTAGCAACAGGCTGAAATTAATGGCAAGAAAATGTCCAGTGACCAGGAGCAGCCAGTGCCGGGATTGCCTGGGCCAAGGCGCGCGTGCGCGCACGCGCGTGCGCGTGCGTGTGTGTGTAGGGCGGGCAGGGACCAGGAGCCTCCTGCTGCCTAGCCCAGCAGTGGGGAGTGGGGCTGAGGCAGCCAGGCCGGGGCAGGGATCACTCAGGGTTCCAGGGCCAGGGAAACGGGTGAAGCAGCTGCTGTAGAAATGCAGACGATGGGCAGAACCTAGTGAGGTGACCCGGGGTGGGGGGCAAGGGACTGCAGCACCCGGCTGGATCACGCCCAGGATCTGTCCTGTGCTCCTGGACAGAGAGAAACAGCAGGGCCCCCACGGGTCTGTATTGGGACCAGCCCTGTTCCAAGTGATCTGGAAAAAGGGATAAACAGGGAGCTGGCAACGTTTGCAGACGATACTAAATGACTTGAGCTAGTTTCGCCCAAAGCTGATTGGGAAGCGCTCCCAGAACTGGCCGAGGGGCGACCAAACGGCAGAGGAAATTCAACACTGACAAATGCAAAGTGATGGCCCTTGGAAAACACTATCCCAGCTATACCTCCAAACTGATGGAGTCTAAGTTAGCTGTTAGCGCTCAAGCAAGAGACCGTGGAGTCATGGTGGACAGTTCTCTGAAAACATCCACTCCGTGTGCAGTGCAGGCAGGGAAGCTCATGCTGTGAAAAGGACTGGCTGATAACCCAGAGTACAATGCCACTCTATAAACCCAGGAGACACCCACATTTGAATATGGCCTGCAGGTCTGGTCGCCTCCTCTCCAAAAATCATGCTATAATTGCAAAGTACAGAGAAGGACAACAAAAATGCTTAGGGGGCTGGAACAGCTTCCTGGTGAAGAGAGGACAGAGAGACTGGGAAAAGTTTGGAAAAGAGACAGCAAAGGGGGGAACATGACAGGTCTATAAAATCATGGCTGGGCTGCAGAAAGTGACTAGGGAAGTGTTATTTACCCCTTCACGGAACACAAGAACCAGGGGTCACGCAATGACATTAACAGGCAGCAGGTTACACACACACACACACACACACACACGACCGCCTGCTCTGGGTGTCCCTAAACCACCAACTGCCTCCAGAGACACCCCCGCTGCTCAGGCTGCCCAGCCCAGCAGGGACGCGACCGCCTGCTCAAGGTCCCCCCAACCTGGGCCCAGGCTTGGAGGGATGTGAGTGGGGGGGGACCTCACTTCGCCGGACCCACTGCCCCCCCAATCGCCTCACAAAATCCCCCCAAATCAATGCAACACTGTTAATTAACATAGAATATATTTAAAAAATAATAATAATAAATCACTCTGTCTTTCTCCTCCATAGCAAGGGGTCTGTCGGGGACCACAGAGGTCTGGGGCCCCCACCTCTCTCAGCCCCACGGCATCTGCTCCCCCCGAAGGGCCCCCCCAACACAGATGCAGGACGTGACCTCACAACAGACAAGGATTCAAAGTTACAAGTGCTTTATACATAGCCCTGTCCTCCCCCACCCCTGGGCACGGCCCCCCCTACACACGGCTCGGCAGGGGACGGGGTACACACAGCTGAGCAGGAAAAGACGGGGGATCAATTTTGTCTTTAAACATTATGATTAGCAAAAACAAAACCAAACCCCAAGGCCCAGGCCCAGAGCACTGGGACTCGGGTCGCTAGCTAACAGAAGAGTTATATACATGGCTGGCTCGGGGCTGCACACGCAGCCACGCCAGCATGTGGACAGACTGTTGCCCGGAAGCTGGGGGCACAGAGCCCCATGCTCGCCTCCACCCTGGCCGTGGGGTTAGGAGACCCTGGACTCCCCCACCACAGGCCCACTCCCTCCAGCACGGGAACGCTGCATTCACCACCACCCCTCATCTAGTTGGAGGCTCGAGGCCCCTGGAGGCAGCCTCCATCCTTCACAGAAGTGCAGGTCCCCCGGACCTCTGGCACAGAGCTAGACGACCTCATGTCCTCCCCTGCTTAGCGGGCGGAGAGCCCTGGCCACCTCTCAGCACAGGGCGAGGGGTTGCTGCTAGGAGCAGAGGCTGGCACTGGCCCGGCTTCGAGTGATTCTTGGCAGAGTTCGGGCGCCTGGGCCCAGCTGCTCAGTGCTCTTGGCCCTGGGAGGTTTCACGCAGATCAGGGCAGCGAGGGTGGGCACAGCGCCAGGCCCAGGGCGGGCGGTTTGTCCCTGGAAATCAGGCCTGTTTGCGATGCTCGATGTCTGTTCTCTCCTCCCCAGCACTCTGCTACCTGCCCAGGGCAGGTCCCCCTCACTGCAGCCGGTCTGTCCGGAAGGAATCCTCCACCGCGGGGTCTGTCAGGAGGGCGTAGGGGTCACTCAGCATGCTCAGGCCATCCAGGGTGAGGGGCTCGATCTTGAGATCCTCCTCCAGGCCCAGGGACGTGTCCACCTCGAAGCCGGGGACCCCGGCCAGCGCTGATGCGATCTCCTTGGAGATGCCAGGCGGGGAGTCCCCTGGGGTTGGAAAGGAAGGGTCAGACCCAGGGCAGGACAGCGTGCAGTGGTGGTGGTGGTGGTGGTGGTGTGGGGCAGCCGGAAGAGCCCATCCCGCCAGCAGGGGGGGCTGAGCATCCGGGGGGCCCTGGGAAGTGGGGGGCACGGGGCAGTTTTCCTTCGGCAAAGCCCAGCCACCCTCTCAGCTGACTCCCAGTTGCATTCCACTAGCAGGGCAAACCCCCGCCCTGGAGGAACCCCCAGAAGAGGGGCCTGGCCTCCATGGCCCACGCTGTGTGTGGCTCAGCTATTGGCTGCTGACCGGTCCCACTGCAAACTGGCTCCACCCACCGCACAATCTGCACGGTGCCGGGGGCCGCCAGAGGGGTGCACCCCAGCCCAGCGCCTGCGACACGCCGGCGCCCACACACCTGTGAGGACGATGTTGGGGATGGGCCCATGGCGGCCGCAGTTGCTCAGGTTCTGCCGACTGAGGAGATGGGGCTCGTGGAAGCTGCTGCCGCTGGCGGAGAAGCCCAGGTTCTCTGCCGAGTGGTAGTTCAAGGCACCCAGGTCCTCGGGGAAGGTGTTGTGGTGGAGCGGGAAGCTGCCCGGGGGGCTCTCCCCCATGCTGAACTGCTCTAGCTGCAGGGAGACATGGGGCAGGGGACTCAGTGACTTGCCCAGGAGAAGGGCACTGGCCGCCGCTCCGTGGGCACAGACGGCACTGGGGGCCAGGATTCCTGGCCAAAAGGAGAACGTCTCAGAGCCGTGGTGACCGACGGGTCGATCACGATCTCTGGCAGCACAGACAGGCTCCCTGCCTGCCCCAGCCCCATTCTGCTCCCGGAAGCAGCCAGTGCGGCCCCGTGGGCCGTGGGGCAGGTGTCTCCCTACACACGCTGCTCCTGTCTGCACGCACCAACCCCGCAGCTCCCATTGGCCAGAATGGGGAGCTTGCAGAGCGGGGCAGCGTGCGGAGCCACATGTTCCCCACCCCCCCAGCATGTTGGCCCCTGCCAGGAGCAGTGTGGGGTAGGCAGAGAGCCTGCCTTCATGGCAGCCACGCTGCGCTGCACCGTGCCGCCAACCGGGAGCCCCTGGAGATAAGTGCTGCCCAGCAGAAGGCTGCACCCCAAGCCCCAGCCCACTCCTGCACCCCGAACCCCCTCCCAGAACCAGCACCCTGTACCACCCTGCACCCCAACACTCTGCCCCAGCCCAGAGCCCTCTCCTGCACCCAAAATCCCTCCCAGAGCTTGCACCCCTCCCCCCTGCCCCAGGTTCAGCCCAGAGCCCCCTCCCACACTGCAAACCCCTCGGCTCCAGCTCAGGTCCCACACCCCCTCCCAAACTCCTACTCCAACCTGGTGGAAGTGAGTGAGGGTGGGGGAAAGCGAGTGATGGGGGGAGGGAAACGGAGTGAGTGGGGTGGGATGGGGTATTGGGGAGAGGGGGTAGATCCTGGGTTGCCCTTAAATTCAAAAAGTGACCTTGGGCATAAAAAGGTTGGAGACTGACTTAGAGGAACCCGCTGCAGGGACCAGTCAACCCAGCAGCCCCCTCTATTCCTCGGCGGCTACGGCTGCAGGGAGCACGTGAGGAATCACCCGCAGTGGGGCCAGCAGCAAGTGCGACAGAAATCCCTATCCTGCGGAGGGGGCTGCCCTGCTCCCACTGCCTGCCAGCGCCAGCCAGTCCTGCCTCACACTGACTCCACCTCCCTTGCCATGAGCTGGAGATGGTGCTGCCAAACCAACCCCAAAGGAGCCCCGCAGGCTAGTCATGGCAGGGGTGGGCGCTCAGAACGCGGCTCCCAGAGATCCCAGCACTGACTAGGGGGAAGCAGACCACAGAAGCAGCCTGGAGGACCGGGAACCGGGGGCTGGGCTGGCACCAGTAGCCACTCCAGGAGCATGGCCCGAACTCAGCTGGTGTTGGGTGGGCCAGGCCAGGGCAACTGAACAGCTACTTTACTGGTGACATGGAAGGAACCCGCCTGCTGGGGAGCATCCCCAGCCCCCTGAGGGTCTCTGCTCCTATCGCCTGGGGGCGAGCGCCAGGGCCCCCCAGCAGAGACTCAGCCTGCACTGGGACTCACGCTGCCCAGGCTGAAGTCGCCCAGCGGCTGGCTAAGCTGCTGCTGTAGTGAGGAATTATGCTGGTACTGCGAGAGGTACGGCCGCTGCGTGGGCGCGCTGTGCTGCTGGGACTGCTGCTGCCGGGCTGGCTGCGTCTGGTGCTGGGGCTTCTGAGTTTGCTGCAGAGGCTGCTGGGATTGCACGAGCAGGCCGGGCTGGTTGTAGGGGTATGGCGGGAGCCTCTGGTCGGCTGGCAGCTTGCTGGTGTCCAATGGCACGCCCTGCGAACACCCAGCACAGCAAGGGTTACAGCCAGGCACCAAGCCTGGCAGGGATCTGGCCCCGGAGTCCCACTCCTTCTAAACAGCCAAGCTATTTATGAGACACCACCCGGCCCCCAGCTCTGGAGCCAGACCCTGGCCCACTCTCCTGTCATTGAGTCATCAGTGCCAGCTGCTTCAGGGACCATTCTGAGGGGAAGGAGCCCTGTGCCGGTCTGTCTGAGGCCCAACCAGGAGGGGGCTGATCCTTTTGCTTGTTCTCTACCCTCCAACGGGACTGGGAATGTTCTCAAGGTCCTTGGATTCATCTACCCCCTTGAGATCCTGTGGCAGAGAGTTCCAGCAGCTAATAGTGAAAATACACCCCCTGCACCTGACAGATACTCCAGGCTTTTCTCTGGACAGCCATGTATGCTGGGGGTTAGGGGAGGGAAATGCATCCGTTTCCTTCTCCCGCCTAGAAGCGCATTCGCCTGGGGCATCAGACCATCCTGGCGAGGCTGGGAGGAGGGAGCTTGGGAGAGGCAGAAGTCAGAAGGCCTCGGCCAAGACCAATCTCCAGGTACACAAGGACCAAGGTCCCTGGATCCCACCAGCCCCTGCCACTTCCCTCCGCAGAGATCCATATGTGGGGGAGGCCCCCCTTCCTCCAACCTCACTGCAGGGTGTTTCCGCCCCTTCCCCAGGGCACAGAAGTCCTGGCCTGGCAGCAAGGAGGGCTCCAACTCAGCTGGAGCCGAGCTCTGTGCACCCCATCCACGGCCAGCAGAAGCCTGGTTAATGGGGTGCAGCCCAGACGACGCCCTGTGGCTGGGGAGAGCAAGCTGGCCCCCGTCTGCCTCGGGAGCAGCACCCAGAGAAGTCTTCACGCACAGCATCACGTTAAATCTTCCGGTGCCCCGAGCAGCTGCGACTTCCCCGACGCCCAGCCCTGGCCCAGCTGTGGGCCTTGTCCCAGAGCACACTCAGGCCCCGGGGCTGCCTCCCTGCACAGCCTGGCCTGATGGGGGGGTTGCTGTGCCCTGGGACCGAGACCCTCCAGACTGGCTCCCAGCTAGACTGCCTGCCTTCAAACCAGCTGGAGACTCTCTCAGGCCCCCGGGGCCGGCGGAGGAGCTGGGATTTGGGACAGGAGGGTCCTGCTCCCAGCTCTTTGGGCTGGTCACTGCATCTCTCCGGGCCTTGGCTCCCAGAGTGTGAGCGGGGAGAAGGCAGCTTCCCTTCCCCCGTCCTCTGGCTTGTCTGTCGACCGCGGACCGTCTGTGCAGCACCCGGCCCCGCCCAAATACACACAATCATCTCCGACTTCTCCAAGCGCCCCGTGGAGCAGCGACCCGCCTGGAGCCAGGGCAGCGCCGGGCGCCAGCTCCCAGCCCTACGGCTCCCGGCCTCCCACTGAGATGAGGATGGCAAAAACAGGACGACAGGAGGAACTGAAAGAGGAACGGGGTGATGATGGATCATGCATACCTGGGTGATGGAGGACAATGTGGGTGACATTGTTGGTGAGAACTGTTTGGGGTGCTGCCTTCTCGAGTCGCCGCCCATTGGGAGGGTGAGGGGGCTGAGCGGGGCCCTTCGGCGGGGCGACGTGTTTATGGACGCCTGCACCAGGGGGGAGTAGGAGGAGCTGCTAAAGCTGGCCTGCAGGCTGGGGTTGCTGGGCGAGGACTGCATGGACTGGCTGCTGAGGGAGGAGGAGAGCGAGGGGGTGCTGAGGGAGGAGGGGATGGAGGAGCTGCTCTGGGAGGACTGCAGGGAGGGGTTGCTAAGGGAGGAGTTCAGCGACTGGGGGCGCAGGGAGGCCTGCAGGTTGGGATTGCTAAGCGAGGACTGCAGGGCGGGGTTACTCAGGGAGCTCTGCATAGGTGAGGTAAGTCCTGTGGGGACAAAAAAAGAAGAGACACCACCGTTACCCATGGCAATCAGCGCGCGAGCGAGCGAGGGAGGCTCTGCCCCCTGGGCGGGATGGAGGGGGAGGGGGAGACCAAAACGATGGAGACGGCAACAGAAACAAACAAACCCAGCGATGGAATCGGATCGTGGCCCGAGACCCCCCCCAGCGGGCGCCTGGCTGGAGGGACGCAGCCCCGGCTCACCTGACGGCTTCCTCTGCAGGACGAGCACCGGGGCTCTTCCCTATACAACGCCCCAGCTCGTGTCCTGCTAACCCTGCCGCCGAAATGACCTGAGGGGCTCTCGTGTGCCCAGACGCTGCAGGGCGACGTGCCCAGCTCAGCCCAGGCCAGGCCATTCTCCGCCCCCACCTGGGATGGGGGCAAGGCAGGTGCAGAGTCACCAGACCCCGCTGCAGCTGCTCAGTAACATCCAGTCCCCTCCAACCTCCCAGCGCCAGCAGCCCTCTCCGAGCATATGCTCAGGAACCCCTGGGGCCTGCTCATCCCCCAGCTCCGCTCCGTGAGGATCCAAGAAACCCACGACCCTGGGCCAAATTCAGCCCTGCCTAAGTCCCATGGGCCAGGGCAGAGCTGGGCGGCCCGGCTGACGTCCCATCCTCAGCACTTGGCTCTGAGGAGGAAGGAGCCCAGCATGAGTTTGAAGCAGCCCTTGCCCACACGGCCACAGGTTGACTCCTCTTCTGGGCAGCGCTGATGCTGTGGCTCTGCCAGGAGGCCGGGCAGCAGCCCGGAGCCCTCACCTGCAGAGCCGTAGCCCGTTCCAAGTCCCAAGCTGCTGCTGATGCCCAGGTGCGTCATGGTGTTGGCCAGGTTACCGGTGCTGCTCCCACCGCTCAGGCTGGGGTAGTTCGACTCGTCGGGGTCCAGTGGGGTGGGCAGCGGGGAGGGGAAGTGCAGGCTGGTGAGGTCAGGGAGGGAACCACCCGTGTTCAGGGCGGCGGGGATGAGTGGGACGTTGGCAGGCTGATCGGGGGACGGAAAGATACTGAAAGAAACAGAGAGACGCTGCTCAGCAAAGGCGCCACTCCCGAGCGCCCAGAGTCAGAGACTCCTGGGTTCTGCGCTCAGCTGCAGGAGGAAGTGTGGCCTAGTGAGTGAACAGAGGGCTGGGAGGCAGGACTCCTGGTTCTGTTCCCTGCTCCGCCATGGACTCATTTCTGTGGCTTTGGGCAAGTCCCCATGCCTCAGTCCCCCCCCGGTGAAAGGGAGACGACCCAGACTCCCCCACGAGAGCATCTCGCGGTCATCGCTCAGGCCAAGGGCTATTACAGCAGCGTGACGCGCCCAGGCACAGCACTTACTGGATCCCGGGGACTTCGCAGGATCTGGGCCTGGCCGAGGACGACGAGAGCTGGGAAATCAGAGAGGGGAGGGGGGTGAGCTTGGGCAGGGCGTTTACCTCACACTACCCTCACCCCACCCCCTGACCGGCGCGGGCGGCCGCAGTTTCTGGGCAGAAGAGAGGTAAACACACATTGCAACATTCCAGGCACCAGAGGCAGGAAGCCAGTGCCCACAGCACCAGCCGAGCTGAGACATGTGGGCGCTGAGAGCAGCATGGCCCCACTCCCACCCCAGGACCTCCAACCCCGTCACACAGGCCCACCCTGCAGGGAGCCCTCCTCCCACCACATACCCCCTACCAGCACTGGAAACACACCAGGGCTCTCAAACCCCCGGGTCCCCACTGACAGCAGCGCAGCCTCACCCCAGGACCCCCACACCCACCTTCTTGGTGTCCCAGGGCTTCAGTAAGTGCTTGTTGTCATCCAGGAAGTTCTCCTCGATGGGAGGCACTTGGAAAAGAAACACTGGCAAGGGAAGAAGGGCAGGGGTGAGCCTTGTGCAGAGGAGGCTAGCCCAGCCCCCGGCCCCGCCAAACCCCCAGGGCGCTGGTGACTGGAAGTGTTGTTAAACGATAGCCATGCCTGGCATTAACAGGGCAATGGGGCCAAGAGACTACAGGTCCCAGCATCCAATGCTCCATGTGGAGCCAAGCAGCCTCCCAATGAAGCAGTGTACACTGGGAACTGTAGTTCTGCCAGGCCTGCTGGCACCTTAGGTTTTTGCGCTCCCAGGCAACTCCCCTTCCTTGCCCCTGGCAATGAAGCAGAATGTGCCACCCTCCCCCAGCATCCCTGAAGCTCCCAGCCCTGCAAGGGCCAGAGCTGCCCCCTCCCATGGGCTGGGATCAGACCTCGCCCCATGCCTCACTGTGACTGCCAGGCAATGTGGGCAGGGATGGGGCACTTACCTTTACTGTCCACGTCCCCGTCCACAAAACCTGAAAGAGGGATGGAGCCATGATTAGCTAGGAGCAGGGGACCTACCATGTGACCCAACGCCCAGACACACCTCTGGGAGAGAAGGCAGGAGACCCGACCGGCTGGGCACTGCGAGAGGCAGGGCACCGAGAAGCAGCGCTCGGACCAGCTGCCCAACAAGCGAGCCAGTGTGGAAGGGAAGGGGAGGATGAACGTCTGGGGTGACGTGGTGCTGCAGGAAAGGGGGTGCTGAACTAGACATGCCTATGGGGGGACGTGGTACAGCCGTGCTCGGACGAAGCTAGGAGATGGATCTGGCAGATACAACCCTGCCGGGAAGTCTGCAGCTTTCCTGGCACGTGGGAGCAAGTGGCAAAGAGTACCCACCTGCTGCCAGCTGGCGCCCCAGGGCACCAACCGTACCAGGTGGCCCGGCCATCAGAGCTGCCCTCCTGGGCTACCACAAGCTTGAGCTGGCCTGCACACGGCAGTAGCCAGAGGCTGGGCAAGGAGGCCAGACGGGGAGCAGGGAGAGGCAGGGAGCCGGGACATGCACCTGCTGCAGGAGGAGCGCTGGGGCGTTACTCACCACTCCTGCGACTGGGAGGGGGGACGCCCTGCGAGGTGCCCAAGTACATGTCCTGCTGGCTGGGGTTCATCACACTCGTGTGAAGTGCCGAATCGGAATTTGTTCTAATGGCAAAACATAAGGCCCCAGTCAGACCCCCCTGGGTGGAGACAGGACCCAACAAGGCTGGTGCATCCTGGGAGGAGCACGTGCTGCCAGCATGCGGTCCCGCCCCTCAGCTGGGGGATCCATGCTCCCCTCCCTGCACATGCTCAGCGGGAAGCTGCCTGGCTCTCATGGTGCCAAACGCAGCCTCCTGCTTCTCGAAGTTTGCTAGGTCGTTCTCAGGAGAGCAGGCTGGTGGGATGACGTGGGACCCTCGGAGCTCAGACCGTACAGGGATTCCCGAGAGAGGAGACCCCCGCTGGGACAGCGACCGGGGAAAGGACAGCACAGGGCAGGGGGCTGTTTTCAGTCAATCACAACAGGTATCTACAGAAACCCCAGTGAACAGCCCTGGGGGAACCCCTTCCCAAGCCAGCAGCTGCCCCAGCCCAGCTAAGCTGTAAGGAAGCTCTAGGGTATCCCAATGTTCTGCTCGCAGTCCCTTGGGGGAAAGGCCAGGCAAGGGGGACACTGTGAGCTGGAGCAGGAGGTGACAGCTCATTTCTAGAGGCAGCTGTCAAGGACCCAGCCCCTTCCTCAAGACGTTCCTGTGGCTGCCGTACAGCGGCAGCGCCTTCCTGGGCCCTTCCCAGCAGAGGAGGGTTTGCTCCCGCCCAGAGGTGGCTGCAAGGCAAAGGACCTCTTGGGGGAGGCGCTGTGCTCACATGGACAAAGCCTGAGGCCACCCCAACCTGGGGGCGCGAAGGGGCCTAGGCCCTGGAGCCACTTTTCCTGGGCTGGCACAAAGCACGTGCTGCAGAGAAGGGGCTCGCTGAGGCCCCAGGGAGATGCCTGCAGAGTCGGCCTGAGGCACGGGGTGGGGGCAGGGGCAGGCTACTCCAGCTAAGGACACACAAGGGGGATACTGTACAGCTGAGGGGCATAGGCTGCTCCCAGGCAGGAAATTTTCTTTCCCCCCCACCCAGCCCCCCAAGGGCCAGGCCTTCCTCTCACCAGGGCCCAGCCTCTGCCAGTGCCGAGCCCCACGGCAACACCCCGGGAGCATGAATGGAGACATTGTCCTTGCTCCCGGCACACGATGCGCGCCGAGGGGCCGCTGCTGAGCATGGTGCGGGCCTGGAAGGGAGCCGGCTGCTGCGCCTGGGCACTGAGCTAGTCCCGCAAAGCAGGGCCACAGGAGAAGGGCGGCTGGGCCAGCCTGCTCTTACACCTGCTGCTCCTTCAGTCCCCGCTTCACTTCCTGTCCTAAACGGCCCCGTGGCACCAGCAGAGCCCAGGGCTGGCAGCAGCTCAGGAGCAAAGGCGCCAGGGGTGGGGTGCTGCACAGCACCCTGGGACCCATTTGGGGCAAGGCCCCTCTAGAACAGCAGCTAATTGTTATCCCCACCCCACCCGTTCTCCAGGCAGCAGCCAGCAAACAGCACCTCCTGCAGCCCCCCCAGCGCCGGCTCCTCAACAATGACTAGGACAGCAGTGGCTGGAGCCCTCCCTGCTACGACACCAAGGCAGCTGCACCAAGCTGAGGAGGGGCAAAGCAGCCTGGAGCGGGGTGGGGGCCCACAGGGCAGACCAGGTGCTAAACCCAGGGTTGTGAGTTCAAGCCTTGAGGAGACAATTTGGAGATTGGTCCTGCTCTGAGCAGGGGGTTGGACTAGATGACGTCCTGAGGTCCCTTCCAACCCTAATAATCTATGATTCTGGGTGTGTGCAGAGGGCACAGATCAGTCTGGAACAGGGTGGGGGGGGTACAGGGCAGACCAGCTGGGTGCAGGGGGCACAGATCAGGGGTGCAGGGCAGACCAACCTGAAGTGGGGTGGCAGGACAGGGGCCGATCAGGGCGGGCTGCCTTCACCACTCGCTGCCTGTGCCAAACTCCCCCTCTGGCCAGTGGCTGTTTCCTTCTCCTCGGCCCCTGGGGCTCCCAAGGCCACTAACTGGCCCGTTCCTCCCGCCCGGGGCCTTGTGGGAAGGCGGGGGAGGCAGCTCCCCAACGCCAGCCCGCCCAGCACTTGCAGGATTCTAGCCGCTGCAGCAGGCCAGCTAGAGCTGCAGCCTCCTCCCGGCTCCCCTGGCAGAACTTGTGCCCAGCCAGCCAGGCACTGGCAGGAGGAGCGGGGCCTCGGCCGCCAGTTCCCCCCAGGCCCAATCACCAGCCCTCAGGGGAGCGAAACTGGGAGGGGCCCAGCCCGGTTCTGCCAGGTGTGAGAGTGCAGAGTGTGGCTCCCACGCCAGTCCCGCCGGCAAGCTGCAAGCAGGGGCTGGGGCTTGGCAGCGCGTGGCAGCCTGTTACTCCATGGGGGCTGGGCAATGCAGCCTGCGGAGGGTTTCGTAAGTGCAGCCCTTGGAAGGCTGGGCTGCAGGCCCGAGCCAGCATTTCCACCTGCCCAGGACACAGGACACCCGGCATGGGAGGTTAACGGCCCTGTGGCAGCACAAGCCATGAACCTGCTGTACCAGGAGCAGCTGGGGGCAGGGCCTAGGCTGTGCTGGGGGCCGCTAGGCGGCTGCTGATTGCCCCCTTCCGCCCACAGCCAGCAAGAACCCTCAGTTTTCCCAGGCAGTTCAGTGCTTGTGACAGGTGCTGGCTCCGTCGCGCAGGCTGCACCTCAGAACATGGCCCCCAACCCCCTTGCGCCCAAGGGACAGACCCGGGGCTCTAGGGCCCACTCACTCCCTGCTGACACTGCCACCAGGGGGCACTGGGGGCTGTTTCAGAGCTCTGGGGAGGCTGGGCCCTGCCTTGCCCCCCAATTCGTTTCTTCTAAGCGCATGAACAGGCACCAGCCCCGCAGGATCTGGACTGGAGGAGCTAGGAAAGGCTCCCCCCCGCTGCTCCATCCCCTCTCAGCAGCGTGGCCAGCAGGGCCTGGCGAGGGCACTACCTGGGCTGACCCATCACTCCTGGGGCAGAGCTGCCTGGCACTGTGCTGCTTCAGCCACAGCCCGCCCAGCCTTCCATTCCCAACGGGCTCATGCCCTTGCTCTGAGAGGCAAAAAGACGAGGGACACGAGCCCTGTTATTAGACAGCTCAGAGTCTTTAAAGGGGCACAAACCCAGTAGCATCTCACAGAGGGCGCTGTCCTGAGCCCAGAGAGCCTTTCGCAAGCCTCCCACTCCCTTGGCCACAGACACCTGGCACAAGTGCCCCTACCCCCGGTCCCTCAGCGGGCTACTGACCCACCGTGATCCCCGGCAGCCCAGGAGGGGCGGCCACGTGAACCCAAGAATCAAGCTATGAAGGGCAGTGCGACCCTGGGCCAAATGCTCAGCTGGTGTAAATCAGCGTAGCCCCACTGAGCCGCCCCAGCCTGAGCATCCCAGTCACCAACCGGGGGTCACCTCAGGATGCCCCCGACCCAACCGGACCGTGGCCATTGGGCCCGGGGGCTGCGGCGTCAGACGGCTCAGGCATAGAGAGGGAGAGAGAGAGACGGAATCAAAAACCATTCACCTGTTGAGAGCCGACGGTAGCCTAAACAGGTGTCCTTTCTCCATGGGAAAGTTACCCCAGGGCATGGTCCTTTGTAACGAAAAACAGCAGGTTACTTTGAGGGGCCAGGAACGGGCACCAGACCCCACCTGGCAGCGGGGAGGGGTTAGTAACGCAGGCGCTCAGCAGGGCGAGATGCCAGCTGCAAGAGGGGGAGGAGGCAGCCTGGAGCTCTGGGTCCAGGTGACACAGCTGACCTAAGGGTGCCCCATGGGTGCCCCTCTCAGCCACACCCAAACAAGGCAGCACCAGCCAAGCAGCCCTGTGCTCTCAGGCCCAGGCACCCAGCCTAGGAGAGCTGCTGCAGCCTTGGGCCTAGTCCAAGGACCACGGCAGTGCCCGTTCAGAAGAGAGGGAGCCTGAAGCAGCTCCATGCAAAGCTGCCAAAGGTTCCCAAGCGTCAGCCCTGAGGGGCTGGGGGCGGCGGCCGGACGCCCTCCTTGGGCAGGTGGCCACTCTCGCTGCTTTCCCCCAGGCAGCGCCGAGCTCTCTGCAAAGCATGTACAGTGCTCTGCCCCAGAGCGTCCCCTTGTCCCACATGGGGGCGCTAAGGGGTCTCCCCTGGGCTGGACTGTGCCATGCCCAGAACCCACCACCGGGCCCCTCAGCGTAGCTGCAGAAGGGACCTCGGTCGGGGGGAGGTGTGGTGCCGCATCACAGACAGCTACATTGAACCTGGCCCAGGAGCCAGGGGCTCCCCGTGTCCTGCCAATCCCGGGGGGAGCCAGAGGCTGCTGTGCCAGGAGCTGCCCCCCCCAGCCCAGGAAGGGGGGGCTGGTGCTGAGCGAGGCGCTCTAGAGGGGTGCCAGGTGACAACTGAATGCAACAGAGCAGAGAGGGAAAGGCTCAAGCCGGGGGGAGTTAGCAGCAGGATGCGCAGTGAGGGGCAACTGTGAGCCGGGGTGTTAGGAAGGTGGGGGAGGAGCCCATGCGGCTGTGTGTGCAGGGGGGAATGACCGTGAGTGCAGCACCTCCTGCTGCCACACACCCCCCGGGCGCCCACGAGGCACTGGCCGTCTGCCGAGCAGTCCCTGGGCTGCACAATTCACTGGGGGGGCCCGCACGTGCCAAAGGGAGCTGGACCAGTGCGGGGCAGGGAGCACCTAACTTCCCTAGGCCAGAGTCACACCTGTCAGCTCTGCGGGTGGAAGCGGCATCCAGGGGCCCTGGCGCCAGACGAGCCTGTGGAACTGGGGCTGGATCTGATCCATGCACAGCAAACCCCACGCCCATGCCCCCCCAGCAGGGCAGGACCCCCAGATATCTGGCTGTTGGATGGTGATCTGAGCCCCTCCCTGCACCTCTGGGCTCAGGGGGTTTCACCCTCATGGGGCCTGGCTCTCAGCACCGGCAGCCTCGGTGCTGCTCTCGGGCGGAGGGGGGCTGCATGGTCCTGGGGAAGAGCCCCAAAGAGCTGCAGTCCCCGCAGGCGCTTTGGACCCCAGGGCTCACGAGGCCTCCAGACGGAGGCAGCCCAAGCGCCAGCATGGAGCTGCCAACAGGTGACAAGACAGACTCCTGCAAGCCCTGGGGCTGACCCTACAAGGTCCAGCTGTCTGCCCCGATCCACTGCCTTTCCTGCCCAGGCTGGCCCCAGGGAGGGAGCCCGTGGCCAAAGGGAACGCCCCCTCTCAGGAGCAGCCAGCGTTTAACCAGGAGACGCTCCAGCGGGAAGCGTCCTGGCAGCTGTCCCCCAAGGCCATCTGCAACTAGCCTGCTAGAGGGGCTTCGGCCAAACCCCAGCTGCATTTGGAAATGCTGGTCCCTTCCCCTTGGAAAGGTTCTGGCAACCCAGGGAGCGGGGGGACTTGCCCCTGGCCAAGAGGCTGGGGGCTGAGCCAGGCACTGGGAGGGAAGCACCACACACAGACCTGTCCTCCACCAGTCCAAGCACACGTGAGCCCCCCAGAATGAACTGAAGCCACGTTTGCACGTCACCCGTGTCCAGAGACAGACAGATGTATCCAGTACCAGCCCCACAAGCCATCCGGCCCCTGGGACCTTGTGCCACCCCCACCAGCCTGGGTGTGAAGTGAACAGAGCGGCTCTAGGGCTGACCGTGGTCCCATGCAGGCTGCTACCAGAGACACCCGCTGCCACAGTGACACAGGCTGGGGGAGGCCTGGGGAACGGCTCAGAGCAGAGCTCCCAGCCAGCCCCCAAGGGATGCGCCATCTCCACTGGGGATAAAGGGCACCAAGACAAATGGTCTCCCCTACACACCTGTTCCTGCAGGGCAAACAAGCAGCATGAAGGCCCTTGATGTGCACCACTGATGGAACGGGGCAGGGGACCAAGTACATTTTGAAGATCCCTTCCTCTCTGGGGACACAGGAGAGGGAGGTGGCTCTGCCCAGCCATCGCCCAGGATGTCAGCCACCTACTGGCACTGGGCCACCAGGGTTTCCTGGGGAAGATGCCATGGCACCTGCCCTCTAGACTGATTAACAGTCGAGGTGGCCAACGTGCGAGGAGCAGAGTTAACTGCTCCCCTCCAGCAAGGAGACAGGTCCCAGCAGGTAATGTTCCATCCCGCAGCCCGGGCCACATGGGGGCACTGCCCGCTGGGACCTGGAGGTGCCAACGGCTCCATTACCTACAGATCGCGGGCACCCTGGGGGCTCCTGGCAAGTTGCCGGTACAGCCTGGGCTGGCCCAAAACACTGGCTCTGTCCCGAAGCGACTTACACCCAGCCAGGGGTCTGCTCTGGCCAGCCCTTGGTGTGTCACAGGTACCAAGTTCCAAGCCCCTGGGAGAGCTCTGGAAGGTCCCTGCTGAGTCGCAGCCCCTCAAACTGCTTGGCCAGCTGGACACCTCTCGCCCTCAGCTGGAGCTGCTCCCTGACTAGCCTTGCTGAGGGCCCGGGCCCCTCCCCACAGCCCCACGCCTGGCAGGGCTCTCCTAGCCCCTCCGGGATTCCAGAGGACACATGCTGGGACTGTCACCCTACGGCAAATGAGGAGGCCTGGTCCCTTCCACAGAAAGGGCCCATGGGGCTCAGCCCGGCCATTCCTCCCCCCCGCTGCTGCAGGAAGCTCCAGCCTGCGCAGCCCTCTAGAAACTCCACACCCACAGGAGGCCATGAGCTCTGCCTGGGAGCGAGGAGAGCCCTGTCCAGGCAACTGGCTCCGGTGGGAGCTTGCAGGGACACTGCGGGGACAGGATGTTGTACCCAGGGTCGTGGCAGGTAACTCCTGAGATTACTGAACTGGAGCAAAAACAGCCCCAGCTCCCTGGTTTTACTCTGTGCATTCAACAGCCCCGGGCATTGGGTCAGTCTCAGTCGCTCCTTCCCACTAGCCCCTTCTGCCTGGCTGAAGAGACCCTGACAGACACCAGCAGGGAGCAGGAAACCTGCAGCCAGCTCCCCGGCAGTTCGGGTTCTGAAAAGGGGATTTCGTCAGTGACTCTTCAGCTGCAGCTGGTATCCCAGGGCCAGTGACCCTGTGGGCTGGGGGTGAGGGGAAAAGCCCCAGCAGACCCGTGACCCAACAGGGCTGCTCCTACGTCGCTGGGCGTCCGAGGGGCGAGTTACCTTCTCCAGCTGGGCTCGGGAGGAGGCGACAGGTAGGCCGGGCTGTAGGGAGAGTTGTCCACGTGAGCAAAGAGTTAAGGACCAAGCCGAGAGTGCCTACGAAGCAGCAGACCTGGAGCCACCCAGAGGGGCTCTGGCAAGGCATGATCAAAGCAGCCCCACCGGGGGGTTAGTGCTCCCTAGCCCCAAGGAGCCGCCCGCCCTGGGCCCCCGGACCCATGCAGGAGCCCGCCAGGAGGCACTGTCCCGGAGCAGGCAGCAGCGCTGCTGAAGGATATATGGCGCACGTATCGGCGCAGAGGAGACACCATCCGTCGGGGGACTCGCTCCACGAGGCCGTGGTGCCGGGTGCTGCGTGCCGAGTCCAGAGGCGAATGCAAAGGGCCCTGCGGAGACACAAAGGGGCACCACTCTCACCATCCACAGGGGCGTCTCGTGGAGAGCCACAGGAGCCCTGCACTGCTGGCCTGGCTCCAGCGTCCCACCCTCCCCACACACACACACACACTGCTGGCGACCGACCCTAGCGCACTCCCCCCAACCCCCATGCACCGTGGAGCATGCAGGGCCCTGCAGCCAGCACGTGCAGCATTGCAGATGGGGGGCCCCAAGGGAGGAGGGATTTCTTCCCAGCCCACTGGACAGGGCTTGGTTGAAGCCTGTGCATGACAGAGAACCAGTATGACCCAGCCTTCCTCTCCGACTCAGCGCCTGGTATCCCAAGCAGAGCACCACGCATGCTGCCCCATGTCTACGCTCCCCTGGTTCTCCCATGAGCCCCATGGCTGTGTGGGTCGCCCCCAGGCAATAGGACAGGACCTTATGGAATGGGGATGGGAGGGGAGTCTGCTGGTGCCCGCAGGGGGAGCTGTCACACAGCTTCCGGGCCTGTTACCTGGAATTCAGAGACGCTGCTCCCGATCTGATTGACGTTGGGCAGCGAGCCGCTGTAGTACGGTCCCCGGCTGTGAGCCAGCCGCAGCTTCTGAGCCTGCAACTGGACCAGAGAGAGACGAGGCAGCGTCAGAGCCGGCTGGGCAGCCCCCAGGAGAAGGGGTGCAAAGCCCCTTTACGTCAGCGGCAGAGCTAGGAACACACATCGAATCCCTGGGCCTCTCAGAGTGAGGAACAGAACCTGGGCCCTGTTCTTGCCACCAGACCATGCTGTTATCGGGGGGCGCCGAGGATCCCGATCAGCCCAGCCCTCCACACGCAGCCCCCAGCTGGCTTTTCCAGCCCATCCTGAGCACCTAATGCCCGTCAGCCAATTCGGAGCTACAGCTGCAAATGCTCTCACGGCTCCTTAGCCCTCTCTCCTTTGCAGCCCTGGTGGTGCAGCTCTGTGTGCCAGAGGCTGGGACCGGACCCTCTGCACCAGTGCCTGGAGGGTAGCGAACACAGCAGGCTCCAGACACGATCCTGGCAATGGCAGGCCAGCAAGCCCCATTCCGCAGCAGGGAAACTGGTTGAAAGTGTTGTGAAGAGCAGCTACCAAAGACAGGGGAGAGTCAACCCGGCACCTGTAAAGGGAATCGTGCCTCAGCACTAAGAAAACGTGGACGGGATCAACAAGCATGTGGACAAGCGGGATCAGAGGTTACAGTGAATGTGAACTTTCAGGAAGCCTTTCACAAGGTTCCTTATCGAAGGCTCTTCGGCAAAGTAAACACACTCGTGGGATGAAGGCGAAGGCCCTCTCCTCCCTCAGGGAACAAACGACAGGCACTAAGCCACCCGCCAACACCCCATCCCAGCTGCACGCCCGAAGCTGGGTCACAGCCCCACATATGGGACTCATCCCAGGCCCGGGCGAACATGTTCCAGCTATTCAGAGCACCCCTGTGACGCGAGCCGGCTGCCTGCACTGGGGGGCTGGACAGTTCACACCAGGTACTGGCCCACAGCCAGCATCTCTCTGGTCTGAGGCTTCCAGGCCCAGGCAGGCTTTGGGGAAGCCCAAAATCAAGGGCAGGGGAAGGAGGGGAAGTCAGGCCGAGAGGCTGTCATTGCAAAACCACAGGCTGGAGATACCAGGGTGCGAGCAGCCCCGGGGAGGGGGAAGCACAGAGGAAGTTCCTATGCCTGCGCTGCTGTTCATGGCACAAGCTGGCATGGAGGGCCAGGAGCCACAGCACGCTCGGAGAGGCTCAGCCCACGAGAAGGGAAGCCTCAGGTGGCAGCTCGAAGCTGCCACCCTACCAGCCATTCAGATCTGCAAGCCGCACACTGGGGGCAGCCCTCCCCCACCTCTCGAGGCTGGCATGGCAAGGAGGGGAAACATCTGCCAGCAGCCTGGGGCATGGGACTAGGGCTGCTCAGCTCCTAGGCGGGCTCCAGAACAGAACCAGCGGCGCGTTTCCCTGCCAATCTTGGGGAAGGCTGCGCCACGGCGATCTCACCAACGAGCCAACTCCCAGTGGGACCAAGCTGGCCAGCCTGGAGTCAGATACACAGCAACAGGGAGCAGCTCGACCTGCTTCTGCCCAGCATCGGGAACAGATGAGGGGGGCCCAGGACGGGCCAGGCCAGGCATGAAGCTGGGCCCAGCCAGAGGCTGTCTGGGGTGAAGGTGCACGGAGCACCTTGGGGCTCCCACCCCCACCCCGCTCCACAGCTTGCCTGGCTCCACAGCACCCCTCTGGATAAGCCAGGAGCTGCAGTGACCTGCTGGGGAAGGAAACATGGGCTCCCCAATAATAAACTCAGCATCGGCTGCTCTGAGCCATCCTCTCCAGGTGAGGGGCGCCCTGGGACACAGGAACGGCCAGACTGGGGCAGACCAAGGGTGCATCTAGCCCAGAGTCCTGTCTGCCGACCATGGCTAGTGCAGGTACTCCAGAGGGAGTGAACAGAACAGGGAATCAGCAAGTGATCCATCCCCTGGCGCCCATCCCAAGCTTCTGGCGAACAGCTACTAGGGACACTATCCCTGCCCATCCTGGCTAATAGCCATTGATGAACCTATCCTCCATGAACTTATCGTGTTCTTTTTTGAACTCTGTTATGGTCTTGGCCTTCACAACATCCCCTGGGAAGGAGTTCCACAGGTTGACTGTGCGCTGTGGGAAGAAAGACTTGTTTGTTTTAAACCTGCTACCTGTTCATTTCATTTGGTGACCCCTAGTTCTTGTGTTAGGAGAAGGCGTAAATAACACTTCCTTATTCACTTTCTCCACATCAGTCATGATTTTAGAGACCTCTGTCATATCCCCTCTTAGTCATCTCTCTGCCAAGCGAAAAGCCCCAGGCTGATTAATCTCTCCTCATACAGAAGCCGTTCCATCCCCCTCATTTCTGTTGCCATTTTCTGAACCCTTTCCAATTCCAACAGATTTTTTTTGAGATGGGGCGACCACATCTGCCTGCAATATTCAGGACATGGGTGTCCCATGGATTTATATAGAGGCAACATGATATTTTCTGTCCTATTCTCTCTCCTTTCATAATGATCCCAACATTCTGGTCGGGTTTCTGATGCTGCTGCAAGCTGAGCAGCTGCTCCAGCACCAACCTTGCCGCAGAGGGGGGCGCGGCCAGGCCTAGACTGGGAGGGGGCTGAGAACTGGGTGCGAATGATCCGGGACACGGGATGCTCAGGCTGGCACAGGGCACGAGGCTGGAGAGCGCTGAGTCTCCTGTCTGCCAGGGAACTGGACACAAGCTGCAGTCACACGGGGGGACGAATCCTTGGCTAACATGAGATTCCATAACCGTTGCCTGGCCCCTGAACCAGCTCAGAAATAATGATCTAGATCCGGGCTCCGGAGCCAGCCCAACGAGGCAGCAGGATCGGAGCAGCCCTGGGGACAGCCCCACAGTGACCCCTGGGGGCACAAGGGCCCAGCACAGATCTGCCAGCTCCTTGGCTAGCACGGGCAGCTCTGCAAGGGGCCGCACAGTAAAGCCCACGGGCTTCGCGAGCCAGGCGCTGGCGGGAAGGGCAGGCAGAGGCGCTGGCGCGAGCCGGGCGCTGGCGGGAAAGGCGGGCAGAGGCGCTGGCGCGAGCCGGGCGCTGGCAGGAAAGGCGGGCAGAGGCGCTGGCGCGAGCCGGGCACTGGCGGGCAAGGCGGGCAGAGGCGTCGGCGCGAGCCGGGCGCTGGCGGGCAGACGCCGGTAGAGGAATCAGGGTAGCCTGGAGCGGACACCTCTGGTTCCAGCAGCGCACGAAGCAGCCAGGCTGGCTCGCGTCTCTGCCACCAGCCCTTCAGCTGTGAATGTACGGAGGCGTCTTGGCTCCAGCTGGGCGGGGCTGCCGTGGGGACTGGGAGACACCAGGGGATATTTTAACATCATCTCTAAAGACACCCGGCCGCAAGCACCACAGCTCAGCCACCACCATGGCCCCGCCAGGATGGGTTCCCACGACAGGCCAGCCACTGGCATCGGCAGCCCGGTCACCGGCTCAGCACCGAGCATCCCCCTCCCTGGCGAGTGGCTCAGACACGGGGCTCCGGGCACTACCCTCACTCTGGGGGAGGGGACCACCCCCGAGCTCGGCCCAGACCAGGGCAGAGCTGGAAGGGCAGGGAGCCCACTACATGGGACCTGGCCTGCCACGGTGCCCACCCCACTGCCCTCTCAGCCCTTCCTGCCGGGGGCCAGGGACACCCCTTGCCAGGAGAGACCCAGACTTCCTTATCCTCCCCTGACATCACGAAGGGCAGGAAGAGCAGCGCTGCACCCCGCATGCTGGGCAATGGCCCAGCTGCCACTTCCAGGACAAGCTCCAGTGAGTCAGGATCCTGCTGCCAAGCCCTGGGCGACTCCCCACCCCACAGTCCCCACGGTTAAAGGTCGGAGCATCGTGCAGCTGGCTGGGAGAGCTCCATGGGGGGGGGAGCTCCGGGAGAGCTCTGCCGGGGGGGAGGAGCTTGGAGGCTGCCCTGGGAGCTCCATGGTGGGGGGAGCTCGGGGGCTGCCCCAGGGAAGGAAGCAGAGCGCAGGCTCCGGGGACGAGGGGAGACAAAGGGTCGCTAGGGACTCATCTGCCCCAAGCAGGGTCCCAAAAGCCCAACCAGGCTGGTGCCCAGGGTGCTTGCCGAACTCTGGTCAGTGAATCTGGCTCGCTGGAGCCCAGGAAGCGGCTCGTGCTCTGCCCCGGGGGCAGGAGAGAAACGGGCACCCGCAGGGAACCAGCACCGAGCACACACTTCGCCAGGGCAGTCAGCAGCGCAGGTCCCAACCACTTCACGTCCCTGGCACAGGGGGCGGCCACGCTGTGCCCTCACGGGGGAGGGCACCAAGCCAGGAGCTGGAATGGAGCCAGACAGGCTGCTCCTTACGGGTCAGACAGTGCCCAGGTGACCCAGCACCCAAGGCCTTTGCAGGGGGCAGGTTTAGCCAAACGACGCACAGAGTCACCAGCACTGGGAGCACCACCCAGGGGCAACAGGGCTCTGACCACAGGTTGCAGCCATGGGGTGGGGAGGGGGGGGTCCTTAAAGCCATGACCCACAGAGGGGGAGAGGCTTAACGCCGGGACCCACGGAGGCAGATGCAGAGCAGGTCTCCAATGCCCCATTGGCAATCCCGCCTCCCAGTGTCGGGCCCTGCTCCCGAACAAGAGCATGAGGCTAGAGAGGGCAGTAAAGGACAGGCAGGCGAGTTAGCGCTGGCAGCCCGGTGACCACAGAGCAGGCACAGCCTCTCCTGCCAGCCAGTCCCCATCCTCAGGGCAGAAAGGCTGAGACTGCCAGCGAAGCGGCCACCAGCTGGCATCCAAAGCGAAGTGGGCGTCGATGAAATTCTATCTCAGGCCCACAGAACCGGCAGGCAGAGATTCAACCCTGGCACCACCAAGTGCCCAGTGCCACCAAGAGCCACAGTCCGGGCAGTTTGGTTCCACCGCAGAACCCACTGTGAGCCGCCCGGCCCCTCGTCTGTCTCCCGTCACCCTCGCAAAGGCCAATTCTACACGCGACTCCACTAGCCAGCGCCGTGGCGATAAGGTCTGCTGGGAACAAGGCCACCCACAGTAGCAGCAGAGACACCAATGCCAGTTCACTCGTCCGATCCCCCTCGAGCCCTGGCTGAAGAGCTGCCAGCGCAGAGCAGCTCAGAAACCTCTGCAGCAAGGAAGCCCCCGATCGTAAATTCCTGAGCTTAAAACTAGCACGATCCTGATCCCAGAAAAAAGAGAGATTTAGTCACCAGCTGTCTCTGCAGTGCTCCGGGATTAAGGCTCCGAAGCCTGCCTGGGTTCAGGATTTCAGCTCCATTTCCCAAGGCCAGGGCCCCTGGCAGGAGAAAGCAGATTCAGGCCCGGGGCCAGGGGACGCTGCCGTCTGGCTCAGAGTAGGAGTGAAGAATTCCTTCCTGACCCCTCCAGCTGGTCCCCTCCCCACCCAGACACCAGAGCTCCGACTGCCTCGTCTCAGGACAGGGCCACAACGTTATTCCTGGGGAGGGACGTTTGCTTTGGTAAACTGCTATGGCGGCGTCAGTCCCACAGACAGACACTCCCCTGCCCTCCCATCGCCAGCTGCAGATCCCGACCAGCACAGCACCAGCTAGTTTGGAACAAACCAGCAGCAAAGACCAAGGCCCTGCACAGGGCACTAGCTGAGGGCACCAAGAGCGCAGCCACAGACAGCCGCTGAACACGGCCCTAGAGGGGTCTGGCAGCTCGTGACAGGAGCCAGCTTCCAGCACTTGGTCAAGGCCCTGGAGACGAACTCCCCTCTGCACCCGCAGGTGGGGGGCTCAGAGCAAGGCTGGGCTATGGGAAGCTGCCACTCCACAGAGAACACGTGATCTGGGAACCCTGCAGGGCTGCACACCTGGCCCCTCTCCCCAGCAGGAGGTGGGATGGGGCTCCCAGGGATCAGGTTCCTAACGTGCAGAGACAGGGCAGGACCGGTCCCTACAGCACGTGCTCCAGGACAGCATCTCAAACTACGTGACCGGCCAAGAGCCCTGGCTCCTGCCATGCTCCTTGCCAGTCCTACTCTAGCTGCTCTGTCCTGCTGCTGCCCACACGGCCCCTTGTCCTCAGTGGGCGCAGGGCAGCCCATAGGAACGGTGAATGCACTGCCTGAGCCTAGCTAGCCCTGGATCTCTCACGTTTCCTGACCAGCCAGTTCTGGGGATCAGCAGGCAGCAACACAGGGCACGGGAAGCAGGGAGGGCATTTCTGGGGATCGCCCGGCAGGACCGCAGGGCGCAGGGAGGGTGGCTCGGGGAATCGCCCGGCAGCACCGCAAGGCACGGGGCGCAGGGAGGGCGGCTCGGCGGATCGTCCGGCAGCACTGCAGGGAACGAGGCGCAGGGAGGACGGCTCGGCGGATCATCCGGCAGCACCGCAGGGAACGGGGCGCAGGGAAGACGGCTTGGGGAATCGCCCAGCAGCACCGCAGGGCACAGGGAGGGCAGCTCAGGGGATTGCCTGGTAGCACCGCAGGGCACAGGGCGCAGGGAGGGCATTTCTGGGGATCGCCCGGCAGCACCGCAGGGAGGGTGGCTCGGGGAATCGCCTGGCAGCACCGCAGGGCACGGGGCGCAGGGAGGGCGGCTCAGGAGATTGTCCGGCAGCACCGCAGGGCACGGGGCGCAGGGAGGGCGGCTCGGTGGATCGTCCGGCAGCACCGCAGGGAATGGGGCGCAGGGAGGGTGGCTTGGGGAATCACCCAGCAGCACCGCAGGGCACAGGGAGGGCAGCTCGGGGGATTGCCTGGCAGCACCACAGGGCATGGGGCGCAGGGAGGGCGGCTCGGTGGATCGTCCGGCAGCACCACAGGGAACGGGGCGCAGGGAGGGCGGCTTGGCGGATCGTCCGGCAGCACCACAGGGAACGGGGCGCAGGGAGGGCGGTTCTGCCCAGGCCCCCAGCTCTGCTGTACATTAACCAGCTGTTTACTGTGCAAACATGGCTCTGGCCTCTCAGCCAAGACCACACTCAGCTGTGATGCGATGGCTTGTTCCAGCACGAGACAAACCGGGCTGGACCCCCAGACAAGCCGACATCCCACGTGGTCATTTCTTAGCTGAATGGCTTGGGGCAGGGCTCACTGGGCCCATCAGGGAGCACTGGGCTCAGCACACAGAGGGACAAAGTGCTGCCTGGACCCAAGGAGCTTGCTTGGGAACTGCATTATGCCCTGTGCTCGGAGGAGCGACCCCAGTGACAGACGCCCCCCAGGCATCTCCTTTCTATCACCATAGGGCCTGCACCACGGCTGCCTCAGCCCCACCTCCGCTCACCGGAGGGCTGCAACCCTCTACACTAGAGCTGTCAAGCGCCCGGAGTGCCACTCACTCGAACGCCACTCCCCAGTTCGATCACCTCACTGCAGCCTCACTCAAGCCCACGTGCCCCCCATTAACACCAGGAGCCTGTTCAACCCCCCCCCTTTTCAGATTCCACCACCTCCTGGAGGGGCTTCCCCACTCCCTAATAGCAGCCTCCCCCCGTCCCGTCGCTGCCTTGAGTGAGATCCTCTGTGGCTCCCGTCACCCGGAGCTGCTTCCCCACTCCCTAATGGCAGCCTCCCCCCGTCCCGTCGCTGCCATGAGTGAGATCCTCTGTGGCTCCCGTCACCCAGAGCTGCTTCCCTGCTCCCTAATGCCAGCCTCCCCCCGTCCCGTCGCTGCCTTGAGTGAGATCCTCTGTGGCTCCCGCCACCTGGAGCTGCTTCCCCACTCCCTAATGCCAGCCTCCCCCCGTCCCGTCGCTGCCATGAGTGAGATCCTCTGTGGCTCCCGCCACCCAGAGCTGCTTCCCCACTCCCTAATGCCAGCCTCCCCCCGTCCCGTCGCTGCCTTGAGTGAGATCCTCTGTGGCTCCCGCCACCTGGAGCTGCTTCCCCACTCCCTAATGGCAGCCTCCCCCCGTCCCGTCGCTGCCTTGAGTGAGATCCTCTGTGGCTCCCGTCACCCAGAGCTGCTTCCCCACTCCCTAATGCCAGCCTCCCCCCGTCCCGTCGCTGCCTTGAGTGAGATCCTCTGTGGCTCCCGTCACCCGGAGCTGCTTCCCCACTCCCTAATGGCAGCCTCCCCCCGTCCCGTCGCTGCCTTGAGTGAGATCCTCTGTGGCTCCCGCCACCCAGAGCTGCTTCCCCACTCCCTAATGGCAGCCTCCCCCCGTCCCATCGCTGCCATGAGTGAGATCCTCTGCGGCTCCCGCCACCCGGAGCTGCTTCCCCACTCCCTAATGGCAGCCTCCCCCCGTCCCGTCGCTGCCATGAGTGAGATCCTCTGTGGCTCCCGTCACCCAGACCTGCTTCCCCACTCCCTAATGGCAGCCTCCCCCCGTCCCGTCGCTGCCTTGAGTGAGATCCTCTGTGGCTCCCGCCACCCGGAGCTGCTTCCCCGCTCCCTAATGGCAGCCTCCCCCCGTCCCGTCGCTGCCATGAGTGAGATCCTCTGTGGCTCCCGCCACCCAGACCTGCTTCCCCACTCCCTAATGGCAGCCTCCCCCCGTCCCGTCGCTGCCATGAGTGAGATCCTCTGTGGCTCCCGCCACCCGGAGCTGCTTCCCCACTCCCTAATAGCAGCCTCCCCCCGTCCCGTCGCTGCCATGAGTGAGATCCTCTGTGGCTCCCGCCACCCGGAGCTGCTTCCCCACTCCCTAATAGCAGCCTCCCCCTGTCCCGTCGCTGCCATGAGTGAGATCCTCTGCGGCTCCCGCCACCCGGAGCTGCTTCCCCGCTCCCTAATGGCAGCCTCCCCCCGTCCCGTCGCTGCCATGAGTGAGATCCTCTGTGGCTCCCGTCACCCAGACCTGCTTCCCCACTCCCTAATGCCAGCCTCCCCCCGTCCCGTCGCTGCCTTGAGTGAGATCCTCTGCGGCTCCCGCCACCCGGAGCTGCTTCCCCACTCCCTAATGCCAGCCTCCCCCCGTCCCGTCGCTGCCATGAGTGAGATCCTCTGTGGCTCCCGCCACCCAGAGCTGCTTCCCCACTCCCTAATGGCAGCCTCCCCCCGTCCCATCGCTGCCATGAGTGAGATCCTCTGCGGCTCCCGCCACCCGGAGCTGCTTCCCCACTCCCTAATGGCAGCCTCCCCCCGTCCCGTCGCTGCCATGAGTGAGATCCTCTGTGGCTCCCGTCACCCAGACCTGCTTCCCCACTCCCTAATGGCAGCCTCCCCCCGTCCCGTCGCTGCCTTGAGTGAGATCCTCTGTGGCTCCCGCCACCCGGAGCTGCTTCCCCGCTCCCTAATGGCAGCCTCCCCCCGTCCCGTCGCTGCCATGAGTGAGATCCTCTGTGGCTCCCGCCACCCAGACCTGCTTCCCCACTCCCTAATGGCAGCCTCCCCCCGTCCCGTCGCTGCCTTGAGTGAGATCCTCTGTGGCTCCCGTCACCCGGAGCTGCTTCCCCACTCCCTAATGCCAGCCTCCCCCCGTCCCGTCGCTGCCTTGAGTGAGATCCTCTGTGGCTCCTGTCACCTGGAAGGGCCCCGCCGGATGCCTCAGCTCTTGTATTTCAAACTGCAGCTGCAAATACCCATCCGCCACGAGCCTGCCCCCCACCCTGCCGCTCCGGGGAAGGAGATCTGGCTGGAGAATCGTGAGTCCCTCAAGCGGATGGCGTTATCCTAGGATGCAGCCCGGGACAGTAGAATCAGCGGCTCAGGCAGCTGGCTAGATCCCAGGTTTGGGATCTGGATCCCCATACACTTCGGGGAGGGGCGGGGTGCTGTGCAAAGAACGGGACCTGTCTCCCTCGCTGGGGGCGGAGGGGCTTCTCCTGCCCCTGGCGCCAGGTCAGTGGGGACACAGCGCTGCCCCTCCTGCTCTGCCTCGCAGCCCGCCCAGGGCCTGGGTTTACCCTTCGCCCCTTCCCAACCTCTCCTGAAAGCTCTGGACAAAGCCCTGATCGGGAGGGTCGGTCCCGCCGCCCCCGGGGAGGGCTCTCTGGGGGGGGACACCCAGATCCCACCCAGCCGGCCCCCTCGTGCCTGACCCAGCGCAGTTTTCAGGCTGTCCAGGGATGCGGCTGCTCGTGGGCGACCAGGGCAGGGTGCCGGGGCAGAGCCCAGGAGCCGCAGTGGGTCGAGCCGCCGCAGGATGGCTCCGTCCGGCGTGTTTCCTGAGACCCCACGAGGCTCCCACGGCCCCCGCTTGGAAAGCGCGTCCCGGCTCGTGGCGCCCCCGAGGGGCAGCGGCGTGTCCGGGGGGGCTGCAGGCCCCACGCGCAGGAAGAGCCCCCGCCGGCCCCAGCCGCCACCCACGGCAGCCGGTCAGCGGGGACCGGCCCCGGCCTCCTCCCGCGGCCCCACGGGACACCCCCCGGCCCGGCACGAGCCGAACCCCCTCCCGCCCCGCGGCCCGCTCCCCTCCCCCGGCCCGGCCCGGCCCGCCCCGCCTGCTCACCCGCGTGGAGCCGATCTCCATCATCACCTCCTCGAAGGCCGCCGTCTCCTCCGCCTGCCGCTGCTTCTGCAGCGCGATCTTCTCGCTGAACTTGCGGGGGTTGGAGGCGCCGGCGCCGGCCGAGGAGCCCGGCCCGGGCCCGGGCCCGGGCCCGGCCCCGGAGCCAGACGCCGCCATCTTCCCTGCTCAGGCAGCTCCTGCCGCCGCCTCGCAGGCCGCAGGCCTCTGCCGAGCAACACGGAGGCGCGGGGCATCACGGGATGCGTAGTTTATTTACCACCTTGCCCGCCGTTCTGCCCCTAGGGGGCAGCCGCCGGAAACGGACTACAGCTCCCAGAGCACCTAGCGCACCGCAGACGGAGACGCCCCTAGGGCTGCTGGGAGTTGTAGTCCTGCGCAGGGAGGAAGCGCGCCCTTTTCAGCGGCGACCAAGGGCTTCGAAGACTACAGGTCCCGCCGTGCACCGCGCGCCCTATAACTCATGCCCCAAGAATCCACCCCAGGCGGCCTGCAGAGCCCGGGCTCGCTACGGCCCGTCAGGAGTGGGGCTAGGAGGGAGGTGGGAGCCGGGGGCACCTGCTTGTGTCGCTAATAAACGGCTTGAGCTGACGGTGGCTTGACACAGATACAAGAGCGGCGGGGCCAGAGCACCCTTACAGCTGTGCGAAGCTTGCAGCTGGAATCGCACGGGGCACTAGTGAACCTGGCCTGTCTGCCCTTTGCACCACTGCTAGTGCAAGGAAAGGGAACTGACTACCCTTTGCACCATTGCTGAGGCCAGGTAAAACTGTGGCACAAACTCTCACAGGATCCACGAGCTGCTACAGATTCCCCCCAGCTGCCGTGCCAAGCACAAAGTGCATTTCTTTGATCTGCTTCCACTCGTGAAAACACGCTGCGCGGACGACACCTCAGCCATTATTTCTAAAAATTGCCAAAAATTTTCAGGAATCAATTCCATGCGCAATTCTCCGCCTGGGAGGAAAAGGAAGAGAGAAGGTGAGAACCAGTCAAGTGACTTACACAGCCCTCAGGCACAGAGGCACAGGCTGCAACAGACCAGCCTCAGTCAGACTGAACGGCAAAGGCAAGGCACACACGGCGCCGCCCAGCAGAGGGGCAAGTGGGACAATTTGCCCCGGGCCCTGCAGAGGCCCCCATGAGAGTTTTTGGTGGGTCTTCAGTTGCAGGTGCTTCAGTGCCACCAAACACACAGCAGGATTGAGTGAAGGATCCACTGCCAAAGACGCGAAGCTGCTTCCGCTCCGAGTCTTCAGCGGTGGGTCCTTCACTTACTCCAGGACCTGCCCCCACAGTGCTCCAGAGACCTGGAGCGGAAGGACCCCCGCCGACCCCAGGCCCCTGGATCCTCTGGGTGGCCCTGGGCGCACACACGCAATGATTCCCCAGCTCTGCTTTGCTCTGTAGGGCCAGGCGTGTGTTATCCAGCACCAAGCAGGGCCTTGGCCCTAAACCCATTTCAAAGCCCTCTATAAACATGCACTGAGAAAACCTGCATGAGACGGTGAATAACGACACCCCTCCGCTCTGTTCTGAGCAGCGAAGTGACTTGCCCCAGGACTCTTAGTGGGACAGTGTCAGGGCCAGCAGTCCTGGAGCCGCTGAGCACATTACAGTAAATAGCATTTTACAGTCCAGCCTTGCGGGAAGCAGAGGGAAATGAGTGACTGTGCTCCTTTCCAACACATTGTGATACAGTTAAACTTAAAAATGCCCCCCCAATGAACCTCCCCATCAAACCAAGCTCTGCTTTCCCACGAGAGACCAGAGCCTTCCCAATGGAAAACAAACTCCAGAAGCAGTGGGGCAAGCATGCTGCCTCCCTGGCAACCTAGGTCCAAGCTGGCAAGCAAGCCAGGTTTGGAGCTGAACAGCCTGTACAAGTGCTAAGCATGACTTAAGAGGGCAATAACCCCCAGAGAGTTGTTCTAGCCCGGAGGGCTGGGAGCAGGGCTCATTCAGTGCCAGCCAAAAGCCTGAAGCACTTCTTGCTACATCCTACTGCAGACAGGCAGGCTGTGGCACGGGGGCTAGTGGAGGCTGTTGGTAAGTCACTGCCCTCTGCTAGAATGCGTCACGGGCCTGCTTGGCACTTCTGTGAATTTCTTCTGCACAGCAAAGGGGCAGAGATTGCCGCTCTCGCCCAGGTAGCTGGGTAAAGCGAGATGGCCTGTAGGGTCTGGAATTTGCCCCCTCTCCCCCGTTACAGCTGCACAGCAAGTCAGCTGAGCTGGGAGCATCTGTGCGAACAGTGCTTAGCTCAGCATGTCGGAGCACAACCTCATGGCTCCTGGGTTCTCCTCCTCACTGCCCGAAGCTGGCAGCAGGGAGAGGCAAAGGCAAAGGCCCAAAATCAGGGTCCTGCGCAAAGCGTTCATGCAGACAATGTAAAAGGCTGAGTGATCCCTTCCCCCAGCGTCCGTGAGTTTCCTGGGTCATTTCTGATACAAACATTTTTTTACTTTAATTGTGAGGGGCCGGGGCCAAAGGCACAGGGATCGTAGGTGACGTCGGCACTCACACGAGCGACATTCATGCCCCTTGATACTCCAGAATCTGGCTTTGTCCTGTATCTTGAAACTGACCCAGCTCCCTACAGGCCTGGTACACCAGATGGAACTGGTAAACCAATGGGATTCAACAAGGCAAAGCTGGTGCTTTTAAGTCCCGGCCCTGGGCTGAGTGGCTAGCTGTACACGCAGGAGGCAGGATTCAAACCCCGGTAGCAGGGGAGGGGCTCACGCCCAGCCCAGAGGACTCTGCTCTCACTGACCAGGCAGGAGTTAAAGATGAACATGTTTACGCCAAGGTACTGCTGAGTGCATTAAGGGATTAACGGGATTGCAGAGATTTGTGCAGCCGCAGCAGCAGGATAACAGCACTGCGAACATGCAGAGCAGCGCCTGGGCAACTGCTCCCTCTAGAGGTGACGTGGATGCTCCTGCACCAGAGGGCTCTGCCGTGCCCCACCACCAGCTCGCTCCGTGGGGCAGGAGTCCCGCTCCAGCAGCTGACAGAAAGCAGCCGGCTGTCGTGGAGCCCCCCTTGGCTGCATCCAAGCAAATAGCGCACACCAAGCTGGGATGGAGATCGACCTCACTCGCGCCCACTGCCCCTGCACCCCGAGGGTCCCGTAATGCGCCCCAAACTCCTGCTTTGGGCCGAGTGCACCAGGACCCTTTCAGGAGCCACACGGACATGGCGTGGGCAGCTGGCTAGAGCCACGTAACCTGCCCCACGTTCCTGTGCACCCCAGGCCTGCTGCTGGTTTGGGGGTGGGGGGGACACATCACCCATAGAGAAATGGCTCATTAAAAACCAGGAACCATCACTTCCCTGGAGATCTGACCCAGGGAGAATGGGTTAAAAAAAACACAGCACCCCAGCAGCTACAGAGATTAGAGTCATTTTATTTTTAAATTCTATAAGTTTCTCTGTCAGTATTTTAACCTAACAGCTGCATTTCCACCAGTGAGGGGGGAAGGAGAGACAGGCAGTTAGTAAAATAGACTCTCTGTACGTAAACGGGCCAGGCCTGGGTTTTCTGCCACCTCCCAGGCAGCTGGCAAGAGGCTGTTTATAAAAAATAGTGTTGTGGCCTTGCCGAGCCGGAGGGGTTAAGGCCATTCGATCGTGTAGCCCAGGACGCCAGGTCTGTGCCCACCAGCTGGGAGCACTTGAGATGCTAGAAGCTCTTTGAGGCAGGCCCAGCTTTGTTCGATATCTGCACACCTCCTGGCACCTTGGGGTCTTGGACCCGGCCCAGGGCGACGAAAATGGCTCCACTGGAAGACTCCGTGCGGGAAGGGGACCATGCTGCATGGCTCTAAGGCACTTTTAAACCGGTACGAGCAGGCCTCCTGCTGGGGACATCTCCCCCGACCACAGGTACAAGAGCTGGTACCCTCCAGCGGGCGTGAACCGGCGCGTCACGGCTCTCGCTGCCTGAGCTGGGCTGCTGGCCCCGTGTGTATAAAATAGGCCACAGATTCAGTCTTGACTCTGTATTCCTTAAAAAAATAATTCATCCTTCCCAGCTCCTCTTCTTAGCCGTCGCACTTTACCGGGGCTGGGATCACGGCCCCAAGTTACAGATGGGGAAACTGAGAGACAGAGGGTGAAGTGACTTGCCCAAGATCGCCCAGCAGCACAGCCAGGAATAGACCCCAGGGCTCCCAAGTCACAGTCCAGTGCTCTAGCCACTAGGCCACGCTCCCCTCCAATTGGCTGAAAACTGCAGTGGGAGGGGAGTTGAAGGAGGCATTGGCACTGCAGGGCTCCTCTGGCACAGGCCAAGCCCAAGCAAAGCAGGAGCATGGATGACTCTGCTGGGCAGCCAGCCCCATGCCGCCCTGCCCTCTCCTGGGCTGAGGGTTCTGACTAGAGGAACAAGCCGTCCCAGCCTTCCCAGGGATGGGGAGGGAAATGCTGCCAGCTGGGCGACTGCCCCCCTGCAGAGGAGCTGGGGGCAACGAAGCTACCACAGCCCCCCGGTGCCCCTGCAGGCCCCAGCTCAGACAAGCCTGCGCCCGAGGGCTTTGCAGCAGGGTTACGAGGCAGTACTCATACTGAAGCATCCTCTGAGTCTGCCCCAACATGGCCAGGCTGGGGTCCTGGAGGAGCCATTCTAGGGTGGAGGAAGCTGCCCTGCGCCCCAGGCAGGTTTGGATTCACGGGGCGCTGGGATCCATCCATGGGTCCTGGGCAGCAGGCAGAGGGTGTTTCCAGCCCCACATGGGGGGTCCCCAGCGGGACCTACCAGCACCCTACCAGAGCAGGAACCCCCAGCACTTCCTCCAGTGCAGGGCCAGGCCCCGCCAGTCCTGGGATCCATCCCACGCTGCCGGCGGCAGGGGCACAAATGCCAGAACTGCTGACAGGGCGGACATGCTGCTCCTTGGCCGAGGCTGGGGAATCGCTTCTCCATGGGGCTGGGGCGGAGGGGATTCCCAAGCCCCAGACACGGGCCAGAAGGCAGCTGGATCAGCCAGGAACCGCCGCATTGCTGCATCTGCCCCGATAGTCCTGGGGCAGGACGTCTGTCCCTGGCAGCAGGGGCCATGGGCAGCTCAGATCTTGATGAAGAGGATGCTGGTGACCAGGGCGAAGCCGCCGAGGAGCAGGATGACCTTGAGGATCCTCTGCTCGGAGGAGCTGAGCTCGTGCGGCAGGATCTCCATGAAGGTGATGTAGATGAAGGTGCCGGTGGCCAGGCCCTCTAGCACGCTGCGGGAGAGCTGGTGCAGGGCACCTGAGGTCTCCGTCAGGGCCACCCCCAGGCCGATCCCCAGCGGGGACATGAGGGCGAAGAGCAGCAGGCAGCCAACCACGGCCCGGGGGCGCAGCCGGCCCTGCAGCAGCTTGAGCGAGAGGCTGAAGGCGATGACGCATTTGTGGATGAGCAGGGCCAGGCAGATCTCCAGCACCTTGGCGCTGGCCTCCTGCAGCCCCACAGCCAGCCCCTCGAAGACGGAGTGCAGCGAGAGCGAGAAGACCAGGATGAAGGAGCGGATGGCCGAGTGCGCATTGAAGTCAACATGCAGGTGGGGGCGCTCCTGGGCAGGGCCCCAGGCGGGGCGCAGGGGCCCCTCCTGCCAGTGCTGGGCCTGGACGGTGCTGTCCTGGGCCGAGGCCCCCAGCAGAGCCCGTGTCTCCTCCAGGGAGCCAGCCTGGTCTTTGTAGGCCAGCACAATCTGCTCCATCACCAACACCAGGAAGAAGCCCATGGCCAGGATGAACTCCTGCAGGGGGAACTGGAGCTGCAGAGGGAAGAGACAGGTCAGTGAGGAGCTCAGCACCTCCCCTTCTCCCCAGGCCCACAGGGCTGGTGCCAAAAGTCCCCAGGTGCCCCGTCCCCCACCTCCTGCCCACCCCCGCAGCAGCCATCTTGCGCGTGCGACGTGCCCCTCGGGAGAAGGGGGGCAGGGGGCAGAGAAGAAGGGCCCCCATTTCCAGCTCCAGAGGGTTCAGTGCCACCGCTCGCAGGGGGTGCAATGCGCCGTCCCCACCTGCATGCTGCAGCTCCCCCCACCACAGTGAGGGGCATGGCTGGAGCCCAGGGGCCTGCCTCCAGCAGGGAGCGGGGAGTCGGCTTTCCCCTTTGCAGGGTCCTGGGGCCAGAGGAGCATTGCTAGGGTTTTAAATCAGACCTCTGCCCAACCTAGCCCCCAGCTTCCCCCACATTCCTATGGGGTCCATGTCCCCAGCAGACCCCCAAGCCAGGCACCCCAGAGCTGCCTCCCCCCCCCCCCCCAGTGCTGCTGGAGCAGAACACATCACTGCCGAGAAACTGGGGCCGCGGCTGCCAGGAAGCCGCGGGGGAAGGCCGGACGGAGCGGGGGAGGACCTTCAATGAGGCAAGCAGCTCCAGTGAGTCACCATAAGCCCCTGCCATCCGATAGGCCAGGCTCTGCCCAGCCCAGCACCAGCACCACCACCACCCCCGAGCCATTTCCGGGACACCAGGTTTGCAAACAGCAACAGGTCCTGGCCACGGGCAGCCCTGCCCAGCCCCAGAGCCCCCTCCCCAGCCAGGAGCTCTGCATCTCAGCACACAGAGCGTCCTCACTGCCCCCCAGCCACCCCCCATTCCATAGCCCTGAAAATCCCACTCCAGTCAGAGCCACAGTGCTTCCTGCCAGGGCCCCCAACAAACCACCCGCCCCAGGCCTGTGTCCAGAGCCCTATGGCTTCCCCACAGGCAGCCCCCGACCAGACCTGAGCGTGCAGCAGCAGAGGGTGCAGCCCCCACCCCAGGAGCTAAGTCTCCCACGAAGCCCACCAGGGATCAGGGCAGCGCCCGGCCCATTGGGGACCCCGGCTCTGGGCCAGGGCCTCCGAGTGCTCCCGTTACACACACACAGACTCCAGACCAGAAGGGAGCATTGTGCCCATCTTGTCTAGCCTCCTGCAGCACACACACTTACGGTGACTCTCAGGGCAGCCAGCGCTTCATTGATGCTCGCCAGGTAGTCGGGAACCAGATCGAGGAGGCAGGTAGCCAGGAACACGCCACCCGCAAAGCAGCTCACCAGGCTCAGGACCTTTCTGCGCGTGTCTGCCAGGGAGGAAGACACGAATGATGCGCCCAGGCGGGGAGACGCATGGCTCTGCTGCTCTGCCAAGGTGCCAGTTTGTCTCGCCAGCCACCCGGCAGCAAGCTGCGCTCCAAGATTGGACCCCTTCAGGGTCCGATCATGCCTGTGGGCGAGTAGCAAAGCCATGTGCCACTGGGCGAGTTATGAACGCACAGTCTGCCCCAAGCATTGCCCTGCCAGTGACGTCTGGAGGGGCGGGGGACACAGACACAGTGGGGTGCCTGGAGCCCATCACACCGAGCCCCTGGCCTGGAATGCCAGAGCATTTCCCCAGCCCCATCTCTCTGCCCTCCGACCCCAGGTGCGACTAGCCACGAGGACGCCCAGGCTCCAGCTCCGCGGTAGTGAAATGCTGCAGCTTCTCAATGCTTCCACCTGCCAGTGGCGTCGCCCCCAAACCCCCCTCCTGGTGGCAGAACAGCCAGCAGGAGCCTGGTCCTGTGGGTAAGGCGCTGGCTTTGATCCTGCCTCCACCACTGACCCTGGCTGAAGCTCTCTGATCTCAGCCATGCCCCCACCCCACCCCACCCCATTCCCTGGGGGTGATCATGCTGCCCCAGACCCTAGGTCTGGCAGCTTAGTCACCAGACACTTGGAACCTGGGGTCAGGGCCACTTCTTTGCCGTGCTGTGCAGCAGCTGCCCCAGAGCCTGGTGCTCCCACAGGCCAGCCCTTACCCAGTGAACCGGTTCCGCTCCCGTGTGGCCGGAAGACGCAGAGTGGAGCCAGGCCGCACAAGATGGTCAGCAGCAGTAGCGTCACCAGGGAGCCCAGCTTCACCTCCAAGCCCGTGGGGGACCGGAGTGCAGCCATGCTGGAGCCAGGGCTCCAGATCATCTGGTCAGTGTCAGCCCTGGGCCCTGGCCACTCAGCCATGGCCCCAGAGCAGCTGGAAAGACCTCTCCTGCTCCCTGTGTTCCCCTTGGGGGGCGCACGGCCTGTCCGCAGCACGGGAGCCGAGAAGCTCAGCTAGCAGGAGTCTTGGCCTGCCTCCGAAAGCAACGGGAGAGAATGTGCTCCACGAGTGGCGTCTGCCCTGTGAACGCAAAACAGACATCAGCAGATCCGACTGTGGCTGGCCAGCCACCCCCCCTCCCCCTGATGCCACAGGGGCTAGTTAGCTGGGGGACCAATGCACCCTGTGCTCCAGGGGTTCTGAATCTCGCTGGCATCGGGAGCCAGGCTGAGTCATCCGGACTCCGACACCCCAGTTCAGTTATGGGTTTAACCCGAGCCCCAGAACAGCTGCTCCAGGATGACCCCACATGGGCCACAGGGCTCAGGGGAGCAGGGCTGGGCGGCTGGATGGGGTTTCTGGCTGGGGGAAGGGGGGGGTTCCCCAGCACAAGACAGGGCACCAGCCCCTTTGGTCAGGTGCTGCCCCAGAAGAGGCCATCTAGGAAGGATCCTCCCCCAGAGCAGGAACAATTAACCAGCCAGTCTGAGTTCCTCCCCTGCCAGGCCAGGAATGGATGAACTTAAAACACTCCTCTCCCCCACCCCCCAATCTCCCAGCAAATCTCAGCTCCCAGGCACTTCCGACCTCCGGTTAACAGCATGTGACTTATGCCATGTTCCCAGCACATTCCTCCTGGGTGAGGCTGCCCTGAGGGAGACCAATGGGCCTTAACCCCCTGGCCCCAAGGCAGGGCTGGCCCCAGCTGAGGAATACAGGCTGCATTCCTCCTGGCCTGACCCTGCTAACTCCTGTGGGGTCGCAACAGGGGAACCTGGCCAGTTATCTGGGAAAGAACCAGAAAAAGGAGATTTAAGGACTCGTGCCCTGACCCAAGCCAGCAGGCTCAGCAGGAGGGCTGGGATCCCAGCCTGCCCTCAAGCTAGCTGGGAATTTCAGGACTTCACGTACCCAGGAAAGGAAGCCCATATGCCCACCCGGGTTTGCCCCAAGTGTCCTGAGCTGCCAAACAGCAGCTTTGGGCAAGTTGTCCGGGGTTCAGAGCCAGCGCTGGCTCTGAGCTCTCCCAAGTCGTCAGGCAACAATGCTGGGAGTTTTGAACCCTCTCCCACCCACAGACAACCAATGGTCTTAAGATCAAAGTTCCCTTGGGGGTATTTATAAGCGGGTCTGCAGGGCAGAGGCTGGTACTTCCTAATAACCGGGGTACGGCCACCCCGAGAGAGGGGCAGCAACTCCGAAACATCCGGACAGGATGGGAAAGGCAGGGCCCTATCTCCACTCGGGGAAACCTTTGCTCTTCCTCACAGCATGCTCTGGGAAGAGCTACCACCCAGATCGCGCCACGTACAGCACTTCGGGGCTCTCCGTAGCCTCGCCCACATCACCTCCTCGCAAGAGCTCTGCTGTGCCCATCCCCACAGAAGCGGGACCCACTCCTTGGCTGGCCTTAACTACTGTCACATGTGCCTTGGGAGGGCACCACACTTAAGCAGTGTTAACCCGTTTCATGGAGAAACTGAGGCACAGAAAGGTAGCTGCCCAAACACACAGGGCATCAGGCCTTCCCGGCTCCCAGAGTACACCCCAGCGCTGACCCCACAGCAGCACCACCTCCCAGCCCTCTTCAGTACAAACAATGGCCTAGTTATCATGACTGATGTGATGAGCCGCTCAGGAGCCCCCCAAGGCAAGGACAGGGGCAGGTTTTTAGCATCTGTGGGCCAGCAGCACAAACACAGACTCGGGGGGGGGTCCTCCCCCCCCCCGGTAGAAAACCAACCCAGCTCCAGCTAGAGAGCAAGTAGGGATGGGGGAATGTGGGCCTGGGGGGTCCTACAGGGTCTGGCCCTGGGGTGCAGTCAGGGCACAGGGGCAGCTGGAAGGGCGGGGGCCTGGCTGGGCACAGGGGGCAGTTGGGGGGGGTTGGAGGAGGGGTGCCTGGCTGGGGGCGGGGCCAGCTAAAAAAGGGGACCTGACCTACCACCCGAGACGCAGGAACGGGGCTACTCGCTGGGGGGAGGCAGGCTGGAGCGGGGGCCCAACTGAAGAGAGGGGAGCAGCTGGAGGGGGGGCCCGGCTGGGGAGATGGGCCTGACCTGCCACCCCAGGAGCGGGGACGGGGCTACTCGCTAGGGGGAGGCTGGAAGGGGGGGGCCGGCTGGGGAGAGGGGTTGGAGGGGGAGCCCGGCTGGAGGGGGGGGCCTGACCTGCCGCCCCAGGCGCGGGGCTACTCGCTGGGGGGGGGGTGAAAGGGGGGGGCGGATGGGGAGAGGGGTTGGAGGGGGAGCCCGGCTGGAGGGGGGGCCTGACCTGCCGCCCCAGGCGCGGGGCTACTCGCTGGGGGGGGGGGGGTGAAAGGGGGGGGCGGATGGGGAGAGGGGTTGGAGGGGGAGCCCGGCTGGAGGGGGGGCCCTGACCTGCCGCCCCAGGCGCGGGGCTACTCGCTGGGGGGACCCCTCCCCCCCCCGGCCGGACTCACCTGGGGCCCTTCGCTACTTTGTCTCGGGGCCCGGTGCGGGCTATGGCTGAGCGTTCGGAAAGGGCGTGGCCGGGGAAGCGCTTTCCGCCAATGGGGACGCGGAGGACCAGCGAGTGGCATCGCACAGGAGCCAATGACAAGCACGGAGATCCAGAGCCCTCCCCCTGCCCTCCTTTCCCCCCTCAGTGCCCCCCAGCCCAGTGGCAGGGCCGGGCCAGGCTGCAGGGCCGTGTCTACACTGGGGGTAGTGACCCCGCACGCTCCTCGTGGCACATGTGGGTCCGGTCCCCCCACGCCCCGACAAAGAGCCGCGTGGGGGCGAGGGAGGCCTGGCGGGGGGATCTGTGCCCCACTCAGCTCTTGGTGCGCCCAAGCCAGGCATAGGGTCCCGCTCCTCTGCCCTGCCAGAGCCTTTCACCTCCGGGTGCAGACACCCACTGCAGGGCGGGCAGCCGGCTTTGCACCGGAGTCTGAACCCTCTACGCCAGTGCCGTGCGGACGAGGCCCAGGCAGAAGGTGCACTGCTAACACGTTTACATCCCATTTGGAGCTCTCAGCCCCTGCCAGCTAACCCGGGTTACAAGCGACAGCTGCCAATGCCAACTCCTTGCAGGCATGGCCCACTCCCACGGCCTGGTCACCCTGCCCCAGGATAGCTTCTCAGAGCTGCAGCCAACCTGTTCCAAAACGTCAGGGAAGGCTCTACAAGAACAGGAGTCCTTGTGGCACCTTAGAGCCTAACACATTTATCTGAGCATCAGCTTCCGTGGGCTACAGCCCACTTCATCAGATGCATAGAATGGAACCTATAGTGAGGCGATATATATACATGCAGAGAACATGAAAAGGTGGGAGTTGCCCAACCAACTCTAAGAGGCTAATTAATTAAGAGAAAAAACTTTTGTAGTGATTCCAAGATGGCCCATTTCAGACAGTTGACAAGGCGTGAGGATACTTAACATGGGGGAAATAGATGCAATGTGTGCAATGGCTCAGCCATTCCCAGTCTCTATTCAAAGTAGGGTCTACTTTGCATATTAATTCAAGTTCAGTTTCCCGTTGGAGTCTGTTTTTGAAGCTTTTCTGTTGCAAAATTACCACCTTTAGGTCTGTGACTGAGTGGCCAGAGAGGGTGAAGTGGTCTCCTACTAGTTTGGGGTTTTTTAGGGAAGGCTCTAGTCTTCACTGGACAAACCTGGGTGATTCTGGAGAAAATCAGTGGGGAAACGCAGGCTGCAGGGACAGGGATACCCACGGGGGGAACAGGACAGTTGGCCTCAGTCCCCGAAACTGAGTGGCTTTGCGATCTGGCATGGGGGAGGTTGCAGCACCGCCCACGTTTGACCCAGCCATCGTGTGACTGGGCCAATCCTGAGCCATGCTGCGACCCTGCACATCAGGACATGATGCCTGGAGCAGAAGCTGCTGCTCAGGGGGCATGTGGGGCTCCCCTAACCACACCCCAGTGCTGGGGCCTTCCCTCAGGGGTCACTTTCTTGGCAGGGTGGCGAGGGGCTTCAGCTGCAGATTTTGCCCAAGCACTAAAAACCTCTGTGCGGCTCTGAGAGCCCCAGACAGCTGGTTAGCAAAGCCAGCAGCTGATGGCCCCATAACACCTTCCAGCAACACCCTGCATCTCAGCTCTGCTTGCCCCCTGCTACAGGGCAGCGTGCTGGCCCCTGGATGACAGCTCCTGGCCAAAGGAAAAGAAGCAGTAACAGTGGGGGCAGAGTGAGATTGGGGGTAGTGGGAGCCTGTTCTTTGCTGTGCCTTGTTCCCCATTGGTAACCCCCTGAGATCCGGGCTTGTCCAGACATGAGGAGGTCATAGGCGGAGCGTCATTTGGAACGAAAGAGGCGCTGGGGCTACGAATTGCCAGCCCCAGAGGTGCCGGGGCTCAGCCCTGGAAGCCTCAATATAAAGTAAGCTCTGGTTTTAGGTGGCTGCCCCAGTACCACTGCCCAGGTCTGATCCAGCCCCTCCGCTTGCCCCACATTGGCTCCTGATTTACACCAGCCCGGTGGGGTGAGAGGAGGATCAGGCCCTGGGCAGGATCATGCCAAGCCCAGCTGCATCCTGCTGCCAAACCGGCTCCTGGGACAAAGCACTTTTCTTTGCACTGGCTGCCCAGAGCTGCCTGCAGCCCCACCTCAGGCGGGTCAACGTCCAACCTCCTCCGCCAGCCTGCGAGTTGCTTAAAAGGGCAGTGCCTGGGGCTGGCAGCGCAGGGTTTGCCAATGGGCCCAGCCGTGTGCCTGGGTCTGCCAGCTTGTCCCGCGGGTCAGCCACCACCCAGCAACTTACCAGCACTGGTGTGGGTGCCCTTCCCTCATCCTCACCTACTGTGATCTCATTTATCCCCGTCCCCACGCGCCTGTCCATCCTTCCAGCTCGACACACCCAGCAGCTATCTATCCCCCCACCTGTCTATCCCTCCAGCCCATCACCTAGCTAGCTAACTACCCCCAAACTCCCCTCTGTCTATGCCTCCAGCCCGACACACCCAGCATCTGTCTAAACTAACCTATCTAGCCTCTCTGCCCCATCTAATTATCCATCCCCATACACACCCCATCTATCTAGCTATCCATCCAAGCTAGCTAGCCCCATACTCCCCATCTATCTAGCTACACTCCCCCCCACACACAGTCACTGTTGTTGTGTAATGACCATCACCCCAGCTCTCTTCACCCCCACTAGAGTCAATGCACTTTGTAAATGGAGACCCAAAGCCCCAGCACCCCAGGGGAGCCGGACGGGGCTGTGGCCAGAGTTTAGTCGGAGTGCGAATCAGATCTTGGTGAGAACTCCAGGCTCAAATCCTGAGCCCTTTGGTGCTTCCCCTTCCTTCGCTAGTGAGATGGAACTCCCCCTGGGGCTGCCCCCATGCCCACTGGTGCCACGTCATAGACTCCACTGACATCAGCCGGATTGTACCGGGGCGAAGTCAGCCCCAGCGAGCACTTTGCACAAGCTACAAAGGACCCAGGGTTTGCCTCCGTAAAGCTACACTGGTGGGACCAGCAATTTCAGCGAGGTGGGTCTGTGCGTGTGACACCAGAGGTGGGTGTGTGTGTGCGAGAGGGAGAGACCCTGCGTGTGAGAGAGCTCACGTGACTCCATGTGTGTCCCCGTGTGTGCGAGCGATCACGTGACTGGATGTGTGACCCAGTGTGTGATTGGGCGAGTGCCATGGACTGGTGCATGCCATTGCCAGCAGGATGGGTGGTGCTGCTGCCCGATGGGCTGGCCATGCCAGGTTAACGGTGGGAGGAGGGACAGCATGAGACTCCCCCAGTTCACTGGGCCAGGCTTGAGCTGGCCGAGCGCTGGAGCTGCCACACACACAGGACTCTGCAACCTGGCCTGTTGCTTCTTCCCTCCACGATTTGCCGCTCCAGCCTGGAGGGGACGGGGGGAAATATGAGGGCTGAGCAGCATGAGGTGACAATGTGTAACAAAGGGGCAGCCCCCCACCAACGTGCCTCCGTTTGCCAGAGGGGCTCTGGAGAGCAATACCTGAGGTCCTCTCCCCACAGCCCTTGTCCCCCTCTTTGCAGGCCTCCCCACTCCCTTCCCCTGCCCCCCAGCCCAGCCCTGTGTCTCTGGGCCCGGGCCCCTTGCAGGGAAATCCAGTTCACCGAAAGCCAACAGCCAGGCCCGAAGCCTCCTCCCGCCACACACGCTGGCAGCTAAAGCCCCTGCCTCGGCTGGGTGCAGTGGGTGCCAAGGAGCCCTTTGCCCTTTTAAGGCCCAGGGTGGGCGTTGGCTGGGGCTGTCCAGGATGCCGAGATCCTGGTGTGAAGCAAAAGGCTGCGGTCCTAGGTGCAACCAGTCTGGCTGGGTAACAACCTGCTCCCTGGAACCAGGCGAAGGTAGGTTGCAGCCCAGCCCTGGGGGCCCTGCACCAGGGGCATGGTGCCCCCCAGCCACTCCCAGCCTGCGCCTGGCGCTCAGTAACCAGGGGATTGTAGAAACGCAGCTCTCAGCGGGAACAGGCACCTCCTGGGGGTGGGTGAGGCGGGGACACACTCAGCTTCACAGCCAGGGCCTTGTAAACCAGCACGAAGTGTTTCCTGTGTGTGTGTGTGTGTGTGTGTGTGTGTGTGTGTGTGTGTGCGCGCGCGCGCGCGCTGTGGGAGTTTGCATGTACGCTGCGTGTATGTCTGGGTGGCGAGCGTGTGACCGTGCACCCACGGGTGCTCAGAGGGGTGCTCGGGGAGCAGCAGCGCCAGGCTTTGCACTACACGCACCGGGCCCTGCTGACAGGTGAGGCACATGCAGGTGAAAGTCAAGGTGGCTCTGCCCTGCCCCATGCATAGCCGGGCTGCCGGTCCCGGCTCAGTCTGTGGCGCTGGCAGGATTTTCTGTTCTGAATCGCTGGGTCCCCAGGGTGCAGCCGTCACAACCGGACGCCCAGCCAGGCTGGAGGGTGCGCAGGGTGGGTGTGGCGGGGCGGGGCGGGGGGAAGGTGGGCAGTGACGCTGCCTGACGTGCTCTTGTCTGTCTCTGTCTGTCCCAGATGGGGGAGCCCGGCAGCCCCGCACTCCAGGCTGTTCTCTTCGAGCTGGGCCCCAGCAGCGCCGTACCGAGCCCAGATCTCCCATTCGCCCTCTCAGAGCCGGCTCCCACCCTGGAGAAGGGCTTTGAGCCATGGGCAGTCAGCAGGGGCAGCGTGAGTAGGGGCCAACTGCAGAGTGGGGAGGGGAAGGGCAAGCTGGGGGCTCAGACACTAGCCCAGGTGGGCTCCCCAGGTCACTGTAGGACGCCTGCTCTGCAGCACGGGGGCAGGAGCAACATAGGCCAGGTCTTGGCCCTGCAGGAACCAGGTCCATGCTTCCTAGGGCCCTGCCCCAGGTCCTTAGCCCCATGGGACCCTGACTGCCTGGGCGGGGGGAATCCCTCTCTGCCAGCCTGCTGAGGCAGCTACCTCTGGGGAGGGAGCCAGCAGCTGTCCCACCACATGCAGCTGCGCTGCACTGGCCAGGGGCCGGAGAAGGGTCTCATCGGGGCTGCGGAGATGGGCTTTGGCCCGGGCAAGGGAGGTCAGGCAGCCACTCGCGGCAGACGGGCCCTGGCATTGCCGAAAGCACCAGCAGGCAGGGTCTGGGCAAGGCAGCACGGCCAGGTGCCCCTAGCCCCATTCTGGGGCACTGCCCACAACTGCGAGGTGCCCTCTCCTGGGCCTCTCCCAGCCGCCGGCTCCAGCCAACGTCCCCGGTGCCCGTTCCAGGGGCTGAACGACAGTGAGCCCGAGGACTTCCTCAACATGATCATCAACCCTAACAAGGTGTACAGCCCGGGCAGCGACAGCGGCATCTCGGATGAGCCTGGCTCGGACAGCCCCCAGCCCGACGAGGGGGCCCCCGCCGCCTTCTGCGCCGTCGTCTGCGACCAGAGCGACCCCCTCCACAGCGACATGGTCTCCATCCAGCTGGGTGAGTGCGGGCGGGGCGGGGGGGGGCAGCTGGCTCTGGGCACGGATCACAGCCGCAGAGACACCAGCGCTGGGCTCCCTGCCCCTCCCCAGGCTGGTGTTTAGTGGGGGTGCAGTGCAGCCTCAGGGCGAGGGGAGTCAGTCGTCCCCCTGAATCCTCCACGCTGCCCCACCGCTGCCCCTTGTCCTGCCTATGGGGCGGCCGGCGGAGATGAGCGTTCTGTGTAACCTGCCACGTTGCATGCTGCAAGCTCCCATCTGTGCCCCTCTGTCCATCCATTCCCCTGTCTGCTGCACTTTGAACCCCTCAGCCCCGACGTCACCCCGGGCCCTTGCCCCTCACCCCCGGAACAATAATCAGCATTTTAGCCCCCGCCGGCCCCGAGGCCCAGCAGCGCCTCCCCCCTCACAGCTGGGAAGCAGAGAGAGGGGCGGGGGGGCTGAGGGCAGTGTCCGAGGCCCCCACTCCTGGGGACGCTCGCCCAGGTGGAGGCGGGTCGGGGGATGGGCCAGAGGAGAAGGATCCCTGCTCAATCCTGGCCTTAGAGCTCCCCCCATTCCTGCCCCACCTTTCCCAGGCTGGGCACACAGGAGGGGGCTCTGCCCCAGGGAAGCAGCCTCCCTGCCTCATGCCTGACCCCGTGCTGCGTCTCTGGCCCTAGGTGATTGGTCGCCCCCCTTGCTGATCCCTGACGCCTGCATTGTGAATGAGCTGCCATCTGCACCCCCGTCTGCCATGGCCAGGCCTGGCACGGTGCCCGTGCTGGTGAGCGCTGGGGACATGCAGGCAGCTGTGGCCCTGGTAAGTCAGCTCAGGATCCCCCTCCTCTCACGCTGGACTGTCCAAGGTGGCTTTCCAGCAGGGGGGGAAGGGCCAGGCAGGACTTGGCTCCCCCCTGCCCCCAGCAGCAGGAAAAACACTTTGTGAGAAGGTGGCACGATGCCCCTGGTCCCAGCCCACAGCCCCTCATGCCCCCCATCAGGATCCCCTGTAGATGAGCAGCTGCACACAGTGCCCGAGGCGCTGCCCCCGTTCCCCAAGTCCTGTCTAGGATCCTGGCTCACCGTGGTTCCCCTCCAGAGCAGAGCGAGAGTCATGCCCCTCCTGGCCCTGAGGGATGTGGAGGGCTGGGGGAAGGGGAGGGAGGACCCCACCCTAGGCTCTGCAGAAAGTGATTCTCTCCAGCAGCTGCAGTTCCCGGATCTGTTCCTGACGGATGAGGAGAAGCGGCTGCTGTCGCAAGAGGGGGTGTCCCTGCCCAGTAACCTGCCCCTCACCAAGGTACAGAAGCCAGCAGGCGTGAGTGTGCGGGTGGGAGCCAGTACTGTCCTGAGCGTGCCTCCAAGTGTGCAAGGAGCGTGCAAGCCTGCACGAGGGCATGTGCAAGTACCCGTGTGTGTAGGCCCAAGCAAGAGAGGGTGACTGCTGGTGTGAGTTTGCAGGGCAGAGCCTGTCCACGGGGGAGCCTGTCCTGCCTCCGGCATGCAGCCAGCAGGTTTTATGACTCACCAGCCAGTGCAGCCGGCCAGTCCAGCTCCACCCACCTGGCCCTACCCGCCCCGGGAGCCCTCGACATGCCCAGGGCAGGCAGGCAGGGCTGCAGGCAGGCAGGGCTGCAGCCACAGAGACCTGGCTGCTAACCGCAGGGCGGGGTCAGACCAGAGACAAGAACAGGGACTTGCCCCCTGCAGCTGGGACCACTGAACCCTGGCGGGGATGTGAGCGGCGCTGCTGGAGGGCAGGGGGAGACACCCCGCTGAGCTTTCAGGCTGTGTCTGCCCCACAGGCCGAGGAGCGGCTCCTGAAGAAGGTGCGAAGGAAGATCCGGAACAAGCAGTCGGCTCAGGACAGCCGGCGGCGGAAGAAGGAATACATCGATGGGCTGGAGAGCCGGTGAGAGCCCCCCCAGACCCCCTGCGAGGGCACTGTCGGCCCTGCTCAGAGCCAGACACTGGGAGCGTCCTCCACTGCCGAGCTGACCCTTCTCCGGCAGATCCTGTGCCAAGGGTGCCAGCCGTCTGCCCTGTCACAGCCAGGTGTCTGTGCGTCCCGGGGGCAGGGGGTGCTCTCCTGGGCTCTGGGAGGGCAGCTGGCCAGGACCCGAACCCCTCTTACTCTCTTCTTCTGGCAGGGTGGCAGCATGTTCAGCCCAGAACCAGCAGCTGCAGAAGAAGGTGCAGGAGCTGGAGAAACACAATGTGTGAGTGCAATGGGACCACGAGCCCCCACATCCCTTCCAGAGCCAGGAGAGATCCAGGAGGTCCTGCTCCCATCCCCGCATCCAACCGCTAGACCTACTCCCTGCCACAGCCAGGAGAGAACCCAGGAGTCCTGGCTCCCATCCCCGCATCCAACCGCTAGACCCCACTTCCCTTCCAGAGCCAGGAGAGAACCCAGGACTCCTGGCTCCCATCCCCGCATTCCAACCGCTAGACCCTACTCCCCTGCCACAGCCAGGAGAGACCCAGGAGTCCTGGCTCCCATCCCCCGCATCCAACCGCTAGACCCTACTCCCCTGCCACAGCCAGGAGAGAACCCAGGAGTCCTGCCTCCCCTCCCCGCCCCCACTCTAACCGCTAGAACCCCACTCCCCTGCCACAGCCAGGAGAGAACCCAGGAGTCCTGGCTCCCATCCCCCGCCCCCAACTGCTAGACCCAACTCCCCTGCCACAGCCAGGAGAGAACCCAGGAGTCCTGCCTCCCATCCCGCATCCAACCGCTAGACCCCACTTCCCTTCCAGAGCCAGGAGAGAACCCAGGAGTCCTGCCTCCCCTCCCCTCCCCCACTCTAACCGCTAGACCCCACTCCCCTGCCACAGCCAGGAGAGAACCCAGGAGTCCTGGCTCCCATCCCCGCCCCCAACCGCTAGACCCAACTCCCCTGCCACAGCCAGGAGAGAACCCAGGAGTCCTGCCTCCCATCCCCGCATCCAACCGCTAGACCCCACTTCCCTTCCAGAGCCAGGAGAGAACCCAGGAGTCCTGCCTCCCCTCCCCCACTCTAACCGCTAGACCCCACTCCCCTGCCACAGCCAGGAGAGAACCCAGGAGTCCTGGCTCCCATCCCCACTCCCAACCGCTAGACCCCACTCCCCGGCCAGAGCCAGGAGAGATCCCAGGAGACCTGGCTCCCAGCCCCCCCCCTGTAACTGCTAGACCCCACTCCTCTCCCAGAGCCAGGAGAGAACCCAGGCGTCCTGGCTCCCAGCCACCCCCCTCCCCCCGAGGATCAGGGTGCATTAACAGAGCTGTGGGGAAGCCACTGGAAGGTGCAGAGGTGTTGGAGGGTGGCTGGTGATTCAGGGGATCCCTGACAGGATGGTGGCATAAAGGCCACTGGGTGAGCACCCGCCTGGCTCTGCTGCTGGGTTCTGCGCCCCCCCCCCTCAGGAGCCCCCCTCGAACGCTGTCTCCCCCCACAGGTCCCTGCTGGGCCAGCTGCGAAAGCTGCAAGCGCTGATCAAACCCACGTCCAGCAAGGCAGCGCAGACCAGCACCTGCGTCCTGGTACGGGCTGAGCTCCCGCGCTCGCGGCCCACACACGGCCTGCTCCGGGGTGGGCACAGAGCACACGGCCCCACACACGGCCTGCTCTGGGGTGGGCACAAATCTCCCGGCCCCACACACGGCCTGCTCTGGGGTGGGCACAAATCTCTCGGCCCCACACACGGCACAAAGCACCCGGCCCCATGCACGGCCTGCTCTGGGGTGGGCACAGAGCATGTGGCCCCACACACGGCACAAAGCACCCGGCCCCACGCACGGCCTGCTCTGGGGTGGGCACAGAGCATGTGGCACCACACACGGCACAAAGCACCCGGCCCCCCCACACAGCCTGCTCCAGGGTGGGCACAGAGCACCCAGCCCCACATATAGCACAGAGCACGTGGCCCCACGCACGGCCTGCTCCGGGGCAGGCACAGAGCACGTGGCCCCACGCACGGCCTGCTCCAGAGTGGGCACAGAGCATGTGGCCCCACACACGGCACAGAGCACATGGCCCCACACATGGCCTGCTCCATGGCGGGCACAAATCTCCCAGCCTCACGCATGGCACAAAGCATCCAGCCACTCACACAGCCTGCTCCAGGGGCACAGAGCACTGGCCCCGCACAGCCTATCACGGGGCAGGCACAGAGCATGGCCCACACATGGGCACAGCACAGAGCACGTGGCCCACGCACGGCACAGAGCACGTGGCTCCACGCACGGCTGCTCCGGGGCAGGCACAGAGCACGTGGCCCCACGCACAGCACAGAGCACGTGCCCACGCACGGCACCCCCCCCCCAGCACAGAGCCCCCCCCCAAAAGGCAAGCACGTGGCCCCACGCACGGCACAGACCACGTGGCCCCATGCACGGCCTGCTCCGGGGCAGGCACAGAGCACATGGCCCCACTCACAGCACAGAGCACGTGGCCCCACGCACGGCACAGAGCACGTGGCCCCACGCACGGCCTGCACACAGCACCAGGCCAGACACACTGCTGGGCACATCCGCACAGACACTGGCCTGTGCACACTCCCAGCCACACAAACTGACACCTTCCATCCCCCCCAGGGCCACACACATTACCACCCCGATGCAGAGGCCTCTGCTCCAGCTCCCCTGCACGGGGGGGCCTGGGCATCCAGGACGGCGACACCCACGCAGAGTGCCCACAATCCACGTCTACACACAGCCCTCCACAGCCACACAGCCTGCTCCTGTGCAGACCTGCAGAGCTCAGAGCCACCCACAGCCTGGGCCCCGCTGTGCACCCACTGACCCCCCCCGAGCACCCCCTCCGAGCACACAGCCCCCCTCCCCCGCTCCTGTGCACGCCCACAGAGCTCAGAGCCACCCATAGCCCAGGCCCCACTGTGCACCCACTGCCCCCCCCCGAACACAGCCCCCCTCCCCCTGCTCCTGTGCACACCCGCAGAGCTCAGAGCCACCCACAGCCGGGCCCCACTGTGCACCCACTGACCCCCTGAGCACACAGCCCCCCTCCCCCTGCTCCTGTGCACACCGCAGAGCTCAGAGCCACCCATAGCCCAGGCCCCACTGTGCACCCACTGACCCCCCCGAGCAAACCCCCCTCCCCCAGCTCCTGTGCACACCCGCAGAGCTCAGAGCCACCAGCCCGGGCCCCACTGTGCACCCACTGACCCCCTGAGCACACAGCCCCCCTCCCCCTGCTCCTGTGCACACCCGCAGAGCTCAGAGCCACCCATAGCCCAGGCCCCACTGTGCACCCACTGACCCCCCCCGAGCACACAGCCCCCCTCCCCTGCTCCTGTGCACACCCGCAGAGCTCAGAGCCACCCATAGCCCAGGCCCCACTGTGCACCCACTGCCCCCCCCCGAGCACACAGCCCCCTCCCCCTGCTCCTGTGCACACCCGCAGAGCTCAGAGCCACCCACAGCCCGGGCCCCGCTGTGCACCCACTGACCCCCCCAAGCACACAGCCCCCTCCCCCTGCTCCTGTGCACACCCGCAGAGCTCAGAGCCACCCACAGCCCGGGCCCCGCTGTGCACCCACTGACCCCCCGAGCACCCCCGCTCCTGCACAGGGACGGGGCTTTGATCCTTCTTCCTCCTGCAGATCCTGATTTCTCCCTGGGACTCATCCTCTTCCCCAGCTACAGCCCCCTGCGCAGGGGCGCTGGGCAGCCAGGGCGGCTACCAGCCCACCGGAGGTAACAGCCGTGGTGCTGGGGGGGGTGGGGTGGAGCTTCCCCATAGACCCAGGGAGGGGTCAGAACCAAACCCCCCCACCCCAGGGCTGACCCTCTCCAATGAGCTCCCCGGAGCTGTTCCCCTCCAGAGCAGATCCGGGACCTTCCTGGCGCTGCTTGGCCTGGCTCTGCCCAAAGGGATCTGTCCAGAGACACGGCTACAAACAGCATCTGTCTCCCACCCCCACATCCCTGCCCCACTGGCACAGGGCCCCCTGCCCCACCAGCCCCCAGCACAGGGCCCCCACACCACCTCTGCTCCACTGGTACAGGGTCCCCTGGCACAAGGGGCCCCGTGCACCCCTGCCCCACTGGCACAGGGCCCCTGCTCCACCAGCCTCCAGCACAGCCCCCCCCCCACACCTCTGCCCCTCTGGTACAGGTCTCCTGGCACAAGGGGCCCACTGGCACAGGGTCCCCTGCCCCACCAGCCCCAAGCACAGGGCAGCCCCCTGCGCCTCCGCCCCACTGGCACAGGATGTGCCCTGCCAGCCAGCCCCTAATGCTGCCCTTCCCCCCACACCCCAGTGATCTCGAGGAACATCCTGAACCAGGGGGAGTTCTCAGAACTGGCTGAAGCCCCCGGCACCCAGGAGCCGCCGGCCCCAGAGCCTGAACCACCCCGGGGGGAGCAGCTGGGGCTCGAGGCTGTGGCGGAGGATGCAGTGGAAGGGGCAGACGGGAGCCAGAAGGGCACAAACATGACCACTCAGGCCCAGCTGGAGCAGCCGGCGGCTCCCATGGGGCAGCCCCAGGGGAACGGAGCTGGAGCCAGCGGATGCAGCTAAGTCAGGCCATGGCGACGAGATGTGAGGGCAGCAGGGACCAGACGGGCCGGAGAGCTGCGTTCCCAGGGCAGGGCAGCAACAAACCACAGCAGACGAGCAAAGGAAGCAGATTCTGACAGCACTTTGCATAAAACGGTGTTTGATCCCCCCCTGGCAGCCCAGGTAAGAAAGGTGTGAAACGAGGGGAACCGGGTTCCCCAAAACTCTTCCCAGCCTGCCTGGAAATGGTAGCGCGGCGGGGAGGGTGGAATCAACCTGAGCAGAAAGTGGTTAAAGCATCTCAGCATCACGGACGATTGTGTGTTGATCACCGAAAACCCCATCAGGCTCCAGAACATGCTGCGAGAACTCGACACGCCAAGCCGCCACGCGGGACTGAAAATTCATGGCTCCAACGGGAAACGCACTCGGTCTGGCACCTGGCCAGAAGCCCGAAGAGCCAGTGGGAGAGGCCAAGCCATTTCCATGTGCCACGCTCGGGAAGGTGAACTCTGCGAAGGCAGCAGGCACTGCCCGCGCATTCAGTTCTGCCCAGGAGGCTTTTGACTGGCAGGAAATAAGTAGCCCCAGTCAAGCTCCGCCCACAACCCCCCAGCTCCACCCACAATTCCACATTGCCCACCTGTTTCTACTAAAATGCTCAGCCAGGCAATTGTCCACCATTAGGTTCCAGAGTCAGCACCGTACCCCAGGCTGCGGGCGCCTCTCGTGTGCTCTCTGCTGACCCGGGGGTGCAGCACGTGGCGGGGGGAGGAGGGGCAGTTTCGTGGGAACCAAAAGGGCTAGAAATGTTCAGTTTTAGACAAAAGCTTTAATGCTGCCAGCTGCACCAGGTGCAGATGGGAAAAGGCCGGTCTGGGCAGAGCTTGCCCCTGGCGCATGGCAGGGAGCTGGGTTCCTATCGCAGGGAGTGCTAGTGGCACAGCTGTTTTCTGTTATGAGCCCCCACTCACCCCGTGCCAGTGGCGGGGGGCATCTCTAGTTAATAAAATATCCTGTTTAGTTTTCACCCGGCTTTGGGCTAGTCTGGGCCAGGCGGCTCCGGGCGCAGAGAATAAGCCCACATCGCGATGAGGATCTCAAAGCACCTAACAGGCTCTGCAGAAACATCAGGCTTGCTTCACCTAGCACTGAAATGCAGCTACCTCTGGGGTGGGCCTCAGCGGCTGTGCAACAGCAACATACACAACAGATTGGGCCAGGAAGTGAAGAAAAGGATCAGATCCAACTGGAACGACAAGGGGAAACCTGAGCAGGAGCCGGGGCTGACACCAGGTGAGGGAAACCACAACCTGCCAGGGGCTAATTTCATATCTAATCGCAGCCCCCTCGCACCATGTCAGGGCAGCACGGAGGGGTGCACACCCTCCCACACCCTGCAGCACAGGACATTGGGGCCTAAGGCATTGGGGTCAGCATGGCTGCTAGGGAAGCCCTCCGAGCCCCCGCTTGTGTAGCAGTGCAGAACCTCGCTTCTTTCTGCGCTGCTGGGCAGGGCTCTGTGTCCTGCTCCCGCTGGAGGGAACAGGGCCCAGGAGCTGCCTCAGCCGATGCTGGCCCCACCTGGGACCGACACCAGGTGGGCTCCGGCCTCCCAGGGCTCTGCTGATGGGCTGAGCAGGGCGGGGGCCCAGCCCTGGGATTTGTCTCTACACGGAGCGTTAGCGCTGCCTCCTGCCGCCCTCCTCCAGTGCCCAGGGAGCCAGCTGCCCCCGAGCGCCCCAGCCCTGGGCCTGCCTGCATTGGGTGTTCAGTGGGGCCTACTGGGCGTGGAGCAACTGGCGTCAGGGGCTGCGGGAGCCGCGTGCATGGAGCCCATCAGGCCGGTTCCTGTCCGGTGCCACTCAGCCATGGCTAGAGACAGCTCAGGCTGTCGGGGGCTCATTGTCCCTGCCCTGGGCCCTGCTGCAGGTGCTCGTGCCCCCCAGTGCGGTGCTGGGATCTGGAGTGGTTGGCACACACACAGGGGGAGAGGCCAGGCCGCAGCTCCAGGCTCATTCCCACACAGCTGAGCTGTTAGAAGCTGCAGCCCGGCCCCCCCTCGTCCTCCCCTCTGACAGCCCCCCTGCCTCGCCTGCCCTGAGCCCCCAGGCATTTGGGTCACTCAGGGGAGGAGATTTCTGGCCATGTGGGCGAGATGCTGCTGCTCAGGGAGCCCCCGAACCTCAGCCCTACACTAACGAGGCAGCTTCGCGGGCTGGGGGGCGGGGGGCTTGGAACTGGGCCCGTGCCCGGCACCTGGCAGGGCCCGACTCCACCAGGAAGTGGGGGTGCTGCTTCAGCCGTTCTCCGCTGGTGGGGCCTTGTCCCGTGACAGTCTCTCTGCTGGGGGGGCAGCCCCTTTGATTGACAGACAATAGCTGCATCCTCGAGCTTTGAACTCTGGTGGTCCCCCCCTCCACGCCCCATAGCTGGGAATGGCCCTGAGCCCTACTGCAATGGCCATTTATCACAGCGTAGGGCAGCAAACCAGCGGCACCCCCACTCCCAGACCAGTGGCACAGCCCCCCCAATGCACATGCGTGTACACACACACACATCCTGCACCTCCCCGCCCCAGGACACGGCGCACTCACCTTGCTGGGCCCATTACCATCCCCCACCAAAAGGCTTCTCCCTGCAGGCAGCTGGAGCCAGCCCTGGGCACCGGCTTCAACCCCCTCTGGGCTCAGGGAGAAATTTCTGTTGTCAGAAGGGGGAATTGCGGTGCAAGCAAGTTTGAGAACCCCGGTGCTGGAGGTTCCCTGCTTACGCAGGGGCCCCAGGGTACCCAGCTGCTCTGGGGCCCAGAATGTGGTTAATCCCAGTGCGGACTGGCATGATTATGGGGGGGGGGGGCCAGATTAGCGGTGCTTGTGCATCCCTTACATAACCTGCCACATGGCGCGGGGGGGGGGGGGGCCTCAAGGCTCTGCTATTTGGATTCATGGAGGGGGCTAGCGCTGGGGGGGGTCCCTCGGGCCAGCACCTCATACTCGGGGCAGTGACTCGTTCTAGCAGCTCGTGGGCAGGAGGGTGCCTGTTAGCTCCCGGGGAGATTCGCGCAGTGATGCTAGGCTGGTGGGGCAGGGCTGGGTCCGGGTTTCTCCCCCAACACACAGATCCACCCGTTGTGCCAGGTGGGGCCCAGAGACCTCCCAACCCCCATGACACCTCAGATCCACCTGCTGCATGTGGGGGGAGCTCGCAGGCCCCTGCCTCCCCACAGCACTGGCTCTGCCCAGCACCCTCAGACCCTGTGCTGGGCACAAATCCAGTAGGAGCTCATGGGGATGGGCAAGGCAGCGGGTGCCAGGCAGGAGCCAGGCGATGTCCCATGGGGGGCAGCATCCCCTGGGGGGCTGGCACCGAGGGGCCGAGCAGCTCTGGTCCCCAGCCAGGCGCAGGCTGGCAACCAGATCTCCACATCCATACAAGGGCCAATCGCTCCTGGCCTAGCTGGGCACACTGCCCCAGGGAGGGGAGGATAGTCCCATCCAGCAGCAGCCAGCACCTCCCCCATGCCCACGTCCCAGCAGGCAATCAGTTTCCCTGCCAGGCAGCGTTATCAGCGGCTCAGGCCAGGCACTGAGGCTGGGTCAGTGCCGCCCTCGAGAATCCCCAGCTGTAACGGAGTGTGGGGGGACACAAGGCCCTGCACCCCCGGCTTCCTGCAACTCACCAGGACTCTCAGCCAGCCAGTAACACAGGTGGTTTATTAGACTCCAGGAACACAGACCCAGACAGGCCTTGCAGGTACAGACAACAGGACCCCCCCCCAATTAGGTCCATCTTGGGGTCCCAGGGGCACCACAGCCCCATTGGGGGTTCAGAGCCTCATCTGGGCTCCCTTCCAGTCCCCAGCCACCTCCTGAAAAACCCCCTCTCTCCCCCCCGCTGCTCCTCCCCCAGGCTTTGTTCAGCTTCCCGGGCAGAGGTGTCACCTGGCCTCTATCCCCTTCCTGGGTTCTCACGTTACCTGCGCAGGTCCCCTCCCTCCAGCCAGTCTCTCATCCCCCAGTGCAGCCTCCCACTCAGCGTTCACAGTCCAGAATAAGAACAGTCCCAGTTCGTCACACCAGCTAAGCCACAGAGTGTGTGCACAGCAGCATCCCCCTTCCCGGCCAGGCCAGGGCAGGAGCCAGGCTGACCTCCAGAGAGCATTAAACCCCACCCCCAGTGGGAATCCATCTGCCATGGGATCCCACCGGCTGCTCAGAGCCATGTTGGGAGCTGAGCTCATGGGAAGAGCTAGGGCCCCCCAAGACCTGAGTCTCCAGCGCCAGCATCCAGGAGCCAGGCAGGCTGGGGCAGGGGCCAGGCCAATGAGGGCAGGAGGGGGCGGGAGTCCAGCCCCACGTGCTCTGGAGCAGAGACCGGCCTGAGACCTGGCAGGGACAGGGTGCTCGGCAGGGGCTCCAGTGACCCCAGCTGGGGAGAGGACTCAGCTCTCCTGGGTGCAGGGCTGAAGCAGGCCCAGTCTTGATGCTCGTGGTGCCAGGTTTGTGGCCAAGGATCGGGCTGCTGAGGGGTGCAGGACTAGGGTGTGGGGCGAACGATGCCCGAGGGAATCCGCCTGCTCCCCAGAAGGCTCCAGCCACAGGCCTCAGCCATGCCGGGGCTGGGTGAGCAGGAACACAAGGCACCGGGGGATGGGAAGCAGGGAGGGATCTTTTTAACAAGTAGGGGGTGGATTTTGGCCGGTCTGGTGGAAAATCAATGGGGTAAATTCCCCTCTGGTGTAACGGTGGCATTCAGGCCCATCCTGGCTAGGTGCTGTGATGCCCGTACCGGCCTGGGCCCAGCTCGGGTGCTGCCGAGGGCCCCGTCCGCCCTGAGCCGGGCTCAAACTCTCATTACTCGAGAGGCACGACTGAGATCAGGGCCGTTGTGCCAGGCCCGGGCCAGGCCCTGCCCCAAAGCACTGGCAGCTAGGGCATGGCAGAGGGGCAGGGACTGGGCTGTCACCCAGCAGGGCAACAGGTAGAGCCCAGGTGCCCTGACCCCCAGCGGGCAGGAACCTGCTGAGCTGGCTCAGGGCAGAGCCTCCTCCAGTGGCTTAGCAGGAAAAGCCTGAAGCTCTGGAGCGCCCGGCAGGAGCCCAGCGCAGGCAGCGTCTCTGCCCAGGGCCTGGCACAGGCTGGCGGCTGGGAACTCCAAGGTGCCCAGATGCCAGCAGCCCTGCTCATGGCATGGGAGGGCAGCAGCTGCCAGAGGCACAAGGGTTAGCGTGTAACCTTGGCGATGAGGTGCAGTCGGGGACCCCCCAGTCTGCAGCAGGAACTTGTAACCTGGTTCCATTGGACAGCTGCAAATGGGGCCTGGCAAGACTGCTGGGGGGGCAAGTGGGGCAATTTGCTCCAGGCCCCAGGCCCCGCAGGGGAACCCACAAGAGTTTTTGGGGGCCCTGGAGTGGGGTCCTTCACTCACTCCGGGGGCCCCGGAAAGCTCTTGCAGGGCCTGGGCCCCTGGAGCTTCTGCTCCAGGTCTTTGGCGGCAATTTGGCGGTAGGGGGATCATTCCGCCCAGGGACCCGCCACCGAAGACCCCAGGCCCCCTGAATCCTTGGGCTGCCCTGGGGCCTGGGCCCACAGCCTAATTCTGACACAGGTCAGGGTAAAGCTGCCCAGCACCCACCTGGCAAAGTCAAGCAGAGCTGGGGCGGGATTTTATCTGTCCTGGGGCTGAACCAAGCAGGGATGGGTCCATTGTCGCCAAGCTGGCTCCAACCCTGCAGCAAACAGGGGAAAGCACTGCTCCCAGCAGAGCCCCGGCAGCCACACGCCTCCTCTCGGCTCCAGTGCTGAACTCTCGCCGAGCTCCTGGCCCTGGCCGAAGGGATTTGGCCCGAGCTCAAGCTGTCACCAGGATGGAGAGGCGGACACGGCCGAGCGGGAGAGCCGGCGCCCGGGGACAGACAGACGCCGTGATTAGCTAGATGAATGCACATGGGCCCAGCCAGAGCGCTCTGCTGAGAGACGGATGAGCACTGAGGTGACAGATACCCAGACACTGAGATCAGCTGGATGGATGGGCGTGCGGGGGACAGACAGACACTGACAGAGATTTCGCTGCCCGTTGCCAGCGGGAGCACTCGGGAGCTGGTGGACAAGGAATTGTTACATTAATTCCTTCTTCTTGCCAAAACACATTAACCCCTCTCATTAAATGCCCCCTCGGGCACCTGGCTCCAGCCCCACCCCAACTCCTCCATTCATCCTACTCACCGCAGCCTGTTCTGGCAGCAGCCCCCCGCCCTCAATGGGAGAGGAGATCTCTGTGCCAGCCCCTGCCGTGCTGCCCCCAGCCTATCACACCTCCCCCCCCCTCCCAGTGCGTGGGCTGGGCGCGGCTTGCCAGGCCAGTCTCTCGCTGCGCTCGCAGAGGCACATTGGCAGCAGGCCCGTCGTGCCCCAACCCCAAAAAGAGCTCCCCACCGATTCCCCGCCATGCAGCGAGCCACCATGCTCCTGCTCTGCCTGGCTCTCCTGGCCCACCAGGAGGCAGATGGGGATGCCCAGCTACCCCAGGACTTTCCCCTGAAACACTCGTACCAGCCGCATGAGAAACAACTGGTGAGTTCCTGTCTCCAGCCGGGCGCGGGCACGTTCTGCCGTGCCACCCCCCAGTGCCTCCCACAGGCTAAGGCATTCATCCCAGCCTGGCTGCCTGTGTCTTTGCATGCAGACACGTGCCTCCTGGTGACCCCCAGGCTCCCTCATGGCCCCAAAGGCTGAGATAGTCTGGAGACAGGCAGGGCAGCCCCAATGCAAACCCCGGGAGGAAAAGACTCTGAGAGGCCAGGTGAGACCCCATGGGGGCAGCGTCGCCCCATCACTGCCGGGTTCTTGCTGTTTCCTCTGAAGCGGCTGGTGCTGGCCAGAGTCACAGCCGGGCGGCTGTGCTTGTGCCCAGTCCCTGCGTCCCATGTGAAGAGCTGGGTGGGACAGTCTGCTGCAAAGGGGAGCATGTGGGGAGAGGAGCTGGGGAGTGAGGTTTCTGCCCCCCGACTGGCTGTGTCAGTTTCACGAGGGTTACGCCTGGAGCCCTGGACCTGGGGGTGGTGGTGGGTGGTGGTGGTGCAGGGTAATTACCTGTCACACCCGCTCCTTGAACAGAGCAGCAATTTCCAGCAGACCAGTTCCCCCAGCCTGCCCCTGGGGAGGGCTTTGCACTCACCATCCTCCTTCTCCTTGTCTCACACCGCACCCAGCTGGAGGAGCTGCAGGACGTGCTGGAGAAACTGCAGAGCAAGAGGATTTCCACCTGGAAGAAGAAATATAACCAAGTCCCCAAGGTAGTCCAGGGCTGATCCGGCCCCTTTGTTGTGGCTAAGGATCCATGTGTGTAGCTAATGCCCCAGTTGGGCTCGCCCAGCACCCAGCAGCTCTGTGCTTCCATTTCTCCGCCCACCCAGCGGAGTTTACTGCTAGTCCCTGTTCCAGGCGCAGGCCCAGGGCAGTCCCTGGCTGGGGGGACCCAGCCGTGCTCCCTGGGGATCGGTCAGTGACCAGCCGTACGCCAGCACAAGGGTTTGCTTGAGCAGCCTAGGTGCAGGGTGGGTGTGGTCGGGGGCCAGCCCGGGCCCGGCAGAGCTAGACAGGAGCATTTTGGAGCCATTCGAGTGATGGGGAAAGGTTAAGTCTTTGCCTTCCCCCTCGTTCCAAAGCCACCCCCCATCGATTTCCATGTGCATACGGGGGCCCAACGGGCCAGCTGACCCAGCGTCCTGCCTCTGACGGGCTGGTGCCAGGTGCTTCACAGGGAAGGAAGAGAACAGAGTGATTACGGAGTGATCCGTCCCATCATCCAGTCCCAGGTTCTGGCAGTTGGAGGTTTAGGGATGCCCCGGCCATGGGGCTGCATCCCTGCCCATCTTGGTGAACAGCCACTGATGGACCCAGCCCTGTGAATTCTTCTTTGACCCCAGCCATACTTTGGGGCTTCACAACATCCCCTGGTGCCTTCTTAGCTTTGTTTCAAACCCGCTGCCCAGTGATTTGGCTGGGTGACGCCTGGGAAGGGGTAAATAAACTTCCCGTGTCACGGTCCCTTCAAACCAGTCGTGACTGCAGCCCTCTGTGCTCTCCCCTCACTCGGGTCCTTTCCAAGCTGAACAGCCCCAGGCTGTTCAATGTCTCCGTGTAGGAAGCTGTTCCATCCCCTGCTCGTTGTTGCTTCTTTGCACCTTTTCATGGCCGTGGCCAGAACCTGCAGCACCCGCTCTGCCTGCCAGCCAGCCCGAGGGGGCCCTTTCGCAAGGGGGCTGCCTCCTGCAGACGCTGACTTTGCTTCCTCTCCCAGCCACACGATGCTGCTGGAAGGGCTTGGCTCTGAGCTCATGCTTCCCTCAAACAGGAGCCAGGGCAGGGCGCTGACCCCGGCTCCCGGCTCAGGGTTCACTGACCCAGCCACGCACAGCCCTGGGCTCAGCAGGAACGCTGCCCATCTGCTCCAGGGATATGGGATTCCTCTTAACACAGAGGGCCCAGCTCTCAGGGCAGCCCTGACCCTGGCACCGGGGGCAGATGCAATCCGTACTGGTACAGCTCTGGCTGATGCTGCAGCGGGACCTAGAGTCTGCTTTTGGCAATTAACCAGAGGTGCCAATGCTGGAATTGGGCCCTGTGCCCACCCAGCGAGCTGCAGGGTGGAATCCAACCCTGCCCTGCAGGGGGATCCTACTGCCCGCCGGGACCTGCTGTCGAGGGGTTACAGAGGTCCCGCTGTAACCACAGGGGGGAGCCTTGTTTCCAAGTGCTGCCTATGTGGCACAGCCCTGCCTCCCTTGTCCCCGCAGTGCTTCATCGGCCAGGCCTGCGCCGTGAAGAAGGGCGCCCGCATCGGCAGGCTGTGCGACTGCCCCCGTGGAGCCACCTGCAACTCCTTCCTCCTCAGGTGCCTGTAGCCACTGCGTGCAAGGGACCCCCAGCCGCAGATCATCCTCTCGTGCTGCTGTGTGTTGTGATTCCCGGGCGGGGTGCCAGGGCTGGCTGGCAGTGGCCACGCTGCTCAGCAGAGCCCAGAGGAAGGGGGTGGCAAGGCTGGCTGCTCCAGGAGGCTGCCGCAGGGCTAGGGTCTCCTGCTCCTCTGACCACCCACTTCCCAGAGGGGCTGCTCAGCCAAGATGGTGAAACCAGGGCCACAAGCTTTGTCTCACTTTCACTTGCTGCCTGCAGCCCCCTACTGCACCTCGCCACCCCACCCGGCTCCCCTGCCGCTTGTCCCGTTAGCCAGATGCCTCCACCTTACAGCCAAACCAAACCACTGCTTTGAAAGGTTTTTTTTTTATTGACATTCCTGGTTCTGTTCAGTTTTGTAAAAGCTTTTTAAAAAAATAAACCCCGACTGTTCGAGCTGAGCCAAGCGCAGCCACCTGCAGCCTCTTGCGACCTCAGCATGACTAGATTTGAGGGAGAGCAGAGGGGAGGACGCGAGCCAGCCTGCTGCCTGTTCTTGGGCACTGCCAGGCCTGGGTGAGGGTCTGCCCCAGAGATCCCTGGCAGCACTGGGTCCCAGGGCACCAGCTCTAGAGCCTGGCACCAAGGGTTGGTCACCTCAGCCCCACAGAGCAAGTGAGCCCAGAGCTTGGCCCCAGGGCAGCACTAAGGGACCAGAATGGGAGGACTGCAGTACCAGGGGGGAGGGAGCCGAGAGCTCTAACTCTCCCTTACAGGGAGCAGCAGGAGCTCTGCAGGCTGGGCCAGTCACACAGCAAGTGACGCCAGCTGCAGGGGGCGGTTGCGGGGTGCTCTGCTGGGAGAGGTAGGAGGGTGCTGTGCAGCAGTGCACTGGGCTGCTCTGCAGCGAGAGGGGAGCAGCTGGGCGCGTGGGAGGAGATGTCCACCCAGAGCAGTGAGACAGAAATCCCTCAGCACAAGGGCAGCCCCGGGAGACCAGCCTGCTCCCAATTAGCTGTGCAGCTGCCTGCTCCAGCGACCTACATGCTCCCCTCGCTGCCGACGGTCGGGGCACCCAAGGGAGGGTTTGGCCCGTTGCCCCTTCCATGCACCGCCGGTAACACCTGGAGACAGGCCAACTCATGGGAGGGGATGTTCAAATGGCTCCAGACCCCAGCCCTGTCCACTCCGGTTGGGGCGGGGACAAGCAGGGTCCTGAGAAGTTCCTCAACATCCCCTGTCCCCCTGCAGAGCTGCCCCCACCCTCCTGTTAGCCCAGGCAATGCAGAGAACACAGCTGGAGCTTTCATCCCCCTTGCTGTGTCTGAGGTGCAGCCGGGAGCAGGCGACACTCAGCACTTTAATCACTGTTACTCTAGTCTAGGGAGTTTAGGAGCTGGTCCCAGCCTGCGCTGGAGGGAACCCACCTGCTCGGGGCCTGGTTCCCTGCTCTTTGAAGGGGGGTAATTAGTGACAGCTGTGACATGGGCTCCCTGGCAGGCTCAGATCATTGCCCACAGGGGGCATCCAGGAGGATGGGACAGGAACACGGACCACTGAGCTCAGACTGATGCCAGAAGACAATGCCCATTACCAGCACCAGAGACACCTCCTCCATCCCTCAGCCTGCCAATCATGGGCCCTGGGCTACAGCAGCAGGGTGCAGTGTGACAAGACCGTGGTTCCCAGGAGGCTAGGCTGGCGGGGCGGGAGGTCAGCGCTGGGATGTACCCCTGGATCAAAGCCCTATGCCCATAGGACACGGCCAGGCCCCCAGCTGGGAGAGATGCTGGCTTGGCCGTGACTTGCTGCCCTAGAACTGAGGTGAGAGGGACAGGAGAGAAGCTGCTAACTGGGTGTTCCTAGGGGGGAGGGCACATTGGTGCCAGGAGGCCTGGCTGAGCTCCTCCACGCCTGCAGGAGGCACTGTGCTGGCAGGTGCAATAGCATCAGCCCAACACGGCTCCCAGGAGGGGCAGCGCCACACCGGACAGTGGCCAGACCAGCAGTTTCCTAACACAGGGATCCCGGCACCCCACAGCCAGCCACGGGGGAGCAGTTCCCTCATCCCCTGCAGGCGGCTGCATCGGGGCAGGCAGTGCCAGTCATCCAGCTAGAGGAAACATCTCCCCTCTCCTGGCCCTCATTAAAGCAGAGCCATGAGGGGTCTGCTAAGCTCAGTGAAAACAGGCTGGATCCTCATGCCTCCAAGATCAGCCATGGCATCAGCATGGAGCAGCAGGGAAGCGTGTGCCAAGATCTGGCCTGCTGCCTGGAGTCATGGGAGGGATGCACCCAGGGCAGGGAGAGGGCTGCCCGGACTCCCTCAGCAGACAAGCCAGCTGCCTGAGGGAACGGAGGACACTGCCAATGGCGTCCCTCCTTTGCCTGAGGGCTGCGCTGCCCCTTGCTGCCCCTCAGCCAGGCAGGGTCACGCTCCGCTTCAGTGGTAACTGGACTGCAAGTCCCCCATGCCCTGCGGGCCGCCCCAGCCTGGGGCCTGCAAACCAACAGCCCTCCCTCACTGCGCAGGCTGGACAGCCAGCACAGCAGGGCACTGGCCAGCCCAGAGGCTACTCCTGCATCTAGGCTCGGGGTTTACTGGCTCAGAACCTGCGTAGGGAGAGGGGCTGGGGGCTGCATTAATTCCGAGAGACGCAAGGTGGCAGCCCCCACTGGGCACAGCCCCATATCCCACCAGGAGCTGCCAGTCACAAAAGGATTGCTCAGGTGCACTGACAGCAAGAGAGAAGGAGCTAGGAAGGGATGGACCCTGGCTCTCCGCATGGCAGGTGAGATGGACAGAGGGGAATCCCGGTGCCTGGAGACCCAGCCGGCTGCTGAGTCTCCAAGGAGCAAGCAGAGCGGTGTTCGGCGTGGCTCTGAGTTGGCTGAACTGCGCTCCCAAGCGTCAGAGGGGCGCTCTGCTAGGACACAGCAGATCTCGGTCTCGGATGCCAGTATCCTCCTCCTGCAGCTCCCTGGAGCGGGAAAGGGGATTAACATCCACGCCCCAGTTCCCACACAGGACAGAGGAGGTGGGCAGCTCCAGGGCTGCTGGGAGGCCACAGATATTAAATGGACTCGATCTGCTTGAGAACTTTCTCCAGGGCCTTCCTGTCCAGCACCCTCTGGCGGCACATGACCAACAGGGCAAAGACCACAGCAACGCAGATCATGGCCCCCTCAAACTTCCAGAAGCTGTGTGCTTCCGTCACCACTGAGCGGCAGCTGCAGAGAGAGGAGAAAGTCGACAGGGCTGGGATCTGAGCGCCGCACGACCAGGCAGCCTGCGGATGCTGGGAGCTGCCTCGCTATTACAGGGGAGGCTGGCTGCAGGGGCCCATGATAGCCATGCTAGGTGCAGTCTGGCATGAAGCAGCCACACCCAGGTTGTGGCCCAGTGAGCCCTGGCCCCACACTGCGCACTGCAGGTCCCAGGGCTTGGCTTACCCTTGTACTCCTCCTTCTTGGACACGGCACAGCTAACTTGCTCGATGAAGCCAGTCGTGCTGCACTCGGGCATTGTCTTCTGCAATCAAACCAAACCCACTTTCACAACACTGCGAGGGAGGCTGTGCCATTCCCCCTGCCAGCCCTGAGGGTCTCTGCTCTGAGAGGCACAACAGCTGGTGTCCCTCACCCACCCTGAGGGATCTCTGCTTTGGACCTTCAGGCTGACCCAGGCAGGATGCCTCCCACGCAGCACTCCCCAAGCAAGGGGCCAGAGCAGGATGTAACCACCAGCAGTAGACAGCGAGCGCCCCCAGTCCCTGCTATCCAGCTGCAGGCAGTTCGTCTCCACTTACTGCTTGGAAGATCGTGCACGGGGCACAATCCTGAACAACGACAAAGTCTTCTGCTTGCCAGCACGGTGTGGCCACCAGGGGCTCACTGAGAAGAGAGGGGAGAGGTTCAGAGCCCGGTCCAGCCGCACTGGGCCTGCAGTTGGAGCGGCCGCGCTGCGGAGAGGAGGAACCACTTTGGATAGAAGGGCAGCAGACACCCAGGCAGAAGAAAGATTTTACTGTCAGCACTTGTCAGGTTTCCACTGACTGTAATAAGCTTGTGAGCGACATTGACTGAGCCCCAGCAGAGCACATGCCAGGGCGGGGCCCCCCCCCCAAGAAAAGGGTCTTTGATACTTTCTGGCCACACCTCCCCCCAGTGCTACGATGTCAGCAAGAGAGTCTGGGTCAAACCCGAAGTCAGTGTTGAGAGCCTGGAGCTCCAGGCTCTGCCCCCAGTGACACCCCCCATGCCCTGCCCATAGAACTGTCCCTCACAGAGAATGAGCATGGTCTGGAGCATGTGTCCTCATTGCAATGGGACTCTCTGCTGGGATCCTCAGTCCCACAGCGAGGCCCCAGGGATAAACCCGATCGGGGGTACCTGAGGACTTGCATTACGGCACCGCAGCCCGCAGCTCACCCCAGGGAACTCAAGTGCGGGGGCTTTATCTCCAGGAAGAGCCGTGCTCCTGCCCTGAGCCCGCAGCCAGTAAGAGCCCTGCAGGCCAGACGGGTACCAGGCCCCACAACCACGGGCACGTTAGCAGCACCAGCTCTGCCGCTCTGGCACCCACCTGAGCGCTTGGCCTCACTCGGCGCCGTCGCCTCTGCCAGCCTGCAAGGACATCGGAAAGGGGCCGATGTAGTGAAACGGGGGCTCTTGGGACCGCCCAAGGGCCCTGCCCAGCCAGGGCGCCCAGGCCGCTCTCAGCTGCCAATGCCACGGGGGCTTCGCCTGCAGCTTCACCCGTTTGCCCGGCTTAACCCTCAGCCCCTGCCCCACCTGCAGCGCCAGGCCCCAGCTCCCCACGGCCAGAGGGGGGCTCATCACTGGGTGGCACAGACTGGGGGGGCCAAGCGGGGGGCGGGGGCGCCGGGTCAGGAGGGGGGCGCCCAGCGGGAGGGGAGCGGGGGGTCGGCAGGGGGGGGGCGCCCAGCAGGCGGGCCAGGGGGGGGTCTGGGGGGGCCCAGGAGGGGGGGCCCAGCGAGGGGGGGAGGGGGGGTCAGGGCAGGGGGGGCCCAGCGGGGGGGTCGGGGCGGGGGGGCTCCCAGTGGGGAGGTCCGGGGGGGTCAGAGCGGGGTCGGGGGTGCGCCCAGCGGGGGGGTCGGGGCGGGGGGTCCCCGGGCCCCGCGCACCCGAGGCTCCAGGCCAGGCCCCGAGCGCGAGCAGGACGCAGCGCCCAGCGCGCGCGGCTCCATGGCGACGGGGGGTCCTGACCTCCCTCACCCCCCTGTAACCGCTCGCGGCGCCGCCATCTTGTCCTGCGCGCGGGCCTTCTGGGAGTGGCGGCGGCGGCGCGGGGCATGACGGGAAGGGCGCAGGCGCAGGAGATTCCAAGGGCTCGCGGGGGGCGGCCCATGGTGTGGGGATGCGTAGGGGGCGTGCCTTTGGGTTGGTGAGGGCGTGGTCTGTCTGGGGGCGGTGCTGGGTAGGGGCGTGGTCTGTCTGGGGGCGGTGCTGGGTAGGGGGCGTGGTCTGTCTGGGGGGCGGTGCTGGTAGGGGGCGTGGTCCCTGTCTGGGGCGGTGCTGGGTAGGGGGCGTGGCGGTCTGGGGGCGGTGTTGGGTAGGGGGCGGGTCTGTCTGGGGGCGGTGCTGGTAGGAGGCGTGGTCTGTCCGGGGCGGTGCTGGGTAGGGGGCGTGGTCTGGTCCGGGGGGGTGCTGGGTAGGGGGCCGGTGCTGTCTGTCTGGGGGCGTGCTGGGTAGGGGCCGGGGGCGCGGTCTATGCAGCAGCCCCCTGGAGCTGTGGAATCCGCCCCCCCATGGCTGTGGGTCTCGGCCCCTCAGGGCTGGGTGCAGCCCCCCCCCCCCCCGGCAGACCCCCCAGGACAGGCGAGCGGTTTGGCAGGGGGGGCCAGCCCCACCCACGCAGCCCCCCCAGGACAGGCGAGCGGTTTGGGGGGGCAGCCCCCCCAGGACAAGGTGAGCGGTTTGGGGGGGCAGCCCCCCCAGGACAGGCGAGCGGTTTGGCAGGGGGGGGCAGCCCCACCCACGCAGCCCCCCCAGGACAGGCGAGCGGTTTGGGGGGGGCAGCCCCCCCCAGGCAGGCCCCCCCAGGACAGGTGAGCGGTTTGGGGGGCAGCCACACCCCACGCAGCCCCCCCAGGATCAGGCGAGCGGTTTGGCGGGGGGGAAGGCCCCCCCCATGCGGCCCCCCCAGGACAGGCGAGCGGTTTGGCGGAGGGGAAGCCCCCCCCACGCAGCCCCCCCAGGACAGGCGATCGGTTTTGGGGGGCAGTCCCCCCCGCAGGCCCCCCCAGGACAGGCGAGCAGTTTGGGGGGGGCAGCCCCCTGATCCTCGCTCAGCCCAGACATGAGCCAGCCAGGCACACGGGACCCCCAGCCTGGCGCTTGCCCACAGGGTCCCCATTCCTTCCACGCGCTGGACCCCACTGCCAGGCCACGGCAGGGACAATCTGCCTCCGCGTTGCCCCATGTCCCCGGGGGACACTGCTCCGAGGGCCTGGGGGCGAGACGGGCAGGAGCCCCCCAACAGAGCACTCGCCTCAGGACCCAGGTTCTGGTCCTGGCCCTGGTCCCTGCAGGCAGCTGGCAGCTCTGGGCCAGGGCCCTTCCCACCTTGGCCCAAGCCAGCCTGCGCTGTGGGGCAAGAGCCGCTCCTGTGGGCCTGGTGCTGTGTTCTGGGGGGCGGCTCCGGTCATAGGGGGCCAGGAGTGGAGCCGGAGCCCAGGAGCTGTTACACACAGGCAGCCGGCCTCCCGGTGGGTCACGTGGCAAACACAAGGCTGAGCAGCTCGACGGCTTTTTCTCTTTCCCCACCAGAGGCTGGTTCAATGAAAGGCCTGAGCTGGCCCAGCCTGGCTCTGGGGACCAGCTGCCTTGGGGGGGGCTGGCCGGGCTGGCCAGGAGCACGAGACCCAGGACAGGAAACAAAAGGGACGCAGACGCCCATTTTCATGGGCTCAGCTGTGAGAGGCAGAACCGTGTGGCGCAGGATGTTCAATTTGCCCTTTAAGGCTCTTCGTGTTGCTGATCTCGGGGCTGCTGGCTGGCGCTGGGGGGGGCGGGGGGAGTCTTTGACAGCCCTGCACACCCAGCAGGGCAGCCCCACACCAGCCTGCCAGCCAGCCTCTGCGCTGCCCATAGCCAGTGCTGTCAAAGAAACACCCTGGAGCCGAGAGCAAAGGCACAAGCTGGGGCTTTATATGGTTAATTAAATAGCGCCAGGCGCCCGAGACACGCAGGGGGCTCTGCCGGCCCCTGGGAGCGAAGACACTGCGCCCCACGTGGGGCGTGGGGGCCCTGGGTTTTCAGACAGTCATTCCTATGTGTGATGGAGCAGCCAGCCCTATGTACAGTGTTTGCCTGGAGCCCAGGGGACCCGCAGGCTGCTTTGGGAGAAGAGATCCTGGCTTCCCAGGGCTTTGACTCAACGTGCCGCTGGGAGCACCAAGCAGAGGAACCCTGCACCCTGGCTGCAGCATGGCCAGGTCTCCCCCATCCTTCCTCTCTGCAGCCCCCCTCTTCTCCAGCTCCTCCCTCCCCCTCCAAATCAGCCTGCAGGGTGCCTCCTGCTCCTCCTCTCTCGGAGCACACGAGCAGCTAGAAGGTTGACTGGCTGTGGGAATGGCCCCTCGGAGACCCCTGCTCTGGAGTTCAGCTCTGCTAAGCCACCCGGCTCCAGGCGCAGGGAGCTGCCCAGCCCACGCTGTCACAGAGGACCAGGAGAGTGGCAGAAAGAAGAGGAGTGGCACAGTGGCGCTACGTGCTCCAGCGTGGCGCCTAGGAGGGGTGGCACCCTGGGGTGCTCCTGCGGCGTGGCTGCTGCTAGACCACGGCACATTTACTGCTGCTTTTCTTCGGAGAACTTTGTAAGTCCAGGTTTCCTTTTGGAATTTTACCCTGAAAGAGAGAGTGAACCGGTCACTGGCATCGGGGGTCAGGCTTCGCCACCAGTGGTCATTAAAGATCCCAAATTACTGTCCTGGCCATGTTCCAATGCGGGGAGTTCCCATCAGCCGTAGATACCGGAACCACACCAGCGTCCTGGCCCAGCCTGCTGTGTAGCACGGCAGTGTGATGGTTAAACAGCTTCTGCACTCCACCCCCGAGGCAGCTGCACCTCTGCCCCCAAGGAGGGATCCCTGTATAACCAGTCCCCACACCGCACCCCAGAGGCAGCTGCATCTCAGCCCCAGGGGAGTGATCCCTGTATAACCAGTTCCCATGCCCCACTCCATCTCAACGCCTCCTGCTGGAAGGGGGCCGAGCTGCGCAGGTCACCTCTAACGCGGGGGGCTCCCTAGCCCGCCTGGACCCCGCATGCTCACCAGTTTCTTGGTGGATTTCAGCAGGATGTCCTGGGCCAGGGTGTTGAAGGCCTGAGGGGAGAGGGGAGCAGGTTAGGGGAGGCCAGCCAGGGACACTGGGCTGGGGGCTGTGAGCTGGCTGGGGCAGTGAGAAACAAGAGCCTCTGGGTGAATCCTCTCCCCGCCGCCCCGCTTCCATGGGAACACATGGGGAGGACTGCCTGTGGGCCAGAGGTCCCAAGGGCGGGTCTCAGCCTCACTGGAGCCCCCCACCCAATCCATTCCAGGGATGGGCAAGAGATCTGCCTGGGGTCCTTCTACAGCCCAGATCCTGGGAGAGACCTCTCCTCCCTGCCCACGGGCACTGCACCGCCCACCACCCAGCCCCTGGCAGCACCCCTCGTGGGCCGGCCCTTCTCCCAGGCTGCCCCTAGGCAGTTAGTGCCCAGTGCAGGGGGCTGGTGGCACGACGGGGCAGGGCCCAGGGACCTCGGAGAGTCATTCTCTGGCAGGGAGCCAGGCCCCACCCCACTTACCTCCTCCACGTTGACACTGGACTTGGCACTGGTCTCAAAGAACCGGATCCCATGTTCCTTTGCAAGCTGCCAGGAGAGAAAGGGGCCTTTGAGCCAGGCACCCCCATACCCCCAAACCTCCTTCCCTCTCGCTAATGGCCGAGACCCGGCACAGCTGCTTCTCCATCCCAGGGAGACACGATCAAGGCCTCAGAGACACCCCAAGATAGGGGGTGAGATGGGAGGAGGGGGGCCTGGCCCTTGGGACTCTGCTGCATTCAGTGCCCGCTGGGGGCTGTGACCCTGTGCCCTGCTGCCCCTACCCCCAGATCCAGCCGTGAATGACAGCGGCACTCGTGCCACCGACCTGAGCCCCTCCGGTACCTTCTCTGCACGCTCCCTCTGCACCTTGCGCTTGGTCTCCATGTCACACTTGTTCCCCAGGAGGAGGCGCTCCACCCCCACAGAAGCGTTCTGGAGGAGAGAGCAGATCTGGGGGAGATCAACCCCTGGGCCCCGAGCCTGCCATCCGTCCTCACTCTGAGTCCCCCTTCAGCCATCCTCCAGGTATCCCCACCCGTCCCTCACGTCCCCAACCAGCCCCCAGTCCTGCATTCCCCACGGTCACAGCTCTGTCGGCACCTCTCACTCCAGACCCGCAGCCCCCTGCCTCCATCCGGCTCTGCCGGCGCCCCTCACTCCCGACCTGCAGCCCCCCGCCCCCCTCCAGCTCTGCCGGTGCCCCTCACTCCCGATCCATAGCCTCCCACCCCCCTCCGGCTCTGCGGGTGCCCCTCACTCCCGACCTGCAGCCCCCCCCCCCCTCCAGCTCTGACGGTGCCCCTCACTCCCGATCCATAGCCTCCCACCCCCTCCGGCTCTGCGGGTGCCCCTCACTCCCAACCTGCAGCCCCCCGCCCCCCTCCAGCTCTGACGGTGCCCCTCACTCCCGATCCATAGCCTCCCATCCCCCTTCAGCTCTGCGGGTGCCCCTCACTCCCGACCTGCAGCCCCCCGCCTCCCTCTAGCTCTGCCAGTGCCCCTCACTCCCGATCTATAGCCTCCCATCCCCCTCCGGCTCTGCGGGTGCCCCTCACTCCCGACCTGCAGCCCCCCGCCTCCCTCTAGCTCTGCCGGTGCCCCTCACTCCCGATCCATAGCCTCCCACCCCCCTCCGGCTCTGCGGGTGCCCCTCACTCCCGACCTGCAGCCCCCCACCCCCCTCCAGCTCTGACGGTGCCCCACTCCCGATCCATAGCCTCCCACCCCCCTCCGGCTCTGCGGGTGCCCCTCACTCCCGACCTGCAGCCCCCCGCCCCCCTCCAGCTCTGACGGTGCCCCTCACTCCCGATCCATAGCCTCCCATCCCCCTTCAGCTCTGCGGGTGCCCCTCACTCCCAACCTGCAGCCCCCCGCCTCCCTCTAGCTCTGCCGGTGCCCCTCACTCCCGATCTATAGCCTCCCACCCCCCTCCGGCTCTGCGGGTGCCCCTCACTCCCGACCTGCAGCCCCCCACCCCCTCCAGCTCTGACGGTGCCCCTCACTCCCGATCTATAGCCTCCCACCCCCCTCCGGCTCTGCGGGTGCCCCTCACTCCCGACCTGCAGCCCCCCGCCCCCCTCCAGCTCTGACGGTGCCCCTCACTCCCGATCCATAGCCTCCCACCCCCCTCCGGCTCTGCGGGTGCCCCTCACTCCCGACCTGCAGCCCCCCGCCCCCCTCCAGCTCTGACGGTGCCCCTCACTCCCGATCCATAGCCTCCCATCCCCTTCAGCTCTGCGGGTGCCCCTCACTCCCGACCTGCAGCCCCCCGCCTCCCTCTAGCTCTGCCAGTGCCCCTCACTCCCGATCTATAGCCTCCCATCCCCCTCCGGCTCTGCGGGTGCCCCTCACTCCCGACCTGCAGCCCCCCGCCTCCCTCTAGCTCTGCCGGTGCCCCTCACTCCCGATCCATAGCCTCCCACCCCCCCTCCGGCTCTGCGGGTGCCCCTCACTCCCGACCTGCAGCCCCCACCCCCCTCCAGCTCTGACGGTGCCCCACTCCCGATCCATAGCCTCCCACCCCCCTCCGGCTCTGCGGGTGCCCCTCACTCCCGACCTGCAGCCCCCCCGCCCCCCTCCAGCTCTGACGGTGCCCCTCACTCCCGATCCATAGCCTCCCATCCCCCTTCAGCTCTGCGGGTGCCCCTCACTCCCAACCTGCAGCCCCCCGCCTCCCTCTAGCTCTGCCGGTGCCCCTCACTCCCGATCTATAGCCTCCCACCCCCCTCCGGCTCTGCGGGTGCCCCTCACTCCCGACCTGCAGCCCCCCACCCCCCTCCAGCTCTGACGGTGCCCCTCACTCCCGATCTATAGCCTCCCACCCCCCTCCGGCTCTGCGGGTGCCCCTCACTCCCGACCTGCAGCCCCCCGCCCCCCTCCAGCTCTGACGGTGCCCCTCACTCCCGATCCATAGCCTCCCACCCCCCTCCGGCTCTGCGGGTGCCCCTCACTCCCGACCTGCAGCCCCCCGCCCCCCTCCAGCTCTGCCGGTGCCCCTCACTCCCGATCCATAGCCTCCCATCCCCCTTCAGCTCTGCGGGTGCCCCTCACTCCCGACCTGCAGCCCCCCGCCCCCCTCCAGCTCTGACGGTGCCCCTCACTCCCGACTCGCAGCCACTGCTAGCCCAGCCCTGAGCAACTTGTAACCCCACATAACAGCTCATCTGGGTGGTGACCAGGACCACAGAGTGCCCCCCCACAACCCCAACCATGACACAGCTCCCCCCGAGCCTCCCTTCCCCTCACCTCCTTGATGCTCTTCATCCAGTTCTGGATGTTCTCGAAGGATTTCTCATCTGTGATGTCGTACACGAGGATGATTCCCTGGAAGAGACACTCGCTCAGCGGGGTTGGACCCGCGGCTGGGGAGTCCGGGCTCTAGGCCCCTGTTAGCCTGGCCCTCGGCAGTGCCCGGAAGCCCCCCAGTGGCAAATGGAGCAGTTGGACTCAGCATCTCCCACCCCTATTGCCCAGGCCCCAGCTCCTCGGGCCGGCCCTCCGGAGCCCCAGGCTACCTGCACTGAGACAGACGCACTGCCCGCTCCCAGCTGCGCTGTCGGGGGGCGGGGGGGCAGGACGGGCTTCTCTGAGCCCCTACGTTCCCCTCCCTGCTTGGCAGGCGCCTGCTCCGAGGAGCACTGGGCCAGACTCCCCTCCTGGGGCTTGGCCTCGGGGTGCTCCCGCCCCACTGCCTTGGCGCGGCTGGGCCCAGCACCGTACCATGGCTCCTCGGTAATACGCCGTCGTGATGGTTTTAAACCTCTCCTGTCCTGCCGTGTCCCTGCGAGAGAGGAGGGGAAAGGGGCACTGGGGTCAGCAGCGTCTCAGGGGCCATGGGGGGAGGATTCCTGGGGCAACCACCCTGCCCTGAGGGTCCCTGGTTCTGCCTCCCCGGCTGACCCAGCCCTCGGCCCCCCTGCCCAGGCGCATGAGAGGTGCTGGTTGCTGCTCTGTGGGGTGGGGGCAGCCTGGCGACCCACACGCTGCTTCCACAGCTGCAGCAGGGCACAGCTGCCATCCATGGGGCTGCCAGGGCCTGAAGGAGCAGCCCAGCACAGGCAGGCTCCAGATTCCCCCTTCCCAGCCCCGGGGCCAAGACAGTGCCCCCCAGCCCACCCAGGCCCTGCCCCTGGCCCTGCAGGTGCTAGGCAGGGCTCTAGCTGTAGTGTGGCTGGAGGGGGGCTGGGGGCAGGAAGGAGGGAGAGGGGGTCCCACTTACCAGACCTGGAGTTTGATCTTTTTCCCCTCAATTTCCACTGTCCGGATTTTGAAGTCGATCCCTGGAACACAAGACAGATGACGCCATCAGAGACGCAAGGGGAGGGTGAAGGGGGTCCAGGGGCCCCGGCACGACCCCTATCCCGGGGCCAGGCCGACTGCAGGGCTGCTTGGTGCAGTGGCGCTGGACTGGGGTGACTGGCCTGTGGGGAGGGGGGGATGGGCCAGGCTGGGGGCTGTGCCAGGGCGGGGGGGCAGTGCCAGTCTGGGGCTCTATCCCCACTCTCCTGGCCTGCAATATTCACCCTTCCCCCAAACACGATCCAGCCCCCAGTCCCCCCCCACGCACATCTCCGGTCTCCCAGCAACAGCCTGACGCCCCAGGGAGCAAAGTCCAAGGTAGGTGCCCCCATCCCATAGTGAATAAACAGGCTGCAGGCGGGTGGGAGCGCAGAGCCCTCAGCCTCCCACAGCAGCCACTCAGGCAGACGGGCCAAGGATTCCTGGGCCATGGCATCACCCCCAACACTGTCCAGCTATTGTCTGGCTCACTGCATATGGCGGCGGGGGGGAGGGGGGGCAGACAGACAGAGCCTCTGGCACATCCTGCAGCCCCCCAGCCCAGCACTGCCAGGGACGCTGCGTGCTGGGCCGGGGGGCAGGTTCCTGCCCCGTTTCCCAGGGCGGGCAGAGGAATGACGCAGCCCCGGCCTCGCTCTCAGGCTGGCATGAGGGACCCCACATGCAGCATCCCCGGTGCAACCCCCCAGAGCACCACGGAGCAGGCTCGGGACACAGGCAGCTCCAAGCAGCCCCCACAGGGGATGAGATTTGTGGTCAGTGGGGTTCGGAGTTTCCAATGGAGATTAAAGATTGCAGCCCCTCCACCCCACTCCAGTGCGCCCTAATGACTTCCAGCCCTGCCCCTCTGCAGCCCTGCTCCCAGACATCACCCCCTGACCCCCGGCACACGGGACACGAGGGGACGAGGTGCATTTGGAGCTGTCTCCCAGGGCACAGAGCCTGCCGGAGGAGCTCTGTGGGGCTGGCAGCAAGAGGGAGACTCCCCAGAACCACAGTGGGCAGAGATTCGGGTAGTCCTGGCTGCTTCCATGCAGTGATGCTGATCTACACCAGCTGGGAGTGTCTGGCCCTCGGACCCTAGTGACGGGGGGCCTGGGGAGGGGTCTGTGGAGCCAGAAACAGGCCAACCAGGGGGCTCCTGAAGCCCTCGGGAGACGAGGCCAGTCAGGGCCAAGGGTTTGGCTCTGTCCCTGCAGCCCCCATGGGAAGCACCAGCACCCCAGGCCAGCTGCCCCCTCCCCCGGGAAGCTCTTGCCACCCGGGGGTTTGCAGACCTCACCGCTCCCGGCCAGGAGGCAGAATCTGATCGGCCCAGAGGCCCGGCTGTAGCTCGGGGTCCCCACCCGCCAGCCCGGCCTGCACAGCTCGGAGCAGGACACACATTTGTAACAGGCAGGACAAGTGGCTGCGGAGTGGAGCTGGGAACGGAGACCCTGGGGGTGGGAGGGGCCTTCCCGTCAGCAGCTGGGGCACATCCCCACCGACCCCCTGGGAAGGGGGCGGCCCAAGGACTCGGGGTGGGCTGGAGCAAACCCTCTCCCCAGTGGAATTCCCCGCCGGGAGGGTGCCTGCGTGCTGTCAGGCTGTTTACAGCTCTATGAACACCGTAGGGCTGGTGCCCTCACTTGCCCAAGGCCCAGGAAACTGTTTCACCATCTCAGGGGCAACTCCCTGTCTTGGGACAGGAGCTGCCAGCTCCGGAGGGGACCTGCAGCCCCAGTGCTGCAGCCCCCAGCCCCCATGGCCCCTTGGCTGGGGTCAAAGTCTCTGCCCCAGGATCACGAAGGCTCTCACCCCTCAGGGGTCAGAGCTGGCCCCGGGGCACAAAGGGTTACACGGTGGTGGGGTCTGATGGAGATGCTGGGTACGGTGCCCCCTGGGCTCCGGGCACTGCACACACTCACCCAGCCCTGGGGTGCAGGGGAGCACTCGCAGGGTCTTGCCCAAGGCAGCCCACTGGGTCACATGACAGAGGCACAGCAAGAACCCAGGTGTCCTGGACACGGCTTTAGTGCAGAGGGGCCAAGGCCGAGGGGCTCACCCAGAGCCTGGGCCTCCCCGCTGGGTGACCTGACCCCCGCCCTGCATCCCCAGCCAGCCCTCCCGCCCCCTCCCCATCTGACCCAGCCTTCCAGGCCTGGTGACAAAGCAACCAGACTGACTCCCTGAGAGGCATGGGGCGCAGGGTCTGGGGCACTGCCCTCCGCGGGGCCGGGCACACACATGTACACACACACATCTGTGCCATGGGGTGCAGGGTCTGGGGCACAGCCCTCCGCGGGGCAGGGCACACGCATGTACACACACACATCTGTGCCATGGGGTGCAGGATCTGGGCCACAGCCCTCCGCGGGGCAGGGCACACGCATGTACACACACACATCTGTGCCATGGGGTGCAGGATCTGGGGCACTGCCCTCCGCAGGGCAGGGCACACGCATGTACACACACACATCTGTGCCATGGGATGCAGGATCTGGGGCACTGCCCTCCGCGGGGCAGGGCACACGCATGTACACACATCTGTGCCATGGGATGCAGGATCTGGGGCACTGCCCTCTGCGGGGCAGGGCACACGCATGTACACACACCCATCTGTGCCATGGGGTGCAGGATCTGGGGCACTGTCCTCCGCGGGGCAGGGCACACGCATGTACACACACATCTGTGCCATGGGGTGCAGGATCTGGGGCACTGCCCTACACGGGGCAGGGCACACGCATGTACATGCACACACACACATCTGTCCCACAGGATACAAGGTGCAGGGCAGCGCTAGGTGTGCACATACACAAGTGCTCAATGGTGCAAGGGGCAGGGCACTAGTGAACAGGATGCCTGCAAGCAGTACGGGTGGGGGAGGCAAAGCACTGAACCAGGCCTGGGCCATCCCAGGGGCTCTCAGCTCAGACCAAGCACCCTGGCAAGTTCATACCGAGGGCGGAGGCGCCCCTCCCCCCACTCCTCTGCCCTCGCCTGCCCACCCCTGCCTGTGCTGGGGCTGGACAGAGACGGGGGGGGGCGTTATCCAGCAGGATCAGGGGTTCCAGGTTGACACTCGACCCAAGGACCAGTTCCCTGGGGGGGTTCCAGGGGGGCAGCATTCACCGATGGTAATGTAGGTGCAGGTGAAGTTGGGGGTTCCCGGGGGGGCCCCGGGGCGGGCACTCACCGATGGTGGAGATGTAGGTGCTGGTGAAGTTGGGGGTTCCCGGGGGGGTCCGGGGGGGGCACTCACCGATGGTGGAGATGTAGGTGCTGGAGAAGTTGGGGGTTCCCGGGGGGGGCCCCGGGGGGGGCACTCACCGATGGTGGAGATGTAGGTGCTGGTGAAGTTGGGGGTTCCCGGGGGGGCCCCGGGGGGGCACTCACCGATGGTGGAGATGTAGGTGCTGGTGAAGTTGGGGGTTCCCGGGGGCGGCACTCACCGATGGTGGAGATGTAGGTGCTGGTGAAGTTGGGGGTTCCCGGGGGGGCCCCGGGGGGGGGCACTCACCGATGGTGGAGATGTAGGTGCTGGTGAAGTTGGGGGTTCCCGGGGGGGCCCCGGGGGGGGCACTCACCGATGGTGGAGATGTAGGTGCTGGAGAAGTTGGGGGTTCCCGGGGGGGCCCCGGGGGCGGCACTCACCGATGGTGGAGATGTAGGTGCTGGTGAAGTTGGGGGTTCCCGGGGGGGTCCGGGGGGGGCACTCACCGATGGTGGAGATGTAGGTGCTGGAGAAGTTGGGGGTTCCCGGGGGGGTTCTGGGGGGTTCTGGGGGGGGCACTCACCGATGGTGGAGATGTAGGTGCTGGTGAAGTTGGGGGTTCCCGGGGGGGCCCCGGGGGGGCACTCACCGATGGTGGAGATGTAGGTGCTGGAGAAGTTGGGGGTTCCCGGGGGGGCCCCGGGGGGGTTCGGGGGGGGCACTCACCGATGGTGGAGATGTAGGTGCTGGAGAAGTTGGGGGTTCCCGGGGGGGCCCCGGGGGGGTTCGGGGGGGGCACTCACCGATGGTGGAGATGTAGGTGCTGGAGAAGTTGGGGGTTCCCGGGGGGCCCCGGGGGGGTTCGGGGGGGGCACTCACCGATGGTGGAGATGTAGGTGCTGGTGAAGTTGGGGGTTCCCGGGGGGACCCTGGGGGGGGCACTCACCGATGGTGGAGATGTAGGTGCTGGTGAAGTTGGGGGTTCCCGGGGGGGCCCCGGGGGGGCACTCACCGATGGTGGAGATGTAGGTGCTGGTGAAGTTGGGGGTTCCGGGGGGGGCACTCACCGATGGTGGAGATGTAGGTGCTGGTGAAGTTGGGGGTTCCCGGGGAGGCCCCGGGGGGGGCACTCACCGATGGTGGAGATGTAGGTGCTGGTGAAGTTGGGGGTTCCCGGGGGGGCCCCGGGGGGGCACTCACCGATGGTGGAGATGTAGGTGCTGGAGAAGTTGTCCTCGGCGAAGCGGATGATCAGGCAGGTTTTGCCCACCCCGCTGTCCCCGATCAGCAGCAGTTTGAAGAGGTGATCGTAGGACTTGGCCATGGCCCGGGCCGGGCCGCTCGGCTCCTGGGCAAAACTTTCCAGCAGCGGGGAAGCGCCGAGGGGCGGCGCCGGCTCTGCCTCCGCCTCCGCCTCCCGCCTGCGCCCGGCGGGCGGGGGAAGCCCCGACCCCTCCTCCTGCCGAGCCGGGGAGAACCGGCTGGGGAAGGGCCCTGGGCAGGGAGGGGTTAACTCCGGGGGCTGGCTCCAGCACAGGGCTCAGTGCGCTCCAATTTGGCTGCAGAAGCCCCCAGCTGGGCTGGCAGGGGCTGCAGGTCGGGAGTGAGGGGCACCTGCTGAGCTGTGGGGTCGGGGGTCCAGGGCTGGGCTAGCAGGGGCTGTGGGTCAGGATTGAGGGGCACCTGCTAAGCTGCGGAGGGAGACCCCAGGGCCGACCTGGCAGGAGTGAGGGGCACCCGCTGATCTGGGAGGTGGGGGGTCCAGGGCTGGGCTAGCAGGGGCTGTGGGTCAGGATTGAGGGGCACCTGCTAAGCTGCGGAGGGAGACCCCAGGGCCGACCTGGCAGGAGTGAAGGGCACCCGCTGATCTGGGGGGCGGGGGGTCCAGTGCTGGGCTAGCAGGGGCTGCGTGTCAGGATTGAGGGGTACCTGCTGAGCTAGGGGTGCAGACCCCAGGGCCGACCTGGCAGGAGTGACGGGCACCCGCTGATCTGGGGGGTGGGGGGTCTAGGACTGGGCTAGCAGGGGCTGTGGGTCAGGACTGAGGGGCACCTGCTAAGCGGGGGGGGGAGACCCCAAGGCTGGGGTAGCAGGAGGCTGCGTGTCAGGCTTGAGGGGCACCCGCTGAGCTGGGGGCGGGGGGAGCCCAGGGCTGGGATATGTTTGAGCTGAGCTGGGTTTCTCTGGAATTCCTGCTAAACAAAGTGAGGCGAGGGGCAGGTTCACTGAAGCTGTTTTGTCTAAACTCGGGCAACTCTTAGCAGGGTGGGTCCCACAGCAGGGGAGGGTCAGTCCTCCCCTCTCCCTCTTCACACACCAGACTCTTTTCTCCTTCACCGTCTCTTGCCCTAGGTCTGGGAGCGCCTCAGGCAGAACAATCCAGTTCCTCTCCCCACACTGCTCTGCAGTGGGCAAGCAGGAGCCCTCAAGTCACTGCAGGCCAGGACTAGGATTGGGCTGAGGCATCAGCAGGTCTCTGTGTTTGTGTGGAGCCCGGGACTGGGTGAGCAGCAGGGGCAGGCTGTGGGTGGGGACTGAGGGGCCTCTCAGGGCTGTTAACTTACAGGGAGCCCAAGCCTGAAGGAGCAGAGGGGCTGTGGGACCGAGGGACACTGGCAGAACTGAGTGGGGACTTGGCTAGGATAGCAGGGGGCTGCAGGCCAGGAGTGACGACCACAGGCTGAGCGGGCGGTGGGGATGGGGGACCCAGGCAAGGATAGTAGGAACTGCATATCAGGGCTGAGGGGCATTGGCAGAGCTGAGGGGGGACTCGGCTAGGATAGCAGGGGGCTGCAGGCCAGGAGTGACGACCACAGGCTGAGCGGGCGGGGGGGATGGGGCACCCAGGCAAGGATAGTAGGAACTGCATATCAGGGCTGAGGGGCATTGGCAGAACTGAGTGGGGACTTGGCTAGGATAGCAGGGGGCTGCAGGCCAGGAGTGACGACCACAGGCTGAGCGGGCGGTGGGGATGGGGGACCCAGGCAAGGATAGTAGGAACTGCATATCAGGGCTGAGGGGCATTGGCAGAGCTGAGTGGGGACTCGGCTAGGATAGCAGGGGGCTGCAGGCCAGGAGTGACGACCACAGGCTGAGCGGGCGGGGGCGATGGGGCACCCAGGCAAGGATAGTAGGAACTGCATATCAGGGCTGAGGGGCATTGGCAGAGCTGAGGGGGGCCACTGTGCTGCAGACATGCTCCAAAAACTTCCTGGCATTAATTCATGGCGTGACCAGTGTCCCTGGGTCACCACCACGGTTTGCTGACACCACATAATTCCTAATCCTGCCGCTCATCCCTTTCTCTGAGTCATCAGAAAGATCCTGGGCAAAACTTTCCTGCAGCCGGGAAGCACCAAGGGGTGACTTTTTCTCCCGGGATGTGCAGGAAGGAAGCGGCAGAAAGGCCTCTGTGCATTCCACTCGCTGGCACTCTGCCCTCCGGAGACCAAACCACAGGACACCTCGCTCTTGGCCTGCTGCTGTTCCCTCTCTGCCCTGGGTGTCTGCAAACCTCTCTCAGGCCGGAGTCCAGGTTTCAAGGCAGAGCCATAACTAGTATTTTTGCGCCCGAGGCAAGAATATAAAATTGCACCCTCCCCCAAGGCTGGCTCTTCGGTGGCGGGTCCCTCAGGCCCTCGGAGGGAAGGGCCTGCCGCCGAAGAATGAATGAAGGGGCGGTGGTAGAGCCTGTGATTTTTGGGGGGCCAACTCACAATTTGTGACTGCTTGGGCTGGTAATGTTGCTTCCAAGATGGTCTTTGGTTCCATCCAGTTCCAGTCAAAGAGAGGAGGGAGGTGCTGGATATCAGCCGTGGCCACTAGGGATCAGCATGTGTCCTGAGAATGCGGGGAGTTCAGGCTTGCAGGATAGGATCGGGGTGGCAGGTTTGTAGACATTTTGGTGGTGTGCAGAACCCATCCCCCACCCAAACTCCGCCCCCCACCCGCCCAAGGCTCTGGGAGGGAGTTTGGGTGAGGGAGGAGGTCTGGGGTGCAGGCCCTAGGCTGGGGCAGGGGATTGGGGTGCAGGCTCTGGGAGGGAGTTTGGGGATGGGAGGGGTGCAGAGAGATGGGGTGCAGGAGTGAGGGCTGTGGGTTGTGGCTGCAGATGAGGGGTTTGGAGTGTGGGAGGGGCTCAGGGCAAGAGTAGGTGTGTGGGGATGAAGGCTCTGGCTTGGGCTGGGGATAAGGTGTTTGGGCTGCTGGAGGGGCTTAGGGCTGGGGCAGAGGGTTGGGATGTGGGGGTTCTGGCTGGGGCTGGGGATAAGGTGTTTGGGGTGCTGGAGGGGTTCAGGGCTCAGGCAGAGGGTTGGGATGTGGGGGTTCTGGCTGGGGATAAGGTGTTTGGGGTGCTGGAGGGGCTCAGGGCTCAGGCAGAGGGTTGGGTGTGGGGGATGAGGACTCTGGCTGGGGCTGGGGATAAGGTGTTTGGGGTGCTGGAGGGGTTCAGGGCTCAGGCAAAGGGTTGGGATGTGGGGGTTCTGGCTGGGGATAAGGTGTTTGGGGTGCTGGAGGGGCTTAGGGCTGGGGCAGAGGGTTGGGGTGTGGGGGTTCTGGCTGGGATTGGGAATAAGGTGTTCGGGGTGCTGGAGGGGCTCAGGGCTCAGGCAGAGGGTTGGGTGTGGGGGATGAGGACTCTGGCTGGGGCTGGGGATAAGGTGTTTGGGGTGCTGGAGGGGCTTAGGGCTGGGGCAGAGGGTTGGGGTGTGGGGGTTCTGGCTGGGATTGGGGATAAGGTGTTTGGGGTGCTGGAGGGGCTTAGGGCTGGGGCAAAGGGTTGGGGTGTGGGGGTTCTAGCTGGGGCTGGGGATAAGGTGTTTGGGGTGCTGGAGGGGCTTAGGGCTGGGGCAGAGGGTTGGGTGTGGGGGATGAGGACTCTGGCTGGGGCTGGGGATAAGGTGTTTGGGGTGCTGGAGGGCCTCAGGGCTCAGGCAGAGGGTTGGGATGTGGGGGTTCTGGCTGGGGCTGGGGATAAGGTGTTTGGGGTGCTGGAGGGGCTTAGGGCTGGGGCAGAGGGTTGGGTGTGGGGGATGAGGACTCTGGCTGGGGCTGGGGATAAGGTGTTTGGGGTGCTGGAGGGCCTCAGGGCTCAGGCAGAGGGTTGGGATGTGGGGGTTCTGGCTGGGGATAAGGTGTTTGGGGTGCTGGAGGGGTTCAGGGCTCAGGCAGAGGGTTGGGGTGTGGGGGTTCTGGCTGGGATTGGGGATAAGGTGTTTGGGGTGCTGGAGGGGTTCAGGGCTCAGGCAGAGGGTTGGGTGTGGGGGATGAGGACTCTGGCTGGGGCTGGGGATAAGGTGTTTGGGGTGCTGGAGGGGCTTAGGGCTGGGGCAGAGGGTTGGGGTGTGGGGGTTCTGGCTGGGGCTGGGGATAAGTTGTTTGGGGTGCTGGAGGGGCTTAGGGCTGGGGCAAAGGGTTGGGGTGTGGGGGTTCTGGCTGGGATTGGGGATAAGGTGTTTAGGGTGCTGGAGGGGCTCAAGGTTCAGGCAGAGGGTTGAAGGTGAGGTGGGGGGGTGAAAGCTCTGACTGGGGGTGTGGGCTCTGGGGTGGGGCAGGGCTGGGGATGAGTTTGGGGTGCAGGCAGGCTGCTCCAGGACTCCCCCCAGCCCTTTCCTGCCGGCAGCAGTGCGTTCTGGAGGAGGAACCCCCCATTCCTGCCCCCCCAGCAGCACGCTCACCCCCACCATAGTCACTGCGTGTGCTCCTAGGGCCCCTCTCAGCTCCAGGAATCTCCCTCCCCTCCCCATGGTGGGTGCCGTGGGGCGCTGCGTGCGCCTGCTCCCCCTGCTGTAGCCCCTGACAGTAGCTTCACTGGGGGTGGGGGATGGGGCTGCCTCCTTGCCCAGCGTGGGGCAGGAGTGGTGTCTGCAGGCGGGGGGGTGGTGCTGCTGGAGGGTCCCATTGGAAAATGAAAGGGTCTGAGGTGGAAGGGCAGGCTCAGAGTCAGTCTGCCCTGGCAGTGAGATGGGGCACAAGGACCCCGCGGCAGCAGTTGCTGCAGGGGAAAGACAAGGACTCTCTGCTCCTGGACCGGGGAAAGGGGGTGGGCCGGGGGGGAAAGCAAGTCACAGCCAGGAGACACTGGGGGGAAGCGCGGGGGGGGGGGATCACCTGGGTTATAAATATCTCCATGCCAGTGGCTTTTTTCTCTCTCTCCACCTCTTTCTGCCCCCCCCCCCCCCCCCCCGGCTTTGTGTGTCTGAGGCAAGTGCCTCCCTCGCCTCGCCCTTGTTACGGCGCTGTTCCAAGGGGAGCAAGAAATCCAGCTGTGCGGGGCCACCCCATGCCCGTGGCCCTGTAGGCTTCCAGCTGCAGAGGAGCCCCGCGCTGCTGGAGATTAGAGAGCAGGGCCTTCGAGGCCTTTCGAGAGCCCTCGCAGGCTCGCCGAAGTGCCCTGCCCTGCCCGGTCTCGGGCTTGCCCTGCCGATGGGCACACGTCCACGCTTGCATTGATGTCGGTCCCGTTCGCACGGGAGGATCCCCAAGCCCCGTGCGGCCTGGCTGCACAGGGGCCACGTGGCAGCAGGCGCGTGGGGCGGGGCGGGGCGCGACGGAGGAGCCGGTCTCCAGGCCAGGCCCTGGCAGGAGTTTGGGGGGTGACAGCGATTCACAAATTTGGGGCTCATCAGTCTCTGTGGGGCATGTTCCCACCAGCCCGGCACACTATGATGTCATCGTCCCTGGGCCCTCAAATGACGTCACCCGGTGCTGAGCCACATCAGCGCCTGGTCGTGTCACTTCCTGCCGTCACCATGGCACCCACGGTGATGTCATGCAGGCCTGTGGGGTGGGCGGACCTGTGGAACGCGACCAATCGGGGGAGACCCCAGCAGCGGGCTTGTGGGGGAGGGAGCTCAGGGCTCATCCCATGGGCCTGGGTCCCCACGGACCTTCCCCAGGTGGCGTCATTTCCTCAGCCCCTTGAGAAGAGACTGACCCTCCTGACATGGCGGCTACTTCCGACTACATCTTTTCTCCTGGCTGAAGGCAAAGACCTTTACAACATGGCGGCGCGCCGTTGGCGTGAACGCCCTTCTCAAAATGGCGACACCTCCCGACTGTTCATTGGGCTGCAGTTTCGACCTTTCCAATATGGCATCAGAGCCCTGCCAAGCGCTCACTTCCGCCCGTGTGAGGAACCCCGGAGCGGATATATCGGCCCCGGCTTCCGGTCTCGCTCCTTTTCGGCTGCGGCTGCCTCCACGTGAAGATGCCTGTGAGTGCGGCCCGCGGGGGGCCGGGCCTGGCGCGTCCCCCTCGCCCAGAGCGGTCCCGCTCCGCCGCCCGGGGCCGGGCTCTGGGAGGGGGCGGCCCAGGTAGCGGGGGCCGGAGCCGGAGCCGGGCCCGCAGCGGGAAGATGGCGGTGGGGGAGGGAGAAGAAGGGACCAAGATGGCGGCTGGGGGGCGCCCCACGGGGGAGGTGCGGGAGGGGCTCCCCGGGCCGGCCTAACGCGCTCTGCTTGGCTTGCAGCTGGCGAAAGACCTGCTGCATCCCTCCCCCGAGGAGGAGAAGCGGAAACACAAGAAGAAGCGTCTGGTCCAGAGTCCGAACTCCTATTTCATGGATGTGAAGTGTCCAGGTGAGGCCCTGGCCCCCCAGCTGGTCCTTACCTGGAGCCGGTGTGGGGCGGGGCCCTTGGGCGCACGGGAACGGGCTCGCCCCCGGCTGTGAGCAGTCCTGCTTAGCTCCCTAGCCAGGAGGCTGAAGGTAACCTGGTAGCCCCTGTAGTCAACACTGACCGTGAGCACGTAAGACTTGGTGGCGGTAGAAGTTGTCCTACTCTGGCATCCAACTGAGCTCGCCCCTGTGCGGAATTGTAAGGAATGCTTATCTCGGTAGAGCTGGCCAGGGGCTAGAGCGGGAAACGCAGGCCAAATCCAGACTGCTAGCTGCTTTTGAAGGGTCCTAGAATCTTACCTTTTCTATGTTTTCTCTACAGTCTGGACCTTGATTATACTTTGACCAAGAAATTTGGACCTTGACACAAAAATAGACTACTGTTGGACTAGATCCAGTGCAGAAGGCCCTTCATGTGCCCTGGCTAGTCCCCTGCCATGGGGATGCCCTGGGATTATCTTGTCTTTCAGTTTAATTGTCTGATGTTAGCTGAATTCATTATTGTAGCTCATGGACAACTGGTTTTTTTTTCCCTGAGACCCAGGGACAGGGGTTCTGCAGTCTGCTGTAACTACCTGTAAAATGCAAGCTTAAAACGTTTGCTTTTGAGAACCCTTTAAATCCCCATTATGGCCAGAACAATGAATATTTTTCACTGTTGCCTTTAGCCCTCTTCTCTTTCTCCAGCAGATTAAAGTTTAGCTTGCTTGCTGAAAATGTCAAAACCTCTCTCCAGTAACATGCCAGCTTTGTCATTGCTCCAGCAGTGGAAATAACCCTGCCTCAGTTCTTTTGTAGAATATGCTCACCTCAAACTTGTGCTTTGTTCCAGGTTGCTATAAAATCACCACTGTATTCAGCCATGCTCAGACTGTAGTACTGTGTGTTGGCTGCTCAACTGTGCTGTGCCAGCCCACTGGAGGAAAGGCAAGGCTTACAGAAGGTAAACAGCAATTTGTACTTTAAAAAAGCCAGCCAGCCACTATATTGTTTTACTGTTTTGTCTTGCTCTTGTTTTACTTGAACTATAGATTCCTCAGGGCAGGAAGTGTATATCTTGGTTCTTAATGCATTGTACACCTCTGTGTTATAATACCCCAATACAAAATTTTACTTTGAGGGGCACTTAGAAGAGTCTAAGATTGTTCAGTATGTGTGAAGTACTTGCAGAGAGCGGGTTTGCTAAGTATAATGAAATGCCTTTTAAGTGACCAGCAACAATTAGTCTCCAAGAGCAGTTGGCAGGATAGAACTACTAGAAACCTTGGGGATTCTTGAAGAATGCTTAGGGTGGATGGCTATTTACTGGTGGTCCTCACAGGGTCATTGGGAATATACTTAACTATCTGTTGGCCTTCATGGTTATGAGCCACGCCTGGACTATTTGAGCTAGTTCCATGTTCTGTTGGCTCGTTTTACTTCTACAATGATGGATCTGACCTCGATTTTGGAGCTGTTGATTCTGAGGATTTCAAACTCTCCCAGTGGCCGAGTCCTTGTTGAGCTATGAGAATACAGTCCGCCTCCCTCAAAACCCCTAGAGGCTTTGTGGTGCTGGCACCATCCTGTGGACTGGGCACAATTCATGATAGTCAAAGGAGTAAATGACCCAACCATCCCTCCCACAGGCTGGTACTGTGCTTGGGATTTCTTACTGTTCTTTCCTAATCTAGGATGCTCCTTCAGACGAAAGCAGCACTAAATGAAAGTGTCTGAGATGGGGGAGACTACCTGCGCAGTTGGCTGCACAGACAAATATAGATGGCTCAAGAGCATGGGATTCGGCCACAGAGCAACATTGTCAAGATGTGAACAGAAGGCTTTAAAGATGTCTCTAGAATGTGAGGGGAGAACATGACTTCCATACTGTCCCTGTAGCCTCACCCACCTGACTGTCAATAAATTTTGGATAAAATACAGCTTAGTCTGTTAACTTGATACTCGCATAGTGCTTTTTTGGGTGATGACAGCAAAACTGTTCAACAGGAGTGAAAACACTTTCTGGGCTGAGTTTGACTCTGCCCTGCTTGTAATTGCCACAGGTGCTAAGTCTATGAGTCTGACTCTTAGCAGGGCAAGAATATGGATATGCAGTGAGCCCCTGTTCACCTTGGAGTGAAACTAGTTATGCTCTAATCCCTCCCTCTCCTCAGCTGTCAGCATAATCTGACCATTCTTAAAATGGAAGGTTCAACCACTGTGAATCCTGACTTTGCCCTGCTGACAGCACAGGCTTCTGCAAGTGACTCCCAGATATTCCTCCAACCACAGTAAAGTACCTTGTTACCCTTTCAGTGCTCTGATCGGATACTCTACCTCTACAGGCAGGCACAAGCCTGCTGTATCATACATTACTGGCCTGAAAAAGGTCTAAAAGTCAAACTGCTGGGTGGCTTCTGGACTTTATTCTGGCCCAAATCATGAGGGAGTTTTCTTGTTGCAGGATCTACCTGATCATTTAAAGTAGAATGGCACAAACTATTGTCTTTGGCAACTTGGTAGTGAGCGCCTGTTCAGTACCCATCACTGTGGCCAGAAGAGTCTAAAGTCAGACTATCAGAGGGTAGCCATGTTAGTCTGGATCTGTAAAAGCAGCAAAGAATCCTGTGGCACCTTATAGACTAACAGACGTTTTGGAGCATGAGCTTTCGTGGGCGAATACCCACTTCGTCAGATGCATGGGACATGCATCTGACGAAGTGGGTATTCGCCCACGAAAGCTCATGCTCCAAAACCTCTGTTAGTCTATAAGGTGCCACAGGATTCTTTGCTGCTTTTAGAGTCAGACTGTCCCAGAGAACCACGAAGGTGCTGTGACTTCCAGTTACAGGAGTTGGGACTACACCTAACATCACGCTTCACTAGACGTTTATTGTTGTACAAGTAGGTACTGCTTTCAAATGTGCCTTCTTCGTACACTCCAAAGCCATAGCTGTGTCCTGTTTCTTGCACTGTGTTGCTGAGTACCAACAGGAGGATATGAATACCCTAAGTGTAGGGGGAAAAGGTTATTCAGATCAATACTGGACTGCTTGGATATTCCTAGGACACAGGAACAAAAAGGACAGGCTTTTACGTAAGACAGCTGCTGCCATCTAACCTTGCAATTTATAGAAAACAGTTCTTAAGACTTCAAGCCCTTTCTTGTAGCCGAGACAAGGTGGGGGAGGTAATATCTTGTGTTCTTGTCACCAGCAAATGATTACCTCACCCATCTTCTCTCACTATCCTGGGACCAACACAGCTACACCAGAAGTACCTGATCGCTGCTAGGGGAATTCAGATTCACTTTTCCAGGCTGGCTATTCTGCCTCCGGAGAAGTGAGCTTGGGAAGTGAGCAATGAGAAGCTGGGAAAGGGAGTAAACAGGGTGAGAGACTCTGTCCTATCTTATATAGCTGTTCCAATCAATTACATACATCTCGTTACACAGGTTTCCAGCTTACCTGTCTGAGGTGTAGCTGAGGTAGGAACATAGACAATAGGTACAGTCTGCACTCTGGTCAGAAAGGCATTGTATGCTGCAAAAATAACCAATCATGTAATATCAGTGGAGCAGGTGTGAAGATAGTCTCATTATGCTAAAGGCTTGTGTACAAGGTTACAGCAGTTTAATTTAAGGTGTGATTTTAAACCAACACAAAGCTGCATGGCCATTTTGAAGTCGTAAGGATTATTTATACAAGGAACTAAAGCTGCTATTCCTGAATGATAGTGGGGGGCGCTAAGATGCTCTAATTTATGTGTTGACATCACACTCATTGATTTGCTTTAACTCAGTGTTCTACAGAGAGATGTGCTGTTTAGCTTGTCCAGTACTATGGGTTTAAGACAGTGCAATAAGCCATGCAAACAAGCATGAATTTTTCCACAAGTTTAACTAAACCAATGCAACTTTGTCTAAAGGCCAAACTGGCAAATAAGATATTCCCACAAAAAACATTTTCACAGCTTGTGTAGGTCAAAACCCTATAATGAAGTCTGCACCCTACCATTTATGCAGGTTTGTGAAGGAGGAAGAGAAGGTGCATTTTGGCACTAATTGTGTAGCACAGGGTACCAAAATCAATATGTGAAACTGGCAGAAATGTTGCACTATTTAGATACCATCATAAGTAACTGTAAATAAACAATCTATTAAAGATTAAATCAGTAGTGCTCAAAAGGTACTCCTGTTGGAGCCAATCTCTATCCCCAGAAGAGAGAGAGCGTAAATAGTGACAGGGCAAGTTTCCACCATACTGCCCTTTGCCAACATACCTCAGCCCTGCTCCAGAGTGACCATGCCTAGAGAAGAGAGAGGAATTTGACTTTCCCCTGGAGGGAAGCCAATCCTTTAGGAACTGACTCATTTCATGTAGGCCACTGAGCCTGCTACTGGCTTTTGGTTTATTTCAGGCTTAGAGTAGAAGAATCAAGCTCTGGCAGTGAAAGGCTTCATGTATATCCCAGTGCAAAGAACTCGCATTGCTTTTTTCCACTTAAAGTTTACCGAAGGTGATTTTTCATACCAGGAGGACAGTTTAATTTGACCAATAGGGGCCTGCCACTGCCTCTGTGTATAACATGTCCTAGCAGCCTGAACTACAGGTTGCGACTGCAGGAGCAGAAACTCAGCCTGTTATCCTTCAGAGGCAGATTCACTAAGTTACATGACATTTATTATGGGTGGGTGGGTTTTTTCCTCCTGAGATTTTATAAACTGAGGGCCTGTCTGCTTTATATTGTCATTAAAGATAGTAGGTTACTTACCTACGTATCTTTCTTACTGGCCAAAATGCCCTTTCCTCACTGGTGGATGCTAGTTGTCTACATGAAAAGTGGCTGCATCCCTGTATAGCAGTATGTATACAGGTTCTTGAAAGGTGTTACAGAAATAGGACAAACACCAGGATGATCTCTGGGGGTTAAACCTTTGTGTGCTAGGTTGTGTTTTATTTCAGAAAATGGTCTGAAATGTGGTTGGCTGTGGTGTGTACGGTTTTGGTTTTTAAATCAAGGTGCTTGTAATTTTCAAACACTCAAAACAGTGTTGCACTCTTAAAAATATACACAAAGTATAACAGACAAATGATTGTATTCAAAGACTGAGTGAACACACAGGTAAAGCTGCCTGTTTAACTGCAAACCTCTTGTGTTGTCACTTACTGAGAAAGATTACAGCTGTTGATGCTAGAACAGCAAAGAGGGTGAAGAGAAGGATCTGGTAAGAGCCCATAAGCTGTTGGACAATTCCTGCTTCATTGCACTGACCTAACATTTTCCAGAAAAGTGAGGTAATATTTAGTCTTGCATGTAGGCAACTGCTAGTTTCTGTAATAAATGATGACACTGTAGAGACAGGCATCTAACCCCTCTGCTGCTTTGTTGCAAAAACTAACTTAAATATTAAATAAGCGGTTTCAGAATCATTAACCCTTTCAATAGGAATGTGGCACTGAAGCCTTGAGGAATGAAGTTCTCTCCCTAGACCAGGTGCAGCACGACCAGGTGCAGTGAAAGTTTCCTGGCTCAGGCCCTGTCAAAGTGCCTCACTAGATGTTGGAGGGACCACCTCATGGACTAAGGACAATTCAGTCTCCCGATTCTATCGGAGACTCCCTTTTCACTAGGAAATAGAACTAGACCACCAACTCGTGTAATGTAGACGACTAAATAAAATCAGATGGAAACCGCTTTGTGTCATTATTAACCTGCTGCTCCCTACAACTCGTCTTCCCACCCACATCACATTCAGCTGTTCACACCGAGGGAGTAAGCATCTTCCTTGCGATCCCACTTAGTCTTTGCAGTGAAATGAACAAAAGAGGGCCCCCTTGTTACTGAGTTAGCATTCAGAAGGACTGACCTTGGGTACTTAACTCCCACTAGGGTCAATGAGAGTTACGATACCACACAGGTTCAGGCCTAGACACAGTAAGGAAGACTCTTGTTTCCCTTTTTTGTAAGAGGAAAGCAGTCTGGAATGGTAAAGAATTAGGATCCAGGAACTAGCAAACCACTTTGATGGCAGTATTGAAACTTCTCATGCAAATAAGACCAGCTGATACTTACTTAACAGATGCTGCCCTGCCAGAACTCTCACGGCTATGGTAACTCTTTGGCCTGTAAGAATACAAGAGACATTGATAAAGATGGGGGTTGCCATCTGGTGGAGAGATGTGAGATTGACCACACTAACTGGGTAGGAGACAAGTCCAGGCATGCTGGGCAAATGTTCAGGCTGCCTCACTATTATCACAGGAGAGTTGGGATGGACCTTTGAAAACAGACAAAAAGCAGTTACTGAAAAGGTAAACAAAAACAGTACAAGCCAGGTTTGTATAGTACTAGGGTTCTACCAAATTCACAGTCCATTTCGGTCAATTTCATGGTTATAGGATTTTTAAAATCATTTTCATGATTTCAGCTATTTAAAGCTAAAATTTCTTAGTGGTGTAATTTCAGGGGTCTTGACCCAAAAAGGAGTTGGGGGTTGAAAGGTTATTGTGCGGAGGGTTGATGTACTGCTATTGGCGGCGGCTGCCTTCAGAGCTGGGCAGCTGGAGAGCGGCGACTGCTGGCCAGGATCCCAGCTCTGAAGGCAGAGCCCGTGCCAGCAGTGGCGCAGAAGTAAGGATGGCACAGTATGGTATTGCTACCCTTACTTCCGCACTGCTGACTGCAGAGCTGAGCCCTCAGTCAGCAGCTGCCACTCTCCAGCCACCCAGCGCTGAAGGCAGCAGCGCAGAAGTAAGGGTGACATGATATGGTATTGCCACACTTACTTCTGCAATGCTGCTGGTGGGATGCTGCCTTCAGAGCTGGGTGCCCGACCAACAACCACCGCTCTCCGGCCACCCAGCTCTGAAGGCAGCACAGAAGTAAGGATGGCAATACTGCAACCTCCTTAAAATAACCTTGTGACCCTCTTGCAACTCCCTTTTGGGCCAGGACTCCCAATTTGAGAAATGGTCTCCCCTGTGAAATTTGTGTGCTTTTACCCTATACTATACAGAAGACCAGATTTCACGGTCCGTGACATTTTTTTTCATGGCCATGAATTTGGTAGGACCCTAAATATTACACACCCAAACACAGAATAGTGAGGTTATTTACAACAGTGCAGTAGTGATAACAAGTATTCTTGTAAATACCATCATTTGCAGTGGGTAGCAGAATACTGGATGTGCAGCAGCTGATACTTCCAGAAATGGCCTGGGCCTGCTGGCATGACCTTGCACACAAAGTGTGCACAAGGTTATGCGGCATGGGAGGTGCCATTTTGAAGACTGCCCTGCCCTGCCCTGGCAGGTGTGACAATGTGCGAGGTCACTCCAGTGGGGGAGGAGTGGCACGCTCTTCATTATGACATCCGGTTTTCTTTCAGTATCAGACAGGCGACAAACCACCCCAAAAGAGGATTGTCCAACGGCCTGCCTAGCAGTGGGGTTATTGTAACTTAGGTTCTCCCTTGTCTACCTGTCCACCATTTCTCCCCCCCCGATATAAAAGAGCGGGAGTGCTCAAGTACTGTAAAAAAACACCACTGTTTCTTAACACAGAAGTAACTCAATCATTTCTTGAAGAATCTCCCACAAGGGACTGCTCAGATTGCACCTAGTATACTGGGATCAGATTTTACCTACAGATACATCCTAAACAGAAGGAAGAAAGGTATGCATATGCCCCAGGAATGGAGGGGCAGAGAGCTTTCTATGTACCTCCAGTTTTTCTAACACTTTCTCAGCTCCGACCACTCTGATCTTGCCATTTAGTTGTTTGCTGCTAAAAACCAATTCAGACTGGTTGAGGTAAAATGCAGGGAGGAAGGGAACCAGGATTCTTTGCATTCCATCCTTGCTTTGTTCACTGAAGAGACAGACCATCACATATACAGAGACCTCAGCAAAACTCAAAGCCAGCAGGACTTCATCAGACTGGGGTTTCGCAGTGATTAGGCAGGCATAGAGACCTGAATTCAAGATGGCGAAAAGCAAAGAACAAACATTCAGAGGCCTCAGGTTTGATTGTTTTTAATACATCAGCCATCTATCACCGGAAAACTACAGACAGTGAGGGGAAAGGAGAATTCACTATGCATATTCTTACCCAATGCTAAAAATGATTAAAGGTCTTGAGAACATGACCTATGAAGGAAGGCTGAAGGAATTGGGTTTGTTTAGTCTGGAAAAGAGAAGACTGAGAGGGGACATGATAGCAGTTTTCAGGTATCTAAAAGGGTGTCATCAGGAGGAGGGAGAAAACTTGTTCACCTTAGCCTCCAATGATCGAACAAGAAGCAATTGGCTTAAACTGCAGCAAGGGAGATTTAGATTGGACATTAGGAAAAAGTTTCTAACTGTCAGGGTAGTTAAACACTGGAATAGATTGCCTAGGGAAGTTGTGGAATCTCCATCTCTGGAGATATTTAAGAGTAGGTTAGATAAATGTCTATCAGGGATGGTCTAGACAATATTTGGTCCTGCCATGAGGGCAGGGGACTGGACTCGATGACCTCTCGAGGTCCCTTCCAGTCCTAGAGTCTATGAATGTTTGTGAAACCACCATGTTCTCAATCCGTGGAGAAATGGGAATTTTGTGGGGAAAAAAAAAAAATCATCAAAAATGAAAAATCCCCCAAATCCCTGGTCCTGTCCCTGGAAAGGGGCCAGCGTGCCTACCTTTTTCAATGCTGAAGTGTGCCCGGACACGAAAGACTTTACTTGCTGGAATATCCAGCACTGTGCTGCTGAACTCAACTTGGCATAGCAGGTGAGACGCTGGGCGAAGCAGACTGGTGACTGCATAAAGCTGACTAGGGCTGCATGGGCCTAGAAGAGAGAACAGGAAGAATGAATGAGCTAGTATGATCACAATGGGTCCTTTTCAAGCCCAGGCGATGGAGCTTTCTCTGGTGGCTAGACCATCTGAGAGACCAGTCTATCATTCCATCCAACCTACACTTCCCAGACAGAAGAGTCTTTCCCAGTAGGTCACTGACACCTACCATCATTTCAACGGCAAAGTACAAAGCTGAATTTGAAACAGACAACATGTTTTTCTTACTTAAAAACTAGGGCTTGGAAGTTTTTATTGACAGCATAAGAATAGGCCTTGTCCTTTTTTAATCCATTATGGTGCCAATTCCATTCACTGACATCTGAACTGCACTTGGAGGGAAAGTAAGCCAGACAAGGCCTACATTAAAAGGATATCCTATTTTACATGAGAAAATATCCCTGATTTTGAGATTCTTCAACGGACACATAGGATGTACTATGTACTAGTAATCTGTAGTCTAGCCATTGTAAAGGTTGAGCTGTAGTTTCATCTCGTTTTAGGGTTATAAAGCCTGCATGGTTTATACTGACTTTGAATAAAGTGCAAGAAGACCAGTTTATAAATTGCTTTTTACCTGCAATTCAGTTTCAAATATGAGGGCTCCTACAGAATAAATACACTTGCTCTCCCATAGAACAAAGACTAGAACCACCCCATTAACTGCAGCAGTTCAGTAGTTTAGGCCACGCTGGAGGAATTTAGAAGAAGCCAGCAGTAACAAGTCTTACCTCTGAGGCTTGTTCCTGCACTGCCTGTGGCAACAAAAACCCAGACTTCAGAAGAGTTAGGAGTATTGGTTAGGTAACTTTTGGGACCAAGATGGAGGCTTAATCTTGATGAACCATTGACAACTACCTAAAACATAAAATGGGGTATACATTTGTGTTCAAAAGACTGGTATGTTCATGTGGACAGTGAGGAGTTTTATTGCTATAACTATTTTTCTGCTACTGAACATTCTCCAGATCCAAGTGATTTTATTACCTTTGGGACCAGACTGTCATTTACTAAGTCCCCTTTACACTGTCAGAGTGGTGTAAAAGACTCAAGCTCTTAGGCCTGGGCTACACTGGCGCTTTACAGCACTCCAACTTTCTCGCTCAGGGGTATGAAAAACACACACCCCTGAGCGCAGCAAGTTACAGCGCTGCAAAGCGCCAGTGTAAACAGGGCCCCAGCGCTGGGAGAGTACGTGCAGCGCTGGGAGAGTGCGCCGCAACCACACTAGCACTTCAAAACGCTGCCGCGGGAGCACTCCCACAGCAGCGCTTTGGAATTTCGAGCATAGCCAAGCCCTTAGTATCTTCTTTTTAAAGACCCTATTAACTTACTTACACGACTGTTTTTCCTATAAAGCAACTGAATCCAGGTTTGCAAATTATCCCATGTCAAGTTACAGTAAAAACTCTGTTTCTGCAGCACCATAACAGAGTCTTCAGCCACTATGTTAATAGTGCTGCTTTCAGTTTCTAAGTATGGGCTGTGCATTCTTATAAACAAAAGGATTCCAAGGTAAATACAGGCTAACTGCCATGGGTGCAGCATACAAGTAATTTATGGGAAGAATTTTCTTGGCAGAAGCAGTAGTACGCTGGTCTCTCCAACAAAAGAGTGTAGCAATAAATACCTCTCTGTATGTTTTCACTATCCCTGGGATGTCATGGAGGATTGTAGCTGTTCCAGCATTCTTCACAACTGCTGCTCCACTCAAAGGGTCTATCTCAAGAATGCCAGTGGGGGAGACTTGCCACAGCCCAGGTTCACCTATAAAGGCCAAGTCAGTCTCCACTTCATGAAAGGAATCACTGAATGTGCTGGGAATAGGTTTTGGACGTCACTTCCCCTAAAGTACGTTCACAGAGTTCATACAGTGTAGGCCACACTCAGATCTTGTCTTTTTAGAGCTCAAAGTGAACCTTTGAAATAGTCATGCTACACAAATGCCCCCCCCCAGTGGAATACACCGAGCTGACTGTCTGCTTGATTGCAAAGGCAGTCTGTCAATCATATTTACGTGAATAAAATAGAACCATAAGGCTGCAGGTTAATTTTTAGGGTGTCTGAGTCAAGAGAATGCTCAGATAAGGTTTTATAGGATAACGGCAGGGGTTTGGCACTCCTGGCTACCTTTTGTTCCTAAGACACTGTCAAAGCCTAATTTACTGTGCCGTGATGAGAAGACAGTAATAAAACTGGAGCTGCAGGAGCACCAAACATTCTGTACTGAGTGTTCTAATGCAGCTGCAGAACTCTCTGTATAAAGAACACCCGTCAGTAGCCCCTGTGCAGCCTGCCCTCTTGGATGGCTGTGAAGTGCCCCACTGGTGAGTGAGGAAAAAAGAGGAAAATAGCAGCCCTGGAATGAAAGGATGTAAAACACTCAAGGTCAGGGACAGCAAGGTTGAGCCCACACCTGAATCCTAGAGCAGCGGTTCTGAACCTTTTCCTTTCTGAGTTTTTCCTCCTCTCCCCACCAACATGCTATAAAAACTCCGTGGCCCACCTGTGGCATAACTACTAGTTTTCTGCATATAAAATCCAGGGCTGGCATTAGGGAGTAGCAAGCAGGGCCCATGCCACAGGGGCCCCCCATGAAGCTAAGTGGCTCAGGCTTTGGCTTCAGCCCTGGGTGGTGGGGCTCAGGGCCCTGGGCTTCAGCCACATGCGGCAGGGCTTCAGCTTTCTATCAAGGGCCCCAGCGAGTCTAATGCTTGGCAACCCCCCTGAAACCTGCTCAGTCCCCCAATGGGCCCCAGACCCCTAGTTGAGAATCACTGTCCTAGAGCACCGGAGAAGGGAGGAGATAGGCCTGATACTCCTTTTACTTGTACTGGTGTAAATTCATAACAAAGCCAATGTAGGTGTAAGGAGAATTAGGCCCTTTGTCATTAGACAGTAAGAAGCAGATACTCTCTCTCTTGAGGACCCACTAAAGCTGACACTTTCTGGTTCTGGGCTAGACAGGAATTGCCACTGGCAGCACTTCACTGCATTAAACTAGGCTCTTGTAGGAACAGGATTTCCACCAGACCCAACAGAGCTCCCTTTGTGCTCAATCCCAGAAACAAACCTAGTGCAGAAGTCATGCCAACACCGCTTTCCCCACGTGCAGTAGAGCCAAAGCCAGAGCCTTGCAACATGCTTCATCTCCTCCTTACCACTGGATGCCAAAATAAGCTAAACAGGCTCTTCTTGGTATGGCAAGCTAAAGCTGAGAGCATTTTAACATGTCCGATATTAACTCCTTAATGCCAATAAGCATTCAAACTCCCATCGCTAAGCAGTTACGCATTTTACACTGGCCCTTATCCTGTCTGTCACAGAGTTAATGGAGAAATTAGAAGCCGTACCAACTTGAAATCGGACGACTTTGTGAAAGTGGAATGTGTCTGGATTAGAATTTGGCCAGGACACTCGAGTGAACACTCCTCCCACAGCCACAGTTTTATGTTGCCTTCACGTCAATACCTTCAGCTGCGCAGGGAACCCTAACTCCATGCTGGGACACCGGTTCAGTTCTGACTCTGGGGAAGATGGTCCCCCATTAAATCCCCAGCACCGCTCCACTGTCCCTTAGTGCTCTCTCATTCAAGTATGGGCTGCCTAGCTCTGCTTAGCTTGTGAGATCTAACGTGGTGACCAGAACAGGTCATGTTAATACCACAATAGTGAGAGACAACACCAGGAGCAAAAAAACAACAACACACAAACCTTCATGGTTTACAAGGGGAGTGCTGAAACAGATCACATCTCCTACTGCAATGGGCTTTGAGAGGTCTGGCTCAATGACATGCTCCACGGGCACCTGGATATAATCAGCCATGCCTGGGTGCTTCTCATCCCAGATTCCCAGCAGTGTCACTCCTCTGTTCACAGCCTGAGCAATGTATGTGTAATTCTTACTCCCAGGTCTGATTAGCAGCAGGTCATCTCTGAAAGCAAACAAGCCCCAGTCAAAAGAAAACGAGCAGAGCTTCGGATGCCCAGAAGAGATAAGTATAAAAGCCCCATGGTAACATAGCCCAGTGAGTCCGTGAACCAGCTTTTCACTTCTGAAGAGCTCCCTTTAAATCTGTTTTAGCCCTGAAATACACCTCTTTCACCTATCCCAACACTTGTAATGCTAAAGTTTTACTTGTGCGTTTTAGTTACCCTAGTCAGCTATGTGCCGTCCTCCTCAGGACTGTACCTGTTCAAAGCCAGGTAAAGCTGGGTGTTCTGGGCATGGAATTTTTCCCCAATATTGTCGTAGAACTGGACTGTGAGAGTAAGAGCCATCCCCAGAGGAAATGCCATCAGAGATGTGCCGCGAACGGTGTAGAGTTGGGGACTGGTGCTTATCCTCAGGTATGACACTGGAGCCACCTGTAAGAGACAATGCTTCCTTTGGTGCACTTCAAGAAATACATTAAATGTATGTCTTTCCCACTGTAACAGATCCACTTATTATGTACAAATGTACAATGGTACGTAACTACTTCAGAAGGAAGAGCCACACCTACTGAGCCATCGATATCTCTTCCTGCAGCACCTAGGCTTTGCTTGGTCTCCCATCACTCAAAACATTTAAGATTGCCCTTAAATTATCAATAGCACATGAATCAATTAAAAAGCATACAATATTTATGGTGAGAAGATCGGCACTGTTTCTTAGCCCTTATTTTAAGCTGTAAAAAATGAAGTAACACATAAAGATACTTTGCACTTCTGTGGGGCCTTTCACACAATGGGGTGATTTACAAACATGAAACCTCACAACACATTATCATCCCCCATTTTACAAATTAAGGCTCAAAGAAGTGATGTGACTGGCCTCCAAGGTCACACTCTGAGTCGGGGCAGAGCTGAGGCGGAACCCTGGAGATCACAAACCAGGGGACCTTACTCGCTCCTCTGAGACACTGATCCTGATACAACAAATAGTACATGATCTCTTGGCATCAGCAGGTTTTACTGATTTGAAAAATCAGACGCTGGTGCTATTTCCTTTACTTGCAACAGTACTGGCAGTGTCTTACCCGGACCCCAGTTATGACTGTCTGGTTGACGCCAAAGTGTTCTAGAGAAGTTACTTCTAGCACTGCAGTGCCTGTTACAGCTCCTGCTCTCAGGAGCCCCTGGCCATGCTCCTCAATGACAGAAGAGTTGGGGAAACACTGCAGGATTTGAGAGCTCACAAGCGCTGCCCCATCCCTAGGTCAAAAACAGAGTGAACAAACCCTCGGTTACACTCTACCAGGCTGAAAATTGGGGTCTAAATGGAGGGCAGTGAAGCTATGAGAAACCTCAGCAAGAAGGACTTTTCTCAGACAAGCCACGTATCCAGCAATTTCAAAACTCCCCCAGGATAGTGTGCCTCCAAGCTCTTCCAGTTCACAGCTTAACATATTTGATTATTATTTAAATGAGGCATGAAAGTGCTGAGCCAGTGGTTCAGCGACAGCACCACCCGCTCATTCACAAGAGATCAGAGTTTGGGCCCCAAACTCCATCTCATTCCCTATGCTGACAGACTGAGAGCAGGAGGAAGGCACAATTTTCTCCAAACGGTCAGACCCAGCTCTGCTCAGGGTCATTCAGATATGTTACACATTTGAGGGTGGTAGGGTACCAGAGGATACCCCTCAGAAAAGTGCATATTATATTCCCAACAGAAAAGAACATTTCTGGGAATGTGCATAAACTAAGAACCACAAAAACCACCACCCCAGAGATAAGCATTTGCAGTTATCCAACAGTTCATTTCTTGCACTTAGGGTAGAGCTCAGCCTGGTCTCAATCCTCAATGGATAAAATTCATCCTTGTGCTGGGGGATAGCACGCGGCCTTACATTTCACTTCAGCCCTTCTGTGGCAGGCTTGAGTTTCATTTAATATGCACAAGGTATGGCTTTAAAGACTAACGTTCAGGCAATTTCAGAGACTGAGCATGCCCCAAAGTGGTCTCCCATGCAATAGAATTCTGCAAGTCTATGCAGCTCTTGGAAAGAAGATAAAAAGTTGACTGCAATGCAGAGAGATGGACAGCTCCCTGGATTGAAAGGAAGAACACATGCTGTAAACTAGTGGTGCACAATCTTATCACACAGGAGGGCTACATAAGCCTTGTCTGGGCCAAACAGATTCTACATATTTTAGGAGGTGGACCTGATACCTCCAGAGGTCCCTTCCAACCCTGATATTCTATGATTTTAATGTCACCTGTATTGATTTATCTTTTAAATTCAGCTTGTTTCGTACGTATTTAGATAGAAACAACCTATGTCTAGTATTGTCTATTTACACAATTGTGTAAACTAAATGATGTAAGCATGATGACAAAATGCTAATGAATCAGCTGTTAGTATTTTGTGTTGAAGCAGACTATGGGCTTTATGAAATGCTCTGGTGGATCACATATGACCCACAGGACATAGTTTATAGCAGGGGGGCACAACCTTTCTCTCTCCTATATTTCCTGGGTTCAGAATGGAATGTCTTTTCTTTGTTTACCTGTTTGTATACAGCTTGAGCTGTGAGTTTGTGGACATCAGAATCTGCTCTGCAGGGCACTCAGGAGAGAAAAGTAGAAGCTTATCGAACACCTGTAGGAACAAATCATTTTATAAAGGGTAATTCAGAAAAATACATCTGGGTTAAATTAAATAGCAGGTACTTTTAGAACCAACCAACCAATGAAAGAAAATGCTTTTTCACTCCTTCCCACAGGGGATCAGAGATTAGATGTTGTGACTAAAACGTAGAGATTGGATAATTTTCTATCAATAACTTTATAGGTGACATAGTAGGGATTAACACATTTTTTAAGTTTGTGAATGCAAGCTGATTGCTGTCCGACAGAATCCACCACCATCCATATGTATGGGAGAGAATAATAGAACTGGAACATATGGATTTTTTCCCTCCCTTCTTACTCCTAGAGCATCAGGTATTAGTCACTGCCAAAGAAAGAATACAAAAGTCAATTGACCAGTAATATGATCCAGTATGACAAACCCTGTGTTTCCATGTAGGCTGGTCAATAAGAAACCAGAAGAAAGCCCCTCAATAGGGGGGTGGAAATGACAACGGCTGCCTGGATAGCAATGCACAGTGCTCATCAGCAGAGAAAGGCACTTGTATTGTTGGAAATCTCTTCACACAAGGAATACACAAATACAAAACATAGTAAGAAAGTACTGAAAGAAACAACTAAGCATTCAACATGCATTTCCAGCAGCTGCTATGGGAGCTGTACGGTTAAAGCTCTTCATGTTGCATGGAAAAGAGGAACTTTCTCCGGCTTACTGACTGATATTTGCTTTTATTCTGAAAATGCCAAGACTGTTTGGCTCCAGACTCGAGAGCAGTCACTGAAACTGCCGCTGTGCAGGGGGTGATGATTTCTATTTCAAAAGGCTTCAAGAGGCAAATCTAAATGAAAATCCATAAAATCCATATCAAAAGTGTGGGCTGGACATTTAACATGGGCACGCCAGCTCATTAACAGAACTCTCCCTTGCTTTGCAGCAGAAACAACACTGCAGCCGGGGGGTTGGAGTTACACACAATCTATATTCACCCATGGGCAGCATGAACAAAGTCACCACTAGCCAGAAGTATCAGTTAGCAAGAAATACAGAGACATGCAGAGAAGGGATTAAATATCTCTGTGCACACTGTAACCACAATACATCTTTTGTGATGCACCTGTCCATGCACAGATAACAGCATATGCCTATCCATGGCACACATGCCAGCCTGACTTGGTATCTTGCCTAGTTTTCGTTTCTGTTTTCCTCCTTGCTTGCTTCAGATATGAAATCCTGTCTTCTACCTCTTCCCATGAAAGTAAGAGATCCCATTTGGAGTGACCAAGGGAACTTACCAATATTTGTACTTCATCTGAGAGTTCAGCCAGGTTTCCTTCAAACTGACAGGCGGATACATTCAGACATTGCACTGTCACTTTAATACTGGTTCTCCCAGCCGCCTTAGTATGTACAACTATAGCAAAGTTATTCTCGGGTACAACCTGCAGGGAAATCTGACAGAGAGATGGTAGGGTTGTCATTACAGGCTGCTCAGGCCTTTCTGATTAACTGTTCATTTATAGTAAAGGAAAAATGCAGAACGATGCCATCTGTGGGGTTCAAGAGGTCATTTTTTCCTTGGATTTTCTTCTTTATGATGAGAGATGCTATTATAAGTTAATTGCCTCTAGGTAGAATGGTTAATGAGCAACTCCTTCAAGAGCCTAGTACTGTTCCTCTTAAGATATACAAAGATCAGCAGCTCCAGCTGGCTCTGCTTGAACAAGGAGACTGCTAAAGACAGTCCCTGCCCCGAGGAGTTCACAATCTGAAACATGCACACAGCAGACATTGTATAAGGAAGTTTAAGGCAATGTCACTGCAGAGGTCACTGTTCAAAGGCTTGTGCAGAAGACTTTGCAAAAGACTTTGTCTGTTTCAAGGAAGGGGAGGTCACTTGGTGTCTTAATTTATGAAGCCATGGTGACAGGGATCCTGGCACTCAAGTCATATGGTTTGCAAAGCAGTGCTAATCTGCCTGGCAAGGAATTCTAATGCCGCTTGCCTTATCCCCTGATGCCTTTAGCCACCCCCTGCCATGCAGTGGGCTTTAATCGCGTTCTTGTGAACAGCTCCATACCTCTGAGTGTCGGGGGAGAAGGTCCAGAACATCTCGTTTACTCGCTGACCAATGGAATATCAGCCCTGGGTTGGCATTACCAAAGGAAAATGGAGTCAGAGTGCTGGTCAGCCCCATGACATAAACAGGCATCTGCAAAGGAAAAATACTGTCACCATGGGAACTCAGGGTACTGCTAATGTCTCCCACATTACAGTCTGGGCACCTAAGTGTAATTCTGTATGGGACAGCTTCCATATGAGGAGAGATTAAAAAAACTGAGACTGTTCAGCTTAGAAAACAGCTGACTAAGGTAGGGGAGGGGATATGATAGAGGACTATAAAATCATGACTGGTGTGGAGAAAGTGACTAGGGAAGTGTTATTTACCCCTTCGCATAACACAAAAACCAGCGGTCACCCGGTGAAATTAATAAGCAGCGGGTTTAAGAACCACACTGGGAAGCATGTGGGGGGAGGGATAGCTCAGTGGTTTGAGCATTTGCCTGCTAAACTCAGGGTTGTGAGTTCAATCCTTCAGGGGGCCACTTAAGGATCTGGGGCAAAAACTGGTCCTGCTAGTGAAGGCAAGGAGCTGGACTCAATGACCTTTCAAGGTCCCTTCCAGTTCTAAGAGATTGGTATATCTCCTATTGTTATTATTATTAAGTGCTTCTTCACACAACGCATTGTCAGCCTGTGCAACTCATTGCCAGGGGATGTTGCGAAGCCCAAGACTATAACTGAGTTCAAAAAAGAATGAGATAAGTTCATGGGGATAGGTCCACCAATGGCTGTTAGCCAAGATGGTCAGGGGTGCAATCCCATGCCCTGGTGTCCCTAAACCTCTGACTGTCAGAAGCTGGAACTGGATGACCTGGGAAGGATCACTCAATAATTGCCGTGTTAGGTTCATTCCTTCTGAAGCATTTGGTACCAGCCACTGCTGGTCTACATGGACCACTGGTCTGACCCAGTATGGCCGTTCTTATGAACAGCAAAACAAATTAATAGGACACAGACTATGAGGAGTTACCAGCATGGTGATACAAGGAATTAATTGTAAACTCTTCAAAAATAGTTAGCGTTTGTAGTATGTGTCATGAATTTGTTACCAATAGCATATTCTCTGAAGTCCCTTAACATTACTGTAAAACATACAAATAACCTTGCTAAATGGCTGGCTGTAGAGAAAACATCATAATCCCTTCCTACAGTGGCATATACTTGTGTGCAGAAGGCCCAAACTCAGTCCCTGACTCCCTGGACTGGTGGGAGGAGCTGTGTATGGCAAGTAGAGCAAGCATATTCTACTTGAAGATACTCAGATCTTTGGCAGCAACCAAGCAGTTCACCTTTTCAGTGTACATTCCATGCTGTTCTGCATATAACTTCCTTCTCAGTTATACACACAAAGCATTTGAGAGCCCTTCTAAAATTCCAAGTATGAGAAAGTTTAAAAAAACCAATCTTACAACAGTGGACTAGATGCATGATTCTCCACTAGGGGTATGGCTACATTTGGAATTTCGCAGCGCTGCGGGAGCGCTGCCCCGGCAGCACTTTGAAGTGTGAGTGTAGTCAGAGCAGCAGCGCTGGGAGAGAGCTCTCCCAGCGCTGCATGTAAACCACATCCCTTACGGGTGTAGCGTGCAGCGCTGGGAGCCGCGCTCCCAGCGCTGCTGCCATGATTACACTGACACTTTACAGCGCTGTATCTTGCAGCGCTCAGGGGGGTGTTTTTTCACACCCCAGTTGCAGCGCTGTAAAGTGTGAGTGTAGCCAAGGCCTAGCACTGTTTCTTGAGGCATTTGTAACTGAGATTCCAGGCTCCCTCTCCTCACCTTAATGATAAGTCTCTGCTGGGCCCTAGTGCACTGTCATTTCCCAGGTCCCATTCAGTGGAGCACAGAGCTCTAACCCACCGTAGGACTTAGGCTGCTTATCACTGTGAGAATGGGGTTTGGAGCAATCCAGGTTGGAGCGTGCCTAGTAGAACAGGAGTCAGCTAAAGTCTCCATTTGGTAAATTGGTGCCATTTGGAAGTTACTGGCCTAGATGACTAAAGAAGTGCATTTTCAGTTACTACATCACTTTAGTAAACCCAATCTCAGGATTTTCAGCACTGCTTGGATTTATACCTGCAATCACAAACTCCAGCTAGAGCTAGAAAGTCATTCACTACTTGCAGGTCAAGGTGGTTTCCGATATTAGCTACAGAACTAACCTTGGTAGCTGTTATAAGCCTAGTGGCAGGTGCATGAATTCTTACTGCTCTCAGCTGAACTACTTCCAGTTCCACTTGATCCTGCAATATAAGACAAATAACATGCTTTGAGATATATGAGTAAAACGGACAATCTGAGGAAGGAGACTGGGGACCTACCATCCAAATAAACAGTGCGTAGGCTGGTTAGGGACTCAGCTGGTAGCTTTAAAGGAGAACTAGATTTGCATGCAGTCCCAGAGGTTAGCAGAATTGTACAAGTGACAGTCCCTGAAGAACATTAAGCAAACATGGCACTATGGACATCAACATAGAGGCTGCAGAAGCTTATTTGCTAGCCAAGCAGGAAATGTTTCTGGTTGGCATAGAGCTGTTTGATGCTTTCTCCCATGAATTAAACATCTATTTTGTTTCAACAATGCACTTCCCACTGAGGGTGGAAAAAAAAGCAAGAAACACAGAGATGTAGGAGCCTATGCCACTTAGTCAGTCATTTCTCCCTCCAACAAGCATAGGCCTTACCTCTCATTTCAAATATAAAACCAAAGAACAATGCACCGACACCCTTTACTTCTGTCTAGGCACGGCATGCATATAGCATGGGATCTTGGGGATGATGGGAGTCTTCGGCAACCAAGGATTTCAGGATCAGTTCCACTGAGATGCCCAGACCCACCTGCAGATGTGCTTCCTCAGCAGAGGCCAGTGCAAGGGAAATACATCAGAGAAACAAATGAGGAATTACAAAACAAGACAGGAAGATACCTTTGAGAAAACTATTACTTTTCCTGTGTCTTCACTGACCACTTGAATGGTACCCTGTATTATGGCTGTTCCAACTGCCTTAGCCATCACCTGGCCTAGCCTGCTAACTACAGCTACAGTCTGGTTACTGATAGAGAAGTGAATGATGGACTGTGGCTGTGGGCCGCCTTCTGACATCACCTGCAATATATTTAAACAAAAGGAAACTGTAGCCTCAGAAAATGAGGTAAACTCAACTGAACCACATGCCAGATCTGCGCTTTTCCTTCTCCACAAATAGAAAGCGTATCACATATTGGAAACAAACAACGCAGTGTCTCTTCCCCGGCTTCTCAAGTGAGTGCATCAGATATACCTCACAGTGCAAATAAATTTAAAGAAACAGGAGAAGCTAGCCTGGAAGTGATCTGGAAGTGAGAGTCTGAGAGGGAGGGGAAGAGAAGGCCAAACATACCTGATGTAATTTTGACTTCTACTGCTTAGGAAAGAGTTGAGAAGGTTAAATGAGGAAGAGGTAGCAAAGTAGGAAACAGAAATAGGACTAGTAATAGGATGTAGAGCCTTTACCACCTGTTCTATCAGACATTTTTTACAATTTTAACATGGCGGGGGTGGGGGGGGAGGGAGGGAAAGGAAGGAAGAGGCAAAGGGGATTGGGTAAGTCTCGTTTGTCTCTGGAAGAACTAATATACTTTAAAGCTCACCTGCCTCATGTTGTGCGGAATGAGGGTCATTTCCTCAGGGATGAGTTTGAACGGAGGAAAGACCTGGCAAAAGGAAGAGGGAGAAACTTTTCTGCTGCAGGATTTCTTTTTAAAAAGACAAACTGTTAATATTAAAAATACTCTCTGCTTAGTGATGCACTGCTGGGCACCAGGCCAGTCTGCACTTAGTCTTCAAGTGCCACAGAAATTCTACCACTGCTGCCAACAACAAACCTCACAAGAGCTAAAATTACCTATATTTTAGAGACCAATGAGACTGATGGTAGCTCAGTATCTGAATTCTTTGCTACAGCATAAAAAATAAATCACATGCGCATTTCTCTAAACTGATTATGCCACATCATTTTGAGATCTCTAACAGAGACTGGGACTTCCAGTCAGCAAACACCTCTGTTTTATAAACATCAGGACTATACTATGTGACAGACCCAGGCCAGTGTGGTACAGGAGTCTGGGAGAGGGCAAATATACTAGTCACTGGCTGAGTACTTGAGATGGGGCTGCACTGGAGTAATCAGGAACCTGCTAGAACCAAGTGAAGCAGACAGGCTGACTAGAACACCTGCAGCCAATCAAGGCAGGCTAATCAGGGCACCTGGGTTTAAAAAGGAGCTCACTCCAGTCAGGCAGGGGGGAGCCAGAGGAGAGGAAGTGTGTGAGAGGAGCCGGGAGCAAGAGGCACAAAGAGCTGAGAGTGAGAGGCTGTGCTGCTGGAGGACTACGGAGTACAAGTGTTATCAGACACCAGGAGGAAGGTCCTGTGGTGAGGATAAAGAAGGTGTTTGGAGGAGGCCTTGGGGAAGTAGCCCAGGCAGTTGTAACTGTCATGCAGCTGTTACAAGAGGCACTATAGACAGCTGCAATCCACAGGGCCCTGGGCTGGAACCTGGAGTAGAGGGCAGGCCTGGGTTCCCTCCAAACCTCCCAACTCCTGATCAGACACAGGAGGAGTTGATCCAGACTGTGGGGAAGATCACTGAGGTGAGCAAATCTGCCAATAAGCGCAGGACCCACCAAGGTAGAGAAGGAACTTTGTCACAACAGATTTTTACAAGGAAAATGGGATAATTTGGTAAAATATACAAATAGCAGAAAGTTGCCCTTACAGGAAATCTGTGATTTCTTATAAGATCTTTCCATTCTTTTACGACTGTCAAACCCATCTAAACTCCAAGCTTTTCAGGCCAACATTATCCAAGTGTTTTTTTCACTGCACTTTGAAGGAAATGATTCTACACCAAGTGAGAAACATCTGAAGGTAGGTAAGCACAACTGGTGAGCATTCTTACTTCAACCTTCCGAGAAGCAGACATGATTTTTCTTCCCATTTTGTCCCAGGCTGTAGCTACCAAAGTTGTCTGGCCTATTGCGACAGCTCGGAGTACATAGACTTCAGAGTATTCACCCACTTCCTCCATTAGCCTGCAAAGATACTTAACATTTATTTCACACTTCCCAGCTTGCATTAAAATCATATGATGCTGGGGACAGAAAATGCCTTTAACTAGTTGATGAGTTTAAAATGAGTCTCTTATACTGAGGTTTGTGTTTCCAGACAGCCAACACAGTCCTAGACTTATGTTACACAAAGCTCTGAGTGGCAGAATTCACCATCTGTGATAGTTGTGAGAATGTCTGTGGCTGTGTTCAATCATGTTAATGTTCTGGAATCTATATTTTCCAGGGAAATTAATGTCTCTTTCCTCATGCACACAAAATTTTTGTCATGCTGTGGCAAGGTTAAAGTTACATAATCCATTTTCTCTGACATCATTGCTGAATACTAAGATATTTGTAAGTAAGTACATATATTTTCATCTAACTCCACAGTAAGCAAGCAGTACAGTATTAAGATAATACAGAGATTCTAAGGAAAATTATTTCAATCAAAAGATCTATACATTTATGGACTAACCATGCCAGAAATAAACAATGTAAACATATTTAATACACAGTTATCTTTTTCTGTGGCAAGGGGATTCCATGGCAGTGTAGAAAACCGAGTGATGGGAATGGAGATAACACTTTGCCTTCTGCATCGCTTTTCATTGGGGATCTACACTGAGAGGTTTATAAATATGAATTAAGCCTGGCAACCTACCCTATGAGGTACTTATGTATGATCCTGACCTTACAGAAGATTAAACCTCAGACATGGGGAGGTGAAGTGATTTTCCCAAGAACACACACACTGAGACAGTGACATGACTGGAGACAGAATGAAGGAGTTTGAACATCTAGTCACCACAACACTCCATTAGACAGAGGATGGATACGGTGCTGGATTTTGCTCTGTAGTAATCAGTTCTATTTTGCAGAAGAGGATGGATATTCTCAGCTGCTATTTGAGGTGGAAATGCACCAAGCTGCTTACTGTATTACTCACACAAGTGTAACAATAGCAGATGCCGCCTGCAGTTTGAGCTTCATGTACTTGAAATATTTACTTCTGAATGGATGTCGATGAAAACCAAGGACTCGCACGCTGACTAGGACAGATTTGCCAATCTCGATCTAGGTAAAAAGAGCACTTTTACAATTTTTGGCGGGGTTTCTATACCTATGCCTAACCTTGGACGGGCTGCAAAAGGACACCACCTACCTTACCTCTCTTAAGGTCTCCTTCCTACCTGCAGAGAGATACTCACATGGGCAGGACATTCAAGAGGATGCAGGCAGGCTCCCTCTTCTTTCAATATCACTTCTTCATCAGAAATATAGAGTTGCTGCTGTTAAAATTAGAGCCTCGTCTCTTCTAAGAGGTGCTGTGGGGCTGCCAGAATGTATGGCAGCCCCTACAGTATGAGGCAGGGATTCACACTGGGTCTCCCATTGTGTAGCGAGTGACACTATCGTTGGGACACTGAATGGCCTTAAACATTTTTTAACCCAGGTAAATTAAGATTTCACATTAATAAAATGTGAAAAGAAAACCCAAAAGACTGGCCTGGTCCTTCTACAGCGGTATGATTTACCGCCAAAAACAAACCTCTGAAGTGGATGCAAGATTTCACGGTTTATCACCTAGCTATGACATTGCACTCAATCTTCAACATAAGCCCCTTGCAACTCAGTTCCAGAAGAAGTTACTTACTCCCCAGGGAAGAAGAGAAGAGTAGATACTAGGGCAGGAGTGGGTAGTGTCTATCCAAGTATTGAAGGAAAAACACAACTTCTCTTGCAGTCCTGTGTACAAATCTTGCACCAAGCCCAGCTATGTGGCTCATGTGAAATATCTCTGCTCCACAAAATTTGAAGAAAGAATCGTAAGAATTATAGAACCAAAGTGTAACTCACATATTTTTGAAGCCTCAAACTCTCAAAACCACCACCCACTATCGTCAAGAGTCTAGCTTCTTTACTAAGCAACCTAGAGAGAAATTAGTTTCTTCATGATGGCGGGTGTATGAATTCATGTTGTTCAGTCACATATTTTGTCCTTGGGAGCCAACAGCATATTGGAACAGCCAAGAATCCTGTTCTTGGATGCCTAGGTGAAAGGCTGCCACATTGACAATGTCTCTTGTATTTTAAAAAGATACATTCACACAGATTTTTCTAACAGTGTGAAAATAAAACCAATATCTTTTGAAAGGAAAATTATTTCATAGATGGCTCCATACAATGAAAAAACAAAACAACAAAACAAAGTGTGAACAGAAATAAGAATACACAAAAAAGATCACATCCACCAGGCTAGGTTTTTTACAGACATTTGAGTTTCCCTAAGATTGTCTCACCTTATCAATGAGATCCACCTCCAACTCATGCATATCGGACACATGTATATAGACTGTAGCTGGTCCCAGAAATGCCAGACAGAGATCGTAGACCTCCAAGGTTAGAGATCCAGGATGCAAAGGGATGATCTACAAGGAAAGTGAGGAGGTATCAGCCGTACTATCTGCAGGGGATACCGATTTAATTTGCATCTCTGTCTCCAAAAAGCTAAAGCTAACTTGTAAAAGTGACCAAGTCTAGCATTCTGCTGAAAAGTCATTGTTCAAACAACCATGTAAACAAAAGAGGAAAAGCTCTGTTAGGGTCAACCAGAAGCCATCACAGGACTGTTCCTATAGCACAGTTCCTAGAGCATTGTCCAGTCTAGTTTTAAATGTCTCAACTTATGATGTTTTCACCACTTTTCCTGGAAATTATTCAACAGTCCATAAGGTCACACAGTCAGGATGTTTCTTCCTGATATTCAGGCTAAATTTCTCTCTACAGGAAAGCAAAGCTGACTCAAGTTTGATTTCTGACACTGCTGCTCACTCATGCTTTTGGGCCCGTTATCACCAAATACTATATTGTATTATATTTACTGTTACAGGAAATAGCAGTAAGGAAAATTACAGGAGAGAATTAATTTTGATCGAGCAACTATAATGGTTGAAAGTGTCACCCTATACAGGATCTGGAAGTCAGCCAAGTCCCTAAATGTCAAATAAAACCCAAAAGGTAAAAAAAAAAATCTATACACAGTAGCTGATACAGTGTATTTTGTACCATTTGGTGACAGGCATACTTTAATCCATTATTCTAATGTTTTCTCTTATTAAGAAATCTAGTCTAACAAATATCTGGCTCACTTTACACACTTGCTGGCAAAGTAATCCAGTGTGTTAAAGTGAACTGCACAAACAGTTCTGAAGGTAAAAAGAAATGAGAGATGGAAAGTAAAAAAAAATGTCTATTTCTTTCTAGGAGGATGAATCTCACTGAGATTTTTAACCCAGGCTGTTTTCCAGGGGAAAACATCTTGAACGTGCTCACCTCGATGGCACTCTCTGCTTCCAGGTATGTAGTGTTTACCATCTCCTCTTTGCTGCTGTTGACTGAGAAGTACCCAGATCCTTCCACTAGAGCAAATATTTCCTAGAACGATACAGAAAAATGAGTAAAATCCCAGGGCACTCACTCCTCTGCCAACTCAGAGTGCTGGCTCACTGACTTCGGAGTTTAAATCCTGCAGTCCTTACTCAGCTTTTACTCAGTCTCCACAGGGAGTTCTAGCCCAAGAAAGAATTGAAAATTGCAAGCTGCATGAAACATTTTCAAATCACTGTAATAAAGGCTCAAATTATAGGTCAACCCCAACTAAAACCAAAACAAAACAGTAAGAAGACCAAAAAATGCCACCATGGCTAAACAGCAGAATAAAAGAAGGGATTAGAGACAAAAAGACTTCTTTTAAAAATTGGAAGTCAAAGCCTACTGAGGAAAACAGAAAGGAACATATACTCTGGCACATCAAGTGTAAAGGCATACTTAGGCAGGCCAAAGAAGAATTTGAAGAGAAATTAGCAAAAAAGACACAAAAGCTAACAGCAAAATTTCTTTTATGTACATCAGAACCAGTAACTTATCGCTTAAATCAGCCTCTTTACCAGATGACTGGAGGTTAAAAAAATGTAACACTGACTTTTTAAAAAAAGACTCCAGAAATGATCCTGGCAATTACAAGCCCGTGAGCCTAACTTCAGTACCAAGGAAATTGGTTGAAACTGTAGTAAAGAACAGAATTATCAGACACACAGATGAACATGATTTGTTGGGGAAGAGTCAACACAGCTTCTGTAAAGGGAAATCATAACTCACCACTCTATTAGAATTCTTTGAGGGGTCAACAAACATATGGACAAGGGTGATCTAGTTGATATAATGAACTTGGACTTTCAGAAAGCCTTTGACAAGGTCCTCGCCAAAGGCTCTTAAGCAAAACACACAGTCATCAGATAAGACAGAAAGTCTGATCAGTAACTGGTTACAAGATAGGAAATAAAGGTTAGGAATAAATGGTCAGAGGTAAATAGCAGGGTCCTCCCAGCATCAGTATTTGGACAAGTGCTATTCAACATATTCATAAATGATCTGGAAAAAGGGGTAAGCAGTGAGGTCACCAAGTTTGCAGATGATACAAAAATTACCAAACACAGTTAAATCCAGAGCTGATTGCAAAGAGTTACAAAGGGATCTCATTAATTTAGGTGACTTGGCAACAAAATGGCAGATGAAATTCCACGCTGATAAATGCAAAGTAATGCACATTGGCAAACATAATCCCAACTATACATACACAATGATGGGGTCTAAACTAGCTATTACTGCTCAAGAAAGAGATCATGGCATCATTCTGGATAGTCCTCTGAAAATCTGCTCACTCTGCAGCAGCAGTCAAAAAAACGGACAGAATGTTAGGCACAATCAGGAAAGGGACAAATACTAAGACAGAAAATATCATAATGCCACTATATAAACCCATGTTACACTCACATTTTGAATATTGCCTACAGTTCTGGTCACCCATCTCAAAAATCACATAATTGGAATTGAAAATAAATACTGAATTGGAAAAAGTGCAAAGAAGGGCAGCAAAAACAATTAGGGGTATGGAACAGCTTCCATTTGAGGAGAGATTAGAAAGACTGGGACTGTTCAGCCTAGAGAAGAGACAACTAAGATGGCATATGACAGATGGCTGTAAATCACGAACGGTGTGGGGAAAGTGAAGAGTGAAGTGTTATTTATCCCTTCACATAACACAAGAACCAGGGGCCACCCAATGAAATTAACAGGCAGCATGCTTAAAAAAACATAAGGAAATACTTCTTCACATAACACACACTCAACTTGTGGAACTCATTGCCAGGGGGTGTTGCGAAGCCCAAAAGTATAAGTGGATTCAAAAAAGAACGATATGAGTTCAGAGGGGTAGGTCCATCAATTACTATCAGCCAAGATGGCCAGGGACGTAACCCCATGTTCCAGTGTCCCTAAACCTCTGACTGCCAGAAGCTGGGACTGTATGACAGGGGATGGATCACTCAATAAATTGTCCTGTTCTGATCGTTCCCTGTGAAACATCAGGCACCAGGAGACTGGGTTAGATGGACCACTGGTCTGACCCAGTCTGGCCATTGTTAGGTTCTTATGAGTAAAAACTGAGTAAAGACCTCAAATTTGTCCCTAAGCAATGAGGTGATCAAGAATAGCCAGCTCTAATACACAAAGTCATGATTCCCCCAAGGAGACCCTGCTGACCTTACAAAGAAAGGAAGCTCAAGGGCATCAGCTAACACTATATATCCAATTAAAATAATTGTGAATGGTCCAGCCTGGGGGTTAGTGCTTTGGATTTTCAAACGGAAAACCCAAGACTGATTTCCCATCACTCACTGGCCAGTGGGCAGGGACTGGGGGTGCTACACAGACACTCAACAGAAGGATGTCTTAAGGCAATGAACAGTGATTCCTCCACTAATTGCACTCTCTCTTCAGTTTCACTGAAACAGGACAGGCCTCATTAAGCGTATTGTGAAGAATACTTGCAGATCATCTCTTAACACTCCTCATCTGGAACAGTGACCTTCTTTTCAGAAGCACTGCTACCCTTGAACATAAGCAGCACTTGCAGTCCAACAACACACTGTACTTACATTTCATTGAGCAAAAAGGGGGAGATCCAAGAGTTTATCATTCCATGAAGTGATGATCAGTTATACAACAGATGGGCAGAAGCTTTAGGCAGGGACACACATTCACTGTCCTCCAAATGTTCATGAAGGCAGTTGAGGGGAAAAAAACCATCTGCTGATGGTAAAATGCTGCATAATACACCGAAGACTGATGTGATATAGTTTAGCCATATTAATAACGTTCTTACCTTCACAGCAGGATGATTATAGATAGTGGCATTGTCTGGCACCACCGTCACATCCTCTACCAGTAACAACTCCACAGCCGTGGAGGTAGGCAAGATAGATACTTCCTAAATATGGAACCAAAACCAGAGAGAAGTTACATTTGTATTCCCTCTAGTCACAAAACCTCAAACCTTCTCTTTTGCAGAAGGAACTGATGATTGCTGTAGCAGTGCACTAGCACTTCTCCTAACTGGCGATGATGGCAGAAATAGGACTTTCCTCTTGAAAGAGGACAAAACCTAGTATTCAAACCAGAAAATAAAATTATCTGCACAATCCTAACCTACTCAGCTCAATTTATCAGTAGACTGCAACAGTTTGCTAGACAGATAAGCCAGAGATTAAGCAACCCATACTACACGTATCTCAGAAAGGTTTGAAAATGTGCCCCAAACATCCTCTTCCACTCACTCTTGGACTGCCTCTCTCTGAATACTTCACAAAGCTGACTCCAATCAGAACAGTCCCTTTGATGCGGTGCACCTCCAGGAGCTGATGCCCTATAAGCAATAGAAAGCAGAAATTTCACTGAAACGAGATGGAAAACAAACAAAAACAGCAATTCCACCTTCAGGTAGGAATAAGAATGAGCAGGATGCAATATTTGCAAGTGAGGTTCATGAGCAATAATTTCAGTGTTAAGAATTGGAAGCAATTAATTAATTGTTAGAAATCTGCTTGAATTGTTCTTTGACAGCTCCCTTGTGTGATACGTTTAAAAACACACATCTATAATCCATTACCCATGCTATCTAGCAGTGTTTGTCTGACATACCCCACCCACCCTGGAAGCAGGAGGAAATTCTGTTGGGAAAGGGTTCAGTGGGCGCTGCTGATTCCCTTAGGCAGGTGGCTTGCTACTCCACTTGCAGACGTAAGGGGACTGGGACAGGCTCTCTAAAGAAATGATCTAGCGTGGGGGTGAGCAAACATTTTGGCCTGAGGGCCACATCTGGGTATGGAAATTGTATGGCTGGCCATGAATGCTCACCAAATTGGAGGCTGGGGTGCAGGATGAGGTGAGGGCTCCGGCTGGGCGGGCTCTGGGGTGGGGCCAGAAATGAAGAGTTCAGGGTGTGGGATGGAGCTCTGGACTGAGGCAGGGGGTTGGGAGGCAGGGGGGGTGAGAGCTCCGTCTGGGGGTGTGGGCTCTGGGGTGGGGCTGGGGATGAGGAGCTGGGACCAAGGGGTTTGACTTGTGGGAAGGGAATCAGGGCTGGGCAGGCTCCAGGCAGTGCTTACCTCAAGCAGCTCCCAGAAGCAGCGGCATGTCCCCCCTCCCATCTCCTATGTGGAGGCACAGTCAGGCAGCTCTGTGTGCTGCCCTGTCCACAGGTGCCACCCTGTCCGCAGGCGCTGCCCCACAGCTCCCACTGGCCATGGTTCCTGGCCAATGGGAACTGCAGGGGCAGCACTAGGGACAGTGTGCAGAGCCCCCTGGCAGCCCCATGCATAGGAGCTAGAGAGGGGCATGCTGCTGCTTCCAGGAGCCACGCGGAGTGGGCCAAGGCCCTGACCCCACTCCCCGGCTGAAGCGCCGGACCCTGCTCCCCAGCAGGAGTTCGAGGGCCAGATGCAGCCCCTGGGCCATAGTTTGCCCACCTCTGATCTAGCGAGTAGGCTGAACAGTCCTTAGGGAAGAACCTAGGAGGAGCCCAGCTTAGGGAGGAAACTTGAGGTTTGAGCTTAATTATGTTAAATTCTTTATTAATAAAGCCAAAATCATTAAAGAAAGTGAAGCCCAGACATCATGGTGATGCATAGATATAGAGATTATATTAGGCGGAGAGAGAGAGAGAGAGAGAGAGAGAGAGACAGAGAGAGAGAGAGTTTGAGCTAAATTCAGTGCTGGGGTAAGCAGGTGGAACTTCATTGGGAGTTCAGTGTACAAAACTGAACAGGTACCGTGTAATCTGGTCTGTCCACTCCCATCATCCTTTGCTACCATCTGCATGGACTTTGAGTCAGTAAAGTGTGCGAGACTTTCATTGGCTGATTTCCACTCCAGCACCAGGGAGGTAAAGTTGTCAAACTTCCGCCGGTGCTGATCAAACACGGCCAACTCCAAAACTGTATTCCTCAAACTGGACACGGGGATCTATACCCAAAATAACAGAACTCAATCTCATTAGTAACTCGGAGCCTGATTCTAGAGGAAAACCACCTTGTACAATGCAGCCCATTGCCACCTTCATCTGAACAAGAGAGGTGCAGCCTAAGGAGACTACAGGGCCAGGATGCTGTGATTCCTCTTTGGAGTTTTCTTATGCAGAGAATGGTTATTGCCAAATTACACAGTAATTTGACATAATTACTCAGCCAGTTTGATGGGCAGAGGAACTGAGCAGGGACCATCAAAGTAGTTTCATTTGACAGAGGTGATTCCATCTTCAGATAATAGATTTCCTGATAAAAGCTATAAAATTATCAGTTAATGCTACATAAGCTTCATCTGGACATCAAACATATCACATGCATCATAGGTTTCCAATCACCCTACAAATGATTATAGGAAAGGAGTGGTATTCACTCTAAAGTCTTACCAGCTGTTTGTTGTGCTGAGGCAATGGGCAAGGCTGTGCACCTGCAGCCAACTTGTACACTGGAGTCACAGACATACTGGCTGGATGAGCACAAATGAAAGTCACCTGCACAGTTTCCACGGCAGGACTAGGGTTCAGGACTCCTGGCTGATTACCTACTCTGAGTGTTAATACCTTCAAGGACATGCAAGGGAGATGGTTAACCAGCAGGCTTTTCAATTTCAGCTATACCCATGATTTCCTGTTGAACAGCATCCCAAAATGGGTTTATTTAAAGAAAACAAAAGCAAGACCACACTGGGGGTCAGGGCTTGTGATAAAGGTCTAGTTAATAAAAAAAACAAAAATACTGAGACTCAAAAAACAAACAAACATTCTATGGGAGAATCTCTAGAGGCCCAGAGTGTCCGGGGAGGCACCATCACTAATGAAGCGTCTCTGCTCCGAATACTTTAAAGTATCAGATGCAGCAATACACTATCCCTTTTTGTATTTCCACAGCCAAGTGGACAGTAGGAGTTTCTAAAATGACTTTTCGGTACACAAGAGTCAAACTGTCCCTTAGTTAGACTGTGCTAGTACAAGCCATGACCTTTCCTGTTAGGAGCAATGGAACATGTTTTTTTCACACTGCATTGCTTTACGTGTGAGATATTGGCCAATCTGTTGCCAGCTGGTTATTACATTGCAGAAAACGTAGGTGTTTTTCCTACCTGCTCCCCCAACTCCAGGCACAAAATCCGGTAAATGTACTGGTTCTGTTTCCTTTTAGTTGGCAGTCGGACCTGTGTAACTTCAATTTTTTCCTCATGCTCCACAGTCAATTCCAGGAAGAAACGAGATGGTTCCAAAACCCAAGGCCCCGGCCCTCCATCAAATACCATCTGCTTCACTGACTGCCAAGTCACCAATGCAACCTCCACTGGGTTTAGAGCCTGATAACACAAAGAGAAATTAGCAGACACTACTATTTTAATATACAGTCTCAGCAAGGCCATACAAAAGGTAATGTCTATAATACAACCAATGGGCCTGATTCTCATTTACATTCGGGCTCCTTTAAACTACTTGGCAATGGAAGGGGCTTTTAAGTGGAGCCAGCTAACCTCTGTTTGCCAGAAGCTGGGAATAGGCGCCAGGGGATGGATCACTTGATGATTCCCTGTTCTGTTCACTCCCTCTGGGGTACCTGGCATTGGCCACTGTTGGAAGACAGGATACTGGGCTAGACGGACCTTTGGTCTGACCCAGTATGGCCATTCTTACGTTCTTATGAAGGCCCAAAACGTTGAGAAACTACACATTATTATAGGAAGAAGCCATTTGCTATTGAATCTGGGTTGGACTATATTGAACTAGCTGTAAGAAAACTTATACTATATATAATAATCTGCACCAAAAATAAAAAAGACACCCTACTGAAATAGAGGACCTGTCAGATATATTTGATGTTTTTTTCACAAAAGGAATTTATTCAATCCTCTGAGTCTGGAGCATGGTAGTTGCAAAATATGGTTTCAAATGTGGGCAGGTATAATGTCAAGGAAAAAAAGGAGGTATGGGAGGAACTTCCTCCTACCAGAGAAAATATAGCAACATTTCAGGGTGATATACTTTAAACTCCCTGCTCCAAGGGACTTGCCAAACGTTAATTAGTAAAGCCTCACAAATCCCTCAGTGGGGAAGGGGTAAAGTACCCTCTCTTTCTGACCACAATTCCATGACAACATGAATATGGCAGGTAGCCCACAACAGAAGGGAAGTGTGCACTAGCATTGCTGCCTCACTACCATCAGTGGGTTCACTCCAGAAGGAAATATGTGAAGACAGCAAAGACAGAAGAATGACTCAAATAGTAGGGACGGAAGTAGAGAGGGCGAGCACCTCCTCACCTTGAGAGGCTCATAAGCAGCAAATGTGGCACTGGTTTCAAAATACTCCTGGAACACTGTCACGCTCACCATTACTAAAGTGTGTCCCAAGGACTTTGCTGCTAACTGGATACTGGAGCAGAATGTCAGGCCAGGTTTCTGATTACCTGTAAATTTGAGAGCATTTTTTCAGCACTTTCTACAACTCCGATGAGCAGGGCTGATGTCTAGACACAGGGTTACGGTTGTAATGGAATCCATGACTTCCCGATTTTTTCCTAAATGTTCCCAGACTGTCCCCCTCTCTCCACTCATCTTGTCCCTGTTAACGGTTGGAAGAGTCAAATTATACAGTTCCAGACATTATGACAGGATGACTATCCCTCTGTCTAGACCTTGTGACTGGCTGACACAATACTCAAACCGGAAAACAGAGAACGACACTTTGGGAAATAAATTATAAATGGACTTTGCGAACAGATATTTAAAAAAGCGATCAAATTTGGAGCTCATCTATCTTACCCTCTTCAGCAAGGATGAAGACTCCTTGCTTATCCATGCTTATGTCCAGGGCTAAGAGGGAGCAGTCCGTAAAAGCAATGGTCTCCCTCGTCTCCCTATCGGTGTGGTACATCATGAGCGGAACTTCCAAAACTTGGCCAATCTCAATGTCTGCATGAAATGGCAAAATCTCCATCTTCGTCAATTTCAAGACATACACCTGCACTGACCAAGAGTCTCAGTCAGCAAAGTAGGAAGGATTAGATCCTCCAGGGTTAGAATCAAGTCACACTGCAAAGTGCCACGGGTTCAAGAAGGAAACCGAGACTCGCTCATAAGAGCGAGACAGAGTACACAAAAGTGGAGGCCACCTCTGGCTTAGCAGCTGAATTCCACTTGCAGCCTTAATCGTATAGGCAGAATTCCACTGTACAGGTTTAAGAGATTCAGTTACAGCTGATTTTATTGTTACTGTACCACACCAGGCACTCAAATCAATCTTAATATTGTTGTGCTCAGCAGACAATTGTTAATATGTTGATAAGAAGTCTGTGCTTAACAAACAAACAGCAAAAACACTGGGGGATGATTCCATTCCCTCCCTCCCTCCCGTGAGTTATCAGGAGTAACTTATCTGAAGTGCTGAACTGCAGTGTAAATCAGAGGAGAATCAAATCCAACATTACTAAGCAGGTGCCCATCATCAACTTTGCTCTTCAGATACAAGTTTTAGATTTCTAAACCTGGATAAGCAACCCCCTCTAGGGTGACCAGACAGCAAATGTGAAAAATCAGGATGGGGTGGGGGGTAATAGGAGCCTATAAAAGAAAAAGACCCAAAAATCGGGACTGTCCCTATAAAATCAGGACATCTGGTCACCCTAACCCCCTCTGTCACTGAAGCAAGATTTGTGAGGGAAAGACTTACCTTTATTTCTCCATAATGGAAGGGGTTCTGCATGTCTCTGGCCTGTACTGTGCTCTGCCCTCTGACCACCCCGGCAGTCACTACTCCTTTTATGGTGACTGTGACTACAGTCTGATTGGAAGAGGTCCATGTGAAATTGCCACTGCCTCCTTCTATCTATGAAACAGCAGAGGAGAGAAAAGGTAAATAGTTTGGATTACCAGAGTACTAGAGCAGAAGGACTGTGTGCAGGGATCAGGATTAGTGTTAATTCTTTGGCAAACTGTGTGCTTGAGCTGATTTGGCTGTGGAATAACATGCTAATAGGGTAAAAATAAAGTAATAACAGCCTTTCTTCAGTTCCTTTCATCTGAGGATCTCAAAGCACTTCACCTGCATTCATTAAGTCTCATGATTCCCCTATAAAGGGGGATAGGAAAGTAGAAACCATACAGGCACAAAGGAGACACAGGAAGGTTTTTTACCTAAGGCAAGTCAGTGGCACAGTCGGGAACAGAACAGTGAAAGAAGGTTGTTCACGACCCCCTTTTCTAGCAACTTACACAATACAGCTTAGAATGATACAGGAATCCAGTGGGCTTGAAGGCTGTGTAGCCAAACTAAAGATAAGTGGTGCTAGAAACATGGGTGCGTGATCAGTAAAGGGAACAAGAAGAGATGACAGGAGGAAAAAGGCCTTGGAGAAACAGAATCAGAAGGAGCAGTTAAGGACAAAGGTAAAATGTGACCGCCTGTGAGGGAGGGAAAGCAAACAAGCCTGGTGAGGAAGGGTGGGGCTTGCAGAGGGGTTAAAGGAAAGCACTAGTCATCTGCCTGTGATGTTGCTAGCATGGGGGCCTGCTCCTGTCTTCAGTAAATACAATGAGCATTTTGCCCTTTATTTTAGTGGGTGCAAGATCAGGCTAGCAAAGAAACAAAGGCTGTCACAACCCTCTCTCTTGCCACTGAGGATACTCACAGGGTCTCTATTTGGGTAGAAGTAAATAAGCTTTTTTTCTGGAACGGGCTCTCATATCAAAGAGGTCTTCCTCCCAATGTTCCACACCATATATACTTCACCTGAATTTTGTACCGATACAAGATTTCCATGGGATGGTGTGGAAATGCAAGGAAGGAGGGTGTCAGCTTGATTGGAAAGTAAATCTTCACCTCCTGTTCATGGCTGATTGGGACAGGTAAGTAATCCTCAGAGCCAGCCTACAGGCACAAAACAAGGAACAATAATCTTTCAAGCAAAGATGCCACCCCACTCACAAAAGTGGTAAACTAGTGCTTAACTGCCTGTACAAGGAGGTAACACAGGGGTTCTCAAACTGGGGGTCGGGACCCCTCAGGTGGTCACGAGCCGTCAGCCTCCACCCCAAACCCTGCTTTGCCTCCAGCATTTATAATGGTGTTAAATATATAAAAAAGTGTTTTTAACTTATTGTGGGGGAGGGGTCGCACTCAGAAGCTTGCTATATGAAAGGGGTCACCAGTACAAAAGTTTGAGAACCACTGAGGTAACACCATGGGGCAGAATGTGCAGACAATGCATACCACGCTCCTCCCTTCAAGCTGCAGACAGATTTGACACTTTGTGAAGCAACAATGGTTCCTATTTATACTGATTGCCTGGAAAACAAGGTGGAATAAGGAACACTTTGTTTCTGCTTTAAGAAAATTGTTTTTTTTCTTTTTTGTATAAGCTTAATCAAAATTCCCCCAAAACAGCAGTAATACCTCCAGCTGTTCCCAACAGCTGTTGCCTCGTGTGAAACTACAGGAGATAATCAAACACTACACGACTGATAAATTTACAGTACGTCACCAAACAGAGGGAGAGGGGGCAAAATCTAGATTTCATAAAAGGAAGACTGCTGCTACTGTTATAAAAACAAAAATAGAATACTACAGAAAAGCAGCCCTTAATGCACCTGCTTGTATGGTCTATAGGACAAGTAAGCACACTTGCTGCTAGCAGAGAATTAAAAGAGAAGAAATAACACTAAACTGCACTTTACATCAAATTTAGAGCAAGCACAGAAAAATCTCAGCCACTTAGTTACACCAAGACCTCTCATTTGTTCAAAGGCATTTGAAAGAGAACATTACCACCGGACAGAAACCACCAGCCAACTTAACGGGCTAAACCAAGAATTCATTTTACTCAACCCTATCAATCCAAGAGATGTATATTGTCCTCAGTGCCCATTCAGTTCAGTTAGAGATGTTCTCCAGATGAAGGGCCGCACATGGCCTTAATCTGTGCACATTAAGCAGACTTCTGCAAAATCTTCCCTATATGACATATTTACTAAAGCCTGGAATTGAACAGGCTTGAACATGTTTGATACATTAAAAATACATGATCCCTAACTAATGCTTAATAGGTCATTTTCTTTCACTTATTGTCTATCTGCTGATTTTAAGTAAGGTTCTTTATAGGGGAAGTATAACTCGCTTCTTTAGTCAGTTTGAACAGTATCCTAGGACTTACAAATGAAAAAGGTCTAACAGGGTCCGCATCTTGTCCATCCTATGAACAGCGCAAGATAGTTCCCTATACTATGTTCTCAAGGGCTGTGTCCAGTTCAGTTTTGAAATATCCTGAGCAATGCATCTTCCATCATTTCCGTTGGCAGACAATTCTACAGCTTTTCCTGATAGTCAACGTACATTTTCCTTTTCTTCATTTTATCCCCTTACTCCTGTTTGTCACCCCTAGCATAGGAAAAGGTGCAGCACTAAAGCAGCTTAGTGAAGCCTATTGATCTTCAGCACTACCTAGTTCAATTAGCCATGGCATTTCTCTCTAGTCCTTAGATTTCATGTCTTTGAGGAAATCACACTGTCCTTCAAAGAGAGCTCGCTATCCCAGGAGGAGATGCTTATCCACACAGGTTTTAATAGGACGATCTGCTACGATTCAAAGTAAATAAGGCATTAGCAATATAGCCATAACTTGAAACATACAGGAGTTCGGCTTATACGTTTGTGAACAGTAATATCACAGGGTCTGAGTCAACACCCATTAAAATCAATGGGAGTCTTTCCACTTACTTTAATGGGCACTGGATCAACTCTTTAGGCAACAGCAAATTCTGGAAAGGGAAGGGTACAACCTTCACTTCTTACCTGTAGAAGAACAGATACCAGGGTAGCTTTTATTACTGTGATACCCTCCTTCAGGACTTGAACTATATGGTAAGAACCATTAACAGAAGACAAGAACTCTTCAAAATACAACTTGGGAAACTGGCGAGTTATTCTGAGGTTCTGCAAAACAACAAAAACCAGAAACCAGTGAAGAAACCACTTCCCAGAGAAACTGGATCCACGTTCTATCAGAAGAATTGCAAGACATACAGATAGAGAAATCTGCAAGGCCACAAGTGCACACACACACACACATGCTGGGTGTTCCCAGAGTTCGGAAACCAACATGGTTATGAAACAACTATAAGCCGGGAGTGCATTCTGGATACAGCTGGGTAAATGAAGGGCCCAGTCATCTTACTTTGGTTTCTATATTGGACTGAAGAACATTTTTTCTTAAGGAAATGACCTGTTAGGAGAACAACCTCTACAAATCCCCAAGAGTTAAGGAAACATCGTCATTGCTATTTTAATTACATTGAAACAGAAGTCTCAAGGTGCTTTAAGTGACTTGCATAAGGTCACTATAAGCCAATGGCAGACAGCTCAGACTATCACCAATAAGATCTAGCTCTTATATAGCACTTTTCACAGTAGATCTCAAAGTACTTGACAATCTTTAACGTATTTAGCCTTACAACACCCCTGTGAGGTCAGGCAGTGTTATCACCCCGTGTCTGACAGATGGGGAAGTGTGGCACAGAGAAGCTAAGTGATTTGTTTGAGGTCAGACAGGAAGTCTGTGGCACAGCAGGGCACTGAACCCAGTTGTCCCGACTCCTAGACTAGTGCCCAACCACTGAAGCTTCCGTCTTTTCAATAAACCAGGCTGCCTTTCTCCTCGCAGACTCTCCCTGCGTGCTGAAGCTCCCCTAAATGCAAAGGCATAAGAAAAATTACATTTATTAGAACACTACAGCTTCTAAATGAAGATGGTAGTTTAAATTTGAAAACAAGTTATCCTCTCTTTAGTAACATCACATTAAGCTGAATTCCAGAGACGTGAATACTTCTCAATTCTAAACATCTGAAGAATAAGCTATTTCCAAGAAGACTTTGAAAGGATCCGAATCCCTCAATTGTTGCAGCTGTGGGTCTGTAAGGAATAAAGCACAACATACCCTTCCCACATACTCACATCAGATAAATAGACTTTAGTGCTGGATTTATCATACACCTCAACAGTGATTGTATATGCTCGCTTCACTTCTAGAACCCACCTGTCTCCTGGCTGAACACTGAAACCTGAAATAAAATGTAAAAGAAAGGTGGTCTGTTAAAGGAAAGAAAATCATTTAATAAAAACCCAGCTAGGTTTCAGTTTAATTAATTTAATGTTGGTGAAAGGTGCTGCATTAATAGCTTTGAAGACTGCAGCTCCCTTTTTATCCCCTAAATGGTAGAACAAGGTAACAGTAAATGCAAATTTCTCTGCAATGCTTCTTACTCCTACTCTGGACCACTCACAGAAGCAAAAAGGAAGCGTGCAGTAAATTCTTTCCTGGGCCAGTAAAGGGGCACACCAGTGCCAACAGAAGTGGTGAGTTTTGTGATGCAGGCATCTGTTCGCTGCAAAATGAACAGAGACTCAACAGCCAATCAGGTGGTGGTAATTTCATGGTCACTATGCATTTACTCTGCATGAGAACTTGTGACCCAAAAGGGTCCATTATTACCCATCCCTTAAACAATCCAGTCCCTCTTCTCAACACTTCTTGAGCTCCAGACAACTCTCCTATGGAAAACAGCTCTGTAAACAGCATAGTTACTTTTAATAATGTAGCACGACTGCATAGGTTCATATGGCAACTGAGACGAGTTATTTCCAACTCCGGTGCCCATTCTGTGCCGTTAATCTTTAAGTTTAACTAACTCCTCTAAATTACATAGCAGGCAACTAGCTAGATTTCTGGGTTGTGAATATGCAAGATTGAATTTTCAAGCCCATGCACCTGGAAGGAGACAAGCAAAGTCTGCTTTTTCAATAAGACATAGTCTTATCCTACTATCATGACCTATTTCTTTCATGAAGTGAGGCTAACTGATAATAAGAATGATCTTTTCATTTACAGAAGGCATTTCACTCGTAAGGTTCAAAGTGCTTTATACAAAGCAATCATACAAATAGTGTGTGCATTATATCACTTTGCCTGTTAATTAATGCAGTCAGGTGCAAAACATGGCAAGTGTTGGAACTTTACCATAACACAAGCTTTTAACCCTCTAACACCTAATTATTTGAAAATAGCCCCAAATGAAGTATACAATAAACAAAAATATGCAAAAATTAATAAGAGGAAGCTTGAAATAGCATGGGGTTATTTTCTTTAACAGATATATAAGTTTTCTGTAAACTATATGAACAATCTATTTTTACATTTATTATTAAAACAAAACACATATATAGAGCTGTAAACTTACACAGCACTTTACAAACAAGGACAGCAGGTTTCTGTGTGACGGATGTAAAACAGATTCTAATATGAGCAATGCGATCATGTAATTAAGTCACTTTTTTAAAAGTCAAACATTTTATTGGTCAATAACATGAAGCAGTAAGAGTTTAAAAATCAAGCTTTTATCTTCTGATTAATTACCTAGAAATCCAGCTTCTACAACATAGACAGTGCAGTTTGGAAGTCCAGATGCAGCTCGCATGTGAATATCTTAGTTTGCGTATAAAGAAGAAATTCAGTCTTACTGTAAAAAAAAAAAAAAAAAAAAAAGTAGGAGGGACATATGGGAGCAACAGAAGCCTTTAAATAACTCACATATCCTTGGATTCCGTAAGCCCATAAATGTGGGAACCTGGGAACTGTGTGGGAACTGAAGTCAGTGGGTGTCTTTCTATTGACTTCAATGAGAACTGGACTGTGAACCTGGCAAGGAGGCTCATTCTCATTCCAGAAGCATCACAGGTGATGGAGTTGAGCGAGGAGGTGAGTGATGGGTACTGGACAAAAAGAAGCAATGATATTGACCTTGAAATGGATGAAGGAATATGTCATCATGGCCAGCTTGAAGAATGGATGAGGCTGAAGGGAGGGAGGGAGTTACCCCAAGAAGTTATAGAATTCTCCGAGGTGTTGCAGGGTGGGGCCTCACCAAATCTGCTTTCTGAAGCATGGCTTTACTTAATTCAGGTCTGACATGCTTAGGAAAGAGAACGGCCACAGTAATAAAGAAGGATGACATGGTTACAACTTTATTTAAAGGATACTTTTATGAACAAAGACCAGACTAATCTGTCCCAACTGCACTGCTGTCACTGTGGCTGTGTCCACATCCAGTCTGGCCACCGGAATAAGATCAGACCCACCAGGTGCAACAATAGGGTCACGTAGTTCAAGCTCATAATGTTCAAGAGGCAGCTCTACTTCTGCAAGAAATGAGTTACTTTTTAAAACAGTTATTTCACAACAGTCTACTGTCTTACACAAGATTCTCTCTCTAAAAAGGCACAAATGTGGGTTCCTGACAACCAAAGAAGTAACCCCCCCCACAAACACATAAGGGCAGAAATATGTTAGCCCTGAATATCACCAAATAGCTGTGTGGAAGCTTTAACAGTCTTGCTTCGTGAACACTGCGTGCATCAAGTATCTGGAGTTCAAATGTTCTACTGCCACAAACTGAAGCACTGTTCCACCCAATAGTCATTGGCCTCTATACAGCAGCATCCATTGCTATTATGATTTGAGTTTTTCTGTAGGACACAGACCCATCACAAGGGACATTAGACATGCATGGAAAACATCTGTTTTGTGGGGTTTCAGAGTTAAGTTTAACCCTGGCTTCCCCAGGAGTCAGGAACAGCAACTGCACGAAAGTGAAATACCATCTGTGCACGAAACTTTAACTTTTGTAATTTCACTTAGAAAAAATTTCTGAAGATTTTGGGAAACTTGAAGGTATTAAAAAAAGAATGTACCTGTGATCTTTCCCTGTACAATTTTAGCAACTTGGTACTGAATGTAGGCTCCAACCAGAAGATAAATATCATAGGATGGTATTAGGAATATATTCTCCAGAACCAACAGACGCACCAGTGCAGCAGCTACTTTCTAATGGGGGAGGGATAGAAACCAGAAGCTTACTACCACTCTGCAAAAACTGGATAGAAATTTGAGAGAGAGCAGAGCTCCCACAAGGCTTCAATACAAGTTTAAACAATCAAAAGTAAAAAGAACACTTGGTTTTAATGGGCAAAAGATTCGCCATGGTTGTGAAAACCGTGTCAAAAGCAAGAGGGAAACTAGTTTGACATTGGCCAGACATCCCACCCTGTCAATATCACACTGTAATTTTTCAGCAAGAGGGCCACCAGCAGCAAGAGATTTCAAAATTAAAACTCTATTATTAAAAATATTTTAAAATAAATTTCAGTTACTCATGGGAAAAAGTGTCTCACCATTTGAACCTTCTGCCTGCTAGATACAGTAAAATATGGCAATTTTCTTTTAAAGGATGGTTAGTGTGAACTCCAGTTAATTAAAACAAAGGTTAAAAGTAGTTTCAGATACTGCATCTGCCCAAGTTCTCTTGCTCATTTTTGTGGTTTTACAATCACTTTCTTTTTTTTTTTTAAATGTTTTCTTTCTTCTGTTGCTATGTGAAAGACTCCCACAACCAACAAAAAATACTGAATTAATCATTTTGGGATCATAACAGTGAAACCAACTCTCCACCAAATGCTGACAAATGCAGTAACCAAATGGGGGGGCAGGAAAAAAAAAGTACTTTTTACCAACCTCTTAGTTACAATAATCTTAATTGTTGCTTTTTATCTGCTATTGTTACAGACAAGTTCAGACAGAAATGTTATTTTTTAATCGAGTGTCCTCTTAACCCACTATACATGGTATATTATATTTTAGGGATTTATAGATCAATTTATTTCTCAATACCATACTACCAAAACTGTCCAAATGTATACATTTTAAATGGAAAATGGTTTAAATGGTGTCATTGCCTATAACTTCTGACAAGTAACGGTACTGATGGTAAAGAAAATACAATTTTAACAAGCGTATGCCTGGAACTGCAATCTACCTAAGGCACAAGTTTTGTTTTTAAGGTGGGAAATCTACAATAAGAATTCACCTTATAAGTTGGTTCTTGAATTCGGACCTTTATGATAGCTGCACCAGTTTTGATGCCTGATACCAGAGTCCTATCCCCTTGTTTTCCTGCTTGTTCCATCTCGACAATGTAGTCTGGTGGGGAATACTCTGCTTCAGAGTATTTTAAAATCCTAAAAAGACCAAACTAGGCTTTTACAGGTAGAAAAGGATCTCCATGATCATTTCAGTTTATATTTTCAGTGTGCGTGGTTGTATACAAATGTTTTAGAAATGGAGGGACAAACTTTACAGGATTATGTGGAACGAGGACCTATGTTAGCCAGAATAAAGGGACAAAATCCTATAACTTCTATGTTGATACGTGCACAGGGAGACAACAGACCTCCTCCGGTGTACAGGGCAATAGAACCGAGTAAGGTAATAGCTACACAGATAGCTGAAGCTAATCCACTACAGAACCCTTCACCTGCACTCAGTGTCTATTTATTACAGATATGCAGACCACAAGTACTCTTTCAGCCAGCTTCTGCTGCATCTGACTTTACCAGCAGCAGTACTTCTGTGTGACTGAAGAATCAGCCCATAAACTTAGAAATCTGTATCCAGGTCTATCACTGACTCACTGTTACCTTGAGAAAATAAATTCTCTTCTCCGCATTCCCATTTACCCACAAGTAAAAAAGGATATAATAGTACTTCCTACCCCACTGTGAGATGCTGGGATGAAAGGTGCTACAGAAATGCAACAGATAGTATTTAATAATTATTCTAAATATAGTTACCTAATTTTGCTAGACAGTTCTAAGCCTTCCATGTCATCATCCTTAGCAATGCTCCACTCAAATGTCATTCCTGACAAACTACTGAATGTGTTTCCTGAAGACAGAAACCAAACAGACAGATTCAGAAACATGGGCTGGTGAATACATATGTTTTTAGGTACGGAGTCCTACGCATCTAAATGTGTTAATCTATCTTCTACTGTCTACTGCTGTGAGAACAGGGAAAACCCTGCATTATTACTATGCCACCACCAACTGTCCTTAGGTTTCCTTACTCCCCACATCCAGTTACAGAACTGTGAACAAATAGGCCACAGGCCCATGTTCCAGGTATGGAATATTTCTGATGACAACTCTCTCTTCTTAATCTTGTATACTTGCCCATGCCCATTATATTCCAAAATATTTCTGACCATATCCAACTTCTCCCTAAATACAAACACACAAACCCATGTACACGTAGACAAAAAACCAAACTAGGATGAAAAGAAGAACATTATTTTATTTGCATGCTGGAATGAGCATATAACAGTTTTAAACAATTATTAGTAAATCAGCGCTGTGGTTGGGGATAATAGCAAAGAAAACAAGAATTCTGGCTACTGTTATCTAGGTTTTTATACCAGTTTTATTAGTGTGGCATCTGAGAACCTTGCAATGTCACAGAGTTGTTACGCTCACACGAAGAGGGATACTACTTTTATTTTGCAGTCATTATATGCACTTCAAATGAAAGATAAACAGAAGTACAATAAATTATCAAATTAAAACATTTTAGGGACTAGTTAGAAACAGGCATATTTTCTCTATCTCAAAATTACATAGCATATGAAATATAGGATTTTGTGATATGCCCAAAAGTTTCTACATTAGGGATGGGAACAAAATCTGCTACATATCAGAATACATTCTTTAAAAAGCTCAAATTAAGGGATGCCTTTGTTTCTCAGGAGGTAGAGTTTATTCCTTGGAGTTGCCCCAGAAGTTTGTCCTGTATGTATACAGTACCTTCAACATCCAGAGCTCTCACGGTTAATTCAAGTGGAGAATCTTCCACATATATTTCTCGGGTTCGGGAGATAATTTCAATACTGTTTATCATATCGACAATGATGTCACAACGCAGTAAATGGCCTGTCACTAAAATGTGAGAATAAATGAATGTGTCTTAATTCAACATCCCATAAGTCTATGCTGATTTCCCAAATCTTGAGAAGGCAGTACTACTGAAAACAAACAAAAAACAAAACAAGTGGTAATTCTTATTAGTGGGGGGAGGAGAAAGCACCTTTGTAGAAAAGCACAAGTTCCTCAACAAAGTCCCTGATAAGCCCATTCTGGGACTATGATGGGCATGGATGTTACGCTGTTATACTTTTTGCTTTTATCCTTCCTTGAGCCACATGCAGACTGTGGTGTGCCCACTATATGTCACTGTCATTGTGCACGTACATCACTCAGATCTGTGGGTTTGAAACGAATAATGAAATACACCACAGTTCCACATCCTGCACTATTAAAATTAGATGGGTCAAAGCACTAGTACCATAGTGCCCAGTCCTATGCCTCTCTTTGGGAAGGACTGGATGATTTCATGAGCCTATTCTATCTCAGCCCTGAAAGTCCCTACTAGACACCCAATTCATAGATTCATAGACTCTAGGACTGGAAGGCACCTCGAGAGGTCATCGAGTCCAGTCCCCTGCCCTCATGGCAGGACCAAATACTGTCTAGACCGTCCCCGATAGACATTTATCTAACCTACTCTTAAATATCTCCAGAGATGGAGATTCCACAACCTCCCTAGGCAATTTATTCCAGCATTTAACTACCCTGACAGTTAAGAACTTTTTCCTAATGTCCAACCTAAATCTCCCTTGCTGCAGTTTAAGCCCACTGCTTCTTGTTCTATCATTAGAGGCTAAGGTGAACAAGTTTTCTCCCTCCTCCTGATGACACCCTTTTAGATACCTGAAAACTGCTATCACGTCCCTTCTCAGTCTTCTCTTTTCAAAACTAAATAAACCCAATTCTTTCAGCCTTCCTTCACAGGTCATGTTCTCAAGACCCTTAATCATTCTTGTTGCTCTTCTCTGGACCCTCTCCAATTTCTCTACATCTTTCTTGAAATGCAGTGCCCAGAACTGGACACAATACTCCAGCTGAGGCCTAACCAGCGCAGAGTAGAGCGGAAGAATGACTTCTCGTGTCTTGTTTACAACTCACCTGTTAATGCATCCCAGAATCATATTTGCTTTTTTTGCAACAGTATCACACTGTTGACTCATATTTAGCTTGTGGTCCACTATGACCCCTTCTTTCCCTATCATGTTGCTCTTTATCCACCTACCAAGCTCCTCAGCTATAACAACGCTGCTTAGCTTTGTGGCCTGTGTAGACTGTGTAGACAGCAAAGCTTTTTGCGAACAAGTGGTACCATTCTCGTAAATTGGCTCAATGGTGACTGTATCATGACGTGTGGAATACCTGGAAAACAGAGAGATCTGAATTCTTCTATTCTTATTTTTATTATCTGGGCAAAATAAGGGAGGTGCAGATTTTTTTTCAATATATTGCAGATGGATTCAACATCAGATGGATCTGAAACTTAGAATAAGGAAGTGTCTTAGGAAAATGCTACCCTTGGTATGAGTGAGCTGCATGCTATCGGAGAGGATATATAGGAACTGCCATATTGGATCAGACTAGGGATTCATTTAGAAAAGTACCCTGTCCCACCACAAAGGTCAGTACCAGTTGGTTCAGAGGATGTTGCAATGGACAGTTATGGAATGCCCACTCCCAGGAAATGTTTCTTCCTGACTGGCAACAGTTAGAGGTTGGCTTAAGCCCCAAGGAATAAGGGTTACATCACTTCCAAAATTTGTGCAGGTTTATTTATTTTGTCAGGAGAGGGGAGTTAGTATTCACTGTTGCCATTTATTCACTGTTGCCATTCTGGATATTACTGTTATCCATAAAAACGTTTAACCGCTTCTCAAATCTCCCACAAGGTTTGGTCTTACCAATATATCGCGGCAATGAGTTCTGTGGGCTAAAACCCATTGTGTCAATGACTAGTTTTGAAATTCACAAGGACCTACATGAATGATAAGGGCTCAGCAGCGTAAGGACGCCACTGAATCAACCCTGTACCAGATCATCAGGTCTGTTCCAGAGCTCTGACCAAACAAACAAACTGCCTTCCCCATGGTCCCTTCCTTCCCCACAGGCTGTTACCCCTCTAACCATCCAAAGGCTCATATGCTCCTCCCGAAGAGTGGAGCCCCACTACCCATAAAACTTACCCCAACAGGCCAAAACTCTTCTTGTCCCCGCAGAGGCTCAGCTACTCCCCTCCCCACAGACTGCCCCTGAGAAGAGATCTGGGCCCCTCTCTCCTACTCCCCCTGCCACTGCCATAGAGCCAGCTTCTCCACATCTCTCGGGGCTGGCACTCATTGAGCCTCACCCCCAAGACCAAGCTCCCTGCAGCCCAGGCCTCTCCCCTAGGACAACCCTATGTTCCCCTTTTTCCCCAGGTAGGGTCTCCTCCCCCGATCACCAGGCTGGGCTCCCCTCAACCCTACACCCAAAGGCCAAAAAGCCTGGTCCCTCCCTCCCATCCATCTGTACACTGACTACCCACAGGTCTCCAAATCCCCCTGCAGCCCCCTAGACCCCACCCTCATCCCTCCCTGGAACCTCACCCCAGCCCCATAGACCTCATCCCCATCCCCCCCTGGAGCCTCATCCCCATCCCCCCCTGGAGCCTCATCCCCATCCCCATAGACCCCACCCTCATCACTTCCTTGAGCCCTACCCCCAGCCCCATAGACCTCCATCCCCATCCCCCCCTGGAGCCTCACCCCAGCCCCATAGACCTCATCCCCATCACCCCTGGAGCCTCACCCCCAACCCCATAGACCTCATCCCCATCTCCCCTGGAGCCTCACCCCCAACCCCATAGACCTCACTCTCATCCTTCCCTGGAGCTCTGCCCCCAGCCCCACAGACTCCAACCTCATCACTCCCTTGAGCCCCGCCCCCGGCCCCATAGACCTCATCCCCATCCCTCCCTGGAGCCCCCACCCCCGGCCCCACAGACCCCGCCCTCATCACTCCCTGGAGCCCCCAGCCCCATAGACTCCACCCTCATCACTCCCTTGAGCCCCGCCCCCGGCCCCATAGACCTCATCCCCATCCCCATCCCTCCCTGGAGCCCCCACCCCCAGCCCCATAGACCCCACCCTCATCACTCCCTGGAGCCCCCAGCCCCACAGACCCCGCCCTCATCACTCCCTGGAGCCCCACCCCCAACCCCATAGATCTCATCCCCATCAACCCTGGAGCCTCATCCCCATCCCCATAGACCCCGCCCTTATCCCTCCCTGGAGCCCGCCCCCGGCCCCATAGACCCCGCCCTCATCCCTCCCTGGAGCCCGCCCCCGGCCCCACAGACCTCGCCCCCTCACCAGGAGTAGCAGCCGCCCTCGGCCCCCAGCACGAAGGGGACGTGCACGTCCCGGCTGAAGGGCAGCAGCACCTTGGGCACGTTGAGCCTGAAGGGGCGGGCGGGGCCCAGGAGGAGCAGGAAGGGAAGGAGCAGCGGCGAGGGCCGGCCGCGCCTCGGCAGCCTCATGCTGAAGACGAGGAAAGGAGAGGGGACAAGATGGCGGCTGCCGTGAGGCTCAGGTCCCGCTCGCAGGCACGCAGCCGCCACTCTGCGCATGCGCCTTTGCGCGTGCGGCGCTGCTCCCGCCTCTCCGTTGCTCACAGCGCGTGCGTCCGCTCTCCGGCAGCGCCTCTTTAGCTCGACGACTGCGCATGCTCTGCTAGGTTCGGGGCACGCATAGTCCACCCACTGGGCATGCGCAGGTTGCCCGGGAGGGGCGGGGCTGGCGCTGGGGTACTCCCAGTGCTAGGCTTGAGGTCCTGGCAGCGGAACGGGTGGGTCTGGCGCAGGGTCAGCGTGGAACGGGGTGCTGAGCCCAGCACTACCCCACCCCACCCCCGGCTGTTGGGGCAGGTCCTGGCAGGCGCCAGTTCCACACCAGAGGCAGCTGCACTTGAGAATGGCAGGCAGGGGTCAGGCTGAGCTAGGCACTGGGAACAGAGCTGCCTTATCCCGAGCCAGGCGAGCCACAAGCTGGAGCAAGGCGGGTAAGAGAACTAGATTGCCACTCCTTAGCAGCCATGAGCCAGGCCCCAAAATCATCTCTTGTTTGTTTTCCAGCTGTAAGGGCACATCCAGGGCACGTTTCCGTTTCTCTACAATGGTGAGGCCTAGAAATGTGTTTTTTAAATGACAGCTGAGTCTCCCCCGCTGGCGTGCCTCCAGGCACTGGGCTGTTGAGAGAGACCCCACTGCCTGGAAGTTGTGATAAACTCTTTAGAGTTGGCAACAATTTTACCCCACCCAGCAAAAGCCAACCCCAAATGTCTTGGAGCCCCAGAGCAGCCTTTAGGTGTCCCCATACAGCAGGAGAAAAGCACAAGCTTGCAGAAATCAGCTGGGTTTTGGCTCTTTCCTAGTTCATTGAGTGGCAACGTACAGTGAAGAGCTTCCATGGGTGAATACTCATGCTCCAATATGGCTGTTAGTCTATAAGGTGCCACAGGACTCTGCTGCTTTTACAGATCCAGACTAACACGGCTACCCCTCTGATGCTTTATTTGGTGAGCAATGGTGGCATCTGGAGCCCTATCCAAAGGCTCAGTCCCTCTCAAAAAAGTTTAGTGGAAGGAAATGGAGTCCACTGAAGCATGTGAGTGTGGGAGAGGCAGAATCGGGTCCTCTGGCATGGTTTGTTAGCATGCAGGCAAAAGTGCTGGAACCAGGGGTTGCTGCTGCACTGGCTGTCTTGAAGAGGTTTCCATGATATCCAGGGTTTGGTTTGGTTCAAAGGCTCTCAGCACCCCTGCATACAGGAGAGGTGCCTGATAGAAGGAGTACTCGTTAGGGAATTCAGTGCCAAAAAAATGAAACTTCTGCACACTATTTTAAAATTCTGCAAATTTTGTCAATCAACATGGAGGCTCCAGGAAAGCCTTGGGGAGCACAGGCCCCTGGCTGCACGGGGTGGGAGATCACTCTGCAGCTCCCCACCTCCCTGGGACACAAACTCAGTGTTGAGGCTGCACCCAATCCTGGCACAGAACAAGGACTGGGCCAGCCCCAGAAACACCCAAGCCCTGCCCTTCTGGGTGGGTCAATCTGGGTTTGAGCAGCTTAGTGAGGGGATCCATACAGGGGAAATCTGGATGCACAGGGGCTTGTTGGGAGGTTCTGGACAGGGCCACCCAGAGGATTCAGGGGGTCTGGGGTAAAGCAGGGGAGCTGCAGCACTTGTACTCACCTCTATGTTTTCAGCAGCACTGAAGCCCCCCTGCCACCGAAATCCTGGACCCCTGCGGGGACTGGGGCAAACTGCCCCACTTCCCCCACACACACACACCTGGCCCTGGTTCTGGGTGCAACAGTAATAGGATGCTGAAGGGGGATCCAGGTGGTGATTGAGGCTCAGCAGGGGAATCTGGCTGGGGGGGGGGGGGGGCGCCTCAGTTGCTGGGGGAGTGGGGCATGGTAGTGCTGGGATCCAGGTGCAGCTAGTTGGGGCTTAGGATGGGGAATCTGTTGGGGGTGGAACAGGTGCAAAGGGAGTGGGGTGAAGCTCAGTGGGAGGGACTGGGTATGAGGCAGTCTGGATGCACAGGGCTTGGGCAGATGGGAGATGCTCTCTCCCCCCCCCCCATGCATGCACAGGGGTGCAGAATTCCCCCAGCAGTAAAGGAAGCTAGGTGGAGCTTGCCGCACTGGAGCAGACAACAGGGAATGTGACAGCAAACACAGGAGTCCTCAGGTGGTCAGGGATGAGGCAGTGGCAGAAATGAAATGGGTGGAGCAGCAGGGCGAAGGCTAGTGCTGCAGAGCAGGTCTATGCAGAGGCCTAGCAGTCACACCAAGGAGCTGGAGCCAGAAGACAAGCAGAAACCAGTACAGCCTAGAAAGCCCTCTGTTCTGGATCATCATCTGCTTCCTGTGCTTGCCCCAGCCAGGCTGGCTTGGACACCTACTGACTTCTCAGCTGGGGGGGGGGGGAGGAGAGAGAGAAGAGTGCAGCTTTAGCCAGGGCCCTGCAGCCGGAGGCTTGGCCCTGCATCTACACCACCAAAATTCCTTGCAGCACAGTCAGGGCAGGGGCTAGCTACACCTCCCCCATTTGGCTAAGGGATTGCTTTGCTCCCCTCCCCCCTTCTTTTAAAAGGCACTTCTCCAGCTGATCAAACAAGGCTTTGTGGCTTTTATTTTTACGGTAAGCAGGGCTGTAATGAGAGGGTGTGGAGATCTGCAGTAGGCAAGTCAGTGCAATATCTCCACAACTGCCCTTCCTAACCTGGTGCCCTATAAGCATCAGCACTTTAGTTTTATATGCAGGTGACTGCTATTTGCTCCCCATTCCCCTGCTATGCCTGCAATGAGGGTAGACAAGCCCAAGCTGGAAGTGTTTAGCTATGGTGGAAGCCAGCATTAAAATCTTGTTCTCATTTACTTTCCCTAACTGGATTTCTACACACAGGAAGATTCTGCTTTCTTGTTCTAGGAGAACAGATGGTCCTATTTAGACCTTCCTTTTCCACAGCTATTTTAGTTCCCAGCTGGAATTTAAAGCCAGTTGTAAAACTGCCATAAATAGTTGCTCCTTATATTTTATTAGACTCCTGCATAGTGCAGCTACTGTTTAGTCAGAGCTAAGGGCTCAAGAGGAAAGCTACTCCCTATGAATTGTGTCAGTGCTGCTGCTCAAGCAGTAGATGTCTCCCTTAAATTTGAGAGAGGATGAAACACATGGTACAGGCCCAGGCTAACAGGAGAGAAAACCCACAGAGCTAAGTTAGCCCTATAACTACAGCAGATCAGAGCTCTTCTAAGAGTTTGAAGAACTTCTAAAATAAAGGGTCTCACTGGAAATATTTACATGTTTTAGGAAAGAAAAGTTGTTCTAGCTTAAAATATTTGGCACAAGCAGCCCCATCTGTTTAAATCCTCACACCAGACATTATTGAATAGGTTTAGGCTACACATTAAAAGGAAGAAAGTGAGATGTAGGTAGAAAAATGCAAAGTGAAGTGGGAAGCTGTTTTTTCCTACAGGATGAAAAACAAACACGGGGCAGGGGAAAATGGGTTTAGATTGAAACAGCAGTCCTTCACTCAGGCATTTTCTTAAAAGCCTAGAGCTGTCCTTTGCCATGCATGTAGAAAGTTGCATACAGTAGCCATTTTAGTTAACATTTCTTCTGGCAGTAGGGATCAGGTAGTTCCACTCCCTTTCCAAAGGTAGTTGGGCTCTCTTTTTGCAGGGAGTGTTGGAAATATTCCAAGGGGAGCTGGACTCTGTCCCTTATGGAGTTTGATATTTGAACAGGGTTTGCAGGAGTGGTGGGTTTGTCTTATGCCTTAAAACACAAACTGCTGAAAAGAGTAAAAGGTTTGATAGCTACCTGAGCTCAGATTTGGTACCTAGAAAAGGTAGGCTTTGGGGCAGGGGGCTAAGCTTGACCTTGTGGAAGATACAGCCCTTGGGAAGAGAGATGGATTATAGATCGCTGTAGCTACAAAGCTTGCTCTCCCCAGAGAGCTCACTGGTGGAAAGGTCTAGTCTGGCACCTTGCTTTGATTACTGACTCTGGGTGCAGAGGAGCTTGAGAGTCATTACAGGTACCAGCTTACCTGGAAAAGCTGGTGCAAGTAAGTTAACTGTCCATCAAGTAAGTTAACTGTCCATCTAACTGCTTACCTGTGTCCAGATGCCCCCTTCCCCCCCAGGTCAAATGGAACCTGGAAGTAACTTACAGAGCATCAGCTGATCTAGTAGCACCAAGCAGGCTAGTCTTAGCAACTGGCAGAGCCCCACTGGAAGTTCTTGTCTGGGGCTGTGGTCAGCTGCAGTTGATGGGAGGAGAACCAGTGACTGGTTCATGCACATCCCCATCCTTAGAAACATGGAGGCACCTGTGGGTGTATAGCAGCTTTATTTTAATCAAAGCCCATACGTCTAAAACCAGCATGGCGGGAATGGTTTTTATTTCAAAAGACAATATAAGACAGTTGTCAATTTTAGTATCAAAACACGTGATATAGGTTGTCCTCTAACTGGCCCCATAAACCAACGCAACCAATGAGCCTCTCTCAAGCCTAAGCTACACAATGCAAACCTCACACAGATCTCACTACTGTGCCTCACGAACAGAACTTCAACAATGCACTGCAATGTGGCTTGGACCTGATTCAAGACAATAAGAGCACTCCTGGGTAACGGGGGGGCTGAAGGGATCCCCTCAGTGTAAGCAAAGCTCTTCACAAGAGGCAGTTTTATACATGAGCTGTTACAATTGATCAGCAATGAGTGATAAAGCTCAGTGCAATAGCACTTCGTGAAGGCAGATTCAAACCCAGTGGCAGCAATGGGTTAGAGGGGCTGCCTGCTTCTCTAGTCAATGGCCACAGGGGAGTGACTGGCACACACAGGGCCAAGAGGCCCATGTGACTAATTCTTCCATTCATGAGTGTTCAAAGAGAACAGGTTTGGTCTTTTAAAAAAAGAAAAGAACCTCCTCTTTGCTCTCACAGCTCTGCCATGCAAGGAGAGAAGCTTTAAGGCTGAGAAACTGAAGGCCCTTTTTGGGCCATCTGCTCCTGCAAGAGTTCCAGTTCTGACAGGATGCATTAGTGCCCAACAGAAAGGACCCTGGCACTCCTAGCCCGGCTACTCAAACTTAACACCCAGCACCAGAACTGTCCCACCCCTGCTTCCCCCCCAGCAGTGGGGCAAATGGGACCAGAGCTGATGAGCAAGAGGTTAATATCAAATTTTAAAGCCAACCGCTTTTTAGGCGCCCCTGGTGAGCCCGAGAGTTATTTGGAATGTTTACAATGCTTGCTACAAAAAGGTAGTTACAAAATGTGTACATCTCTCACGTTCTCCAGACATTATTGCATTTTTTGTATTTCCCTTAATGATGCTGTTTAAGGCTCTGCCCAACCTGGTGACCTTTAACCCTGAGGTGACTTGGCAGAAGTTGGTTTGGTTGAATTGGCAAGAGAAAGTAACCCTTGGGGTTAGAGGGCAGCTCTGGCTGGGCTGGCCCCCAGCGAGGTGCTGGGTGGGGCAGACGCGATGGCAGGGATCATTTACATGTCGTTCAGGTCCAGCAGGGTCTGGTCCAGCATTCTTTGTGTGCAGAGATGTTCCTCTTTGGTAGATTTCAGTTTATCTAGTGGGAGGAAGAGTTAGACAGTTACCAGTCACATAGGTATAGCCCTTGCTGAGACCTGCATTAATTCTTTCCCAGCACACTGCTTTGGTTAGCTCATTAGACTTTGGATGCAGGGCCAATTGCAGCCACAAGCTGTGGAGTTACTAGTGTTGTTCCTGGCCTCTGCCTCTTGAAATGCTGGTGCTTCCTGAGCAGCAAGATCTCCAGCCAGTACTTGGCATGCAGATGTGGCAGACTGAAGCTAGCCTCCCCCAGATCTCCCATTGCTTCAGCATGATGCCTCTTAGATTTCCAGATCTGAAAACACAGATAGTGGCTTTGTTTGCCCAATGGTAGCTTGGGGATACTGCTGCAAACCCAAGCCAAAACATAATGGGCAATTCCTTTCAGCCACAGCCTAACTGGCCCCCCTCCAGGTGATCACATGGCAGATGTTAAGAGCCTGGTCAGAAAGGTCATGGGACCACCTGCTAATAGCCAGACTGGACAGCAAGCCTCAATTCTAAACACACTGCCTCTTCAGGGTGGCAAAGAGCTTGAGAAAGGGGAGACTATTCTAGATTAACAGCAGGCAGTGGGCTAGCGAGAGCTTGGGATGTTGGTAAGTCTGCCCTGGAGGCTAAAAATGTGTTTCAGAAGCCAGAAAAAAAATCTATATTCCAGAGCTGACCAGTGGTCTGGATCAGTCTTATTCCAAGAGTGGCCCTGACATAGCATGCAGGACCACTTCACATGCTGTTGAGAGGCAGCTCTGCCCAAGACACACATGGACCACAGGCTGTCTCCTGAGCAGGCTCTCAAGGGGGATAGTTCCAAGCTTACGCAGACTTTGCCACTACAGCGACAGCAGCCACAGCCTCCAACTCAGCAAGTCCTTGGACAACAGCAGCTCACTCCCAAGAGGCTTCTCCACACCCCAGGCCACATGGTCTTAACAGTGACCAGGCTTCTCCACAGGCCTTCTGGATGGAGCTTGGCTTTATGAAAGCAGCACAAGTTTTCATTTTGTCTTACAGACCACAAGGTCAATGGTTTATTATCATTAGAAACAGCCATCAACCCATGCAGCAGGACATCCTACAGACATTCAGCATATAGTAAGTTGGTCAGTCACAGCACTTACAGATGTCAGATATTGTCAAAAGCAGCATCTACAGCAACTCATCTAACAGACACAGGTCTCCAACGTAGCCAAGCCCCCACATAACACCTGACTGTTAGAGCCAGAACAGCAGCCCCCAGGGACTCCCCACTGCACTATCAGTGAGACTGCCCAGAATGATCAGACTCAGGAGGAATTACAGTCCTTGGGAGGTTTATGCATGGAGAACAGAGGTTACCTTTTGAAAAAAATAAGAACATTAGAGGATAGACTTTAGCTGCCTCATTAAATAGCAGTAATTGCACAAAATCTGCTAATCTGCCAGTCTGTTAAGAATGATCAGATTTCACTGTGGTCCACAGCACTGGTGCTCACAATAAGCTTGTTTAGTGTCATTAGTGGGCCACCTTCTCAGTCACACAGATCATGCAGCGTTAACTTCAGCTCATTAGAGAGCAGGCGATTTCTCTCAAGCTGGCTGTACAGGCGCTCTGCATCAGCAACAGGAGGATTAGGGGAAACAAGAGGAAGAGAAAAAGAGAAAGGGAAAGTTAGTAGAGTACCAAGATGAGCAAGTCATACAACCTGTCCCTAACATGGGGCATTCTGAGGATAAGTCCCAGCTTGCTTTTACAGCCGGAGGCATGGAGACAGAATGAGACCAGCACTGCCTACTCGCTTCTCAGATCAGAAAGCCTGTGGTAGAAGCCAAGTGTGGCCAGATTAGAAGTCCTCCTGAGGGACTATGGAGGCATAGGAAGGAAGATGGATTGTCCCTGGAAAATGAAGCCTGAAGGGTAATGTGTGTTCTTTATGCCCAGGAACAGGAAAGCCTTTGGATACACGCTCGACTCTGAACAATTCAGAAAGCACATGGCTAGATCAAGACTAGCATTCAGGCAATCCTGCTGCTTGCAGTGCAGCTATGTGACTAGCAACTGATGGGCACTGGGAGCTTCCCCAGCAACCCTCAGAAAGGAGGTGGGACAGCAGCCACAGTCCAGGACTGTCAGTAAGTCACGCTTAGCAGCTCATGATCAGTTTATAACACGGACACAGGACCAAAAGCCTCACCTGCTTTCAAAGCTAACAAGCTCAGAGATGGATCCCAGGCCCCTGCTGCTGACACCACCGAACCAACAGCAGGATGATCAGCCACAGGAGTGCCAAGGGAGACCTGCCAGCCCTGCACCCAGCTGCACCAGACAGATGGTGGAAGTCTCAGCACAAGGGTCCGATCTTCTCAAGTAGTAGCCTGCCAACTTTCCAACACCAGACAAGTGGGCTCCAGAGCCATGTGCTTTCAGAGCAAAACTAGCCAAGCTAACTGTCAGACCAGCCCTGTGGGTAGCAAGAGAACCCAGCTCAGGCATAGGCCCTTCCCAGTAACCTAACTGCCCTCACTCACTGCTTTCCTAAGTCCCTCTGATTAAACACCCTCCCAGCCACACACAGGACAGTCATCTTTTGACAGACTGCCTCAAGGGAATCCTGGGCTCTTGGTACTACCTCTTGCTGGGGGAAGGAAGAATGGAGGGGCCATGGGTTTGTTCAGCTGCACCATATCATTAAGATCACACAGGTACATACTGGTCAGTAGATGCTGCTAGCCTAGTCCAAGTGTAAGCCCTTAAGATGTGGCCCTTGCAAGAGACAAGTCAGCAGGCCTGACAACTGCCTGTTCCTCCTAGTCCCACTGAAACCCCTCCAAGAATGGAATTCCAAGTTCCTGGCAGTGTCCCGGTGTCAGTGGGAAGTCACAAGCTATCCTCTGCTCACCTCCTGAATCAAGCAACATGCTTCAGGGGGAACCTTTCTCGGTGTTTACAGGTGTTCTCTGCCCTTAAACCTGCTCTTTGTTCTAATTAATCTTCAGCCTAATGTTAGGACATGAAACCATCTCCATGATCTTGATGATGGCTCTGGCCTGGACAGCCACTGTGGTAACCTCAGCAGATGGCAGCAGCACAAGAACCCGCCAGTTTTAGTTAATTGGAGCCTCTGTAGACTCCGCACCTGGAACCAACAGCCAGTTCCCCAGGGACAGGATGTCTGGGGTGGGGGCGTGTTTGTTGTGTGCTCTGGGTTTTCTAAAGACTGTTCTACAGTGGGCCTCTAATAGCTGAGCCTAGACTGCAGGTCCCAGCCCACTGACCCCCCCCCCTTTCTTGGAGCAGGATGGGGAGCTGGAACCTGACCATTATTGCTGCTTCCTGAGACCCACTCTGTTCTGTTTCAAGGCAGTCTGGGATCCTGGCAGCTGCCACTGCAGCCCTTCGTTGGGCAGGCTGGTCACCCTGGTGAGGTCTGGGTGCACCCTGGTGAGCAAAGCATGAATATGTAATGCCAGTGTGAGTGTAACAGCCTTGAGCAGTGGAGCCAGAGAAGGGCTTTCATGTGACTGTCCGAGCCATCTCCATACTGGAGAGCAGAGGGAGATGAGGAAGGAACCAGAGAGATTTCCACCCAAGTTCATTTACGGCCCAGATCCAACAGAGGAGAATCCAGCAGCTGGACAGTACTTGGTCTTGAGCCCATGATTTCAGCCAGACTGTTTGGCCTGAGACACCCCCAGCCTTGCAAGGGGGGCCCTGAGGTTCTCACCAGCACTGCAGGAGGCTCTCTAGTCACTGACAGCTCTCTGCAGAGAACTGCTGAGCCCAGCCCTCATATTAGCCTGCCTATGCAGGTGCCAACAAAGCTGGTTGGACCACAAAGCTTTCACAACCCCAGGTCAGGAATTGCAGCACCCAAATATCCATTTCTAACACTACTTGCAGGTATTATCTAGCATGACTGGCAGGGAGGGGGCCTGCTGACACCCCAGTCCCTGGTTGTTTCAATTTACATTGAAGAGGCAGACCCCAGGGGAACCACTTGGAGCTGTAGATTCTGATACAAGTGGCTGTTCCTTGGCCTCCCAGCCCAAAGTGAGAATGTTTAGTTCAAGGGCAGGAAGCAGGGACACTTAACCTCATCCCTTCAGGAGTGGCAACATCAGACAAGCAGGGAATGTTTCCAAGGGCAAAGATTTCAGTGTGATGACTAGTCACTTGTGCTTTGACACGGGGCAGTTGGAGAGGTGTTTGAGAAGCTAAAGGAGGTTTCCATGAAGCTTACAAGGCATTGTGCAAGTGTCTTCATACGACACAACATGAAAACTTCAGCATCTTAGAGCTTCAAGCTACTACAGCGGCATCCCAACAAGTCAGCATGTAGCCTTGTCAGCAGGGACTCTGCTTGCACAGCTCCTTGCAATGGTACCATCCTGACTGGGAGCTGCTGTAATCAAGCTGAGTGAACTGGAAGGGGCTACACAGCTGAAGAGTGGGGAGAAGTGAGAGCAGCTGGGGCAAGTCTTCTGAACTACAGAGCACCTGGCCTCAGTTACCAAGATCTGGCTCATGAAGGGTTATGTTTGGACATTACACCAAGACAAAGTGAAACAATCTGAGGAACAGGAAAGGAGAGAGATCTGGTGAGCCACAGTGGGCAGCAGACATGATGAGGTCAGCCTGGGTAGCGTTCACAATCTCAAACATTCTAGTAACTTGTGTAAATCAAGTGACACATGCCAGTATGCAGCATGACTGGTTCCTACTACCAGCTGTGAACCCAGCACTACACTCCAGGGGAAGATCCCACAATACCCCAAATCTGCTGTTAGAACACTTCAAGCAAGAGGCACGCATGGATTTCCTCCATTAGCTTCTAGACCCCTCAGCTTGACAGGTGGACATTTTGCACTACAGAAGCTGGGATCTTGGTCTCCACACAGACTGAATTCAGAGCAGCCACTGGTACAGCTTTAGCACCTGACCAATCCTGTCCAGCTGCAATTCACGTGTTTTCCTGTGTTTGTTAGCTTTTGCATCCAGCCAAGTGGCTCACTGACCAGGGTAAAGCAGACAAGGTGTATGTAGTGACTTTACAGTAAGCCAGCATTTGACTGCATCCTGCAGGGGAATGAGATGTGAAAGCCATTAGCTACCAAGACCAGGATACAAATGCAGCTTCAGATTTCCTGCTGCAACCCCAAGGAACCATTCAGTCCTTATGGAGCACTCAGCACTTGGTATTGTTTGCAGATACGCAATTCAGACATGTGAGCCAAGAACAGACAACAGCAGGAAGAAAGAATTTAGTGCATCTAATGTCTATATTCCACTGACATGGGGGAGTTACACGGGCCTGTCAGGCAGCAAGTGTAGAAATCCATTGCTCAGTCGCACCAGCCATTTCACTCACCATCAATGGATACATCAAGTTGTTCCTTAGAGTGACATCATGCTCAAGGAATAGCAAGTACAAAAGGCACTTTATGACTCTACATGAAATATGCAGATGAGAACAAAACCCCTCTGCCTTCCCTCAGCCCCCGTCCCCAGCCATACTGAAAAGGCAGCCCCTCTGAGCACAGCAGTGTCTGGCACAAGAGGTCTCACAGAGGAAGCTTTGTTTGAGAGCAAGTGCAGCACAACTGCTCCCGAGTTTCAGTGCATTCAGAGTTTATTCCCAGGGTGCCCTGCACACAGTCTAGCTGAACAAGGGCACTGGAATTCAGAGAGTAGCAGAAAGAGCACAAGTGAAGGGTGCAGATGCAGAACAAGCCACCAAGCAGAGAGGCAAATCCCAAGTGGAGTTTGGAATCAGATTTATCTGTATGAAATAGAGAAGGAGACATTTGTTTTAAGAGGCCCCTTAAGGGTCTGTACACAGCAAGTTTGGGTTTATGGCCCTTTCAGATGTTAGAAACAAGGATGCTTACTTCTGAGTGAGTATCAGCCCCTTCCTTGGTTAGTGGGCAAGGGAGCATGCAGAGTCCACAACAAGCCACAAAGTGAGTTATAGTAAACTAGTTTTGGCTACTTCCAGAGCAGTTTATGGATCTTCTCAATCCCAGGATCATGTATCTGATATTTGATTTGCACTAACTGCAGCCTCTGCCACACTAGATCTTGCAAAACAATGGCACATTGTCACTCCTGCAGGAAGCCTTCTCTGGAGTAACTGGGAACAGCATTACTTGGCACAGATTAAATGAATTCACACCCATCCCGGTTCATTCCAAGCTAGCCCTGCGTCATACTAGTGTTGTACATGCACATCACAATAATTTAACTCAAGAGTTAGTCACAGCATGCTGACAGACACTGCTGCATTAATCTAGAGGCAGAGACCTGCAGGAAATACTACCAGTCTTCTGTGTAAGTTAGCCATCACAGCAAACCAAGCAAGTTCTCGCTGTTTAGCAGAGGCAGAGCATCCGCAACCACCACCACAGCCAGCTGATATTTACATGGAAGTCATATCATTGAGGGCGTGGTCCAATTCCTCACTAATTGCTTTGTACTTCAGTTTCTGGGCATAGAGCTCATCTGAAGAGGTTTGGAGGAGAAGAAAGGAAACAGTAAGGCAGGCAGAGGAATAGTCCAAATACCCAGAGGCAGGAAATGCAGCATGGAATCCAGGAACAGGGGAAGTGAAATTGGAAGTGAAAAAGCTGCTACTCAATGAAGTTGGGAACCCATCTCTCCAGTTTGTTTAGAGACAGGACTAGGTTTGGTATAGTTTAATCAAGTGCCTTGCAGATTACAAATACCAGTTCCTTGAGGAGCAGGGCCAATAACTTCAAAGCAATGCAGCTTGAGGTGACTCAAGGGTCACCTGACTGACAGGATCTGCAGTAACCAATGATGAGAAGTGTAAGCAATGAAGCAAGAACCACTCCCCACCCCATTTTGTGGGGGCGCTGAACTGGTTTTCCCAGCTAGAAGGCAGAGATCAGCTAAGTGAGTATTTTCATCTTAGTTTCAATATGAAACCTCTAGGTTACCATGCTTAGTGGCTTTAGTCATCTAGTCTACAGATGTAGGGACTTGCCATTACAGACAGCATGTACAATTAGCAGGAGAAATCCTAGCATGCAAACCACACCTGTGTTATCTAATAATCAGCTGGAGAAAGCTAGAAGACTACCTGCCTACTTGGAGGCCTGGAATTCAGTCTTAGAGTTTTAGTATTGATCTTGCCAGCTCCACTTAATTCCAAGGGAATAGGAGTTCTGGCTACAGTACAGCTGCTAGAGTTCTACAGAGTGCCCAGAGGACCATGTCTTTTTCAGTCTTAAACTAGGTCACTTCAGCAGCAGGCTTGTAGATCAGAGCCAACTGTCTCATGATCAATATGTTTTGAGTACTGCATGTGAGAGATTTTTGCACTTGTTGTAATGAAGTTAAGCGTTCCACTGGATAACTGGCTTACCATAAAACATCAGCCACGGAAACAGATCTAGAAAGGATAGCTAAGGTGGCAGTAGTCACTGTACTGACAGCATGATTTCTAAACTAAAGCTAGCTTTGCAAGAGTCGAGCTCTGATGTAGCCAAGAAGCTAGTTAGACCCAAGTCTTCACCATTTTGAGCTCCCAAAAGCTAGGAAATCAACAGGAGACTCAGACTGCTTAAATCACTGGGTGAGGGCAGGCTGAGTTGTGGCCTTCCTCTACCCTTCAGGACAGATGAAGTCTGAACTATGGCTTTCCACAAAGAGGAATTTAGTTTTAGGATAGTGCTGAAGACCAGAGAGCCATTCCATGTGTTAGGAGCTGCTGTACTCTATAAGCAAAGGCTTAATGGGTCTAGTATGACTACTTGCTTGCACCTGGTCCTAACATATGCCATAGATTTCAGCTGCACAAATCTGACCAACATCCTGTCCTGTCCCTACCTACTGAGGTTCTCAGAATGCTGTACAATAGCCTTTCCCCAACCCCACTCCAGAAATTTCAGGATAACTCGTTTGAGTCTGACCACACAAATGCATTTTAAGCAACAAAATGCAGGAAAATCCCAGCTGCTTTGTCTGGAGTGGTCAGGTGACACCTGAGGGCCAAGCAGCAATCTAGGAACATGTCACACCAACACTTATTCAGCCTCAGTGCAGAAACTGAGCTGGGCTGTTTAACAGTAGATACCAGGTCCAGAGTAACTCAGCAGCTCCAACTTCAGCTCATATCACTTGACATCAGCCAGCAGGCTGAACCAGAGCAGACCATGCCCATAAAGTGAGTAATTGAGAAGAGAAGAGGATTCTGATCAGGGTAGCCTGTCTGCTCCCTCCCATAAGCTCCAGCACCACCCTGCCCCATGGCATCTGGGGCAATAGACTCAGTTGGCCCATCTTGAGTGCTCTTTGCCACTCTCTATCTGGCATCCCAGTCCCCAAAACACACCTTCCAAGTCATCAATGGTCTTCTCCAGTTTGGCTACTGATCGTTCAGCAAATTCTGCACGGGTCTCCGCCTGACAGAAAACAGAGCCAATTAATAGAGGGCTAATCTGCAGTTCTTCACTTTGAATCCGTAGCCGCATGGGGCCATGAGACTGATCTCAGAGTCTACCACAGTGAAGTCAAGCTAAGACGGCCAGCCTCAGAATGAGGTGCCCCATCCTGGCATCTGGACTGATGGCTGACAGTCCCTTTCAAGATGTTTATCCAAATCCCACACCCCTGGGAACATGCTTTCCGACCCTGGAGAAGTGGCCACTCACCTCTTTGAGTTTGTCTGTCAGGATCTTGATTTCCTCTTCATATTTATCTTCTTTTTGAGAGTACTGTGGAAGAGACAGAGTCAAATCCCAGCACCACTAACTGCCTCCCACAAATAGGTCCTGAAGTCCAAGAGTCACTAATCCAGACCTCAGCTGCAGAGGGGAGGTCGGGGGCTCACTCTTGCACCACAACACAACATTCCTGCCTGCAGATGCTGCACTAAGTGGGCCAGCCACAGGGAGGCTGGCCCAGCACAGTAATTCACACGCAGGTGGTTAGGAAACCAACCCCAGACCATGTGTCTGACATGCAGCATTAGGCACATGGATGAATAAGTCTGCTTCACAGCCAGGCAGCCAATGCCTTCCACTCATGTTGGAAGTGATGCTTCCCCTCCAACCTTGGAGCAGCTTAAGACAAGGACCACCACTGCACAGATCCACCAACAGACATTGGTCCAATGGGAGATTACCTCACCCACCTTGTCTAGAGACAAATGAGTCAGACTGACACGCATGACTACTAGCTCTGCACTTCAAACCACTGGCATGCCCATGTCTGCAGCTCCCAGGGACTCGGCCTCATGCAAAGGCCATTACAAGTACTACAGACCAGGGAGCGTTCCCATCTCTCTGGGTGCTGTTTAGCCAGGAGGCCCATGCAGGAGTGCCTGCAGGCTTCTGGCCCTTTGCAAGGCAGCCCTACCTTCTCAGCCTGAGCCTCAAGAGACTTGAGATTGTTGGTGACATTCTTCAGCTCCTCCTCCAGCTCGGAACATTTACTGTGGATGTTTTAAAAAAGGCAGGAGAGAAGGAAAGAAAAGTGGGAGGGAGACAACACAGGAGAGAGATGAAAAAAGTGAATCCTTGTGCAGAGAAGACTGGAGAGCTCTTTAGGAGACAGATCTCATGTGACCACACCAGGTGAGATTTCACTTCCAGGCTGTCAGGAGAGTTTACAGGCAGCTTTGTAGGAAGTGAACACCCACACAGGCATTACTAGACACCTATCCTCAGTGCCTTGTACACACTATAGCAAAAGCAAGGCCTTAAAATGGAGCAGCTAGAGCTGGATGCAGATTCATGCTGGACCCAAAGTCTTGCATGTAAAAAACAGAGCATTAGTAAGTAATCTGTGGGGAGGGAAGCTGTTCTGCTATGGGGCAGCTGCAGCTGCCACCTGCTCAGAGAAAGGGAGGTTTGCCAGTCAGCAGGAGAGAATGGAGCATTCCAGAAGTGAGAAATGAAGGAGAGATGCTATTAAGGAGCAGAGGGCAGGAGTGTGAGGAGGAGGCCACAAGGCCTGTTTGACACTTTAAGGGAAGGGTTAGTACCTTTTCTTCAGCAACAGCCAGACACTTCACATTCTGGTCCATCAATCGAATCTGCTCATCCAGTTCCCGGCAACGACTGTTAGGGATGATCACATGATGGCACAAGCCAGGCAAGGGGGCAAAGGTCAAAAGGAGCACCAACATCACAAACAAACAAAGCCAAGCCAAAAAAAGAGGGAAGGGGAAAAACACAAAGAAGTCATGGTCACGACATGCACGTCTGGGTGGGAAGCACAACTGTACTTGCTGTACATGCATACAAGTGACTGTTATACAAGGCCTAAACGATGCAACAGAAAGGCCCTGACTTCCCCCTTAAAGACCAATTAAAGCAGCCACACTTGAGGAAATAAAGGCCCTTACATTGCATCTCTGTGCATGTTCTGGATAGAAGTTATCCAGCAACTCAATGCTTTGTTCGAGATCAGACTCAGGCACTGATGTTCCATGGCTACCAGTGCTGCTTTAATTCCCTGTCCCGAGGGACTTAGCAATTACAGTAGGGTGCATTGTGCATTTGCCTCAGTGCGCCACAGCAATTTCCAGATAAGCTAATAGACCCCAGCTGCTCTAGTGACCAACAGAGCAGTGCTGGTGAAATGAACTAGACTGAGAGGGACCCTCTGATCCTGCTGGTACAAAGTCACTCCATGCAAAGAGGTTGGGCATCTCCATTACAAGGCAAACACTCTGTGATAGGTATATCACACTCCATGCTCCCACATCAGAGACCAAGTGTTCATTTTCTCCTGGTACAAGTGAGACAGATCAGGGGAGTAACAGCTCCTTTGGCAGAAGAGCTAAACCTCAGTCCACACTTCAGGCCTTGTTTAACAAGGTTTGGGAAGTTTCAGTCACATTAGTTCCCATGCAGAGGGAATCATGCAGATGAGGTCCAAAGCAAAAACACTCACGACTCTGCAAGCTCAGCCCTCTCCTCAGTGCGCTCCAAGTCTCCTTCAATGATCACCAGTTTCCGGGCAACCTAGAGGAGAGAGAGCCACAGATAGTTGATGAGGCAAGAGTTTCGTTCTTTGGGAAGGAGCTCACAATGGACTCTGCTGGCCTGAAGCCCAGCTGACCAGTTTTTTACAAAAAAAGGACAGCATGACCTCAGCTGGGTGAAACACCAACTCTTAGTGCTCACTCAGGAAAGCACTTCCCACATCAGGATCCATTAGGAGAGCTAACTTGCACCTGGGTGAAGCCAAGTGGGGTGAGATAGCTTTGAGAGCCTCACCTCCTCATACTTCCTGTCAGCCTCTTCTGCAATGTGTTTGGCCTCCTTGAGCTGGATCTCCTGCAGTTCCATCTTCTCTTCATCCTTCAGGGCTCTGTTTTCAATCACTTTCATGCCTCTGCGCAAGACAAGAGGAAGTGAGGTGATGTACACAACTGACCTTGAACTGCCATGTTACCCACTACAGTGTTATGAAAGTCTGTTCTTGATGCAGGGCTGACAGCAGCCAGGGGTTTATACCTAACCTTTGTATTAGGGGTCACAAGGAAGTTTAGCCTCATCCAGCAATGTTCCAGTTCAGTCTAGCATTGACTCAGACTAGGACATCTCTGGAGAGCGTCAGGCCATGTCTACACTACCACTTATGTCAGCGAAACTGGTGTCTCACAGGTGTAAAAAATACAATCCCTTAAGCAACAGTTTTGCTGGCATAAATGGCAGCATGCATAGCACTGTTGGCAGAAGAGCTTCTCCTGCTGACAAAAACAGCTCGCCAAGTGGCAGTAGCTATAATGTGTTGAGGAGAGAGCTCTCCTGTCAGGAAAGAGAGCTACACAGGCAACCTTACAGCAGTGCAGCTGTAAGCTCACTCATGTACACATGGCCTAAAGCCCCACCCAAAATGTTAACCTCTTTTCTACACAGAGAAAGAAATGGCAAGTGCTGAGGCAAGAGGCTGATCTCCCTTAGTCTGCAGGAAGGACTATTCTGTGGGTTAAGCCATGTCCATTGCTGTTCCCCACCCCCATGTCTCCACTATGCATCTGCAATATCTATGTAGAATCAGAGAGGAGTGGTATCTGCAGGAAGTCTCTTGTTTCTGTAATGCAGCTCACCTTTCACTCTCATCTGCAGCTTTCTCCGCCTCCTCCAACTTCTGCAGAGCTGTGGCAAGACGCTCCTGGGCTCGGTCCAACTCCTCCTCTACCAGCTGGATACGGCGATTCAAGGATGCAACTTCTGCCTCAGCCTAGAGAGTTGATCACACCATGAGCTAGTCTACAGTGGGTCTAGCACTTACAATAAGGGAGGGCTCCTGGGATCAATTTTCCATTCTGCCATTGACAGAGATGAAAAAGGAAAGCAGTGCCACATCTTTGACAGGCGGAGTTTCATGCAGTGATGCTGCCCCACACAAGTTCCCAGCATATCACAGAGAACTAGGATTTCAGCTCAAGCAGACTTCTGACACGTACCTGCCCAACTAACCTCTGCCTGCACAAATAGTAGATCTGCCAGAGCGTTTCCAGTTAACCAGAACTTTTGAGAGGCCAACACTACTCCCTTTATCCTCAACAGCAGCCTATCATTCCATGAAGGCTGCAGCCAGCCGTTTTACACAGGAAACTAGTGCCATAGCTGTGACTCAGTGTGGCTGGAGGAAAGTTCCAAGCAAGTCAGCAACTGCAAGTTTATCTGAACCATGTTTGGAGGAGACAGCAGCGCTCTGGGATCCCCTGACCATGAGGGGCAGCACCAGACTTCCCGGGCTGATTGCTGTGCTTAGGCCAGCCAGTGTGTCACTGCCAGCCTCGAGACAGGTTTCCAAGGACATCTTGGAAACTCAACAGCAACTTGATTTTGCTCAGTAGTTTAGCAGGAATTTGGAGCTAGAGGGTAAGTTGGGGGATATCCTGTCTCCAGAACAGTTCTTTGGGAAGGGAATTCTACATCTATAGCAACAACGCAGCCTTTAGTTTCAGAGTCAGCCTCTCAATATGGGCTAGTGAGGAGCCACTGCAGCTATAAAAAGCTTTAGGCCTGGTCTTCCTGTAGGCCGTGGGTCAGGCTAGCTCCAGCACTCAGAGTGTGAACAGTTTCATGCCCCCTACGCTGGCTGGACTAGCCTAACCCCCACTGTAGATCCTGCTAGGCTGGCAGAAGAATTCCTCCACTGAACACCTTGCTGCCTCGGAAGTGGGTTTACTACAACGACAGGAAACCCTTCCATTGCTAGAGAATCAACAGCCACTGCACTGCAGCTGGGCCATAGCTCATGATCCAAGATTAGATGGTCACCCAGGTCTGTGGTGTGAAAAGCCAACTGGGAGCCTGGGAAAGGGGGTCACTTAAGCTTTTGCTCTGTCAGCAGGGAGAATTGGATCTCCACTCAAATCTAGGCACGTTGCTTTGATTCCTCTAGTGCTAGACATGCCTTCTGGGCTGCTGTGACACCGCAGGTAGGTATCCTATGAACATTACACCCAGCCTGAGGCTGCAGATGAACTAGTACCCTGGGCCAACGCCCATTCCTCCCCTCTCCAATCATGGAGGGTCTCTACAGCTTATGGATGTCTGCTTGCCACATAAGGCAGTAATAAGAACCCTCCCCATCTGCCTTGGGCAATCTGATTTCTTCCCAGTAGCTTAGGGTATGGCCACACTTGCACGTCAAAGCACTGCTGTGGCAGAGCTTTGAAGTGCGAGGTGGGAGAGAGCTCTCCCAGCACTGCCCATACTCCACATCCTCTACGGGGTAGCTTGCAGCACTGGGAGCCACGCTCCCAGCGCTGCGGCACTGATTACACTGGCGCTTTATAGCACTGTATCTTGCAGCGCTCGGGGGGGGTTTCACACCCCAGTTGCAGCGCTGTAAAGCGCCAGTGTAGCCATGGCCTTAGAAGTCGTGCTGAGAGGAAGAGCCACCAAGGAGCTGCAGCTCACTTCAGTGCAGCACTAAGGAGCCTGGCAGGACCTTTACATTTGAAAGACCCTAAGCACCACATGTAACAAAGCAGCCTGCAAGCTGATGAGGCTTTGAAGGGAGCCAGCTTGAGCCTGGGGGAGGAGCAGTGCTGTACCAGCTGAGCAGTGGAAAGCAGCCAGCATTAGAACAGGGCTCGATATATTTGGAGTAAAAGCTCAGACAGGCCATTCAGCTCTCCTCCTTGGCTGGACCATTACAGAGCTGCATGGTGCCCTGATGAGCAGGGGAGAGGCCAGTACCATCCAGTGGCAGGGTTCAAGGAGTGCATCATGGGAAAGGGACCTCCCTAGGTGAGCACTTCCAGGCAAGTTGACCCCCAAGCCTCTTCTGTGGAATCTTGCACAACTGATGCCTGAAGAGGGCTGCCCTGGAGGAGCTAGCAAGCACCTATGTTTCAGGAGAGGAAGGGGATTAAAACTGGAAAGTTCAAGCAAAGGAGCTGGCCAAGAACTGGTCTAGTTGCCATCAGCGCACAGCCTGAGGAAAGTGAGACAATCAGACCAACAGGAGAGCACTCTCCTCTCCAGCAAGGCCGGAGGAACACCAGAATGGTAAGGCCCATGCCCTCACATGCCGAGCAGCTGGAGGGGGTAGGATGCCATCCCTAAACAGGGGGGAGGGACAGGAATAGAGCCTAGCTGTCAGGTTCTGGTTATGTGGTGTTTTAAACTTGACTCAGCCCAGCTGTGGTATGAAGGTGGCTCCTTCGCCCCTGTGGAACTGCTTCTCTACCCTCTCCCACAGCCACCCAGCTGCTGCAAGGGGGCTCCACTTTCTACCCTTCAGTGCTCGTTTGGGCTCCCTGCAGCTTACCCCAAGCAACAGGGGAATGAAATTCCCAACAGCTTTGTAAATGCAACAAAACCCTGCTCAGTTCTGTTACCTTGTGCAGAAGGGCACCCCCTAAGGTCACTCCACACCTGCGGAATGAGCAGCAGCTCAGGCAGACAGCCAGCAGTCTGAGGAAGGCAACCGCAAGCCAGCTGGGAACATGGACAACTTTGCCATCCTCAGGGTATAGGAACTTGCATTTAGAACCTTGTACCAAGCCGCCACTCTCTGTAGGCCTTCCCTCCAGCGGCCAAGAGGGCTCCTTGCACTAGTATGGGAATTCTTTAGCCCTGCTAGCAGCAGCTTAAGATCAGAAGACACCACCTATGTCCAACCCGCAGCTCCAGAGATCTATGCCTCTACCCAGAGATGTGAACAAACACTATCACAGGGCTGCAACAAGCCAGGGTGGCAGTATACATGTTTCTATGACAACTGCTGGCTTAGCTATAATATGACCATACTGCAATTACAAAAGAATTCCTTATGAGGCTGCAAAAAAGTGCAGAACCAAGACCTGGGAGTGGCCTCATTTTATTCCACTGCAGCATCTTTCCAGATGTACATCTTGCTAGATATACATTGGAGCCCCTGGACTCCCGGGTAAGCAGTCAGCACTGCAGTCAACAGGGCACCTCCTTAAATTCACACACAAGTTAGGTGTTTGTCTTCTGGGCCTGAAGGCCAACTTCCTCATTTTAGTCATCCTGCTGTTGAGTTTAAACCTAGCAAAGCCACTGCATTGATCCTGCTGGAGTAGGCCACAGTGACAGCCAGCAAGACAATCAGTGCATCAGATCCAGCCCCTCCCCTCCCCTCTCCATTCATGGGCAAACCACGCTATCTGGATCAGAGTATCCCTACACTCCCAGGAAAGTCATCGAGCAAGCTGCCTGGTTTCTAATCAGCTTGGACAGAGGTCTGACAGTCCTGACACTTGAGCTGACCTGCTCAGAGCCACGGATGCGCAGAATAAGGCATGAAGAACTTGGAGCCCAATTCTGAGGAGTGCAGGGCCCTCCCAGCTCCCACTGATTTCAGCTCATTTGGGGAGCCATCCTGCATAGTCTGGTAGTTCAAAGAAAGCAGCCCCTTGCCAAGCTGAAGACTGTTTACTCTGAGTGTGGCTTAGGTGAGTGGGAGGCCAGTGAGTAGAAGGGCAGGGAAATCCCTCCACCTTTAGAGTCCATTACATGCCTACACTGGCGTCAGGTCAAGCAGTAGCACAACTCCCTACTGCCTCTTCTGGGTCACATGATCCCTTACTAGCTCTGGGGGAATAAAGGACGCCTTGGCAGTAAGCTAGAAGGCACTGTGGTTCAGTGGGTCAGGCACCAGGCTTGCCATCAGGAGATGAAGGTTCTAGGCTTGCTTACACCAGCACATCAAGCCTCCCTGTGCCTCAGTTTCCCCATAAATAAAATGGCACTGTGGGTGCTTCTTCCAGAAAGTACCTGTGGTCTAGTAAGAAGCGTTTGACTGCCATAGGTGTCCTATGTCCCTCTGTGCTTAACACTCCACTGCCTTGCAGTGTGATTGCATGATAAAGTGGCCTCAACATCTCGATGGAATATGCTGCAAGGGCAGAGTATTTGCTAGCTCAAGGCCTGGTCTAGACTATAATGTAGCTCCCACCAACTTAACGCCACCTCTGCAAGAGACATAGCACTGAGGTCGAGACAGTGTCAGTGTAGACACCACATTGCTTACATCACTTTCCCAAGTTGCCCCCCATGCCCTACATTAACAGTTACATTGGTGTATGCACTCCTGTTGAGGACATGCACCCATGACACAAGGAATGTCATGTGGACGTGGAAAAGTGATGTAATTACTGTGGTGGTTATGTCAACCTAAGGCCATGTCCAGACTACCTGCCGTATGGCGGGTTAAAATCGATTGCTCGGGGATCAGTATATCACGTCTAATCTAGATGCAATATATCGATCCCCGAGCGCGCTTCCTGTCGATTCCGGAACTCCATCAACCCCAACAGAGTTGCGGAATCGACAGGGAGAGCCGCGAACATCGATCCCGCACGGTGTGGACGGGTGAGTAATCCGATCTTAGATATTCGACTTCAGCTATGTTTTTCACGTAGCTGAAGTTGCGTATCTAAGATCGATTTCCCCCCGGTAGTGTGGACCAGCCCTAGGTTATATCAGCTTAATTTTGTAATGTAAACTTGCCCTAAGACCGTGATGTGGCTGCTTCTTCCTGCCCCTGTTCTAGCAATTCCAGACCAGTGTCCATACCCAACCCTGCCTTGAGTACCTTCATAACAAGGACTCCAGTATTCAAGAGCACCACGCACTGAACAATGCAGTTTTTCTGATTAAGTCAGTATTTGAGCAGGATGGAAAGTCTGGGAGCTTTCCACAGAGTCCCCACACTGGCAGCATCACATGTGATATCACTTCAGTCAGTTCATGCCAAGAACCACTTGCCCCTTTTGTCTTAGAGCACTGAGCGAGCCAACAAGGAGGAGCTCTCCCCCCCCTTCCCTTTTATGGTCAGGATGGAGTCAGAGACCAGAGACATGAGATGCAAGACTGATGAGAACCGATCACAGCTCAAGCACCAAACCATTTCAAGTCAATGTCTCTGAATAATAAGCTAGTGCTGCCAGACTCTCAGGAGGTGAGTAAAGGAAAAATCTATCAACTGCCTGTTGGATAATCCTTTCCACAGCTCCAGTTAGTTATTTACACTGTCAGCATGTTTAGATTCCAAGGGAATTGTATCTGAGGAGCTGGGAGAAGGCTATGGTTATCTTGGGGCAAGCACGAGGCATTACTTTGTTCTCCAGTGTAGAGTCTCAGGACCCTGCCCAAAGAAAGTTTCAGTGAAAGGGCAACAGAGGTAACCCAGAGAAGCCTACTCACCACTGCACACCAATAAATCAGGGAAGCAGTGACTGAAACACAACAAACACAAATCAAACTCCAGTATGACACACTGGATTAGAACCCACCCTTCCTCAGAAGCTATTCCTTCTGTCATAAATACCCCTATGATCCAGGATATCCCCAAGCTCAATCTCCTTAGATGGAGCCAGAAGAGTTTCCCTGGCCAGGTAAGCTGTGTCCAGAAAGCCACCTGGCTGAGTGATCCATGCCAGCTCCAGTTCAGAGAGAAGAAAGCTAAGGCAAGGAGTTGACAGACACCATTTTGGAGCAGCAGTTTCCAAATAGTTGTGTGCTGAGGTAATGCTGGAATTTATAAAAAACCCAGACTAAGTTTACACAGATGTTCAAACAGGCCCAGACTTAACTTGAGTGTTACTGTATAGATCTGAGTCATGCCAGATAAATTGGTGGATTTCTTAGCCAATCACTACAGCTTCCTGAGAGAAAGTAACCTACCCTAAGTTGCCAGAATACCCAATCTGAGTCACTAATGCCCCATGATAACAAGTCAAATGTACAGTGAGCAAAAAAATAATCTGTATTCTAAGTATCACCTCAGATTAGTGGGAGTGTCCAGTGCAGCACTGCTGTAGATACCGGCAGCCTTTCAGCAAGGAACAACCTGGAATGTGAACAGGCAGTGCTAACTACACACCTCTTCAAATAAACTACACGCCTCTTCAAACAGAGACTGGGAAACAAAGGAGGAAGGCAAAAGAGGCAGTCTCAGAAAGGGAAGATGGGACCAGATCTCTGGGACTAAGTAGGCTCAAAATCTAAAGGAAGTCTTAAAATGCTGCTCTGTAAAAATCTTTACCTGCCTGCACAGGAATCTATCAAGCCTGTCTTTCTAAAGACCTAGTAATTGAGCAAAAAACACTGACCTACAATCTGCACATTCCTATTGCTATCTTTGGATGGGGGAAGTCTACAGCACACAGTACTGGAGAGAATACAACTGCTGCTTGTTACACTATTGCAACATGCAAGTTGCACCCATAGGTCAGCCAGGGGCCACAAGGAGCTTGTGCAGACCTGACACTACATGTCTGACCAGAAGCAAGATAATCTGATACCCATCTGAGGAGAGTGCATCTGCAGGACCACACCCCTCCAACAGCTAGTTCCAGTGCAGCCGGAGAAGATGAACACAGAAGTGATTTAAGTGATACAGACTCAGTGGCAGGCACAGCCACTCCCTCTGTTTAGGTGTGAAGCCCTCTGCCCCTCATACCAGTTAGTGAGCCAGGAGTGTTCCAATAACAGTAAAGACTTTATAAGAAACTGCCTAGCCCCACTAGCCAGGCATGGAGATTTACACAGCTGCTTGTTCTACCAGAGGAGAATTGGGGGTGTTCCTTGGCATCTTTACTCTACCTGGAGTGTCCTCCAGAAAGTTTTAGCAGCCAACACTAAACTTTAGTGCCACTTCCCAGCATGCATATGCCTGGCAGAATGAAAGTATTCAGGGTATGGCATTGTTCAGACTGCCACAGCCCTTCCTCCAAGCTTTGTCAAACTAGTCCTTCAGTGGAGGTGAACAGATCCTACCTTTCTGCAGGTAGGAAGGGTTCCCCATGTACATTTGAGGATGGGTGGCATAGAGCTTAGCCTACTTGGCTAGAATCCCACAAGTAAACTAGATTTTTTGGTGGTTCAAGATCCCTTCCCATACACCATTCTAGGATTTAGGCAGTGATCAAATTTGCTAAATTAGTATTAGCTTCTGCCATGTTTAGCATGTATGCCAATGGTCAGAGAGTTCACCGCAATGAGCTGGCTTATAAAGGCTACTTCTGGATCTAATATATCCCCTTGTTATTACCAAGGCAAGAAAGTTACTAAACAGCAAGGCTTTTATTTTAGCTATATGCAAAGATAAGAAGTTAAAAGCCTCCAGGAGCCAGGTTGGCACAACTAGTATTCAAGGCACTGTTCTGATTTGTTAGAACCAGCCACCATCTACAGATCCAGTGAGAATAAGGTTGACCTGGGTTGACCAGTGACAAACCAATCCCTAGCAAAGCCACAATTTCAGCCTGTCAAAGGTTACTGGAGCAGCACCACTAGAAAATTACATCTTGAGCAGAGACTAGCCTCTTCATCTGCTTTCAGGGCACGCTCACAAAGCCAGAGGGCACAGTAACAAAACCAGTCTGAAGACTGAGTACCATAGGACATAGTGCTTCCGTATGTGCTCACTTCCTTGAAATATCAAGCCATGATGTGTTCAGCCCTAGAACAAGCTTCCAACAAGCCTGAAACACAGAGCTTTGGCTGCAGCACAGTAAGTGGCTTCCCATTTTCCAAAGTCAGATCTTTTTCTGACCACAAACCCACTGCTGAGCAGAGCAGCAGAGTTATTTCTTGAGCTCAAGTTGCTGAGTGGTTGCTTCAGACTGAAAGCACAAAACTTCTCCATAAGCCAACTGTACACTCAGGGCGCGCACAGCTTGTAATCTTTTACAGAAGTGGGCCTGAAATGCCAAGTCTGCCTGCCTCACACTAGTGTCACAGAACTGGCAAAGGTGCCTGACAGGGCCACCCCAACAGCTTTAGACTTCAGCCACAGCTAAAGAAAACACCCAGATTGTTTTAACACCCATCAGCATAGTATGTAGGTGCTTGGCATTCACAACACAGTAACTGCTGCACTAGAAGTGCTTTAGCTCAAATAAATAATGAACGGCTTAGTAGGGAGGGTCCTCTTGAGTAATCAGGAGCCTCCCTGAACCTCCATCCTACAGCAGCACATGCACAGCAGTTACAGGCTGGCTGCCTAACCTCTATGCAAGGAGCGCACCAGATGCCACCACACCCAGGAGAGGAAGCAGCGCTCACAACCAACTACCGTAACTCCAGCTCGCAAGGAGGAATAGCGATGCCCAGCACTGCATGATGCAAGGACACATCGCCAACGTTCCCATCCCCTAAACTGAGTCCTCTGGAGCTGGGACAGCACATGGGCAGCACAATGCAGAGGAGAACACCCCAGCATGACCCCACTCCTCACCCACGGGGAACCCAGCCCGCAGCGCCACCCCTTCCCAGGCTCCCAGGCCCACGATGAGCCTGGGCCCAGACCAGGCTGCACACCCTGGAGCACGGGCCAGCCCCCCACCGCCCCGCACACACGGGGAGGGAGCGTTTCCGCGGAGCCAAACTTGCTGCCTCATTTCCTGAGCAGGGAGCGGAAGAGACGCGGCCCCACCCCGCCGGCCGGGCCGGTAACCCATCCCCACGGCCGGCCCAGCCCTCCGGGCTCAGTGACACCCCCTCTCCGCCCCCTGCGCTCAGCCCTAGCGAGCCCAGTCCCCCCCCCGCCGGCCGGGCCGGTAACCCATCCCCACGGCTCGCCAGCCCGGCCCCCCGGGCTCAGTGACACCCCCTCTCCGCCCCCTGCGCTCAGCCCTAGCGAGCCCAGTCCCCACCCCGCCGGCCGGGCCGGTAACCCATCCCCACGGCTCGCCGGCCCGGCCCCCGCTCCTCCGGGCTCAGTGACACCCCCCCACCCGCGGGCTCAGCCCTAGCGAGCCCAGGTCCCCCCCCGCCGGCCGGGTGACCGCCCCCCTCACGGGCCGTGACCCCCGCGCCCAGTCCCCACCCCCACGGCTCGCCGGCCCGGCCCCCGCCTCTCCGGGCCGAGTGACCCCCCACCCCAGGAAGGCCCCTCGCCCGGGAGCTGCGGCCCAGCCCCGCCCGGGCCCCCCAGCGCGGCGCTACCTGCTCGCGGTTGCGGCGCTCGGCCTCCACCTCGCGCTGCAGACGGTCCGCCCGCTCCTCCGCGTCGTCCGCCTGCTGCTGCAGCACCTGGATCTTGCGCTTCACCGCCTCGATGGTGGTTACCCCGGCCATGGCTCCGACTGCAGCCGCCCGCGCGCCCGCCCCGCCCTGAAATACCGGAACTCGCCCCTCCCGCGCCCCGGGAAGTGACGTCACTTCCGGCCTGGCGCGGGAGGACCCGGATGGAGTCTGCCGCGCCCGCCCGCTCAAGGGTTGCCATGGTTACAAGCAGCGCCTGCGCGGGAGCGCCTCCCTCCCTCACTCTGCGCAGGCCCCACCCCCAAAGTCAGAAGGGTCCCCCCCGCGCCGGCCCCGGTCCCAGTGACACCCCAAAGTCACAAGGGCCCCCCGAAATCACCGCCCCGTGGCCCCCAAAGTCTGAGGTTCACCCCCACCCCCAGAGGAGCCCAGAGCCCTGCTGGGGCCCCCGAGTCCCAGGGTCCCAGCCCCCGGTGACCCCTCCCCGCCCCCCGCGACTCCTTGCAGCTGCTACAGGCCTGGGACCCGCAAACTGCACACTGACCGTCACCCCCGCAGGAGCAGGGGGCTCAGCCCCTGGGCCAGCTGGCCAATGTCCCGGGCTTGGGATCATCCCGGACCTACCTGCACCCAGGAGTCACCCGTCCATCCCCACAGACCCCAGGCCCAGGAGACCATGTACATACACGGGCATGGAGACTATAATTCATGATCTTCACCTCCCAGAACAACAGCACAAGCCTTCAGGGTGCAGCTAGACATTCCACTCAGCTGAGATCACCCCACGCATGGCTCCCTCCTCTCCCATTTTCCTCCCCCAGCATAATAGCATTGCTCAGGCTCCGGCCAGCATTTTGTCCGGGTTAATTAAAATAACTGAGTTAATACCCAGTGGCACATTTTTCATTTCGAAATATCTTTAGCTTTAGGGAGAAGTGCCTGATCAGCCTCCTGGAAACCTACTGCCTTTATTCTGGGACTCTGCCCCTGACCTAGAAGGACTCCCGGCCCCAGCCCAGATTTTCTGCTGGGCACTTTAGAGAGCAGAGCTATCAGAGAGTGAGTTATAGCTCCCTGACACTGCCCATCCACACCACTAGATGTAGGTTACAGCACCTCTGGGGCTGTACTAAACTGTGCCAGACGACTGTAGTCCCCAAAGGACCATATGTCAGCTGGGGATTACTGATGTGCATTGAACACTCCCCCGTCTGCCCTTCTCTGCCCCCTGTGCTAGGTGCAGTGGGGAAGGAAGAATAGGAGATTACAAGCAGGCAGGAAGCAAAATAGGTGCTTAGCAAGGTCAAGAATCTGTCCCCCTTCTTCACGGAGTGAGAAGAGTTCAGATTCCTTCACTCATTCAGTCCTTGGCCTCTTTCGGAGGCTGCCAACCTGTGTGGCAGTTAGCACTGTCTGTGACACCGGAGGAGACATGTCCACTATGAAATGGGCTGAGGTGGCCACCTCATTTCACCCAGGCTCCTGAGCAGCCATTACATTGGGACTGAGTTATGAGGCCAGCTCCCACAATTGTACTGCAAGTCTCATGATGTTCAGTGTTTTCCATAAAGCCCCGACTCCCAGTGTCATGTGATTAGATGGGACCCTCAGCTTTCATTGCTTCTAGCCCTTGGATTTGGATAAAAGTTTACAAGTATGAATCCCAATAAAAAGAGCTCAGAATATCACTTTCACTATCCCATGGCTTTTACGCCAACCTTCTGATTTTTGAGGCTTGATTAATTATTTTTTAATACTTGGAGTTGGCAAAATTCTCAGCAGCCCAGTGAAGTTATGACAACTTACACTAGCTAAGAATCAGACCATGGTCACTTAGGACCTGGGCTGCATGGGAGGCTCCATAGCACACAACCACTCCCTTGAGACAGCTTCTTCCCTTTCCAGGGTTACATTTTTTCACAGTAACTCACTCTTACCAGTGGGTCCTGGGCTTTAACGTGCTGCAGGGTTTTCCCCATAGACATACCTGGAAGCCCACTAGTTTTAGCTAGCACTGAATATTCCCCCCACACCTCTAGCCCTGTTCGCTAGATGATGCAGAACGCTTTAAACAGCTTTCCAGTGCTGTGAACTTGGCAGAGTCCCTGGAGAGGTTGCTGAGTTGCTGCTTATTTGCAGCCTAACTGAAGTTCACCTTTGTTTTTACTCATGATGATAACCCCAGTTACGCACAATTTGCACTATTGCACTGTTCCTGTAGAGCTTTACAACAGAAACACAATTTGCACTTCAGCTCCAGCCAGTCTGCCACTGCAACTGCTGCATGATTGGCGCTAGCAAAGGGCTGCACATCTCTTCCGTGGCACTATTTCTGTTCCTCAGTCAGTGTGCTATGACCGTCTAATGAAGTCACAGGTTGCAGCCTTCCCTCATGTGTGTGGAAGCTTTGGCACAGGTTCAAGAAGCCATGCTCCGCCCCTGCTGTGGCCAGAGCAGCCACAGGTCAGACATGCTTGCCACACACAGTGTCAGGCAGGGAAGCTTGAAATATACCTGACTCCCCAGCCAAGGCCTGCTCTCCACACAAAGCTGCACTGGTCTGATTTCACAACGATTTAGGTATCTGTGCATGGACCAGCTTAAATCGATTACAACCCAGCAGATATTGGTTCAGCTCGCACTGGGAAATGTACAGGTGCAAGCAAAGCCATTACAACCAGCTTTAAACCGATATGAGTGTGTCTACACAGAGGTTTAACTATACTGGTTTTCAATCTGACTGAAATTAATCCAGTGCAACTTCAGTGTGTAGATGGACTTGAGGGAAAGTGCCTTTTTCTGCTGGGTAAAACAGGCATTTTGTCCTTAGCCGTACTTCGCGTGGTCCGAGTCCTGAGCGCTTTACCCCATCCATACTTGGAGAAAATCCCTACTGACCCAATGGAGAGATTTGCCTGTGTAAGGAGGCCCAGACTTGAATTGACTGTGCGTGGTGAGGCCAAGCCCCTGAGAACCTGGAGAGCCTCGAAAACTATAGCAAGAGGGAACTGGAAAGGGGGGCTTGGGGAAAGGGGAACGAAAGAGGGTGAGATGGAGAGGAGAGAAAACCCACTGACCAGAGATGCCTCGATTCAGAAAGGTCTTTAAGCATGAGCCAAACTTTAAGCACGGACGTAATACACTGGGATTACTCACATCCTTAAATACCTGGCAGACTCGGGGCCTAAAGGAGGAAGCACTGAGCAAAGCCACAGGGGTTGAAGAAACTTCCCTGGCCAGGCTGTGGCTGGTGTGGAGCCAAAGTGTTCCTGTTTGCATGCCCATTGCACCAGCGCTCTGGCTCTGCAGACTGCCCCTCCCCAAGGGCTTTACCAACCCTCTAGGCTGCTCTTTAATAACTGGCTCTCCAGACTGGCCTTCAGAGCCGCGGGCTCTGAGCTCACCCTGCCTTCTTTGTCCTGTATCTCCCAGCAGCGCCGGATTGACCAGCAGGGCTTTGCACTGATTCCTAACTCACACTATCCTAGGGAACCCAGCTGCACCTCCAGGCTGCACTCAGGGCTGAGCAACTATCAGGGGATTCGTTTCTGGTTCCCATTGGCAGGGGACACTTTCTCCTCCTGGTTTCAACTCAGGCATTCTCCCATGGGTCATCGCATTCCCACCACGGGCAGCGGGAAGAGAGAAAGGTGGTGAAAGCGCCTTCATCTCTCAAATCCTTGTGGATGATGAATCTGAACAGCTTATCCCCTTCTAATTCCATGCAGCAGCTGCGCGGGACTCTGAAGGCCCTTAGCCCCATGATTGATGGGAGGACGATGGCGCTGAGCGAAACCCTATGCCACTCGTGCCATTGCTTTCCTGGAAACTGTGGCCAACAATAGCAGTGCTATTGTTGGCGAGAGGGCTGCAGAGCTTCCACCCTGCCCCAGCCCAGACTGACGATGCTGTGTTTGTTTCCACAGGGCCTGGCTCCTTCCACAGCACAGGGGACACAAGGATTCCTAAAGTCACAGGCAGGTTGTAGCTGGCTTGGATCCCGGCACAGGTCTCAGAGCCGCACAGCCCACATCTGTCCCCCGTTGTCTTGAGTTACAAACTACAGGCTCTCTCTCTACGCCCATCAATGGCAATAGCATCCTCAGTGCCACGTCCTCACACCATGGCTGAGCCTTCTCCTCTGCAGCTCAGCTCACCTGGGAGCTGCCTGAGAGCTACCTCCCTGCATCCCCCCAGCCCATCAACTCTCCCCCTGGAAACACGCCACACCCCACCCTGACAGCCCTCAGCCTGGCACTGTTTCCTCTCTAATTCTGCCTGCGCAGAACTCCCCAGCATGGGTTGCGGGGAAGCTGCTCCCCCAAAGGGAGCTGTATTAGGCTTGCAAAGGAGCAGGAAGGATGATGATCTGGATCCCTGCACTAGATGTTGCTGTGATGGTAGGCCCAGATTCACTCCTGATCCAGCCCTCGGAGCAGGAGTTCGGGGAGGGGGTTGTACCGTCTCTGTTCAGGAGTTGCAGGAGCCTGGTTCCAACAGCCGCTATAGGCCATTGCAGAGGCAGAGTCTCGCTGGGGCACAGGATCATCCAAACCACTGCCTTTCGCACCCCAGACATGCCCTCCATCTTCCCCTGGCCTGCCCCAGAATCCCTTGCACCTGGGCCTCTGCCCAGGGGACGCAGACTGGGCAGTGCTTCCTGCACTGTTTCCTGGGAGGGTCTTTCTGCCCCTTTGCATCCATGCCCAGGGCGTGGAGCACAAGAGCAGGTTTCCGCCCTGCTTTCCTGGCTGCTCTGTGAAAGTGGTGAGATGTGCACACACCACGGCAGGCTGCACAGCTCCGATCCCTGGCTAAGAGGCTGTGTAGCGGCAGGGGCCGGAAGAACCCAGCAGCTGAAAATATCTTATCTCTCCCATTGCTCATTGTGGTCAGGCTGTGCGGTCTGTGACTCCACATTGTCACAGTTCTGCAGCTGCTTTCCCTACCATGCCGCAGGGCTGCCCTGGGCACCACTGACCAGCCCAGGGAGCAGGGGACGTCCCTTCCTGTGGCTGATTTTGACTGTGCACTGCACCACCATGCACTCATACATACAGGTACACCCACTGACTCTGTGTGCACACTGCCCATCCTCTCACACCTGTGCACACTGCACAGCCCTGTGTACACCTCACACGCTGCACATCCTCTCACACCCTGTGCACACTCACTCACTCTGTGTGCACACCATGTGTGCCACACACCCATTGTCTCTTCAAAAGGGATTTCCTGCTGGTGAGAGGTGCCCTATCAGAGGCCTTTTATCCACAGGAGAAGGGCACCCTGGGCACACTGCGAGCTTCCCCACACCCAGGCTCCCACCTGCATGCCTCAGCCCTGCCACCTCTAGTGGTGAGAGGGGAGTTCAGGCTCCGAGCTCCATCCAATCCTTGGCCTCTGCTGAGACCCACAAGTGTGCACCCATCTGCTAGGACCTGGACTGAGATGAGGGGCCCCTGAATGACCAGCAGCCCCCAACATACTGGGCTGGATTTGGACTGGTGACCTGGAGGTGACTCTAACCCTAATCTGAACTCAGACTGGAGTCCACTTTCTCTCTCGAGCCATGCGGTTTGCCTCGTGCACAGCGGGATGGAGGCTTGGGTGGGATGCTGATCAGCTCTGGCCACGCTTTCTCAGTTCTCTGGTGATGATCTGTGCTCGAGGGCTGTGTTTAAGCACCCTTATTCCTGGAGCCAGACAGCTCAGCCTCTGGGCAGGAGTGACCACCAGGGCTAAGGAGAAAATCCCGCATAGGTCTGTGTGCCGTCCGCCTTCCCTGCCATCTGTCGCCTCTCTGATTATCACCTTCAAGTGCTTTAATTGAGCAGAGATCAGCGGAGAGAGACATAAAGCACCCTGCACACACACCCAGACATGCATGGGCCCATAAGTGCGTGCGCGCGTGCACACACACACACACACACACACACATACACATTCACTGCTGCTCCTGCCCCTTTTCTTCGCTCTCCCTCTCCCCTGTGGTGGTGCTACCTCCAGTCATTTGTCTGGCCCTTACTCTCTCCTCTAGAGCCTTCCTCACTCTCTAGCTGGGAATGAACCCTCGGGCAGCTGCATGGGGTCTGTCTCAGGTGTCTGAGGTCTGGCCTGCCCTGGGGTTTGCTCCTGTTCCAGCCCTGGTACAGCTGTGTGGGCACAGATCCCTAGTGTAGACAGGATAAAACCCCTTTAGAGCAAGATCTGCACCGGGGCACAGGTTAGGACGGTTTCCCGGACGGGACAGCTCCACTGGTGGAAACAGCAGCCATGCTTGTTGGCCCCAGTCCCAGCAGCTGGATCACGGCTGAAGCTCCCAGTGCAGGGAAGGCCTTTAACAGGGGAGGGTGACTAATTCCTCTCGCTCCATCCCAGGGCGGTGGGGGGTGGGGGCAGCACAGAGGCTATGGGTAAAATCCCATCTGCATGAACGGAGCAGACCAAAGCAGCATCCTGCTCCCCATGAGCATGCCAGGCCTGGAGGGGCAGCGCTGGGCTAGCTCATCTCATGTGTCAGCCTGAAACCCAAGCTCTGCTTGAATAGACAGGTGCGTGGGCAGACTATTAATACTGCCTGCGTAAGCCCGGCACTGGCATGCTGCTGACACACAGACCCAGTGACAGGTTTCTGTCAGGCCGCGTGCCCAGGTCCCATTGTGGGGGCAGCACCCGACTCCGGCCTGAGGAAATCCTTGGATGGCATCAAGCGACTGTAGTAGTTCTTATGTGCCCCCACGTGTTATGGGGAAGGGAGATGCAGCCAGGGTACCCCACTGAGCTCTGGCTACCAGAATGGCCCCTCAGCAGCTGAGTGTTAGATAAAGAAGCCCTGAGGCTGCTCTAAGTTATGCTAGGGACAAACGAGGTCCCAGCCAGCCCCAGGACTGGGGGAGCATACAGAGTAATGCCACCTTTGCCCCCTTCACTTCAGCCCTGTGAAGAGCACGGCTCAGCCAGCAGGGAGGCTCCAGCCCAGTGGTATCAGAGAGACGGATCTGACCTCCGGTGCCCAGCCCTGGGGCTCCCTCTCACCCCAGAGAGCTGCTTGCTGAGGCAGGGGCTCCAGGCACTGCTTCCGTTGATGCTGGTTAGTTTCTTCTCTAAAGAAACAGGAAGAGAACATAACACAGGATGGCCGGACAGAGCCCAAGCCCGGGCTGTGGGAGGTGTGGTTTGCTCTTAATGGCAGCAGCTCTGCTGCCTGAGGAGTTCAAGTTAGAGCAGCTGCTTTTACAGGCTGCAGGAGACAGAGAGGGACTGTGTGTGTGTGTGTGTGGCCTGTTCCTGGGTGTGACTATGTGTTATGCAGACGTGTGTCACCATGCATGGCTGTGTCACTGTGCGCGTGTGTGTCACTGTGTGTGTGCTCCCGGCAGGTGGTGGGGCCTGACGCTGCCATACGTACGTCTGCTGCCTTCTTCTCAGCCAGCTCCAGCTTCTCCTGGGCATCTTTCAGGGCCTCTGAGTATTTGTCCAGCTCGTCCTCCGTCCCCTTCAGCTTCTTTTGCATGGCCGCCAGCTCATCCTCCAGCTGCCAACAGCATGAGACGTCATGTTACAGCTGGCACCTGGGAGCTGCTGCCTACCCAGCCACCCCAGTTGAATGGCTCCTGCAGAGCTGCCCTCCTGAGTCGTCTCCCTGGTGCGCTGCAGCAGGATGTCAGAGCCCAGGTTCTGCTAAATCGCAAACCCATCTCCCATCCCTCTAGCTGCGACTCTGGACTCCACAGCTGAGCTGCTGCTGCATTGCTTCCTGGGGAAAGGCAGGGCTCAGCTGGGCGGTGTGTGAAAGGCCTAGAGGAAAGCTGCCCTTGTGGAAGTGGAGCAGGCTTCAGCACTGGGCACACAATGTGTGTTTGTGTGACCCACCATCTATGGGGGTGAGTTTGTGAGTGTGGTATTTATGGGGCACACAATCCATGGAGTGGGTGTGTTCAGGACATACAATCTGTGTGTGCATACGCTGTATATTGGGCACAAAACCCAAGCCGTGTGTCTGGGCGTGGCACACACGCCACGTACCACATTCTTCCCTCAGGTACACAGCTCTAAGTTCCCAGTGACCCCCCAGGACTCCAGCGCCGTGCGTGGCAGTGCATGTACCTGTGTGTCTAGTGCATCTGGTACGCGGCTCTAAGTTCCCAGTGACCCCCCAGGACTCCAGCGCCGTGCGTGGCAGTGCATGTACCTGTGTGTCTATTGCATCTGGTACGCGGCTCTAAGTTCCCAGTGACCCCCCAGGACTCCAGCGCCGTGCGTGGCAGTGCATGTACCTGTGTGTCTAGTGCATCTGGTACGTGGCTCTAAGTTCCCTGTGACCCCCAGGACTCCAGCGCCGTGCGTGGCAGTGCATGTACCTGTGTGTCTAGTGCATCTGGTACGCGGCTCTAAGTTCCCTGTGACCCCCAGACTCCAGCGCCGTGCGTGACAGTGCATGTACCTGTGTGTCTAGTGCATCTGGCTGCGAGCCGGCATGTGTGTGTTTGCCTGGCTGACTGGCTGTGTCGTGGGTATGGATGAGTGTGTCTAGAGCAGTGTCTGCGTGTGCCCAGGCGTCCGGGAGATGACGGGCATTCCCAGTTTGTGGACCTGTCCCCTCCCGGGTCTGCTGCACCCCCCAGGACTAGTGGCACTTGTACCCACAGACTCAACTCCTGCATGTCTGTGCCCAGGATTGGGGGAGCCGAGGGCAGGTCCCGCTCTGCACCCCTGAGGGACGCCGACACGCAGCAGTCCTCCTGCTCCGGAGATACGGGACGAGCCCCATCCCAGGCGGAGAAATAGGAGCCTCCCCAGGAGTTGGAGTGAGTCTCTCCAAAGGGGAGCCACTGGGCTCCTGGGGAAAGCTGCCTTTCCTGGGGGTAAGTGCCGCTCTCCGCCATGAGCGGGGCGAGAGGCTACTAGGTCTCTGTCCGGGGCAGGAGCCTGCCCCAACCCTGGGGAGAGGAGTGGGTTAGGGACAGCGTCTGCCTCTTTCCCACCTGTTTGCTCCTCTCCTCCGCTTGCTTCTGCTCAGCCTCTGCCTGCTCAGCCCGGTCCAAGGCATTCTCCTTGTCTAGCTTCAGCATCTGCATCTTCTTCTTGATGGCCTCCATCTTCACTTGCGGGGCTGGGGCGCCTCTGGCTGGCGGGGACTAGCAGCAAGGTGGGGATGAGTCGGGCTGGGGCTGCCGAGTGCCTGGCCCCCGCCCTGGCCGAGGGTTTTATCAATACGCCCCTGACAGCTGGCTCGGGGCCTTTGCCTTTCTTGGACTGAGCTGCCTCCTCTCACTCCCGAAACGTCTGTCCACAGGGCCCCATTGTCTCAGCGCCCGCCTGGGGAGCGTGGGGGTTGGCGGGATGCCTGCTCAGTGACTTCATTGACAGGGCCATATTTGGGCCCCTGTGGGACAGCTGGGAGATGGTTATAAAAAGCACAGGCAGCTCTGTGGGCTGGGGGTGATGGGGGGGATCCCCTGCTTTTCCAAGGGTCACAGATCCCAAGGCCAGACGCTAGCCCAGGCCAGAGACCTGCCCCCACAACTCCTAGGGCAAATCTTTGGAAAACAGCCAATCCGGCGTCCAAACGCAGCCGTGATGGAGAATCCCCCCCACCGGCCTTGGGACATTGTTCCAGGGGGTAACGCCGTTCGCTGACGCTATCTGACATTGACACCTTGGGTCCAGCCTTCATGTGTCCAGGGTCAACTGCCAGCCCTGGGATTGTGTCAGACCTTTGGCAGCGAGACTGAAGGGCTCGTTATCCCTGATCTGTTCCCCGCACTGGTACTTGATTCCAGGCGGGATCATGCTCCCCTCCCAGAGAGAGCTGCTGGGTGAATACGGACCCTTCTGCCTTCTCTACAGGCAGCAGAGCCTATGGGTCTGAACAGAAGACTGGGAGCCAGGCCTGGGAGGGAAGGCTAGTGGTTAGGGGGGCGGGGGAGCTGGAAGCCAGGACACCTGGGTTCTATTCCCAGCTCTGGATTGGAGTCTAATGGTTAGAGGAGGGAGGGAGCTAGGACTCCTGGTTTCTGTTCCTGAACAAGTGTCTAATTCTGTGACCCTAGGTGAGTCCCTTCCCCTCTCTGAGTCTGACCCTGGCCAGCTTTCCAGGGGATTCTCCCATTACCAGATAAAGACCTTTGCAGATGGAAGGCACCATGGGGCCTTCTCGTGCACCCTCAGTGGGGCTGCACCACGCTCACCCCACTATTCCTGTCCCACTGGGGGGAGCTAGCCACTCCACAAGCTTCATAGAGATGGGGCAAAGGGGCCTGGTCCTGGTCCTTTTGGGAGAAGTTCCCGGGAGGCCTGCAGGGGAAAAGGGCAGGGAGCCTCATAGCGAAATCTGCAGCTGGGAAGACTCACTGCCCACGGGCTCTTCCCAGTTCTGCAGGCAGCGCAGCTCCCACGCAAAGCCCCCGTGGGGCCTGAGCCAAAGCCTGCGGGAACCACTCCGGCTGACCTGAGCGGGTTTCGGCTGAGTCCTGGGAGCAGGTGCCCCTCCGCACAACCCTGCCTGCTCAGGCCTGACATTAGCACTGGCCCCGCCATGACCGAGGTGTTGACCTCCCCAAGATCAAAGCAGGGGGAAGACAACAGCATGAAGGCAGCCCCACTGAGAGGGTTGGGCTTAGCTGCAATGCTGGGCTCTGTGTGTGTGTGTGTGTGTGAGAGAGACACGACTGGGAAGCAGCTCCCATGGCCCCCGCATGATGGGGAGAGAGGGGGCTGGACCCACTCATGGCACCTGCCCCTGGGGCACAGGTGTGGCCTGCAGCTACTGCCAGGGCCCAGGGGAGGGCAGCAGGTGAGACAAGTGTGCAGGGGGAGCCTGCACTGCAAGGGCCTGGAGATGCTCTACGGGGGCACAGGAATGGTACCCCCAGGCTGACTGGCTGAGCCACTGGGGGCTCCAAGCCCTGCAGGCTGATGGGCAGGAACGGGTGTCCAGGGAAGCATGTCTCTGCTGCCCACAGTCTGCCAGGCCCCACCTCCCATCGGACAGTGCGCTCCTTAGCTCCTGGCGCTGGCCTTGGAGGGCAGCCTGTGCCCTGAGCAGGAAAACACCCTCTCTCGGTCTTGCTGCTTCTGCTGTACTGTGATGCCTGCCCACCCGCCCGTTCTGCACCACCACCCCATGCGCATGGGGGACGGATGGGGCAGGGATGTCTGAAGCCCGGGGTCGTGAGGAACCTCGGCCCCTGTGTTTTATCTGCATTCCTGGAGGATTTGCAGTGTCCCAACCGTAGGCCAAGCCCCTGGCTGTACCCCACTGCCAGGTTTCGGCCCAAAGCACCTTCCTCTGTTCATGAACAGCTGGGGAACCTCAGAGAGGAAAGAATGGGGGGCATGGCGGAGTCAGATGGGGAGCTGGGAGGGAGGAGGCTCGATGGGGTAGGTAACAAGGTCTGTATTAGGATTACATAGGAGAGGGCTCTCTCAGGCAGGCCTGAGAGCAGGGGTCTCTGCTGGGGACGGATGGGCAAGGTCTGCTTCGGGCTGGGGTCAGACAGGGTGCACGCCTCTCCTGGGTGCTTGGCCCAGTGCTGCTGCGGGGACGCCTCTCTCAAGCGGATCTGGAGGCTGACACAGGCAGATGCTGCGGGAGACAGGAGTAAATCCGGGGCTGTCTCTGCCCAGCTCAGGAAAGAGAAACTGTGAACGTCTTGGGCTGCAGCGCAGCCGGGCACTTAGTGGGAGCCCCGGAGCCTGGCCCAGCCCCACACAACACGTGGCACAGAGGTGTCTGATGGGGCAGTGTGGCGGGGGGAGCCACTCTGCTCTCCATGGGGGCCTGTGCTGGACAGGCAGGTCCAGTGGCTTTAGGGAGGTGGTGCCAGGAGCCGGGGGCGAGGGCTCTGCCCAGACAAAATCTCCGCTGCTTCCCCCCCATTACTGCTCTGGGCTCTTCAGGGGGCCCTAACCCCCATGCCTGAGGGTGGATTCCCCAGTGACGGGCGTGAGCCAGGAGGTGAGCATCCGAAAAGCTGCCTCTTGCGCAGCTGGATCCCTGATGCCTGAGCAGAGCCAGGCCAGGCCCTGTCCACAGAGGACCAGAAATGGGGCCTCCATCAGGCCAACGTAGCCTCTGAAGCACAGAGCCACAGGCAGCATCACCAGCGTGTGTGGGGGACACGGCCTGGCCCGGGGACGGGGCAGGCGAGGTGAGCGGCCCGCATGGAGCACCTCCGGCCCCCAACCCTTTGTTTCTGCAGCGCGCTACTTCGGAGCTTGAAATAAACTCCAGGCGCCTCGGAGAACAACCCCCCAGCGAGGGAGGCAGGCGCAGGGCCATGTTCATTCCATTCCTGAAACCGAAAGCTGACAGCTGGCGCGTGCATGACACCGCTGCCATCCCAACCATCCGCCAGGAGATTCCAGCCGCCCAGCCAGGAGGTGGGAAGGGGCCTGGGCCCAGCCCGATGCCCCAGCCTAGGCCTTGGGTGCCATGGATGACAGGTGCCTGAGGGGGGCAGGTAACCCAACCCCCTCTTGGCAGCAGGGCCAGGAGAGATGGTGCTTTGTCTGTGCGCGGGGATGGGGGCTCAGCTCAGCACACTGGACTCAAGGGATGGGGGCATCAGTTCTATTGCCCCTCGGTGGGGATGAGCCCCAGGGGCTGCGCTGCTCCCTGCCCCATAGCCGGGCAGCACGGAACTGGTGCCCATGGAGAGGGCCCATGTCTGGCTCAGAAAGGACTGAGGGCTGCAACTAACAGGTGTCATGTTTCCTTGGGCAAAGTCCTGGCTGTGCATGGCCCCCTCAGCCCTACCCCATGCTGGGATCTCAGCCCTCCTGTTTGCTTTGGCCCTGGGCAGGCGAGAGGCCTCTCCACCAAGCGAAACAATGGCCATTGATGGGGAGAGGATCTTAAACAGCTTTATTGCAGCAACAGGGGAGGCAGCTGTAAGGGGGGGAAGGGAACAACAGGAGGGGGAAGGGCGGATCCGATCTGAGGGGAGCTGCCCCCCACCCCAGGCCGGTGTCACAGATGGCCCCAGGCGTGGGGCTTGCTGGGAGGCCGAGCCAGGCAGGCGGAGAGAGCTGATGGCATCTGCTCCGGGGCGGTGCTGAGCGGCCCTGGCGCCGGAAGAATATGTTTGATATTTAGTTGGTTTTCCAATAAAACAACCTAATATCAAACATATCAGCCAGCAGCAGGGGCAGGGTCCGGCCCTGGCGCACTGCGGAAGAGAAGAGGGAGAGCATGAGGGTTAACAACCCCCGTCCCGCCCAGCTGCGTCTGGGGCCTGCTCCCCTGGCTCTGTCCCGGCTCAGCGTAGAACCAGGGGGGAGCATCCCCCCTCCTCGTGCCCCCTCCCCCACTGGCTCCATCCTGTGCAGTCCCTCGCGTGGGCTGGCTCCTTCCCTAGGGGGAGGGGAGCGGAGTTCAGTGGGGCGAGGGGGAGTCAGGACTCCTGGATCTTGTTCCATTCATGGGCAAGTCCCTTCCCCACCCCATGCCTCAGTTTCCCCTTCTGTACCATGGGGCTAAGGGTCCTGAACCCCTCACCGAGGGGCTGTGTGGCCTTGTTCGTTGCTGTTTGTACAGAACCTTGAGAGCCCCATGGGGAGGGGACTACAGAAGGGCAAGGGGTCCCTGGGATGCCTCTGGGGAGCCGTGAGCCCCATCAGCACCCCCCACTCAGCCCCCTGCCCTAGTGCACTGGGCTCCTGGGAAATTATTCCTAGTCAGAGCCTGTGTCCTGTCCCCTGCAGGCCAAAGCCATCCCCGGTGCAGCTGGCAGCCACCGAGTCACTGGTCAGGGAACCTGGCCATGGGTGTGGTCATTCCTTGAGGAAGCCACTTAGGGATCTGGGTCAAAATCAGTACTTGGCCCCGCTAGTGAAGATAGGGGGCTGGACTCGATGACCTCTCAGGGTTAGGGTTAGGTTAGGGTTAGCAACGTAGACCCCAGCCTTGGAGTTCCTTTCGTTTTCCCAGACTGTTACAAATGAAACCCCCTCCAGCAGTCTCACCCAGCCTCCCCTGGCTCCTCCAGCCTTCGTCCAGTTTCCCCGGGCAAAGGTGTCACCTGGCCCCAATCCCTCTCCTGGCCCAGGTTACAGGCTCAGGTATCATCCCAAAAGTGAAGTCACCCCCTGCTCTCCCATCCCCCATGCAGACAGTCCCTATAAACCTCTCTTGCAACATCCCCAGGTCAATCTTCCCGAGTCCCTGCTCCGTCACACCACTCAGCCACTGGTTCCCAAAGCTCCAGGAGAGAAGAGGGGTTCCTGAGGCCTGGCCAGTGGGGGGACTGAATCTCCAGCCAGCTGGCGGGGTCCTTCTCTGGTGTCCATCCCAGCTCCCCTCTGCACACACATGCCCCAGCCATGCCCCCACACCCTTGCACTGCCCATAGCTGCTCCCTTGGCCAGCGTGGCTGCAGCCACCCACCCTCGGCTGAGTTGGGCTCAAGATGTCTTGGTTGGGAGGGAGACGCAGTGTAAGCAACTGTCCCTGGGGGACGGACTCAGGGCCACCAAGCCTGCGAGACACAGGCACCGATCAGCGTCCCTGCCACCCGCCAGGGTCTGGCATTACAGACAGGAGCACATGTCACCCCTAGCGCCAGGCAGGAGCACAAGCCCCGTTGTCCTGATGGGGAAACTGAAGCACAGACTGGGGAAGAGACAGGAGGTCAGTGGTCAGAGAACTCAGCGTCCTCACTCCAGCCCTGCTCCCTGCCCATCCTCCCAGCAGCTGGCCCTGCTTCCCAGGGGTGTCGGGGCTACTGAAGACTAATCCCCCCACCCCCTGTTCTGTGGCACTGACTGGTCCATCTCCAGCTGCCCACTTGTGCCATAGGGGCGAGGACGCAGCTCAGACCCACTACCCAGGCGAGGGAGCCCCCTCGCTCCTGATTCACCTGCTCTGCCTGCAGGGGTCCATTCTCGGAAAACCCAGCTCTGTGCAAGGGTGCGGGGTGGGGGGCTGCTGGATGGAAGCGTAAGGCCCCCCCTTCATAAAAGCCTCTCCCAGGTGGTGCTGCTGACAGCAGGGTCTCCCCACGCACACCCCCCAGACCAGGGATAGCACCCACCCCCTGGGTCCTGGCTAGGAAGGGGTCTGGGAAATTCCTCTCGGCGCTGTGACACAGAGCAGATCAGGAGGGTCATGTATCTGGAGGAGTCTGGTGGGCTCAGCCTGGAGAAGCCCAGAGGCTATGGTGATGGGCACAGGCTGGGACCCATGGACAGGCAGGTCTGAGAGCCTGCCTGGGGACTTGTGGGAGTGGCCGTGTCCTGTGGATGGAGCGAGGGTGTCCAGGGCTAGATCTCTGTGACCCTCAGCAGCTAGAGGTGCGGCTTTGCCCCTGCTATTCAGCCAGGGCAGGTGGGATGGTGGGTGCCTTCAGACACCTCTGCTTTGCCACACTGGGCTTCCCCGTCACAGAGAGGAGCCACCAGCTGCCAGGGGTTGGGGCCAAGGCAGGAGTGCAGGGCCCTGGAGAGCAGCCGAAGCAGCACAAGCTGGGCCAGGGGCCCGTCCTCCAGCGCCAGGGGGAAAGGCAGGTTGCCCCACGCCTGTGACGGGCCACAACCACCCCTGGTGTTCCCTCCGTGCCCCCTCACTGCCCTGCAGGTGCTGGCAGTCCGTCCCGAGAGACGAGGGTGAGTGCTGGAGCCGCGGCCTTACCTGAGCCGGGCGTGCTGGCTGGGTGATCCCCGTGTGGCTCTGGGTCGGTCTGCACGCGCGGCTCCGGTTTATAAAGGCACTCGACTGCGTCCCGTGGGGGGAATTGCACACTCGAGTGGCTGGACCATGCACACATGTCCTCGTTCCCAGTAATTACCACCCAGCAATCCTCATCCCCCCGCCTTCCAAGTTAAATTATCCCTCAATCAATGCGGTTCGATCCACTCGCACTGCTGCCAGCTGCCCCCAAGCCACGAGCCGCAGTCGCTAGCCTGCACCCCGTCGATATCAGGAGCTGTTTCCAAAGAACTCCCCCCCATCCCCCACCACCCCAGCCCCCTCCCCGGCCCTGGGCTGGCGCCGTGGAGACGCCTGAGCATGTGGGGGCAGAGGTGTGAAGTCCACAGGGGTGAAGCCAGGTGGGGCTCGACCCTCCCAGTCACAGGGCTGAATCCTGCTGTCCCGGTGCAGAGAAAGCTCCCTGCCCTGCGTCTCCAGCCCCAGCAGGGTGAACTCTGCCCTGCTCCAGCAATCGGTGGCTAAGGCACCCGGCTGGCCTGCGATGGCAGCACCAAACTCATCCTGCCCGGGACCGTCTCCCTTTGCCCCGGTCGGGCCCCAGGCTCCTTCCCCTGGCGCTGCCCAGCAGGCAGCGAGCTAGTGCAAAGGGCAGCACGCTCCAGCAGGGGCCACTCACGTACACAGCAGCCAAACAAGATAGCAGGTCTAGCCCCCCCCAGGATGTGACCCCCTCCCCACCATTGACCCCTGTGCAAAGCTCACCCCATGGGCACCTGCATTGCAGGGTGGCTCTGCCTAAGGTGACTGGGTCAGTGCTGTGTCAGTGGGGTGATGCTAGGGGACACGGCCCTGCTGGAGGCGGCACCTTTCAGCTAAGGACCATCACCAATAGAATGAATTAATTGAAACACCAAGTGCCTGCCCCCCATGGTCACTAGAGACCTTGCGTCCCAACTCACCAGCGTGCGGGATGGAGGTGACCCTCGGCATCCTGCCCAGAGTCCAGCTCGGAAATTACACTCCACCGCATTAATTTCCACTTCCTTGCCCAAACTCTTGGGAGGCTGTTCAGCTGCCGTTGTGCCCCAGTCCAGAAGCAGCCGCATCTCAGCACCAGCTGAGAGTCCCTGTATAAACAGCTGTCACATCCAACCCCAGAGGCAGCCGCATCGCAACACCGGGTGAGCGTCCCTATATAAACAGCTGTCACATCCCACCCCAGATGCAGCCGCATCTCAGTACTGGGTGTGTGTCCCTGTATAAACAGCTGTCACATCCCACCCCAGAGGCAGCTGCATCTCAGCACTGGGTGCATGTTCCTGTATAAACAGCTGTCACATCCCACCCCAGAGGCAGCCGCATCTCAGCACTGGGTGCACAATCCTCATATAACTAGCTGCCCATGACCCACTCCAGATGTGGCACCTCCGTGGCGGAAGCAGGCAGCAAGAGTCATTTGGGGCCCCTCCCATTTCACTTTATTCACACATTACAGATGTTGTGGGGGTCTCCTGAATGTGGGTCCCCAGTACAGACTCACCTCCCCCAGCCCGGGCTGGAAGGGCAGAGTCTGGTTCTCGTGTGCTGTTATGGCTGGAAGGTGCTTCAGGCCGGGAGAGGAAACTGGGGTGTGTTATCGGCCTGATGCAATGGGGCCGGTGTGTTGGAGGGGAGAAGCTTGGAGGGGTTGGTACCTGGCTCATGGGTTAAGGCCTGGCAGCTGTGGGGGGTAGGGGGCAGGGGCACTCTGGGGCAGCCCCTTGTCGCTTCGCTTCCCACTGTCTCGCCCGCTCCCATGCAGCTCAGGGCCCGATGTCTGTGCATGCAGAGGGGACCTGGCCAGGTCACTGGGCTGCTCCCCACGCACCGGCGGGGGGGGGAGCTCTGATGGGCTGGGCAACCCTGCGGGGGGCAGTGGGGCCTGCAGCACTGAAGGGATGGGTGGGGAGGGAGCTGGAGCCCCTGGGGTGAGCTGTTCTCATTGGGGAGCAGAGAGCTGTGCCTGGTTCTCCGAGGGTGAAGGGTGGGCTCGGCACCAAGACTCCTGGGTTCTTGCCTGTCTCTGGGAGGGGAGTGGGGTCTGCTGGATTTTGGGGGAGCGGGGAGCCAAGACTCCTGGGTTCTCTTCTCAGCTCAGTCACGGACAAGTCCCTCCTCCTCTTTGTGCCTCTGTTTGCCCAGCTGCAAAGGGGGGTGATGGCAGAGGGCAGAGGGTAATTACAGAGGGTGGGGTGCCTACTTCTGCTCTCACCCCCATGCAGCTCCCCTGGCCTTGCCCTGGAGCCTCGCTGGCATCAGCAGGGCAGGGCCAGGCCCTTCCTGGTGGTCTCCCCTCGCTGGCGACGGGCGGGGGGCTCTGTCGGTGTCAGAAGCTCTCCCTCCTCAGGACCCAGCTCTGGTGCAGCCCATTAGTTCCCGCTGCCGCCTCCCCCACTGACACATTGATCCGTTTGTCCTGAGTTCCGCCCCCCCACCCCACCCGCAGGACACACTGACCTTGGGAAAGTGACAGATGGCCCGGGGGGGGAGATGGGAGCCAGAGAGCACCCCCCCCACTCTGCCCATCCCCAACCACAGCGACTCGGGGGCCCAGCACCCCCTCAGCCACAGGGGCCCCAGACCCAGCCCAGTGCTCCACTGGCAGGTCCTGTCTGCTGGGCTCCTTCCCCAGCCCTGCCTTGGGGCCCTCTCCCCTGGGCCAGCGAGGGCTGTGGGGAGGGGGAGAGGTCCCCGTGCTGCTGTGACCGCCTCCTGCTAGGCTTGGTCCCAGCCGCAGTGGGGGAGATGTGAAAGGAAGAACGGGGCTTGGGGGACCTTCAGCATCCCCGTCCCCAGCTGGGAGAGATGAGGAAGGGACGGGAAAGGCACAGGCCCCCTGCATGGATCCAGGGCATGAGCTGCTCACCGCCCCTTGCGCTGCACCCCGGGCTCAGCCGGCCCCATCTCCAGGGACAAAGCTGGGCACTGCAGGGCAAGAGCGCCCCACATCTGAGCCGAGCTGCTGGGGAGAAAGGTGGGGTGGATGGGGCACGCCCAGGCAGGGTGGGTCTCCGGGACAGGGGTGGGGGGTGCCATGGGCCCTGGCTTGTGTCCCTGGTGGCTGATCTGATGTGAGCCGACAGACACACTAATGAAAGGCCCCTCTTGGGAGGGTGCCGCAGGCTTGCTCCAGCCCTGTCAATACGCTGAGCCAGGCCGGGCGCTGACGGCCCCTCGGGCGGGGAGCCACCAAGGTCAGGCCGAGGGGAGAGACTCAGCACAAAGTCCAGGGTTGGAGGGCAACAAACCCAGTGCAGATCCATGGGCCAAGGGGCGAGGGGTGTCCAGGGGGTGTCCAGCTGGGCTGCAGGCCCATGGGCTCCAAGGGAGAGCTGGGGGGCGGGGGGGGGGGCTGCCCACATTTTCAGACCACTCAGGAGTGTGCGTTTGGGGACGACGACCCCCAAGCGAGACCAGCATTTCACTGCAGCCAGCAACTCCCCCCACTTCCCTCTGCACTGGGCCGGTGCCACCTGCCCCCTTCCCTCCCGTGCCAAGGGGGGACCGTGCTGCTCAATCAGAACAGAACATGAGTGGCCAGGCAGAGCCAGGTCTGTGGGACCCCTTGTGTGTCTGGCTGTGGCCCCCCCCAGCTCCATCCCCCAAGCGTGTGGCCAGACAGACAGCGGCTAGGGAGAGGGGGTGTCATTTGTGGCCTGGTGGCTCTGCTCCATGCACTGTCCCTTCACGTGGGGCCATGCTTCGCCCCCCACCCCGGTGCCTCCTCCCTGAACTGCTCACTCCCAGCCTGAACCCCAGGGTCTGAGGGGCGCCTGACTCAGGCTGTGCCAGGACCCCAGGGCCAGGCTGCAGTCAGGACCTGTCCCAGGTGCCAAGGAGGGACCTGTGGGCTACTTGCAGGCGGGGGGGGGGGGGAGAGGGCCAGGGAGAAAGCTCTCCCTTCATGTGTGACCCCCTTCCCCAGGGGATGGGGGTGTCCCTGGGGGAGAGACTGGGCCTTGTTCCCCCATTGGCAGGGAGGATCCAGGCTCCACAGGCTGAGCTGGCCTGGCCTGGGCTCATCCCTGCCAAACAAGCCTGCTCCCCCCTGGCTTCTCTGGCCTGGGAAGCCAGGACCTGGGGAGAGGGGGGAATCATCAGCTGAACGGGAGCTCCCAGTGCCAGCTGTGAGTGGCAGGACTGCCACCGTCCCGGGACACGGAAGGGGCAATGCGTGTGGAAGCAGCGAGGATTTTTCTCTCTGTACTTGGCACTGGAGCGACCGCGGCTGGACGCCTGTGTCCAGGGCTCGTGCCCGCAGTCCCAGGAGGACGTGGACACGTCAGAGAGAGCTCAGCGAGGAGGGCTAGAAAACCTGCCACCCGGGGCGAGACTCCAGCAGCTCCATGTGTTTCGCTGAACAAAGCGACGGCTCAGGGCTGACGAGCCTAGGTGATCGTACCTGCCTGGGAACAGCTGCTTGCTCTGGGCTCTCCAGTCCAGCAGGCAAAGGCCTGACACAATCCGAGGGCTGGAAGACGGAGCTAGGCAAACTCAGACTGGACATAAGGGGCAGATTTGTAATTAACCCCTGGAACAATTTATCCAGAGCTGGGGGGATTCTCCATCACCGTCCATGCTACAACCCAGCGGGGCCGGTTTCCTGAAGGCTGGGTTCTAGTCCCATCAGGAATCACTGGGGGCAGGGTGGGGCCATTGGATGAGATAGTCACAGTGGTCCCTTCTCACCTTGGACTGCAGGAATCAGCCGCGGCTGGGGGAGACAAGCCGGGGGGGAAAAGGAGAAGGGGGGAGGTTGTTCTGCAAACCTCCCTGCCCCTGAAAGCCCCTGACCCCTCTCCTGGAGCTGGGGGAGAAGCCAGGCTGGCAGGATGGGGCAGGCCCAGCAGCCAGAGCGCAGGGTGAGTGATCCCAGGCTATAAATACAAAGGCCCATGACATGCACCTTTTGTTATCTGCCCTTTCGAGCCGGAGCAGCTGGCCTGGCTCAGTGTGGCTCCTGGAACAGACATGCAGCCGCTGAGGGTGTGTGCGAGCTGTGCTGGGAGCGTGTGCGAGGTTTGTGAGTCTGTGACGTGTCGGTGTGTGTGGGGGGGGGGGTCAATGGTGCCCGGGCGGAGTGTTTAGTGGGTGCAGTGAGGGAACATGTATGTGTCTTGGGGGATGCATGGGGAGGTGAGTCTGTACCCTGGGGATCCCCTGCTGAGACCCCCCACTCTGCACTGACAACGCTAGGTGGTGTCTCCTGCTTCGGCCAGTGACCCCAGGTCGGGGATTCGAGCTCCAGGGGTTGCAGTGAAGCCAGGCTGGGCACAGAGCCAGGTAGTGCAGTGCTGGCCGTGCAGAGAGCGGGTTGGCACCTGGGTTCGCTGTGCTCTCACCAGGGGGAGTGTGCATGTGTGAGTGCACATGTTGGGTCTAAACTTTTGGTGAACTTTGGAGCCAAAACACACCCAGACTGGCCGTCTCTGCATAATCCTTTCTGAACCCTTTATCGAACAAAGCACTGACCTGCAAACTACTCATGACACCCCCTTTATCAAGTAGCCATTAGCCTTTATCTCTATGCATTTACTTGTTAAACTTGCTTTTCCTGTAAAATCTTGATTGATTATGCATGACCATTATCTTTTATTAATCACTTTGTTTACTTCTGTGTATAAATATTGATGCTCACCCCTAATAAAGGGGCCACACTTATTCTAAAGCTTTTGGGTTAGTGTGAGCCCGTTGATCAACGCATTGGTGTCTGGTCTCTGACAGAATTGTGTGCCCATACCCACTCCGCACGAACTCGGGTGCTGGAGAGGTGAGTAAGGACTTGCTTTATTACCTAACAATTTGGGGGCTCGTCCGGGATACCTTCTGGTGCGGTACCTCTGTCCTGTGGTCAGACCACTCATATATGAATTGGCAAGGCGCCACAGGAGATTTCTCCCAACCAATTCAATATTGAGGGGTCGTGTATTGGACAGCAGGGTAAACGCCAGTTGGAGGGCTCCTGTCAGACACCATGGGTCAAGGGACTAGCGTGCCTCTTGAGAGTCCGTTGGGGATTGTAAATAAGTTATGGAACGAAGGGAAACTCCCAGTACAGACAGGAATGTCTAGGAAGAAATTGTACACACTATGTGTAAGGAATTGGACTGGGTATACCGCGGTATTGGCCGACCCGGAGATAAGGTGGCCTTCGTATGGCTCTTTCGAACAGGCTGCCTTAAGAGGAGTAAAGAGCCAGATCGAAAAAGACCATCCGGGACAGTTATGTTACTGGTTTTGTTGGGACACAGCAGCAGAGCTGTGGAAATCTTTAAAAATTATGGCAGTCAGGTACTCTCCCGAGAGTGAACCCCCTCCAGGTTATTTCGATGAAGGGTGTAGACCACGGCGTGTTTTGACTCGTCAGCTGGTCCCCTCTGCACCTGCCCCTATTCCTCCGCAGGGGGACTCTCTCCTTGTAGCAGAGGGGAATCTGCAGGATACCAGATTGGAATTTCTGCAGAAGGATGAGGAGGAAATGGAGGGGCAAACCTCGGGAGGAGTAGTTACTAGGCTTATGTCCAAGCAGGTACGGCAGGGTGCATGCCCCCCCCCTGAGGAAAGTATAGTTAGAGAGATGCCTTTACAGGTGCACGATCAACCTTATATGGGCAATGATGGACGGTTGCAACATGCTAGTATTGTGGAATATAAAGGATGGCTAGAATGGGACTTGAAAAGTGGGGACAGTTGTCAGGGTCTTTTGGGGAAAATCCCCGAAAGATCATAGAACTTCTAGAAAGATTGTTTTTAAGTTATAATCCTACTTATACAGATGTGGATCAGTTGTTAAGTAGAGTTTTGACCGGAGAGGAACGTAGTAGATTGTGGATGGCAGAAAGGACATGGGGAGATAGCAATGCAGTTAATCTTACTTGGATGGATAGGCAGGATCTGGCCGCTGGCTGGAATCCTCTAGACTGGACTCAGCCAAGGCTGACTCAGCTGCGAGCAGATAGAGAGCGATTGTTAGAGAGACTCAAGGAAATGGCTCGCCGCTCGCCTAATCAGGCTAAGTTCATGCAGATTCGGCAGGAATCTGATGAGCCGCCCAGAAAGTTCTGGTCGAGGCTATTGGAGGGGGCCCGAATGTTCACTCAGATGGATCCTGAGAGAGAAGCAGACCACCCTACTCTTATTTCATTTTTTGTGAATCAGTCGGTGCCCCCTGTAAGGGATTACTTCTTAAAGTTTCGCCCTGGTTGGGGAGGTGAGTCAGTCACTTCAGTGTTGGACGTAGCTGATTTTGCCTGGGAGAAAGAAAGGGAAAGTAGTAAAAAGAAAGAGAAAAAGGAAGAATATAAGCTGATGGCTTTAGCTTTTCATGGCGGTGTTCGAGGCAAAGGCCGTGGCTGTGGCAGGGGATTCCAGGGTGCTCGGGGAAAGGGGTCCTGGCGACCCCAGCCATCAGGAAATTGTTTTCAGTGCGGACAGCCTGGTCACTTTAAACGTGAATGCCCCTGGGGACGCCCAGAGGGTCTGGTTGCATCCGCAGATGCTTACACAAGTAAGGAATACACCCCTGCACCACCAGCTCAGCCCATTCCCCAGGCCTGGATCAACTACGGGAAACAGCAGCAGCCGCAGCAAACTCAGCCTCCTCAATGACGGTACCCCGGGGGCGAAGGCAAACAATGTGATGGTCTTATTTCCTTAATGTCTTTAGCCGGCTCCTTTCTCACTTTCTCCCCTCCCAGCAAAGAGCCTCGTTTAACCCTTTCAGTCCAGGGACTGCCTGTCTCTTTCCTCATTGATACTGGGGCTACTTTCTCTCTTTTAAATCATGCCCCCTCTCCCTGGCTATCCTCTGAGGTTAAAACTGCGACTGGGGTGGAGGGCAACCCACAGTCTCTGGAACTCACTTTGCCTTTGAATGTTGTTTATGCTGATAAATGTTTTCCTCACCGTTTTCTTTTTTCCCCAGCTTGTCCGATCCCTTTGATGGGCCGGGATTTACTCTGTAAGCTTGAGGCTACTTTAACCTGCACTCCTGAAGGGGTAGGATTATTGATGACAGTGTTAGGAGATTCGGCCCCTACTCAGGGTAATTGGGAAACACTCCCCTCTCTCTCCCCTGACCTCACTGACTTGCCTTCAACCCTCTGGGGAATTTCTGACACTGATGTTGGCCTGCTCCTTTCGGCAGAACCTGTAAGGATTCAGGTGAAGCCTTCCTTAACTCCCCCGTCAGTCCCTCAATACCCCCTGTCGCTGGAAGCCCGGGAGGGCATCCGCCCCATTATCGAGGGATTCATTGCACAAAAGCTAGTCCGCCCTCAGCGCACTCCCTGTAACACCCCTATACTGCCTGTCAAAAAGCCTCCTAAAAAGAACGGAGACCCTGTTCGTTGGCACTTTGTACAGGATCTACGAGTTGTTAATCAGTATGTGGTCCCTCTTCATGCAGTAGTTCCTGACCCAGCTACTATCATCAGCCAAATCCCCTGGGATGCTGAGTGGTTCACTGTTATTGACTTAAAATCAGCTTTTTTCAGCATTCCTGTGCACCCAGACTCTCAGTATCTCTTTGGTTTCACCTGGGAGGGACAAAGTTATGTCTGGCAACGACTTCCTCAAGGCTACAGAGACAGCCCCACGATTTTCAGCCAGTGCCTCCGCCACGACTTGGAAGGTTTCACCAGTCCGCAGGGATCCACATTGGTCCTATACGTAGATGACATCCTATTAGGTAATCGCGAAGAAGCTGCCCTCCGCATCGATGGTAAGGCACTTTTATTATACCTACACACCAGAGGCCACAAGGTAGACCCTAAAAAGATTCAGTGGGTCTCACAGAAGGTCCGATATCTGGGCTTCCTGTTAACCCCAGAGGGAAGACAGATGGACCCAGCCCGCATAAAGACTATTCAAAACTGCCCTCTACCGAACACCAAGAAACAACTTCGAGGTTTCTTAGGATTAATTGGCTTCTGTTGCCCCTGTTTGCCATCCTGCGGGGAGTTAAGCAAACCGCTCCACCGACTCACTGCTAACCTTGCTCCTGACCCTTTGCAGTGGTCCCCGGACACTATTAAAGCCTTTCAGTTACTCAAGGACAGTGTGGCCTCCTCCATGTCTCTCCGCCCCCCCAATTACAGCAAACCCTTTCACCTTTTTGTCCACGAGAGGGGCGGAATTGCTAGTGGTGTCCTTACCCAGCTGAGCGGGCCCCACCATTTCCCGCTTGCTTTTTACTCTCAGCAAATCGACCCTGTCGCTCAGGGAACCCCATCCTGCACCCGGACTCTGGCAGCAGCTGCCCTGCTGATCACAAAGGCAAAGAGCCTAACCCTGGGTCATTTTACCACGGTTTGGACCTCTCATGCCTTGTCAGCCCTTCTGCGTAGGGGCACAACCCAAGTCTTTTCGGCCCATCGTCAGCAACAGCTAAAGGCCGAACTCTTAGAAAACACTAACCTAATTTTTAAAAGGTGTGGACCCCTTAATCCAGCTACCTTGCTTCCTGACCTGCCAGTCCTCCAGGATCAGCACGACTGTGTGGAAGTAGTTTCCAGCATCTTACAGATAAGGGACAACCTGTTTGACGTGCCACTGGACAATCCCGATTGCATCCTCTTCTCGGACGGAAGCTCCTTCTATGTTGATGGCAAGCGTTTCACTGGTTATGCTGTCACCTCTGAATGGGACATTCAAGAGGCCGCCTCACTGCCAGGCAACTGGGGAGCCCAAGCCGCTGAACTCTATGCCCTGGCCCGAGCTTGCCAGTTGGCCGCTGGTAAGACCGTTACCATTTTTACTGATAGCAAATATGCTTTTGGAGTTGTGCATTGTCATATCCACCTCTGGAAGTTTCGAGGTTTCCAGACAGCTGCCGGTAAACCCATTCAGCACCTCCCCCTCATCCACAAGCTTTTGGATGCCCTCCAAAAACCCTCTGTCCTGGCTGTAGTTCACTGCCGGGCCCATACTAAAGATAGTAGCCCCGTTACCCGTGGAAATGCACTGGCTGACGCCTCCGCCAAGAAGGCTGCCACCTTACCTTTAGCCATGCCCACATTGGCTATTGCAACCTCCTCCTTTACTCCACCACACCCCGTACCAGTACCCGCTGCTGAACTACAATCGTGGGAGAGCCTCGGGGCCACTCTGGTCAAAGGGACCTGGCTTATGCCAGATGGCCGAGCCTGCCTCCCTCGCTCCACATACCCCGTGGCAGTTCGCTGGCACCATGATAAAGGGGGTCACTACGGCACGCATGCCCTCGTGGACACTATCGCTCGCTTTTGGTATGCTCCAGGCATTCAACCCTATTGCCTATCAATAGTGAAAGCATGCAGCACATGTCAGCGTAATGGACCTGCTCCGCCTCTTAACAAAATTAAGGGTGGAAGACCTCCGCCCGCTGCTCCATTTCAACATCTCCAAATTGACTTTGCAGATATGCCAAAGGCTTTTGGGAAAAAGCACCTCCTTGTTTTGGTTTGCCCTCTGACTTCCTGGGTCGAAGCTTTTCCTACTGCTAATTGTACTGCTGCCACAGTGGCGAAGATTCTCCTTAGAGATATTGTACCCCGTTTTGGCATCCCTCTTGTGCTCGACTCAGATCGCGGACCTCACTTTACTGGTCATGTCCTTGGCCGTTTAGAACAAGGACTGGGCATTTCACACTCCTTCCATACACCCTACCACCCCCAGTCTAGCGGGAAAGTTGAGCGTATGAATAGGGAACTTAAGTTTACATTGGCTAAATACTGTCAGGAAACAGGATTAAAGTGGCCTCAGGTACTTCCCTTGGTCCTGTTTCACCTTCGTACTCGCCCAACCCGCGCATTGGGATTATCCCCCTTTGAACTGCTCTATGGACACCCCCCTTTCAAAGGCGGGGCGCTACCACGTGCTGATGTTTCACTATTGGGAGGGGATCATATGACCGCGTGTCAGTTTCTCTCCCTACAGGCTCGCCTCCGTACCCTTTGGAAAGCCTCGCAGTTTTCCCAGACCGTGCCGCTGGAGGAACAAATCCACCCGTTCCAACCAGGGGACTTCGTCTGGGCCAAAAAGTTCGTTCGTGACGACACCCTCCAGCCAAGGTTTACTGGACCCCACCAGGTTCTTTTGACAACCCAGACTGCAGTGTTCCTGGAAGGACGCAAATCTTGGATCCACCACTCCCACGTCAAGCCAGCCGTAGTGGACCACAGTGACGGACCAGCAGCTCTTGTCACCACTGAGGACACTGCCTTCGACCAGTGGACCAGCTTACCTCTCTCAGACATTAGACTTAAATTGACTCGGAAAAAATGAGAGGACCCTTTATTCTGACAACTGTATGTTTTTTATGCTTTTTTAGTTTATTTTCTGCTTATGAAGATAATGCTTTTATTAGATATTCCCACGAGGTTAAAACTCGTATTTTAGGAAATAGAAGTGATTGCTGGGTATGTACTCAATTTCCAGTAAATGCAGCACAGGGACTCCCCTTCACACCCATTCCCCTAACCACTGCTAATATGACTTGGATGCCACCGACTAGAATAAAAGATCCAGTCCAACCCAATCTTACATGGGACAAAACAGAAGTGCCAATTAACAAATATCTCAGGGTAACCAATCAAACAGGATCACTGTGTTTTGTTAAAGAAAAAGGGTCAACTTTTGTGGGAACAAGTAAATGCAACATATATTTTAATGGCACCGCCTTTAGTAAAAATCTTGGCTTCAAGCCTTGCGCATCCCACTTATCCCATATGTGGATCCCTCACCCCGATCCAACCTTTTCAACTTTTTCATGGAGGGGCAGGTTTTCAGAGTCAGTTTTTAAAAAGCCCTGCTCAGATCTCGAGGGTGTCCAACTAATTGTTAAAGGATACACAATTGCCTTCTACAACTGCTCAAGCAGTACTACACTGCCCTTTGAAGACAACACTACCAAATTGTGCCTCTGCAGTTCACACAACGACCCTCTGCGTTACCAGGGGAACAGTGGTACAACGGGTGGTGGGTTACCTCCTACTTTGAGAAATGGAATACCCAAAACGCATTATATGGAACATACTGGGTGTGCGGGCCCAAGGCTTATTATTTTCTCTCCCCTGATTGGGCAGGGTCATGTTATTTGGCATGGCTAGCACCGCCTTCTCGCATCTCCCTCACTCCCCCTCATTTTCCCCACGTTCGTAACATTCGTGAAACTGACAGAGATATTAATCTCCGTGATGGTTTGTCCTGGCAGCGGTGGGCTGGTCACACTAGCTTGAAGGGTGCTATCATCCGTCTACAGGGACTATTAGAATCTTTGACCAATGAAACTGCAACCCTATTTGAGAATCAGGCCGGGGAAATGTCCCAGCTGCGCCAGTTAGCTTTGCAAAACAGAATGGCTTTAGATATGATGTTAGCAGCCCAGGGAAGAACTTGCGCCCTCATAAATGAAGAATGCTGTGTTTTTGTAAATGACACCTACTCTGACACTTTTCAACGTACCAAACACCTAAGGGAAATGGCTAAAAACTACTCCTCTGGCCAGCCACCTTATGATTGGTGGGGAGCCTTATGGTATTGGCTGCCCGGACTTGGGTGGGTTAAAAACCTCTTGGTGGGTGTTGCTGGGGCCATAGTAGTCCTTATAATACTGTGTTGCTGTATTCAGTGTGTCCCCTCCCTCATAAACTCATGTAAGTCAGTTTATTCTTTTCCCACTTCAGCTAAAAGCCTTACTCTCTTCGAATTGGCCCAGGCTGAAATTGCCAAGCGGCCCTTGAGATCTTGAAATAGGGTGTAGCTTTTTGATTAATAGTTATCTCAAAGCTACAAATGGAGGAATGTTGGGTCTAAACTTTTGGTGAACTTTGGAGCCAAAACACACCCAGACTGGCCGTCTCTGCATAATCCTTTCTGAACCCTTTATCGAACAAAGCACTGACCTGCAAACTACTCATGACACCCCCTTTATCAAGTAGCCATTAGCCTTTATCTCTATGCATTTACTTGTTAAACTTGCTTTTCCTGTAAAATCTTGATTGATTATGCATGACCATTATCTTTTATTAATCACTTTGTTTACTTCTGTGTATAAATATTGATGCTCACCCCTAATAAAGGGGCCACACTTATTCTAAAGCTTTTGGGTTAGTGTGAGCCCGTTGATCAACGCATTGGTGTCTGGTCTCTGACAGAATTGTGTGCCCATACCCACTCCGCACGAACTCGGGTGCTGGAGAGGTGAGTAAGGACTTGCTTTATTACCTAACACACACACACGTGTGTGCATGTGTCACGTGTTCAGACATGCTTCCTCTCGTGCCCAGCCCCCTCCTTGCTGGAATGCTGCCGCTCCAGTTCTCTCTGCACCCCTCAGCCACAGCGTGTGTCCATCGCTGCTGAGTCCACCGTCCCATCCCTGAGCTGGGGTGACCTGGATCCTGGGGAGGGTTCCCTGGACACCAGCCAGCCAGCAATGGAGGGGCCTTGCATCCCACAGGGGGGAGCTTCATCACCCTGGAGCTGGGAAATCCTGGGCTCAGGAGTGGGGGTCCCCACAGCTCTAGCTAACCCCACCCCACGCAGTGCTAAGCCCCAAGGGAAGGGGCCTTACGCTGCAGTGAGACCACGAGCTGCAGCTCTGGCACGCAGGGATCTGGCTGCCCCACGCTGCTGGCTCATCTCCACCGGGCAGGCGCTGCCGGGGTCCCTCCCTGCCCCCCAACAGGGGGCTTGGCTCACCCCGGGCTGCTCCAGCTTGTGGGACTTTCTGGTCTCGCCTCTAGTTACATTAACCCACTTGGCCACCAGGTGTCAGAGACGCTTCACAGCTGACGTGCAGAAACTGTGTGTGTGTGTGTGTGTGTGTGTGTGTGTGTGTGTGTGTGTGTGTGTGTGTGTGTGTGTGTGTTCACTTGCAAGTTGCTGGATGGTTTCAAGGGCATCGTTGGATTCCATTTGCCAGGACTCCTGGGTTCTCTCCCTGGCTCTGGGAGGGGAGTGGGGATGGGTTAGAGCAGGGGGGGCTGGGAGCCAGGATTCCTGGGTTCTCTCCCTGGCTCTGGGAGGGGAGTGGGGGCTGGTGGGTTAGAGCATGGGGGTCTGGGAGCCAGGACTCCTGGGTTCTCTCCCTACTCTGGGAGGGGAGTGGAGGCTGGTGGGTGAGTGGGCGGAGGCCTGGGAGCCAGGACTCCTGGGTTCTGTCCCCAGCTCTGGGAGGGGAGTGGGGTCTGGTGGGTTGGCAGGGGGCTGGTGGTGGGGGAAGGGGACTGGGAGCCAGGACTCCTGGGGTTTTCTATACCTGGCTGCGCCACTAACTTGCGGCATAATCTTGGTGCGAGATCCTTCTGTGCCCCCTGCCTCAGTTTCCCCTAAATACAGTGCTGATCATGATGCTGCCAGGCCACTGGGAGGCTTCCTGCCCAAAGTGCTGTGAGGCCTTGGGATGGGAAGGGCAAAGGGAGGCCTAAGGTCTCTTGGGAATTCTAGTGACACAACCAGCTTCAGTGCGTGACCAGTGCTGAGTGCCCCGAAGCCGGCCCTGCACAGACTCTGTGCCCACACGGACAGGAGCTGTCTCCGGAGCGAGATGCTCACACACACATTAGACCTGTGATTCCAACCCCATTGGTGGGGCTTCTGTGGCATAATCGGGGGCATGGCAGGGGAGCTCACCCGCCCCAGCAAAGAGGCCAAGCTCTCTGCTAAATCCATGGAATTTCTTCAAATCTGCCCTACGACGTGGTGTCTCCGACTGCCTCTGGGCTGCCCCCTCAGTGCTGGGATCTAAACGCCGCCTGTCTCCAGAGCCTCAGGCTGCTCTGCTTAGCTTGCACTTTAATGTTCTCAGGAGGTTTTGACGCTGTCTCTGAAATAGCAACAGCCACGACTGTCCCATCGGGAAGGTGGCTCTGGGGCAGGACGGGGGAGTGCTGTCAGGTGCAAAGTCTGGGGTCCCACGGAAACCTGGGTGGCTGTGGGTCGCAGTTTGGTGAGCGAGGGGGCCGGTGTGGGTAAGTCGCTGCTCCCCAAAGCTGGGTGCTCACAGCCTCTCCACATAGAAGGACTTCCCACCGTGGTTCAGCTCGCGCTGGAACTGCAGGTGCTCGCAGTGCAGAAGGTAGCGCAGGGCCTCGCGCCGGACCTGGCAGGGAGGCCAAGAGCTGTGTGAGAAGCCAGGACCCCTCTGCCCTTCCCTGGCATCTTGCTGGTCCCATTGCCTGCTGCAGGGCTGGATGGAAACCAGCCCACTCCCCCCTGCCCCCCAGCAGGAAGGGGACTTGCCCAGTGCCCCCCACCACGTGGGCAGCAGCTGAGCCTGCCGTGGGGAGAGCTGTGGGCTGGGCCTGACCCTCCCCTCGCACTGCACCTCTCCTGACGCCACTGGAGGGAACTGGGACTCGGTGGGATGGGCAGATCTGCAAAGGCAGCAGGGTGAGCACAGCAGGTTCCCTGAGGCATTTCCCCCTGTGACTTGGTTGGGCCGTATCCCTCCAAATGAAACACTCCCCGCCCCCTCGCCCCGATCCCGCTGTCCCTCACCCACGAGGAGCCAACTCCTGCCCTGCTGAGGCCAGAGGCTTGTGGTGCAAAGGGGGACCGGATCGAGCTGACAGCGGCGATGCCCAGGGTGGTGATCTCCCCTGACATCCCCTGCCCCGTTCTCACTGCACAAAGCGGGTGTGAAAGGTGCCCAGCCTGGAACCCCGCTACCAGCACAAGCCTCTCCAGCCACGCTGCTGGGGGGCCCTGCTCCTCCAGGGTCAGCGCCCCTCTGGTCCCCCCAGCCTTACCATCAGCAGGGCCTTGTTCGTGAAGCTCAGCTCCTCTGCGATGCCGGCCCGCAGGTTCTGGCAGCCCCTCACCACCCTCTTCTCCTCTTGCTTCTCCCTCTGCACACAGAGGACTCGGCCCCACTCCCAGCTGGGGGGACGAGAGGCCGGGGGAGGGGAGCACTGAGCCAGGGCAGCCTTTGCAGCTCTCCCTGGCACAGAGGGGAGTGAGTTACATGGAAATGCAGAATGAGGCCGAAGGGGACAGAACCAAATGCCTCACACCTGGGCTGAGTTTTACCCCATTGCCTGAGTCAGCACCGGAGTCAGTGGAACCTCCCTGCCGCCTCCCCCGCCCCTGCAGGGCCCTCAAGCTGCCAGTCAAAAAGCATTTGACACTTTCACTTTTGTTTCCTAGTGTTCAGGTTCCTGGGCTCTGAACGGTTGCTTAGTCCCCTGACGTGGGAGACTGTGTGCCTCAGTTTCCCTTCCCACCTCGTCTTGTCTGTTTAGAGCACATGGTCCTTGGCGCAGGGACTGTCTCTCGCTCTGTGTCTAGGCAGCTCCCAGCACAACAGCCCCCCCGCCGCCACCCCGCCAGCGACTGCTGGGCTCTAGCACACCCACAGCCTGGGCTTGGGGGTCCTCTCACATCTGGGGTTAGTGAAAGATGCAACTGAGGAGAAAAGGGGCATTTACTCTGGGCCGTGCGAAGCGGGTGAAAGCCGGGGGGTGTGTGTGCACCGGTGGGAAGGACAGGCCAGGAAGCGGGCGACTGGGGCCAGCTTAGCTGACTGTGCTGACCCCAAAGGGGTCTCCAGGGTTGGCAGTGAAACAAGCCCTAGTGCCTGCAGCTCCCGCGATGGTCGCACTGTGCTTGGGGGATAAACGTCCAAATAACCAGGGACGGTTCTCCAGGCACCCGGCTCCTGTGCCCCAGCAGTGCTGCCTGCAGCCACTGAACCTCCTTGCTGACATCCATGGGCAGGACCAGGATCCGGCCCCAAGCCGAGGACGGAGGGGAGCTTTGTCTGGCGTTGGGCCCCTGGCTAGAGCCACATGAGCAGCTCCCCTGATCTGAATGGAGCTGGGGGCGGATGTCAGGGGCCATCAATAGGGGCCCTTAGCAGCCATCACTTCCAGCAGCCTCCCGCCCTCGCTGGCTTCTCCTCCAGGCCCCGGGATCCTAGGGAGGGGCCAATTGCTCCGCTTTAGGGAGAGGGGACGGCCCTGGGCTGCACTCAGGGAACATGTGGAGTTTAAAGGGAGCAGTTTGTGGGGTGTGACCCCAGGGGGTGTGGAGGAACATGCGGGGGCAGAGGGTGGGGGCGCGAGCAGCAACACCAGTCCCGAGCCAGAGGGAGGGCTTGGGAGAGCGGCTTGGGCACGTGGGTGGGGGGACTGGCCCCATGCCGTTGGGTGGCAATGGGGGCCCACTTTGGGGAAGGACAGATGTCCTTGGGCTGGCCCCATGTGGTGTCCTATTTTCCTTTGGGAAAATATGGTCCCCTTACCCTCGTGGTTCCCTCTGTCAGTAGCTCCCTGCCGCCCCCCAGCGCGCTGCTGCTGGACATGCTGGGAGTCATTATTCCACAGAGAAGAGGCTTTAATCACAGTAACGAGGAGCTAGAAACCTCCCTCCACAAACCCATTTACCTTTTAACCAGGTTCTCGTAGGCAGCCTCCTTCTTCACCAGCTGCAACCAGAAGGGTACCTTTAGCCTGGGGCCCAGCCTCTCCCCAGACTGTGTTGCTACCCTGAACTAGCAGCTGGGTGGGAGGAGGCAAAATCACCAAGCCCTAGCAAGGGAAAGTGATTGGGTCAAAGGGCCTCCCCTTTCGGGTGGCGAGGGGGTGACAGCTCCTAGCACTTGGCACCCTGAACGGTCCTAAAGTGCTTTGTACAGCGGTATATGAAATAGGAGAGTGAGGAGTCCCAGCACTACCATGCAGCCACCTCTGCAGTGCAACTTGGCAGCTGGCTAGCAGGGCACATCCTCACTGCACAGTCGTTTAGGGCAGAATGCGAATACTCACGCTGGGGCTCGCTAGGTTGCTGGGCTTGATGCCCCGAGTCTTACAAGTGCCACAGTTTTAAGATCCATGTGCAGTCAGGACCTGTGTGTTATAATGCCCTCCAGCTGCCGGAAGCCCTCAGCGGCTGGACAACAAAGCCGGGCCCAGGAACAGAGACCTCCAGGGCAGGCAGCAGGAGGTGACAGGCAGAGGGGGCGAGTGAGCCTTCAGCGTCTCTCTGTGGGGATGTTGCCCCGGGGGGTAGGGCAGGGAAAGCGGGGCCTGACTGGGGAGCTCTGCTGGGGGCGCTGTCCCCTCCCTTAACACCCAGGGAGGGCAGGGTTTGGCCCGGGGACACCCCAGGACGGGGAGAGGGGGTGCTGATTGGATGCCTGCTGTCAGGCCAGGTGTAGCATTAAGAGACTGGGGCTGTGGCCGTGGACAGAATCCAGCCCTGTGATGCAGTCGGGACTGTCTGTGGGGGGGATGGGAGAGCAGGGGGTGACTTTAGGCGAGGGACAGGTGCTCAGCCTGTAACCTGAGCCAGGTGGGGGGGAGGGGGTCAGCACCTTTGCCCGGGAAGCTGGACAGAGGAAGGGGCCGGCTGGAGGTGGTTAGTTTCAGTTTCTGTTTTGGGCTGGATGGTGGGAATTCAGGGAATCCTAAGCTGGGATCCAAGCACCCTGAAAGCCCAGAAGGACTCGAGGGAGGGGTCCTGACTGTGCCTGCAAGCTCTGCTGTATCCTGCATTCCTGTTGTCCAATAAACCTTCTGTGTTACTGGCTGGACGAGAGTCACTGTGGGTCCCAGGAAGAGGGGTGCAGGGCCGGACTCCCCCACACTCCGTGACAAGCCCTAAGGAATGAGATGGGACGCCAGCCTCTCCCCACGTCTAGGGCATTGATGAGACCCGCCCCCCCATGCAGCTGGGAGCTGCTCAGCCCCACGGGCTGGTGCCAACGACGGGGCCCATGGGGCATGGCGAGGCCCAATTCAGGCTTCACAGGCAACCCCACAGGCTCCATTCCCCTCTGTTTTATGTGCTCAGGGGCTGCCCTCCTGCCTACCCCCCCAGGCCCTGGCTCCAGCCCTGCCCCCCATCCCTACACCCTGCCCGCCCCCCCAGGCCCTGGCTCCAGCCCTGCCCCCCATCCCTACACCCTGCCCGCCCCCCCAGGCCCTGGCTCCAGCCCTGCCCCCCATCCCTACACCCTGCCCGCCCCCCCAGGCCCTGGCTCCAGCCCTGCCCCCATCCCTACACCCTGCCCGCCCCCTCCAGGCCCTGGCTCCAGCCCTGCCCGTTGCCCCGCTCCACGCCCTACCTCCTCCTCTCTCAGGAGCTGCTGGCGCGAGGGGGCATTGCTGCTCTTGCCCAGCTTTTCCCTGCCAGGTGCCATTGTCACGGGGCGGGTGCTGGGCTCTGGGGCAGCTGCCGTCCTGTTACCGTTTGGCTCCCTGGTCACCATGGCAGCAGCACACGCTTTAGAACCGTGAGACAACGCCGGGGGGGGGAGCCGTGTTGCCCGGAGTAGGCAGAGCCCAGTTGTCGCCCCGTGGCTGGGGCCTGGGTGCTCACCGGTGCCCAGGCTCCCCAATCCAAGGAGCTGCAGGAGACCCCTGCTCCATTAAAGGGTGAGGACAGTTTAATGAGCCCCATGTGTTTGTTCCCGTCACTTCCAATCGCCCCCTGCCCTGGAACCGTCCCTCCTACTGCTGTTCTAGACTTGATTTTAACAAATAGGGAGGAACTCCTTGAGAATTTGAAAGTAGAAGGAAGCCTGGGTGAAAGTGATCATGAAATCATAGAATTTGCAATTCTAAGGAAGGGTAGAAGGGAGTACAGCAGAATAGAGACAATGGATTTCAGGAAGGCGGATTTTGGTGAGCTCAGAGAGCTGATAGGTAAGGTCCATGGGAATCAAGACTGAGGGGAAAAACAACTGAGGAGAGTTGGCAGTTTTTCAAAGGGACACTATTAAGGGCCCAAAAGCAAGCTATTCCGATGGTTAGGAAAGATAGAAAATGTGGCAAAAGACCACCTTGGCTTAACCACGAGATCTTGCGTGACCTACAAAATAAAAAGGTGTCATATAAAAAATGGAAACTAGGTCAGATTACAAAGGACGAATATAGGCAAATAACACAAGAATGCAGAGGCAAGATTAGAAAGGCAAAGGCACAAAATGAGCTCAAACTAGCTATGGGAATAAAGGGAAACAAGAAGACTTTTTATCAATACATTAGAAGCAAGAGGAAGACCAAGGACAGGGTAGGCCCACTGCTCAGTGAGGAGGGGGAAACAGTAACCGGAGACTTGGAAATGGCAGAGATGCTTAATGACTTCTTTGTTTCGGTCTTCACTGAGAAGTCTGAAGGAATGTCTAGTATAGTGAATGCTTACGGGAAGAGGGTAGGTTTAGAAGAGAAAATAAAAAAAGAGCAAGTAAAAAATCACTTAGAAAAGTTAGATGCCTGCAAGTCACCAGGGCCCGATGAAATGCATCCTAGAATACTCAAGGAGTTAATAGAGGAGGTATCTGAGCCTCTAGCTATTATCTTTGGGAAATCATGGGAGACGGGGGAGATTCCAGAAGACTGGAAGGGAGCAAATATAGTGCCCATCTATAAAAAGGGAAATAAAAACAACCCAGGAAACTACAGACCAGTTAGTTTAACTTCTGTGCCAGGGAAGATAATGGAGCAAGTAATTAAAGAAATCATCTGCAAACACTTGGAAGGTGGTAAGGTGAAAGGGAATAGCCAGCATGGATTTGTAAAGAACAAATCGTGTCAAACTAATCTGATAGCTTTCTTTGATAGGATAACAAGCCTTGTGGATAAGGGAGAAGCGGTGGATGTGATATACCTAGACTTTAGTAAGGCATTTGATACGGTCTCGCATGATATTCTTATAGATAAACTAGGAAAGTACAATTTAGATGGGGCTACTATAAGGTAGGTGCATAACTGGCTGGATAACTGTACTCAGAGAGTAGTTATTAATGGCTCCCAATCCTGCTGGAAAGGTATAACAAGTGGGGTTCCGCAGGGGTTTGTTTTGGGACCGGCTCTGTTCAATATCTTCATCAACGATTTAGATGTTGGCATAGAAAGTACGCTTGTTAAGTTTGTGGACGATACCAAACTGGGAGGGATTGCAACTGCTTTGGAGGACAAGGTCAAAATTCAAAATGATCTGGACAAATTGGAGAAATGGTCTGAGGTAAACAGGATGAAGTTCAATAAAGATAAATGCAAAGTGCTCCACTTAGGAAGGAACAATCAGTTTCACACATACAGAATGGGAAGAGACTGTCTAGGAAGGAGTATGGCAGAAAGAGATCTAGGGGTCATAGTGGACCACAAGCTTCATATGAGTCAACGGTGTGATACTGTTGCAAAAAAAGCAAACGTGATTCTGGGATGCATTAACAGGTGTGTTGTAAACAAGACACGAGAAGTCATTCTTCCGCTTTACTCTGCGCTGGTTAGGCCTCAACTGGAGTATTGTGTCCAGTTCTGGGCACTGCATTTCAAGAAAGATGTGGAGAAATTGGAGAGGGTCCAGAGAAGAGCAACAAGAATGATTAAAGGTCTTGAGAACATGACCTATGAAGGAAGGCTGAAGGAATTGGGTTTGTTTAGTTTGGAAAAGAGAAGACTGAGAGGGGACATGATAGCAGTTTTCAGGTATCTAAAAGGGTGTCATCAGGAGGAGGGAGAAAACTTGTTCACCTTAGCCTCTAATGATAGAACAAGAAGTAATGGGCTTAAACTGCAGCAAGGGAGATTTAGGTTGGACATTAGGAAAAAGTTCCTAACTGTCAGGGTTGTTAAATGCTGGAATAGATTGCCTAGGGAGGTTGTGGAATCTCCATCTCTGGAGATATTTAAGAGTAGGTTAGATAAATGTCTATTAGGGATGGTCTAGACAGTATTTGGTCCTGCCATGAGGGCAGGGGACTGGACTCGATGACCTCTCGAGGTCCCTTCCAGTCCTAGAGTCTATGAAGGCAAGGGACAAATCCTGCTGCCTTTGGCCCGGGAGCTTCACCCACGAGCCGGATCCTGTGAACAGGGCAGGGTAGCACTCCCTTTGCCAGGGAGCCCCCCCATGCAATCACAAAGGAAATGTTGCTAGCAGAGCAGGGGTGCAGGCCCCACGCGCCGTGCGATGCACACACCGACCGTACAAAGCCACTCCCTGCCCATTGGCCAAGGCACGGGGTGTCTCCAATGCCCAGGCTCTGGGTGCCCATTCAGGCAGCCTCAGTAGCTGACACTTGGTAACTGTGAGCCCCATCTCGAACAGGGGCAGCAAACAGCCCTGAGCCATCCACACTTGGCCAGACTGAAGGGCTGATGGCAGCTGGCAAAGAACCCAGAGACTGCACCCGACTGGCATGAAGCGACAGTGTGTGGCTGCCACCTTCCTCTGCAATGGACATGCCAACTCCAGAGCCTTTGGGTCCCAGCATGCCACGCTCCATCTCGTCAGCCGGTGCAGGGCCTGCGCTCTCCAAGCGTGAGGATGGTACGAGGCAGGGCCCTTGTTTGGCCAGTGTGGCCAGCTGAGTCACAGGTGCCTGCATACGCCCTGCGACCGAGAATTTCTTCCAGGCCCCCCAGTTTGCATGAGGTGTGAGTATGGGCGTGCCCAGGAGCTAACTCAACACTGGCCACCCCTAACCCCCGTGCTCTCCCTTTGCCATACACACTTCAGCATCAGCCCGGGAAATATATTAAAATTCCCGTTTCCAGTTCATAGGCCTGTACCCAACACTCTTCTCCCTTGGTGGGAGCAGTGCTGCCCATCCCCACCATGGCAGCAGGCAGGGCGAAGAGCGGGAAATACAGCTGAGGGGCATTGGGCTAAAGGCACTCAGCTCTCGCGGAAGGGAACAGTGGAAGGGCCCTGCCGCACTAGGGACACTCCCATGAGCCCGTAGTGCAAGGCAGAGGCACCATGTCGGGGGGAATCCCAGGGGCACAGTGGGTGGGCCAAGGGCATGTAATGATTACCCCTCCCCACACACACCCATCAATCCAGCCCCTTGTGGAGACTGTCCCTCCTCCGGGACACATGTGCCATCTAGTGCTGCTGCTTTACATGCCAGGATCTCCAAGTGCTTTTCCCAGCTGTTAATGCTGCATCCTCATATCCCTGCAGGGCAGGGCCCAGGGACTTCACACACCTACCCCCAACCCACCTACAAAACTGAACTGTTCTTCCTAGGAGGCAGCCCCCACCCTCCTGCCCTGAGAGCCCATGCAGGAATGACCCCACCCCAACTGGTGCTGAGACGGGGAAAGCAAGCCAAAGGTCTGCCTTTTCATCCCAACTCTGCAGGGAGAGTGGTGGGTCACCTCCTCTGCTCCCCAAATGTAAAGCAAGGAGCTGCCCCCCCCTTTCTCCCAGGGAGGTGGAGACAGAGAAAGGAGCATGCGATGCAGTGAGAATCCCAGTGCCTGCCGGTAGCGCTGTGTAACCCCCCTGTAGCCAGCCCAAGTGGAGGGGGCGTTGTGCAGAGCCCTTCGCCAGGGAAGGGCCCACGTTCCTGGCAAGGGCAGGGGAGCTGGAGAAGAAGCAGGCAGGCAGCAGAGCCTTGAGGGCTCCCGGCTGTTCTTGGCCAGGTGATGCAGGAGGCTGCTCAGTGCAGAGACCTTTCTCGGCAGCCCCCACACCCACTCCCTGGAGAGCCCAGGCAGCTGCACCAGCCACCTCTGCCCTGGGCTTAGACACTTCCCCCTCTTTCTTAGCCACCCCCCAGCAGCTGGGCCAAGGAGCAGGCTGTCCTGAGAGCAGCATATGCAGCCCTGGGGGGGTCAGACAAGGGATCTCTGCCATCGAAGAGCAACGGTGCATGTCGGCCACATGGGAATGTTCCTTTTATTAAACAGCAATTTAAAAAGAGAGAGAGCAGACCTGGCTGCCAGGGACACCTCCTCCAACCCAGAGCTGGTATCTGCAAAGCCCAGGTGACTGGCATGCAGCATACTCAGCTTGCAAGGGACTGCTGTCAGCCTGGGAGCTTTCACCAGAGGCTGCGCTGCTGCTGCCCCTTCCCCAGGTGGCCTGCAGTGCTGGTGAGAGCGGGAGGGAACAGGGAAGGTTTTCACCCAGCTGGGGAATGTGGAAGAGACAGTGAGCAGCAGCACCCTCACCCCACAAGAGCAGGACACAGCCATTTACTGTGGGGGTGGGGTTCAACCAGGCTCAAGATATCAACACCTCCCTGTCCCCGGTCTAAAGGGCAATTCAAGCACAACAGGCTGAGAAGGAGTGGGCGGATGGAACCACAGGCCCTGCTTGCATCAGAGGGAATCAACACTCCCCCCCCCCGGCCCCAGGCATTTAGCCTTCGGAAAGCCCGGCCAGTGGCTCCAGCGAGGGAGCTGGAAACCACCTCTGGCCTCAGCCCCCGAGCCATCGCTGGGAGTGATGGAGGGTCGGTGGAGTGAATGAAGCCAGCACAGTCAGTACGGAGAGGTGGAGGAGCACTGCCCTGGAGCAGTGTCTTTTATAAATAAGCTCAAGCTACTCAAATGTTCTGTTCACAGGGCTAGGGGCTCCAGAGAGACACTAGCCACTCAAACAGGATTGCGTCTGGAATCTCTTTAGAGCCCAAACCACAAGGCCCATGCTGCCTGCTGCTCAGCTCCCTGTTCTGCAGCCAGTACACAGCTTTGGAAAGGGCCTCCTGCCCAGAGGCCAGGTATCCCCAGCATGATGTCGCTGTTAAATCCAACTCCATGCAGCAGAGAGTGACCCAAGAGCCCAGTGACTTCCCGCCTTTCAGCTGCCGCCTGGACACGGACTGTTGCCAAACGCCCCTTGTGACTTGCCCCACCCAGCAAGGGGCTGTCAGTGGCAGGTCCCAGGAGCAGCGCTGCTGCCGCAGCTCACAGCGTGCTCTCCAGCGTGTTGTAGTTGTCCTTGAAGCTCTTCAGCTCCAGGAAGTGTTTGGCACGTTTGCTCTTCTGGCTGGAAGGCAGGTAGGTGACCTGGATGGTGGCTGGGTTGGAGATATCAGGCGAGAGCGTGAGGTCCTTCGCTGCCGACTGGTGCTGCCTCTGGCTGCTGCCTCCTCGCGCTTTGATACTGTGGAGAAAAAGGAGAGGTCACTGAATCCATCCGGAACAGAGAGCAGCCCTTCCTGAGCGAATGATACTGCAAGAAGCCTAATGAGATGTGCCAGTCAGTTCAATCGATGGGTGCAGGCTCTCGGAAGGCAGGTCTGGGCAGGCAAACTGCGGCAGGGTGTACTCGTTAACCTGTACGAGGGACAGCCTAGGTGTGGTCAAGGAAACTGAACAACGGACGGGACCGGAAGCCATGCTGGCTGCCATAGGTTGCAGGCCCCAGGCCACTCCTGACCTGAGCCCTACAGACGTTGCTTTTCTGTCAGTTTGGTTGCTCTGACTCACAGCTCTGAGGTAAGGGCTTAAGAACTGGGTCAAGTGGCTCCTTCCCTGACCCGATGCCTCAGGGAAACAGACTGCCTGCCTCCGACAACCACGAAAGCACTAGGAACTCTGCTGGCTGGGACTATTTTGGGGGCCTTCTTAAAGGGGACACATCTTTGTCAATTTGGTTTTGGCCTCTCTCTTCTCAGTCCCTGTACAGACACAGCCACCTGCAGAATTTCACCATCCACAACCCCCTTCAACGGATCACCATGCAGACCAAGGCCCAGATGTTAAACATCCCCATCACCAGTTACACTTACATGTTCGCGAGCTCAGTCAGGGCACCCTGGTACTTCACATATTCCGTCTTCCCAAACACCTGAACACAAACAGAAGAGTGCCTTAGAGATCCTGGATTCCTGGCATGCATTGTCCTTGGTCCTGTTTGCAGCAGCGGGCAGAACAGAGGAGAATTGTGGGGAAATGCTGCGAGGCGAAAGACCTGGCTCTGTGGGAATTCACCCCCTTGGCAAAGACCAAAGAAGATCTGGGCTGACACTCACCCCTGTCCCATAGCGTGCAGTATCATACCCATCCAGGAGGGTGTCAATCAAGGTTTTGCGGATACCTCTGAATGGAGTGCTGGAATTTCTCAGCTCCAACAGGTAGGCATGGAAATTCTTTCCCATTAAGGACTGGGGGTGTCGGCCTTCTACATAAAATGGGATCTCTGAAAAAACAAAGCAACACATGATGGCAGTGATGGGCGGGTATGAGTGTGACACACACTCCAGGGGCCTGGAAAAGAGTCCGTCCTTGTGAGTGACCCAAACCATCCAAGAAATTCCTCCGTCTGCACCTCTGCCTTTCTGACAGAGGCACCATACAGCAGAGACTGGGTTCTTGCTGCAGGCAGAGAGACTGAAGCTAGGATCAGCAAATCACTGCATCAAAAGGGAGCACAAGTCAGACACTTTACAGACTAAGTCTGCAGAAGCCTTTACTAATTTGGGGAGTTTCTCAGAAAATCAAGCCCCGGTGTCTCAAACTGGACACCCCCACCCTGACAGTGAGAGAGACAACCGTGCGGGATCCTTTCGGAAAGCCAGGCAGCATAGTATTTGAGGAATGTCTTTTCCTGTGACACTGCAGATAATTTAGAAAGGAAAGACTCAGTGTAAATAACTTCCCATGGCTTCCGCCGTCTGTTACGTTCTGTATTTTACTCACCTTGGATACTGACTAACCAGATCAAATTAGCGTCTACTTCACTGTATTTGTGTCACATACTAGTTTTCATGTTCTAGCACAGAAGTTCTCAACCTTTCCCTCTAGCAGACATCTCTACCCCATCTAGTGAGGACCTCAATTCCTTAGCTGGGAACCCTCTCATCTACGGATATGGTGGCAGCCCCCAGGCTGAGAACCCTTGTGCTAACACTAGGCTTTCGGACTAGGCTCTTGGGGCATGTCCCTGACTGGCCACACTCCCCACCTACAGACTCTCTCTTACCAGAAGCTCTGATTGCATCCAGTGCCTTCATTCTGTACAAGTAGTTATAGCAACCTGGAAAAGACAACACACAAACTGGTTTGGAGACAGACAGACAGACACACACACCCCCCAGCAAGTTGGCACAAGTGGAGGCTGCATGAACAGGAGATTATCCCCTTAGAGCCTTTCCCCGGCAATGAGGCTTGCCCCGTGCAAATCGCAGAATGACACTAATCCGATTATACAGCACCAATGGTAACTGACAATCAGTTTCCTTTGTCTGGGGGTTTCTGCTTTGCTTGGTGAGAAAGGTAAAGCCTGGAGTGTCAGAGCAGTGGTGGCCCAGACAGCTATACACTATAGGTTGGGGCTGCCTTCCTGTGATATGGCAGAGAGGAACAACAGCTCTGTACCCGCTAGTCCCCATTTTGAGCTGAATGGCTTCATTTCAGCCTGTGTGGTGGGAGCCTTGGTCCCCACGGACTGCTTCTGTGTATTAAAGACAGGGACAGGGCCGCAGTCGGCTTGATTTTAACCAAGCCTGAGTACAGGTTAGGGATCCTGCCAGGTTCTGATGTGAAAGGCTGCTTGGTAAAAATGAGCAGATCAGTGACGGCACCACCTGTCCCACGGGGAAGGACTGGACCCAGAACGCCATTGCAGCAGGTCAGATAATACTATGGCAAGAGCCTGACAGACTCAAAAGCTGGCAGTGTAACTTCAGCATTCCCAGGTTCTGAGCGCAGTAGCGGGGATGATGTTTGCACTGAGGAGGTTGGAAGGCTGAACAAGAAGCCTCTGGATCATCCTCCCCCTCCATCCACTATACTCATCAATAAGTTAGGGTGCAGAGATTTAGCAGACACAGTACATTGGCTTCCTGGTGTCTCCAGCTGCAGGAGCCTGGCATCATCTTCAGCCAGCAGTCGGGGTTCATACTTAATGTCCTGTACCCTTGAGAGGCGAACATCAATTTCCTCTTTCAGGTCCTGTCCAGAAGAGAACAAGAGCATCTTACATTTATAGAGCACCCTCCTTCCCAAAGCACCCATGATAGGGACCACTGTGCCCAGCAATTACTTTACAATAGAAAGTAACACTCTGCAACCATTTAATCCAGGAAGTGAAGATTCCCATAGTCAAGGAGAATTCAGAGAGTTGGAGCACAGCTATCCGGCCTGGTGTCCACTTAAAAGTTAGATCAAGGCACTCTGGGGTGTGAAAAATTCACACCTCAGAGCCGCATTAGCCCCAAGTGTAGGCATAGCTAGGTCAACTGAAAACTTTCATTGACCCAGCCATCACTGGAGAAGTGGAGTTCCTACAGGAACAGAGAAACCCCTTTGGGCACTGCAGGAAGATTCTGTGCTATAGGCCTACGGGGCCAGAACTGTGGTGCTGTAGCGCTCAGAGTTAGACATGGCCATCAGAGCTTTCCTTTAGCCAGGACACCACAGCTCATGTCCTGACTATTACAAAGTGCATCACAGAATCTTTAACGAGAGCACTGATTTTAAAACTCACCAGAAAGATGGTATCCTCCAGGGGCACAGCATTCCCTAGCTCTGGGCTGGAGCATTGGGTTCATTAGTGAATCATGGGGAAAAGAAGGGCCAAGACCATTTCGTGCAGCACCTGGCTATTCCCTGAAGGTCTCTCATCTAAGAACTGGTCCCATCTGGCCCTGTTTAGCTTGGAATATAGCTTCCTATTTTTGTATATTGCAGCATCAGTAAACACAAAGCCTTATCTAAATAAGCAAATTGATCACCCAAAGCATAACCTCCCGCTGCAGCCAATCGGAGGCAAATCCCACAGACAGACCTTGGGGGCATGTTGTCCAACCGGCACGTGGGGCCCTCGGCGGGACTTCATGGCGAAGCGCATTATCTGTCTTTTCACAAAGATGAACAGCAGCACAAACACCTAGTTAAGCGCAGTGAAAAGAAAAGCTGTTAGAACCCAGCAGAGCCAAAATCCTGTTACCTCGGAGGCCAGAGCACCTGCCGTGCCCCGTCTCCCCCCATCTGCAATGAGTCAAGCCTGGAGCTCCCAATTCCATGTTACCCACAGCTGGGTTTGGCAGCTCCCGAAGAACAAGTCTCCAGCAGCGGAGACGCCCAGGGGGTTGATTTCACAGCAGCGGATGTGGCGCCCAAGTGTACAGCCCACAATGGCCATTTCGAAGGGGCTGCGTCCCCTGTGTGGGGAGCACCCCCCCCCACTGCAGGGCCTCCCAATCCCCCCGGCTGGCAGGGACCCCCACAGGCGGGACCCCCCCACTGCAGGGCCTCCCAATCTCCCCCGCCAGCTGGCAGGGACCCCCACAGGCGGGACCCCCCCAGTGCGGGGCCTCCCAATCTCCCCCCCCCGGCTGGCAGGGACCCCCACAGGCGGGACCCCCCCCGGCTGGGCGGGAAGTGCCCCAGGCCCGCAGGGGCCTCCCCGCTCCTCCCCGCTCCTCGTGGGGCCCCGGGCAGGAGCCTCGCGCCGCCGAGCCGGGCGGCGGGCGGCAGGCAGGGCCCGGCCCGGCCCTCACCAGGCTCCCGTAGGCCATCACCAGCACCACGTTGACCCCGGAGAGCCAGTTGCTGCTGGACGTCGCCATCCCCGGCCCGGCCCGGCCCAGGGCCCCGCAACAACATGGCGGCCGCTGAAGCCACAGTGCGCCCCCGTCACATGACGCGGACGGGGCGCGCCGGCCAACCGCCAGAAACCACGTGACACGGGGAGCTCCAAGGAGAGGAGCGAGGCCGAGCCACGTGACAGGCGGGAGAGGGAAAGAGGCGCCCGCAGGGGTCACGTGGCGGGGGCGGCCAGGGGCCGGCCTGGCCCCGCCTTCTCCCGGGTCACGTGATGGGGCGGGCGGGCGCCGCTGGGTAGTTGTCAGTGTGGTGGAGACTCAGGTAAAGTTGGCAACGCGGAGGCGGCGGCGGCCCCGGTAATTGCGCGCGGCCCCTTTAAATCGCGGTCCCGGCAGGACCCCCCTCCGCCGGGGAGCGCGGGCGCGGCCGGCCAGGGGCCCCCGGCCAGGCGGAGGCGGCCCCGGCCCCGCTGCCTGCCCGGATCCGGCGCCGTGCGGCGGGTTTTGTTTATGGTCGGGTTCGCGGCCTAGTGGGCCCGGCCGAAGCCGGGGGCTCGCGTAGTGGCGCGGCCGGGCCCGGGGAGGGGGCGGCGGGGAATGGCGGCAGCGGCCATGAGGGCGGAAGCGGCGCCGCGGCCGGGCTCCTGACCCCCCCGTCCTGCCGGCCCGTCCCCTCCCCAGCTGCCTGCGGGGCGGCCCGGCCTGGCGGCTCCCTGCCTTGATGTCCCGCTGGATGGAGCTGCCTGGCTGCGGCCCCCGCCCCGCACAATGGCCGGCCCGGCCCCGGCGCGGATGGAGCCTCCCTGGCCCCGGGCCGTGCACTGCCCTGGCCGCGCTTCTTGCACCTGGTCCTGGCCCCCGGACGTGCCCCCCGCTGCCTGATCCCTTTCCCCTCTGGGGGCAGCCCTGCTGGCCTCTCGATCCTGCAGTGGGGGGAGCATGTCCGTGCCTGATAGAGCCACCCTCTTCTCTGCCCTTGGCCCTAAGGGCGTGAAACCTTTCTGGTCCTGGGGGGGCTCATCCCCATCGTCTGCCGTTGGCTCTGCCCTTCTCTCTCCCAAGCAGACTGAAGCCTGTGCTGGCCACTGGGCACTTCCATGCTGCTCCCTTCTAGAGTGCTCATGCCGTCCTTGTGCAGTGCTCCTCTTCCCCAGGGGCTGTCCCCTGTCCTGCTGGTAGCTATAACAATGGGGGATTTATTTCAGTAGCGTTCCCTATACCAGACTGTTTTAGAAAGGCACTTCTGACAGCTTGTAGCAATTTTGTAGACACTTGTGTGTGGCACCCTTTGCTCAGATGGGCTCTAAAAGGCTTTATTGACTGTATATTTAAACCATAACTATACGCATTATAGTACCCAGCGCTAACACATCCCCGGGCTGGAAGAGGGTGAATTAAAGGAAATGATCCACTTTTAGGCACTTCTGTAGTGCCATATATCTCATGCATTTATTACGTAACATGCCATCTACAATCCAGCATAAGCTTAGTTTAGGCAGAGCTCTAATTACCAGTATGTTCATAGGAACCTGCAGCAACTTGGAATAATAATATTTTGTATTTATAGCTGCTATAGCTCCTGAAGGATCATTCCATTTCATTAGCATCCGCACCGGTTCAGAATCTCATGTTACAGAATATTTCTGTAGCCTTTGAAACTGTCTATTCAGAGCTTCCCGTAAGATAACGGCCGCTAAAACTACATTAAGGTTTCAATAGTGCTTTATCTCAAAGCACTTTGCAAAAATCTGTATTCTCTATACCCATGAATTATTTCATCCATAACGGAAATGTCCTTTCTTCTTTGCAAAATGTGGCATAATCCTTATAAAATATCCCTCTGTGCCAGGCTCTTTCCGGTGCACATGCTCCCCAGCAGTGCAGAATAATCATTCTAAATACTGGGCCCTTCTGTAGTCCTTTCATCTGAGACCTCAGAGCCTTTTTCCAAATGTTAATTAAGCTTCATTCCCTTCTAACAGATAGGGAAACTGAGGCTGAGTCATGCTGTGACTTGCCTAAAGTCACCCCGGAAGTCTGGCAGAGCTGGGAATAGAACCCAGTCACCTGAATATGTTTTGTGCTATGAACACTTCTTGCAATTGTGCATTTGACTGAGAGATCACTTCTCTACAAAATGCAGCTGAGCCAGGATTTTTAATGGAACACATAGATTATTATACATCTTACATTTCTGTCTCCCTTTTTGCTGAAGACCCCAAAATACCTACTAGCCTGCATAAACAGGAATCTCTTCTACCTGTGAAATGAAAAGCAGTTGCAATTAAGTACAGAAAGTGAAGAGTAACTGCAGAGTAAATTATTAAAAACATGAAATTAAAATGATAGTAAATTAAATTGCAAGCTGCTTGAGGTGTAGTGGTTGTGTCATAAGATAGCTGAGGAGCCCTGTGGCTTTGTCTGATGCTATATCAATATAGTATTTCCCTTTCTGACATAATTCAGAAGTCAAACTGATTTGATAATGTTTGTCATTTCTCTAGTTCATTTCATTCTAGAATACCAGGGACACAATGGAAGGAAAATGGAATCACTATTTATTTATATAGCATCTGCCTTGAAGTACAAGATGGTATACAATTTAAAAAGAAATATACAGGTGAAATGAGTGACCAAAATACCAGTTAGAAACTTCAGTTAGCTCAGACTGTCACTGTTCTTGTGTGGTAGCGTTTCAGATGTCAGACTACTGAACTAATATTTTGCATTTTTAATAGTGCTTAATCCCTAAGGATTCTGAAGTGCTGCACAAACTAGAGTATGATCCTGAAGTGAATTCTTGGTAGGTGGAACCCTGGGCCTACACAGAGCCTCACTGAAGTCTGGGGGGCACTGCACAGAGCTCATTGTGGGGTTGGGATCAGAACAGATCCTTAGATCAGTAGTTGCTTGGTGAGTTTTATACATAGTGGTTATTTAATTCACCATTGAAATGCTGCTGTGCCAGGATTGAAACATGGCACCCGTTAAAACAGTGCCTAGTAACTGCATAAGGGTTTAGGACAAGAAAATAATAGAACCATATCCTAGTGAAATGGCAGATTAAGTTATTGCAGTTTGAAACATGCAGTATTACTTCCCCCTGGGCCTGCAGTCCTGATGCCAAATTATTTTAATATGATACCATGTTTGTCTGTGAAATACGTAGTACTGTAATAGATGCACCAGTGAGGAATAAAAATAATGCTAGGGGAAGAATCAGGTATGGTGGGGTGAGGGGGAGTTTGTTAAATAGCCTGAGCTGGCTTTTCCTTTTCTGATTTATATTAAAGTTTCTGCAGTGATTTAAGGAGGAGGAAAAAAGTTTTTTCTTCACTGACTCTACCCCAAATGTTCTTACTGAGGGATGAGCCCCGTAGCACAGGTTAGCATGCTTTGTATTAGGCGGTGGTACTGTTAGAGCCATACTGCCAAATGATCAGGCTTCTTTGTTAGTGACAGCAGTATAAATTCAGGGGGAAACCATCTCTGTGTATTGTCTGAAGGTGTTTCAGGTATTGGAAGGTGTCAAGGTTTTTTCCCCACTTTGAACTTTAGAGTACAAAAAGTGGGGACCTGCATGAGCACTTCTAAGCTTAATTACTAGCTTAGATCTGGTACACTGCCACCAGCCAGAATTTAGTGTCTGGCACACTTTTTGTTCCCCCAAAACCTTCCCTGGGGAACACAGATCCAAACCCCTTCTATCTTAAAACAAGGAGAAATTAACCATCCCCCCTCCTTTCCCCCCTCCAGACTTTCCCCTCCCTGGGTTGCCTTGAGAGGCTTTACACAGATCCAAACTCCTTGGATCTTAAACCAAGGAGGAATTTACCATCCCCCCTCCTTCCCCCCACCAATCCCTGGTGAGTTCAGACCCAATTCCTTGGATCTTAAAACAAGGAAAAATCGATCAGGTTTGTAAAAAGAAAGCTTTTAATTAAAGAAAGAAAAGGTAAAAATTATCTCTGTAAAATTAGGATGGAAAATGCTTTATAGGGTACTTAGATTCATACAGACCAGAGGGGAAACCCACCCCCTGCTGCCTTAGATTGAAAGTTACAGCAAACAGAGGTAAAAATCCTTCCAGCAAAAAGAAACATTTACAAGTTGAGAAAACAAACATAAGACTAATCTGCCTTGCCTGGCTATTACTTACAATTTTGACACATGAAAGACTGATTTAGAAAGATTTGGAGAGCCTGGGTATAGGTCTGGTCCCTCTTAGTCCCAAGAGCGAACAATGAACAAAACAAAAAGCACAAACAAAGACTTCCCTCCACCAAGATTTGAAAGTATCTTGTCCCCCGATTGGTCCTTTGGTCAGGTGTCAGCCAGGTTCACTGAGCTTGTTAACCCTTTACAGGTAAAAGAGACATTAACCCTTAATGTTACCCTTATCTGTTTATGACACGCCCCCCGAATCTCAGACAGTGTGGAACCGCACTGGCGGTGATTTTTTCCTAGAACTTTAGAATAAACAGATTAATAAAACACATGCACCTTTACATATACTACTAATTATGTAAACTACAAGACTGTTTACATTTTAAACAATTTTTAACCAGTTGATTTTTGGAAATTTTTATGGGAGAGTGCATTTTGTTAGAAGCTTTTGAAATGTGTTGAATTTTAAAATTAAAATCTTGGAGAGCTAAACTTTATTGGAGCAGTTTTTTGTTGTTTTCCTTGGCAGTATGAAGCTACTTTAGCGTTTGTAGCTGGAACCACCGTCCCAAACGTATGGGCATAGCTTTTCCAGGGCGTACACAATGGCGTAGCATTTTTTTTTACTGATTGACCAGTGGCTTTTTTTTTTTTTTCCCAGACAGTTTTTTGCTGAGAAACACGACAGGATGAAATTTTTGATCTGGTCCTTTTTGCATTAAAACTGCTCCTGCACCACGCTTAGATGCATTTGTGGTTACTAGGAATGGTTTGTTATTGGGGCCCTTAGCATAGGGTCAGACATGAGTGTTGCCTTAAGCTGGGTAAAGGCCTTTTGACACTTATTAGTTCACTTAACTGCATTCGGCTGGGTTTTTTTGGTCAGGTCTGTTAGTGGGGCAGTGATTTGGCTGTAGTGTGGTACAAATCGCCTGTAATACCCGGCCAAGCCTAAGAAGGATTGGACCTGTTTCTTTGACTTTGGGACAGGCCACTTTTGGATAGCATCCACCTTGGCCTGTAGGGGGTTTATTGTTCCTTGACCCACCTGGTGTCCAAGGTAAGTCACTCTGTTTTGGCCTATTTAACACTTTTTAGCCTTAAGTTAGTTCTGTCTGCCTGATGCGCTCAAAGACTTTTTCCAGGTGTTTTAGGTGTTTGCCCATGAATCAGAAAAAATGGCCACATCATTGAGGTAGGCAACTGCATATTCTTCCAGTCCTGCTAGGAGACCATCCACCAGTCTTTGGAAGGTGGCGGGTGCATTTCGCAGCCTGAAAGGAAGCACATTAAATTCATACACCCCTGCATGGGTGATGAAGGCTGACCTTTCTTTGGCGGGTTCATCTAGCGGTACTTGCCGGTACCCCTTGGTTAAGTCTGTTGTAGAGATGAACTGGTCATGTTCCAATCTTTTTAATAGCTCATCGGTGCATGGCACTGGATAGTTGCTGAGACGAGTTATAGCATTTAGCTTACAGTAGTTCACGCAAAAGTGTATTTCCCCATCTGGTTTGGGTACTAGAACCAGTGGAGATGCCCATGCACTGTTACAGAGGCGGATTATATCCATCTGTAGCATGTTTTGGATTTTCCATTCAAAAGCAGCTTGGGCATGAGGATACACCCGGTAGAGTGGGGTTTTAAATGGGTGAGCATTACCTGTGTCAATGGAGTGGTATGCCCGTTCAGTCCGTCCTGGGGTGGCTGAGAATATTTGGGCAAAGCTAGTGCACAGCTCCTTGATCTGTTGCTGCTGCAGATGTTCAAGGGTTGTGGAGAGGTTTACCTCTTCCACACCATCGTCACTTTTTTTCGTATGAGACACCTTTAGACCACTTAGCGTTATTTCCTCCTGTCATAAACAGATAGCTAAGGGTTAATGTTCTTTTACGTGTAAAGGGGTAACAACAGTAACCTGAAACACCTGACCAGAGGACCAATCAGGAAACAAGACTTTTTCAAATCTGGATGGAGGGAAGTTTTGGGGTGTGAGTTCTTTGTTCTTTGTCTTGTGCCTGTGCCCTCTCGGCTCTGAGAGTGATCTTTCTGTCTCCTGGCTTTCTAATCTTTTGTTTCCAAGTTGTAAGTACAAGGATAGTAAGACAATAAGTTTATATTGTTTTTTTGTATTTACATGTGTGTAGTTGCTGGAATGTGTTCAATTGTATTCTTTTTGGATAAGGCTGTTTATTCATTTTTTTCCTTTAAGCAATTGAGCCTGTATAGTGTCATCTTATTACAGAGACTATTTTTAATGTCTTTTTATTTCTTTTTTTTATATAAAGCTTTCTTTTTAAGACCTGTTGGAGTTTTTCTTTAGTGGGGACTCCAGGGAATTGAGTCTGCAGCTCACCAGGGAATTGGTGGGAGGAAGAAGTCGGGGGAAAAATCTCTTTGTTAGATTTACTAAACCTGACTTTGCACACCCTCTCGGTGAGGGTGGGAGAGAGATTAGCTCTCTCGGTACTTGTGTTTCCAGAACTGGAAGCAGGGAATCTCCTAGGGTCGTCCAGGGAGGGGAGCCTGGGAGGAAGTAACCAGGAAACAAGGGGAGGGGGTTATTTCCCTTTGTTGTAGGACTCAAGGCATTTGAGTCTGGGGGTCCCCCAGGGAAGGTTTTGGGGAGACCACAGTAAGATAGGCACTGTATAATTCCTGGCTGGTGGCAGCTTTACCAGGTCCAAGCTGGTAACTAAGCTTGGAGGTTTTCATGCTAACACCCATATTTTGGACGCTAAGGTCCAGATCTGGGAAAAAATGTTAAGACACCTCCCTGGGCTGAAAACTGACAAACCTTTAAATCTCTGGAATAAAAGGGCTTGAGAGAATTAACATGGTACACTTTAGGCTTTAGGGTTGAGGTGGGGAACCCTATGAGATAGTTAACAGCTTTCAGGCGCTCTTGGACTGTGAATGGCCCTTCCCATGACGATTTCATCTTATGGGCCTGTTGCACCTTTAAGACCATAACCTGGTTTTCTACTTTGAAGGAACGCTCTCTGGTATGTTTATCATACCAGGCCTTTTGCTCTTCCTGAGCATCCTTTAGGTTTTTTAGCAAGGGCTAAAGAGTGTCGGAGGGTGCTTTGTAGGTTGCTTACAAAGTCTAGAATGTTAGTTCCCGGAGAAGGCATAAACCCCTCCTATTGCTGCTTCACCAACTGTAATGGCCCCTTAACCTCGTGGCCATACATAAGTTTGAATGGTGAAAACCCTAAACTGGGTTGTGGTACAGCCCTGTAGGCAAAAAGCAACTGCTTCAACACTAGGTCCCAATTATTGAAGTGTTCATTTATGAATTTACGTATCATGGCCCCCAAAGTTTCATTAAACTCTCCACCAGGCCATTGGTTTGATGGTGGTAAGAGGTGGCAACCAAGTGATTCACCCCATGAGCTTCCCACAGATTTTTCATGTTTTCTGCCAGGAAATTAGTTCCCAAATCTGTAAGGATGTCGGAGGGCCAACCTACCCTGGCAAAAATGTTTGCTAAGGCCTGGCACACAGTTTTAGCCCTAGTGTTGCTTAGAGCTACTGCTTCCGGCCATCGGGTAGCAAAATCCATGAAAGTCAGTATGTACTGCTTTCCTCTGGGGTTTTTTTTGGGAAAGGACCCAGAATATTCGCAGCTACTCGCTGAAATGGGACCTCAATTATAGGGAGTGGCTGGAGAGGAGCTTTGACCTGGTCTTGGGGCTTTTCCACTCTTTGGCACACCGTACAAGACTGGACATAATTAGCAGCGTTCTTGCCCATCCCCTCCCAGTGGAAGGACTTCCCCAACCTGTCTTTGGTTCTGTTTACCCCAGAATGGCCACTGGAATGATTATGGGCTAAGCTTAAGAGCTTTACCCGGTACTTAGTTGGAATTGCCAACTGTTTTTGAGGATGCCAGTTTTTCTAGTGTCCACCAGAAAGAGTCTTCTTGTATAAAAGTCCTTGTTTTACAACAAACCGGGATCGGTTAGAAGAGCTGAGAGGCGGTGGGGTGCTTCGTGCCACTGACCAAGCTTTCTGAAGGCTGCTGTTTGCTTCCTGCTTAGCCTGGAACTGTTTCCTTGAGGCTGGAGACACCAGTTCCTCTTAGACTGTGGACTTGGGCTTGGTCTCTCTGGAAGCGATGTAGGTGGTGGGGTTGTTTTCGTTGCTGGTGAACCACTTCTTGCTAGTGCACTATGCGATATTTCAGGCTCGGGCTGAGCCTCTTGGGTAGGGTTGTCTGCTGCCTCTGCCAGTTCAGGCCCGCAGGTGCCCTCTGGCGTTGGGGTTGCAGATGGGTTTGCAAGTGCTGGCGTCAGTGCTGGCAACGGTTCTGGTGCTGGTTGCTTTTCCAGTTCCGGTTCTGGGACTGGATGCACTATGGCTGTTGCAGTCGTTGGCAGGGGATCCGGGTCCACTACCTCTGTCTGGGTCTCTGGTAACACAGATGGGGCCCTTGTGGATGGCTCAGGAACAAGGATGGGTCTGGAAGCTTGCCTGGCTTGGCTGCATGTAACCATCCCCACCCTCTTGCCCAGCTTCACCTGGTTGGCCACATCTTCCCCCAGTAGCATGGAGATGGGATAATTGCCATAAACTGCAAAAGTCCACATTCCTGACCAGCCTTTGTACTGGACAGGCAGTTTAGCTGTAGGCAAGTTTACAGATTTTTGACATGAATGGGTGAATTGTCACTTGGGCCTCTGGGTTGATGAATTTGGGGTCCACTAAGGATTGGTGGATAGCTGACACTTGTGCCCCCGTGTCTTTTTACGCGATAACCTTCTTTCCGCCCACTCTTAAGTTTTCCCTTTGCTCCGAGGGTATTTGAGAGGCGTCTGGGCCTAGGGATTCTTGGTGTGATGGTGGTGTAATGAACTGTACTCGGTTGGGGTTCTTGGGGCAGTTGGCCTTTATATGACCCAGTTCATTACATTTAAAATATTGCCCAGCTGACTGGTCACTGGGTCGAGGTGGCTTGCTGGAAACTGGTGAGGTGGGACAATAAGGTGGGTGGGGCTTTCCTTGGGTTGTAGGTGGGGTCTTGGGTTTCCCCCGGTGATAGAGTTTATTTTCAGTTTGCCCTCTGTGATATTTGCTCCCCTTGCTAGTAGTTTTTTTGCCACTTTCACCCATTTATTTGGCTCCAAATTTCCCCGCCTTGGTTACAGTTTTGGGCTTCCCATCTAGGATGTACCTTTTTATTTTCTCAGGAATACCCTCTAAGAAATGTTCCATTTGCATTAGGAGGGACAGCTCTTCCAGAGAGTTAGCACTTGCTCCTGATATCCAGGCCTCCCAATTCTTTCCAATGTGATAGGCATGTTGGGTAAATGACACATCTGGTTTCCACCTTAGGGCTCTGAACCGCCGGTGGGCATGCTTAGGTGTTAGCCCCATTCTGATTTTGGCCTTGGTTTGTAAAAGATCATAATTGTTCATGTGTTCCTTAGGCGTTTCAGCCGCCACCTCTGTTAAGGGTCCACTGAGCTGTGGCCTCAGCTCTATTGTGTACTGGTCTGTAGGGATGTTGTACCCATGGCAGGGCCTTTCAAAATTTTGTAAGAAGGCCTCAGTATCATCACCTGCCTTGTAGGTGGGGAATTTTCTGGGATGGGAAACAGTACCTGGAGAAGGGTTGTTAGGGTTGGCTGGTACATCCGGCTTAACCTTTGCTAATTCCAGGGCCTGCTGGTGGGCCTCCCTCTGGAGCTCCAAAGCCTTCTGGTGGTCAGCCTCTTTGGCCTTTTCTTCTCTTTCTTTCATCTCTATCTCTTTCTGTTTCATCTCCATAGTTCTCCTGTGCTCAGCCTCTTTGGCTTTCTCTTCTGCGTCCAGCCTAGCCATTTCTAGTTTGTTAGTTGCTCCACTGGTACTCATTTTTCTGCTTTCTTGTGCTGGCCACACTCCCCTCTGCAGCTCACTGAAACCTTGGATGTACTCCGCTCAGGGCTGCTTGGTTAACAGAGATTTTCTAACTAGCTATACCCAAGAGGGAGAAAGAAAGAAAACAATTCAACTTGTAAATTCCTTTTTGCTGTCTGCTTGCTCACAGCTTGAAGCCTCCTCTTAACAAAGACCCTTGTTAAAACTTAACACCTCTGCCCTCAGGCTGCTTTCCAAGCAGCTAGAAAGGAGAGGGAAAAAAAATCCTACTGACTTTTGGTTCCTAAAAAATCCCACCTCTGCCACCATGTCAAGGTTTTTTCCCCACTTTGAACTTTAGAGTACAAAAAGTGGGGGCCTGCATGAGCACTTCTAAGCTTAATTACTAGCTTAGATCTGGTACACTGCCACCAGCCAGAATTTAGTGTCTGGCACACTTTTTGTTCCCCCAAAACCTTCCCTGGGGAACACAGATCCAAACCCCTTCTATCTTAAAACAAGGAGAAATTAACCATCCCCCCTCCTTTCCCCCCACCAATCCCTGGTGAGTTCAGACCCAATTCCTTGGATCTTAAAACAAGGAAAAATCGATCAGATTCTTAAAAAGAAAGCTTTTAATTAAAGAAAGAAAAGGTAAAAATTATCTCTGTAAAATTAGGATGGAAAATGCTTTATAGGGTATTTAGATTCATATAGACCAGAGGGACCCCTCCCCCAGCCTTAGATTGAAAGTTACAGCAAACAGAGGTAAAAATCCTTCCAGCAAAAAAGAAACATTTACAAGTTGAGAAAACAAACATAAGACTAATCTGCCTTGCCTGGCTATTACTTACAATTTTGACACATGAAAGACTGATTTAGAAAGATTTGGAGAGCCTGGGTATAGGTCTGGTCCCTCTTAGTCCCAAGAGCGAACAATGAACAAAACAAAAAGCACAAACAAAGACTTCCCTCCACCAAGATTTGAAAGTATTTTGTCCCCCGATTGGTCCTTTGGTCAGGTGTCAGCCAGGTTCACTGAGCTTGTTAACCCTTTACAGGTAAGAGACATTAAGCCTTAACCATCTGTTTATGACACAAGGGAAGGTGGAACTTGATGAGGCTAAATGTTATTCACAAAGTCTGAAAGTTAATTGTGCCCTGCACACACTCACGGCCGGATCTTATGCATGTAGTACGTTTAATACAACAAGAAATGTCTGTAATGCTCAGTGTTTCTGCAGCACATCACAAACACGAGTCCTCACAGCTACACTTTTAAGTTCGGTCCCCCCATGCTACCTTATTATCCATCTTCAACCCCCCACCTCCATACTCCCCTTTGCAGTGGAGCCTACAAAACACTTGGCAATGATTAGGCTCCTGGTGCACTGAGACAGCAGCCTCTCATGCTAACCAATATTGTCTCATTGTTTCCTGGTGCTCCCCCTCTGTGTGTATCCATCTCTTCTCTTATACTTGGATTTTAAGGTGCTTGGGGCAGAGAGTATCTTCTTGTTCTGCTTTTGTATAGAGTGCAGCAGAGTTGGTCCTGGTCCATGACTAGGACTCCTAAGTGCTGAGGTAATGCAAATAACAACAACAAAGGCAGGTGATTGTTACCCACACGTTACAGACCGGAAAAGCGAGGCAGAGGGTGTGATTTGTCAGAGGGTATCAGTCTGAGCTTTAGAACTCAGGAGTGCTGAGGTGATTTGTGTGTCAAACGTTATTTGGTAATAAGATTTTATTTCTGAAGGAACTGAGCAAGATCTGGAAGTTTCAGAAAGTTCTGAAAATCAGTATTATTTAGGAGTCTGTATGTTTGAATAGCTGCAAGACGTGCTATCCCGAGGAGGTGGATGATTTGACCTTTTGTGGGAAGCTGCAGGAAAGACTCAGGTGAACAACAGAAGCTGGTACGGGCCATCTCTCAGTGGAGCAGCAAAATAGTATTGCAGGTTTACACACACAGCGCAAAACTAACTTTAGGGGCCTCTGCTATGTGCTCCAAAGGAAAGACCTAGTTGCACTGTGTCTGGTCACTGTCTTTGAAGATTTAGATTTCCCATCCCTTAGCACTGCCTCATGCTGAGAGGCTTTTCACTCGCTCCCACCCTCCTATAGTACATTGGTTCCCACTTGAGGGGACACAACTGATCTCGATGAAGAAAGTTTCAGACAAGATACTGATCACTTGTTTCTCTTGCTGATGTTTCCTAGCTAAATATCTGTCTGCGGGTATTATTTGTTCCAGTCCCGCATGCTGCTAGTGAAGGGCCTGTTCTCCAGAGGCAGAGTTGATAGCTTTATTACCCCAGTGGTAAAGTATTAAGTGCAAAATTACTTGGTTCAGAGGCTGGTAAATAACTGAAATCCTGCTTGGTGCTTTTGAATGTACCTGGCATTCCTTATTCTTTGGAGCAGTTTCGCTGTGATGAGATTGCACAAGGTGTTACTGTCGCTGCTGGATTTTCCTTGCATTGGGGGTGTAGGGATTTGCAATTTAATTCGACTGTGATCTGTTCCCTGTGCTGAACTATGTCTGGACAGGAAGTCCTGAAATTATTGTATAGCATTGCTGAGAGCGTCTTGCTAGTTGCTGTGCCCTACATTGGTCATGGGCGAAGTGATTGAATCCTGCGTAGAATTTTTGAAGGGTTTTGGAATCCCTCAGATGATATTTATAGCACTTTTCTTTCCGGAGTATGTTGGATTATAGATGAAAAATTAATATTCGTAGAACAAGGTCACAGCCCAAATGAGCTGGGTTTGTGTTTGAAGATGAGAGCTCTGTTTATTTCAAACAAACCAACCAAGCCCACAAACCTGTTTAATGTTTTCATAGATTGTAGGGCTGGAAGGGACCTTGAAAGGTCATCAAGTCCAGTCCTCTGCCCTCATGGCAGGACCAAAGACGGTCTAGACCGTCCCTGATAGACATTTATCTAACCTACTCTTAAATATCTCCAGAGATGGAGATTCCGCAACCTCCCTAGGCAATTTATTCCAGTGTTTAACTACCCTGACAGTTAGGAACTTTTTCCTAATGTCCAACCTCAATCTCCCTTGCTGCAGTTTAAGTCCATTGCTTCTTGTTCTATCATTGGAGGCTAAGGTGAACAAGTTTTCTCCCTCCTCCTGATGACACTCTTTTAGATACCTGAAAACTGCTATCATGTCCCCTCTCAGTCTTCTCTTTTCCAAACTAAACAAACCCAATTCTTTCAGCCTTCCTTTGTAGATCATGTTCTCAAGACCTTTAATCATTCTTGTTGCTCTTCTCTGGACCCTCTCCAATTTCTCCACATCTTTCTTGAAATGCGGTGCCCAGAACTGGACATGATACTCCAGCTGAGGCCTAACCAGCACAGAGTAGAGTGGAAGAATGACTTCTTGTGTCTTGCTCACAACACACCTGTTAATGTATCCCAGAATCGTGTTTGCTTTTTTTGCAACAGTATCACACTGTTGACTCATATTAAGCTTGTGGTCCACTATGACCCCTAGATCTCTTTCTGCCATACTCCTTCCTAGACAGTCTCTTCCCATTCTGTATGTGTGAAACTGATTTTCTCTTCCTAAGTGGAGCACTTTGCATTTGTCTTTATTAAACTTCATCCTGTTTACCATTTCTCCAATTTGTCCAGATCGTTTTCAATTATGACGCTGTCCTCCAAAGCAGTTGCAATCCCTCCCAGTTTGGTATCATCCTGGAAACATCTTGACTTGGGGAGTCGCTTCCCCACCTTTCTCTGGGATGAGAGGTGAACTTGTGAGAGCAGAGGATGAAAGCAGTGAGATCAGAGATTCAGCTGATTGTCTTGGGGCTTTGAGCTGTTTGTTTTGTGCACTTATGAAGTGTCCATCACAGTAGCACTGAGGTGCCTCCAGGCCATGTAGATGGCAGGATCGGTGTTGAGTAATGCAAATTTGTATTCCTCAGCCTCTTGCATTTGAGCTGCGGAATGTTAAAGGCTGCCTCCTACCAGGGAGAAAAGTATTTCTGCTCCTAAGACTTAGTCACGTAGATTTGGGGGGCAGGAGGGGATGGGAGGCAATCTTCCTGGGCTGTTCCCGCAGAGAGATCTCAGCACGGGTTCAGTGTTGTACCTTTCAGATATCACACATTACATGTCAGGGCTTCAGTAAATAGGAAAAGGTGGGTGGCCTTCTGGTTTTACATCTCTGGAGATGGAGTTGGGGTATAAACTTTACTATGGCGTCCTGCCCACTCAGTACCCAGAACCTTGGTGCTGCCTTTAGTTTTCAGTTTCTAACAGTCTGTTCTCTCATCTCCTCCCCTCCCCAACCTCCCTCCCCCCCCGCAGAGTTCTACCTTGTAAATACTGTTATTTGTATATACTGTAAATGATGACATCGGTGGGCACTAACCGAGCCCGGGGGAACTGGGAGCAGACACAGACACAGAGCCAGACACAGCACAAGCAGCGGCCACAGGTAAGGGAGTGTCCATGGAAACCAGTTGACTTGGAGGTGGAGACCTGGTGCCTTCAGCTGCTCCAAGCAGTTGACTAATAACTGGGCTTGGCCTAACACAGGGGTTCTCAACCTTTTTCTTTCAGACCCCTCCCTCTCCCCCTAAAAACTCCAGGCCCTAGCGGGGGTGGGGGGCACTCAGGGCTCCTGGCTTCAGTGACTGGATATATTTGAATGGGGAGGGGGGAGCTGGAGGCTTTAGCCCTGTGGGACTTGGGGATTCAGCCGTGGGGGGAGGGGGCTCCATGCTGCGGACATCAGCCATGGGACAGCCGTGGGGTGGATGGGCTCTGGGCTATGGGTGGGGGTTCAGCTCTGGGGAGGTCCTCACGGCTTCTTCCTCATGTGGGCACTGGCGCTCCAGGCTTCAGCCCCACTGGGGTGCCATGGCTCAGGGCTCCCTGCAGTTCTGCTCCTGGTTTCAGCCCTTTGCCTCAGCCACAGGTCCTTATGACCCCCTAAAACCGGCTTGCAGACCCCCAGAGGGTTGCGGACGCTGGCTGAGAACCGTTAGCCTAACATACCTCCTAGAACAGCTTCCTTTGTGCTGAAGTGCGCTGTGTTTAGAGGCAGGTGGACAGGCTAACCAGGAGCTCTCTGACAGAGCGGTCACTGCTTCAGTGTGTTCGAGTGAGAGCCTGAGCTGGAACCTCTCTGCATTTTCCAGACTGCTCTCTGTCACTGTAGGTAAACCCGTCTGGCTGACGTGCCACTTGCAGAGTTTGCTTTGAGGTTCTTGTTTCTGCCTGTACTAAGGGATCTGTCCTGGGAAGCTAGTTCAGTGTGAGATTGTTGGCTCACACAGGTTCAGTGGCATTTCGTTCTCCTCCAGACCTCGCCACCTGCTTCTCTTTCATCTTTATCTCCACTTTGAGACCTCCCACCTGTGTGCCCCTCTTCCCCCCACTCCTTACTGGTGTTCTCAAGGAAGCTGTAAGTGCTTAGAAGAGAGTTATTTTGAAATGCACAGCTTTAACCCTCCTCCGTTATCATCCACAATCTCTCTAGGCCACTGCAGAACAGATTCGACTTGCACAGATGATTTCGGACCACAACGATGCTGACTTTGAGGAGAAGGTGAAACAAGTGAGTGGGGAGAACTCAGGGTTGAACAATGTCTCGAGCTAGAGTGGAAGTTGGCAGCTCTCTTTCCAGGAGCTGAAGTGCCAGCTGTGTTGAACCTGAGGCTGAGAGCAACAATGGCAATTCTGAAATAAGCTAGAACAGGCCAGTGATGGAGAGCTGGGGGGAAGCAGGTCAAAAGGGCAGCTAACTCCAATACTTTTGCCAGGCCAGGAGGTCTGCCCTTCATTGTCATCTTGTTCCTTCTGTTAAGAGAACTCTCTGCAGTGGGGCAGACCCAGGGAGAGCTGCCCTTGGGATAATAAGCTGCCTCGGTCAGAGGAGGCAGATACCAAAGCTTTTGTGTCCCACATGTGAGCTCACGAGGTTGAGCCATCAGCCCTTCAGTTCTCTCTGTGACATTATTGCCTTTGTTGTGAGGGCCTTTGGCCAACACCTGGAGTCACTCTGGGCTTTGCAAGGCTCTGCCTTCACGTTGACTGGTGAGAGGTGACTTTAGGACTTCTGAGACGTGGGGGCTCCCTCACTCCTGCTTCTCTAGCCCTCCAGTGTATGTTCTGGGCCACACAATTAAACTAAGGGACGGTAAGGAGACATCCACGCCTGGACACTTCTTGGTAACGCTTCTCTTCTGCAATTACAGGTTTTCTCTCCTCTCAAACCCAAGGCATTTCTTAGCTCTAAGGAGGTGTTGGTCCTCTCTGGGTTTGGAATGAGCTGATTGTGTCCTCTTCCTCCCCACAGCTGATTGATATTACGGGCAAGAACCAAGATGAGTGTGTGATTGCGCTGCACGACTGTAACGGGGATGTCAACAGAGCCATCAACGTGCTGCTGGAGGGGAATCCAGACACGGTAGGACAGGCTTCTTCAGCTTTGATTAGCAAAAAGCTGGTTGTGTGAAGCCTGGTTGGGTAGTTTGGAAAGTGCTGTCTGTACAGTGCCAGTCAGGAGACCCCGACAGTTAAGAATGCAGGGTACCTGTAATGGGGGGCCATGCCCTGGCTTGTTTAACAGCCTTTCCTGTTTATGCATTGGGGAACAGATCAAGGTGCAGTCATCTGACAGCCTCAAAGGAAGCAAGTGAGTGACCTAGTGTAAACCTCTCTTTCTTTCTGTGTCTCTGGAACTTTAACATCTTTGGCCCTGGGTTTTTACTCTGATCTTGGTGCAATCCCGTGTCTCTCAGCTGACGCGTTCGCCATTGCATGGGCTGTCCCTGCTGTAGCATGCTAGGGTCCAGCGCTGCTAGGTGCAGTTTGTCTGCTAGTTAGGCTTTAGCTCCATGGTTCATGTGAGTGCCCACGTTCTCTCACACTTAGCTCCCCTCAGCATGAGCCTCTCAGTAGGCATCTGCCCAAAGGAAGCCTCCCACCTAGCGCCAGGGAGTGTCCATCACCTCTGTGTAAAGGAGCCCAAACATGGATTCTGTTACAGCTGATGAAACTGTCAGTGAATAATGTCAAAGGCCCTGCCCAACTGCAGCTGGAAGTCAGAGCTTGCCTATCTGGGGACAATGTTGGAAGGCTGATCTTAACCAGATTCCCTCGCTCTACTGGGTTTGAGACGCTCACTTTAGTGTGTGGTGCATTAGCTGGGTTTCTTTCAATTAAAAGTAAAAAAAAAAAAAAAAAAAAAAAGGATGTTCTGATTACTGAACTGTATGTCCCTGCCATCTGTATTCTGCCCAACATCTCTCCTCCCAATTGGTGGACTCCCACCTGCTTTGGCATCTACTGAGTTCTGACCTGTCCGCGTGGTGGATGCTTCCGTCTCATCACAGAGCCATGTGGGTTTAAGGACCAGCCCTTTCTGCCCGGAAGCCTGCAAGAACTGGCTGTCCATTAGCTGTAAACTCATTTTAAACATAACAGGAGTACATCTAACCTAGGCAAATCTTAGCTGTGGTGCTGTGCTTCACCCAGAATCACTTCCAGGGCTTCTTCCGATAAAACTGAGGTACCATTAAAATCTTAGCAGTTTATTTTCACTCGTTCATTTAAGAAATTAATGTTGTGGGTTATATCAAATCTGAAGGTTTGCCCTGTTTCCTTTACATGGCAGCTGAGGGACTCAGCAGTGAGATGCCAGACACAGTCATTGCAGTAGCTTTGCAAAGGCAGGACCAGCATTGGCACAGTAAGACCCTCTCCGTGCCAGCCACTGCTGTACTCTGCAGTGCCATGGGGGCTTGCAGGTTGCCACCTGCATCGATCTGAGCAGAGTCTTCATCTGCACTGAAATTGGTGAAGGCTTTCTGAGCCTCTCCTGGGCTGAGTTCAACTTCTGCTGAAGAACTCAGTGAAAAGAGGTTTGTTAGGGTGATGCGCCATTGATAATGTGCCTCAAAGATGCCCTAACGCTAGTGAGCACTGACTCACTTGCTTAATGGAGAGTATTGGAACGAGCCACACTCCAGAGGCTAGAAGAGCAGACAGGATATTAGTTCTGAATTTGATTGTTTTACTGTACAAAGTAAATACTATCCTGACTTCCTTCTCAGTCAGTTGCCTGTGAAGAGAGAGACTCCTCTGGTTTGAGGCCAGTGTGTGCCTAAAAGCTTTTTTGCCACACTCTGTGTTGCCATCCACGGCCAGCTGTTCATTAGTCAGCAAGTCATGTTTTCAGGTGTGTGTCAATGACTTGTGACTCAGTGTTAATTGTGCTAACAGCGTATAGCATTGGTTCAAAATGAATGTGAAACCATTTCATACTGGCATGAAATAAAACTGCCTTGGGTGTTGGGATGAGGTGGTGACGTGTTGTTTAATTAAACTCAGAATGATTTGAGCATTCCTGTTCCGGGGGAGGGGGGGGGTGGTTTGGTTCTCCCACAATACTCTCCTCCTTGGAACCAGGCAGGTGTGTAGAGATGCCTATGTGGTAGGAACAGCAGGTACCCTGGGATTTTTTTATAATTTCCAGAGTTAACATATTGTGTGGACAGATACTGGGGCCCAAGCAAGTGACACCTCTTTTGGTTGTCTTGCCAAAAAACTTGAGCAGTTCCTTCCTCCCGTTACAGCCAAAATGTTACTTTCAAATGACTGAGCTAACATAATGTTTGTCTAGCAGTCCTTTAATTGGGTCTTCTCTGGGATGAGTGATCTAGCGCAGATCTGTGCCCGAGATCCCTAGGTAATGAGCTGAATGATCACTGGGACTTTTTGAAAGTTTCTGTGGCTATTGCGAAATCACTTCACTTGCCTTAAATGAGGGCAAGTGAGAACCCTGTGGGGGGGGTGGGGGGGGCTGTAGCCTGAGGGGGTCTCAGACAGCAGAGAAAAGTCAAATTGCCCAACATGTGGAGTGACTTAAGAGATGATGGTTCTTTCTTCAGTTCCTGGGGCCAAGCTGTTTGGGTTATAAGAGCAAGCACAGCTCAAATCATCAATTGGCCTCTGAGATGGGCTAAACCAAAACAGTACCCCCCCCCCGCCCTGTACAACTGCCTGCAAGTCAGCAGGGGAGGGGCCTGTCTTGTCCATGCTGGGTCTGTTCGAAGGGCAAACTTGAGTCCTTCAGGGTTCAGTCGAACATTACTTAAAATGAAGGAATGCAAACTGAGGAACAAGCATTCCTGGGTGGGTGGGTGACTGAGTGAAAGCTACCAGGAGCCTGTCAGCTCAGACAGTGGAGAGGAAGTCGGCAGTGTCTGTGATGTGACGCTTTGGATAAGTGCCTATCTTGCTTTATTGGCACAGTTTTCTGTCTTCCCTCATTATAGTCTCCCCAGGATGTTAAATTATGCCTGTAGCCTGCATACAATGTTGCTCAAATGATCAACTTCTTTCCCTCTCTGCTGAACTTCAGCATTCCTGGGAAATGGTTGGGAAGAAGAAAGGCGTCTCGGGGCAGAAGGACAGCGGGCAGACAGAACCCAGCGAAGAAGGCAAAGAGAACCGGGACAGGGATCGGGATTACAGCCGGCGACGTGGCGGGCCACCGAGACGAGGCCGAGGCACCAGCCGTGGAAGAGAGTGTATGAGCCTGCCCTTTAATAGCAACTATAACTATCATGGTACATGGCAGGCACTTAAAGCGTTGTGCTGATGTTTGTGCTAAAGCTCATAAGTCTAGAAAAATGACTACAAAACCCATCCTCTCGTATGTGTGCAGGGTCCCACCTGGTGCCGGGTCCCTGGGCGATGGATTCACGCCATAGCTGCCAAACAGCACTCACAGGAGCAAACCATGGTGCTATAGCATCTATAGCTCCTGTCTCTGTTTCCCACGCCACCCGCACCACGTGCTTTAGGGTTTCCTTCCCTGAGTCCAGAATAATGATGGCTGTTGTCCTAGTGTCATCTCTATCTTTCAGTTCGGGGCCAGGAGAATGGACTAGATGGTGGTAAGAGTGGAGGCTCCTCTGGAAGAGGCACAGAGAGAGGGAGACGGGGCCGCGGACGAGGCAGAGGTACGCAAAGGGGGATTGTGTGCCAGGGATGGTGGGTCTAATGTAGCTATTTCCCATTGACTTCAAAAAGCTCTTCTGTAGAGAGGTCTTGAGGGGCTGAATAGAAGTCACAGGCAGTAAATATTTTTCACCTCTATTCTTGTGTTAATCCTTAGCACCTACATATTGCTTTGCACCTGGTAAGCACAGTAGAGCCATTAGCTAGTTCTCATACCCTACCCAGGAGGCTTAGTTAAATATTACCCCATTTTACAGGTGGGGGGGAACTAAGACAGAGGTGGCTATTGTATGAGTTCAGGGAAAGCATTGATTAGCAGCAGAATCTAAGTGCTAGTACCTCTGGGCAGCTTTGCTGCCTCTCTGTGAGCAGCACTCATTCATTCTCATTGCTGAGAGTCTAAAAATAAATCTTTCCATGAAACAACCTGAGCTGTTTGGTAGTTGCTGATGAGGCCATGTTCTATAGATTTGGAGTCTGGTCTCTCATATTTGTGCCTTGTGACTGATGGGGAGCTAATCTGTGACTGGAATCATTTATCCCTAATTACACCTCTAACGTGTAATTCACATGCATATAAAAGGAGCAGTCTGAAACTTTATCAATGCAGGAAGATGCTGGACGTTGTCATACACTGGGCGTCTGAAATGCTGCGTAGTGTTAAACACTTACCTTCCCATCAACACACAGCACAGAGTGGTGAGCCTTGCTGTTTGACGGCAGGACTACACTGATGTGTGTTTGTCTCTTACAGGTGGCTCTGGAAGGCGGGGGGGAAGATTTTCTGCCCAGGGAATGGGGTAAGTTTTTATTGGATACAAAACAAGAAAAGCAAGATCATTTGTGAGTTTGTCTCTGCACGGGGGTGGGCAGGGGACAGCATAAGTCTAACTGGTGGGTTCTGTCATTCCTTGCTGGTTTGTGTACCTGTCCCATTGCAGCAGCTGTATGTACTGAGGTGCATTTGGAATGGCTAAGACTGCAGTAGGTTTGTCTTACAAAGTGGACGGGGCCTGCTTGGAATCGTTTAGTTATGTCCTGGTTTGAGTATGATTGATTTTCATTCACAGCAGTTAGGAGGAAATCTAAACGTGCTACCCCCAATCTGTGTTCCAGAACTTTCAACCCAGCTGATTATGCAGAGCCAGCCGGCACGGAGGAGAGCTATGGGAATAGCAACAACACATGGAACAGTACTGGTAGCTTTGAGCCCGACGATGGGACAAGTGAGTGACCTCCCTGCTTCCGTCCCATTACTGCCTGCTGATTAGATCAAAAATTGGTTTCTTACAAGTCCCCTTCAGTCACATGGATAAAATAGCAAAGGAATGGATTGTGGATTCTGGGCAGGAATTCAGTGACCTGCTTTCCTTATGCACAATGCTGTTCTTGCTGCAAGTGTCCGGTGTGTGTTCATTGGGTTTCCTGGTAAGTTTTACTGTCCAACACTTTGAGGTTATCAGTGGAAGCGTGAGAGCTGCACAGTCAGATCTAGTGTGTGCGCTGGAAGCACCTGAGTCGTGCAGTGCCCTGCCCTGCTACGAGCTGGTGAAGGTGCTGACCAAGGGCACTGGTGCACTTGCCTCTGACTGCTTCCTGGCACAGGGGCTGTGTTCTGGCACACCTGTTTGCACAGAGGACATTGTGTAAACAACAATAAGGCTGACTGATGGCAGCTTTTTATTCTCCTTCCAAAATACCAACTGAAGTCCTGTTACTTGTTAGTTTCCATTGAGTACGTTCTGTCTGTGTAAGGAAGTGGTTAATATCATAACTATGCTGTAGTTATGGTAATCTAGCGAATGGATTTTTCTGTCTCACTTTCAAAGCTGTTTATTAGAATGGATTATTGCACCTTCACAGCATGCAGCTCTGATTTTGTTCCTCTTTTGAAGACAGGGAATAGCCTTTTCAAAAAAATCACTCTTTTGGTCACAGCATTTTAGCAGATTGAAACTCCTACCAATGGATCTGAGACAGTGTAGCCAGTTAATCTGGACTGCCAGAGGGCTGTGTAAGAATCCAGAGCTCTGGGGCAAGAGGATGTCTGTGTTTACACTGCGTAGGATAAAGGAATGGATAAAAATGCACCGCTTGTACTTACTGCAAGTTCATACCTTTCTTTTCCAAGTAGATTTTCATTGTGTGTACACCCAAACCAGTGTTCTTAGGAAGGGTAAATCTAAACAGAGTCTGTGGTTACTGGGTGGGGAGAGACCATTGCTTCACTCCACATAGAAGGATCCAGGTTTGCTTCTGTGCTATAATGTGTCCATAGTGTAATTTCATGATTAGTTCTGTACAAACATGTCATGCATGATCATTATATGTTTCCATTTTAGCAGCCTTGAGCATCTCTTTAATTTTAGCAATATCCACAGGTACAATGTGACTGGTGTACGTGAGGGCAATGAAACCTTGTTCTCAAGCCAAAATTTCACTGCTTGTTTTTCTTTTTCTTTTTCTTTTTTGTTTCAGGACTTGATTTCATTGGGGGTGAGGGCTCAAATTATCCCCGAAAATTTGACACTGCTCCTGGTATGATACATCCAGGCGCACTAACTGCCCCGGATACCTTTACTTTATAGCTTATTTTAAAAACTGAAATATCTGTGGATATGTCATTCTTATGAATATTTGATGTGTGTTCTGACTGTGCTTTTACTAATGCTGACACCTTAAATGTACATCAGGAGCGGTTATGTCTAAAGGCACATGGGTGATGTAAAATCCAGGTTCAGCCACTGCTTGTCTGCACCCTCAGCGCCACCAGGTCTATGGCCCTGACAACATCCTGCCCAGTACAAGGCAGTGCTAGGCAGCTCAGGTGCCCATCTCTCTCACTCAGCTGCCAGGAGTTTGGACTTGGCACATGCCCCTGAGTCCCAGGCTCAGTGATCCCAGTGCTCTGCTCCCCGGCCTCCAGAACAAGTTTCTGCGGAGGGTCTGGAATGCTGCTGCAGGTGTAATTAGACCTGCTAGGTTATCTCAGCAGATCTCTCCCACTTACAACTGCTCCTTGGTAAGCAATGCCTTGATTAGTCGCTGCTCTGGCATGCCACCGCTCCTCCTTCCTGTACACAGATGTCCCCGAGGTTCCTGGATTTCTGAGCTTCCCTGCACACTTGATGCCTCAGAGATTTAGGGCCTTGTCACTTGGCTTCCTGCCTTTGGGATATTTCATTATTATGCACTTTAAGACCTGAAGGGCCCATTAGATCATCAGTTCTGAGCTCCTGTATCACACAGGCCGGAGAATTTCACAGTCATCCCCACATTGAACCCACTAGCTTGCTTGACTAAAGCAGATCTTCCAGAAAGGCAGCCAGTCTCAATCTGAAGACTTCAAGGGATGGTGAATCCTCCCCTTTATCATGGAACGTGAAGAATAAAGGGGGGAATATTGGCCATTGAAGTCAACGCCTGTTTTTCTGGATAAGGATCCTCTGAAGGTTCGGGTGCAGGTTTTCCATTACCTGCTTCTCCTCCCAGTTTTCCCCCCAAGATTAAGCCTGCATGTCCCTTTCGTCTGCAGTTTCCTGTTCCTTTTTTGGCTGGTTTGCAGCTCTGAGCTGAGACCTCCAGCATTGGGTAGCACACAAGCTGTTAGTGTGAAACCAGCTGCTGGAGTTTGGCCATTCAGTGTCGCACCCCTTTGTGTGTGCATCTGGATTTACATTCCAGGACATGGAGTTTCTTGAGCCTAGTCGCTCTTCTCTGAATTAGGTCAGTGAGTATCCAGTTAGTGACTTGTCACCTGCATGCCTCCTGGTCAGTTACGGGAGCAGCAGACTCCGATGTTAATGTTGGAGAGATGTCAGAAAAGAAAAGAAATGGGGTCACCGAGGAGTCCCTCTCTTCAAGCTCATGGCGAGTACAACAGGGCACCAGGCTGTCCAGAGGGAATGATTAGCTGCTGTTGCAGGAGCAGGCTTTGTGTCTGGGAAGTCACCTGAACCACTATCCAGTACTAGCTGACTCAATTGCTGCACCTCTGCTGCCTTGAAAATGGATAATACTCCTCGCAGCCAACTCCTTCCCGAAGAAGAGAAGCAGCAGCCCTGGAAGAGACTCTTTCACCAGGCGGGAGAGGGCAGGGCAGGGCAGGCAATCTACTGTCTTTCTGAATAGGACATCATCTTGAGTATCAGAGTGCTTGATTCGTTGGAGATGATCTCGCTTGGCCAGGAGCTCAGTGGGATGTTTGGTGTATTTTCAGCAAGGTAGATATACAGTGTGCTGGTTAGGAAACCATCCATTTCCTTTCTGGAGAGCATCTTGGATAGAAAGCAGCTCTTTGCATACACTTCTCCTTCCCCCTCCATGCACAAGAAATCTTGGACAGGGCTGGACTGGGTATGTGACACCTGTGAAGCAGTCTGGTAGGGGAGAAGTTTTGGAGTGTAGGGAAAGCCTTTCTCATGGGTCTGGAAGCTGAAGAGTTTTTAGCTCAGCCTTCCCTGCCCCCTGCTCTTCCTCTTATTCCCAAAACTGGTCTGAGAGAGGGCAATTTTAAAATGGAGCCCAGGGCCACGTCTCTCAGCACAGACTCTGTTTCTTGCTTTCTGCCAATCGCAATTGGATTGAGGCACCTACCCTCTGCCTGGGTAGGGAGATGGGCGGTCAAGCCTGAAGGCCTGGAAAGGAGCCTTCACACTGCTGCTGAGGGAGCAAAAAAGTAGATGAGAAATGGGGAAAGCTGGCTTTAACTCTTCTCCACCCCCCAAAAGAGTAGCATGTACTCCTTCCCTGCCTGTGTTCTACCGTTTGGGGGGTGGGGTTCTCTGAGCATGGGATGCCTGGAGGCTGCAAGGACCCAAGGGGTTAAACTGTATTAATGTTTTGATCCTTAATAGAATAAAATATTTAGAGGTTTGAATAGGCTCAGTTTGCCAGGAAAAATAAACAATAGGCTCTGCTAGTAATATGCTTCTTTGGTGCTCTCAAGCAGCTGCATCTCTGGAACTGGGAGACTTTTCAAATCTTGGCCTGACAGTGATAGACTATCTGGAAATGCCCCTCCCCCTTCCCTCCAAATTTGGGAGGGGTCTGACTAGCATCTAAGAACAGAGACCAAAATGTTCCACTTTTACAAGTTCTGAAAAGCTCGTCAGCTGATTACGGTGTTGTCATGGGCAGAACGTGTCCTATTCTCGTATATGTCTATAGAATTAATCCTGTTGACTGTGTGGCTTTTTTATAGTCTGGTTTGTATGGGTGAAAATAACCTGCTGAAAAGTGGCAGGCTGCTTTTGTTCCCTGATTTTTCTGATGTGAAATGCTCTACCTCTACTCCCACCCCAGGACCTAAAATTAAGTGTGTGTGTGTGTGTGTGTGTGTGTGTGGAGGGGAAAGGGGTGGGGGGACAAGGGACTTGGAACTGGCTTGTGGAGGATGCAGTCAGGTTAAAAACAAATGTAAAAAAAAAAAAAGTAAATTTCTCTATCTTTATAAATGAAACTTTGGAGCATTGAAATGGACATGATGATCTTTTCACTGCAGTATTTTATTTGTTCACCTTTTGCATATGTCTGAAATTGGGCAAGGAAAATTCATGAATCACAGATTCCTAGTAGATTTCACTTCCAGAGTCTCATGCACTAGGCAAAGTGCCCCCTGTTGGGTTTCAAACACTGCAGGGAAACGTTCTCATTGAAACAAAAATAAACCCAGGTAAACGTTTCAGTTCTTGGGTCTTATAAAAGTCCCTGAAACTTGGGACTGAACTTTGATCTGACGGTGTCCTTTGAAGAAAACCCAAATGATTGCTAGCCAGTCTCGCTGCATGGTGGTGTCCCACGAGAGCTGGACTTTGGCGCCACCTCTGGCAGAAGGCACTCTGGAGGAGATGCTCTCGATCTCTGCTGGGCTGGGAGTAGCTGGTTGTGGGTGCAGCTGCTGCAAGGAGAGGGGGAAGCAGGAAAACTATTGGTTCTGAGCAAAGGGGCTGGGGAGGAACCCAGGGAGCCCCCTGGCTAAACCCAATACCCTGAGTTTCTGCTTTGGTGTTGGGGTGTGTCTGTGTGCAGCCTTTCTTAGCCTCTCGCCTGTGCCTGGTTGCTGAGTAAGAACCCATCCAGCTGCCTGCTATGCTCCCAAACCACTTTCCTGGCTTTTGCGAGAAATGGGACGACGACATGCAGCAAACTTCCCAAACTCTTGCTTTCCTTGTAGGTGCATGGAGGACAGCGACGGAGGAATGGGGAACAGAGGACTGGAATGAAGATGTAGGTACTCTCAATCCCCTCCCCGTGGTAGAAGGGGAACAAAACCTGCTAGCTGAGGACAGTAGGAATAGCCCCAAACCAGGCTCCTTGTTCCAGGAACTGCACTGCAGGACTCAGGTGGATTAAATATTGTCGCTACCGAACTCTGTGGAAAGTTAACACTGCGAGTTTGCAGCTTGGAAAGCTCGGCCTCTTGTGGATCTGTAATATCTACTCTGGGGCTGGCGGGAGGGAGTTTGGATGCAGAATGTCAAGTACCTTTGCTTGTCTTTATTGCCAAGGTTGTGCTTTTTATGCCCATTTCCAGGAGCTCTGAGCTCTTCCTTCTGTGTTAATCTGTGGCTTGTCTCATTTTCATCTTGTTGCTTTATCTGTGTTCTCAGCATCCAATTCCACTGCTTCAGAAGAAACTTTGCCTTGGTTTTTAAAGTTCTCAGAACTTTGGCCCTCATCCAGCTGCCATTTAAATCAAGGGAGAGTTTTGCTATCACCTTAAATGGCTGCAGGACTGAGCCCTTTATTGTGCATTTTTTCACTTCCTTTCAGTTGGGCAGCTGGAGTTGACAGCAAAGGAAAAGGCATTCATTCTGCAGGCGCGGTCCGAAGGAAGTGTTAGTGCTGTGTGTAGAAACACAGGCAGTTAGAGCTGTTCCTGCGCTCATCAGGTCTCTGCTTGAAGGCAGTCTGGACACCCTTTCTTGTGTTACATGAAGGCCCTTTGCACGCAAAGCAAACGCTCTGGCCTGGGATGGTTTTCTGTGATTTTTTTTGCCATTACTTGCAGAGGTGCTTGCAACCGTTCTTGGGTTTCTCTCTCAGGGATAAAAGCTGTTTATATACAAATATAGTTCCCTCTAAACTATGTGGTTGGTGGCTGCTCTAAAACTTCCCATCCATCTATCCTGAGCATTCCTTAGACTTCAGACAGTAGCTCCTGGGGCTGTAGAAAGCAGACTGCCCCTTTGCTGGTTGTAGACCCAGTTCAGCAGAGCACTTCAATTTGTCTGTGACTTGAGTGAAATGCAAGCACATCTGAGGGGGCTTTGCTGACTCAGGGCCTAATTTAGCAGTTCTTCCTCACCGCCCTAGCAGGCCTGTGGGTCCTTGGCCCAGTAGCCAAAGCCCTCACCTTGGCTGTGGGAATTGAGACTCAGCTGACTCTCCTCTCACAGATGTTTCCTCCTCCATGTCGGGTGGGTTTGGGGTGCTGCACTTGGTGAGTTTCCAGATGCCCGTTTCCCAACAGATTTTTCACTGACTGAGGGGGCTGCCAGCACTGAGTGGATATGCTGTCTAAGCCTGGTAGATGATTGACTGAGTCACTGAGGAGGGTGAACCCAGGCAAAACCAAGGGCTGGCTGTTTCTGATCAGCACCCAAGCCACACACTGATTCTTGTGGGATGCCATGAGTGGACCTTCCTGCACATGTTCTGCCCAGCCCCAGTTTCTTTGCGTTTTTGCTTTTACTTTGAAATTTCTCTTTATTCGGAGCTTTAAAGCATGGTTCTAATATGTGGGTTACCTCCCTCTTCTGTCTTCTAGCTTTCAGAGACCAAGATTTTCACTGCCTCCAATGTGTCTTCAGTGCCTCTGCCTGCAGAGAATGTGACAATCACAGCTGGCCAGAGGTGATGGCTTAATAACGATGCTATGTTAATAGCAATATGGTAGTCTGGGGGCAGGGCATTGCTTCATAGGGTTAAAAGGGTCGCCTAGTCTAAGGCCCTGCCAAGATGCAGGGTTTGTTGTGTCTAAACCATCCAAGACAGATGGCCATCCACTTGGACAAAATTGAGGAGCTCTGAATAAGTTCACATGAGTTTGAGTGGAAGGGCTAAGTGCTTGGAGCCCAGGTTTGGAAGCCTGGAATTCCCAAGTTCTGTTGTTATCGCTGGCATGGGCTCATCAAATTCTCCCTTTGTAAAACAGCTTTGAGATTTTCAGAACAGACTAAGGGATTTAGGCACATCTGTTGATTTTTCATGAAAGGCATGTGTCTAAATCCCCTAGACCGATTTGAACATCTTAGCCAAGATGCTTAACTACTTCCCAGGAGGATTTGAGGGTTATTCATGTCTGTAAAAGCTTTGAGTTCCTCCAAAAGGTCCAATCAGAATTATTTCCATAGAGCGTAGATTTATTCTTGCATGTCGAGCTCAATGAACTGTTTGCAGGTGTAAACCATTAACATGTCAGTTGTTGGTCCCAGGAAAACAGTTACATCAGTGGCCTGTTCATTTATTAGTCAAGGTTTTACCTGCTTGGACATGACTCTTGTTTTGTATAACTTAATTTGTTTGCGCTGGTTACCAAGCGTAAACCTTTCTGTCTCTGTCTATTATGTTGCTTGCCAGACTTTTCTTAGTAGTTTGGCAGGGTTACATTCGTGCCACTTATTCAGCCTAGCTGATAAGTAGCACAGGTGTGTCTTGCCCAGGTGCCCATACGTAGTAGTTGCTCTTAGGCCTGTTTTTTCCTTTTGGTTACTTGTAGTAGGTACAGGTGGCTGCTCCTTTCAGTCGGTCCTTTGAGACTGCTAGAGACGGTTGCTGAGGTAGTGTAGTGTGACTCTCTTTGAGGTCACAGGGCGGGGAAGGGCGTTCTTGGCAGGAGTAGAAAGCTATTAACCCTCAAGGGATGGTACGGCTCCAGTTAACCTTGGTGGTTTCATCCTTTTCCTTCTCCCAGAATTGACCTTGCGGTGCTGTTAGGAAAGACACCCTCTTCTCTGGAGAATGAGTCATCAAACCTGGATTCAACCCAGGCCCCTTCTCTTGCCCAGCCTCTGGTGTTCAGCAATTCCAAGCAGACGGCTATATCCCAGCCTGCATCTGGTAACGCCTTCCCTCATCACAGCATGGTAAGGAAGCTGCCACTCACCTCTGCCTAGGCATGGCACCTGCTGAATTCAGTGGTTCTCAGCCACCTTCTGAGACCCTCTCTTTGCATAATGGGAGAGGGGCAGAGTGGGTGGGAATCCCCGAGCTGTGTGACTTACAGCTTCAACCTGCACCCGTGGCTCCCAGTGTTGTGGGTTCATAGGAGTTAGGTAGCCTCAGTGTGGGAGCAGTGTTCAGTCCTTGCTAACTCCAGGCCACGTGCCTCTTTCTCCCTACAAAAGGGGAAAAGCTAATCCCATAGTCTCTGAGCAGCTGTGAGCTGTGTTGTCTGAAAGGGTGACTGAGGGTGGTAACCACAGCAAGGGAGCGTGCCTCGAGTGTGTCTGGGTAGCTGGGCCTGACTGTAGCCTTGCCAGGTGTCTCCTATTCTGTACCCTTCTGGAGGCGTCACAGAGAGCCGATTTCTCCCTCTCAGGGAGGTGATGTGTTCCAAGGACAGACCCTGGTTTCAAAGCACCAAATGTGCCTGTTCCTTAAGGCATGCGAGTGCTGCCACTATGCTCTGTCCTGCGTGTCCCTCTTCCTCTCAGTCCCTACATCTCAGGCTTAGCTTGTGCAGGGTTGGTTCTTGGCCAACCAGCAGCTGAGCACGGGTACCCCCCAGCCGCTGAGAGCCCAGCAGTCCTGTATTGAAGAGCGAAGAAGGGAATTGTTGAAATGGTCCCAGAGAGGTGCCTGGAGCTGGACAGCTGCTTCTTTGTGTCACCCTGGCAGAAGGATTGGGAGGATAACGATGGGTGGCATTTTCCAAAGTATGTATGTGACTGGGGAGCGGGAGCCCCCTGGACTTTCATTGGCACTTAGGGATTCTTGCAGATCCACCTATTACCTTATTGGAGAGCTCAGCTGTGCTGCGTCCATTCTCTGAAACCTGTCATCACGCGCAGCACAGGGCCCAATACGAGCATAAAGCCTCTCATTACAGACAGCACCCACAATACATCCACTAGATGCAAAGCCTGTGTGTGAAACAGGCAGCGCAGTGACACGCAGGGCAGGGGCACTCAGCTTTCGTGCAGCTCAGGCCTTCCCTTGGAAATCTTAGCCCCTGCTTTTAGTGGTGACTTTTCCTTTCCTTGTTAAAACCCCAGGTGAGCATGCTGGGGAAGGGGTTTGGAGATGTCGGAGAGGCCAAAAGCAGCAGCACCACAGGCTCTCAGTTCCTGGAGCAGTTCAAGACAGCTCAGGCTCTGGCTCAGCTGGCTGCTCAGCACACCCAGCCTGGCGGGAGCAACACCTCCTCCTCCTGGGACATGGGATCCCCAGCACAGTCCTCGGCTCTCGTGCAGTATGGTAAGGCAGCAAGGATCCGGTTTCCAGGCGGTGAATTGATTGCAGCCAGGGCTGCAGAGCGTGCTGCAGTGGGTGGCATGGAGGATTCAATTGGGAATGTGAGCCCTGGAGCCTTTAGGCTCGTTGCCATTCAGAAATAATCTCAGGGAACATGCATCTAATTGCTGTCTGACTGGAGAGTAATTATTGCTCATTAAGATCGTGTCAGGGTCTTTCCTCGTCCCTTTTCTGCTCTCAGCAGCTGAAATGAGCCCATTGCACTGGCATCTGTTTCAGCACTGCCAGCCTGCCACACGGACTCTCCACCCGCAGGTATCTGCTGACCAGTCCTCTTGCCATTTACGTAGCCTGGCATGTTCTCGAAATGCAGAGACCTGCAGAGAGGAATTTGGGGAGTGGTGGCCTCAAGTGCTGGGAGCCCAGGAGCAAGCCCGTGGAATAGATCTGATTCACAGGCATGTGTCAGCCACCATCTGCTGGAGGGAGCTGGGCTGCTGATCTCATCAGGCCCCTTGGAAAGGAAACTAGCCTCTGCTGGTGGCTCTCATGCCAGAGGCCAGTGGGGAAAGGAAGCAGTTTTCCTGACCCTGGGGAATACCTGTGATACAAAAGCAGCTCTCGCTGTTCTGCGCTTCGAAGGTCTCTCCGAGCCCTGCATGATCTAGTGTTGATGCTGTTCTTTCAGCTCCTACATGTTGTTTCTTGCTCTGGGGAAATGGTTGTGGCTCAAATATGAGCTGAGGAAAAACTCAGCCCTGTTCCAGCAGCTGCCAGTGTTGGCATCCTCTGAGCATTTCAGATAAGGAGCCCCAGAGCAGAGGCAGAGAGAATGGGAGGCGCTTTTAGTAAGCCCTGGTGCTGAGGGGTACAGGAGGTGCAGCCGTACTGAGGGGAGGAAGGCCTGGGTGTTACTTGCTGGGTATGCGGTAGGTGAAGCAAAATAATCGGGCAATCCAGTTTAGCCAAACTTGCAGAGGAGGGCAGGGAAGTGAAGCTAGATTTCTGTGAGAGTCGGTGTTCTGTACTATCTTGTGAGTTGTTTGCAGTTGTTCTGTGATGGAGAAGCTCTGCTGACTAGATCTGCTTCTTTCCTCTCCTAAACTTCATGGCAAGAGCCGCAGGGAGGCCTTGCACGCTGAGCTGAAAGGTGGAGTGCTTGACACGTCGGCACGCCGCCCGTGGAAGAAGGCGGGGGTCTGGTTAGAATGCTGGACTGGGACTCAGGACTCCTGCAGTTCTTTTCCCAGCAAAGTCCCTGACTCCCTTGGGAGTGGTATTCCTCATGTGCCCATGTAGGAGGGGCCTAATATCTCCCTGGAGGTTAACTAACTGTGTGAAAAGCTTTGAGATGCTCGATGAAAGGCTCCAGGGAGGGGCAAAGTCTCAAACATTTATTTCATTTCTGAAACCTAGAAGTGGCGGGACTAGCGTTAGCTCTCACAAAACAACCTGTATTGATCCAACATTGTTTTGTGTGGCAGATCTAAAGAACCCAACGGACTCATCAGTTCACAGCCCCTTCACCAAGCGTCAGGCTTTCACGCCAGCCTCAGCGATGATGGAGGTGTTCATGCAGGAGAAGCAGCCTGTGGTGACAGCTTCTACAACGGCACCACCACCCCCATCTTCCCCTCTGCCCAGCAAAACCAACCCTGTTCCCCAGATGTCCCCGGGGTCATCGGACAACCAGTCCTCCAGTCCCCAGCCAGTGCAGCAGAAGCTCAAACAGCAGAAGAAGAAAGCCTCCTTGACATCTAAGGTATGGGATGTGCAGGGAGGTGGCAGCAGGAGCTGTGTTGGAATTGTAGCAGCCCCCCCCCCCCCCCCGTTAATGGGAACGGAGCTGGATTTGACTACCCTTAGTTGGATTAGGCTCTTCATAGGCTTGTGTGTTCCCAGCTGAACAGATTCGTGTTCACAGTATAATCCGGAGTGCCCAGAGCACCTGCAGACCACGGAAGAGCGTGTTTGAAATTCCAGCAGGGTGAGGGTGGGTGTCACTGAAGTCAAGTCTGGGGTTCTCAGTACCTCAGTATCTGACTGCAGAGTTGTAACCCTGCAGACATCAGCGTAGGTGAGCCCCTGTGGCCTGATCCCTGTATTCTGGGGCTGCTGGTCAGCTGACCTAGCTCTAGCATCGTGGCACTGAAGCATGGGGCAGGCTGAGGTCAGAGCCTTGCTGTGCACATGTTGAATTTTCTCTGCCCGTTTCAGTCTGATTTGTTGTCCCTGCAGGACGCTCGTGTGAAGTCCTGATTGCCCAGTTTGGTTGTCCTTGCAGTGACTTTCCTTTCAGGGACCCCTCCTTCCTTTGCAGATTCCTGCTCTTGCGGTGGAAATGCCTGGCTCAGCAGATATCTCAGGGCTAAACCTGCAGTTTGGGGCATTACAGTTTGGTTCGGAGCCTGTTCTCTCGGAGTATGAATCAACGCCCACGACGAGCGCCTCTGTGAGCCAGTCTCAAAGCAGCCTCTATGCCAACACTGCAAGGTAAAGGCCTGGGGCGCACAGGGAAACACCCCAGTGCCCATGGTGGACAGAGGCAGGTGGCACTTGCTCCTTAGCCATTAGGGGCAGCCTTGCTTCCAGCTCCGTCTGGGTCTCAGTGGACCTGCTATAAGGAGCCTCGATGCTCTAACCCATTGCAGGGTCAGGAGGAGAAACAGCTTCGTCCTAACCACTGGGGCACCTTGTTGTACTGCTGAGATTCTGGAGTCTCCTGTACCAGCCACAGCACAGTGGGGTGGGAGTTTCCTTGGTGTCCAAGCCACCTGTGTCACGGCTGGCCCTGCAGCCTGCCCCCACCTGTTCTGGGAGCTCCCTAACTCTACTGCATACCAGTAGACCCTTTCTGGCTGGCCTCATAGCCATAAAGGGGGGACAGCGTATGCAACAGTAAACAGTTAAGTTGCCAGCAGACTCATTCAGACAAGCCTATGGCTGATTGGCCTGCGGTACTTAAACAGAAAGTAAATTAGGGCAGGTTTCCTGCTGCCGTTAAACCACTCCCTGCGAATAATGAGAGGGAATCCCCAGCACAACTGCGCCTTGTTCCTTGTGAACAGGTTCTGTGTGCTTGCTGCTTCACACTATAAATACAAATTGTGGAGACTTCTGTAGTGAACCGGGAGAGAGCTGAGCACGTCTGTCCGTTCAAACCGAGCGTGCCTTGTCAAATTGAAGGGTTCTCGCCCCCAGGCGGGCTGGCTGATCCTCCCAGTCCCCAGCATCCCTTATTGTGCAACAGCATTGCCCTGATGTAATGCTGAACAGGAAACTGTTGGCCCTTTTGTCCCTGCCGGGCGAGTTACTGGAGATGTCTGGCATTCAGGCCAGGGAGTGGAGGAAGCAGTCGTGGTTTGTGAGAGTCAATGGGCCTCAGGAACTCTAATATAAACTGTGACTTACAGCTGACCTGCCTGCCCAACCCCTTCCTGTGCAAGGTCCGTGGCACAGTAATTCCCAAGAGTTTCAGTGGTGTCTGGGTTCTGTGCACTTACTGCTCAGAGCTGGGGGGAATGGTGGAAGAGCTGGGGAAGACCTGTAACGTTAGGCAGTTCCTCCTCCAGGCATTACCGTGTGTCCCCGTTTATGTGCTTGTCCAGTCTGATTTCACATAGATTTATATCCTCTCTCTCCTTATCAAGGATGGGAACCTCTGAGTTTGTCAGAAAGGGGAAAACTTGCCTGGATTTTTCATCCTTAATTTTATACAGAACATTCCATCCCCGATCCATTATGGAACCATTAGTCTAGAGATACTCAGACCTCAGCGGTTCAGGAGCCAAATTAGCTATCAGCATTACCCAAGAGTCACAGTTGTGGGAATTCATGTTTCATTTACTGGAGTGCTATAAATTCATATTTAAACAGCCTGGCTGGGGAAATGTATATCATTCTCCCAGCAAAGTGACTGACCAAGTATTATTTTATCAACTACAGCTGGTTAATAATATAGTAAAAGCATCCTGATTGGTTAATAATTTCAGTTAGTAATTAAATTGCACAGGGTTTTTACATCATGTGCCGCAAATAGCGGCAGGAGACCCATTGAAGAGCTGCTGCAAGCCTCACTCTGAGTATCCCTGCATTAGCCGGTCCTCACAGCCTCCTCCTAAGTACTAGCTCCATTTTATGGGTGGGAAAAGGAAGCCCAGAAAGATGAAGTGACTTGGCCTGGGCCACCCAGCGAGTCAGTAGCAGTCAGAACTTGGGAGTTCCTGGCTTCCATCCAGTGCTCAGTCCACAGCACCACAAGCCTTTTTCAGTGAGAGTCTCTCTGTGGCTAGGCCGTCCCTCTCCTGGCTGCACTTCTCTGCTGGGTTCAGCTACATTGGTTAGCACATTTTAGCAAAGGCTTGAGGCTGCCAGCCCAGCAGGGTCATTTTGAAGAGAAAACAAACGCCTTCCTTTCTTTCTGTTTAGTGAATCTTCGTCCAATCAAAGCCAGGAGTCTGGTTACCAGAGCGGCACAATACAGACAGCAACGTATACCTCCCAGAACAGCGCTCAGGGACCACTGTATGAACAGAGATCCACCCAGACCAGGCGATACCCAAACTCCATCTCCTCCTCACCCCAGAAAGACCTGACCCAGGCGAAGGTAGGGAGCTGGCCTTGACTGCCTTCCAGGGCCAGTGCATCCCCTCTCGGTGGTGCTGTCTTACCGTGGCAGAGTGTGAAGCCCTGTATGGAGGGGTGACTGTAATTCTGCAGCACAGGAAAGGTGTAAGAATCAAAAAGCTGATAACTGGGCCCTGCAGATCACGCAGAGGGAGAGCCGGAAAACTGGGAGAGCCGAGTGCTCAGCTTTGCTGGCTTGCTATGGAAAAGCCCTCTCCTCTGCCTGAGCTAGGGACTAGCTGCTGTGCAGAGGTGGAGCTAATGTCACCACAGGATGTGATGGTTGTCTGCAAACTGGCCTTGCTCAGGACTGAAGGAGGAGAGGTGGGAGTGGGTCACTTTAAATGGAGAGGTGAGTGTGGAAACCCATGATTCCTTCATTCCACTGTAACTTCCTTGCAAAATCTGCAACACCAGCTAGTGGCAGGGTCTGTCAATATTTGGTATATATTGGAGCTTTATCGTTAATTTAGCCCCAAGCAGGCACAGGTGTAATCTGGGTCTTGTAGCTGAAGTGTGGCCCCCTGGGTGCTGGTGTGGACGGTGCGTTTGCAGTGCCAACAGCGGATGATCAGTTATTTCTTGGGGTGGGGAACGTGTGGGATTTTCTCATTCCTTCCCGTGATCTCTAGTGTCTCCCCTCTCTCTGGCCAAGGGCTGCACACACCGTCCGCTGGAGCCTGCCACGCCGCACCTGGGTCAGCTGCTGAGAGGGGTATTGCTCAGCTAACAAGTCTCTTCTTTCTTTTCTGGTGCTGCTGAGAGTCTGTCCCTTTCTAGGCTTCCCTGCAGGCTGCTTGGGGTGGCCTGACGACCTCTCTGGGTGGGATGGGAGAATTGCCTCGAGGATCCTTTAGTGTCGCCTCTTGTCTTGTGGAATCTGATAAATGTACTGAGAACCCCTCACAGTTGGTTACATGTCACGTCCCTGCCAAATGCACTGGTATCAAGAGTCCCAGTGCTGAGATTTGTTCGCCTGCAGTGAAATTCACTGATGGCCAAATGAGAACTGACCGACGGTTCTGCTTTTCACACACCACCTGTGGTACTCACTGCAGAAGGGCAGTGCTGAGGGGGAGCCTATAGCATGATTCCAGAAGGGCCTGTACATTCCTATGGATCACAAAACCGTCCAGAGTGGGAATAGTTAATGGAAACATCTGCGTTGAAGGAGATGCAGACTTCTTGATCAGTGCTTGAGCTGGTCTCTAACTACTAGGGATTAGGAGGTTTCTTGCACCTTCCTCTGAAGCATCTGGTGCTGCCTCTGGTTCGAGGGGGGCCTGAGCAAGGTTAGGCTCGTGTCTGATCCGGTTTGACAATTCGTATGGTCACAAGTCTACTCCTGGAGCTATTGTATGGGCCTGGAGGGGAGTTAAACAAATGCTGAGGGGTTAGTGAGGACAAGCTGCAGCCATACCGAGCTCTCCTCTTTCTTTTCCAGAATGGTTTCAGTTCTGTGCAGCCCACGCAGTTACAAACCACGCAGGCCGTCGAAGGTGAGTGCCAGCATGACAGGTCGGTGGTTGGGTTTGCTCACACCACACATGGCCTTGTGCTCCTTTGGGGATTGTGAGCAGCAGCCTCGATCCAGGCTGGCAGAAAATCCTCACCATGCTGGCCCGCTCCGTGTTTCTTGTTAGATTTGCTTATGCTAAAATGTTCTGTATTTTACCACTTGCCTCTGTGACTTTGGGCAGGTCCTGATGATGATCCTTGGCCCTTAGCAAGGGCTTTTCATTCATAGATTTCAGCTCTGTGTGAAGCTGGATAAGGATCATTGCTTCCTTTTTATAGTTGAGGGAAACTGAGGCACAGAGATGCAGTGGCCTGACCATGGTCATGCAGCAGGTCAGCAGCAGAGCCAGAAATAAACCCCAGGTCTCCCATCTCCTAGTTCTATGCTCTCGCCTCCAGTTCATGCTGTATCCCCTTCGTCCACAGGCTGTTGGGAGGGGGAATGTTTGCAGATGGTGTTCCAGTGCTCAGAAGGCTCCTAACCACAGCTTTCATTCATAGGTGCTCCAGGCCCTGTGGTGAAATCAGATTCCCCCTCTGCCCCCAATATCGCACCTCTGAACGATGCAGTATCAGCATCATCCCTGCTGACAACAGCCAGCCAGCACTCCTCAGCTCTGAGTAGCCTGAACCATGCTGAGGAGCTCCCCAGTACGACCACCGCCCAACTCAGCAGGTGAGCTCCGGGCATGCCAGTCGCTGGAGAAGCAGAATGCTAGGCCTGTTCAGAAATGGTGAGTAGAGGGGACCACTTGCTGCCCATGTGGGGATGCGGCACCCCTCCTCTGTCCAGAGGGGCCTCCAGGAACCCCGCACTCAGACACCGTGTGATGGAGCTACAGTCATTCTTGGCAAGAAAAGGTGCCCCTTCCCCTAACTGGCCAAGGAGCCAGGGAAGCACTGGCTCCACCAAGGAAAATGCTGGGATCTTCCCCTGCAATGTCCCATGCTGTTTGCCTGGGAAGCAAGCGCAGCTTTGCTGCCAGGGGCTGGACTGCACCTGCCTTCCAGTCTTGTTGCTCCCTCCATGTCGATCATCCATCCCGAACACAGTCCGGTCCTGGCACCTGACGTTTCCTGTGGAGGAAGATAAGGGAGCTGTGTGGCAGCCTTGGAGGGGGAGTGGAGCCCTGCTGTCTATCTCTGTGGTTGGCTTGACAGCTTTTTCTCTCCTGCAGCGCGTTACCCACCCAGCAGAACAGCCTCTCCTCGTCTACATCCTCTGGGCGCACATCAACATCAACTCTTCTGGTGAGTCCAGATACCGCAGTGCAGATCTGCTAAGGCACTGAGTGCCTGTTACTCTGGCCCCACTCACTGAAAATATGGGTGCACCATTCCCTGTGAAAGCCAGGCCCCGCTGCAGCAGCAGGCAATGTGTATAACGTAGATCTGGTGGCAGAACTGCTCACAACCAAGTAACGAGGGCAGCCAGTCAGTCTGAGATGGGGCGAGGCTCAGCCAGGCTGACCACGGAGGGGGCTGGGTGATGATCTAAAGGTTATGAGGGGGGATTTATTTCAATATATTGCATGCCTGTCCGTGGTTCCAGGCAAGAAGAGGCCGTGCCGGCTTGTCACATACCAATAGCTCCTTCCTAGCTTGCTGTAGCCATTAAGGGAGGAGCGTATGCCACAGAAACCTGGAGTTGTGCAACCAGATGTGTTCAGACACCGCTCTCCTGGGATTGCTCTGGAGCTGCCTTCAGTGTGTTTAAATACCTGGCAGAGGTTCCGGACTCTCTGCTTTTGGGAGCAGGGGAAGGTTTGGTTTTATTGGAAGCGTCAGGGAGCTGGGTGTTCCTGGGACATTGCACTTACTCCAGTAACAGATGGGATGAGCAGTCCTTTTCTCCTGGTCTCTCTTGCAGTACTGTATTGTTCCCTGTGTGCTGGGGAAGGCTCCGGGCTTGCTTAGGGGTTTTGCTTCCTTTTTAATTGTGGGTTCTTCCAGTACTGCCCCTTCCAGACCGAAGGGCCTTTTCATCCTGTATCAGTAGCTTGAAGAGCCTTATGTCCTGGGCTGAGTCTTAGGGGTTGTTTTTCAGCCTGGCTGTTGGGCAGCCAGTTCCCCAGATTGTGACTGCAGCAGTTTGATGTTAGAGGATCTCACCTGAGTCTGAACAGGGAACCTGCCAAAGGAGCGGCTCTTTGTCCTATTTGCAGAGTAGGTGATGGGCTGTGAAGAGCCAACAGAGTCTTGCTTCAGTGGATTTTCTCACCCATCTTCCCCTTGTTGTTCCTTAGCTGCCTGTTTCGGGGTGCTGGAGGGGTAGGGGAGCCCTTAAAACCTGGGACCGTAAGGTTTGCCCTGGTGACTGAGGGGAGGTTTCAGAGCGGGTTTTGGTTTCCTAGTGTAGGTTAACTCCTCTACCTTGTGACTTTGGGAGATGCTCAGTTGCTGCACCGGGTTTCCCTGGCTGCATTTCGTTCTGCCTGCGGCCATGTGGTACTGTTTGATAGCCGGAGATGTAACTAAATGCAGGCCTGTGCTTTGGGAGAACCCAGGTGCAGAGCTGCATGCCCAGTGCACCAGCAAAGCCATCTCGCTGCTGCAGTTCTGGATTTTCAGGTCCAGACAGCTGTGTGCATCCTCCCCCCTGCATACTGCTCCTGTGTGTGTTGGGGGGGTTCGCACCGCTTGACTACATGGACAGTGCCTGGGCCTCCAACTCTTTTTCTCCCCACCCTTCCTTTAGCACACTAGTGTGGAGAGTGAAGCGAGCCTCCATTCTTCTGCTAGCACTTTCTCCACCTCCTCCACCACAGTCTCGGCTGCCCCACCTGTGGTCAGCGTCTCCTCCAGTCTGAGCAGCGTCAGCAGCCTGGGTCTGAGCCTCAGCAGCAACTCCACAGTGACAGCCTCCACTCGTAGCTCTGTGGCCACAACAGCAGGTACTTGGGGAGGGGGGAGCTGACCTGGTACCGGGGGGTGCTGCCTGTGGTGGTGGTGGGGCAAGAAGCTGATCTGGTACTAGGAGGGGAAGGGGGGCTGCCTGTGGTGGGGGGAGAGGGAGAAGCTGATCTGGTACTGGGGGGAGGACGAGAAGCTGATCTGATACTGGGCGGCAGGGGAGGAAGAGGGAGAAGCTGATCTGGTGCTTGGAGGCTGGGGGTGGGGTGAGAAGCTGATTTGGTACTGGGGGGGGAAGGGGGGCTGCCTGTGGTGGGGGGAGAGAGAAAAGCTGATCTGGTGCTTGGGGGATGGGGGTGGGACGAGAAGCTGATTTGGTACAGGGGGGGAAAGGGGGGCTGCCTGTGGGGGGGGGAGAGGGAGAAGCTGATCTGGTACTAGGGGGAGGACGAGAAGCTGATCTGGTACTGGGCGGCGGGGGAGGAAGAGGGAGAAGCTGATCTGGTACCTCGGGGCGGGGGGGAGAAGCTGATGTGATACTGGGGGGAGGACGAGAAGCTGATCTGGTACTGGGCGGCAGGGGAGGAAGAGGGAGAAGCTGATCTGGTACCTCGCGGTGGGGGGGTGGGGGGAAGAAGCTGATCTGGTACTGGGGGAAGGGGCGCTGCCTGTGGTGGGGGGAGAGGGAGAAGCTGATCTGGTACTGGGGGGAGGATGAGAAGCTGATCTGGTACTGGGGGGGGAAGGGGGGCTGCCTGTGGTGGGGGGAGAGAGAAAAGCTGATCTGGTGCTTGGGAGATGGGGGTGGGACGAGAAGCTGATTTGGTACAGGGGGAGAAAGGGGGGCTGCCTGTGGGGGGGGGGAGAGGGAGAAGCTGATCTGGTACTAGGGGGAGGACGAGAAGCTGATCTGGTACTGGGCGGCGGGGGAGGAAGAGGGAGAAGCTGATCTGGTACCTCGGGGCGGGGGGGAGAAGCTGATGTGATACTGGGGGGAGGACGAGAAGCTGATCTGGTACTGGGCGGCAGGGGAGGAAGAGGGAGAAGCTGATCTGGTACCTCGCGGTGGGGGGGTGGGGGGAAGAAGCTGATCTGGTACTGGGGGAAGGGGCGCTGCCTGTGGTGGGGGGAGAGGGAGAAGCTGATCTGGTACTGGGGGGAGGACGAGAAGCTGATCTGGTACTGGGCGGCAGGGGAGGAAGAGGGAGAAGCTGATCTGGTACCTCGCGGTGGGGGGGTGGGGGGGAGAAGCTGATCTGGTACTGGGCGGCAGGGGAGGAAGAGGGAGAAGCTGATCTGGTACCTCGCGGTGGGGGGGTGGGGGGGAGAAGCTGATCTGGTACTGGGGGAAGGGGGCTGCCTGTGGTGGGGGGAGAGGGAGAAGCTGATCTGAATGGCGGGCAGGGGAGAAGCAGATCTGATCAGTGTTTGTTTCACTGTGTAACTGTGTTTTCCTCCATCAGGAAAAGCCCCTCCCAACCTCCCTCCTGGAGTTCCACCACTGTTGCCTAATCCGTACATCATGGCTCCAGGGCTCTTACATGCCTATCCGGTGAGTGGGCTTGGGGAGCCCCGGGCTGCAGAGGTGCAGCATGCCAGTAGATCCTTCCTAGCTCTCTATAGCTAGCAGGGAGGGACAGTGCATGCTAGAAGAATCAGAGTTGGTACCAGATGCAGTCAAGCAGACACCACCTGGTTGAACTTGCAACATAAAACTCTTACAAAAGCTAATCAATAGGGTGGGAGGCCCCTCCCTCGGCTGGGAAAGGGCCTTGCGGGAGGGAGCAATGATCTGGGTGCAGGGGTAAGTGTCACTTGGTGGAGATGACTGCAGGGGTGTTCTTGATGGAGGACTCTGTCAGAGCTGTTAACTTCCAGCAAGCAGGGCATGTGCAGACACTCCCCACCCCCATGCAATGCAGAGCAAGGAGCCCTGGTTTCCAGCCTGTTCAGCCAGCAGCACCAAGGTCCCTGGGAGCGGAGGTTTGGAGCAGTGCCAGCTCCTTGGTGGGTTAACGTGCAAACAGCTGGAATGGGAGGTAGGCAGCAGTGGGGCACTAGGACTTACCACAGAGCTTTCTCCGTACGGTAGAGAAGTGGGATCCCTGGAGCACTGATTGCAGTGCCTGTACTGGAGAATTTTTCCAAGAGCTGGGGACCAGGGTGACAGAGTGAACCAAAGATCTTAGCCGGGGTGTTCAGCTTTTCCATACCAGTCACCATTCTGTCGAGTGGCTGTGAGGTGCTCTATCGGTCAAGAGCCCACAATCTTAGCTGTGTGATACAAGCGTGTGTGTGTGTCTGTGTGTGAGAAAAACTAGAGAAGTTGCAGATTTGTGTATACAACTCCTGCAAACTACTTACAAGCAGGGATTGTCCCACTGATATTTGATGAGCCCTGGAATCCCAATGTGGCACCAGACTGCACATCAGCGAACTAGAGATCTTTGACCAGGTCCCGTAGCAGTTTCTCTTTCCAGTCACACTCTCCCTTGTTGTCATGGGGGGGCTGGTCTTCATCCTTGGTCAGATATATGGACATGGTTATTCAGATCTGCCTTGGCTACTTGGTCATGAGCTGTAAGATTTATGTACCTAACGCAATCTCCTGCTCCTTTCTTAGCCACAAGTGTATGGTTATGACGACTTGCAGATGCTTCAGACGAGATTCCCATTGGTGAGTGTGTAAAATAAGATTTGTAAGGCGCTTCTCTAATCCTAGCAACTGGCCTGCATCTCTGGACCTAACCAGTGAATCCAGACAGGCATGCCAGGTTGTAAGATATTTGTGAGAGACTAGAAAAATGGGATTCCGTGTGTCTACAGCTGTGGTGCTTTCTGTAGAGGTCACTCTACTCAATTTGATCAGTTCAGCTCCTCCACATGTTCTTCGGGCACTTGGGAACCAGTAGCATTAATTATTTGGCCAGCAGTGATGATTGGGACGGTAGGTTTCTGAAGCCGAATCCAAACAAGCAGAACTCTGCTCACTGTGAGTGGGCGGATGGTGCTGACTGTCTCCAGAGACAGGGAAATGCTTGCCCCGGGGATGTGGCACATGTCTGCAGAAGGGAAGTTGTTCTTGTTGCTGTGGCTGTGATGCTGCAGGTACAGTCCTGGATCTTTAAAGAGCATGGATACCAGTAAACCCTTTCTAGCTCTTCTAATGACCAGACAGGGGGATGGTAAATGCAAGAGAAAATCCGGAGTTGCTACCAGATGCGATCAGCCTACCATGTGACTGATTTGAACTGCTTTACTCCAACACACTGGGCTGTTGCAGCCTGGAAATCCTGTTTCTCCAAGAGGCCTGCCTTTGTAATAGCATGTAGCTCATTGCGTTTTCTCCATGTCTCTTTCAGGATTATTACAGCATCCCATTCCCTACCCCCACCACCCCGCTGACTGGAAGAGATGGCAGCCTGAGCAGCAATCCGTATTCTGGTAGGAGAGAGGCATTCAGGGTGGCTTGGCTGTAGTGTAAGCCCTGGGCAATGTTTTCTTCTGAAAGTAAAATCTCTGTGTGCATGAGTTTTAACGCTGCACCTGGAAGCAGCCAAGCAGGGAAGCTCTTAGATTCTGGATGCTCCACATGGCAGGCTCTACTGGAGCCTCTCTGACTGCAGCTCAGCCTGGTGTGTTTCTCCCACTGAGTGTGTGGCATTTCCTATGCTTTGCTCACCCTGCACTTAACCTGCCATGCTAGGGAAGGGCTTTGAGACCAGCCATTTGTTTCTGAGCCGACTCGAACTCCTGCTGTTCATTGTAGTTTCCTGTGCACTGCCCTGCTGGGACTAGCACTGTGCGGTTCTATCCTCGGGAGTGTGGGGTGGCTGGCGGAGCAGGCACCACCCATGGCTTGCGGTGGTTCGCCAACTTAGTGGCTTTATTGGTTCCTTTTGGTTCCTCTGACAGTCCCATTTCTGGTGTGACCATGACTGGACACTTCATTGCAGTAAAATATCTAGAGGGATCCATTGAGCAGGCAGATGAAGAGCTGCCTGTCTGGCTTGGCAAAGCAGCGTCTAAGCAGAGGAAGGTACAGTTGGCAGATACTTGGAGGCAGTAGAACAGGGGTTGGCAACCTCTGGCACGTGTGCCGAAGGTGACACTTGAGCTGATTTTTCAGTGGCACTCACCCTGCCCGGGTCCTGGCCACTGGTCCGAGGGGCTCTGCATTTTAATTTAATTTTAAATGAAGCTTCTTAAACATTTTAAAAATCTTATTTACTTTCCATACAACAATAGTTTAGTTATGTATTATAGACATAGAAAGAGACCTTCTAAAAACATTAAAATTTATTACTGGCACACGAAACCTTAAATCAGAGTGAGTAAATGAAGACTTGGCACAGCACTTCTGAAGGGTTGAAACACAGGAGGGACAGGAATGCTGAGAAGTAACAGCATGAAATTCAGGCTGAAGAGCTGGAAAATCAGCTCCTTTTGGCCTTGGGGAATGTCCCAAGGGAAGAGTCGGGTGGGGCATTTCAGATCTTTATTGGGCACCACCCTAGCAAATGCGCCCTAGGGGCCAGTCCGGAGCTGGAATTAGGAGGGGCCACCTCGCCTGAAAGGGGCTTTCTGTCCCACCTCCAGCACTGAGGCCTGCAGTTCGCTCCTGAGCTGCTCGTCTTTGCTTTCCTGTGCGTTGCTTCTCCTCTTGCTTCAGGCAGGAAGGGCTTTGGACCAGCCCGCTGGACTCAGAATCCCAGCCCCAGGCTGGTGGGCTGCCACATGCATAATTTGCCACGTTAGCACTGGAGCCATAATTGGCGTTTGTGGTTGTCCTGGAGCTGGCTGTCGGCAGAAGTCACTGCCTTACTATGTGTGCTCTGAATGGGGAGAGTGTTTGCAGGGTAGAGCGAGCAGGTGCTCTTAAAGAAATGCAAATGGAGGCTTCCCAGACCCCTGGGCCTGTGCCTAGTCTGCAGGGCCAGCTGCTGGCAGGAGCAGAGGAAGTGATATTTGCGAGTATTCTCTGCAGGCCATTGGGCCCCTGCAACGTTCTGGGTCTCTGCCATGGCATGGAGAGCACAGAGGTGTGAGCAGCATTGGAAAAAGAAACTATTCACATCTTCAGCTCGTCAATATCTGACTCTCACGTTCAGGGAGACCTGAGCACCGGGCAGCTCCTGGCTGACGGGGCAGGGCTCTTCGGGTATGTCTACACTGCATCTCAGGCACCCGCTAAGGGGCTGTCTAACAATGGTGAGATGCTTGGGCTGCAGCCTGAGCTCTGAGACCCTCCCACCTTGCAAGGGCTTAGAGCCCGGGCTGCAGCCCAAACGCCTACACTGCCATTAAACAGCCTGGGAGCCTGAGCCCCGCAGGCCCCCCGCTGTACACCGACCCTTGCAGCTTGGAGTCGCTGGTGAGCTGCTGCTTTGTCCTGGGCCTGTTCCAAGCGTCATTTGGAATCGCCATAAACTGTGGGACTCTACTTGCGAGATCCTGGTGTGTCTGGCGCTCGGGCTGTGAGTGTGGGGCCTGTAGGAGTCTCTCAGACAGACCCCGGTGTGGGTGGGTCTTGCTCCCTTGTGCGGGGGTTGGAGTGGGAAGGCCATAGGCTGCTAGAAGGGCTTGTTGAAGCACTTCGGCAGGACACTGTCATGTAGATTAGCCCCTGGGGAGCTGATTACAGGAACCCCTCTCCCTTTGTGGTCTGCTTGCGCTATGGGTTGTGAGGGGCACAGAGGACAAAGGGGCTGCTGTGTGTCTGTAGGTCCAGCTGCAGAAGGGTCCGAGATTAGTTCTCTCAGTGTACCAGGCCCCTCTGATTTAATGGCTTGGAATCCTCAAAGGATCATCTGGAGGTTGGGGCAGGGGCCTGCGTTGTGTTCCTGGCTCTGCAGCTGTCACTCTGTGACCCTGGGCAAGCCAGCTCCCCGCCGTGAGCCTTGCTCACCTGTCCCCCATGGGGGGTTGAGGCCAGCTGTTGGCAAAGTTCTTTGAAATCCTTGTGAAAGGTGACCAGTGCAAAGCAGTCGCTCACGTATCTGTCGCTCAGCCCGGCCACCTCATTCCCACCTGTCTCCCTCCCCACTCCAGGTGACCTCACGAAGTTTGGCCGAGGTGACGCCTCCTCCCCTGCTCCAGCAACAACTTTGGCACAGCCTCAGCAGAGCCAGACGCAGACGCACCATACCACGCAGCAGACGTTCCTGAACCCAGCTCTGCCTCCTGGCTACAGTTACACCAGTCTGCCATACTACACAGGGGTACCAGGGCTCCCCAGCACCTTCCAGTATGGGCCCGCCGTGTTCCCTGTGAGTGCTCCTGCTTCCCACGCCTCGGGGGGCGGGGCGGAGACAGGGCGTAGGAGCCTGGCTGGCCCCGTGCTCACCATCCTGGCCCCTTCCTTTCTCTAGGTCGCTCCTACCTCTTCCAAGCAGCATGGTGTGAATGTCAGCGTCAACGCGTCAGCAACCCCTTTCCAGCAGCCCAGCGGCTATGGCTCTCATGGATACAGCACTGGTAAGAGACGTTCGGTGGCCTGTCAGTCGGTACGTCTGTAACGTGTGGAGCGTTGTTGGGAGTCACGGGAGAGGAAACGGGCAATTGTCCTGGGCTGGAACCAGCTAGTCCACTGAGTCTGCCTGCTCTGGGCTGCTGGGCTGTCACAGACGATGCCTTTTGGCATTGGGTCTCTCCTGGCTGCTGTTGGAAACCAAGTGCTGCTGCAGGCTGGGCAAACACCACTCTCAATCCCAGGCCGGGAGATCCATCAAAAATCATCCTGGGGTCGGACTGTGCCCAACGTTCCTGAGACTGACTTCAAGAGCCCTGGGGCTAGAATGGCTGCTTATCCAGGGGCGTTTACACCTCATAGGGAGGGCACCTGCTGGCTAATTAGAAGCAGTGCTGTGGAGTGGAGTCCTGGGTTGAGGGGCAACTTGTCCGTGAAGATGCTGGGATGTCCTCTCTGTTTATGTACAGACACCTTGTTCTTGGTGGATTGCCCATGGGTGAGTGAGAAGAGTGAGGGCCCAGAGTGCTTCCTGGGAATGACTTATAAGATATTCACGTGTGGCTCTAGAGGGGTGGCCAGGACCCCCGGCACTTGGGTGAATTCTTCTTGCTCTCCCGACTGTCTGTGACCTCTAGCCTGGAGGGCAGACAGATGTACAGCCCTTCAGAGCTGCTGCAGGATTTAGCCATCAGCTGACTGACATAGCTGACATTTCACTTTCCCATCTGTAGCAGCATCGAGAGTGGACTCGAGAGAGACAGTAGCCCTGATGCACCCTTGTACAGCATATTGATTCTTGACCGGCCCAGCCATATCCCTGAGTTAGTTTGTATGGGATGCACGGAGCACTGCACACACTTCCGGAGAGTCACGTGCTGGATTGCTGGCTCCCCAAGCATCGCTCTCATAGACAGATAGCATTTAAAACTAGCAGGGACCATTCGATCATTTAGATTGACCTCCTGTATGTGTCATAGGCCTGAGAATTTCACCCACATATCCCTGTAGTGAGTCCGATCACTTTTTTGGCTAAAGTGCGTAATCCTGAAAGGCAACCAGTCTTAGTCTGCAGGCATCGGGGGATGGACAATCCACCCCTTCCCTTGGCAGTTAGTTCCAATGGTTAATCCCCTGAACTGAGAAAAACGTAGGCCTAATGACGGTGCTTAACTCCCCTGAGAGCTAGGAAGTTTTTCCTGATCCCATGTACATCTCCCTTGCTGCAGATTGAGCCGTTACTTGTTATCCTACCTCCCGTGGCCGTGGAGAGCAATTGATCATTGTCCTCCTTGTAACCGCCCTTCATGTATTCAAAGACTATCCAGTTCTTAATCACTGCCCCTCTGTTGTCTTCTCTCAAGGCTGAACCTGCCCAGTTTTTTAACCTTTCCTCCTAGGCCCAGTTTTCTAAACCTTTGATCATTTTTGTTGCTCTTCTCTGGACTCTCCAGTGCTTCCTGACCTGGCCCCCAGAGCTGGACACAGGATCCTGCTGAGGCTTTGCCAATGCTGAGTAGAGCTGGGACAGTGACCTCTCGTGTCTTACGTGCGACACTCCTCTTAATACGCCCCAGAAGTTTTTTCCACCTACATCGCTCATTGCCTCATTCAAGTTATGATCTCCTTGAGCCCCCAGGTTCTTTTCAGCAGTACTAACACCTAGCCAGTTATTCCCCACTTTTAATTGGGCATTGAATTTTTTACTTCCCAAGTGAAGGACTTTGCACTGTCTGTATTTAATTTCACCTTGTTGATTTCAGACCAACTCTCCAATTTGTCATGATCCTTCTGCATTCCTGTCCTCTCCTCCATCGTGCTCACAGCCCCTCCCACCTTAGTGTCACCTGCACGCTTGCTGAACATGCTCTCCACTGCGTTATCCAAGTCATTAATGAAAATATTGACTAGTACCAGTCCCAGGCCTGTCCCCTGCAGGACCCCACTAGATACACCTCCCACTCTGACAGCAGACTGCTGATAACACCTCTTTGAGGTCAGGCTTCCAACCAGTTCTGCAATCACTTTATAATAATTTTATCTAGACCACATTTCTCATTGGAGACACAAAGAAACTGCTTTGGCAGCAAATTGTTCTCTTCTTGGAGACAAGAGCTCCCTGTCACCCTTGCCTGATTGTCTCCTCCTTGACGGATCTTGAACTTGGGGTTCGGTGCCATTGGAACTGTTCCCTGTACCAGCATTAGCAAGGTGCGAAACAGCTCCACGCAGAAGGACTGGCATGTGGACTGAATGCTGGTGTTGGGCCGTCTCCTCGGCACACCCCTTAGTAATGCCAAGGCTGCCTGGTGACAGCATGTAAGCTCTGCGGGCACACCCCTGCAGAGCATTCAGCTGTCTCGGGAGCACACAGCCCAGGGAGAGCGCACCAGTGGAACCAGAGAGATGAGGACATGGCAGCTGGTAGAAATGGGTGGCCATGGAAGGCCAAGGTCAAAACCCCTCTGGGGACTGTGGTCTGGAAAGACAGAGCTGTCGTGCCCTTCATAGGAGCTGCTGCCGGGGGCCATCTGGCAACTCACACAAAGCAGAGGATTTCTTTTCCTGGTGTCATTGGGTTGAGGCAGAGGGGTAGGAGCGGGGTGGGGTGTCAGACCAGGGTATTCAAGCTGGGAATGTGAGAGATTCTCCACTTTCCTGAGAAGGGGTTTCCTCCTGCCAGGCAGGGGCTCTCACCAAACCCCACCTGGAGGGGGGTGACTCTCCAGTGGCTGTATTCAGTGCTGTGGCTTCTTCCTGCCCAGGAGTGGCACTGGTTCCCCTGGTAACCCCAGGGTGCCCACCCCCTGCCTGCCTGCAGATGGAGCTCCTGCCTGACGCTGCCTTTTGGATTCCTCCCTCCACAGGTGTATCAGTGACGTCCAGTAACACGGGAGTGCCAGACATCTCGGGCTCAGTCTACTCCAAGACCCAGGTTGGTGTCTCGTCCAGTCTCTGGGCAGATAGTAGCTGGTGGTGGGGAGGGGTGCTCCGGGGGGACGTGCCAGGCTTTGTGGGGACTGCTGGCCTGTCTGGGTGTCTGCACTGCAGCTGGGAGTGTGCCTCTCAGCCAGTTAGACACTCCCTAGCTTGGCTCGAGCTAGAGCACTGCAAACAGCTGTGGACACAACCTGAGCCTCTGCCGTCGTTGCGACATCCACTCTGCTGTTTGTAGCATGCTAGCTGGACTGAGAAGCATGCTCCCAGCTGCAGTGTAGACATGCCCCCTAATGCAGGGGGCTCTGTGGAGCGATTGTCTCTCTCCCCGCGGAGGAGATCCAGCCAGGCGGGATTTGAGAGAGCGGCCGGAGATGTTGCTTTTGGGGCTGGAAAATGTGTCCCATCTGAAGCAGGCAGGGTGAAAGAGCCTCGTCCTGCACCTGCCCACGCTGCGGCCACTGCTAGCGTGGCTCTCCCCGGCATCTCTCACCCCTCGTGGTGTCTCCTTGGCAGCAGTCCTTTGAGAAGCAGGGATTTCACACTGGAACCCCGGCAGCCTCGTTCAACTTGCCTTCAGCACTGGGCAGCGGTGGCCCCCTCAACCCCGCGACAGCTGCAGCGTACCCACCGGCGCCATTCATGCACATCCTCACCCCGCATCAGCAGCCCCACTCGCAGATCCTCCACCACCATCTGCAGCAGGACGGCCAGGTAAGCAGCCCCCCAGCCCCTGCCGGGTTATTTCCTAGGGCGCTCTCTCGCTCCCCTGGCCCCCCCTTCCCTTCTCATGCCCCACAGCGGACACATGCAGACACGCGGTGACATGCACACGCTCGTTCACGCCTGCACATACACACACGGCCTGTGAGAGGAAGAGGTGAGGAAGGCCTGGGGTGCATCAGCTGGGAGGTACTCAGCGCCACCCCATTGCTGCTGGGCCGTACCAGGTACGTTTAGCCATTGCCCCTCTCCCCAGGAACATACCTGGTACGTCCTGACCTCCCCGTTCCCTGGAATGGCGGCTCCGCAGGCCAGCAGTGGAGGGGTTAATTGCCACCCCCACGATCCCGCCGTAGCTGTCAGGTCTAACCGTGGATTTCTATTGTCATAGTTTGTCCCTTTATTTTACATATCCTGGTACTGCAACAGCTTCCATATTTGCAGATGATACTGTGCTGCCAACGCCAGCAGGAGGACCAGGTAATGAACCTCTCTGAATGATAATGCCTTGCCCCCTCCCCATTCCCGCCCCTAGGCCCCTCAGCGCCCACTCCCGTCCCACCCTGCCAGGCGAGGAGGGAGGCCCTCAGTCAGTAAGTGCACACACACTCACACCCGCGGCACACACACACGCCCGTGCTCACCCCTGCCCACCCCCACCCCCTGGTTCCCTGAGCCCCAGCCCTGGTGAGTCCTCCAGCTGCTGCTGCGTGCTGGTCTTGGAAGCATTCCTGGTCTGGAGGAAGATGCGCGGAGTGGCTCGTGTGGAAGGGGGAGGCGGGGGTCCCAGCTGGGTCGGGGGCTATGGACTGAGAGAGCCGCTGGGCTGGGGGTGCGGTGCGGGTGGCTGGGCCGTCTCTCTGGGCAAGAGCCGCAGCAGGTTGGCGCCATGGCTGCCTTGTGCAGCAGAGCGACGTGCACCTGGCATGGTGAGGCTGGGGCAGCTTACCTGGAACCGGTCTCGCAGGTCTGCAGCTCGTGCTGGTGCGGGACTCCTGGGTTTCAGGGCAAGGTGTGTTCTGGCAGGCCGGGCTCAGGACCCCGGGGATTCTTAGGGCTTCCAGCTCCCCCCAGTAACCCTCTGCTTCCCCTCCACCCCCCCAGAGCGGCACCGGACAGCGCAGCCAGGGCAGCTCCATCCCCCAGAAATCCCAGGCCAACAAGTCCACCTACAATAGCTACAACTGGGGCGCCAACTGAGGCTGCAGCGGCCCTGCGCCCCTCGCCTCTTGCTTCTGGAAGAGAAACGTACCGAAAACGACGACAACGGAACCCGGGGAGGAGAGCGCCCCCTATCCCCCGGCACAGCGCCAGCAGCCCCCGGAGCAGGCCGGCCACATGGCTCTGCATTGTGTCTGTTTTCAGCCACCTTTCCTGTTGTATGTAATATAGAATTTGTATTTTCTCTCTTTCTCTCTCTGCGTTCAGACTCTGAACCGTTTGCCGTAGGGGCCTTTTTTGGTTTTTACTCCTTTCTCCTCCCCCCTTCTCCCCACATCCTGCTGCCCCCTGACCCCGGTGGACCCAAAGGAGTGGAAAGCTGCAAGTCCACCTACAGCAAACCCCCTTTACTATTAGGAATAAGAACAGTCATTGATATGAACAGCATTGTCCGATGAATTAGTTGAAGTGTTTTTTGTACTGTGTTCTAAATTTAATGGATAAATGTGTCTTGTATATAAAAACGAAAACCCCACGCCGTCCTGGAGTCCTCATTTCCTCTGCACACTCCATCGCTCCCGCCAGCCCCGGAGGGCATGTGGAGGGAAACCCTCCTTCTTTTCACTTCTCCATCTGCCCCCTTCCCCACAGTGGGCCCCAGGCCAGGCCCTTCCCCTCCCCCCTTGCACGCTGTAAGTATATTCTGCTTTTGGGTTTTTTTTGGTCTTTTTTTTTTTTTTTTTTTTTTCTATGCAGTCCAGATCTTGTATTTTTCAGTTGGAACTGGTCACTTCAAATGAAGCCCCCGTGCGGGTTATTTACTAAAAGAGAATAAAGATCACAAAGTGATGTGTGTATTTTTTAATACCTACCTTCTGAGCCTTGGTCAGGATTTTTGGCACTGGGCCCTGGAGCAGGTCACAGATGCTGGCGAGGGAAAGCAGCGGGCCGGGCCCTGGCCCAGTGTCCTGATGAGTAGTGGAGGAGGCCAGGCCTGCTCTGTCTCCAGGCCTGCATGCCCCTTTTTGTTTACACTCATGTCTCAGCAGCTGCTTCCCCCCCGGGTCCCCAGGCATCTCTGCCCTTCCAGGGCCCACGCCTTGGTGGGCCGGCTGCAGGCATGTTCTCCTGCCCCAGATGAAGTGGTCACTGGCTACGGGCGGTGACACAGCAGAACTGTGCTCTCGTTAAGAGCTCTTTGCTTAGTCCCCACCTCGAGGCTGCCTGTCTCCTGCATGCCACTGCCAGGTGGGCAGGCCTGACCCCTCCTTACTGCCCTGTCTAAGTCTGTGTGGGGGTTCTGGGCAGAATCCCCCAAGGCCATTCCCACACTGTGCAGGAGATGGGGCAGGAGTCTCTCCTGGGCAGAGGCTGCCACCCAGTGGTGACTAACAGACTAGCTCCTGCTGACCTCCCTGCATGGGGAGGATGGGGTTGGCTTTACAGCCCCACCCAGGATGGCTAATGTGCTGCAGAGCCCACACCTGGGCTGGGAGGGTCTCCGCTGCCCAGGCCCTCCTAGCCCCTCCCCAGTCCCAGCCTCGCCCCAGAGCACATGTCCTTCCCCTCAGTTTTCTCCAAGAGCTGCTGGCCTGTTGGAGTCCCGCCTCACAGTGACCAGCTCTCCTCTCTGGGAGGCAGGAGGGGCAGGTGGGATGTAGCCCTCCTAGAGGAACTGTCTCTGGGTTGGTAAATTGACCAGGCAATTGGTTGATCACAGCTTGGTTCATAATGAAACATACTGGAGACCGGAGAGCTGACATCAGCCAGGTTTTTTGCTAAAGTCCATCACATAGGGCAGGAAATTGGGTTTGACGCAAGCCAGTTCCTGGGAAGCTGTTCTGTGCAGCGTGGCTCGGTTCACACACATGCTGAAGCTACGCGCTTCCTCTGGGAGCATTTGTAAGCTGGTGTGACAAGTTACAGAACTTTCTACCTGCCCCTCACGGCTGACCCATCCATTTGTTCCGTTCCCTTAACTTCCGGCTCTGTCCTTGCCTTCTCCTTGGTCTGGGTACTCGCATTCCAGGTGCTGCTCTGGTCCCTGCCTGTACCAGGGCAGAATGTTGCTCTTTGCACCTTTGACAAGTTTCCTGTTTTCCAATACCAAAGCTGACAGCCGCTTTGCAAAGTGCTCTGTGATTTGCAGCCCTTTGGGCCCTGGAATGGTTAGAAATCCCTACACCCCATATAGCGAGCACCCTGGTGCTGCGTGCTGGTGTACATGGTGTGACGTGATCTTTGTGAGCCTGGCAGATAGTGATCAACCCTTCCCCAGTCGGGGCTTTGCAGGGGGTGCGAGGGCTTGTCAGCAGGGCCGCGCCCCAGGCCAGAGCCACATGTGGCGGTGGCTAGGAACATCCAGGCTGGCCCTTGGTTCCTGGAGAGGGGTGGCTCCCACCTTGTCCCCAGTTGGTGCTGTGCAGGGCCCCTCAGCAGCAGGATCCTGTAGGTTCCAAGCTGCGCCCCAGGGGCCAGTTAACCCTCCCGAGGGCTCTTTGGGCCAGGGGTTAATGGGGGTGAAGAGCGGTGCTCAGGGTGGCAGTCCATGCAGCAGCAGGACTGTGCAATGGGGGGTGGGGGAGAGATGGAGTGAGGGGGGAGCTGTGGCCCTGACACCTCATTGTCTGCCAGCCCCTTTACCCCAGCTTGGCTGCACCAAGGGGCTGCAGAGACACCTCCCCGCGCAGCAGCCCCGTGGCGGGCTCTGTCGAGAAGGGAAGCCGTGGCGGCTTGTCCCAGGCCCAGCGGAAGCAGGCGGGCAGGAAGTCGCCCCTGCACCTTGCTGTGCTGCTCGCAGAGAGTGGGGGGGGCCCTGCCTTTCTAACCCAGAGGCTGCTCAGCACCCCACGTGCACAGCAACGGCCGAGCAAGACCCTCTTGCGGCTCCGGCCGCTTGGCGGCGCCCAAGTCAGGGAGGGTACAGCATCAGCTGACTGCCACCCCCAGGGCTGGGGCTCTTCTGCAGGGTAAGGCCAGGTCAGACCTGCTGGTGGAGGGGGCAGAAACTGGCAGAGACACCCCCCTGACAGCAGTACTGGGAGGAGGGCTGGTCCCATGTGCCCCCCATTGGAGGGTTTATCGAGTACCCTCGGCAGCTGCTCAGGAGGTTGGGGGATGGGAACGGGGTGAGAGGTGGGGGAGAGGTTACCTGGCTCTCGGCGGTGTGTTTTGGGGGAGGTGCTGGGGGGGGCAGCAGAAGGCCAAGGCTGCACTCGCTCTGCCCACGTAATCACAGGCTGTCTTCCCCCGTCCTCGTGGCCGTGCGTCTGCTCTAACCCTGCGCTGCTGGGGAGAGGAGAGGTGCTGCCTCTCGTGTGATGGGGAGTGGGGGGCACCTGGATGAACCCCAAAGCACTGCATCCTGGCTACTTGTGATGGAAGGTGCCTGGCACTTCTCTGGACCCCAGTGTCCTGGCCAAATGCCCACGTGAACGACTCCTCTCCCCATCCCTTGGTTCCCTGGCAGCTGGAGTGGGTGCATCCCTGCCCTCAACAGCTGGCTTCAACAGGCCCATTTAAGACACGTTGCCCAGCTCACCATCAGACTGTTCAACCCAAACCTCCGGCCTCTCGCTGCTCCCTGGGAGGAGCAAGGAACAAAGTCAGCTGCCCGCTGCACACATCCGGCTAGGTCCAGCACCCAGCTGAATGCAGACAGGACCCGTTCACTTGGGGACCCATGTGCAGGTAGAAATGCAGCAGAGTCTGGGTAACCGGTGCCCGTCGGGCTGTGGGGTCTGGGCAGCCAATGCCCATGGCATCTGGGTGGCTGGTGCCCATCAGGCCGTGGGGATACAGGCTGCAAACTTGCAGCAGAATAAAATTCCTGTTTTACTGATTTTTGTAAATCTTGTTACAAATCTGCTGCTGTTTGGTTTTTTGCAAAATGTTTTTTTTCCCTTTAACAAAACCAGGCTCTGGGTGCTGAACAACCCCCCACCCCCACCCCATTCTCCCTGTTATCCAGCTGACGTGTTGCATCTCAGAGGTGGCTGAAGCCATCCCTGGCTAGTTTGTAAAGTGCTTCAAAGTGCTTCTGGATGCAGGATTCAACTGGTCTGGCTCAAGTCCTGCTCACCCAGTGCCGGGCGCTGCCTGCCCTCTCCCAGAGCCTCATCGTTCTTGCAGGCAACCAAATCCAAAAGACACTGGAGTTTGTTCAGTCCCAGACCTGCCCAGAACACGAGACAGTTGGGGCCATGCCTGGCCCCAGTCATGCGGGGGGTTAAATGGCTCCCTCCCACACCAGGGCAGGTTCTGTCTAGATGGCACCTTAAATAACTCAGTAGCTCCAAAGCTCCCGGTAATGACACGCTTGGGGGAGTGAGACTCCGGTGGGGGAGTGCCCAGGCCAGGCCCTGTCGCACGGAGACAGAGCAGGATCCAGGGAATCAACCCCCCTTTGGCTTATGCTTCCAACAGGTCCAGGAGGGACGCAGCAGCCCAGGGCACCCCACGGTCAGATCATCTCCTCAGTCGCTGTCCCGGTCCAGGTGGGCGAGGCTGGGAGGCTTCATCACTCTGGGAAGAAGCCCAGTGCATGGGGGAGCATCCCCCCAGGATGGACATGCCAGGATTGGCTGGGGGAAGCTGACAGATCCAGCAGGACCAGCTACGAGGGATCCAGTGGGATCAGCTGGGGATCCCCCAGCCGCCCCGTGGGACACGGACTTGTAGCTTCCTCACCTGCTGCTGGGAATGGAGCCAGTCGCTGCCCAGACCCCCCACCTGGGCCCTGGCCAACCACAGCCTAGGAGCTGGGCCACCGCAGCCAGGCCTTGGCGAGCTGGGAGCTGTGACAGCCCACAGGGGCCGGGGCTCTCCCCGCGTTTCCAAGTGAGGCCCCTGCAGGAGGCGTCGGCCCAGAGGCCCCTTGACCTCCCGAGCCTCAGCCTGCAGGAGCGGATCAGGTTCTTCCAGAAGAACTTGGCCGCAAGCGAGGAACCTGCCCCCCGGCGTCTCCAGCCCCCCAGCCCCAGGGCCTGGGGGAGGGGGGGCCAGGAGCTGAGGTCCAGTGGCAGGGTCTGGCCGCCCCGCAGGAGTGAGGAGAGAGTCCCGTCCAGCAGGGACCCAGCCCTGCGCCCCAGCAGCTCCGGGCCCCCTGCCCGGATGGAGCCAGCTGGGGAAATGCAGCCTCCCCCCGTCAGGGGCAGGGGCATCAGTGTGGGGCCAGGCTGCTCCGTCAGGCAGCAGGTTCGCTCCTTTGAGCTGCGCTTCGGGGCGAGCCAGGCTTCCTGTGCGGCTGCTGCCCCCCGGGGCAGAGGCAGGCTGACGGGCAGGCAAAGCCAGGCAGGCTGGAGCAGGGAGCTGGAGCCATGGCCCCCTGGGAAAGGGCAACAACTCTCAGCCCTGCCAGCCAGGCTGTGCCTGCCGCAGCCGGAGCCACCAGCCCCTGAGCAGCCCCAGGGGGGCAGGAGAGCAGGAGCCAGGGCCCCGGGGCTGCCCCAGACAGAGCCACCGGCCCCTGAGCAGCCCCAGGGGGGCAGGAGAGCAGGAGCCAGGGCCCCGAGGCTGCCTTGGACCCCCACAGATGCCAGCAGACCCAAGGCGGCCTGGGGGGAAGGTCCAGCTGGTGAGGGGCTGCCAGGGGCCGGGCCTGCTGGGGGGCCTTCCCAGAGTCACCTGCCCAGGTGCAGCCCCTTGACATCCTCCCCGCTCCCCACAGAGGCCAGGGCCCCAAAGCTGCCCCCGGCCCTGCCCCCTGCCCCCTGGGGCCTGGGGGAGTCCAACGGGGACGACTCTGACTCCACAGAGTCCTCACTCACCCAGCTGGACGGCAGGAGCTTCGCCCTCAGGTGGGTAGCTGGGCTGGAGCTGGCCCTGGGGTCTCCCCTCCTGCTCAGCCCTGCCTGCCAGCCTGGGCCTGGGGAGCTCTTGCCCCCTTTCTCTGTGCGGGAGGGCCTGGCACCCTGCTGGTACCAAAGCCAGGGTAACCCAGGGTGGCTGGGTGTGTGAACTTCGCACTGAGAGCCCAGTGCCAGCCACCCTTGGCAGAGCCGGGCAGGACCCAGGGGCCAGGAGCTGAGCGGGAGGAGCAGGGAGCAGGGCTCTGCTGGGATGGGCGAGGGCCTTTGGGGGGCAGCTGGGATTGGTGCAGGGGGGCAGCATTGGGGGGTGCTGGGGGCAGTGTTGGGGGGCAGGTGTGGGTGCTGGGGGCAGTGTTGGGGTGTGGGGGCAGGTGTGGGTGCTGGGGGGCAGTGCTGGGAGGTGGGGGGTGAAGGGCAGGCTTGAGTGGGGGCCGGTGTGGGTGCTGGGGCCTCCATGGGGGGGTGGGCGCCTGGCCGTGACGGGGTTTCTGCTGCCCCCAGCGTGGCCGAGCTGAGGGAGTTTGGCCTGGACGAGGGACACTCAGCATCACTGAACTCCAGCCTGTCCGGCCTGTCCATGATGTCCCTCATCCCAGCCCAAGACCTGGAGCAGCTGCTGGAGGAGGTGAAGGGCCTGGGAGATGAGAGCCAGCAGGTATGTGCTGCCTGAGGGGTGCCGTCCGCCTGTCTGTCCCCCTCAGCCTGTGCAAGGGACCTGTCCTGGCTGGGCCCTAGCCCCTGGGACCCAGGCAAGATTGAGCCGGATTGGATGGGGTCAGAGTGAAGAGGCTCAGGCCAGAGCTCCATGTCGGGCTGGGTCTCCGCGTCGGGCTGGGGCTCCCTGTTGGGCCAGGGCTCCCCATCGGGCTGGGTCTCTGCGTTGGGCTGGTCGGGGACAGGGGAGTTAAAGCTGATCCTTCTTGCGGCCTGGGCCCAGCTGCCAGAGGAGCAGAGGCAATGGCTGCAGCTGGTGGGGGCACGTCATTCCCCAGCCCAGGTGCCCGGGCGCAGACTGGGATGGAGGGGAGCCTTATCCCCCAGCCCCGGGCTCTGCAGAGGCCCCAGCCCCTGACTGGCCTCTCTCCCAGCAGCACCTCCAGGAGATCCAGGTGGTCGTGCTGCACAAGGACCAGGGGGCCGGGCTGGGCTTCAGCCTGGCAGGGGGCAGCGACCAGCACAAGAAGGTGACGGTGAGTGCCGGGGTCCCCCAGGGAGCAGCAGGGGGAGGGGGGCCTGCGACTGGCAGGGCTGGCGGGATGAGAGTGGAGGGTGGGCCTCGACTCTAGGGGCTAACGCTTCAACCCCCTGCCATGATTCCCTGCAGATCCACCGCGTCTTTGCCGGAGGCCTGGCCGCCCAGGAGGGCACCATCCAGCCAGGGGATGAGGTTGTCTCCATCAATGGGCACTCGCTGGCGGGCTGCAGCCATGGGGAGGCGCTGCAAACGCTGCACCGGGCCCGGACTGCCCGGCAGGCCATTGTGGTGCTGCGGAAGGGGGGAGTGGATGGGCTCCCCAACGGCTCCCTCCCAGCACCGGGCCCACAGCCCCCTCCATCAGCACCAGGTGAGTGACGGCCAGACAGGGCCCTTTGCTGAACAGGGAGGGGCTGGCATCTGACGGCTCTGTCTGTCCCCCCCCAGATACCATGGTGAGGCCCGTGCAGGTGGTGAAAGACGCCAACGGGCTCAGATTCAGCCTGGACGGGGGACGGGGGTCGCTGCAGGGGGACAGGCCACTGACCGTCAAGAAGATCTTCCAGGGTGAGAGCCGGGGGGGCAGTGTAGGGGTCAGACAGGGCTGCCCCGCCAGAGTGGGCAGCAACTGAACCAAGCCCCCTCCGGAGGCCTCTGTGTGAAGCAGGTCTGGGGGGCTCTGGCCAGTGGGGCATTGGAGACCCCAAGCCAGCTGGCCCAGTGTCCAGCCATGGTGACTGAGGGCGTGGGGGGATCGGAGCTCGCCCGGTGCTCCCTGCGCTGCCCCTGCTCCCTGAGCAGTGACCTCCTGTCTGCAGGGCTGCGGAGCTGGCAGAGAGCGAGAGGGAGGGAGACATTGGCTGGGGGAGGCTGACTGGGGCAGAGGGTCGCGCTCTGCACAGGAGCAGCTCCCAGCCCATCGCTGCCCTGTGGGTCCCAGCGACTGTCATCAGGGAGGCCTGGCTTTACCCTCACAGCAGCCCCGTCGGGGGAGAGGGCTCGGGGAACAAAGTCCCCCATTGCAAGCGGAGAAATCCCCCCGCCCCCATCCCTACAGCTGGCCCTCTCCCCATGGTCCCTGCTTCATCACCCTGTCTGCATGTGGCCCCAGTGCAGCCCCTCGATCCAGGTCCCAGGGTCCAGGCTTCTCACCCCGGTGTCTCCTGCAGGGGGCCCCAAGGACCTTCTGCAGCCTGGGGATGAGGTGCTCCAGATCGGGGAGAGGAGCCTGCAGGGGCTGATGCGGCTCGAGGCCTGGCAGCTCATCAGGGCCCTGCCCATGGGACCTGTCCAGCTCCTTGTGAGAGAGAAGGGAAAGCTCTGACAGCCGTGAGATCTGCACCCAAACTGGACTTCAGCCCCCAACAGCGCCGGCGTCTCCAGATGGCTGGGGCAGATACATGCCTCCCGCAGCACCAGCACAGAGATGGTTTTCAATGTGGGGGTCTTGTTTCCTGGGCCTCAGTTTCCCTCTCCATACAATGGGGAACATAATCCTGTCTTCGTTTGGCCTGTTTATATCATGAGCACTTCAGAGCAGGAACAGTTCCAGTGTGACTGGGCTGCACCTGGCCCAACGGGGCCTGGTTTTGGTGGGGATCTGGCATGACGGCGCCCCTGATCTCGCTCAGGGTCTGTGGCAGGCTCAGCACAAGGTGTGCTTTGATTTCGCCAGGATCTGTACATGCCCAGCAGAAGGGGCTCTGGACTGTGCCCAACATTGCTCTTGGTGGGGGTTGTGCCCGGCACGAGGGGCCCCCAATCTCTCTGGGGTGAGGGGTGCCCTGGCACAAGGGGTCCCTGATCTCTCTGGGGTAAGGGCCGTGCCCGGCACGAGGGGCCCCGATCTCTCTGGGGTGAGGGCCGTGCCCGGCATGAGGAGCCACCGATGTCTCTGGGGTGGGGGTGCCCGGCACTAGGGGCCCCAATCTCCCTGGGCTGGGGGTGCCCGGCACAAGGGGCCCCGATCTCTCTGGGGTGGGGGCTGTGCCCTGGCACAAGGGGTCCCTGATCTCTCTGGGGTGAGGGCTGTGCCCGGCATGAGGAGCCACCGATGTCTCTGGGGTGGGGGTGCCCGGCACGAGGGGCCCCAATCTCTCTGGGGTGGGGGTGCCCGGCACAAGGGGCCCCGATCTCTCTGGGGTGGGGGCTGTGCCCGGCACAAGGGGCCCCGATCTCTCTGGGGTGGGAGTGCCCGGCACAAGGGGCCCCGATGTCTCTGGGGTGGGGGTGCCCGGCACAAGGGGCCCCGATCTCCCTGGGGTGAGGGCCGTGCCCGGCACGAGGAGCCACCGATGTCTCTGGGGTGGGGGTGCCCGGCACGAGGGGCCCCAATCTCTCTGGGGTGGGGGTGCCCGGCACAAGGGGCCCCGATCTCTCTGGGGTGGGGGCTGTGCCCGGCACAAGGGGCCCCGATCTCTCTGGGGTGGGGGTGCCCGGCACAAGGGGCCCCGATGTCTCTGGGGTGGGGGCTGTGCCCGGCACAAGGGGCCCCGATCTCCCTGGGGTGGGGGTGCCCGGCACAAGGGGCCCCGATCTCCCTGGGGTGGGGGTGCCCGGCACAAGGGGCCCCGATGTCTCTGGGCTGGGGGTGCCCGGCACAAGGGGCCCCGATCTCTCTGGGGTGGGGGTGCCCGGCACAAGGGGCCCCGATCTCTCTGGGGCGGGGGTGCCCGGCACAAGGGGCCCCAATCTCCCTGGGCTGGGGTGCCCTGGCGGGGGAGGGGTGACAAGTGACCACATACAAGGCAGAACAATGGGATGTGTGACTGTTATAAGTTGTTACTTGTATTGTTTATGCTAATTTCCGACGGGCGGGGCGGGAATCCCGCGTGTCCCGCTCTGACCCTCCCCCTGCGACCCAAACACAACAACGGGAGGGGCGGAACCACACACCTGCGCAGAACCCCCCCCGAACTTTTTACGACTCTTTGCGTGATTTGCTTTACGGCGGCACTGGCTGACTCGGTTTACGGTAGAAGGGAGAGCTAGAGCGAGATTCACGACAGTGGCCTTGGTTTTCGGCGGCGAGGCGGACGTAGCAGTACGACGTGGGAGGTTTCGCTTTACGGCCGCGCGCCCGAGGAGGATTGTGGGAAGTCGCCAGAGCGTCGGGCTGGTGTCGCTTTACGGCGGCGCGGCACCAATCGGGCCGCATTTGACGTGCGGCAGGGGGAGGTCGCGCAGCGGCCGCGCTTTGCGGTAGAGGGGCCGTCTGGCTTTACGGCAGTAGCGGGATGAGCCTTTACGAGCTGTTCCGGGGGTTCTTCGGCTTCCCCCGGGGCCGCAGGTTGGAAACGCGGAGCCGCCTGGACCGGACCCCCCCCCGGGTTTCTCCCCCCGCCCCCAGCAATCCCCCCCCCCGGGATCGGCCCCTCCCCCGCTCCCCGAGCCCCCAGCAACCCCCCCTCCCCGGGCTCGGCCGCCCCCCCAGCCCCCAGCAACCCTCCCCCCCCCAGGGATCGGCCCCCCCGCCCGAGCCCAGTGCCCCCCCCAGCCCCCAGCAACCCTCCCCCCCCGGGCTCGGCCCCCCGCCCAAGCCCAGTGCCCCCCCCGGCCCCAGCCCCCAGCAACCCTCCCCCCCCGGGATCGGCCCCCCCGCCCGAGCCCAGTGCCCCCCCCAGCCCCCAGCAACCCTCCCCCCCCCGGGCTCGGCCCCTCCCCCGCTCCCCGAGCCCCCAGCAACCCCCCCTCCCCGGGCTCGGCCCCCCCGGGATTCTCCCCCCGCCCCCAGCAACCCTCCCCCGCTCCCCGAGCCCCCAGCAACCCTCCCCCCCCGGGCTCGGCCCCCCCGCCCGAGCCCAGTGCCCCCCCCGGCCCCAGCCCCCAGCAACCCTCCCCCCCCGGGCTCGGCCCCCCCGCCCGAGCCCAGTGCCCCCCCCGGCCCCAGCCCCCAGCAACCCTCCCCCCCGGGATCGGCCCCCCGCCCAAGCCCAGTGCCCCCCCCGGCCCCAGCCCCCAGCAACCCTCCCCCCCCGGGCTCGGCCCCCCCGCCCGAGCCCAGTGCCCCCCCCCGGCCCCAGCCCCCAGCAACCCTCCCCCCCCGGGCTCGGCCCCCCCGCCCGAGCCCAGTGCCCCCCCAGCCCCCAGCAACCCTCCCCCCCCGGGCTCGGCCCCCCCGCCCGAGCCCAGTGCCCCCCCCAGCCCCCAGCAACCCTCCCCCCCCGGGCTCGGCCCCTCCCCCGCTCCCCGAGCCCCCAGCAACCCCCCCTCCCCGGGCTCGGCCCCCCGGGATTCTTCCCCCGCCCCAGCAACCCTCCCCCCCCGGCTCGGCCCCTCCCCCGCTCCCCGAGCCCCCAGCAACCCTCCCCCCCCGGGCTCGGCCCCCCCGCCCGAGCCCAGTGCCCCCCCCGGCCCCAGCCCCCAGCAACCCTCCCCCCCCGGGATCGGCCCCCCCGCCCAAGCCCAGTGCCCCCCCCCCGGCCCCAGCCCCCAGCAACCCTCCCCCCCCGGGCTCGGCCCCCCCCCGCTCCCCAAGCCCCCAGCAACCCCCCCTCCCAGGGCTCGGCCCCCCCGCCCAAGCCCAGTGCCCCCCCCAGCAACCTTTCCCCCCTGGGCTCGGCCCCCCCCCGCTCCCCAAGCCCCCAGCAACCCTCCCCCCCCGGGATCGGCCCCCCTGCCCGAGCACAGGGTCCCCCCTCCAGCCCCAGCCCCCAGCAACCCTCCCCCCCCCGGGATCGGCCCCTCCCCAAGCCCAGCACACACTCCCCGGCCCAAGCCCTCAGCACCCCCCCCCTCGCCGGGCTTGGCCCCCCCCCCAGTCCTCAGCCAGAGCCTGGCCCTTCCCTCACCCCCCAGGCTTGAGCTCTGCATCGTCCCCCGGCCAGAACCTGGCACCCCCATCACTGCCCCTTCCTGGGCCCCACCCTCCTTCCCCTACCAGGCCTGAGCCCAACACCCCAGGGCCCAGCACAACTCAGCTCACTTATGTCCCCCTGGCCCGAGCCAGGCTCTGCTGCCTGGCCTCTCCCCCGTCTTGGTCCCCCAAGCCTGGTCCCAACCCCACTTGGCCCCTCCTCATCCGCCCAGGCCCAGCCCGATCCTAGCACCCCTCTCTCCCCGCAGGCCCAAGTCTGGCACCCCTCCCCCATGGTGGCAATGTCGTGGTGCTGGGCAAGGCTCCCTGAGGAGTGGGACATTCCCCCAGAGGGTGGGGGGCCTTCCCCTCAAATGCCAATGTGCTTTGCCGTGACTCCTCTCCCCCTGCCATAGGCCCCGAGACCCCTTCTTTGGGGGCATCACCCGGGATGAAGATGAGGAGGACGAATACGACGAAGACGAAGGCCCCTCATTTGGGGTGCGCCCCGAGGACTTTGGGTTCAGCTTTGGCGGGATGCGCTTCCATGACAACTTTGGCTTTGATGAGCTTTTCCGTGACTTTAACGAGCTCTTCAACGAGATAGGGGCCTGGACCCTGCCCTGCCAGCCCTTCGGTAGGGTGCTGTGCTGGGTTGGGTCAAGAGTAGTGCTGGGCCTTTCCCTGTATGGGGCTGGTATTGGCTCTGAGCAGACAGCTCCATTGCCTGTGAATTTCTCTAGCCCCTGCTGTTTATGATTGGCATCATCTGCTGGAGAGAGCACCTAGAGATAATGGGCTGCGAGTCAGGATTGAGGGGCACCAGCGGCCCTGGGGTGGGGATAGCCCAGGGTTGGGACAGCGGCACGGGGCAGGGGATACACATCACGACTGAGGGCTGTTAGTAGAACGGGGTGTGATGTGCTGCTTTCCCTCTCTGCTCCCTAGAGCTTCCTGGCACTGAGGCCGCCCCACCTGCCTCGGGCCACCTGAGTGAGGAGCAGAAACGGCAGGCGCTGCGGGACTCGATGCTCAAATATCCGGACAGTCACCAGCCCAGGAGCTCTGCAGAGGGCCTGGTCCCTGGGAGGGACTTGGGGGACAGTGTGGGCCCTGCAGCCCCAGGCATGAGGCCTTGGCGGCCATTTGCTGGGGTGAGTGAACACATGGGAGCCTTCTCATCTGAGTCTCGCAGCAGCCATCTCTCTCGTTGCTGGCATGGCAGGGGCGCTGCCCTTGCTCTCTGTTGGTACCTCAGGGATAGCAGGGGCCCTCCTGGCAGGTGCTGGCACAAGCTGGTGGGCATAGGCCCCGCCAGAAAGCCAGACAGGTCTGTAACAAGCCATCAGAGGCCCCATCACTTGTCCTGTTTGCCACTGTAATGCCCCCATCCTCCATTAACTGGCTCTTTGCTTTCCATCCTAGCTGGGAGAGATGCATCCGGCTCCCCCGAGTGCCAGAGAGGACAAAGGTCAGCGCCTATCAGGTCTGGAGGCAGCTAGTGCCCTGGGGGGATTGCATGAGAGTCTGAGCTTTGGGGGGAGGGTGCAGCTGGGACTGCCAGGCTGTTCTGGCCGTGGTAGGTGCTGTTCCGGAGCTCCCAGGACTGGGAGGGGGCACCGGGGCCCTGAGCTCCTGCTGCTCCGTCTGGGGCACGAGACACATCTTGGGGTCATGGTTGCAGAGCCCCACTCTCTCCCGGGCCCTTCCCAGGATGGGGTCCCTGAGCTCCTGCCTCATGCATTTCCATCCTCTGCACAGATCTGGATTCCCGAGTCTCCTCGGAGGGGCTGGAGACGGTCCTGAGACCGGGCGAGCCAAAGGCCCACTCTTATTTCCAGAGTGTGTCTGTCACCACGGTGACGGGGCCTGATGGGGTGAGTGCTGCATGGCCAGGCATCGAGGGGCCGACTCCTCGGGGCTGTGGCGGAAAGGGCCGTCTCCTCCTTTCTCACTGGGGGCTTGCACATGTTGGCCTGGGAGCGGGGCGTGTTTGGTTTGGCTCCCGCTGGTGGCTGGGATAGTCCTTGGCCATTGGCTCAGCCACAGTGCCCACCCTGCACTGCCTGCTATGCCTTGTGGCTGCCGGAGACTTGGGCTCCCACGGGTGGGGCCGGGAGAGGCCAGGGCTGCTCCGGGCTGGGTGTGACGAGTGCCTGCCGTCCCATCCTCAGACTGTGGAGGAACGTCGGACGGTGCAGGACAGCCAGGGGCGCAGAGAGACCGTTGTTACCCGCCGCAGAGGGGATCAGACCCTTGTCACCACCATCCCAGAGGGTGGGCAGGGCAAGGACCCTCAGGAAGAGGACACCATCCTGGAGGATGGTGAGTGTGGGCCCGGGGTTGGGCTCTGCCACTGGCTGGGCCTGGGGGCGGGTGGAGAATGGAGCCAGTGGGGGAGTCAGGGCAGGGTTATTGGAGACTGCCTGGGAGCACTTGGCTCCATTGATCCTTCCTTCTGCTCTCCAGGAGAGCTGGCGCAGTTTGTGGGCGACTGGCAGCAGCGGGGGGGACTCCGCGCTCCAAACCTGGGTGACCCCTTCTCCTTCCTGGAGACCTTCTTCCGTGGCTGGTTCTCAAGCCGATAGCCCTGGCTTCCCTTGGAGGATCCCTGGGAGTCCCTGTACGTAACCCTGGGGGGGCATGCCAGGACGCAGGGCACAAGCATCCCTACTTCCTAAGCCCTGGAAGAGGGCGTCTCTCCAGCCTGCAGTGCAGGGGACTCTGCATTTTCAGCCTTCCCTCGCTGGCTGCCAGGGGAGACGGGGTGACTCTGCCTCCAGCTGCATTGAGCCTTGGCTGGCTGCCAGGCAGCAGGGTGACTGGTGGAGACACACTCCTGAGCTGGGCACTGCCTGCTGCAGTGATCTGGGGAGGGAGCTCTGGGCTCCTGGATTCAGCCCCTTGAGGGCTAGGGCTCAGCTGGCAGCAGGGTTAAGCCCGAGGCCAGCTCCTCAAGGCCTGGGCCCAGGCAGTGGCAGGCGCTTGGGGGCTCTCAGATGGGGCAGGAATGAGGCCCCACCTGCACTTGGGATGGGACAGTGGCAGCAGGCTCAGGGCTGGGGCATTGATAGTTCATCTGGTCCGACAGGTGGGGCCTGGCTGGCTGGCGGCTCTGCCCCATTGCAAGCCTGGCAGGCGCTTGCTTGCTCCCCTGGCCTTTCTTCTGGGTCTGCTGATGGGTGCTGGGGTGAGAACCAGGGGGGCACTCTCACTCCAGCTGCCCTGTATTGCAGGCGTGTCTGAAGCCCAGCAGCGAAACCCGAGGCTACGCCAGGCCCTGGTGCCCTGTGCCAGACGGGCTGCCAGCTTTCCAGGGGGTTCAATGAGCTGCAGTACAGGGGTGCTGTGTACATGCAGAGGAATAAAGTCTATTTCTGCTACAGGTGTGGTGTGAGCTGTCTGGGAGCGCCTGGTGCCCGTCGGGACAGGGCAGAGCCCCTGTGTCCCACTCTGTGTCCAGTCTGGGTGCTGGGGGGAGGGGTTGGCACCTCCCCTCCCATGTGCAGCCACTGGCTAGAATGAGATGGGGTTGGTGGCCTGCCCTGGAGGTGATGGGCATGCACCAGCTCTGAGGTCTGTGTGGTGCTAGGATAATGGAGACCCCTTAGCCGGGTAGCACTGAGCCTGGGGTGAGGGCACAGGATGCTCTGGGATGGAGCTCAAGCTTACCCCAGCTGCTGGAGCACCCCGAGGGGTGAAGAGTCCTTGGCCCAGAGGCGAACACCCCTGTGGCAAATGGCTGTAGGGCATCGCTGGCAGCGCTGGCTGCAGGGCTTGCCCACCCTGGCTCTGCTCTCCTGCCTGCATGGTTCTGTCCTGTGCCAGCTAGTTACACGCACCCAGGCTCTGCCAACGCCTCCCCATGGCCTCTTGCAGGGACTGGGACCGGTCTGAGGCCGGTTTGCCGAGCCGCCTGCCTGGCACGCTGCAGTCAGGACAGTGACAAGCTGCGGGGCTGCGGGTCAGGAATGAGTGGTCCCTGCAGTGTGGTGGGTGCCTACACAGTGCTGGGGTGAGCAGGGGAAAAGTGAGGTGTCCGGGGTGGTTGGAGGGGGGAGGGTGCTGCCTTTCCCAAGCTGTCCCCACCCCAGGAGCATAGTGGGGCTTCTCTCTGTGTCCCAGCACCCTGCGTAGGTAAGGGTGGGGCACCCACAGGTGCCCAGGAACCCAGCTGATTTTGCTGCAGAGACAGGGAGTTGACACGTCTGGATGAGCTGTGGAGAGGAGCCAGCTGGAACCCTGGTGCCTGAAGTCTGACCTCATGCCAGGAGGCGCTAAGCATTCTGGGTACTGCTATGCAAATCGTCTCAGGGGGCACGGAGCTGAGAGTCAGTCTGTGCGGCGAACATGCTGCCCACCCTGCTGGGGGCACTGGGCAGTTCAGGCTGCTGCAGCCCCTCTCCCCTGCCCCAAAACAAAGGTCACAGCAGGTGCCCCCAGGGAGCCCTGAGGCTGGGCTGAACTGGCATGAAATGGGGCCAACAGCAGCCATGTGGGGCCACAGCTCCCAGCATGTGATCCTCCAGAGGTCGGAGCCCTTGGCCCCTGGGACCATGGTCACATTCCTGCATGGCCCAGGCTGTGTGAATGGGGGAGGAAGAGATGCCCCTGTGCCCTGACTGGATCAGCCTCCAGCATCTGTCAGTCAGTCACATTGGCTCCCATCTGCTCCAACACAGGTCCCCCAGGAGTGTATGCTGGTCTGTTCCCCGCCTCCCCCCAGCCATGCCCCCTTGCCCTGTGGGGGCTGAGAGTCAGGTAGATCAGCTCCCTGTCCCTGTGGTTCCTTGGGCAGGTGATGGGCACAGAGCTGCTGAGGCTGGGCATCGTGAATGCAGGAACAAGGCATCCCCCAGGGGCCGCAGGGTGGCTGGTTCTGGTTAGTGTCCTCTCCATGGGCTCCTGCTGCGGCTGCACCAGTCCTGGGACTTCAGGCTGTGACTCCATATATGTGGCAGGCCGGGGCACCCAGGTCTTCGATGGGGGTGAAAGCAAAACCCCTGTGGCTGGTGGGGGTGCTCCGGGCACTGGGCCAGCTCCAAGGTGCTGTGGGGGCCAGAAGGGGCTCAGGGTCCCAGCCTGGCACTGGTGCTGAGCTGGCAGCTGGAGGAAAGAGGAGAGTAAAACTTCCTGGGCACTGTCTCCTTGGCAGAGGCCTGGGTGGGCCGGCGGAGGGAACATTCCTGCCTAGTTCCCTTTAGCTGGTCAGAGGGAGCTCAAGCCCCATGGAGGGGGTGGGGGGCACGTCTCTGGGCTCTGCCCTGCCCCAGGCTGAGCCCTTCAGCCAACAGGAAATGTAACCAACTCTGGTGGCAGCTCCTGCCTGTGGGGGGCTGGGCTGCTGGCCAGGGGCACAGAGCAAGGAAAGGGTGTGGGGCACGTTCTCTGCTCTCCAGCAGCTGCCACCCCCTGCTGGTCCTTAAACACAACCCTGGCCGGGTCTGGCTCAGGAGCACCCGCCCCCTTTCATTTACCCCAGGGCCCCGTGGTGCTGCATTGCATGGCTCTTTGCTGGGACCCAGCCCCTGCCAACTGCACCTTGGCATTGAACAGCGCTTCAGTCTGCTGTGGTTTGCGGCCCGCTCCCCCCAACGTCTGTGCCAGGGCTGGGCTTTGGCCCCCGGGCCACTCCCCTCCCTGCATCCCAGAGCCCAGCATGTGCTCGGTGTAATGCCCTCTTCCCACCAACGCCCTGGCTCTGCGTCCCTTGGCACGTCTGACCTGCCGCTCGCCCTGTGCGCTCTGGAGGGGGCACCCCCCAGCACGTCCAGTTGTGGGCTCTGCCCTCTACCAGCTGTTCGTGGAGTTGCCCAGGAAAAGCCCCAGCTGAGAGCGGAGATGGGCTGAGCTTTGCCATCCATCCTTGTGCAGGAGGCTGGGCCAGACAGGGCATAGGAGGGGCAGGAAATCTTTCTGCCCTTAACATCCCCTGGGTGAAGCCTGTGCAGATACATGTCTGAGCCGCAGCCCCTACCTGCAGCATCCTCCAGGGTCAACCTGCTGTTACAGCTGGGGCAGATACGGACAGATTGAAGGCTCTAGGTAAATCCCAAGCAGAGATGGCACAGGCTGGCTTGTGACCAGGTGAGAAGGGATCAGGGACAGCAATCTTACCCCACTGGTGACCTGAGATCCCTAGGCCTGGCAGCACTGCAGAAGGAGAGAAGTGCCCTGCTACTCTGCAAGTCAGCGCTGGGGAATTAACCAGCAGGTCCCATCCTGGCAAGAGCAACTGATGGATTCCGGTGCAATTGGCACATAGTGGCTGCTCGGTGCAGGACGCTGGGGTTCCTTGGGCATCCTCGTGTGTGGATCCAAGAGATTTCTGGGTCCTTCCTCCTCACCGGTGGTATCGACATGAAATGGCCAGCGGCTGGTGCTCCCGGGCCCTGAGCTGGCCACAGCAGACATGCTGGTAAGAATGGTTTCAGTAACTGTTAGGGCCACAGCAGAAGTTCTGCTCTTGCACATCAGAAAATAGCCAGAGGACACTGTGGCTGGGGGGGGGCTGGTTTAGTGCACTAGGGCTCATAGAAGAGGGCTGGGGGGGGGTTGCCAATAGGGACAGACGAGGAAGAGGGGAGGTCGGGGCTGCAGCTTTGGGATTGAGGGCAGCAGCAGGGCTGTGTAGCTAGCATTAGCCAGGCCCGGGGGCCCCTTTTGGGGTTGGGTTTGCGGCCTGCCACTGAGCCAAGCCCCTGCCTGGGGCTCCAGGCTGGCTCAGTCTCTGCCTCCCTACAGACCCAGCTCCCCCCAGCACAGGAAGTGAAAGTCAAGCCATCTCATCCCATCCCCGGCCCCACCGCTGGCTGCACCCGCTATCTCCCCGCCCCACCCTTATCAGGCTCACAGCCTGGCAGGGCGGCAGCCAGCAAGCATGATGCCAGAACGCCCAGCCCTGGTGCAGCATTTCCTGGGGTGCGCGTGTGCCCCACTAGAGGCCGCCACTGCCGCTTGCACATGGGCTTGTACACACACACACGCACCAGCTGCCAGCTGCAGCATTCCTGGCCTTCCAGGAGCGCCCAAGAATGTGAGCTGAGCAGGGCGGGAGACAGAAGCTGGGCCTGCCTGACTGCCCCAGACCCTGGGCTGCTTCCTTCCTAGATCCCAGTGCAGCAAACGCCAGGGGGGCTCGGCTGAACGAGGCACAGTGCAATGTGGAGCAGGACGCCGGAGCAGGGGTTGGCCCAGATTCCGGCTGGGAAGGGCCTAGAGGGAGCAGGGCAGTGGAATTCTCCTGCTGATAAATCCCTGAACCTGCTACTCCAGGGCTCCCAGAGTCACCGGCACCTCTGGAGTTGGAGCAGTCTGGGCGGCTTAGCCTGGTCCAGGCTCTGAGCTGAGGTAGCTCCGGGGGCCAGGCCGGGACTGTGCTGACTGTTCCCTAGGGCTGGGGTGTAAATGTCCCATGGCTCCCCTCAGCCTGTTATAAACCTGTGTGACTCCCAGACCCACCCCTTACCGCCTAGCCACCCCCACTGCCCCCATCCTCCTCCAGGCTAAAGGCAGCCTCCTGTGGGGGGAGCGGGGGAGAGAACAGCTGCCGCTGCTTGTCAGAGGTGGCTGCTCTGCAGTGAGGGGTGACGTGGTTGCAGGGACAGCACCAGCCAACGGTGGTGGTGGTGGTGGGGTGCGGCTGGTGGAGGCTACCGGCCCAGCATGCAGTGCAGAGCGGCTGTGTCTGTGTCATGCCCCAGAGCTGCTGCCATCTCCGTGGGTGGGTGGCATTGTGCCCGGGGTGAGCAGCAGGAGGGCGTCCCCTGCTGGCCGTACCAGTCACTACAGCACTGTACAGGGTGTAAAACACACAGCTGGCTCCAGGCCGGGATCAGGGGCTGGCGTGTGGGACCAGGTGGGTGGGACCATTGGCGTTGACCATCAAATCACGCTTGACTATTCGCAGCCAGGCGATGTGGCGGTGAGGTAGGGGCTGCCTTGCCGGGTTTGCTTGGCACGGGACTGAACATGTGCTGCCCTGAGCAGCAGCCTGGTGATCAGTTCGGAGCCAGATGAATGCCAGGTGACCAGGTGGGGGCGGTGATAGCCCAGGTCTGCAGGGGCACGAACGGGCTTTCCAGCTCTCACCCGGCATGGCCAGGCCTGGAGAACAGCTGGGCCAGGCTCCAAACCTCCTCTCCCCACAGAGCCTGGTTCCTTAAAAGATCCTCCCTCACCCACCTTGTCTCTCTGTGCTACTGGGACCACAGGGTACAACAGCACCGCAGGCAGAGAAGGAGCCGGCAGCCAGGGAGCAAGACGGGGTCCGAGGGGGAGGACCAGGTTAGCCCTAAGCTAGCCAGAGAAGGGGCCAGGGGGCCGGGTACCAGGTCACAGCTGGCCAGAGAAGAAGCCAGGCAAGCCAGGTAGCACAGGGGGACAGAGGGGGGCCGGGTACCAGGTCAGGACTAGCCAGAGAAGAGGCCAGGGGGGTCGGGTACCAGGTCAGGGCTGGCCAGAGAAGGGGACAGAGAGGGCTGGGGGAGGGGTCCCAGAGGTCCGGGTCAAGACAAGCCCGAGAAGGGTCTGGGGGCTGGGTACCAGGGCTGGGGGAAGGGTCCTGGGGGGCCAGGGGAAGGGTCCCACGTGGGCCAGGTCAGGACTAGCCGGAGAAGGGTCTGGGGGCTGGGTACCAGGGCTGGGGGGCTGGGGGAAGGGTCCCAGGGGGCCGCGTCAGGATTAGCTGGAGATGGGGCTGAGGGGACTGGGGAGGGGTCCTGGGGAGGGGCCGGGTACCAGGGCTCAGGGGCCTGGGGAAAGGGTCCAGGTACCAGGGTTGGGGTTTGGGGGAGGGGTCCCGGGCGGGGGGTGGGTACCAGGGCTGGAGGTCTGGGGGAGGGGTCCTGGAGGTCCAGGTCAGGACTAGCCGGAGATGGGGCCGGGGAGGGATCCCAGGCAGGCGGGGGTACCAGGCTTGGGGGGCTGGGGAGGGGTCCCGGGTGTACCAGGGCTGGGGGGCCGGGGGAGGGGTACCAGGCTTGGGGGGCTGGGGAGGGGTCCCGGGTGTACCAGGGTTGGGGAGCCGGGGACGGTCCCCGCGGCCAGGGGCTGCACCGGGCCCGGTTCCCAGGCAGGAGCCGAGCTGAGCCCCGCGGATCTCGCCCCCCCCCGGCGTGCCAGGGGTTAACCCGTCCCCCAGCCCCCCATGGCAGCTCCGCAGCCGGCCGGGCTCTGCCTCTTTCATCACTTCCGCCCCCCCTCCCCAGGCGCTGGCACCGAGCTGGGGCTGCGCGCAGCACCGGGGCCGCCTCCCCCCACGCCCCGCGCACCCGCCGCTGCAAGGACGGGGCGGGGGGGCTGCTCGCAGAGGTGAGGGGGCGGGGGGAGGGCAGGCGCGGCCCCCCCGGGTGGGGCTCTGCAGCGGGGGGAGCGCCAGGCAGCGGCTCCTGGAGGTGATGGAGAGAGCGGGGGGGGGCTCCTGCAGGGAGGGGACGGTGGGGGGGCAGGACGGGGCGAGGGGAGGGTGATACGGGGGGGCTCCTGCAGGGAGGGGAAGGGGATGCTGGGGGGAGGGGGCAGGAAGGGGGGCCTCCTGCAGGCAGGGGAAGGGGATGCTGGGGGGAGGGGGCAGGACGGGGGGGCTCCTGCAGGGAGAGGAGGGGGATGCTGGGGGGAGGGGCAGGAAGGGGGGCTCCTGCAGGGAGGGGAGGGGGTGCTGCGGGCGGGGGGAGGCAGGAGGACGATGCGGGATCTGCTCCCAGGTTCTCCGCCCGGCAGCGGGGGACGCCGTGGGGAAGGGTTTTCCCAGCCCCGCTCTGGTTTTTGGCGCGGGCTGGGGGGGGGCCGTGGGGCCCGGCTCTGGCTCTGGTTGCGGCTGGAGCAGAATCTGCTTTCGTGTCACCCGGCCTGGGAGAGCCCCCCCGGCCCGCGCCGCATCCCGGCCTGGGCCGCTCCCTGGGGTGGGGGGGACCCAGATCCCCCGTGCAAGAGGCACAGATTTACCCCCGAGCTCTGTACGCCCCCGCTGGAGCCCAGCCCGCCCCCCCTCCGCAACCCCCACGTGGGCACCAGGCCCCACGGGTCTGACCGCATGTGGGGGGAGCTGGGAGAGTCCCAGCCCAGCTGGGTTTGGCTCCAAATGCGCTGGGGACATATTTAAACCTGGCAGGTGGGTTTTTGGGGGGCTCTTCTCCCCCCTGGGGGCCCAACTAGCCCCTGGGCGCAGAAATCAGCCAGGTCTGCTGGGGCTGTTTCTTTTAGTCTTATTCTGCATCTCAGAGTAGCACCTGGGGGGCCCCGCCCGAGATTGAGGGCTGCCCCCTTGTACTGGGCCATGACTGAGAACCCCGGGCCACCCCCTTGTGCCAGATGGACTGAGGATTGGGGCCGCCCCGTTGCGCTGGGCGCTGTGCAGACCCAGGGAAACACATTCCCTGCAATCACCTCTGAATGGGCCTAGGCAGGATTATTCTCCCATTTTACGGTTGGCACCGGAGGCCCAGAGGGCATCAGTGATGCGTCCAAGGGCCCTTGGGGTGCCGGTGGCAAAGCTAGGAATGGAACCGAGCTCCCTGGTGTCCCAGCTGGGTGCCCTGTCCCAGGTCAGCCTCCTCTGAGCAGTTGCAGCCAGGCAGGAGATGTCTGGTGCTGCAGCCCTGTGGCGCTGGGCACTGTACGGGCAGAGGGAGATGGAGGCCCTGCCTGCAGTCCGAGCTGTCTGCCCCCAACACTGTAGGGGTTACAGGCCCCTAGTGGGGGTGAGGAGACCTGTTCACCCCCCCCAGAGCCCACTCCCCTCCCAGAACTGGGTAGAGAACCCAGGAGTCCTGGCTCCCAGCCCACCCTGCTCTAACCACTAGCCCCCACTCCCCTCCCAATGCTGGGGAGAGAACCCTGGAGTCTGGGCTCCTGTCTGGGCCTGGGCTACTAGATTATGGTGCCCCTGCACCCTTGGCTTGGTCTCTCTGCTCTGGGTAGCCCCTCCTGGAGTGTTCTCTGCCCCCAAGGCCCAGCTGCTGCCACCTGTGGAGTCCCCAGCGGTGTGGGCATGGGGCAGGGAGGAGGGTGAAGTTGAGGGCCCTCCCCCCACCCCCCATCTCGGGGCTCCATGTGCTTCAGGCTCCCCCCTCCCCCCTTCATTATGGTCTCTGCACCTACTGCCTCTGACCCATCCCCCTCCATTTCCTGTCCCTCTGCTCTCAGGTCGTGGTGTGGCTGCTGGGCCTGGCTCACTGATCTGCACCTCTTGATCACACGCAGGGGCGTGATGAGCAGCCAGGACACCTGAGTTCTCTGCCCGGCCATGCCACTGCCTGTGCGGCCTTTCCCCACGGTTCAGGCTCTTGCCTCAGTGACACCTCCATGGCCCCATCCTGTGCTGGGTGTGTCACTGATGGAGGCCCGTGGCAGTGTTATCCGGGGAGAGGGAGCCCTGGGGGAGTCTCCAGGAGCCTGGAGGGGAGTCAGAGTCGAGTGGGGATGCGCTGGCAGCATCCCCAGGGGCTGCACAGACACCCAGGGAGAGAAAGACCCTCCCCACTTCACAGGGAGACTGTCTCAGAGCTGGGAACTGAACCTAGGTCTGCCAAATCACAGACCAGCACCCGAACCACTGGGCCAGCCAGCCTCCGTGCCTCAGTTTCCCCTCTGAAAGTTGGGGGGATGCTGGAGCAGGGGAGTGGGGTGCATGGGGCTGTACTCTCTGTGCTGCTAGTGGCTCTGACATACCCATGTGGGGCTCTGGTCAAACTGCCTGCAGCCTCTCTGGGGCTCCTAGGACATAGTGCAAAGAGATCTAGGACAGGGCCTTGTGCCCAGCTTCCCTGCGCTAGGGTCTCTGGGAGCAGCCTCCAGCTATCTCTCTTCCCTGGGCAGTGTGCTCTGCATGGGAGCTGAATGCCTGGGACTCCGGCTCTCTGGGCGGGTTGAAGACATCTCCCTGTGGGGTGGGCCAGGCACGTCCGCAGGCAGGAGCTCCAGATGCTGCTGCCCCTGCTGCCCACGGACGCTGGACAGGAAACAGTCAAGCCCCTGGGTGCTGCCATGCGTGGGGCTCCTGATTCCCTATCGCCCCAGGTCTGATCGTTCTGAGGCTCCCGCCATGCTGATCCCAGCAGCGACTGTCTCAGATCCCTGGGGCCGGCCCTGAGCTCCGTGTCTCCTCGGGGGCCATGCGCAGAGCTGTGCGCCCTAGTAACCTGGCTCATCAGGTGTGTCTGGGGCAGGTTGGGAGGGCCAGGCCTGGGCACAAGGGATGGCGGTTCCAGGCCTGCACCATACGCAGCGCCTCTGTTGACAGCGTGTGAATGGGGCCTGTACTGTGCATTCCCCCTACTCCCAGCCTGGAGCAGGGTGGCTGCAAGCAAGCAGCTGCCATCCTAGCTCCTGGCTGCCCACGTATGGGCAGGCGTGGGAGGAGGCGCAGCGAGCCAGACGTGAGGGTCTGAGCCCTGCCCCAGGGTCCCACAGCCACGTGTCCTGGGGCTGCATAGCTGAGCGGTGTCCTGGGCCGCTCATCCTGCTGGGCGGGGAGGCTCCCAGGGAGCAGCTCTGCCAGCTGGGGCTGCCTCCACTCCCCACGGGCCCCATCGGGCACGGGATCCCTGGGACTATCCCCCAGAGTGGGAAGGGGGTGCAGAGACTGGGGTGCGTCTAGGGACTTACTAGAACAACTGCTGAGCGATGTGGGGCAGGGCTGGGGTAGCAGGGAGCTGTAGGTCGGAACCGAGGAGCATGGACAGAGGTCTGTGTGCAGCGGGGGCAGGGGGTGCATTGCTGGTTGGCACTGAGGGGTTCAGGCTGTGTTGGCTCTGGTCAGTTTGACTTGATCACAATCACCCCCAATTCTCTCCCCTCCCTCAGCCCCCAGGAGGGAGTTGGGGGGAGCCATAGAAGCTGCCAGCACTTTCTAGGCTGTGGGTCCTGGAGCCGCAGGGTGGGAAGTGGGGTCTCTGGCTCTCCTGACGTGTTTTTCTCCCCCTTCCCCTCGGTGCAGGGTCTCCCATGGGCCTGACTAGCCGGACGTGGATGCCATGGAGTTGTGTGCAAAAAAACACCCCCCAGGTAAGAGGTCCTCTGGCCCCGGGGGGCGGGTCCGTGTAATGGGAGCGGCACATTTTCCTTCTGCTAGTCCCATCCACTGCTGGAGCGCAGTTCCTTTAAATATTTAAATGAGGCTGGAGGGGGCTATCATCTGGGGCCAGTGAAGGGTTTCGGTGCCAATGGGGTTCCATGGGGTCAGACGTACACTGTAGACATTGCTTCTCTTCAATCCGCCTTGCCTTGGGGCCTGCAGCTCAGGTTCGGGTTTCTGTGTGACTGGGACGGGGTTGGAGAGCTGAGAGTGCTTGTATGTCCCTTGGGGCGCAGAGTTCCCACCCCCTTAATCTCGGGGGGGGCGGAGTGTGGAGTTTCTACACTCCAGAGCTCTGACCCGAAACCAGATCCAGATTGAGAGGCTTCCGATGGTGGGGGGGCAGAGCTGGGGAGGAATGGCCAGCAGAGCTGGGGGGCTGCGGGTCAGGACTGGGGGGCCCAGCGGAACTGGGGGGCTGCGGGTCAGGATTGGGGGGCCCAACCAAGCTGGGGGTCTATGGGTCAGGATTGGGGGGACAGCTGAGCGAGGGGACTGCAGGTCGGGAGTGAGGGGCCCAGTGGAGCTGGGGGTCTGTGGGTCAGGACTGGGTGCCCAGCTAAGCTAGGGGGCTGCAGGTTGGGATTGGGGGGCCCAGCCAAGCTGGGGGTCTGGGGGTCAGAATTGGGGGGCCCAGCCGAGCTGAGGGACTGCGGGTCGGGAGTGAAGGGCACTGGCAGAGCTGGGGGGCAGGGTGGGCCCATGTCCCATCAAGGTTATCCTGTATCTGGAGTGTCGGCTATGGGCTGGCGTAGTGGCCCTGGCAGGGGGCATGTGCAGGGCTCGTCGTTCTCCGGCTGAACCGGGTTCTGTTGCAGAGGAAGAAAGGCGGGTGAAGGCCAATGCCCGAGAGTACAACGAAAAGTTCCAGTATGCGGTGAGTGCCATGGAGCCCATGGGGGTGTGTGGCAACTGCCCCCGCCTTGCAGGGCCTGACTAGTATGGGCAGCTGGGCATGGCTGATGGGGTGGGGGTCAGTGACCCATAGACTCTCTGTCTCCAGGCCCACCCCAAAGGTTTCTCCCCATCTGTCCCTGCGCCCCTAACTCTGCTCTCCCCTCCTGTGCAGAGTCACTGCCGAGGCGGCTCTGGCTTGGGTTCCCCGCGTGGGGCTGGGGGCGTGGGACCCAGTGGGGAAATGCGGGTCTGCGGGGAGGTGGCTCTGCCTGGGGGACGTGGGGCGTGCAGTGCTGGGGGATCGTGGTTCTGGGTTGCAGGTCACTGTCCTCGTCTGACTCCTCTGGGGGTCGGGGGTAGGAGCTAAAAATAGGCTTTTGTCCATGAGAAAGTTCTGCTGCTGAGTATCTATTAATAACGCGGAGCTGAAGGCGCTGGGACGTCCCGGTGGGGGGGCTGCCACCACAGCCGGGCACCACACCTCCCTCCTCCTGGCTTCTGGAGGGCCCACGGGAGTCCCCGATGCATTTACATGTCTGGCTAATTAACCAGCTGCTTCTGCCAGCACTGTGGTGGCGGGATGGGAGCAGTTCACCTTGGCCTTTCCCCCCGCCATTTTTTGCTGTGGGAGGGGGCAGGGAAAGGTTATTTTTAGCTGTTCCTCGTGCCCAGCCTCTTGCTCTTCTTGGTGCTATTTCAGGCCAGCTCGTGGGGTGGGGGGTGTGTGTCTGGCATTGGGCTGTGGTGGTGCCTTGCCTGGCGAGCTGTCAGAGGGTGGGGCCAGAGATGCTGGTTCTGCTTGTTCGCCCCGTCCTCCCTCCTGGGCTATCGACCCCTCCCCCGTGTACAGGGGGCTAAACAGAGGCCGAGAGAGGGCCCCTGCGAGTCAGAGCTGGGAACAGAACCCAGGAGTCCGGGCTGCCAGCTCAGACAGTGGTTTTCCTCCTCTCTGAGCCTTGGGGTGAGTGGAATGTAGGAGAGCTGGGGTGGGGAGGGATTCTTAGGGGGTCCCCATGGTTGGGGTTGGGCCCTTCAGAGTGGGACCCGTGGTCCGTGTCTCCCCTAATCCGCCCATCTCCCACCGTCTCTCTCCAGAGTAACTGTATCCAGACTTCCAAGTACAATATCATCACCTTCCTGCCCGTCAACCTCTTCGAGCAGTTCCAGGAAGTGGCCAACACCTATTTCCTCTTTCTCCTCATCCTGCAGGTGGGGGGGGGACACGGCCCCTCCCTCCCTGGGTATCGTACAGTGGCTGGCTTGGGGGGGGGTCCCCTGGGGAGGGGAGGGGATGTGCCCCCGGGTGGAACCCTGCTGGGGATCCCTGCCTAGGCTAGTGGGGTCCAGTGCCTTCTGCATGCAGCATCCCTCCCTGCACGGTGCCCCTGCTGGCCAGGCTGGGTAGCCCTGGGGTCCCCGGGGCGGCGATGGTGGGGTGCCCTTTGTGTGTAACCCCACCCCCCTCTCTCCAGCTGATCCCCCAGATCTCCTCACTCTCCTGGTTCACCACCATCGTGCCTTTGGTTCTCGTCTTAACTATCACAGCTGTCAAAGATGCCACTGACGACTACGTGAGTGATCCGCCGTGCCCGGGGTGGGGGGCAGGGTACAGGGGGGAAGCAGCATTCCCTCCAGCTGCCCTGAGCATGGGGAGGTGAACCTGGGTCCGCTGTCCAGTGTGTGGTCCGGATGGAGCCGGGCACTGCTCGGGGGCAAGAGGACGGGCACTGCCAGGCCAAGCTGCTGTCCCCCCTACTCCTGGGAAGGCCCAGGCTCGGCAACCCGTGTTGGGTGCAGGTGGGTGGAATGGGGCCCCTCCTGGGATCCCCTGACCGAGGTCTTTGCCCTCCCCTTCCAGTTCCGCCACAAGAGTGACAACCAGGTGAACAATCGCCAATCTCAGGTGCTGATCAATGGAACGTGAGTGTCCTGGGGCCCCGGCCTGAGGGAGGCCCTGGGGGGCCACAGGGAGGCAAGTTCCCCAGCTGAAAATGGGCTGTCTGCCTCCCCCAGCATCCGGCACAGAAGTTCCATGGGAGAGGGGCTGTGGGGAGCAGGCCTCCTCTGAAGAAGGGATGGGGGGGTGGTTCAGAGCCGCTGCTCTCATGGGCTCAGGCAGGGAAAGGCCTTGGAGCACAGGCATGGCTGAGATGGGAGGGGAGTGTGGGGGGCTCCTGCTCCCCAGACCCCCTGACTCTGCTCCTCTCGCCCCCACAGTCTCCAGCAGGAGCAGTGGATGAACGTGCGTGTCGGAGACATCATCAAGCTGGAGAACAACCACTTTGTGGCGGTGAGTCCAGCCCTGCAGCCTGTGTGCGGAGCCCCCAACCCAGAGCTGCCTTCCAGGTGGGGGGCAGGAGTCTCTCCCCTGTCCTAGGGGTGAGGGGTCCTCCCCTGGGGATGCGCTAGCACCTGCCACCTTGGCAAGAGGCGGTCTGAGCAGCCGGTGGCAGGCTGGCCTGTCCGGGTCTCGGCGGGGCGAGGAGCCTGCGTCTCCCCCAGTGGCAGGGATACGGAACGTCAGGGTTGGGGGAGGCGGCAGGGACCCCCATGGCAGCTCAGCCCTGACTGTTCCTCTTCCCCAACAGGCTGACCTCCTGCTCCTCTCCAGCAGCGAACCCCATGGGCTATGCTACATAGAGACGGCCGAGCTCGATGGGTGAGTGACCTCGTCTCTCCTCCTCCCGGCCAGCCGCTAGGGGTGTGAGGGGCACCCCAGCATGGATGCTGCATCCATCAGCAACGCCGTTCAGAGCCAGCAGGATCCGCAAGCCAGGGGCAGTGTGGGGCCTCAGCGCCTCCCAGACCGAGCCTCTGGGCTGCAGGCCTCCTGCTTGGCCCCGTCAGCTCTGCCCAGCGAGTCCGACTGAGCCAGACACCTCCGGCCCCTACTGGGTTCAGCCCCCCCCCCGGTGTTGGCAGGGCACCCGGCAGCGTTTTCAGAGTACTTGGGTTTCTTGGCCCCGGAGCCCAGTGTGGGGAGTCCGAGACTCGTCCACAGAATAAAGATTACGTAATCGGTTTGCCTGGCCCACATCCCACGCAGCCGGCGCTGTGTCTCTCTCCCCAAAGCCAGCACTTATCCCGGCTCCCGCAGGCCCGGCTGAATTCAGGAGAGTCCCGGGGGTGAGCGTCGCCCTGGCCAGTTTCGTGACGCAGCTCTGCCCCGGAGCAGTTCGTCCCCCCAGTTGGCACCCTCAGGCAAGCCCAGTGAGTTGCTGCCCGGCATGATCGCAAGCCGTTCCCGCACTGGCACGGCCGCCGGCCAGGACAGGGGCATCGCGCTAGGCCCTGCACAGATGCAGTGGGAGACGGCCTGTCCCCAGCACTCATGCTACATGCACGAGACAGACCCAGGCTGGGCAGGGTATGGGGCCAGGTGTTCAGGCCCCTGTTCTGTGCCCTCGCCCCGGCCCACGCTGCCTCTCCTCCTTCCAGAGAGACCAACATGAAAGTGCGCCAGGCCATTCCTGTCACCTCGGAGCTGGGGGACATCAGCAAGCTGGCCCAGTTTCATGGTGAGTGCGGGGGCCAGGGCAGCCCTGCACGCTCAGCCTTTCTCTCTCTGCATTCTCATTACGTGCTTTGGGGGTGGCACTTTTGGGGGTTACCTGAGGGGTTGAGGGTAAATTCCTACCCCTGCTCACAGCGAGAGGGAGCCCAGTCTATGCCCACCAGGGGAAACGCTGCCCAGCCACCAGCTGCTGGCCACACAGGCGCTCTGCTCCGGGAGCCCTCCCCTTTCCCGGTGCAGCCCAGCGGTTTACATAGCCCATGTCAGTACACTCAAGTGCCCCGTCCCCTGCTTCCGGCACCCCCAGTGGGCACCGACTCCAGGGAAGCAGGGCCCCCTGGTTTCCCCCCAGTTCGACACTCTCCTTAGCACGAGGCACTTTGGCACGTTTGGAGTAAAGCCAACCTGCCGTTGGTTTAGCAGAGCTCGAGGGAGAGTCCAACTCAAGCCAGGCTCAGATCTGGGAATGTAAGGCCGCACATAAAAGGAAACATAAGATGCAGTTTATAGCCTGGCCTTAGTAACCAGCGACTTTCCTGTCTCATTTGGCATTTCTCACCCACTGCCTGGTCCCTGCAGCACTTGTCCCGGCCAGAGAGTTGGGACCCCTGAGCCAGCCCCTGTTGGCAGAGTCCCTGTCATGGGTCACCCTTTGGGCCAGTTCCGCTCCCACATACTCTGAGCCCAGCGGCCCCTCTGCCAAGAGCTCTCGGGGCTAGCTGCCTCCCTGGAGGTCCCTGGCCAGGAAACACAGGCTGTCTGGCGGTGTCCTTGTCCCCAGCCTGGCTGGGGCAGCTCCCTGCCTCCCCTCTCACGGCACCTCACTCTGAAATTGTTTCCCCCACACACACACCTCACAGTGCCGACCCCGTGGGGCCAGGTACTGAGGAGATGGTCAGACACGGGGTGATCGACCTGCTGGCTCCTGCCGGGTGTAACTGTGTCACCAGGCTGTAGGGGGGACCTGCCTGCTCCCGCCCCGCTCCCTCCCATGCCCCGTGCTGGGAGGGGCTGGGAATGTCTGAATGAAGCTCTCAGCCCAGCCTGAATCCCAGCCCCTGCGCCCGGGTTGCCAGAAGCCTGTGGGTCTGGGCTGAGGGGTACCAGGTGTCACGGAGTCACCGGGCGATGCTCTGGAACTGCACCCCACCAAGCCAGTCAGGACTTTGGGGAACCTCCTCTCCCTTGGAGCAGACTTGTTCAGGGCAAGAAGCTCACACAGCTTCACCTCCTGGGTCTCTCCTTGGAGCATTCAGCATCCTCTGCCCCTCCGTGTGCTTCCCACAGCGAATCCACCCCAGCGGGGTCCTGGGGAAGCCACAGGGTTCTGCACCCCCACTTTGCAGTCAGACGTGACTCTCAGCCAGCCAGTAAAACAGAGGTTTATTCGATGACAGGAACAGGGTCTAAAACAGAGCTTGTAGATACAGCGAACCGGACCCCTCGGCTGGGTCCATTCTAGGGGCAGTGAGCCAGACCCCCAGGTTTGCCCTCCACCCTCGACCCCAGCCAGCTTCAGACTCACAACCCCTCCCAGCCCCTCCTCTCTGCTCAGCTCCTTTCCCGGGCCAGGAGGTCACCTGATCCCTTTGTCTCCAACACCTTCAGCTGGCACCTTTGCAGGGGAGGGGCCCAGGCCATCAGTTGCTAGGAGACAGAGTGCCAGGCATTTAGGTGCACTGGCCCTTGGCTCTGCCAGAGACTTAAGAACTGCCATGGGGACACTGAGGCACCAATACAGTATTCAGAGAAAACATTAAGAACTTTCCCAGTTCGTCACATCTCTCCCCCCTTCGAGACCGAACTGAGCGAGGTCACTTCAGCCAGTGACCTGGGGAAGTTCGAACCCAGCAAGGTTCCCATGGATGCCCCAGCATCTCTCCCATCCCTTGGTGTGAGTTACACCAGGACAGTTCAGTCTTACGCCCTCCCTTAGGTCGGGTGTGCTTGATGGCACTTGCAGGCCGCATGTGGGAAGGTTTATGCAGCCCACACCCTTTGCCACCCCAGTACCCCTGGGGTTCAAGCTGGGATTGGGTCTTTTCCCAGCCCTCTGGTTTGTGATTTGGGCTCCCTTGGTTAAGAGCCCCCATCTTGACCTTTGCCAGTTCTGGGCTTGGGCAGCCACTTCCCACTTTGTGGCCCAGACACAACACCTCTGCTGTCCCCCCTTGCATTTTTTAGCTTTTACCGTCAGTCCCACCTTCTTGAGGCAGCCCAGCCCCCTCTTCACCTGGGACACCTGTTCCTCCCAGGTCTGGCTAAAGATGCACATGTTATCAGTGTCTGCCAGGGCCAAGTTCTCCATCCCTCTCAGCTTGTCTAGAATCTCCCCAGGCCTAGGCATGGGGTCAGCATCGGACACTGGGATGGCTTTAAGATTCTGATAGCCCCCATAAAACCAGACCTTCCTGTCTCCCTTGGGGATCAGGCCCACGGGTGAGGCCCATGGGCTGTAAAATGGCTGGATCCCATCTAAAGCCAGCATGTCCCTGACCTCTCTCTCCAGGTTCTGGGCTGCTTTCCCAGTGACTCTGAATGGGGAACACCTGATGGGGAGATTGGCTCCCACCTTAGGGAAGAGATCCCCCCGGGGGTCTTCCCCCTTCTCCATCCAATCCTCCCTCTTCAGGTCCAGGGGTCCCCTCACTCTCCTCCCATCCAGCAGCTCAAATGGGAAGAGCCCTGTGCATTCCTGGAGCACCACCAGCTGCCTCCCGATTTCCCCCAGTTCTACTTCCCCTTGGGGAGCCCATTCCCGGTACAGGAATCCCTTCTCTTGCAGGACTCTGTCCCTGCAGCCTTCCCCAAGGGGGTTTGCAGCGCTGTGGCCAGCAAGTTCTCTCAGCTTCTCCAAGGAGGGATCCTTCTGCAGCTCGGTCTGGGATCCAGCAGCTGGGGCAGGGAGTGGGACCTGCTCCCTCTCGCTGGCTGGGCCTGGGGTCACAGCCCCCCTGAGCCCTGTCCCTGGTAGCTCCCTTCCTGCTGTGTAATCACTTCCCAGCAGCACGTCTGGACCAGGCAAACCTGTTTGGCAGCCGACCTGCCCTGCCCGGGTGTCCCCCCACTCAGCTGGGGTCTCAGCTCCCCCCGTGCTCAGCGCTGCCCTTGCTGTCCCAGTGGGGACAGGCAGCGACCTCTCTGCTCTGGTCACAGCATCAGAGCCAGCGTGAGCCCCCTCTCCGGTGTGCAGGGGGCAGGGAGCATCTCTCCCTCCCACTCAGCCCCAGGGGGCTGGTTACAGGTAGGCAGGTATCCTGAGGCCAGCAGCCCCTCCCCCCTGCCAGCCAGGTTATTTGCATTTTCACTGACCATTTCCATCCTAGCCAATTGGTTCCCTGGATTTGAATTCAAACCCTCGGCCATTACAGGAGCGGGGCCTGGATCCTGTCCCATGGGGAGACAGTCACCCCCCAACAGGGCCTCCCAGCCGATATCCTGGAGAACCCCAACCACCAGCCAGCCCGACCCCTTCTGGGTCTGCACAGGGATCTGGGCCATAGGCAGGGCGAGGGGCTTCACCCCAGGGAACTTCACCCAGGTCCCACAGTCCCTCAGCATCTGGGGCTGCACCACCACAGTTCTCTCTGTCCCAGGGTCTCGCCCCTGCAGGCGTGTTTCCCCACTGACCCCTGGGCAGCCCCCTACGTCTCTCTGCTCCACCATCACCAGTCCACGCTGCTGCTGCTTCTCCTGCAGCTTTTCCTCAGGCTCTTGCTTTCTCTCACGGTCCTCTCGCTCTCTCGGGCTCTGCTCCCATCCCATCCGTCTCCAATCTCCTGATGGGGAACCCAGTCGTGAAGACCCTCGTCTGATTGGGGACCAGACTCCCGGGGATGCCTGGCTGCTGCCCCAGCTGCTTCAGATCCATCTGGGCCAGGAATCTGCTCCTCAGAGCAATCCTCCTCCTGCAACTGCACGATTAACTGTGCCTTGGTGAATTTCCCCATGCGTAACCCTCTCTTTGTGCACAGGATCACAATGTCCTTCTCAAGGAGATGGTGATAGGCCATCACTTCACCGTTCCCAAGTGGCTCTGGACTCACAGGCCTGTGTGCTCTTGGCTCCCCCATGGTTTCCAGGAAGAACCCCTGGTGTGCCAGCCCTTCTCGTGATCACCACCTCTTTGCCAGGGTCGAGCTGCAGACTCCTCCGCCCCTGGGACAGCTCGCTGCAATCCCCAGGGGAACCCTGCTACTGCAAAAATCCTTCTCTCTCCCAGGGTCGAGCAGCAAGCTCCTCCGCCCCTGAGACTGCTCGCTGCAGTCCTCAGGGGTACCCTGTTACTCCAACAGTCCTTCTCACTGGTCACACGCTCCCAGAGGTTAACTGCCCCCTGAAACCGCCCCACTCTGAGCCTTCAGCATGCCTGGTCCTCATTATCCCTCCTTTGTTTTAGTGCTCCCCAGTCACTTACTGCAAGCAGCGCCATTCACGGGGTGCAGTACGTCCCGCCGCTGCCACCAGTTGTCACGGAGTCACCGGGCGATGCTCTGGAACTGCACCCCACCAAGCCAGTCAGGACTTTGGGGAACCTCCTCTCCCTTGGAGCAGACTTGTTCAGGGCAAGAAGCTCACACAGCTTCACCTCCTGGGTCTCTCCTTGGAGCATTCAGCATCCTCTGCCCCTCCGTGTGCTTCCCACAGCGAATCCACCCCAGCGGGGTCCTGGGGAAGCCACAGGGTTCTGCACCCCCACTTTGCAGTCAGACGTGACTCTCAGCCAGCCAGTAAAACAGAGGTTTATTCGATGACAGGAACAGGGTCTAAAACAGAGCTTGTAGATACAGCGAACCGGACCCCTCGGCTGGGTCCATTCTAGGGGCAGTGAGCCAGACCCCCAGGTTTGCCCTCCACCCTCGACCCCAGCCAGCTTCAGACTCACAACCCCTCCCAGCCCCTCCTCTCTGCTCAGCTCCTTTCCCGGGCCAGGAGGTCACCTGATCCCTTTGTCTCCAACACCTTCAGCTGGCACCTTTGCAGGGGAGGGGCCCAGGCCATCAGTTGCTAGGAGACAGAGTGCCAGGCATTTAGGTGCACTGGCCCTTGGCTCTGCCAGAGACTTAAGAACTGCCATGGGGACACTGAGGCACCAATACAGTATTCAGAGAAAACATTAAGAACTTTCCCAGTTCGTCACACCAGGCTGCTGGCTCTCTCCCCAGGTGAGGTGATCTGCGAGCCCCCCAACAACAAACTGGACAAGTTCAGCGGGACCCTGTACTGGAAGGAGAACAAATACCAGCTGAGCAACCAGAACATGCTGCTGCGGGGCTGCATGCTTCGCAACACCGAGTGGTGCTTTGGCCTCGTTGTCTTCGCAGGTGGGGGCATGGGGGTGGTGGTTGTGTTAACGCCGGGGCCTGTCCCCTCTCCCCACGGCCTGCTCTGCCATGTAATCAGTCCTCCCCATGGAGGGGGCTGTTCCCAGCCCTACGAGCGACCAGATGTCAGGCAGAGCTTCAGTGGGATGTCACAGACTCACAGATCATGCCCACTCGTGGCCCCGTGCGGTCCGTGGGGGTGCCCCCTTCAGTGTGACAGCTCTTCTCAGGGATCCACTCTCTCTTGGGGTCAGGCCCCTCCACCTCCTGGAGCCGCACCTCTCTGAGCCTCAGCACGTCTGTCTCTGCTGAGGGCCCCTCAGGGAATAATGCCCCCCACCGCCCCAGCCCTGTTCTCTAGCCTGTAGCGACTCTCAGCCAGCATAAAACAGGAGAGATTATTGAGAGTTGAACCCAGCACAGGAAATTCTCAGGGCCTCAGCACAGCATATCCCAGTCCCCCAGCATCCAGGGGGGCTCTGCCTGCTCCCCGTCTCCAGCCCTAGCCCCCCTGCTCCCTGCTGGGCCTCCTATATTCCCGGCCCCAACCCTGCCTCTGTCCATTGTCTTCTCTCCAGGTAAACAGGATCGTAAACAGAAAGTCCTCGATCTCCTCTCCTCTCAGCCCCCCAAGCCCCTCTGTCTGGAACCGGCTGGTCAGGTCACCGTGGTCCTCTCCCCACAGTCCATTGTCCTCCCACTGGCCAGAACCGGCTGAGACTCCTGAGCTGCGTCTCCAGGTCACCGGTCGCCAGGTCACCAGTCGCTGGGGTCTCCATCCTCCTGGATGGCCGGGATCCTGAGTTCCCTCTCCCGACCTCTGTAACAACAAACTCCCTCTCCCCTCCCCTTGTTAAACCAGTAACACCTGGGGACACTGAGTCCCACCCCCTCTGCACGCAAACCACTGGAAAACATGGAAAAACCTAGAACCCCCCACTTCGTCACAGGGGGTCCCTCCGAATGGGAGGGGAGGGTCCCGAAGGGCACTGGGGTGAGGGCTCCTGGTGACGTGTTTCCCACCCCCCAGGTCCCGACACCAAGCTGATGCAGAACAGCGGGAGGACCAAGTTCAAGAGGACGAGCATCGACCGGCTGATGAACACGCTGGTGCTCTGGGTGCGTGGGTAGGGGAGATGCCCCGGACCTGCCCGGCGGGTAGGGGAGATGCCCCTGGTGGGTGGAGGATCTGCCGTGTACTGGTTCCGTTACCGTGGAGCAGCAGCGCCCGTCTCGGCTCCAGCGTGTGGCAGCCGGAGCCTCCCCCCCCGCACCACCATGCACAGCCCCCCCATACCCCGCCACCTGCCCTCCCATCCCTCCCCTCTGGGTGCAGAGGGCAGGGGCTGCCCTCTAGTGGTGCCGAGGTGCCAGGACATGATGTTCCTGGAGGCTTTTAAACCTGGGATGGAATAAAGAACCGCAGAGGCCTCAGCCCCTGGGGGTGCGGCCGGCCCCGATCCCGGGCTAGGGGACGTGGCCTCAGCCCCCGGGGGTGCGGCCGGCCCCAATCCCGGGCTGGGGGACATGGCCTCAGCCCCCGGGGGTGCGGTCGGCCCCAATCCCGGGCTGGGGGACGTGGCCTCAGCCCCCGGGGGTGCGGTCGGCCCCGATCCCGGGCTGGGGGACGTGGCTTCAGCCCCTGGGGGTGTGGCCAGCCCCGATTGGGACGGGGGAGCAGTGCCAGTCTCGCTATGTACTCTGACCCCTGCCCTCCCTCTGGCAGATCTTCGGGTTCCTGGTGTGCATGGGAGTAATCCTGGCCATCGGCAATGCCATCTGGGAGCACGAGGTGGGAGCCTGCTTCCAGATCTATCTGCCCTGGGACACAGCGGTGGACAGTGCCTTCTTCTCCGGCTTCCTCTCCTTCTGGTCCTACATCATCATCCTCAACACTGTGGTGCCCATTTCGCTCTACGTCAGGTAGGCAGCGCCTGGGGCCCGGGGCTGGGGGCTGCTGCCAGGCTCCTGCGTGGCGCTTCCCTGGGGCAGGGGACACAGTCACTTGGGGGGCAGAAGCCCAGGCCCGGTGGGGCAGCATGGGTAGGTCGGGAAGGTGGGCGCATGGGAGATACGGGTAGAAGCCCAAGGAAAAGGGCCTGTGATTGGGGGTCTCAGGGAAGGAGGGTGCATGGAGGGGAATCCAGGGAGTGTGGGGTGGTGGAGATGGGGGGAGGGACAAGAGTCCAGTGGAGAGGGGGGCCCTGGCTGTGTTTGAAAGGGGTGCCCAGGGAGTGGGTACCAGGCTGTGGGGGGGAGGTGTGGGGAGGGGGTACCAGGCTCTGTTTGAGGGAGATGCCTGGGGACGGGGTACCTGGCTATGTGTGTGGTGGTGTTGGGGAGGGGGTACTGGGCTCTGTGTGTGTGTGTGAGAGCACTCGGGGAGGGGGTACCTGTCTGTGTTGGGGGGCAGGTGCTGGGCTGTGTTTGTGGGGGAGGGTGTTAGGGAGGGAGTACCTGGCTGTGTATATGTGGGAGGGGGTGTTGGGGCGGGGGAACCGGGCTGTATGTGGAGATGCCAGGAAGGGTGGTGCTGGGCTGTGTCAGGGGGGTGCCAGGGACAGGGTGTCTGGCTGTGGGTGGTGCTGGGGAAGGGCAGTGCCGGGCTGTGTGTGTGTGTGGGGGTGCCGGCGGTGTGCTGGGCTGTGTGTGTGGGGGCGGTGCTGGGGAGGGGGTTCTGGGATGTATGTGGAGGTGCTGGGGAAGGGTGGTGCTGGGCTGTGTGTGGAGGGGGGTGCCTGGGACAGGGTGTCTGACTGTGGGGGGGGTGCCCGGGGAGGAAGTACCAGGCTTTGTGGGGGGTGCTGGGGAAGGGGGGTGCTGGGCTGTGTGTGTATGGGGGAGGATGCCCGGGGAGGGGGTGCCGGGCTGTGTGAGGGGTGCCTGGGACAGGGTGTCTGGCTGTGTGGGGGTGCTGGGGAAGGGCGGTGCTGGGCTGTGCGTGTGTGTGTGTGAGGGGGGGTGCCGGGGAGGGGGTGCTGGGCTGTGTGTGTGTGAGGGGGGGTGCCGGGGAGGGGGTGCTGGCCTGTGTGTGTGTGAGGGGGGTGTGCTGGGGAGGGTGTGCTTGGGGAAGGGGATCCCGGGCTGTATGTGGAGGTGCTGGGGAAGGGCAGTGGTGGGCTGTGTGTGTGTGAGGGCGTGCCGGGGAGGGGGTTCCAGGCTGTGTGTGGGGTGTCTGGGACAGGGTGTCCGGCTGTGTGGGGGTGCCAGGGAGGGGGTGCCCGGAGAGAGGGTAACAGGCTTTGTGGGGGGTGCTGAGGAAGGGCAGTGCTGGGCTGCGTGTACGGGGGTGCCCAGGGAGGGGGTACCAGGATTTGTGAGGGGTGCCGGAGAAGGACGGTGCTGGGCTGTGTGTGTGGGGGGGGGTGTCGGGGATGGGATGCCCGGGGAGGGGGTACCAGGCTTTGTGGGGGGTGCCGGGGAGGGGGTGCTGGGCTGGCTGTGTGTGTGTGAGGGGGGTATGCTGGGGAGGGGGATTCCAGGATGTATGTGGAGGTGCTGGGGAAGGACGGTGCTGGGCTCTGTGTGTGTGTGTGTGTGAGGGGGTGCTGGGGAGCGGGTTCCAGGCTGTGTGTGGGGTGTCTGGCTGTGTGGGGGTGCCAGGGAGGGGGTGCCCGGGGAGTTGGTACCAGGCTGTGGGGGGGGGGTCCCGGGACAGGGTGTCCGGCTGTGTGGGGGTGCCGGGGAGGGGGTGCCTGGGGAGAGGGTGCCAGGCTTTGTGGGGGGTGCTGGGGAAGGGTGGTGCTGGGCTGTGTGTGTGTGTGGGGTGCCGGGGAGGGGGTGCCCAGGGAAGGGGTACCAGGCTTTGTGGGGTTGCCAAGGAAGGACGGTGCTGGGCTATGTGTGTGCGTGGGGGGGTGCCGGGGATGGGGTGCCCAGGGAGGGGGTACCAGGCTTTGTGGGTGGTGCCGGGGAAGGGTGGTGCTGGACTGTGGGGGGGGTGCCGGGGAGGGGGTACCAGGCTTTGTGGGGAGTGCCGGGGAGGGGGTGCCCAGGGAAGGGGTACCAGGCTTTGTGGGGTTGCCGGGGAAGGACGGTGCTGGGCTGTGGGGGGGAGGGAGGGGCGGGTACCGGGGAGGGGGTGCCCAGGGAGGGGATACCAGGCTTTGTGGGGGGTGCCAGGGAAGGGCGGTGCTGGACTGTGTGTGTGGGGGGGTGCCGGGGAGGGGGTACCAGGCTTTGTGGGGGGTGCCAGGAAATGATGGTGCTGCTGCTCTCTGGTGGAGGACCAAGTCGGCGTCTCCGAGGCACAGAGCCGCCCGTGCCATCCTGCCTCCAGGCCTGGCTGCCGCGCGGCTCTGTCTGACCCAGCTGCCGGTGCCCATCTCACCCTGCCCCATCACCCCTTCTCTCTCTCTTTTAATTTCTCTCTCTTTTCGTTCCCCAGCATGGTTCTGTCCCCTTAGCCCCGAGGTAAGAACTGGTCACGCCCGCCCCGCCCCTGAGCCTAGCTCCTCCATTTCCTGCTGGGGGGCGGTCAGGGGGACTTGCCAGGGGGATGGGGGCACCTCTAGTCCATGGCTCTAGCGCCAGGCCTTGTGCAGGATTCCTGGGGGGTCAGCTGAAGAGCCCCTCACTCCCACTCGAACTCCCCCTTCATCTGAGCCCTCGGCTGCAGTGCTTCTCCTGCCGGCTAGCACTCGCCTGTGTTGGTCAGTATGAGCGGTGGGGCCCTGGCAACCAATTTAGGAGGCGGTAGCGCGGTCGAAAAAGTGGGCACTGGGCCGGGGAGCAGGACTCCTGGGTTCTCTCCCTGGCTCTGGGAGGGGTGTGGGGCCTAGTGGTTAGAGCGGGGCTGGGAGCCAGGACTCCTGGGTTCTCTCCCTGGCTCGGGGAGGGGTGTGGGGCCTAGTGGTTAGAGCGGGGCTGGGAGCCAGGACTCCTGGGTTCTCTCCCTGGCTCGGGGAGGAGAGGGGATTGCAGTGGTTAGAGCGGGGCTGGGAGCCAGGACTCCTGGGTTCTCTCCCTGGCTCTGGGAGGGGTGTGGGGCCTAGTGGTTAGAGCGGGGCTGGGAGCCAGGACTCCTGGGTTCTCTCCCTGGCTCGGGGAGGGGAGGGGATTGCAGTGGTTAGAGCGGGGCTGGGAGCCAGGACTCCTGGGTTCTCTCCCTGGCTCGGGGAGGGGAGGGGATTGCAGTGGTGAGTGCAGGGGGCTGGGAGCCAGGACTCCTGGGTTCTCTCCCCGGCTCTGCTCCAGCTCCGCTCCAGGGTAAGTGCTGACGCTGTGATGGAAGTGCCGGGGGTGCTGTGGGGTTCATGGCTGGCAGCAGCGAGTTGCTCCCCTCGGGGGTGCTCCCCGCCCAGCCGTGCTGAGCCCTGTGTCCCCTCCCTCCCCGTGTGCAGCGTGGAAGTGATCCGCCTCGGCCACAGCTACTTCATCAACTGGGACAAGAAGATGTACTGCGCGCAGCGGCAGACGCCGGCCGAGGCCCGCACCACCACGCTTAACGAAGAGCTGGGCCAGGTCGAGTACATCTTCTCCGACAAGACCGGCACCCTCACCCAGAACATCATGATCTTCAGCAAGTGCTCCATCAACGGGCGCAGCTATGGTGAGCCGGGCCGGGGGCCTGGCGAGAGGGAGAGGATGTCTTCCCCCGGCCCTGATGGGGGCCCTCCCCATCATCTGCTCCCTGGGGCACTTACTGTGGGTGCACCCCAGCTCCCTGGGCGCTGGGACACCCCTCCTGCCAGGGCCGACCTAGCCTCGATGTGCGGATGCCAGGCAGCAGCTCCGCGGGGGACCAGCCACTCTGACTGCTGCACCCCGGGGGGCTGCTGCCAAAGGAGCTACCCCCCACCCATGTCCATCCGTTCTCGGTCTGTGGCCGCTGGGGGGTGAGCAGGTGGAGCTGGGTGGGACAGGGGCAGCTGCTCATTCCACTGGGTGGCTCTGTCCTGGGGAGAGCGCGGCTCCTGTGAGGTGGGGTTCCCAGCATGCCCATCCCGCGGTGCTGTGCTGGCAGGTGTCCCCACGTTAACCCTTTGCCCTCTGCGTTTGCAGGTGACGTGCTGGACTTGCTCGGGCACAAGGCGGAGCTGGGGGAGGTATGAGCTGCCCCATCCCGGGGTGGGAGGTGACTGAGATGGAGTGGGGAGTCCCAGGGAGATGGGCTCTGTTGGGGGGTGGGGCGCAGGGGGTGGTCTGTGCATTTCAAGGGGGGGCCCTGCCCTCCAAGCCTCTCCGTGTTGGGCAGGGGACAGGCTTTGGGGTGCCCTTGGCCATGGCTGGGGTTAGACAGGGGTGTAACTCTCTTCCCATCCCTAGAGGACGGAGCCGGTCGACTTTTCCTTCAACTCTCTGGCCGACCCGCGGTTCCGGTTCTGGGACGCCAGCCTGCTGCAGGCCGTGCAGCTGGGCAACCCCCATGTGCATGAGTTCTTCCGCCTGCTCTCGCTCTGCCACACCGTCATGTCCGAGGAGAGGAACGAAGGTGGGTGGCCTCTCGGGGGGCTTGGGCTGTCCCCTGGGGGTGCAGGGGAGCTCGGCCCGTCTCCCATGGGGGGTGTTGGTGGTGGAGGCTCAGTGCTGACCCCCCCCCCGCTGTGCCCCCTCAGGGGAGCTGTACTACAAGGCGCAGTCCCCGGACGAGGGGGCGCTGGTCACGGCCGCCAGGAACTTCAGCTTCGTCTTCCGCTCACGCACGCCCAAGACCATCACGGTGCAGGAGCTGGGCCGGGCCGTCACCTACCAGCTGCTGGCCATCCTGGACTTCAACAACGTCCGCAAGCGCATGTCGGTCATCGGTGAGCTGGGCCGGGGGGATCCTGTGAACAGTGGGGTGGAGGGCGGCAGGGGCCTGTGGGGGCCGGCAGTGTCTGTGCCTGGGGGGCGCAGGGGGCTCGGCCGCAGGGACTGGGAGCCAGGGGTTGTGGAGGGGACCTTCAGCTCCCCAGGATTTGCCAGACTGAGGCTGCTGGCCCTCAGGCTCCTGCTGCACCGTGGGTTGGGGGTCCAGCCTCTGAGTGTGGTGGGCCCCATGCAGTGAGCGGGGTGGGGCTGGAGAACACGGGGGCCTTGGGGCAGTGCAGGATCACCAACCTCTGCCCCCCGCAGAGACGTCCCCCTCTCACCCGCTCAGCTCTGGGGGCCTGACCTTGGCAATCTGCCCACGGAGGGAGGGCACGTTGACCCGGCTGGGCCCAGCCAGTGCTGGGCTTGGGGGTCGTTCCCCTTGGGGCACCGGGGTCTCTGGCCGCTCTGGTCCTGCATGTCCCAGCAGTTCCTTCCTTCCCGCCAGTGCGCAGCCCCGAGGGCCGGATCCGTCTGTACTGCAAAGGGGCCGACACCATCCTCCTGGAGCGGCTGCACCCGGCCCACCACGAGCTGCTGAATGTAACCACCGACCATCTGAATGTGAGTGGGGGTCCCGGGCGCTGGCTGCAGCTGGCCCTCTGGGGGCCCTGATCCCTTGGGGGCTGGGTGGATCACAGGGCAGCTGCCAATCGAACCAGGGTCCTGGGTGCTGCTGTGGGGCATTGCCCTGGAACTCCACTGCCAGACTCTGCCCCCCTCAGGGCTGGCTAGGGAGCTGACGTGCCCGCTGGCTGGGGGGCCCCCAGGGATTGGCCTGGGCCCCGGAGGGCTGGCTGGGGAGCTGACGCGCCCGCTGCCCTGCAGGAGTACGCCGGCGAGGGGCTGCGGACACTGGTGCTGGCCTACAAGGACCTGGAGGACGGGTACTACGAGGAGTGGGCCGATCAGCTGCTGCGAGCCAGCACAGCCTCCGAGGGCCGCGAGGACCGCCTGGCCCGGCTGTACGAGGAGGTGGAGCGGGACATGACGGTAGGTGGGCTCAGAGCGCCGCCCGAGGGGCAGGTCGGGGCCATGGCGCGAGGTGGTGCCCCAGAATCACTGCTGTGTCTGCTTCCTCTGCCCAGCTGCTGGGGGCCACCGCCATTGAGGACAAACTGCAGCAGGGGGTCCCCGAAACCATCGCCATCCTGACGCTGGCCAACATCAAGATCTGGGTGCTGACTGGGGACAAGCAAGGTGAGGCTGGCCCTGCGTGGGGAGCTGGGTGGAGAGGAGCTGCTCTGGGCTGGCACAGCTGGTGTTGCTGCTCGCCAGGCTCAGGCAGAGAACCCAGCCCCTCTGGGCTGGGGGGCAGGACCCCCCATCGATATCTGATGGCCAGCGGTGCCAGGAATCCTCCTGCAAGGCACCATGAGGATCAAAGCCCGGGTGCCCCCAGGGTCACGGGGGGAGAGGTGATCAAATCTGGGGTGAGGCTGGGGGGAGTGGGCTGGGGGAGTTGATCCCCTCTGGTTTGTAGGGGGCTCCCCAAGGGGCTCGAGGAGCAGCGCTTGGGCACAAGCTCCCAAGCTCAGCCCGCATCTCCCCTCCCCAGAGACGGCTGTGAACATCGGCTACTCCTGCAAGATGCTGACGGACGACATGACGGAGGTGTTCATCGTGACAGGCCACACTGTGCTGGAGGTGCGGGAGGAGCTCAGGTGAGGGCTGGGCGGGGGCTTGGGGGGGCCTGGGCAGGGGTGCTGGGGGGAGTAGGGAGGATGCCCCATCCCGGTCCCTGTGCTGCTGACGGGAGCCCGGCTGAGCCTTCTCCTCTCCCCCAGGAAAGCCCGGGAGAAGATGATGGACTCGTCGCGTTCCATGGGCAACGGCTTCTCCTGCCAGGAGAAACTCGCCTCTTCCATGTCGGCGTCCCGGCTCACCTCGGTGCTGGAGGCCATTGCGGGCGAGTATGCCCTGGTCATCAACGGGCACAGCCTGGTAAGGGGTGCGGCGGGGAGGGGAGCAGTGTTACTAAGGGCAAACTCCCCTCTCCCCCTCCGGGGCCCCTCAGTCCTGACTCGCAGCTGCGGCTCCCCCCTACCCTACCCCCAACTCTGCCAGTGCTCCCTGTCCCGACCAGTAACCCCCTGCCATTCCCTCCCTCGGCGCTCCCTTGCTGTCCCTGATTGCTCCCAACTCCGGGTGTCCCTGCTGGGCTCAGGTGCACAGGTCTCCAGGGCACTTCTCTGCCGCTCACCCGTCCGTGCCCCTCCCCACAGGCCCACGCGCTGGAGGCCGACATGGAGCTGGAGTTCCTGGAGACGGCCTGCGCCTGCAAGGCCGTGATCTGCTGCCGCGTCACCCCGCTGCAGAAGGCCCAGGTGGTGGAGCTGGTGAAGAAGTACAAGAAGGCCGTGACGCTGGCCATCGGGGACGGTGCCAACGACGTCAGCATGATCAAGAGTGAGCACGGGGGGGGCTCCGCCGGCGGGGCCGGAGCCGGGGTCAGGGCTGGGTGCGGAGGGGAGGGGAGGGGCTCTGCCTGCAGGGCGGGGAGGGGAGAAGAGGGGAGGGGCTCTGCCTGCAGGGCGGGGTCAGGGCGAGGAGGGGAGGGGCTCTGCCTGTGGGGCGGGGTCAGGGCTGGATGCGGAGGGGAGGGGCTCTGCCTTCAGGGCGGGGAGGGGAGAAGAGAGGAGGGGAGGGGCTCTGCCTGCAGGGCGAGGAGGGGAGGGGCTCTGCCGTCAGGGCGGGGTCAGGGTGGGGAGGGGAGGGGCTCTGCCTGCAGGGCGGGGTCAGGGAGGGGAGGGGAAGGGCTCTGCCTGTGGGGCAGGGTCAGGGCTGGTCAGGGCTGGATGCGGAGGGGAGGGGCTCTGCCTGCAGGGTGAGGAGGGGAGGGGCTCTGCCTGTGGGGCGGGGTCAGGGCTGGATGCGGAGGGGAGGGGCTCTGCCTTCAGGGCGGGGAGGGGAGAAGAGAGGAGGGGAGGGGCTCTGCCTGCAGGGCGAGGAGGGGAGGGGCTCTGCCATCAGGGCGGGGTCAGGGTGGGGAGGGGAGGGGCTCTGCCTGCAGGGCGGGGTCAGGGAGGGGAGGGGAAGGGCTCTGCCTGTGGGGCAGGGTCAGGGCTGGTCAGGGCTGGATGCGGAGGGGAGGGGCTCTGCCTGCAGGGCGGGGTCAGGGTGGGGAGGGGAGGAGCTCTGCCTGCAGGGCGAGGAGGGGAGGGGCTCTGCCTGTGGGGTGGGGTCAGGGCGGGGAGGGGAGAGGAGGGGAGGGGTCTGCCTGCAGGGCGAGGAGGGGAGGAGCTCTGCCTGTGGGGCGGGGTCAGGGCTGGTCAGGGCTGGATGCGGAGGGGAGGGGCTCTGCCTGCAGGGCGGGGTCAGGGTGGGGAGGGGAGGAGCTCTGCCTGCAGGGTGGGGAGGGGAGAGGCTCTGCCTGCAGGGCGGGGTCAGGGCAGGGAGGGGAGGGGCTCTGCCTGTGGGGAGGGGTCAGGGCTGGATGCGGAGGGGAGGGGCTCTGCCTGCAGGGCGGGGTCAGGGTGGGGAGGGGAGGAGCTCTGCCTGCAGGGTGGGGAGGGGAGAGGCTCTGCCTGCAGGGCGGAGTCAGGGCAGGGAGGGGAGGGGCTCTGCCTGTGGGGAGGGGTCAGGGCGGGGAGAGGAGGGGAGGGGCTCTGCCTGCAGGGTGAGCAGGGGAGGGGCTCTGCCTGCGGGGCGGGGTCAGGGCGAGGGGTGGGAAGGGGAGGGGCTCCGCCTGTGGGGTGGGGTCAGGGTTAGGGGAGGGAAGGGGAGGGGCTCTGCAGGCTGGGTGAGGAGGGGCTCTGCCTGTGGGGCGGGGTCAGGGCGAGGGGAGGGAAGGGGAGGGGCTCTGCCTGTGGGGCGGGATCAGGGTTAGGGGAGGGGAGGGGAGGGGTCGGGGCTGTGTGGGGAGGGGAGGGGCTCCGCCTGTGGGCTCAGGCGGGAGGGGAGAGTCTCTGCCTGTGGGGTCAGGGTCAGGGCCAGGCGGGAGGGGAGAGTCTCCGCCTGTGGCACAGGTCCAGGCCCCGGCGGGGAGGGCAGCACCATTCTCCCACTGCAGGGCGTTATGCGGGGCTGCTCTGAGTTCCCTGCTGACCCACACGTCTCTTCCCCCCACAGCTGCCCACATCGGCGTGGGCATCAGCGGGCAGGAGGGCATCCAGGCCGTGCTGGCCTCCGACTATTCCTTCTCCCAGTTCAAGTTCCTGCAGCGCCTCCTGCTGGTGCACGGCCGCTGGTCCTACCTGCGCATGTGCAAATTCCTCTGCTACTTCTTCTACAAGAACTTTGCCTTCACCATGGTCCATTTCTGGTTCGGGTTCTTCTGCGGCTTCTCGGCCCAGGTGCGGTGCCCGGCTGCTGGGCCCTGGACAGGGTTCCCCGAGGCCGTGAGGCTTCCCTTTGGACTATGCCTGCTGGATTTGGACCCAGCCAGGATCAGGGCCCTGCTGTGCCGGGTGCTGCATGGACACGGGGAGGGACGGGCCCTGCCCTGCAGGGTGATGATGGGGGAGGGCTGTGCTGGGGCCTCGAGCGCCCAGCCTGTTGTGGGGCAGTAGCTGGCGCTGAACTTGGGCGAAAGCTCCAGCTGCTGCAGCGTGACGGGGGCTCAGAGTGTAGAGCTGGCGTCCAGGCGCAGCCCAGCACCAGGCTGCAATGGCTGCATCCTCCCTGCCTTGCTGGAAGAGGTTGGAGGATGCCCAGGCAGGGCAGGCTGGTGCTTTTGGACTGGGAGGCCGCAGGTGAGCTCCCTTCTGGCCACCCTGATGGTTCATCATGGGGGGTAGAGAGAACCAGGCTGGTCATTGGATCCTTCAGCACTTGGGGATGGCCGGAGGGGAGCACAGAGCTGGGGGAGCGAGTCGATGGGGGAGCGCTTGTGTCTCTGAGGCAGGAAAGCAAGTTGCTCGTCTGTTCCCGTGTGCAGGGGAGCAGGAGTTTTGCCTTGCCCTAACCCCCCCCCCGTCTCTCGACAGACGGTCTATGACCAGTACTTCATCACCCTGTACAACATCGTCTACACCTCGCTGCCCGTGCTCGCCATGGGGGTGTTCGACCAGGTACGTCTCCCCCGATCCGAGGGGCAGGGTGAAGATCTGCTCCTGCTGGGCTGAGGCGGGGGGGCCCAGCCTGTCTCCTGTGCTCATGGAGCCTCATGGCCTGCGATCGCGGCAGGGAGCCCCCGTCCTGCAGGTGGGGAGACAGGGAATTTGGGGGGTGCCGCTTGGAAGGGCCGCAGCAGCTGAGGCGGGCTCAAAGCTCCCCCATCTCTGGGTCCCTGGGCACTGCAGGCCCTAACCCAGCTGGGTGGGGTCAGGACGAGTTTCCCTCCCCCCACGGGGTCAGGGCCCTCTCCTCAGGGGCAAGAGGTGGGCTTGGTCCATGGCCTGTCCAGCCCTCAGCTTCCCCGCAGGGGCGGCTCTTGGGGGGGGCCCAGGCTCACCCCTGCCATGCCCCCGCCCCCCAGGACGTGACGGAGCAGCGCAGCATGGAGTACCCCAAGCTCTACGAGCCGGGCCAGCTCAACCTGCTCTTCAACAAGCGGGAGTTCTTCATCTGCATCGCCCAGGGCATCTACACCTCCGTCCTCATGTTCTTCATCCCCTACGGCGTCTTCGCCGACGCCACCCGCGACGATGGCGCCCAGCTGGCCGACTACCAGTCCTTTGCTGTCACCGTGGCAACCTCCCTGGTGATCGTGGTCAGCGTGCAGGTGGGCTGCCCCCATTTGGCTCTGCCTCCGTGGCCTTTCGGGTCCCCTCCAGCCTGACGTTTCTCTCGCACCCCGTACGGGGTCAGTTAGGCCAGGAAGCAGAGGAGCCTGGATCTAAGCTGTTGAACGGCTGCTGTGCCCTCCCCACCCCCCCAGAGGTGGCTGCATCTCGGTGCTGGGCGGAGTGTGTGGTGAAGGGCGGTGGGCCTATGTGATGCTGGGGACCAAGGGCACTGCTCCCGGGCTGCCCATCGGCTCTCCCTGCCTGGCTCGGCATCCTGTCTGCTCTGCCTCCTGAGCTCTCTCCTCTTCCCCCAGATTGGGCTGGACACAGGTTTCTGGACGGCCATCAACCACTTCTTCATCTGGGGCAGCCTGGCTGTGTACTTCGCCATCCTCTTTGCCATGCACAGCGATGGCCTCTTCCAGATGTTCCCCAACCAGTTCCGCTTTGTGGGTGAGTCCAAGCAGCTGCATTCACCTGAGGGGCTGGTGCCGCAGGCAGAGAGTAGGCGAGACCGAGGTGTCCCTGAGGTCCCCACAATGCCAGGGGCTGACTGCTTGAGACGTGCCCCGGTGACCACGCGCTACACGGCAAAGGAAGGGGAACCCCGCCTCAAGGTGCCTGCCAGTCTGACCTGGGGAGGGATTCACTCCTGACCCCACCAGGGGGGTCCCCAAGGCAGACGAGGGCAGGTTTCTAGTGGGTTAGTGAGGTGCCCCTTCCCCATCCCGATTGACGCCCTCTGAACTCTGCTGCTCCCCCAGCACCACGCCTGATTCCCGGGGCCGGGGGAGACCCCAGTGACAGCTTCATTTCTCTTCTGACTCCTGCCGTGGGAGGAGGGGGAGTGGGGCAGGTCGCTCCCGCCTGCCTGGCTCTCAGGTCTCTCCCCCTCCTGCTGCCCAGGTAATGCCCAGAACACGCTGGCCCAGCCCACAGTCTGGCTCACCATCATCCTTACCACCGTGGTCTGCATCATGCCAGTCGTGGCCTTCCGATTCCTCAAGCTGGACCTGAAGCCCGAGCTATCGGACACGGTGAGCACATGCAGCCGAGCTGGGGCCCTCGCGCGTCCCCCAGTGCGGAGCGGGCCCCCTTCTCGGCCTTCAGACGTCCCTCACTCCCAGCGCCCCATGCTTGGCTGAGGGCAAGTGGGCTGCCCCGCAGTGCCCCCTCTGACCAGAGCCAGGAAAGGCCTTGCTGTGGACCATGGGGGCTGGATCCATCTCCACTCGGCCAGGGCTGTGGGGGGGAGTTGTCTGTCCCGAGTGATCCAATGGTGGGGCAGGAGCCGGCTCCACCTCCCCCCAGGCTACTGCCCCCTCACTGGAACGTCTCCATGGCTTTGGCCCCTGCCCCCGTCTCTGCAGGAGCCGCCCGGGGAAGGGAGGACTGGGGGGTGTCTTGGGCAGGCTACCACGTCTCTTCCCGGCCCCCGTTCACCCTGGCTGGGCCTTTCCTCTGCAGTTTCATGGAGGGCGGGTTGTGGGGTCTTCGGCCGGGCTTCTCACTGTGGCCCCCTCCCAGGTGCGCTACACCCAGCTGGTGCGGAAGAAGCAGCGAGCACAGCACCGCTGCATGCGACGGGTGGGGCGTGCCGGCTCGCGGCGCTCCGGCTACGCCTTCTCCCACCAGGAGGGCTTCGGCGAGCTCATCATGTCGGGCAAGAACATGCAGCTCAGCTCCCTGGCGCTCTCCAGCTTCGCCGCCCGCTCCAGCTCCAGCTGGATCGAGACCCTGCGCAAGAAGAAGGGTGGAGACAGCACCGCCAGCAGCCCCAGCGGGGGGGCCGACAAGCCGCTCAAGGTGTGAGGCTGGGGGGCTCCGATTCTCACTGCCGCCAGGGGCTGGACTGCCCGGCAGCGCCCCGGCTGTTCCCACGCGGGCCCTGCTGGCTGCTGCAGGTGCTGCTGTGGCAAGGGGATGGGGCGCCCGGGAGGCTCCCTAGGTGCTGAGGTTTGGAGGCGGAGTCTGGACCACAGCCAACCGTGTAACCAAAAAACCCCCATCCAGACGGCCCAGCGGCCCGGCACGGCACCCCCGTCCGGAGCCCGGGCACAGAGAGCGCCGGCAGCATCGTATATCGGGACATCCACCTGCCCGGAGTGTACAGCGAGCCTGAGTCACGCGCGAACGTAACATGCTGGAGACACGGGGAGGGCCTGGCAGGGGGTGCTGGGCTTGGCAGCGCGTCCACCCCACCCCCGCCGCCACGTGTCCTTTTTATATCTATAAAATGAGAAAAGCAGCAGCAAACAGAGCCCCCACGTTTACAAAGTGACTCTTCTCTGTCCCCGCTGGCACTGGCTGCTCCTGGAGAGGAGCCGGCTGAGCAGAGAGGGGCACAGATGCTCTCCCCACGCAGGCAGCGTCAGTCCCAGGGCTGCGTGGGCGCCCCAGCATGGGCTTGGCCTCCTGCAGCAGGGCAGGGGTGGGGTGGCGGGAGCCTGGGCTGGGAGAGGGATGCCCTGGCACGGAGGAGTTACTGGCCCTGCCCTCTCCTCTGCCGCGGCTGGTTTCTACACATGGTGAAACCGTATGTGGCCGGGCAGAGACCCGAGCCGCGGGTGTGCGTCCAGTCAGTGCCTGCCCTGGGCTGGAGGCTGTGGCCCCTGGAGCCAGGGCCAGAGCTGGGGAGCAAATGGGGCCCTTGGGAGCTGTTACAGACCAGAGCAAAGTTGTGGTGCAGAGGTCACCTGAGCGGGGCTCCTTGTGGTCCTGGCTGCAGGGGCAGCCCTGAGGTTCTCCCAGCTTGGGGGAGGGAGGGCGCAGCCACCAGGCTCTTGGCTGGTACTTCTCCCCCCCCCACCCACCCTCCAGCTGGTGGAGCTTGGCTCTGGCCTTGTGTGACCTCCGCCCAGGTCCTGGGACCAGCCCAGCCGATGGATTCGAAAGGGAACCCCCCCCCAACTCTTTTCTTTGCTGCGTGCCAGAGGCTTAGGCAAGGGGCCAGGTCCTGGGGTCAACATGTTGACGGGCTGATTGTGATTCATTCCCTGCACCAGGGAGCCTTTCACAATCATCTGGGTGTTATGGGCCCTGTTTCCCTTCCCCTCTGTGCTGGGAATAGGGGGTGGGTGTGTGTATGTGTGTGTCCTGAGCCACCTTCCTTGGGGCGCCCCAGCCATCCATCTCCCGTCCACGCTTCCCTGGGGAAGCGTCCAGCCTGCTGGCCGCCCCCTCATGCAGCACTGGCAGGTGCATGGCCCTTCTCTTGCACACGTATTTGTAGCTCACCTCCACACGCTTCTTGTGATGCATTCCTTGTGTCCTTTGCACAGCCCCTCCCCCCGGTACCACCCTCTGGCACGCATGCTGCCCACGCACGGCTCACTGCTGTAGTGCCCCAGCTGCTGCCGATCCCGATAGCTTGGGGGCCCTCGGAGGTTAAGTTGCTTGAGGTTGCAGGATATCGGAGACCCTGGGCTGTGGCCAGGCTGGGAAAGATCCCGGGGGCTCTAGGGTGGGGATCAGCTAAGGGGCCAGCCCCAGTGAGGTGGGATCCAGCTGGAGGCAGAGGGATGAAAAAGCCCCCTGGGGAGGGGGCACAATGGGCCCAGGCCAGTCTTGTGCAGGGGATGCCTCCTGATCCACCCTCTTCCCTCCCCTTGATCTCTGTCTGTGCTGGGTGCCAAATACGATGTGGGGGGAGACCCAGTGTTCACCCCCCCATCTCATTCTGCCTTTGAAGGTGAGGGGCCTTGCAAGCCAGGGACAGGTTCGGGTGGGGGGGTGTCACTGCACCCCAAGGGTTACAGCTCCTGGGGTGACCACAGAGCTCTGCCCACGTGCTTAGAATGGGGGAGGGGGGTCTGGGTGGCAGGAGTCCTGGGTTCTATTCCCAGCTCTGTGATGGGTTCTGTGCCTCAGTTTCCCTCCCCTCTGTGCTGGAGTCCCCAGAGGGGACTGGGCTCTGGAAGGTCGAAGTAACCTCAGGCATTGCTGTGGCTGTGTTAAGCCCTTCTGGGAAGGGGCGAGGGCTGAAGCAGCCTGGCTGGGGGAGGGGCACAGCCCCTGGAGTCTGACTTTTATACCAAAGAGGAACTGTCTGTTTGAGAGCTGGCTGGGCGCTAGTGTGCTAGAGTATCTATTTTTGGTTCTTTCTGTTTGTTCGGGGGGGGGGAAGGTGGCGTTGGGCCGGGCCCGAGGAGCAGTCCGTATAATTTATTACACATTTCTATACTTACAGAATTGTATCATTTTATGGGTATAAAGAGAGGAAAAAAATAGCCTTTTATAAAAACGTCTCTTTCTGAGATCGTCTCACGTAGCCTCTGTTTTCTGAGCGTGAAAGGGGAGGGGGCCAGGGCCCTGCCTGTGTCTGAGGGCTGCTGCTTGCCCCCGACTCCTCGAGCCGTGCCACCGGGCCACTCATTACATCCATGGCCCTGGGTGCTCTGCAGATACAGGACCAGGTTCTCCCAATGCTCATTTGTTGCGTCTCCGTGTAAGGCCGGCCTCTGCACGCACGCCAGGCTCTGCAGTGCAAACTACCCTCTGGCAGCTGGCAAGCTGAATTCTGTGGTATGTGGGGAAAATGCCAAATTGTGTGTGTGTTTTGCTCGCACACACAAAGTGGGGCCCTGAGCGAGGGTCAGTTCACACCTTGTGGAGCTGCTGCTTTAGGTTCTCTGTAAACTCAGGCAGGCATCAGTTACACTGGTATTTTCAAGGGTGTCATGGCATTTGCACGGCGTAGAACCAGCTTGTGTTTTGTGATGCTGGGGCGAGGGCTTGAGTCTGTGTGTGTGGAATCCAAGGGCCTGTTGGTGTCAGGAGCAAGGGGGGTGGAGCCCCCCATTAGCCCAGCTCAGGTTTCTGTTCTCCAGAGACAGCCCAAGGCAGGATCGTACTCTCTGTTCTGCAGCCAGGACCTGAGCTGGAGAGCGTGACGCCCCCAGAGTCAGGTGGGGGAGTCCGTGGCAGATCCGGATACCTATGAGGCTCAGCCTGGGGTGTTTACCCATCAGCTCCCTTGTGGGGCAGGCTCTGGATTTTAACTCTGTGTTACTGGGGGAATCTGTGAGCTCAGTTCTAGCCCCCAAACTTCAGGGTTTGTTTAAAGAGCAAAAGTTCCCCTAAACCTGAGCCCTTCATGGCCCAGGAGAATCCCCCGTCCGCTTGCTCAGAGCTGCCCCGTTCGAGCCCCAGCTGCCTTTCAGGTCAGCTTTGCACCCCCTTCTCTAGAGACGCAGGTGAGCACCCCCCCACCCGCATGGGCAGCGCTTTGTCTGCCTGCCGTGCAGAGATCAGGATTTCATGCATTTATTTTAAATTCCAAATTCTTCTCGCTTTGCGGGTGCAGAGAAACGGTGCTGCCTTGGGCAGGCACAGGAGAAGTGGAGAGCATCCCCCCCACCCCTGCAGGGGCTGAGCCAGTTGCATCCACCAGCAGGGCAAGTTCCCATGACCATTGTTTAGCCTGAACTGGCCCAAGTGACTGGGCCTAACTTCTAAACACCCTGGGCCAGTGCTCCGCTGCTGTAACGCCCCCGTGCTGCAGCATGGCTGCTTTACACCCAATGAGGAGTCGGCCCATGAGCTCGAGGGATCCCGCCTGCATTGGGGGCACGAGGGGCTGGGCAGGGCCAGGCACGGAGCCGTGACTCCGGGCCTTGACTGGTTCTTGCTAACGTGCTCAGGGTCTCACTGAAGGCCATGGCGGGGGGGGGGGACGACTGCCACTCACGTTCAGCTGGCAGGGCCCTTGGGGGGGTTTGCCTTCCTCTGCAGCCTGGGGGTGCAGGTCACTGGCAGGATTATTGGGGTGTCCTACCCTCATTTCCAGGGCCTCATGCTCTCTGGCACAAGCTAGTCTAGGCTCCTGTGCTACCTGGTCCTTGTTGGGGGGTGGGTTTAGGGTGGGGCTGGGGCCCTGGGATATACAGCCGCTGTGATGGTCTCTTCTTGGACTTTGTCCTGTAACATGCACCCTGCACCCAGGCTGCTGGCGCAGGGCCCCATTGGGCTCTCCTGCCTGCCGCTGGAAATCAGGAGGGATCTGGGGCAGTGTTACCCCTCCCAGGGAGCGGGGCAGGAACTCCGCCCCAGTCCGAAGGGAGTTAACAGGACACAGCTGGGGCATGTTGGGGTAGGAGGGGGGGCTCACCTTGAACTAGGGACAGGCTAGGCCTCTGCCTGCGTTAATGTCCCCTGGTGCTGCCACTGATTAACGAGGCTGGTGCACAACCAGCTGCCCCCTCCCAGCCCTGAACGTACCCACAACAGGGGCATAAGCTGGTCTCCCTGGTGCCAAGGGCTGCTCTGGCCCCAGCAAGCACTGACCCATGCCCCCACCCCCCGTCAGCGATACCAGTGCTGTACTGGGGTAGGGGAGCAGGGTACCAAGGCCACACAGGGCAGAGCAATGGGATCCCCACCGTCACACACAGCCCCCCCCTTTCAGGGGCCATCTGAACCAAACTCTTTTGAGCAGGCCCTAGGAGAGGGGGCTGCCCCCAGGCCCATAGAACCCAGGAGTCCTGGCTCCCAGCCCCCACCTCTAACCATCCCCCCCAGCCCCACATAGAACCCAGGAGTCCTGGCTCCCAGCCCCCTCCCCTTGACACCACGATAGCCTGCACCTGGGAGGGAGAGCGGAGCTCCTGGGGGAGGGAGTCGCGGGAGGGAGCGTCTCCGCAGGTGCCCCCCACCCTCCCACGCGCTCTGCCCCCGTTGCTCAATCGCCCCTTTCACAATCGCAGCCCCCCCGCCCCAGTTCCTCAAATGTTTTTCTGCCGCCAGCCGCGCCCCCCGCCCGCCACGTGCCGGGGGAGCCCCGCGGGAGCCGGCGCCTGGCGGAGCCGAGGCAGAGCGATGCGCGCTGGGGGGCGGACGCCGGCAGCCCCCGGGGCGCAGGAGCATGTGGGCGCTGCGGGCCGCCGGGCTGCTCTGCCTGCTGCGGGCCGGCTCGGAGGGGCCCTGCCCGCGGACAGGTGGGTGCGGGGCTCGGGGGGCTGAGTGGAGCCAGGTGAGCGGCCCCGGCCGGCCGGGACCCCGGGGGAAGCTCGGGGCTCCGGGCAGCCGCGGGCGGGGAGGGAACGGGGCCCTTTCGCCCTGGGGACATTGCACAGATGGCGGGGGGTTGGGAGCCAGGACTCCTGGGTTCCGTTCCCGGCTCCGGGGGGTCAGGACTCCTGGGTTCCGTTCCCGGCCCGGGGGGGTCAGGACTCCTGAGTTCTGTCCTTGGCTTGGGTAGAGGAGTTGGGGAGTGGGGGTAGAAGCCAGGACTCCTGGGTTCCGTTCCCGGCCCGGGGGGGTCAGGACTCCTCGGTTCTGTTCCGGGCTCAGGGGGGTCAGGACTCCTGTCCCTGGCTTGGGTAGAGGAGTTGGGGAGTGGGGGTAGAAGCCAGGACTCCTGGGTTCCGTTCCCGGCTCGGGGGGGTCAGGACTCCTAAGTTCTGTCCCTGGCTTGGGTAGGGGAGTGGGGGTAGAAGGCAGGACTCCTGGGTTCCGTTCCCGGCTCCGGGGGGTCAGGACTCCTGGGTTCCGTTCCCGGCGCCAGGGGGTCAGGACTCCTGGGTTCTGTCCGCGCTCCCCGGGGTTGGGGAATGGCCGCGCGGCGCGGTGTTTTCAGTCTGAGCTGAGAGGGACTGAGATTTATTTACTCCTGGTTCTCCCTCCTCCCAGCTACTCGGGGGTGAGCGCCCCTCCCCCTGGTGTACTTCTGCTGGGACCCCCCCAATCTCCCCCTCTGTCCCCTGAACGGAGGGGCCCCACCGGGGGCACCCCACGCGGGCCGGCCGCTGGCTCCTGCTCCCCTTCCTGGCCGGAGGTCCCTGGGCTGAGCCGAGCTGGGGAGAGGCCCTTAACTCCTGGGCTCCCAGCTGGTGCCGCCTGGGGGCTGGTCCCCCTCCCTTGCCCAGTGCCAGGGCCACTCTAGGGGAAGAGCTGGTCCCCGGGGGCGGGGGCATGGCAGCCTGTGAGCAACCCGTGCGCTCTAAGCCCCCATCCAAGTGACTAATGCAGCTGCCAGGGCTGGGGTGCGTGGCACAGGGAGCACCCTGCCCTGGGCCAGGACTGGGCAGCAGCGGGGACCCCGAGCTGCAAAGGGGGCACCTGGGCCCTTGTGACCAGCAGGCACCACAGGAACTGGTGTGAAGCCTACTGCCGCCTGGGCAGGGGGATGTGGGCAGAGGCAGTTGCCGCTCTCACCCTGCCCTCCCCAAAGCTGGCACAGGCCCCTCCCCGTGGGGGGCCAGATGGGGGCTCTGGGGGATGCAACGATCTCTGCACTTGTAGGAGGGTAACTTTGGGCAAGGCCTGGCCTGGCGCCCATCTGCCTCCCTACTTTCAGTCTGTGTGACCCAGTGCCACCCCACTGCCCCCATCTGCTGGGCTGCGCCAGGCTGGTCGTGAGTGGAGCTCCCAACTGCCCCACATTGGGGCTAGGGTCCACCTGCCTGGAGCCTCCGAGCTCCCCTGCTCTGGTGTCTGGCCGTGGCCACCCGGGGACTGGACCGGGGCAGCGGAGACCCCAGTGGCAGGAGTGGAATCATGCCACACAAAGAGCAATGAGCTGCTGGCTCTGGGGAGAGCCAAGAAACGAACCCAGGCCTCCTGGCTCCCAGCCCTCCACTGCTCTCCCCAGGGCGGAAATGAAACTTCCCAGCGAATGGGGAAGTGTCCAGGCCTCCTATGTGCCGATAGCCAAGGGCTGAGTTGCTGCTGCTGGACAAGTGGGTCCCTCGGGCGCAGGCCAGGCGGTGCGGAGCTGCTCGGCTCCCAGGGCTGGGTTTGGCTGGGCTTTGAGATGCCTGCTCTCCTGAGCCTCCAGCCCTCGCATTGTCGCTGGTTATTTATACCCGGGGCGCCCCTCGGCGATGTAAGGGTTAAACCACCCAGCAGGCTCAGGACCCTAGCCCAGGGGTCCCAGACAGGGGGGAAAGGGCAGGTCTGGAACTGCCCAGTCATGGCCTGCAGGGCCCAGGAACTCTGCCCCACAGACCCTGGGCACCAGCCTGCCTGTGCCGAGGATGTTTGAGTGCCTTGCTTAGGGGAGCCCCTCTGCGGAGTTCTTAGCCATGCACTGCAGAGATGGCTCCTGCCCCAGAAGCTTCGCCTAAGGGGCTGAGGGAGGCAGGACAGTTCCCCCAGTTGGATCTTCGGGGAGCTGAGGGCCAGGAAGGGGCCGGAGCAGCCCCAAGGGAGCATGTGACAGAGCTGGGAACAGAACCCAGCTCTCCTGGGTCCCAGTCCAGTGCCTGGTCCCTTCAGTGGAGAGGTGCCCCCTCCCCTTGCCTGGGATGCCCTATTCCCCCCAATTTACGGGGTGCAGGGGGGTTGCCACTCAGGGCTCAGCTTGGATTGGACCCCAGCTCTCTTGGCTCTCCGCCCCATGCATGGGGGGCTGGTCCCTGCAGCGCAGGTGCCCAGCTCCCTGGGATTAGCAGGCAGCTGAGAGTTTTCTGTGCTGAGCTGGCCGGTTGCGTAAGTGGGTTTGGGTAGAACTGGCTGTTCCCGACAGGGCTGCGCAGGCACCGGGCACTGGGAAACTGGAGTGTTTGCTTTCGTTATTGACACTTGTGGGTTTGCAGAAATCCCAGCTCCTGTGAACCTGTCTGGGATGGTGTGTGGGGAGGGGAACGGGACATTTAAGGGAGGGAGCTGTCAGCCTCTGACCTTTACAAACTGCCGGGCCCAGCCATGAGCCAGCTGAGCCAGACCCAGCTCTGGCCCCATTCCGGTGCGGATGGTGACTCTGTCCCAAGGGTGGCCGTGAGGATTAACCCTTTGAGGCCAGCAGCCTGTGTGGCTGCCCTGCTGGCAGGGCCCTGGGTCCCGTGTGATTGCTGTGCACGCTGGCTTTAGGTTCTGGGAGCTGGGATCCCTTGAGGCTGCTCCTCCCACCCCAGGAGCCCTGGACACCCCTCCCACAACTGGCTCTGGGTCCTCTCAGGCACCTCCTTGCACTGGGCACCCAGCTTGCCAGGGAAATGAGGAGCCCGGGGGCCCATTAACGTGCCCTGTGTAGGGCCCAGGCTGGGGCATGGCCCAGGCTGAGGGCTCTGGGTCTGGGAAGAGGGGATCTGATCATGACAGGGCCTGGTGCAGTGACTTGGAAAGAGGTGGGTGAGGAAGCGAGTGCTCAGCCAGGCCGATGCTCATTCAGGCTTGCAGGCTTGTCCTCTCCAGCAAATATTGACACAGGCTGGTTGTCTCCTCCCTCAGGGAGCCCCTTGGGAGTGTTTCCTAGGAGCCGGGAAGGGGGGAGCCTGTGCCCTCCAGCCTGGTAGGGAGATGGGGGTCAGCACCACCATTGCACACAGCAGCCAGTGAGAGTCATCTTCTGTGACATCATAGCCTGGTCAGCTTGTGGCAACCAGGGAAGGTGGCAATCCCCATGGAACATAAAGGGAAACTGAGGCACAACAAGGGTATTTGCCTAGGGTCATACAATCAGTAGTGGCACAGCTGGGTATGGAACCCAGGAGTCCTGCCCCCACCCCAGCTCTAACCCCTAGACTGCCCTCCCTTCCCTCTGCACTAATGGCTCTTCCCCTCCTGCAGCCCTCCTGCCTGACATGGTGCTGAGCACCGTGGGAGCAAATGTCACCCTGCCCTGCCTGCAGTGGCAGCCAGAGCCAAATGGCACCGTTAGCTGGAAGGTGGAGAACAAGGCTGTGAGTTCGGAACACGCAGTGCTGGGGCCCAGCCTGCTTCTGCGCCTGGTGCAGTACAACGACTCAGGCAGGTACAGCTGCTATGTGGGCGGCTGCCTGGTGCACTCGCTGCGGCTGCTGGTGGAAGGTGAGTCTGGCTCAGGGATGCGGTGCCCATGCCAGGGGCTGGGGAGGATGTCCAGGTCCATGGGCGCCGGGACTGCGGGGTCCCCCCATGCCTGCAGGATGGTGCAGCAGCGTCCAGGCCAGCAGGCTCATCCTGCAAGGTCCAAAGGCTGCATGGGGCGAGCCATGTAAAGTGGAACCTGGTGTGGGTCGGGATGTGCCCTCCTGGCGTGGCTGGCTCCCCCCCTGCCCAGCTCTGCAGCCACTAACCCCTGCTCAGCCCGGGGCTCCCCTCACCACAGCTGTGTCTGACTCCAGAGCCCCCGGAGCCGCCCAGCTTCTCCTGCTACCGCAGAAGCCACGTCAAGGACATCCTGTGCGAGTGGCAGCCGCTGCGGAGGCCGTCGCCCCGGACCAGGGCCGTGCTGTGGGTGAAGAAGTGGTGAGAGCCTGGGGGAGCTGGGCCGTGCTTGGGGATGTGTCAAGGAGTTTGGAGGATACAAGGCCCTGCACCCCAACTTCCTGCGATTCACCGGGACACTCAGCAAGCCGGTAACACAGATGACAGGAACACAGTCCAAGACAGGTCTTGCGGGTACAGACAACAGGACCCCCTCAGTCATAGTCCATCTTGGGGGGGTCCCAGGGAGGCCACAGCCCCGTTGGGAGGCCAGAGCCCCATCTGGGCTCACCTCCATTTTCCCAACCAGCTCCAAACTGAAACTCCCTCCAGCTGTCTCACCCAGCCTCCCCTCTGCCCCTCACCCAGCCTTTTTGCAGTTTCCAGGGCAGAGGTGTCACCTGTCTCCAAACCCCACTCCTGGGTTCTCACGTTAGGTGCTCAGGTATCCTCCCTCAGGGAGTCTCTCATCCCCACTGCAGCCAGTCCCAGCAAAACTCCCCTGCAACCTTCCAAGGCCAACACTCCCCACTCAGCATTCCAAGAACACGTTAAGAACATTCCCAGTTCCTCACAGGATGACCTTGAGGCCCTCGAGGAGCACGTGGGGGTAACCCTGCCTGGGACCCAGCCCTGGGGTTAGCTGTTAGCCGTGGAGCCAGCTGGGCATGAGAGTAAGACCAGGGCAGGATTTGGGGTAGGCGCAGCCAGCATGGCTGTGCTGTTGATGCCCGGCAGGGTCCCTCCAGTGGCTGGCTCTCCGCAAGCAGAGCTGGGGCCTGCTTTCCTGGCACAAAATCGCCCTCCCTGCTTGCTGCCATCCCACAGGGCTGGGATGGGTGCTGGATAGGGGGACACCATGTCAGGGTTGGATGTGGGGGTCCCTTGGGGGCTCTCTCCCTTGGCCGCCAGTGCCAAGCCCGGGGTGGGGGAGTGCTGCTGGCCTTCGGATCAGATCCCAAGCCAAGGGCCTGACTGTGCCTGCTCAGGAAAGAACCATGCGCCTTCTCCCAGGCTTCCTCCCCCTATCCCCGCATGCTCACACCCTCCCTACTTTCAGTTCCATACAGAGTCCTTCTCCTCTTCCTGTTTGAAAGTGCGGCCCTGCAGCTGCTCTGCTCCACCCCAGAGTGTCTGCAGTGCAGCATCGTGTGCAGGGAGCCCTTGGCCAGGGGAGGTGCCCGAGAGGGGTGTGAGGCTGCTGTTGCATGTTGCAGCCGGGGGCGCAGGCTGCTGTGACATTGATCTGATGTCGGTAGCTCTGCTGGGCCCTGGGGTGTTCCCGACCTGGGGACGTGGGTGGGGGGCGGTGGCAGGGCCCGCTGGCTGGGTGCTGCACCTGGCCCTGAGCCGTGTTCCCTCCCCGGCAGGCTCACGGGGAAGAACGCCACGGAGCAGCGCTGCCGCTACTTTCCCAAGGTGGAGAAATTCAAGTGCAGGATCACGGTGCCGCCCAGCGAGGATGACACCTTCCTGCTGGTGTCCGTGTGCGTCAGCAACGGGGCAGGGAGCACGGTCAGCAAGGACCAGGTCATCTCAGCCAACCGCGTCTGTATGTATGGCCCCCCCGCCCCTCCTGCTGCCCCCCTTCTCCCCACACCTACCCCTCTGCCCCTCCCCGGAGCTGTGCCTGCTGCCCTCCCCCTTTTCCAGCCAGGTCTCTCTCCCCATGGGGCTGCTGGGTGCTGGCGCAGGCTGAGCCTGCAGAGACGGAGCTCCCCCATCCCTGGGGGTTGGCGGGGACATGCTGCACCAGACCCATCTGCCATGGCAACCCCCCTTCTCCTGACAGTGAAGCCGGACCCCCCGGTGAATGTGCTGGTGGACCCGGTGAAGAGCGCGCCCCAGAAACTGCGTGTGAACTGGACATATCCTCCCTCCTGGGACCCCAAGTTCTACCGGCTGCACTTCCAGGTCCGGTACCGGGCTGAGCGCTCCCAGAGCTACACGGAGGTGAGCACCCCCTGCCCTGGGCTCCCCGTGCCTGCCAGGCTGCAGCATCCACACACGCCCCACCCTGCAGCTGCTGGGCAGGATGGACTCCCTCCTGCCCCCCAACTCCTGTGCCTGGGCCCCTGACCCCATAGCTACAGCGTGGGGAGAAGGCCCTGGTGCATCGCGTCTCCCTGTGGACAGGGACGGTGCTGGCAAGGAAGCGGGGACTGTGATGCTTCCCAGCGGTACCCTTGGTTCGGAGGTGCCTTGCTAGCATCCAAACACACATCCTAGACTGAGCCGGCACTTTGCTAATGGGACGTTAGTACGGGCCAGGAGCGAACGCTGCTCCCGATCCTCCCAGCATACTGCAGCCAGGTGTGGCTGGGCTCTTCCATTCCGGCAGCAAGACGCTGGCAGTTCCCTGGCTAGGGAGAGACACCCGGGTGTCCCGTTACAAGCCCAGAGAGATCAGTCACAAACCAACCCCCGCCAGCTGGGGGGCTGCTCCTGTGGAGTCTGTGATCTCTGTTAGCTGGTGGCTCAGCATCTCCTGCCTGCCTGAAGGGAAGATTCTCCACCTGGTGACCTGCTTAACTCCCAGACCGACTCCCTCCCAGAGGATCCATAGGCACGTTTCACAGCCCAGCAGAGACCTTCCCTGCCTCTCCTCAGTGAATTACCCTAGACAACGGACTCAGGGGATCCCTGTAAAACTCGGAACCCTCAGTGCCCTCTGCTAGTTGGCATGACGAGGTTCCTGGGTCACAGGGACCCTGGCTGTCCCAGCTGGGGAGGAGGTGGGGGCTGCGCCAGTGCTAGTGCCCCTGGTTTAATTCTGCCTGTTGGTTGCAGATCGACCAGTTAAGAGAAACGTCCCTGGTGATCCATGATGCCTGGCACGGCGAACGGCACATGGTGCAGGTGCGGGGGCTGGAGGAGTTTGGCCATGGCTCGTGGAGTGAGTGGAGCCAGGAGGCCGTGGGCACCCCGTGGGCAGGTAGGACTATGAGGGAGGGGAGGGGAGGGGTTCTCTGGGTGCCGTCGCCCCTCGCCCCCATTCCCAGGGCTGTCCCCTCACTGCTCCTCTCCTTGGATTGCAGATCCCATCGACCTCGAGTGGCAGACAGGATCCTACAGCTCACAGGTAAGGCAGGTGGTGCCAGGGCTGCCTGCCCCTCTGGCTAGGGGCCCGTGGGCCCCGGTGGGAGGGGGAATGGGCCTCAGGGCTCAGCACTGTATGTGCTTCACCCAAGGGCTCTGTGGTCTGGGGGGAGTGGGACGGGGGACATGCCTTGTGTTGGGGGTGTCACAGGCAGGGATGGGGGAGTGGGATTGGGGACATGCCTTGTGTTGGGGGTGTCACGGGTGGGGGTGGGGGAGTGGGATGAGGGACATGCCATGTGTTGGGGGTAGCACAGGTGGAGATGAGAAGTAGAAGGGGGGACATGGCTTGTGTTGGGGGTGTCACAGGCAGGGATGGGGGATCAGGAGGGGGGACATGCCATGTTTGGGGATGTCACAAGCAGGGATGGGGGAGCGTGATGGGAGGACATGCCATGTGTTGGGGGTGTCACAAGCAGGGATGGGGGAGCGGGATGAGGGACATGACTTGTGTTGGGGGTGTCACAGGCAGGGTTGAGGGAGTGTGGGGAACATGCTGTGTGTTGGGGGTGTCACAGGCAGGGATGGAGGAGTGGGACGGGGGACATGCCGTGTGTTGGGGGTGTCACAGGCAGGGATGGGGGAGCGGGACGGGGGACATGCCGTGTGTTGGGGGTGTCACAGGCAGGAATGGGAGAGAGGGATTGGGGACATGCCTTGTGTTGGGGGTAGCACAGGTGGAGATCAGAAGTAGAAGGGGGGACATGGCTTGTGTTGGGGGTGTCACAGGCAGGGATGGGGGATCAGGAGGGGGGACATGCCATGTTTGGGGATGTCACAAGCAGGGATGGGGGAGCGTGATGGGAGGACATGCCATGTGTTGGGGGTGTCACAAGCAGGGATGGGGGAGCGGGATGAGGGACATGACTTGTGTTGGGGGTGTCACAGGCAGGGTTGAGGGAGTGTGGGGAACATGCTGTGTGTTGGGGGTGTCACAGGCAGGGATGGGGGAGCGGGACGGGGGACATGCCGTGTGTTGGGGGTGTCACAGGCAGGAATGGGAGAGAGGGATTGGGGACATGCCTTGTGTTGGGGGTAGCACAGGTGGGGCTGGGGGGGACCCTTTGACCCTGTTGCTAACCCCCCATCTCTCTCCCCCAGTTCCCCTCGGATTATGATTTCTACGCTGACACATTCACGTTGCCCCCCGGGCTCTATGGCACAGAGGACACTAACGGTAATGAGATCCCCCCCACCCCCCGGTGCTGGTCTGTCAGGCCCAGGGCTCCTGGGTGGGCAAGGCTGCCATGCCAGGGACATGCGGGTTGATCCAGAGCCCAGCTGGCAGCATGGGCTGAGAGCCCTGGTCAGCTGCCTCAGGACGGGCTGATCCAGGGCAACCGAGCCAGGTGGCAGCCGTATGGGTGGGCCCCAGGCTGGGCTGCTGGCTCAGAACCACAGGAGGTCCCAGTCATTCTCCAGGGCTCCCAAGCCCCTGGCAGCAGGTTTCTGGCCTTTGTAAAGTCCTCGTTGGGAGATGGCCCAGAAATATCCAGCCCTGCAAAGTGAGCAAGGGTGTGGGGGCTGGGCCTTGCCGTGCTGGTAATGGTGCCCATGTGCCCTCGGTTTGCAGAGGGGGGACGTGGTGTCGGCGACCACTCCACCGTGCCCCTGTACACGTTCCTGGTCACCGGAGCGAGCCTGTTCCTGGGCACCGGCCTGCTCGCTGGCATCGTGCTCAGGTGAGACGCGGCTGGGCAAGCTGCCGCTGGGCCTGCGCTCGGGCTGGTGCCGAGGGGTGCTGGGCCCCAGGCCCCTGGGCATGGTGACGGTACCGGCGGAGGAAGCACTGAGGGAGGGACTGTCGCTCTCAGCTGGCACCCCAGGCCGTGCAGTGCACGCCTGGGTCGGAGCCGTTACTCTGGTGTGACTCTGGAGTGACTCCTGGGCACCAGGGCAGGATAGGATTTGGCCTGCTGGACTCAAACGACTTCCTGCCAGACTTACACCTGCGTAGCCAAGAGAGGCCATCTCCATACAGCAGTCTGGGGCCTTCTGGCGAACATGAAAGGACCCCCTGACCCCTTATATGAGTGGCCACTGCTGCCCGGGCAGCCCTCTGGGGCTGGGATCCTGGTCTCCCTCCAGCCGAGAGACGCCCCTGAATGCTCGTCTCACAGGCCGTTACTGATGGCGACTCAGTGGGGCTGTACCCCCTGCCTGCCCCAGGGACAGCCACAGGCCTGGGGCAGCCACATTGTGGTCCCGGAGCCAGCGGGGCAATGGGCACCCTGCCAGTGCTGGCCTGAGTCCCAACCCTGCTGCCAGCAGGGATCGGGGTGTCGGAGGGGTGGGAGCCCCCATCTCTGCCCCTTCCTAACCTGCTCTGTGTTTAAGGTACAAGAAGAAATGGAGGAGGGGCTCCCTGGGCCAGGGCAAGGCCAGGGCCGTGGTCCAGCACCCCTTGGTGCCGCTGGCTCCTCCGAGCCCCACGTCCCCACTAAGCGAGGCCCCGCTCCTCTCCCCTCCGGCATCGCCAGGCAGCGTCAGCTCCACGGGCACCCCTGGCAGCGGGGACTTCGGCCCCTTCGATGTCAGCAACATGGATTATCTCCTGGTCCCCCAGTAGCCAGGGAACCAGCGTCGCCAGCCTGCGACGCACCGACCGCCCCAGCAGGCGCCACGGCAGGGCCCCGACCTTGTGGCTCGGCTATAACTAGCCCAGCCCTTAACAATAGCGCTCGCTCTGCCCCAGCGGGCTGGAGCTCCTGGCAGCTGCTGCTGGGCAGCTCGGGCTCCCCGCAGCCGGTGGGTCCAGGGCCTCTGCTCCCTGTCCTCCCTGGGAGACGGACCCGCGCCCGCTGGCAGCGATGCCCTGATCTGCACCCAAGCACCCCGAGCCAGCGTTTCGCAGTGGGGTTTGGCCAGTCCTTGCCTGTGGGTGGGGCCTGCGGCCCGGGAGCGATGCAGCGCGAAGGGCGTCCGATGGGCTTACTTCACGCGGAAGGTGGCAAGGGCTGGCGGGGCCCCAGTTCCGGGAGAGGGGCATTAGCTGGGCATTCAGGGCTCTGCCCCTTGGCCATGCGCTCGCCAGGGGAAGTCAGCTGCAGGGCTGGGCCGAGGGCCAGCAGCGCCCCAGACTCCAGGCCGACAGCAGAGCTGGGTGGGTGCAGCCACCCCATCCAAGGGAGCAGGGGCACCCGAGCTGTGGGATAACTCAGGGCTCCCCCTGGCAGTAGTGGGCGACGCCTGGCACTGGGCACCTAGCACTGCTGTGGCTCCAGCCCACTGCCCCCCGCCCCTTGTACGGAGCTGGAGGTGCCAAGCAGCCAGAGAACGAGACCCTGGTGCAGGGACCTCCCCATCTGTCTGGATGGGGGGGGGGCATGGACAGCGACTCAGCATGAGGGCAGGATGTGCCCAAGCTCACCCAGGGCTCCTGCTACCCAGCCCAGTGCCCTCCCCACTGGGCCTCACCCCCTCCCTGCAGCTGCCTGCGTGTGGCCGTAACAAATGCTCGTTTGCTGGGCATGACGGGCCTCCCCCCTAGCCCCTGGGGCAGCACTGAGGGTTAGATTCTCCCCCCCCCCCGATTCAAACTGGTGTTTGTGAAGAATGTTTTGTACAGGAAGAGCCGAGTTGGCAACCGTGTGTCCAATAAATGTTTTGGGTTTTTTTTTACTCTGTGCATAGGGCTGATGCTGGCAGGGTGGGGTGGGATTGGCGAGCTGCTTGGGGATGGGTTCACTCACGGGGCATTAGCCAAACCCCCCATTCTGGTTGGTGAAGAAGCTGAGCCTGGCGCTGTCTGCCGGTGCCAGAGAGGCCACCACTGCGTAAGTGGAAGCAGAGCAGGAACGTGTTCCTGCTTGGCTGGTGAGCCCAGGCCAGAGCTATGCAGAGAACCCAGGAGTCCTGGCTCCCAATCCCTCCTCATCGAACCCACCAGCCCCCACTCCCCTCCCAGAGTCGGGGAAAGAACCCAGGAGTCCTGACCCCCAGCCCCCCTGCTCTAACCCACCAGCCCCCACTCCCCTTCCAGAGCCCGGGAGAGAACGCAGGAGTCCTGGCTCCCAGCCCCCCTCCTCTAACCACCAGCCCCCACTCCCCTCCCAGAGCCATGCAGAGAACTCAGGAGTCCTGGCTCCTAGACCAGCCATTTGTTTTGCAACACAGAGAAAGAAAAATGGCAGCTGCAGCCAGCGCACATTCAGCGGGCAGTGCGAAGGCAGGAAACCACAGGGCTGGGAGGCCAGTCTTGCCCGCAGCCCTGGGGGGAGACAGTTCCCCTTTGGGGCTGGCCCCTGGCTTTTAAGCAGCAGCACAGGATGCAGATGTCTCTCCTGGGGCTGGGAAGAGCACGTGGTGGGGGATGGGGTGCAAAGGCAGCAGGGTCCTGGCCACCTCTTAGCAGCAGCTGGGGGTGGGCAGCAGGGATCCAGCCCTGGGCCCAGAGGAGAAGGGAAGGGTCAAAGGGGGAGCGGGGCCCAGGGCTGTGGATTCAAGGGGAGACATGGGGCAGGGGCAGGGGCCAGGCTGAGCACTGCAGGCCAGGGCTCCTTGGGGTGCTAGTCCCACTGCTGCCTTCGGCTCTGCCTGTGAGCGGCTGGGGCAGCCCCCACCCCCGCCCAGGGCGGTGCAGAGGAAGGTTTGCTGCCTGCTATGTAAATGTCCTACCCCAAAAGTACCTGCTGCCAGCAGCTCTAGTCTGGGGTTGAGTCAGCCCCTACCCCGCAGAGCCCAGAATAGCCGGCGGGGGGAACTGACAGGTGAGTGAGCGGCCCCCTGCCCTCAGGGTGAGCGTTACCACAGCCAGGCCCCCACGTTGGGAACCAGCCAGGTCCTGCCCCCCGAGTCTCTGCCTCCGGGAAGGGGTTCGCCATTGTGCTCCTGCCGGAATGGGAGCCAAGCCATTCCGCCAAGCTGGCCCGCCCCAGGAGCAGCAGCCTTGGCCACACAGCGGGCAGGTGCCTGGGACCCACGCTGCTCTTCGACCGTGGCTACATGGGGGGAACTGCCCAGCAAAGCGAGCCCGGTATGATGCCCCTCTGGGTGGAACAGAGGCATTGCTGTGCCAGACCAGAGCCGCCCGAGGCTGTTGGCCCAGAATGGCTAATGCAGAGCAGGGTCGTCCATAGCGACTCTGCCAGTCCGAGCCGCGCAGGCCTGAGCCCAGAGGTAAATCCAGATTTACCCCAGGCTAGCAGCAGAATCCAGCTCAGACCAGCTGCATGAGTTGTGTGTCGCTCACTTCTGGTCACATATTTTGTAAGACACAAAGTTCCCCAAGTGAGGGTGAGAGCAGGAAGCTGACTAACCCCTTCTCTGCAGCAGAGGCACCGAGAAGGGAGAGGGACAGATTTTTTTTTTCCTTAGTGCTGATGCAAATCAGAAAATCCAAAGATGCAACCAAGCACTTATGCAGCGCTAGCAAGTGTCTCGTCTGCCCGGGCCTCAGCAACACGCAGACGCTGGGTGAGGCTGTTCCTTGAAGTGACAGTTTATTTCCACCTAGCGCCATGGCTGCAAGCAGCCTTTTATCTGTTCTCACTGACATTCCAAGACACCATAAAACTACCTCGGGCAACATCATAAATACTTTAAAAACAATTAATACAGCCAAGCAGCTGGTTAAAGACACAGTCTCCAAAAACCAAAGGTCAAACACTGGCCATCGAGCCAGCTGTGCTAACTGCCAACCCACACAAAGCATGATGACCTGCCAGGACGCTCTGCCAATCACTTGCCCAACCCAGGAGTGTCTCTGAGACCTTTGGGCCAGCTGGATGCTCCCGGGGAGGCACGCGAGCTGCAGGCACATGCTAACTGGAATCCCCCGGGACAATGCTAGATCAAGCTGCAGCCTGGCTCGCTTTGGGAAGGGGATTCGATTCCTTTGGAGGGGTGCAGGGCTTGTCCTCTCTGCAAAGCTAATGGATGTGTCGCTCCCCCCCACCCCAGATGTGAGGGTGTTGGTGCATTGCCTGGAGGTGGCTGGCACAGGGTAAGTGGAGCAGAACTAACGCCATATTGAGGACAAAGCCTCAGCCTGTAGCGCCCACAGCTGGCCGGCCCATGTCTCCGGCCAGGCTCCAGCAGGGAGAACCTGCCTGGGTTAGCTCAGAAATTGTCCCCCAGAATTATTTGGTTTCCAGGTCCTGTGGATCCTCCCCTTAGGCTGGGGTGGGGGTCCTTAGCAGTGAGCAGGTTCCCATAAGAACACGCTCCTGCTGCCCTCTGGCCTGGAGGGTGGAGGAAGGCAGGGGGCTGCTCCTGGGCCCTTGCTGTCACTGCTCCAGCTGCTCCCTTGGCTGGGCCAGACAAAAACAATTCCTTAGGCCATGCAACTTAGGGGTAACATTTTCCTCCCTTGCCCGCTCCCTGTAATGCAGAGTCCTCGCCACAGGGTGGCAGTGTTGACCCAAGCACTACTCGGCCCCTTTCTGGTCTCTGCCCACCCCAGGTTGCAGAGAACAGGGGAGCCCCTGGCTCTGTGTAGGGGACAGAGCAGGGGGGGGGGTGGCCGGCACTGGGGGATTTGGGGCAGTTTCCGTCCCCTCCATAACAAACCCCTGCCAGGCACCAAGTCAGCAAAGCAGGTGCTAAGCTGAGCCCCGGCCAGCGATGCACCGATCAGCCTGGGGCTTTGCCACAGCAAGGCCTGGTAGAACGAAGCCCAGCGCCGTACGGCGGCAGCACCTGCTCCCAGGAGTTTACTCCTGGTCCTGGGAAACCTGCTTTGGGGAAAGCACCTGAACAAACTAGAACCATCTCGGGGCTTGTGGCTGCCGGGACCAGGCCCCGTTACGGGCAGGGCATCACTTGCCGCATCAGTTTGTTTTTAGCGGCAGAAAGGCAGCGTACAGGTGGTGCCAGGATCGCTGCCTGCCGCCCGTCAGTCGTGCCCCACAGGAGCTGTCAGGTGCCCCCACTCCATTAGGCACATCCTCGTTAGGGCACTGCCAGAAGCAGGGGCAGGTTGGCCCCTGGGAACAGGCCCATGGGGCAGCCCGGAACAACCCCTCTGTCAAATGCTGCTCCCAGAGGAAAACCGTGGGGGACTTCCCCACAGAGGACCTGTGCCGAGCCACAGTCCGAGTGGAAGTTACTTCCTTCAGCGCTGGGACTCGGCCCACGGAATTACCCTAGTGGGACGTAAAAGCGCATCAGAAAAATGCCCTTCCTGCAATCTAGTGCAAGACCTGCCGGGAGGGCCTGGGCATTACCGGCTGCCAGTGGGGGAGGCTGGGCGTTACCGCCTGCCGAGGAGGCATGGGCGTTACCACCTGCCGGGGGGGTGTGTGTGTGTGTGTGTCTTGCACTACCCGAATACAGAAGCTGCCCTCCGCTCCTACCGCCAGGCTCCTACCCAGCCAGCTCCCAGATCGCTGGCTCTCATGGCCTGGGCCCCCGCCCCTAGGGCTGTCCCTCACCCCACAGGCCTGGGCCAGAACAGCTGCATTTCAGGCTGGGCGAAAAGGAAGCCAAGCGGATCCCTTTGCCATTTGTCATGCCGCCACGTAAAGATACATCCTGCCCCTACGCCGAGCTGGTCCATCTGGCCTGCCAAGCCTCCTGCCCGCCTGGGGAAGCTGAGCACACGGCGCCAGTGCTGGGAATTCGCTGGGGAGCTCCCGTAAACCCGTGGGGCAGCCGGCTGCAGACTCAGTGCTGGACAGCGAAGGCTGCAGGAGTTTGGCCCTGGCTTGGGGCGGGGCAGACTGGAGGGGAGAGAAGACCTGGAGGGGGAACGACCTTGCAGCGGAGGGACACAAGGATGCTCCCAGCAGGGAGACACCTTGCAGTCGAGTCAAACACCTTGCCCTGGACAGAGAGCAGTGGGGCAAAGGGGCCTCCCGGGGCACAGGAGAGTCTAGGGAAGCAGAATGGCCGCCAAGGTGCCAGTGGAGCCGGGCCCCAGCTGCCCACAACCATCAGAGACCCCAGGAAGCCAAAGGGGACATTACTCCTCTAGACAGCGGCTCTGGCTTGGCCCGGGAGGCAGGAGTCAGCAGGGGAGGAGCTCTGGCCTGTGCCAGGCAGGCCAGCCCGGAGGAGCCAAATGGCCCCTCTGGCCTTAAGGGGATTGAGACCAGGACCAGCTGCTCAGCACCGTGCCCACTGCTGCCCAGAGTCACACTGACAGTCCTAGGCAGCGCAGGGTCACCTGAGGCTGGGCCACCTCCCTGGCTGGCCTGCGGGACGATCCACTCCGGCGATCCCTACCGGCACCAAAGCCTGGCAGTTCCGGCTCTCCGTGGGGCAGAGCGTTCCCAGATTGCAGCCCCTGCTAGTGTCCTGCAGGCTGAGCGGCCGCTTCCACGGGGGCACCAACCGCGCTCTGGCTGGAACATCAGATGTGCTGGGGAGCGGGGTCTTTGACTCTGTCCAGGGGGGGCCCCAGAGCACCTGCTGCCCCCGCGCTGCACCTGGCTCCACACGTGATCCCGCCCGGGCCCCTGGCTGCCCCAAAGTCCGTGGCGAAGCCCCAGGCAGCTGGCTGGGTGTGGCCATGCTACTGCAGCTTGCTGTGCACGGGGTGCAGCAGGGTCATGTGCTCCGCCCCTTTGAAAGGCAGCTTCTCGGCGGAGTAGTGATGCACCACCTCGGGGACGCTGCCGAAGACGCCGCTAGTCTGGCTCAGCGTGTACTTGTTGTCCTTGGTCTGGGCCACGATGATGTGGACGCATCCCTGACTGGTCCTGCAGCAAAGCCACGGGGGGGATCAGACGTGCTGGGGAGTGACAGCGGGTGGCTCCCTGGGCCCCACGTGCTACAGCCAGCACCGACCTTAGTGCCTGCTCTTGCTCCTCCCAGCACTTCATGTATGAAACCTCGCAAGGCCCGAGCAGCTTCGTTATCCCCACTGTGCAGAGGGGAAAGTGAGGCATGGGGAGGCTGGGCCCCAGCAAGTTAGTGGCCGACCCAGGAAGAGAACCCAGGAGTCCTGGTTCCCAAGCACTTGAACTCACTCCCCCACCCGAGCCAGGAAGAAAACCGGGGGGGGGGGCGGTCTTGGCTCCTGACCACCAGACCCCACTCCCCTCCCAGAGCTGTCAATAGAACCCAGGAGTCCTGGCTCCCAGGGCCTTCTCCCCCGACCCTCGGCACTCCCAGAGCAGCGGTGACAGGCTCCAGAGGGAGACTTCTCCAAGGACAGTGGCTGGATCAGACCCAGTGGGAACTGCTGGGTGCAGAGCTCCAGGCCGGCTCCTTGTCCAGCATGCTGCCCTGGGGGCAGGGGGTGTTTCCTAGGGTCCAGCCCTGGGCACCACCACCTCCAGGCTCTGCCAGCTAGTCCTGCTGCCAGGGCCTGGTTCTCTGCTGCCTGCCGCACTGCTTCCCAGGCCAGGCACGACGGGGGCAGCCACACGAGGTGCTGGCGAGTCCCTGGTCCGTTCCCCATTTCCCTGGGCTGGGCCCGGCTAGGGGCCGCCCAGGGCCATTCCGGCCCTGCAGTCGCCTCGTCACCAGCCCGGCCCCTGTTTGTTCCCTTCCCTGCTCCGATTGTTTCGGCTCCAGGGGCTCCACTTCCTCAGGAAGGAAACGCCGCCAGCACTGCCGACAACGATCCTCCAGCGCTGCGCCAGAGAGCCAGGCACCGGGCACTGCCGCGCCTCCCAGGGCACAGCCAGCAACGGGGAGGCCGAGGGGTGCGCAGGGGCTCCCCACAGTGCTCCATGTCCACAAGGGGGTCAGGCTGCTCCCCAGAGACCCTTCTGCCCAGGAAAGGTGTTGCTGCAAGGCAGCCTCACCAGCCTGTGCTACCCACAGAGCCCTCCCAGGACTCCTGGGTCCTATTTCCAGCTCTGGGAGGGGAGTGGGGTTCAGTGGGCTACAGCAGGGGGGCTGGGAGCCAGGACTCCTGGGTTCTCTCCCTGGGAAGGGAGTGGGGTGTAGGGGTTAGAGGTGGGGGGCTGGGAGCCAGGACTCCTGAGTTCTATCACGGCTCAGGGAGGGGCGTGGGGTCCAGTGGGTTAGAGCAGGGGAGCTGGGAGCCAGGACTCCTGGGTTCTATCGCGGCTCAGGGAGGGGAGTGGGGTCCAGTGGGTTAGAGGAGGGGGGCTGGGAGCCAGGACTCTTGGGTTCTCTCCCTGGGAAGAGAGTGAGGTGTAGGGGTTAGGGGTTGGGAGCCAGGACTCCTGGGTTCTATCATGGCGCCAGGAGGATAGTGCAGTCCAGTGGGTTACAGCAGGGGGGCTGGGAGCCAGGACTCCTGGGTTCTCTCTCTGGCCCAGGGAGGGGTGTGGGGTCTATTAGTGGCCAGTGCAAGGTGCTCATTATGCCCGGGAACACGATCACCCCAGGGGTGTCGCCCCCCAACGTTTTATCCCATTTCAATGGATCCCAACCACTGCCCTGCTGGCTGAGCTCTCCTGGCACAGGGGAGCCGTATCCTGTAGCCAGGCCCATCCAGCACCTCCGAGCCTGGGGCCCAGATCTCTGCTCTGCCTGCCCCCTGGCAAACGTCTCCGCCACTTACTTGAGTGCGATGGAGTATTTGCCGCTCCCCGTCTCGCTGGTCCGCACCAGGTAACCGGCCTCTTTGCAGGGCTGCAGTCGGCTCTCGGCCTCAGCCCGGGTGATGGCTCCATGATACCAGCTGCGAGAAGCAGAGAATAGGCTGGGTTTGTGAGCATGTCCTGCAGGGCCCCTGAGTCCTGGCTCTGTGGGGTGGGCAACGGGGGGTTACAGGGACTCCCCATGTGCTGGTTGGAGGGGGGCAGTTAGCTCTGGGGCTGCATGGCACGGCACAGGCTCCACCTTTCCTCTCGTTGGTAAAAGGCACCTGCGTTGCCCAGCGTGTCCCTGGAAGCAGCGCTGGGCCCTGGGGGCACGGGATGCTTTAAGGGCTGGGTGTCCAGGCCATCGGAGGCTGATAATCTCGTTAGCCTTAGGAAGTGGCTGCAGATCCTGGGATGGGAGGATACGGGGCCAGGAGGGGGCACAGCAAGCTGCAGATCCCACTGGGCCAGCCCCAGTGTTGGGGTTCCAGAGCCACCACTCAGCTCCTCTGCTTCCTCGTTCCAAAGCCAAGATTTGGAGGCAGGAGGAGGAGAGAAAAATTGATTTTCCAAAGCAAGTGGGGAGAGCCTAGGGCAGAGGGGTCGAGATAAGGGACACCCCAATGCCCTCGGAGGGACAGGCTGGTGGGAAGGGGCAACGGCGAACCAAAGTCACAATGCAGCCTCATTTTGTTTGGGAAGCTCCTGGGGGGCAGGGGAGGGGGGGGCCGGGTGCGGGGCTGGGCAGGAGGTGGGGGCTGGCCGGGGGAGCAGGGGCAGGGTGGGGGAGCAGGGGCTAGGCATGGGCCTCAGCAGGAGGGGGGACCAGGAGCAGGCCCAGGCAGGGGAGGGGGGGCCGGGCATGGGGCTGGGCAGGAGCGGGGGGCTGGCCAGGGAAGCAGGAGCCGATGGGGGAGGAGGGGCTGGGCATGGTGCTCAGCAGGAGGGGGGGCCAGGAGCAGGCCCGGGCAGGGGAGAGGAAGCTGGGTGCGGGGCTGGGCAGGAGGAGGGGGCTGGCCAGGGGAGCAGGGGCTGGCCAAGGGGCTCGGCAGGAAGGGGGACCAGGAGTGGCGCCGGGCAGAGGAGGGCGGGGCAGGTGTGGAGCTTACGGCTGCTTCTCCAGCGCCAGGGCTGGGTCCACTCGCTCGCCCTCGCCATGGTCTGCGAGCGTTGGCTTCAGGGTCTTGGGAGTCCAGCTCTTCTGGCGATGGTGCTGCCGCAGCGCCTCGTCCTTGGGGGTGCCCACCCGCTCCGCTCCCTCAAACTGGACTGGAAGGAAGGGCTCCGTTCACCGTCCGGCAAAGGGGAGAAGTGCCCGACTCTCCCCATCCAGACCCAGCTGGAACGGGCCACGCTCCTCTACCTTGTGCTTGGCCCTTCCCCAGCTCCGGGGCTTCCCCAACCCGGATTCTCTCCAGCAGCCCAGAGCCCAGATCCCCTCCTCACTCCCAAGGACAGGCTCCGGGGCCCCTGCCAGGGGGAGGGCACTGCCCACTGGACACGGGCACCGCACGGTGTGGATGGACACCCTGGCGTATTGCTAGGAGAGCCAGTCCCTGGCCTCTGCTAGCAGGAGAGTGGAGCAGCTCCCCATGGCAGCCTGGGGCCATGTGGAAACCAGAGCGACCCCAAGGCTGCTCCCCTGCAGCCCTGAGAGCAGGTGCCCATATGCCTCTGTCACCAGGAGACCCACGCCCCGCCCGCCCCAGAGTCCCTAGTATCCCGCCAGCCAGCACCCCCTCTCCCCCCCACCGCCTCCTGTGCCCTGCTGGACAGTGCCCCACAGCCCCACCTCCTACCTGACAGAGCCTTCACTATCTGCTCCTTCTTCCACTCCCAGGGCTGCTCGTACTCCGTGGCAGGGCGCTCGTCATTCTCCGGGAGCCGGCTGTCCACCGCCCGCATCTTCCTGTCCTGCGGGGTGCTGGCCGGTGCCTCCCCGGGCTCATAGGGGGTGTCATAGAGCTGCGGCGGGGCCTTCCCCAGCTGCTCCTTGGAGACCTGCCGCTTGGGCGCTGCGTCTGGCCTAGTGCCGCCCTCCCCTGGCTCCCCGGGCCCGTCCAGCAGCAGGATGGCTTTGATCAGAGGGTCCTTGGAGCCCCGCCTGCGGATTTCTGAAAAGCCAGGGGAGAACCAGAGTCAGGCAGCCGCCCTGCAGGCAGAGTAGGGGGAGAGGGCAGCAAAGGGGCCTGCCCCCCTCCCCATAATAATGCCCAGGTAAACACCCTGGAACCTGCAATGTCAGGGCTCAATCCAACATGCCCGATCCTGGGAGACTCCCATGGGCCCCCACAGGCACTGGCCAGGCCTGGACCCATGGGCTGACCCAAGCTGGCCCAGGGAACACTCCAGCTCTGCAAACCCAAGCTCCGGGAGGCAGGGGATTAATGCTGTTTTGTGGGACATCGGCACATGGAGCCGGGAGGGCGAGGTGCTGTCCCTGAATGCTATGGGGCTGGGAAGGCAAGTCCCAGCCGTGGGGCTGGGAAGAGGGAGTGTCCCTCAGGTTCTCAGCACTGGGGTACAGATGAGGAGATGAGTGCTAGGGTGGATCTGGGGTCTCTCTGCCCCTCCCCAAGGCGCCGGTAACAGAAACAATCCTGGAGTTGCAAAGGGATCCTTCCAGCTTGGAGAATAGAGTGGGACGTGCAGGACGGGCTCCCGGAGGAAATGCAGGCAGGAAGCTACGCCCTGGCTGTCCGATAGGAGCCCCTACGCCAGGGCCGGCCAGCGGGCGCAGCGAAGCAGGGCTGGGAACATGCTAACCCTGCCGCGCTCGGGACGTGCATGCAGCTGGCCGGGGGCTAGGGACTCGCCCCGGGCCCCCGTCATGGGCCACCCTCCATGGTCACACTCAGCAGCAGGACCCTTATCCCCCAAGTCACAGAGCCCAGCTGCTCCCCGACGAGAAGGGGGCCAGAGCCGAGCTCAGCCATTGCGCTGGCTCCGGGAGGGGCAGGCATGAGGGCAGTGAGGGGCAGGGACCCTGCCCAGCGCCTAGCAAACAGGAGCCCAACCTGTGGCTGGGGCCCCCGTGGGCACAGCCAAGCCGTCAGCAAAACTACCCGCCCGCCCCAACCCTTCTCCGTTCACCGTGAACCCTGGCGCCCCAGGCCTGACAAACTGCCCTGCATGGAAAAAACCCATCAGCCAATCTCTCATTTCCAGCTTCCGTCCCACTCGCTTCCTGTTATTCCGCCCAGCTGCTTGGCCGGGGCGAGCCGGGGCCCAGCGCAGCGCGACACTGGCTGGGGGACGCTGAGCTGGGAGCTGGACAACCAAGCCCGCCGGGTTGCCAGGCGCCCGCGCGATGTATTTTTCAAAGGGCAGCGGGAGAAAGTTGCTGCTCAAGAGCTTGGCTGTAAAACGAGCTGCAAATTACCCCAATTCCCCAGAGCTCCCAGATGTTCCCCATGCCCCCCTGCTGCTCCCAGACAGCCCAGGAGCTGCCCCCCCCAGCACGCTGGAGAAAGGAACAAAGCCTGAGAACCGCTGCCCACGGAGACGCCCAGGGGAACCTCCGAGGTGAAAGTGAGATGTGCTGAGACAGCTCACCCAGCGGGCTCTGCCAGCTGCCCTTGATCCCACCCCATAGCCCGGCTAGTTCAGCCCAGGGTCCCAGCCTGGCTCTGCCAGTGCCCCTCCAACCTGACTCCCAGCCCCTCCTGCTGGCCCTGCCTGGGGCACCCCTCCTGGCCAGCTCCCCCAGTGCCCCTCCAACCTGACCCCCAGCCCCTCCTGCTGGCCCTGACTGGGGCACCCCTCCTGGCCAGCTCCCCCAGTGCCCCTCCAACCTGCCCCCAGCCCCTCCTGCTGGCCCAGCCTGGGGCATTCCACCCAGCTCTGCCAGCACCCCTCACTCCTGACCCACAGCCTCTGCTGTCCCCACCCAGGACACACAGGCTCTGCTGAAGCCCTGCAATTTCACCAGTGGAAGCTGCAGCTGTCCAGGCCTGGACTCTCATGAGCGTGCACCAAAAGCCCTGCCCAACTGCTTACCGTGATGGACACACCCCGGGTTTGGGACGGCGCCGAGCTCCGAACTGGCAGAGTCCCTGCACACTTGCTCCAGCCCCACCGTCTGGGACAAGGCTCAGCCGTGTGCCCAGAATCGGGGCAGGGAACCCAGCAGCCATCAGGACAGACTTGAAGGCTCCAGCCGCAAAGAGCCCCAAGCATCTAACTCTGCTCACCCCTGCAGGTCACGTGCCCCCCTCTGCTCCCCAAGGTGTGGCCCACCCAGCCTCTGGCTTGGCTGGGGTTACGCAGAGCAGGCTCACGGGCACCGATTACCACCCACACCCTGCCCCAGAGGCACTGCAGTGCCAGTTGCCACGTGCCCAGCACGCCAGCTTGGGGAGGGGACAGACACACCCCTTTGCTGTGCTAGGCACAGTGTCCCCTGGCTACCCCCCACCTGACCCACGGCCAGACACCAATCGGGTCTTCCATGGGCTTTGGATCAGAGCCCAGCAGAAGTGGAAGCAGTAACCCAGGGTATTCAAAGCTCCCCTGTGTGTGCTCATCCCCTACAAGCCATTGCAGTCCCTGGGAGTCCATGTGTGAACGGGGCCAAGCGCCACGGTCCAAGCCAGGCCCCAGCCGCCCCCAGGCCAGTGACCGATGGCAGAGTCAGGCTCCCACCCCTGGGGAGCACCAAGTTCGCTTCCCTCGAGCACTGGGAATGAAGACCTCCCAGCCCAGTGAGCTGGCACAGGCAAAGGCAGGAGCCAGCCAGCTCACGGGATGGGGAAGGAGCCCTGTGCACATTGGGGCTGTCGCTGGCCAGGCATTTGTGCAGCCGAGCCGGCTGGATACCACAGGCGAGAGAGCGGGGAGGGACCCGAACTGGCCCAGACGCAGGTGGACACAGCTCTGGAGCCTGCCCCACTCCAGTTTGGCCAAGGACTCCAGGCGCGATGGGAGTTCTGAATGCCAGGATTGGGCCCATCGTGAGGGACTCGGTACCTGGCCCCATCAAGCGCTTCCCTGGGTTTCGTTCCCCTCTTCTCCGCCCGGGGGCTGCTCCTTTCACTTCCCTTCAGTGAGGGATTGGAGCAGAGGTCAGAGTCCATCGGCCCCGGGTCAGGCCCTGGCCAGAGCCCGCGCTGCTCCTTATCTCTCCCCACAGAGCAACAGGAAACAGCAGAGCCGGCTTCCTGCTCCAGCTCGGCTAAGGGGCTGCTGCAGGGATGGAGTCTGCCCAGCCTGGGGCAATCCCACATCCTACCCAGCTCCACGGCTTCAGGGGCGGGTCTCTAACACCTGCAAATATCCCCCCCGCAGGGAACCGCACGCCACTTGAGTGAGCCTCCCCAGAACCAGACATTCCCCGATTCGGCAGGCAGGGGGCAGATTTAAATATCCAGTTTCAGTACTGGCCCGTGCCTCATCCCGCCCCGAGTTTCCCTTTCCCCGGGGTCAAATTGGCATTCGCCGACCACACACCAGTTATCATCTGCTGCGCGTCGTAGGGCTCCATGTACCCATCGTTCTCCCCCAGCCGCTCCGCCTCCCGCTGGCCCTTGGTGCGCTTGGCGTCATACGGGTCGGCGTAGTCCTCCAGAATGATGACCTGCTGGGGGCAAAGAGTTCTCAACACGCCGGCCAGGACAGCCACAAGCCCCCTAAGGGCCACAGCACCAGCGCACCCAGCGTTGGGGCAGGAGGGCCTGTGTTTCCAGCAATGCTGAGCCCCACAGCGCCCCACATCTTCAACTGGAGAACGGGGTGCTCAGCATCACCACTACCAGCTCCGGGCCCTGCTTCACTGCCACCAGTGCTGCTGGCACAACCGTGCGACATGACTGGGTTCACACGCACGGTGACGGGAATGCTTCACGGTTGGAGACAATATAGTCCCAAGGGGATCAGAAGCTGGTAGGGACAGAAAGACGAGATGGTGTGGCCTGGTGGGGAGGGCCCTGGACTAGAACCTAGACCTGGCTTCTATCCCCTGCTCTGCCATTGCCCTGCTGGGTATCCTTGGGCAAGTCCCTTCCTGCCTCTCTGCCTCAGTTTCTCCTCCCACACTTTGCCTGTTCAGACCCATGATGTGTCCCAATAACGCTGCAGCCAACACACAGGGAGCTCCCAGGGCAGACCAGGCAGCCTGGAGCCTTCACAGATACTGACCCGTCGTGGTGATGCTAGCGGGGAGCCCGCTGCTAACGCACATGACAACCACATGGGGATCATGCCAGCTGATGGATACATGGTAGTGTCCCTGGAGAAGACAAGGCCTCTGCATCGGTGCAGTGCCCAGCACCCTGAATTCAAGAGGCAGAGACACGCAGTCGAAGGCTCTTGTGCCAGCAGGGGCAGAGGGCAGGGGATTAACGAGGCCATTGGCTGCAGAAGCCAACGTGAAATGCACATGCCTATCAGCGTGGAGAAAACACGAGACGGGGGGTGCGGCGTCTGCACCGGACACACACAGTGCCAGTTTCCCCCGGTCTCGCTACCCAATGAATAACCACAGCCTGGGGCCTGGCCCCTGGGCTGGCTACCGGGGGCACATCGGCAGAGCGGGCAAGGAGGGGCCCTGGCCAGGAAGAGCAGCGAGAGCTGTGGGGCAGAACCAGGTGAATTCGAGCAGCTTGGGGCTCCTGAGCCTGGAGTAGCTACAGACCAGGACTCCAGCGTATTGACTTGCCCGATGGGAAGCACAGGACTGAAATACTGGGGCAGGGGGGAGAGGAATCTGTGGGTCAGGGCTGACCAGCCACGGGCACCTCCGTCTGGGCCAGCAGAGCTGCAGGTCGGTACCAAGGTTCAGGCCAGCACTGCCAGGGGCTCTCCGATTCCAGGCTTTATTTAGCTAAACCGCAGCCCCGCTTCCCAGCGAACAGGGTCCTGCCAACCAGACTTTTCAAAGCCCTTCCCCTCAGGAGCAGCCAAGCCGGCAGGGCCCTGCCGAAGGAGGTCAGCGTGGGATCCCTTAGCTGGGGGACAGAGCGCCTATTCTCCCTGTGGCAGATTAACCGATTTGGGATCAAGGGAATTAGGGAAGGGCTCGGGGCCAGGCTGATCAGCTGGGCCGGCAGCACCAAAAGCCACCTCCTGCTCTAGGGGTCCCGTTTCCCAGGAACTGGGGCAGGGAACGAGAACGTGACCTGCCCAGTGCCACGCACCAGAGCTCTGCCGAGCAGAGGGACAGGCGCTCTCCCAGGGGGCGCTGGCCCCCTCGAGGCACCAGTACTTGGCCGAAGGGAAGGGGGTGTTAATCCGTCCGGCAGGGCAGCCCCATCCCCTCTCCCCGGCGCAGGGCAGGTTCCGAGCACGTGGCTGCTGCGTTCCAACCGCGGATCCAGACCAGCCATTTGCTGCCGTGTAGACGTCCCTGGGTGAGTTGCCCAAGCCCAAGCCCACACAGCCCCAGGCGCTACCCGCTAGGCCATGGCCCCTTACCGTCTCCTGCTTGGGACTCCTGCCCTTCTCCTCCTCCGGCGAGGGGCTGCTGCCGGGGTAGCTTTTCCCATTCTTCTCATGGGCGTCCACCTTGATGAGCCGATTCATGTAGGTGCTGCAGCCAGGGCCCTTGGGGGCACCCTCCTGGGGGCTCCCCTCCGCCCGTGAGTTCTTGCGCATCTTGCCCGTGGCGGCCTGGATCAGCCCCTGCAGGTTGTCCCGGGACAGCCTGCTGCCACCGTCCTTGCTGGGCCCCGGAGCCGCCCTGCAGCCCCCCAGCTCGGCCGCCGAGTTCTTGCGGTTTTTGCCCTGCAGTGGGCCGGGGCCCGGCTCGGCGGGGCCCAGGGGCTTCCGAGAGGCACTGCACAGCTTGCCCAGGCTCCCGCTGCCCGGTCTGGCCCGCTCGGAAGCCGTCTTCAGACTGGAGGGGAACTCCTTGAACCACTTGGCCGCCATGGGGCGGGGGGGCTGCCGGGCTACGGCTGGGAAAGGCCGGAGCTGAGATGCCGGGGAGGGGGCTGTGACCTTTGGTGGGGAGGGGGGGATCTGGAGCCTGGTGGGTTGGGGGAGGGGGTGTGCCCCACCCACGGGGCCCGGGTAGGAGCTCCGTGCCTGCTCAGAGCCAGCAGGGGATGCGGACGGGAGAAGGGGTGGTCCCGCTTCCCCCTCGCCCCCGATAAATTACAGTCACGGTGTGGGGGGAGGGGCAGAGTCACGGCAAGGGGGCCCCCATCGCAGAGGTGGGGAGCTGGAGTCACGGGGGGGGGGGCTGGTCCTTAACCCATGGGGGTGCAGCAGTGAGCAGGAGGGGAGACAACTTCACCTGCAGGAGAAGGGGGGTGGGATCCTCCTTCGCCGGGGGAGGCCGGTGGGGTCGCTCCAGGGATCCCTGATCCTTCGCCGAGGGGAAGGGGGGCAAGTGGCGTCGCTCCCGGTCCCTCACCCCGCCCCGGGGGCCCCACGAAGCGCTGCCGGGCGCCCAGCTCCCGGGCAGCCCCGAGGCCTGGAGAGGGTCTGCGGGGGCGCAGCGCAGCGGGGCCGGCTCCGCGGCCAGCGCAGCCCGGGCTCCCCGCCCAGATCCGGAGGGGGCGGTGCAGGGGGAGGAGGCACCGGCCTGCAAAGAGCGACCCACGCCGCGGGGGGGCGCAATCTGCCGCGCAAGGAGTAGGGCGATTTCCAGCGGTGTGGGGGCACGATCTGCGCGGTCAGTGCGCTGCGCGCTTTGCCTCCGGGCCGGGTTGGAAATCGCCGCCCCGACGGGTAGTGTGAAGACGCTGCGCGCGGACGGTAATTACAGACTGCGAACTGCGCCTGTGAATAACTGTCGCCCCCGCGCAAATCAGTGCGCGGAGCCTTGGTGTCCTCGCGCAAAGGCTGCAGCTTGTGCACGGGGGAATCGCTCTGCACGCAGGCAGGGATCGTGCAAGCAGCGCTGGCCAACGCTACGTTTTCGGACTAATTGCAATCAGCAGCGCCGGCCATTAGCGCTGTTCTCCGGCCAGGCGCTGCCGTTCCCAAGAGCGCGGAGTTTGCACGCGGGTCCGAGTGGCTGCAACGCAGGAATTGCGCGCTCGGGCTCTGCACCGGGTCCGTCTCGTCCTCCCCGCGGTGGCGGCTAATCCCGCCCGCCAGGTTTGCACCCGGTGCAATGGCGCCGAGCGGGAGTGGCGCCGCCTCCAGGCTGCAGGGGGCCCGGGACTCGGGGGGCTGGTTGCAGCTGCCGGTGCCCCGAGCTCGGAAGCCTCCCCTCCTTCCCGGGGGTAGCGGCCAGGGACGGGGCTGAGCAGCTCCCCCCTCCCCTCTCAGGGCCCCTCGGGGAACAGACCCACCCCTTCCCCCATGTGGCTTTCTGGGGCTAACTGGCCCCCTAATATAGCCCCCCTTTGGGGGACCCCGAGAGGGAGATTGCTCCTTCCCCTTGCAAGCCCCCCCCACATAAGCTCCTGGTGCCCTCCCAGGTGGGGCCCTGTGGTGGGGGTGCCCGGCGGTGCAGACCTGGCTGCAATGGGCACAGCTCTGCAGGAACTTCTGTGGATTCCCATCTGCAGGTGGCCCCCAGGCTGGCTGGCCCCACCCTTGGGAGCAGCATGGTCAGACGCGCCCCCACCCCCATGTTCACTCACTGTCTCCTGGTCTCTTTGCAGGTTGCTGGGCCCGTGACCCCTGAGCCATGTGAGTAGCTGGGGGAGAGGAGCTCGTGCTGGCGGTGAGCTGGGGGGCTCGGTGTCTGTGGGACTGGGGCTGGGGGCCCTCCTGGCTCCGGGCTGGGAAATGCCCCTCCCAGCTCCTGGGCCCCTGCCCCTAGCATTGCAATGTGCCCCATGGGGTTCTGGGGTGCTGCAATCCCAGGCGCCACTTGGTTTGGGGAAGGTCTTGGGCTACTGCTCCTCCTCCACCCTGTCCCTGGGGGGGCCCTCCCAGCGCAAAGCTCCAGCCCCCAGATCAGACTTGTATCAGGCCCCATGGGCAGCTGGATCCCAGTTCTGCAGAGGCAGTTTCAGAAAATCTTTAGCCGGAATTAAATCTGGCAGCGTGGGGTTCCGCTGGCATAGGCACACCACAGCGCAGTTCACACCTGTTTCAGGCTGCTGCAAACTCAGGAAGCATCACTGCATCAGTTTCCTAAGAGATCGGCTCTGGGAATTACTTTGGGGCAGTTCTAATGTCTGGTCTGTGCTAGGCCAGAGGGCTGACTTGATGATCCCGGTGGTCCCTCCTGGCCTTGGGATCTGTGAATCTAGGCCCTGACCTTGTTTTGAGGCTATTTCGGTGGCATGAAGGCTTGAAACACACACGTGTGAGTGCGAGAGACAGGCCCTGGAGCAAGGGGTGAATCTTGGGTGTGGCCTATTGCACTGCCCTGCCCCAGGGCCCTGAGCAAGTGTCTGACTTGATTTAGTAACTTCCCAGCAGTGCTGAGCACCCAGAGCTCCCTCCCACGTCACCCTCCTTCCACGTTATGACTGTCGGATCGTGGGTGATAAGGTCTCGTTTTGCTGTAGTTAAAAGCACAAAGTGCGCATGTCCTCTGCTCCTTCCTGCCTTTCAGGGCAAGCAGCAGCGGTGGCTGGGGCGCTCCCAAGTCCCACAAGCCCAACGGGAAACCGCAGCAGCTCAAATACTCAGGTAAACTCAGATCCCGGTTCCTTTTCCTCACCACAGCTGGGGTTACTTATGTGGCTGTTCATTTTGCATCCTCCCCACGAAAGCGAGAGAATCATTAACTTTCTGTGTGTTTAGGATTTAACACTGCAGCAGCATCTTTACAAACAGCTGTTCTGTGTCCTGTGACAGGATGGGTCCCTCTTGTACATGTGACCGTCTTACAACTGCTCTTTTTATATTGCAAAGGAGTCCCTCGTTAGAGTTGTAGCTGCTTTTGTGGGGCGCTCTCATGCTGTTAGCAGTGACCAACTTTGCTCTTTCTTTGGTATCAAGGCCAATGGGGTAGAAAATAATCCATGGTAGTTCAAGCCAAATCCTGAATCTGACAAATGGTTAAACCCAGAGGCAGCCCCATCAAATGCAGATGTGAAACTGAAGACACCTTAAGGAAGTGGCTTAATCTTTTGCAGGACCAAGACCTAAGTTTGTACCTGAATTTCCATGATAAACCCTTTTCCGGGGGTTCAGGGGAAGCTGGCATCTCATCCTGCAAACTAATAACCAAACCCTGGATCAGGAGGATGGGAGTGACGTGGGAATCCATCTTTGGCTTTTAAGATAAAAGATGCATTTTATTGTCACTAAAACAGAGCTTGTTTATCTTTTGAGGAGTAAAGTAACTAAAGCGGGGGGGGGGGGGAGGGAGAGAGAGAGAGAGAGAGAGAGTGTGTGTGTGTGTGTGTGTGTTTTGCCCAGATATGCAAGAGAAACAGTAATGTTCTTGTGGCATTGTTAGCATCTGTTGGCTAATGTCCATCATCAAAACTTAGCCCAAAATGTATGTATATAATAGTAGGTTTAGCCATTGAGGGGAGCTGTTTACCAAAATATGCATTTGTGCGTTTCCCCTGAACAAAGGGGAGAGGAGGTCACTTCACACAACTTTCAGGTTTGTTAACCCAGTAATAAGGCTGGAAGACAGTTGGGTTTGGTTGGGAGGGTTTGTTTGTTTGGTTTGTTTGTTTGTTTGTTTGTTCAAAAGTTGTAGCCCCAGTTTGTTAGTGCGGTGTTTCCAGGTGTGCACCCCCGAAGCAGGGCAGGGGCACAGGGCAGATCCTGCATGCCCGGTTTGGTTCTCACAGGGAGGCATGATGCTTGGATGGCTAGGCCAAAATTTGAGTCAAATTTGCTGCAATTATTTAAAAAAAAAAAAAAGTTTCTGTTTCCGGAAGAAAATGTCAGCCTGCGATTTGCATTCAGCCTTATCCATAAGCTTGTCAAGACCCTGCTTCGCTGGAAGCACAAAATGGAATTTTAGGTGTTTTTATTCCTTGTTTTTCAAGGTGTCACCAAGAAAAAGGATTCAGAAGTTTATGTCGGAAACGTCCCGCCTGAGATGACGGAGGTATCTTCACTGCTGTTTTGGAAGGGCCGTTCTCTGCTTTAGTGATATAAGCTAAGCAATTAACATTGACATCCCACCAAGTCGTACGTAGCCTGCTGTCTTTAACTCTTTGTGACGTACGGTTACGCGCAGTGATTTCCCCGCTCAGCCAGCAAATAATCTTCCAAAGGAAACGAAAGACGGTTTGCAAACTTCCGCCCTTGCTCCTGTGTAAGTGCGAACACGGCGGTGGCAGGTCATGGGATTAGTGATGTGCTTGGGGGGAACCTGCAGCAGGAACCCAGCAGTTTCATATAATGGCCGTGAATCTTATCAGGGCAGAAGTCGCTTTCGCCTTGCTCCCCGTGGTTACTCTGCTCCCATTCCCTACTGTACGTCTTTCTGAATCGGGGGCAGGTGCCTGCTCTGCTTGCGTGATCCTTTGCACCCATCCCATTCCAGGGCTGGCTATTCTGTGTGTAACTGCCCGTGTCAGCTGCCTGTCTCGGCACAGACAATAGCTGGACTCACCCAAAATAAAACGTGCTCCCGTCCCTTTGGGAAACTGCTTACAAATAAACTAAGTGCTGCAACCGCTGTCGTTGCCTCTGCTGTAACGAGGCCTCCCCCTTAACCTGGGCTGCTTTGCTTTGCTTTGCTTTCCCAGGAGGACATACTGCTCCTGCTCAGGGACTTCCACCCGCAGCATATTAAAAGGTGCCATTCCGGGCTGAGAAGGTAGGTTTGTTTTTCCTTTTGGCCCTCAGTGTAGTTCTCCCTGTTGTCCAGCTCAGCAAGCTCCCGTCTCTGCTCCAGGGGGCTTTGTTCTGTGGGGATAGAGGCTTGGAGAGCAAATGGCTGATGGGGCATGACCTGGTCCCTGGCCTTTCCTTAGCTTGTTCTGCAGATTGGGTGGTCGTGGTAGTTATCAAGTTATTTCATTCTAGGGGGTGGCTTCAGAAGAACCCCCAACTGGCACCCTAGCTTCTCCCTTCTGTCCAGAAACAGCAGAACAACATTCTGGGGTCACCCTGGAAGCTTTTCTCCACCTGCCTCTCCACATCTGCACCAAGCTAGTGGACGGGAGGCCAAAGGCAGCCTGAGGAGTAGGTTCTCTGGAACAGTTCCTGGAGATAACTTAACCCCCTTATTTTGGGCTTCTCTCTGCCCTATGGCAGTCTGGCTCGTTGCCGTGAGCTCCCTGCAGGTCCGCCCAGTGGCACTTGTTCATTGCTGGGCCATTTCTAGCTTCTTGCTACTGAACACAGCAGGATGGGTCTCTGTGACTGTACCTGTCACAGATTCCCTTGGGACTGTCACCTAACGTGCTGAAATTACCTCTGAGACCGTTTTCCCTGCCAGTCTGGGCCTCCAGAACCCTGCCTTGTTGAGCCAGACACACTAGCCTGCTGCAACACAGACTCAGGGCCTGGTCCATGCTTCCAGAGCTGCAGACTTAACTGAAAACAGCTCAGCAGGTCACCTGTCTCCAGCACCCAGACACCCAGTTCCCAGTGGGATCCAAACCCCAAATAAATCCATTTTACTCTGTATAAAGCTTATACTGGGTAAACTCATAAAATGTCCCCCTCTCTAACACTGATGGGGAGAGGTGCACAGCTGTTTGCTCCCCCAGGTATCAGTCACTTACTCTGGGTTTATTAATAAACAAAAGTGATTTTATGAAGTATAAAAGGAGGATTTCAGTGGTTTCAAGTAATAACAGACAGAACAAAGTCAGTCACCAAGCAAAATAAAGCAAAAACAGGCAAGTCTAAGCTGAACACATTAAGAAACGGATCACCTGTAATCTCTCACCCTCCGAGATGTTCCAGCGAGCTGCTTTCACAGACTAGACTCCTTCCTAGGCTGGGCCCAATCCTTTCCCCGGTACCGTCCTTGTTAGGTCCAGCAGCCATCTCAGGAGGAATATATCCAGTAGGTTATAACCTTTGTTATGATACCTTACAAGAGACCTTTTGCATAAAGCATATTCCAGTTACATCATATTCACACTCATCAGCATATTTCCCTACAACATGGCATGCACCATCACAGAGTAACGTGTCCCCTTTCCTTCCCCACCCCCCCAGCTATGCCTTTGTAGATCTCAGCTCCTCTGAGCAGGTGCAGGCCGCAATCCAGCGCTTCAACGGGCACCTCGTGAACGGACGTCGCCTGTTTCTGAGCCGCACGGGTGCAGACAACGGGAGGAAGGCCCCGGCTGAGACCCAGAGCACCGTGGAAATGCCCGTATGGCTGCTGCTAGCTCTGAGCCGTGTAACTAGCTGTAGGGGAGGCCTCCCGCCGGCGCGTTTGGCCAAGGCTGGTCAGCTGGACCAAGCCCTTTGTGGCAGCACACAAGTCACTCGCCCCTCCCTTCTCTCCACGTTATCAGTGAGACACGGGGGGCGGCTACCCGAAGTGGGGAGTGGGAGGCAGGACAGGCTCTGGGAACTGGGAAGCCTGGGTGATGTTGCCAGCTGTGTCACTGGGTGAATGGGAGAAGTGGGGGCTGCAGTCCGAGACCTGCCTGTTGGAAGAGGAGAATAAAATGCGCCTTTGCAAAGCGCTGTGGGCTCTCTGGAGGAAAGCCCCGGGGTCCGTGCACCATGTCCCTATCCCGCAGCGCTGGCTGGTACCACCATCCAGAGCCCTGAGCTGCTGCCCGCTGTGGGGAGCAGGCAGGAGGCAGCGCCTGCTCTCTGGGTGCTTCCAGGCCGTGGGGGCTCGTGTCTTGTATTGTGAGATCAGCTGTTTTCTTTGCAGGCTTTGGAGAGAGTCCCTAGGGGAGAGCTTAGTCTGAGCCATGGTAAGCTCCAGGGGGGTCCCGGCCTGCTGCCTCCGGCGCTGGTTCCATCAGCAGCTCCCCAGCCCCTCCCCCATGGTGGCTGCTTGTGAACTGAGCTGTCTGGCTGTCCCATGCCCCTGTGTTTGACAGGAATGATCAGGGAGGGGCTCGTTCCACATGCCTCTGGAGACGTCCTAGCCCAGGAGTGCAGACAGCAATTCCGGGCCCCAGGGCAGGACAGTCAGTGCCCCCCCCCCCGGCACGCACAAGCCGCGGATGCCTGACATTCACCCGTTCTTCCGGCGCAGCCAGGGCTTCATGTTCCCAGCCGGTGGGGCTGCCAGCTGTCTAATCGCGCAAACCCAAAGACCCTTGCCCCGCCCTGACCCACCTCTTCCCTGAGGCCCCACCCCCTGCTCACTCCACCCCCACCCCATCCATCACTCGCTCTCCCTCACCCTCACTCACTTGCACCAGGCTGGGGCAGGGGGTGTGGGCTCTGGGAGGGAATTTGGGTGTGGATGTGGGGAGGGGTGGGGTTCTGGGAGGGAATTTGGGTGCGGGGGGAGAGGGGTGTGGGCTCTGGGAGGGAGTTTGGGAATGGGGGGGTGGGCTCTGGGAGGGAGTTTGGGTGCAGGGTCTAGGCAGGGGGTTGGGGTACAGGAGGGGGTCAGGGGGCTGGCACTTACCTCAGGCAGCTCCTGAAAGCGACCCACACACCCTTTGGCAGCGGCTCCTGGGGGGGGCCCCAAGGGTTCTCTGCTCACTGCTGGCCACAGGCACCGCCCCCGCAGCTCCTATTGGCTGCAGTTCCTGGCCAATGGGAGCTGTGGAGTCGGTGCTCAGGGCAGAGCAACTTGTGGAGACCCCCCCCCCCAGGGGCCACAGGGACGTTCCAGCTGTTTCCCTGGGGCGGTGTGGAGCGAGGGCAGGCAGGAAGCCTGCCTTAGCCCAGCTGCACTGCTGCGGGCGGTGGCCGGGGGCCCCTGGGCAGTTGTCCCCTTTGTCCCCCCATCGGCTGGCCTGTCCTAGACCCAAGGACATTAGAGGTTGCACAGGCTGGTAGGCCCAGGAACCTTGAGTGGCTTCTAATTCAGCAGCCACCTGTACGCTGATCTGCTGCTGTTCATCTTATTCCCAGTGTCCCCTGCCCGTCTCAAAGGGGAACATCTCTTGGGCTCCTGCTTTCCCGGCTCCTGGCTTTGCAGGAGCTCGCCTGTGTTTTCCCTAGTCCCTGTTGTCAGCAGCTCACCCTGCGGATGCCAAAACACAGAACCAGCTCCAAACACCAGAACTGTCCTACCAGAAAAGGCGGCTGCGACTCTGGTGCCGTTCAGGCTCCTGGTGCACATGGGCCTGCTGGGGACGAAGGAATTCGGTCGCCCGAGGGCCTGGCTTAGCTAATTTGGGAGGCGGTTTTGCGGGGTGACCAACGCCGCTGGGCACGTTTTGGTTGCTCCGGTGAAATCTCGCTGTAAGGTTTCCAACCCCGTTCTCCAGCAGTCGCGCGAGCTCCCGGAGCAGGAGGAGAAGGCGACTGAAATCCTGTCTGGCGGATTTTAATTAAAGGTCTCGTTTAAATCTCAAACTGTCCTGTTCTTCCTCTGCTCCTAGCAAAGGCAGAGACCCAAACCCTGCAGCCGGCGCCTCCCGATGCAGCGAGGCAGATCTGTTATGCGGTTCCCATGGAAATGAGGTAAGCACCAGTGCCAGGGACTCCTGCGCCGACCCCGGCCTGCCAGCATCACCGGCTCTGGGATAACTGCGCTGGATGTTTAATGTTCCTCACTCTGGCATCCTGCCGCTAGTTCAGTCCTGGCTGCCTGGCCGAGGCGGCCATGTTCCATGCCGCTGGTAACCTCAGCAGAGGATTTCAGTTCTCTGACCTCCACCAGGACAGGCCAGTGCACCAATCCACTTGCCTCACCCCCAAAATAGCTCAAATGTCTTTTGGAGACGCCACAACTCCGCCGACCCAGGTACCTAGCCCCTAATTCCCTCCCACAACCTGTGCCTTGGCCTCTCCTAGCCCTGCCAGACTCAGTCTTCTCGTAACTCTGGGAACTCATTCATTGCACCTGCTGCTCTTTGCTTTGCATGTATCTAATCTGCTGGGCAGGTGAAGAGAGATGGAGCTGTTGCTTGAGGCCCCTGTAAATGAGCATGCCGAGCCTTGGAGAGAAGGAGCCTTGGACCATGGATGAGAAGCTCTCTCTGTCAGCTAGATTACACCCTCTCTTTCCCACCTTGTGCAGGGCTGTACCACATGAGAAGCCTTCCCTTTGCTGACTGTCCTCTTAAGCTAGTTTTTCCTCTCCAGGGGTTCCTTCTTGGCACTCATGCTAAAAGACTGCTTTCAGGATCTGAACTGGTTGGTGTCGATTGCAAAGCTGCACGGAGAGGCAGGGCTGCTGGTGACGGATGCTCTGCCACAGACCCCGTACTTCTGGGCCATACACCTCACAGAGGTAGGCACGGGGAAAGCCGGGCTGTGAGTCCTTTCACAGGAGCCCCTGCGAGACGGTCGCCTTGTTCTTGGTGTGCGTGTATCGGACTGTAACACGTGTGTTTCTGGGCTGCATGTCCTGGGGTGAGAACATGCCGGTGTCTGCGAGCAGTCTGCGTAATGATCACGTAGGCCCACGAGGAAAAGGCCAAACGTGCAAAGAACTGCAGGGAGCTCTGCTTTCCGGGAATGGGATGATTGATGCCCATTCTGAGCACGGTTTCACACTGGAATCTCTGTGCTTTGAATTTACAAGGCTCAAAGGCACAAAGGGATGAAGGTCCAGTCCCTCTCCAGCCCTGTTTTGTTTCTGCTCTGGGGTCTTTGCTCCCAAGCCAGGGACATGCTGAAATCCCGCTGATGCCCCCTGGGGCTACGCGTTTTGCTGAATTGCAAAGGGAGTGAACCAAAGTCCGGCTGGATGCACGAGTAGTCCGAAGCTGGGGCGGAGGGGAGTGGACAACAAGGCTGTCCCCTCGGCTGGCACTAGAGTATGAGTGAGTGGTGGGGGATGTGCTGCGCTGGCAGCCTGGTGCGAGGGCTGGCATTGAGTGGGTTCTCTGCTCTGCTCTTTCCTTGGCAGGAAAGTCACTCGAACATGCACAAGCTGTTCTGCCAGCTGGCGGAAGAGGAATCCAAGCAGCCCTACCTGACGAGGCAGGCGGTGCAGCGAGGGACCCGCTGCATGGCAGAGTGCATTCTGGGGGAGGACGGCGCGGCATGGAACAGGTTTAGGGAACAAGCTGCATGCTCAGAATGGACCGGCTGAGCGAGAGGCAGTGCTGAGGCCAAAGGGGTGGGGAGTGGGGGGGACATTCACTGATACTGGTCCCCTCCGACTGTGCATGGAGGGCATGTGGCACCTTTCCTGGTCTGCAGGTTTCTTAGCGCGCCTTCACCCTGTGCAGGAGCCTCTCCCTGTTACCGAGCCGCAGCCGCTCTGTGCCAGCACTGCCTGGCCGCTGCTGAGACGGGGAACGAAGCGTGAATTCCCCAGGCAGAGGGGCAGTCGAACTCAGCAAGTGCAATTATCCAAGCTGGGGTTTGTCCGCATGCTGGGGTGAACCTTCGAACAAAGCATGCGCCGCTCTAGCCAAGCTTTGTGGTTCACCAGCCGCAGTGTCACCTTGCACTATGCTGGTGAGAGGCGCCCCTGCTGATTGCCAAGACCCAGCTCATCTCACCTGGCTTCTTACTTGAAGGTCTCTCATGCAGGTATTGACACGGCCTGTCCTGGCTTCGCTCTCCCGGTCTGAGTTATTGAGATGGCAGTAGATAATATTGCAGCCAAAATTCCATTTTGCTGCGATTTTAAGCTGCACTGTTTAAAAAAAAACAAACCACAATCCCCTAACCCCTGAGGCAGTCAGCTGGCCTCTCTCTCCCGCCTCTTTGCAGGACAAATATTAAATCCTGGGTCCTGTAGCTTCTTTCCAGGCTCACGTGCTCCTATTTGACCCTCACAGGTGCTGGGTCTTGGAGAAAGTGGAAGATCTTGCAGTGGTTCTCTTTGTTGACTTTGGCCGTTCAGCCACTGTTCCTCTCAACTCACTGCGGAAGCTGGATGAAGATGATTTCTGGGACATAAAACCGCTGGCCCAGCCCTTCATGTTCCAAAAAGGTACTAGCCTGAGGCTCCGATGTTGCAAAGGGATCCGTTCCCTCTGATGCTCTCCCTGGAGCCCTTTCTTTGCACAATCCGTCGTCGGGCCTTTTGCAGCCTCCCATGGGCTAGAACTGATTTTAAACTTCAGTTTGGTAGAAACAACCTTCTGGTTGTGCAGTGCCACTTAGTGGCCAGGTAGGTGTATTGCATTTGACCAGCTGAAGGTTAACCTGTCGGCACACAGTAAAACCAGCATTTTCAGTATAACCCCCCCAATTCCCAATGTGGAGGTGCAAACCAGGGCTGGAAGAACGCTCTGCCGCTGTCAAAGCACTGTGGTTTTCTCTGCTTTGAATACTTACAGCCCCAGTGGCAAAACATCTACCCACTCTTCCAGGAACATAGGTCTTATTTTACCCTGAAGGTCTTTTGATGCCTTTCTCCTTTCTCACTCCTGCTGCTGGGTTGCTGCCTAGTGATGATGTATCACAAACTCCTAATTTATCATAAAATGTTTGCTGCTCCTCAGAGCAGTTCAGCTCCTAGCGTGGGTTGGGTGTAACGGGAAGCCCACCTTCTACTGGCTTTTCTGGGCAGATAGAACTCTCGTTTCCCGCTGGCTTGCACCCCTCACCCTGCCAGCACTAGTTAATGCCTCTGATGAAAATACCACCTTGTTAATGGGATATGCTATAGCTTGCCTGGAAACAGAAGAGCCGGTTCCTATTTGCCTGTCTTGGTACCCACCCCAGGGATGTTGTGAGGATACAAAGTCACATGGAGCTGGGCCTTAACCCTGGATCTCCCAGGCCAGCAGCCTATACACAGGACCGACCTGCCAGGCCCCTGTACACTCTGGAATCACTTGGCTGTTTAAAGTGATGAGTTACTGTCCTGCATTCCTCCATCTGATGCGGGGCAGAACCCCACTGAACCCTCTTTGTCTTCTAGAGATTGTCTCTGCAAGACCCATGGTCCGGCAAATCCTGCGAGGGAAGGTGGTTGGCCCGTCTCGCCTGGAGGTACTATGGAGCCCTGAGCACTTGGGGTGTGTGAAAGGCTCATGTGTTGTTTGAAGGGATGCTGCCCTCCCCAAAACGCATATGGCCATTGGTCATGTCTGCCATCACAACCCTGGGGTCGTATTTCATTGGGTGTGACTGTCTCTAAACATTGGCCCAATGTACATACCCAAGACAGCTTTCTGGTGTGTACACAGCAGGGACCAGTTCCCCTGGGGCTCCCTCCCACCTCTCTGTGATATCTTTACCAGTCCTACACCAGCCTCCCTGGAACGGGACGAGGGGGAGGGAGGCCTATAGCAGCTTTCTGGTGTGTACACAGCAGGGACCAGTTCCCCTGGGGCTCCCTCCCACCTCTCTGTTATATCTTTACCAGTCCTACACCAGCCTCCCTGGAACAGGACGAGGGGGAGGGAGGCCTAGGGCAGCTTTCTGGTGTGTACACAGCAGGGACCAGTTCCCCTGGGGCTCCTTCCCACCTCTCTGTGATATCTTTACCAGTCCTACACCAGCCTCCCTGGAACGGGACGAGGGGGAGGCCTATGGCAGCTTTGTAGAGGAGGTTGGAGACCTGCTAACTCCTGCCCCACTTGCCTTGCGCCAGCCTCACATCCTGACATTCACCTTCTGCACAGAGGAGGAAGCTGAGGACCTGTGAGCTCTGAGCTGAAAGTCCCCTGCCTCTCGCTGCCCAAAGCAGGAGTGGAGCAGAGAACTGCTGGACCTTGGAAAAGTCGTCTTCAGCCTGAACCAGCCTTATTAACTGGCTGCAGTGTTGTGATTGTGGGGAGGGGGCGTCTCTTAGTTCTCCAGGTTTAGTGATATCCCCAGTTAGCTTCAAGGGGAAGTTACCTAGTTTTGATTTTTCTGTAAAATTGTGAGGGGGCTGGTGAACTGTCTCTCTGGTGCCTGACTATTAAATGGAGCCTGGCAAGTCCTGCTAACGCTGCCTCCGCTAGGTGTGGGTCTGCCCAGAGTGCCTGGCTGCTGGACAAATCCCTGTTAGACCTGCATGTGCCCTGGCAGCTTGAAGGGCCTGCGGGAGGGTTGTTCCCTCAGTGCTGTTAGGGCTGCAAGGCCTTGTCCTTTCTTCAGCAGGACTAGAGACTTCAGCCTCCGCCTGGTGTCAGGGCTTGTAACCGGGAGCCAGCTCTGCCTGTTGTCAGAACAGCAGGGGCCTGGGGCAGGCTGTGCCCACAGGCTTATTTGGGTAAAGCATCATACAAATCTCCAATTTGTTACTCTCACAAACTATGGACAGGGGCCAAATGCTCAGTTCTGAAGAGTGACTAAACTGCTGAGGGCAGAGGTTGGTTTGTTTTTGAAGGGGGGAAGAAACTAACAGGGCTCTGGATAACTGAGGTCTGCCCCTAGTGTCTGGTTTTGGGGCTTGGTTGCTAAGTGGCTCAGAAGAAAATTGCTCTGGTCCTTTGGGTGAAAGGATGAAGCTAGCTTAAAGTAAATGGTTCCAACCTGGCCCACAGGTTTAGATCAGAAATTGTCAAGCTTAATTTCACAAGTGAAAGTCAGTGGGCAGGGCTGGTGGTTGTGAAACCACTGAGATTCTCCCACAGGAGCCTCCAGAAGGCTGAACCTGAGTTGTAGAATCCCTTTTTCTGAAAGGAAAACAAAGCTGTATAACGCTTGCCTGAGGCTGGCACACATGCTATCCTGGATGGCTTTGAACTCAGCTTTGCAGCTGGATAGAACATTTTAGTGAGCTGCTCTGGCCCATACCAAGAGCCAGCTATCTGCTGAGTTTAAAGCTCTAATCACTGGGGAAATCTTATTTTGGCTACGGTTCGAGGGAAACTCTCAGAAGCTCCAGCATGAAGTGGCTTGGCAGCAGTATCCAGGGTGTGGTTGATGGCACATCACAAGAGTTCAGCTCCCTCTATGAACCTCTCCTGCAGTCTTACCCGTGTCACTGCGATCCTTCAGCAGAGTATTTTACCATTGTTCAAGGGGGGGAGGGGACTTGTGAAGCAGGTTTCAGTCTGAGGGGAACTCCCCTAAAATTATTAAGGAAAACAGCACGGACCCTCCTGAGTGATACTCTGCTTCCTTTATTTAGTGAACACAACTAGCCTACAAGCAAGCAGGCAGTGAAACAGCCCCTGCAATTCCAGAGCACTGATGCACAGCTGACAGTGAAAAGTAGAAGGGCTGCTGGGTAAGATAACGGGCAGCTTCTGCGTGCCTTTGAGTTCTAGCAGCATCTATTAGAGTAAGTTCATACCGACAGTCTGGCTTTAGGGCACGAGTGATGTAGCCACACACTGATGGGCCCGGACAAGAGCAGCTCTAACATCAGATACTGACAATCTAAATGCCAAGTTTAAGGGATGGAAGATGGGAACAGGAAGTGAACAAGAGGATGAGCAGGGAGGACTCAGTCCATCACACCTCCTCTTCCCTGGTGCCTGAGCAGCAAGGGACAGTTTACCCCATTGGATGAGACCCATGGGCCATCTACCACAGTGAGCTGCCAGCAGCAGCTGCTTCAGGAAGGAAGGAAGCTCAGAGGAGGCAGCTGTGGGATGATCTGCCCTCCCTGAGGTGCTGGTCTCATAGCCCATAGCCAGAAGGTTCACATCATGGTGCACGCTCAGGATTCCAGGCCCAGGAGCCCAGCTGTACTCAGCAGTTCTAGGGCGCTGAGTTCACATAGTTAACTTCCAGCAAAGGTAAAACAGGCAGAGTCGTAAACCTCTTTTGAAATGGAGTCAGAGAGGACAGGACAGGACAGATTCCAGCTGCCATAATCAGTTCATCAGCACTCCTAGGATTTGCAGGGGCAGAAACAGGGTTGCCCTTTCAGCCCATCCTCCACTCAGCCTGTAATCCTGCCTCACTCAGTTAGAAGGTAGAGATGATCTGTTACATTTACAGGGAGCACAGAACAACTGGCCCAGCTGTTAGCTAGTTTAGTGCAGAACCTGCTGCCTCCCTGAATGAGAGGAGCTTTGCTCACCCGTGTCTTACTGAGCAGCAGCCCTGGCAGAGACAAAACCAGAACAAGTTACAGAGCTGGGCAACTTCTCACATGCGAGCAGGTGTAGTGCTTCTGACAGCCCCCCCAGCAGCTGACAGCCCCCACCCCCAAAAACATACAAACTGCTCACCCCCAGCAGGATGAGCACAGCATCAAGTAGCTATAATCTGTATCTGTTCTCCAGAAGTGAGAAACTTTGTGGTTTCTTGAAGGAAAATCTGTTCTTGATTTTGCAGATTAGCAAGCTAACCACCTCTCCCTTACAGCATGGAATTCAGGTGTTCAAAGACGTTGTTTGCGTACCGGACTTTCCCAGTCAGGTCTCCTGGGGGATCTCAGCACACTTTGGCCATCCATAAGAATGGGCAGTTGAGGAAACACTCCCTCCGCCACACACAGCTGGCCAGGGGCCACACCAAGACAGTTTGGCCTGGGGCTCAGAGCGGTACGCTGCGCTCGCAGTGTAGAACTCAGCTGTAACTTCAGAAAAAAAAGAGTCAGACCAGCATCTGCAAATTAACAAACTGTAATTTTTCTCCAAAGATACATTTTCCATACACATCCATCATACACTGTAACCAAAAAAAGCAGTGTACATGAAATAAGAAAATAAATTAAATCCGTAGCATAGGTGAGGAGGATGCTCTAGACTGGAGCGGAGTCGAAAGTTTCCAGCGATACAAGAGGCTCAAGAGTTGTTTTAATAAGGACGCCTGCTAGCGAGGGTCCAGCAAGAGTTTCATGTCAGTCCAACTGCTTACACAGTTTTTCCCGTCGAGTTTATAACAGCTGTCACTGTCCTGCGAACAGGCAGAGCTATCACATCCCAGGAGGGAGCCACAGGGCATTTTATGGGCCAAGGACAGCATTCCACAGTAGCCAACTGGCAATGCTAGCCATCTTCCTTGGGCGGCGTGTACCAGCCTGCAACAAGAGCAAAGACTCCATGGGAGGGACAAGTCTCAGCCCAGTACTACAGCTACACTCCCCAGAACAGTCCCACCAGACTCCAGCAACCTGCCACATGACAAGTGCCTCACATGAGACCATGCAGCTCTGGGATGGCAGACGGGGAGGATAGTCTCTCCTTCCCCCTCCCATGCCTTGACTGTAGGTTCTGCCCATCCTGCAGCTTCCTGAAGCACTGCAAGGGATGCACGCTGCACGCACAGGGCAGGAAGATACTCTCCCTCTTGAGCAGGTCAGCTCTCCACAGCCCATACCTGATGTAGCTCTGCCGGACCAGGACAGCCAGGCCAAGCAGCGCCCAGCTCTCACTGTGCCAGCAGAGCTGTTTTCAGCTGGCAGCATGAGCTTGGAGTGTCACACGGTTTCATTAGCTGGGGACCAGCACTGACAGGACAAATTTAACCCACCCCGTAATATGCCCAGTGCACCTGAATTTGGGAAGCCAAGGAGGAAGAGAGGGATAGTTTCATCAAACAGGAGAACACCGTGTAGGTAGCAGCTCATCTTGGTCTCAGGCCCAGTGAGGTATTGGACATTCAGCTCCCTTGAGCTGCTGCACTTCTTCAGAGAGCACGTTCTCAGTCCAGCTGGGTTTGTTATACGCAGTGCTGCTCTGCCCCGCCCCAGCTCTAGCTTCCACATGGCTAAGATGGGTAAAGCCTTATGGAGTCAGACAGCGTGAGCCAGGCACAGGAACATTAACAAGGCCAGACATCCTGCTTAGCAGCCACTACAGAGGCCTTGCAGGACACACACGTACATTCGGTCTCTTTCTGCAGTGAGCTAAGGGTCCGTCCCACATGTCAAGAGAGGCAGCTTTGCAGCAAGGTCCACGCAGGAACTGGGACCAGGGCATTTCACCAGACACACACTGGGTGCAGCCCACTCAGTCACACTGCTCTCAAGCAGCGATTCTGAAGTGGGCACAGGCAGGTTCAACAAGCTGTCTGTTCTGCTGTGCCCCGTGCAGGAGCCCCATGGGAAGGACAGACACACACACACCCCACGCCCCAGTGGGGGCCTTACCATTCTTCTCATGAATCTGCACCAGGGACTTGTAGGACTGCTGTGCTCGCGTCAGGCTGTACTGATTCTGCAGGGGAAGCCAGAGGGACAGTCGGGTCAGTGCACTACTGAACAGGCATCAGTTAACCAGCTGCACTGGGCCAGCACCATGGCCCATGTCCCACCCCAAGTCACTTTACACCCATTTCTGGCACCAGAACCTAAAGATGCAACGATCAGAGCTGATGGGGGCAGGCAGCTTGCGCCTTATCCCATCTGCACAGGGTCGCCAGCCCCCACTCTAGAGCTAACGAGAATGCAGCACATCATCCCGAGCCCCATCACCCTTTCCGAGGGTGCTGAGATGCAGATGCGTAGCACGACAGCAAGGGGCCTCGCGCTGGGATTCCTGTCTCCATCCCACAGCCCCGGACAAAGCGCACTGCTGGCATTTGATGCATCGCGTCAGCCAAGGAAACAGCAGCTCCCAAGTATGTAAGGCACCTGGGAATCGTGGCTTTAACCTGCACCCACAGAGTAGATGATGCTGAAACATGCAGTCCGCTCCCCCAGGCCAGGGGCTTACTTTATTGGCTCCAAACTGCACCCTTGCTTTCCCTTTCACCAGCGTGGCACTGATCTGCATTATCACTGATTCAATAGAATAGGCACTGCTCCAGCCCTGCAAACAAGGGGAAACAGTGAGTGGCAGGAACCTGCCATCCCGGTGGCTGGGCAACGGCCAAGAGAAGGCAGTAGCCAGTCCTGTCCTGGCTGGCGGGAGCTGGCTTCTCTCAGCTGGGCTCTGCTGAGGGGTCCAGGTGGACCCCATCAGCAGTGCTGGGGTGCAGCTATTGGAGGATCAGCAGCCCGCCCACCCTTGGGCTGCAGGCTGGTCACCTCTTGTTCAGAGGGGGACAGTTTCATGACCCTTTTCACCCTGGGCTATACAAGTGAGAAGAAGAATGATGCTAGCCCTAGAGAACTGGGGTGTGTTCTCCGAGGCTGCTGGGACACTAACAAGGGGGGGGGGGGAGAGGAGAGATTTGCTTTGCTTAAGACTGTGGTGAAACTTTCATCGCCTCGCAATCTTCAAGTGCTCTGCTCCGCCCCCCCCCCGGCTTGAGAACAACGCGCCGGGCTATGGTGGACTCGCCCTGCAGCCTAGCACTGTTGCCCACCAACTGAACATTTTGCCATATCCTGTAAGCAAATGTTTTCTCCCTCCCCCCAAGTAAAGGCAGCAGCACTGTACAGGCCAGGGAAGCCCAATAACGCCAGGGGTCAGAGCTGTGTGGGAACGTTAACGCTAGTGGCAGGATTTTCAGACACTTGCAGGGCTCCCGGCACCAGTGCTGCTCACAGGCCTTCCTGCAATGCAGCCGCCTAGGCTGGAGATGAGACACTCACCTGCTTTGTAAGCAGCTCCATGCAGATGGCACCTCCCCCCAGAACATACCTGGGGAGGGAAGAGGACAGTCATACCCATCTCCTGCAGCAATGCCCAGTCCCTTCCCCCTCCAGAGCCTGAGGTAACTAATCACTGCTCCCCCTCTAAGGGAGATCACAGTTCTACAGAGACATCCCCAGTCAGCTGCTACAAAGACAGCAGCTGAGCAGGGCTCCAGCACCTTTCATCTCCATCCCCTCCACAGTCACACCCCCATGCCTGGGCCCTGCACTCCCCTGGGAAAGGCCACAGTCACCTTCCCCCTCTAGCGCCTTCATTCACAAATAGCAAACACCACACCAGGGAGATGACCACTGACCTACTCGAGTGGAGTCATCAGAGCGTCACCTCAACCGCTCTTGGCAGACCCCGAGAGGGGACTTGGACCAAAGAGATACAGGGACTATCCATCCCTACCTCCCAGACAAGCCCAGAGGAACCACCAGCCTCGCTGCTAATGGGGAGGCCTAACCGCACCCCTGCGGCAGCTCCCTCGATACGGGACAAGGGACTGCCGTGGTCAAAGCATGTGGTGGCAAGCGCACTAATCTGAACGATCACTTACCCCCCCGAGAGCACAGGGGACACAACCCTTACAAACGGTGGGTCGAAAGGGAAGTTATCCTGCAAGGAGAGAGAGAGACCCAGGGCTGTTGAGAACCAGAGCAGGGCAGAGTGGGGCGGGAAGGGACCAGGGCTGCAGGCCTTACTTTAAAGCAGAAGTTCAGGAGGATGAAGTCGATCCCTTCCTTCTCTTTGAGGATCTGGAGATCGTTGTGCAAAGCGCTGTCCTCATCCACCCTGCAAGGAAGGGCCGTGGGGTCAGAGCCCAGGGCAGGAAGCACTCTGCACTGCTATGGGAGCCCAGGGCAATCGCACCTGGCTGACCCAAGCCTGCTGGCTGGAACACAACCACTATGGAATTCAGGTTCGCAGCCCAACCCCTCGCTCCCCAGGCACGAGCGGGATCATGCACTGGGGAGGAGAGGGAAGGACCCCACCGCATGAGCATGGCGCGAGAGCTGGCAGCTTCCAAGGGACGCATGCCTGGCCCTAGACTGCATCTGGAGGGCGGAAGGGGAGGGTGCACCCATGCAAAAGCTCCAGAAACAGCAAACAGCTCCCTCGAAGCATAGGGGAAACCGAGGCACAGACTGGGCAGGGCATGCGAGTCTCAGTGGCAGAGTCTGGAGCACAGCCCAGGTCTGCCAAGCATCATCTCCTCTCTCCCTACACACACTCTATGTACCAGGGCCCAGCCACCCCAAGCCCTGTCCACAAAGCTGAGCCAGGCCACCTACTTCAGGAGTTTGACGTTCCAATCGTACAGGCTGTCACTCACTAGTTCAACTGCATAGTTTCCTGCAGAGCAGAGAAAGGACACGTCAGGCCACCGGAGACGGCAGCCGCTGTTCAGACAAGGATCTGAGCAGCAGCCCTCTGGGAGAAAGCATGAGCTCAGCCTGGCATGGATCCGCACCGCGCAGGAAGCGCCCTTGTCTAGGCAGGCTGTCCTCACGGGGCACCGGCAACTGACTGCCCCTCCCCAGAGTCTGGGGCTTAGGGGCAGGGGACAGTCACTCCCCTGCCGCCACCAATTCGCACGGTGAAAGGGCCATTGCACCAGCTAGAGACTTCACGGAAGCAACTACCAACTCAGAGGCCCTCCCTCAGCACAGGCTCCTTGCTCCCCTCTAACACGGACAGTGATATCACTGGTCCAGCGCCTCCAACTCCTCTGAACCCCCAACATGGCTCTAGGGAGCCCATTCCATTAGGACATAGGGAAGGGAAGTGGCCTGCTCAACAGATCAGCTCTCCCTGGCCATTAGGTATAGGCTGACACAACCATGACACACAAGCAGTCAGATTAGGGAAGGGCCCCCCCAGCACTCCTCCAGGCCCAGAGCGAGTCACCACTTACCGCCCTTGAAACTTGGTGATCGGTAAATATCCCTGAGCTCCTTCATGAGCCGGTCGGTGGCCTGTACAGAGCCAGACACTGCGCCCTGCGAGGGGTTGGGAAGAGGGACGGGGAGGCAATCACATTGTTACACTGGTCTCACTACGGTCAAGGCCTGAGCCAGAACTCCTGCCCTGGGAGATTTGGCCAAGGTGGATTCGTGCCATGCACTGCCGCCCTCTCCTCTGCACTGCAAGATCTGCAGTTTTCCAGGGAGCAGCCACCCCTGCCCAGACATTCAGATCCTCTGGGTTAGGAGGCAGGCGGCGAGCCCGAGATCAGCTCAGCGAAGACAAGCCCAGCCCCATGGCAAGACTGCGTTGCCCCAAGACACCAACTGTATCCCAGCAAGAACAGAGGAGTCCAGGAAGGGTCCAACCTCCTGGTGCTGTGCAGGGCAGAGCTCCCGCTCAGCTGTACTGGAGCAGGGGGCCTGGATTCCAGCAAGGGGAGGGAGAAGCAGCTGCACTTGCTTCCGGCAGCATTAGAGGTAAGCGAACCAAATTCCTTTGGATAAGCCACCCAAGGTCGGTGGTCTTCACTTGGACTCTCCAGGATTCTCCCTGCATCCTTCTCTGGAGACAGCACGTTTGCTACAGAGCTACTGGGCACGTGCAGCTATGCAGACTACAAGCGTCGTGAGCAACTGAGCAAATGCAGATCCCTCCATGGAAACAGGAGTCACCCGAGGAGCTAGAACATTGCAGCAGATGGGGACTGACAGGGACTCAGGCACCGCTCTGCCAAGCAGTGCGGCAGCAACACAGGGTATCCCTCAGCCCCTCTGCTCCCCAGCCCCGCCCCCCTCCTAGTGACACGTACATTTAAGTAATCTTGCCTCTGGTTCTGTTTGATTTTCTCTAAGATGGCCAGGTTTTCCTTCCCGATGCCGTCATCCTCCGTCTTCTTCCCGTCGACTGGCTCCTCCTCTTTCATCTCATAGTGATCCAAGTCCTCAGTGTCCTGGGCAGGAAGAAGAAGGATCTCACACCAGACACGCAGCTCCACTCCCCACTGCTCTGAGCAGCTGCAGTTTTACAGAACCTACGATACCCAGGGCAGGCTCTGGGGAGCATTCCGGGCTCCCAGTCTCCCTCGGTGGAAATTCTCAGCAACTCCTTTCCCAACATGTGCAAAGATGTCACAAAATCCTGGTGGCCTCGTGGTGTCAGAAGCCAGTGTGGGGCAGAGGGAAGTCAAGTCTGAACTATGGGATGGGAAATTCCAGTACCTGGGCAGCGAGCTGGGTCCAGCGCACCGCTTGCACTTCACTCCTCTGGAGATCAGGAAGAGGGAAGCAAACTGCGGAATGGCCCCCAGCCCACCTGCAATGCTCCACCGCCAGGACAAGTGGGTAACGAGCAGCGAGGAGCTGCAAACTCCACCGCCCTGAAGCCATACAGCTACTGACACCCGTGCACTGCTCCAGCTCCAAGCTGGTGCTGCACTTGGGCAAGCTTGAGTAAAGATGAGTCTTTGCCTCTAGCGAATGCCCGAGGATCCCAGACCGGACGCAGTCTGTCCCTGGAACACACATGCAAACTCACCCTCTGATTTCAACAATGGGACTCCGAGAAATTCTCATCTCCAGAGTAAGAGAAATACTGAGGCTCTGTAGCTGCTGTCACTCCCACACCTCCAGCCCTCACCCCGGAAACTGGCTGCAGCTCATTCTACAGTGAAATCCCACGTCCAGTCATTACTAGCCTCCAAAGTGGCTCTGCTGCCACATGAGAATCTCACTGTGTATCCAACAGCTCCCCATCAACCAGCCATCCTGCTTCTTCCCCTCCCCAACTCTGTCCCTGCTCCCTTACTCCATCAGAGGACCCCCTTGGCGGTGGCTGCAGATATCTGAAAGAGGAAACCCAGCCCCAAAGTTAAGCAGGTTTCTGAGTGGACCCCAAGTGAGCTCCCTCAGCTCTTCACTCTGCTCCCCACTGCATATTTCTTTCCACGTTGAAAGTGGGCACATACAGCTGCTGGTTCACCAGCTTCTCAGCTGCCAAGTCCAGCTCTTCTTGTAATTAGCCACTGTCCCCTTGTGTACATTCCCCAACATGCCTCACAGAGCCGGAAGGCTCGGTAGCTCTGTTGAGCCTTTGCTTGTGAAGGTGGAAAGCAAACGGAGCTGTCTCAATGCTTGGAGACAAACATTCTGGTCACCAAGAGCGTGGAAGGGACCCAGGGCAGATTCCCAGGGCCTTTGTATATGTGAAACCCAGAGCGGCTCAGGGCCCTTTTCTCTGGAAGTAGTACCATATTTCAGGGTACTTTTGGAGGGTCTTTCAGATCACCCCCAGCTCTGCAGCCCCCTTCCCTCCCTCCAGTCAGCTGGCCAGAGAAGGTTGCTGAGTGGGACACGGGCTCTATGTGGATAGTGTTTCAAGCATGCTGGCTCCTCAGCCCTCACGGAGCATGGTCAGAAGCCCCATTCGCCAGCGCAGCAACATGCTGCGTTACACCCAGCACACGGCTACTGTCACTCAGGAGAGATGCTGTGTCACTCCATACAAAGCTAAATGCCGACTCCACCAACCACCTCGCTATGTGCAGAACCTGATGGAGTTTCAAACCTCTGCGAGGGAGCACCTTGCTGTCCCCGCTCTCCAGGGCACCTGCTGCTATTCCAGAGAAACAATGCGTTCTGGGAAGGGCTTTGCCTAGGAAACCCTCCAAACAGGATTAACCTGCACAGCAGGCTACAGTGATCCTGGCCACAGCACACTGATGGAAGACACAGGGCCCAGGATCAGGAGTCATTTTGGAGGTGTCAGAGTTCAGTCCTGAGACACAGCTGGACTAGTCTGTTATCGCTAGGACCACGTGAAATGATTTTTTCATTGCATTTTATCCATTTCCACCCACTCTTCCCCTGGGGTCTAGTCCTGCCCCAGGGGCTCAGAGGCCTGAGAGTGAGTCTGACCTGCACTCACCCCACAGGGGTGGTTCCTGTCCCACAGGACTGGGCCCAGTTCCCCACTCCAGGCACCACGACCAGGCACAAGAGTCACAGCATCACTCCGGACTGGACAGCGGGTGAAGGGGTGACAGCAGTGGCCAGGCCAGATTTGAGAAAGCAATGTTGTGACGGGGTCATAGCACCACTACTCAAATTTGGCCCGGCCACCCCGCATTGTCACAATAGAACGGTGGCTGGGCCAGACCTCAACATCACTGCAACCCTGAACACAGCTGCAATGCCTGGAGTGAGGAGATGGGCCCAGCCTTGTGGGATGGAGCCGAACTGCAGGGTGAGGTTCTTCATTTTATGTTATTTCACCTTTGTAAAAAACATGGGACTCTAGTTACTGCTAGTAAGCACCCAGTTCTCAAGGGTCCATTCACCACCGACAGGTCCAGCTCAGTGTACCGTGGGCAAGTGTAGACATCGCAGGCAGGCTGGGAAAGTGGGTGAGTTTACATGTACTGTATGTGACCTCCAGTATTAGGTTAATGCACAACATCCTCTCTCAGGGGACGAGCCTATCCCTGATCCAACAGTGTCTCATCTTCACTATAATCCCTACACTGCACACCCCCACTAATTGTATAGGGCCTGTGACTGCCGGAATGGTTGTGAAAAGCTGTATGAACCTTGCACATCCATATCCTAGCCAGAGGCATTTTAGGAAACATCACCATGGAGAGTCAGGTTTATTCCATCCCCCTGAAAACCAACAGCTGAAGCCCACAGGAGTTACAGCAAAGCTGAGTCCTTACCAGCCTGCAGTGAAATATGGCCGCCTCTCACCGCCTGGCCAAGTGTCTTGCTTGCGCACTTTGCAAGCCTGCCTAATCCTCTCTCTCCAAGAGTCAGATTTCCACTATGCGATTTCCATGCCAGCAATGGCAACTCAAAACTCCATGCCAAGGAGATCAAAGAGCTTAGCTGGTAAATTTCAGGCCCTGGAGAACTGCAGTACAAACAGACAAAGCAGCAAGCCAAAGGATTCCATTCCCAGCTCACAATTCCTTCCCACCCACCCGGCAGTGGCAAGTCTTGATAACACAGGCCTCTTATATCAACCAAATGCAGAGGACAGCAGCAGTATCATTTCCTTAAGGCTCTCAGTAAAGCAGACCCGATGATTCCGTCAGGGCCGAGCAAACATGCTCAGTGACGGATCCCAACCTCGTCAGTATAAGGAGCTGCTCGTGCTTTGAAAAGAAACAAGCCAGGTTTGAATCTGACAACTGCTGCTTGGGCTAATCTGCCTCAGCTCCTTTCCTGACACACTTCACTGCAGTGCTCTCCCCACCCCACCCCACGGCCGGATACAGTGTGAACTTCTCCTGCTCCCCCCTGCTCTTACCTCTGGCATCTCCTCATCTTCATCCTCTGAGGACACCTCTTCCTGGGTGCTCTACGGGAGCAGGACAGAGACAAGGATCAGAACGGCCCCTGTGGAGTCGCTGCCATTCTGCAGGGAGGAGCTAGCCAGCCGAGTGACCGCTGCCCAGACAGTCTGTGCTGACAAGCGGCACCTCAGCTAGGAAGCTGCCACCAGGCAAAGCTCACTGACCGGTGCTCTGGAGCAGGGGCCTATGCAATTCTGTACCTCATTAACAGCAAGTGGAGCCCTCGGAATCCCCTACAACGCTTCAAGGGAAGCTTGGATAAGGACTGACCCTGAGCATCCAGCTCAAAATTCAAGTGAAGCCAGAAACTTTTTACAGGCTGTTCCTTCTAGAATGGCTGCCTCACAGGTGAAGGGTTAAGTTGGGGCAGTAATCAGAGAAAGCCCAGTGGGCAACATCTGACACACTGGCATACATACCCACAGAGGGCAGACAACCAAGCTGGGGCTGTACTAGCACTGCACAGGCCACCTGGCCAGTATTGCTAAGGTAACGTACTTGTCTCAGGCAGGGAAGCGAAACACACCCACATTCAATTCCAGAGACTGGGTGAGAAAAGGACCCATGCAGTGCACTGCCCTCTCTGTATGTTACAAGAGGTGCACACGATGTAGAGCACTAGGGCAAAACCAGGTACTGGTCCATCTGCCATGCTCCAGGAGAGCAACCAAAGCCACAATCCTGGAAAACAGACCCCTTTGGAGGGCACCCCCAGATCCCCCTGACTGGGCACATGGGAGAAGGGTCATTGCAGTACAAAGCTGCACAAAAGCTATCTTCTCAGCAGGCTTTTCCCCCAGGTCAAGGTCAGAGCAGCTTGTCTTAGGTCTGTTACTTGTTCTGCTGGCAGAGGCTGGTCCAACATCTCGACATCTGGGTGCTGGGGAAGGTTGTAGAGTTTGCACAGGTCGGAGATTATCCGCTTCAGGTGCTGCAAAAGCTGCCCAGGAAGGAGACAGACAAGCAGTGTTAGAAAAAGGCACAGAATCCCCAGCAGTCGAGTGCAGCCTACGCAGCCCCTGGCAGCACACTTCTCCCCACTGCATGCAACTCAGATACCTGGGGAGGTCATGGGAGAAGCTCTTTGCTGAACGCAGCTTCTGCACAGCACCAGGGCAGGCCGTTTGCCAACACGACTGCAGGCTGCAACCAGCAACCAAGCCACATCCCACGTAAGGGAAGAGCATAGGGAGACTCACTAGCTGGACAGGCCTGAACTGCTCAGCTTGACTCTCCAAACCCCTTTACAATCACCCCAGGCAGAACACTAGAGAACCACAGACCAGACGGGACTTGTACTCTTCAAGTTCTCCCCGTCCAGCCCTTCCCCACACCTTGTCACCTCACCAATGTATTTCCTTTCTTGATTTCCACCAGCCGCTCCAGGATAGCTGCCAGGTTTGGATCATCGGACTCCACAGACCAGATTGGGGGAACAGCTGGGTAAGACTCCTAGAGAACAGGGGAAACGGTGATGTTTGGGCCATTGTTACAGAGTGCACCTCAACCCCACCCAGCCTAGGGTGTCAGAGTGAGCATCCCTCTGACCGGGGCAGCAAGCTGCAGTCCTGTCTCTTCCTTTCCAACCCCCGCCCCCCCAACACACAGCTCAGCAGGACAGCGTCCAAGCAAAGGCACTCCACCCTCCAGACTAATCCCGGATGGAGGCAAAACAAACAATTGCTCTGATGGCATCAATCTGTGCTGCTACACTCCCTCCAACCCACAAGCTCTCTGCCAGATGGGGAGGCGAGAGAAAGAAAGGTGCAAAGTCTATGTCACTTCACATTACTGCCTACAGAGAGTGAATGAAATCCTGCACTCCCGTCCTACGCAGCCCAGTGCCTGTCAGCCCCTTAAGGGCAGGCCCTCCCTGCCCTGCATTCTGCTGACAGCACTTGGTAATGTATCTTCTTTTTAAACAAGCCCTCTGGAAAATCATCCTGAACTCACATCATGGAAATAGGCCCCTGGGCAAAGGAGTGGAGAATGTAGCTTCTCCTCAAGACAAGCTGCTCCCCAGCCTATAACCTACCCTACCTGAGCAGGCCCCAACACCGAGGCACAAGAAATGTGTCTGTGTCAATGAGGCTGCTGCAGCACATGGCCCCGCAGCTCCAAACCCCCCTGCAGCCTGCTAACGTTCTTACTGCACATGCTCAACTGCTCCCTGAAAGGGAGCTCTCAGCCTTTGCTATTTATCCATAACCGAGTCCTGAAAAATCCAGCACACACAGAGCCAGGAGTCTCACGTGCACCAGAAAGATCAAGTCCTTATTTGATGTTTCATTTCAAACACAGCCAAAACAGTGTTTTCAACAAAAAATCCTCATTCTGAGCTGCATGCAAACATCCTGAGCAGAGATCTTGTGCCAGGATGGGGAGCAGAGAGGTTTTGCTGCAAACATTTAGTTCAGGACGTTATGTGTCCTGAGAAACAGAATGATAATGGAAACCCTGTGGGGGCAAAGACATGCACACAGTTCTACCCAGCTGAATTCCCACTTGGACCCCCAGAAGAGAGACAAACCCAAGAATTACCTTGGCCAGTTTAACTTCTGCAACTGTCCAGTCACAACAGGTCAACACTATCCTTCTCTTGCACTCTCCGGAGCAATCCAATCAGAGACTGCACCAATACGAGGCAAGCCTGCAGTCAGACCCTGTTTACACACCAACCCAACTTGCACTCTGCACCAAGGGCTATGCGCACGGCACTGCAGGCTGCTCTAGACTGCAGTTTACCATTTCAAAGTTATGCCCAGTGACCTTCTGGCTTCTGTGTGTGCAGTGCAGTCCTGCTGCCATCCTCCCCGTGAAAGCAAAGAGCAGAAGCTCTGAAGCAGGATGCTGATGTTTCAGGAGATGGCAAGACAGACTGGGTTATCTGGTGCCCACCTGAGGAATTTCACTCAACACCATAGAGTAGGCTGCAAACCACAACTGGCACCAGGCCCAAGTCTGCCATAATCCAAATTCCTCCCAGTGGACAAGGTCAAAATTAGGGGTGGCATCTGGGGTTCTGAACGATATTCCTAGCACCACAGAGACAATGGTTGGAACAGTTCATCTGTGAACCCACTTCACCTTACGCAGCATAACATCTGAAGTGGGTTACAGCATCCTGAGGCAGCTTTGTGCCACTAGCTACTGGAAATGAACATGCAGCCAAGGTTTGAGGAGCACCTTTAGTGCTTTAACCTCACATCAGACAAGCCCCAGCTGAGGTGGAGTCTGCATACAGCAGTTCCTTCAGCTGAATGTCTAAAGGGCAGACACTTCAGGGTCTAATCCAGGAGCTAATCCCACCTGATCTGAGAGATTTATTCACAGGAACACCATGCACATCTCTCCCTCCATGTATTGCCCCTGCTCTAGCTCCTCTCTGCCCAGAAACCCAGCAGCACGTTTTGGGGAAGTGTGAAGGCATTTGCATTTCAGAGCAGCTACCTCCATGTTGAAAAGGGGCTAAGATGGGTCATTTAGTTTTCAATGCCCATTCTTGCTCATCCCAGCGACTGAGCAGGTGCAGGATAGGAAGCTTCAACTGGAATGAGCTACATGAGCTGGTCCTTAGGGGAACAGATTATAATTCTCATTTTAGTGAGGATGAATACAGCCCTGGAGACAGGGTCTCCTCTGAGCACTCCAGCACCGCCCTGTACTTCCCGGGGTTCACAGCAAGGAGGCAGAGCAGGCGGGACTGACCTTTGCCTCTCAGAGGTGATCAACTAGCAATAATCACACCTCAGATTAACTGCCCCTACGCTGCAGAACACCCCAATGCGACCTGTGGCAGCGCCTCTCAGAGGCGAGGGCAAGTGACCGGGCTCACGCCACAGGGCTGGGAGGAGCCGCACAGACAGGGCAAGGGCTACGCGGCGGCTTTAGGCCCAGGGTGCGAGCCCGAAGGAGCTGGCCTGGCTCTGCGCTCGGCGCTGCGCAGTTCGGTTTGGCGCCGGGGGGGGGGCGCAGCCCGTGCGAAGGGGAAGCTGGTAACCGGTAACCGCCCCCCCCCGGCCCAGCCCCACGCGGCAGCTACAGCCCGGCCCCCCGCCCTCACCGTGATGTTGCAGTGGATGCGGACGGGCCCCGGCGGCGGCCCCCGGCTCCCGGACCCCCCGGCGCGGGCCCCCGGCCCCGGCACGAACTCGCAGCTGATCTCGTCGGGGCAGGCGCTGCCGATGCGGAACCGCTCGTGGCCCCGGTGGAAGATGGACTCGAGCAGCCGCAGCTCCCGCCTCAGGAGCCGCCCGGGGGAGGCCGCGCCGCCCCCGCTCCGCCCGGGCCCCGCCGCCGCCTGCGACCCCGCCGCCTCCTCCGCCCCCGCCCGCTGCATCTTCCCATGGAGGGACCCGCTCCGCCGCCGCCGACGGCCCCGGGCCCCGCCGACCCCGCCTCAGCGCCAGGAGCCGGCCCAAGATGGCGGCCGGGACGGGCCCCGCTACCCGGAAGTGACCCCTCCCCTTCCCACCGGCCCGCGCGCAGGAGGCGGGCTACAGCCACCGGAAGTGGCCCCTTCCCTACACACCAGTCGCTGGGAGGTGCTGCAGCCGCAGAGGAAATGACGTTTGGCGCCTCATTCTGGCATAGGAAGTGACGCAAAGATCCAACTCACAGGGGACCGGAAGTGAGCTCTCCCATCTGTGCACCCTGGCCGGAAGTGGTCCCTGCTCTACGCCTTGGTTAACTCCCAGCGCAGGCGCAGAGGATCCTGGGGACCCGCAAAGGGGGGGGCGGTGACTGTGCATCGCCCGGCTCCTCCCCCGCGGGCCCGGCCGGAGGGCGCCTCGCAGCCACGTGACCCCCCCCCCCGGGCCTCCCATGGCGGCTGCTCACCAGCCCCGAGCACGTGCTGGGGGGCGGGGCCAGTGCGGGTCACAGACCCGCAGCGCCGCGCACAGCAGCTAAGGGGGCGGGACTGGCCGCGGGTCACAGCCTCCCCCGTTCTCCGCCTCGCCGCCCCTGCAGGGACGTGTTTCCCGAGGTCTCGCCTGAACCTCCCTTTGCGCTGGGCGGTTCGGGGGGACGGTCATTGCCACCCTCCTTATAACGCCTCTCACGTGCTGAACGAGTAACGCCCCCGCTTCTCCCGCCGGGCGGAACACGCCGAGGTTCTCAAGTGTTCCTCACCCGTCCTGTTTGCTGCAGCTTTAAGACACGTTGCTGCTCTCTTCCTAGAACCACAGACTCTCAGGGGTGGCAGGGACCTCAGGAGGGGGCTAGTCCAAGCCCCTGCTCTCAGTTTATCCACTGCTTTGGCGCAGCGTGGTGCCCAGAACTGGACCTGGGACTCCTGTTGAGGCCTTATTGGCATGGAGTAGAGGGGAAGAATCACGTCTCGTGTCTTGCTTACAACACTCCTGCTCACCTGGAGGGTTACTCTGAGGATGAGCTCTGCCCTGAAAGCCCAGCTCAAGTGCATGACTTGAAATGATGCTGCATCGTGTTCCAGACCCACCTTCCTCTCCCGTGTGCAGTGTCAGGGCAGCAGTGCTGAGTCAGGGCCCTGAGGCCATTAGGCAGTGGCAGTGATGCTCCAGAATTGCTTTCAGCTCCCTGCTTCCTAGGGTTCTCCTTGCCCTTGCCCCCCTTTGTGTGGGGAGGGTATCTGAACCACTGTGCTGCCCTTGGAGCTGCCAAATTTCCAGGGCAAAGTTGTTGTGCAAAGTCCCCCAGGCTCCAGCCTAGTGGAAAATTCAGAGGCGAGCAGCTCATCTCCTGCTGCCTGGAACGGGTGCTGCTGACAGCTGCTGTCACTCTGCAAGCAGGATTGTTCTGACGGGCATTTGCTGCCTGGCTGGACACAGGCAGGTCTTGCAGCAAAACACACCACCATTCTCCCCCTGCTCCTGTTCAGTGAGCAGCACCTGCTTCCTGTTCTCCCCCCCTCCACCATGCACAACAGGAATCTGGGCTGATGTAGAACGGGGGCCACCGCTTGCCCGCACTGACCCTCTGGGAGCCTTCTCCATCCTCTGGGATTAGGAGCAGTGAGCCACCCAGCCATCACGTATGTTCTTGATCCCTGGCTGACTTGGGTCGAGAGGTTCTGAGGCCCAACCAGGGATGATGAACACAGGCAGGAGCAGGGCCACGATGGTGCCAAAACCCACCCTTGCAGCAGTGCATCTCAGACCCCAGGCTGCAGCCCAAGCCTTGACGCAGATATTTTTAGCCCCGCAGTTCGAGCCCCGTGAGCCTTAGTCCATTGACCGGGCTCTGAGACTTGGCACCGTGGGTTTTCCTTTGCAGTGTAAAGGCACCTTACAGCCCCAGTGGAGGGGGAGGGGCACAGAAATGATGCTGAAGCGATTCAACTGGAGGTCTCCCCCCCCCACCAGTCAGGTGGGCTCAGCTGTCACCTTCCCATCCTCTCCATGGCATGTCACGTGTGCTTGGCTGAACACGCAGACGAACAGGACTCACTCCTGGCCTTGGAAACCAGCACCCGCCACTGGGCTTGGCTCAGGGAGGGCCCCGGCTTCCAGAGTTGCAACCATGAGTCAGCATTTGCCGCAGGCAAATGGTGTCTGGAAAGGTCATTGGAAGCTGGAGTGGAATTGACAGAGACATGCTGGGAAGAGCCAGCCTGGGGCACCTCTCGGGGTAGCGTCCGAGGCGCCTGGTGCTGCAGTACCCACGTCTCTGTGTGGGCTAGGGCAGCTTCCCACTACCAGCCATGGGATGCCAGTTATGTCACCCCATGGCAACATGAGCTGCTGGCAGCCCCCTCTGTCTCCCACTGGGGAATGATCAGGGGAATGGAGGGAGGGTGGCTTTGGGGATAGGCCCCACCCCACTACAGCAGGGTTAGGACTGAGTGCAGACCCGCCATGGCCTCTGCTGGGAGTGGACAGGGCAAGTCTGCAGCTGGAAGAGGGTGTGTCGTCCCTGCAGGACCAGTCCTGTTCAGTCACGCTCCACCTTGACATGCAGGAAGTGTCGGGGGGCAGAGACGGGTAGAGGCCAGGGCAGGTCCACCCTGTGAACTGACAGCTTTCTGCTTGGTTGGCCATGTCCTTACGGGCAATGCATCAGTACTGCTATCCCAGCCCTGGGCTTCCTCCACACGGAGCCCTACCAGCCCCCGCATGTAACCCAGACATGCCCAGGCAGGTAAATCACACCTGTGTCCACCATCCTCCTACTCTCCCCAGTGCACAGGGGGCAGTGTGGGGCATTTCCACCAGCGGGCAGCAGGCCTTGAGTGTGACCCAGTCCCATGGTAGGTCTCGCGTTCCCGAGGCTCTGCTGCGAGTGCCGGCCAGGACAGGCAGAAGCTGATGCCCAGGTGCTGGGGCTGCATTCAGTGTCCCTGCCTCCCACCAGCCTGGCCATCCAGCAGCTGCACCTCAGTGCAGAGAGATGGGGGCCTTGCTCTGCCACGTGGGTATTGCCCAGCTTGGACGGCTCCTGCCTCACCTGGCCGAGGGCAACACTCTCCCACCAGCCTGAGCAGGTGCCATTGCCTGGGACGGGCGGGGGTGGCTGCGTCCCCTAGCCCTGCTCCTCTTCTTGGTTCTCTCTCACATTGCCTAGTGCCCAGTCTCTGTGATGAGGGGCCTGGCCTGCCAGTGTGAAAGGCTGGCGGGGGCGGGGGGGGAGACGAGACGCGGAGCTAGATATGCCCAGAGAGGGAGAGGAAGAGGCGTTTGGCTGGTGGCTGGGGGGAGCCAGTCAGACTCTGACCTTGTCTGTGCAGAGAAAGGTCGTGGGAGCTGCTGGGTGCGGTAATGGAGTTTCTGTGTTCAAGGGACCCTGCTTGCAGCACAGGCAGCAGGGGGAGGGTGGAGGCCTGGTGCTGAGACTGGCGGCTTCGAGGCCATGGGGAAGGGCTCGTGACCAGCCACAGAGACATGCTGGAGGCCTGTTGCTATCACTTATAGCCCAGGCTCCTGGCACAGACTGGGCGGACCAGTCCCTGCCGCCTGGCCTGGGCCCTTCCCCACCTCGTGGGGCCGGGAGCCGCAGGAGGGAGATGATCCCACTGGCTGCTCCCAGCGCTTAACTGCACTGGCTGGCACGTGGCAACCTGGCACATGCATGTGATGCTGCTTCCCCCATGGCACAAAGGGAACCCCTCCCTGGCCAGGCCGCTGCTGCAGCAGCTACAGTGCAGACGTGGGCTCCGGCTCCAGGCCCCCGGGGATGGAGCCTGTGGCTGAATGAGCTTCCACCGACCTTGGGGCAGGGCTGGGAGCCCCCTCACTGAGGAGGTTTAAAACTAGACCAGGGCCCGGGACAATAGACTGTAGTAGGGACCAATGCTGCTCCCGGCCCCGGGGCACGGGGTAGACAGGGCTTCTCCAGGCCCCTCAGGAGCCCTGCCCCCCTTGCTCTCCTGCATCTCCGGTAGGGAAACGGGCAGGCCTGGCATGGCTGTGGGGGAGCTGCCTCCGGCTCCGTTGGGGATTCAGAAGGCCTGAGCCCAGGTAGAAGGGCAGAGGGGAAACAATCCCAGCTCTGCCCCTGAGAACAGCGCCCTGCTCACTCACCTCCCCAGGGTGCACCCGCCACAGTGCCCTGCCCATCCCCATCCTGCAGCCAGCTCCTAGCCCTTTACACACATTAATGGAGGCAGCCCCGACTCCCTGGGGCGGCATCATCCTACACATCGGGAAACTCACACAGACGGGCCGGGACTTCCTTCTAAGGCCCTGAGCCTGTCCATGGCAGAACTGCAAATGGAACCCAGGAGTCCTGCCTCCCACTCCCTTCTCACACACCCCCTTGCCTGGTCTATCCACTAGGCCTCACCATCCTATGTCATGTGGCTCTGAGCTGCTTATGCCCCTTTTGTTCTTCCCCCAACCCCTCCAGGCCCTTGCACCATCCTTCAACACCAGGGGCTGCTTCATGAGGAGCTCAGACAGAGGGGACAGATGGATGCATGGCTGAGGGGAGGGGGGGAGCCCTGGGGCAGGGGACAGACAGACGCATGGCCGGGGGAGAGAGCCCAGGGGCAGGGGACAGATGGATGCACAGCTGGAGCAGGGAGCCCCAGGGTAGGGGACAGATGGACACATGGCCGTGGGGGAGCCCCAGGCAGGGGACAGACAGATGCACAGCCAAGGGGGTGGAGCCCTGGGGCAGGGGACAGACAGACGCATGACCGAGGGGGGGAGCCCCTGAGGCAGGGGACAGACAGACGCATGGTCGGGGGGGTGGAGCCCCCGGGACAGGAGAGCACCAGCCAGAGGTGCTAGGCCGGGTGCAATGCATGGCCAGGGGGACGTGGGGGAGCCTGAGGAGGTGCAGCTAGGAGGGTCCTGCTGGAAAGGTAGCCTAGTGGGCACGGCCCAGCCAGACATGCCAAGCACTGTCTTACCCATCATTTATCACCCTGCCCCCTGATGCCAAGTGGGATCTGCAGTCACATGCGTGATGCTGCAGCTCCAGGGAGCTGAGCACTGGGTGACTGAGCAGCGCCTCGGAGGCAGTGATGGGGCCAGCTGGCAGGAGGGTGCCAAGCTCCATCAGGAGCAGGAGCCTGGCAGCCACCAGGAGGGAGGTCCCAGTCCCACAGCCCTGAGGGGACCAGCAGGGTCCTGCTTTTCTCCGTTCGGAGGGGAATCAGCATGTTCAGAGGCAGAAGCAGTGCTGGGGAGGAAAGACGTCAGCACCAGCTTCTGTCGGTTGGGTCTGCAGGGAGGGGAGTAGCTGCGTCTGCCCAGGCATGTGACTCCCCACATTATCTGGGGCCTTGCCTGTGTCACCCCTCCCCAGGCCTGGGCAGCTCTCCAGGGGTTGGCCTCTCCAAGGGCCCCTCGCTCCCTTTATCCACAGGAGACAGGGAGTTTGGAGCCCAGGGATCACACATCACTGAGCCAGCCTCTCCTGGCGCCTGCCTCATTGTCTCACCTCGACTCTCTGAGCACGCAGCGCAGAGCGGCGCTGCCTGTGGCTGTCCCGTTCCGGGGACAGGCCTCGCTCCTTTCAAAGATGCTGCCCCGAGTCACTGCACCACACCCAGCACCCCCGTTCCCAGCTCAGATGGCCCCTCGTGCAGCCGGGGGGGCTGGACTGGAGGAAAGGAGCAGAATGCGGATACGACCCTTTCTTCGTCTGTCTTGGCTCCTTGGGGCAGGGACGGTCTCTCACTTGGTGTCCGCGCAGCTGACGGGTGGGTGCGACGTGATAGAAACGGGTCTGAGAAGGACGCCACGGCTAACACTTCTAGGAGCCGAAAGGGTCTGAAAAGAGAAAAAGACGTAGCCAGGCTTTGCGGGAAAGGAGCCAGGATTCCACTGCGGGCAGCAGGGATGGGGGAGGAAAGTCAGAGCCATGGGAGGAAAAACAGTCCAGTAACTAATAGCATGGACAGGGCAGAGCAGGAGAATCTTACCCTGGCCAGCTGCGACCTGCCTTCGGCAGTGGGAGCTGGGGAGGGGAGAAGCTGCAGTGGAAGCAGCTGCCTTTGCAGTCTAGGGTGGCACCTCTGCCAGGAAGGAGCTTGGAGGGTCACTTTCTCTCTGGGGTCACACAGTCCTGTCAGTCCGAAATCCAGCCCCATTCCCAAAAGGACCAGGGGCCAGGGCTCTTCACTCCAAGAACATTCACAGAGTTCTGCCAGGTCTCTGCTGTGAATACCTGTATTGTGGTAGCACCCAAATGCCCATTCGCACCAGGACCTCGCTGGGCTGGGTGCCGTAGTGACAGAAGAGAGGCAGAGGACTCACAATCTGAAATAGCGTCTTTGAGCCACACATCCCACAGCACCAGGGCCTGTGTTATATAGCTTCACTATCCCCTGAATTGCAGCTGCCTCTGGGGTGGGGTGTGGTAGCTGTTTAACAGACACACTGCATAGCAGTTTAGAATATGAGCAAGTGAGGCTACCTGGGCTTTCAGGGAGGTGGGAAGCTGCTGCTCTGGTTGGAGTTTATCCAGGACACTGGGGTTTACACCCAACTCTTGTGCAAAGCATCAGTGGTTTGAGCATTGGCCTGCTAAACCCAGGGTTGTGAGTTCAATCCTTGAGGGGGCCACTTAGGGATCTGGGGCAAAAATTGGTCCTGCTAGTGAAGGCAGGGAGCTGGACTTGATGACCTTTCAAGGTCCCTTCCAGTTCTAGGAGATTGGTATATCTCCTATTATTATAAAGGATTTTTAGCATGGAGCAGTCAGAACCTGCCTTTCATGTCCCAGCCCAAAGCTTGAGCCTCTCCTGGCACAGCAGCCCTTTTCCCCATGCCCAGACCCAGAGATAATACAGTCACTGGCTCCTTGGGCAGTCTGCACCAGGAGCAGAACAGCAGAACTCCTCTGGAGTCAGTGGGGCTCAGCTAGTTTCCAGCCATGGAGGAGCCAGGTGGCCAGTCCCCTTGCACCCATGTGACACGGGAAGAGAAAGGCAGGGGTGTCCAGCTGCAGCCAGAGGTTCTACTGCCGCAGGGCCATCTGTGACCACCAGATCTGACCTCCTGTATAGCTCAGGCTGCAGGGCTCCCCTGAATTAACTGTGCCTCGAGGCCGAACACTGGACCTGTGCTAAGACTTATCGTGTGGGAAAACAGACCAGCTCGATTTAAACCTGTCAATGACAGAGAATCCCCCTGGCCCTTGGGCTGAAAACTGGCCAATCGCCCTCCCTGGTACACAACTGCACCTGAATTCGGCCAGCTCCAGCTTCCAGCCATTGGATTGTTCTGCCTTCATCTGCTAGACATAGGGTATGGCTACACTTGCAGCTGTACAGCGCTGGGAGTTACAGCTGTCTTCGAACAGCTGTGTAGGGCAAGCGCTGCAGTGTGGCCACACTGCTACCAGCGCTGCAGTGTGGCCACATTTGCAGCATTTGCAGCGCTGTTGGGAGTGGCTGAACAGGCATTCTGGGATACCTCCGAATACCTCTGGAGGCCAATTACAGCGCTTTTGGTGGCCACACGGGCAGAGCAGCGCTGCGTCACCAGCGCTGCAATACCCTAGGCAGAGCAGGAGTACAGCCAGCGCTGCAGCCAGGGAGATACAGCGCTGTATGTGCCTTGCAAGTGTGGACGGTGAGTAAGTTGCAGCGCTGTAAAGCCACCACCAGCGCTGCAACTCTCCAGCGTAGCCAAGCCCTGAAAGGCCCTCTCTGTACCCAGCTGTATGTCAGCAGGATGGCAGGTCACATGGCCTCTAGCCACTGCCACCAACACGCTTGGTGCTACGCGGAGTGTGTGTGGGGGTGACATCCCATCCCCCAGCCGTGCCATTGCACATGCTAAAACGAGGTCACAGAGCAATGGGAGAAAGGGCGACACTGATTTAGCAGAGTTCAGGGCAGGATTAGCGATTACGAGGATGCATGCCCCCCCATACACACTCATATGCACACCCACAAGCTCAGCAATCACACACATAGTGATTGTATGCACTCCCCATGCAGTGATCACATGCATAGAGTGATCACACACCCCCACAGTGACCCATTGACACATACAGTGATCAGACACACGCAGTGATCGCTTGCTTTCTCTCTCACACATACACAGTGATTATATGCACAAACACACACAGTGACCACATTGGTGCGTGTGCACACACACACAGTGATCACACACACACAAATGCACAGATACAGTGATCACACACACACACACACACACACACAGACACTGCTCTCTCTCTCACACACACACACTCACACACACAGTGCCCTCTCTCTCTCTCTCTCACACACACACAGTCACACACACAGTGCTCTCTCGCTCTCTCTCACACACACACACACTGCTCTCTCTCTCTCTCTCACACACACACACACACTGCTCGCTCGCTCTCTCTCTCACACACACACACACACACACACTGCTCGCTCGCTCTCACATACACACACACACACACACACACACTGCTCGCTCGCTCTCTCTCTCACACACACACACACACACACACACTGCTCGCTCGCTCTCTCTCACACACACACACACACACACACACTGCTCGCTCTCTCTCTCACACACACACACACACTGCTCGCTCTCTCACACACACACACTCACACACACAGTGCCCTCTCTCTCTCTCTCTCACACACACACACACTCACTCACACAGTGCTCTCTCTCGCTCTCTCTCACACTCACACAGTCACACACACAGTGCTCTCTCGCTCTCTCTCACACACACACACACTGCTCTCTCTCTCTCTCACACACACACACACACACTGCTCGCTCTCTCTCTCACACACACACACACACACACACACACACTGCTCGCTCTCTCTCACACACACACACACTGCTCTCTCTCTCTCTCACACACACACACACACACTGCTCGCTCGCTCTCTCACACACACACACACACACACTGCTCGCTCGCTCTCACATACACACACACACACACACACACACACACTGCTCGCTCGCTCTCTCTCTCTCACACACACACACACACACACACACTGCTCGCTCTCTCTCTCTCTCACACACACACACACACACACACACACACACACACACTGCTCGCTCTCTCTCTCTCTCACACACACACACACACTGCTCGCTCTCTCGCTCGCTCTCTCTCTCTCACACACACACACACACACACACTGCTCGCTCGCTCTCTCACACACACACACAGAGACACACTGCTCGCTCGCTCGCTCTCACACACACACACACGCGCACACACACACACACACACACACACACACACACACACACACACACACTGCTCGCTCTCTCTCTCACAGGCGCACCCCCGTGAGCTCAGCCCCCTGCCAGCCGGGGCCGCTCGCTCCATGGCTGCTCGGCGCGGCTCCCGGGGCGCTCGCTCCGCAGCCCCGGTCCCCGCCCCGCCGCAGCCGCCGGGCGCTGGGAGCCGCCGGCCCGGGCAGCGCAGCGCAGCGCAGCGCGGGGGGGCGGGGGGACGCGAGCGGCTGCAGCGCGCAGGGGGCGGCGCACGGGGGCGGCGCAGGCAGCCGGGGGCTGAGCAGCGCCCGGACCCGCCCGCGCTCCGCCGCCTCCAGCACCCGGGACAGAGCCGCGCAGGGGCCGGCGCAGCCGCTTCAGCACCGGGGACAGCGGCCGGTTCGCGCCGCTCTGCAGCCCCGGCCCCCCGCTCCGCCGGGACATGTCCCGCCGCCGCTAGAGGATGCAGCCGCCGCCCGCCCCCATGGCCTCGCTCCTGCGCCTCTGCCTGCTCGGCCTCCTGGCAAGTAAGTGCCCCCGGGCCTGCGAGCCCCGCTTGTACCGGGGGTGCCGGGCCGAGCCTGCGAGCCCCGCTTGTACCCGGGGGGGGGCCCGCTTGTGCCGGGGGGGGCCCGCTTGTGCCGGGGGTGCCGGGCCGAGCCTGCGAGCCCCGCTTGTGCCCGGGGGTGCCGGGCCGAGCCTGCGAGCCCCGCTTGTGCCCGGGGGGGGGGCCGCTTGTGCCGGGGGTGCCGGGCCGAGCCTGCGAGCCCCGCTTGTGCCCGGGGGTGCCGGGCCGAGCCTGCGAGCCCCGCTTGTGCCCGGGGGGGGGCCCGCTTGTGCCCGGGGGGGGGCCCGCTTGTGCCGGGGGTGCCGGGCCGAGCCTGCGAGCCCCGCTTGTGCCCGGGGGTGCCGGGCCGAGCCTGCGAGCCCCGCTTGTGCCCGGGGGGGGCCCGCTTGTGCCGGGGGTGCCGGGCCGAGCCTGCGAGCCCCGCTTGTGCCCGGGGGGGGGCCCGCTTGTGCCCGGGGGGGGCCCGGCTGTGCCCGGGGGGGCGGGCCGGACCTGCGAGCCCCGCTTGTGCCCGGGGGGGGGCCCGCTTGTGCCGGGGGTGCCGGGCCGAGCCTGCGAGCCCCGCTTGTGCCCGGGGGTGCCGGGCCGAGCCTGCGAGCCCCGCTTGTGCCCGGGGGGGGGCCCGCTTGTGCCCTGGGGGGGCCCGCTTGTGCCGGGGGTGCCGGGCCGAGCCTGCGAGCCCCGCTTGTGCCCGGGGGGGGCCCGCTTGTGCCCGGGGGGGGCCCGGCTGTGCCCGGGGGGGGGGCCCGGCTGTGCCCGGGGAGCAGCTCGGGAAGCCCGGCAGCCCTTGGGAGCGGGTGTGCTAAGACAAAGCCCCTAATGCCGGGCGGACCCTGTGCTCAGCTGCGGGAGGCGGGCGGGGGGGTGACTTCTAGTCCTAACGGGGAAGAAAGCCGAGGCCGGGGTACCACGGGACCCCTGGGGCTGGCACTGGCGGGGCCTTTCTCTCCCCTGCGTGCCCCCCCCCCGCAGGCCGGGCTAAGGGGGCCAGGGCCCAGCGCGCCTCTGCCTCCCCCCGGCTTCAGGTTTCAAAGTCAGGTTTGTTTCTACCGGGTTAGTCCCAGTTCCGCTGCCCCCAATGCGGGGGGGGGTCTCAGCTGGTGTGAAGGGCCCTGGAGCTCCCCTGGGCTCAGAGCTGGGCGCCCCAGAACTGCTGCTCTCCTCAGCTGCCTGCCTGTTGCCAGAGAGAATCTCTGCACCTTACCGGCCAGTCAGCTGTGCAGGAGAAGGGATTGTCAGGGAATATTTCCAGATCTAGAGTGGGTGTGTCTAGCGGGTGCACACTCAGGGCCACAGATACACACACTTACCTCAGACGCACTCACATGCATACCCGACATACTCACCCCAAACACACTCACCTCAGACACACTCACCACACACACACACACACACACACACACACACACACACACACACACACTCACCTGACACATTCACCACACACACAACATCCCAGACACACTCACCACACACACACAGTCACCTGAGACATTCAACACACACACACACACACACACACACACACACACACTCACCTGAGACATTCACCACTCACCCAGACACACTCACCCCAGACACACTCACCACACACACACACACACACTCACCTGACACATTCACCACACACACACACACACACACTCACCTGACACATTCACCACACACACACACACACACCAGACACTCTCACCACACACATACACACACACACACCTGACACATTCACCACACACACACACACACACACACACACACACACACACACTCACCCCAGACACACTCACGCTCACCCTAGGTAACAATCAGCAGCAGGCTGGCTCTGTTCAGTTAGGCGCGAGATCATGTTAATTCCAGAGGAACAAGGGAGATTAGAAAAAGTCAAATCTCCCTTGTTAGCCAGGCACTTCCAGATCCCACCTCCCACTTCAGATGGAAATAGTGCTCAGGTCCCACAGCACGGGCTGCCGCCAGACAGACAGGGGCTGCGGTGAATGGAGATTTGCCAGACAGACAGACAGACACTGTTTGGGCCTCACGTTGTGCCAGAGGCAGACTCTAGCTGTAGCTCTTGCAGTGCAGGGTGGTGCAGTGCGAACCAGGTGGTGCTCAGCCCCAGACATGTCCCCCCGGCTCAGTGCCCTTCCCCCAGCTTTTCTGCACCATGCTGGCTGCTCAGCATGATTTACTGCCCTGACTCCCATTAGTCACAGAGCTGGAGCTGCTGAGCTTGGGCACCCCAGCGGTGACAGGGGGGCTTTGTGTCAACTGTGGTGACACGTCGCAGGCATCCAGCCGTCAGGCCACACAGAGAGAAAAAGTTACTGACAAGCCCTGCCGGGCCCAGGTTGCCGGGGAGCTCCCCATACAGGGCCGACTTTGAATTCAATGATTTCCGTACCTGAGTCATCCCTGGCTGCCTTGTGCTGTAGCAGAGACAGAGGTTTGGTTACACTCCCAGAGCAGGTTATATCTTGCAGTGCTAAACGCTCTTCCGGCTGGACATCAATTGTGTGTGCACATGTGCATCTTCATTGTCTGGGCAGCTTCCTCATAGGTGTCTAACACGCAGCACTCCCCAGCTGTGACCAAAGCAGCTGCTAGAAACCTGAGCCCCAGGTGTGTGGGGCTAGGTGTGAACACACACATGCATGCACTTGGAATTGACCGGCTGGAAATGTAAAACTGAGAGACGAAAGCTTTTTTCACAATGCAGATATAGCCTGTGGAACTCCTTGCCACAAGATATAACCACGCTGGAATGTTTAGCAGGATTGGACACTGCATTGCATGATGACAGCAGCTGCCGTTACATTAGCCAGGATAAAAATAGTGCAGAATGGCCCTAAACTCTTTTGCATGAGCCACCCGCTTGCTGACGGGGGCAGGGAAAATGTTCTTTGCCTTTGGGAAACTCCCCCCACACCTCGTGGGGTGCCTTGCGCCTTGGGCCTCAGCACTGCGGCTGACAGGCGAGTGAGCTAGGCTGGTGGGGGATGGCAATTCCGGTGGGTGGTGGGTGGCTGGATTGACCCCACTTCCTTCCACCCCAGGCCTTGTCGCTGGTTCCCAGGGCTGGGGGCTCCTTGCACCATTGCTGGAGGCTGGATTCTTGCCTGGCTTAGTGGGGCTGATCCAAAGTCCGCTGCAGTCCAGGAAAAAGCCCCCAGTGGCTTTAGCATAGTGCTGGTCAAAGAGCACAGGCTGGTGCTACAGCCACGGCCCCGGGAGCTGCTGCCTTGTTCCCCCTCAGGAGAGTGGCGCCCTCCTGGGCATGTGGGGTTAATTCATTGCCAAGTGCTGCGCAGGCCGGCAGTGCTCAACGGAACTGTTCTCCGAGAAGCAGCTGCACTTGCAGCTCATTTCTGAAGTGAGACGATGGATGTGGAAGTGACCTTCACCCCACCTCTGTGAAACGGAGTTCCTCCAGCATCACAGCCCAAAGGGTCGCCAAGAACGTTAAATGCGGCTGTGTCTGGGGCAGAGAGCAGCAGCGAACTAGCACCACAGTGCAGAGGGGAGGGGGAATTTGGTCTGAGGCTGCTGCTGTGAAGCGTGTACTTACAGAAATGTGCTGCAGGGGCCAGAGAGGCTCTCGGGGTTTCAGTTCTCAATACGCAGTAGAGCGGAAGGACACAATTCGTCTTGGAAGCGTGAAGGGCTGTGAGGCAGCTGGGCCAGGGGCTGCAGCTGGGACTCTGCGTGATTAGATTATTTCACACCTTGGCAATTAAGCCCAGGAGGGAGATTCCCCTTGCTCTGAGCTGCAGCTGACTCATAGACTCATAGACTTTAAGGTCAGAAGGGACCAATGTGATCATCTAGTCTGACCTCCTGCACAAAGCAGGCCACAGAACCCTACCCCTCCACTTCTATAACAAACCCCTAACCCAGGACTGAGTTATTGAAGTCCTCAAATTGTGGTTTGAAGGACACAGACTAAGGAAACGCCAAACCCTTTTGTAACCAATGGAAACTTTTAGCTTAGCTGCAGCAGCCAGCAACCAGGAGCCCTGGGGACCCGGCGACCCCCAAAGCAGCCTGGAGAGGCCCTTGGCTGAAATACGCCCAGTCTCACACCGTGTCCTTCCTGCTTGGCCCTAGTTCACGGACCAGCCTTTTCTTCTGCAAAACCACATCTGCTTCTCAAGCGATTTGCAGGCTGGCAGCAACAAGGGCAGGGTTGAGCAATATCAGCTTCCTCCCTGCTGAATGCCACTGCACCAGCAAGGCCCTCCCAGCTCTGCTGAGGTTTCTGTTCCTTCCTCGGATCAATGGGAGCTTCTGGTGCCATTTATCTCCTGGAGTTTGACACTTGGGACCAAAGCTCCGGCTCGGGGAGGAGCTTCCAGAGGCACTTGGGGGAGGGCTAGGAAAAGTGGCACCTTGCTGTGGGAGAGGGCAAAGCTCATGAGGCTGGTCTTCGTTCTGCACCTGCTGCTTCCCTCTGTGAGCCCCATCCTGCAGCCTGGCTTTGGGGGGACCAGCTGCCTCGCAGGCCCGGCCCCTTTGTGTGACACAACACGGCCCCACGTGCGACCGGCCCCTTCATGTGACAAACACGGCCCCACACTGGACTGGCCCTTTCATGTGACACAACACGGCCCCACGCGGGACCAGCCCTGTCGTGTGACACAACACAGCCCCACGCGGGACCGGCCCTGTCGTGTGACACAACACAGCCCCACGCAGGACCGGCCCTGTCGTGTGACACAACACGGCCCCACGTGTGACCGGCCCCTTCATGTGACAAACACGGCCCCACACTGGACTGGCCCTTTCATGTGACACAACACGGCCTCACGCGGGCCCGGCCCTGTCATGTGACACAACACGGCCTCGCGCGGGACCAGCCCTGTCGTATGACACAACACGGCCTCACGCGGGACCAGCCCTGTCGTATGACACAACACGGCCTCACGCGGGACCAGCCCTGTCGTATGACACAACACGGCCTCACGCGGGACCAGCCCTGTCGTGTGACACAACACGGCCTCACGCGGGACCAGCCCTGTCGTGTGACACAACACGGCCTCACGCGGGACCGGCCCTGTCGTGTGACACAACACAGCCCCACGCGGGACCGGCCCTGTCGTGTGACACAACACGGCCTCACGCGGGCCCGGCCCTGTCATGTGACACAACACGGCCTCACGCGGGACCGGCCCTGTCGTGTGACACAACACGGCCCCACATGGGACCGGCCTCTTCGTGTGACACAACATGGCCCCACACGGGAGAAGCCGACTCACTCGGGAAGGGCCCAGCTGAGACACTGCCGGGGGGCAGGGCTCCCTAGGCCCCCCAAAGGTCCCACTGTCCCTCATTTACCCTCTCTTCTACCCCAGCTGGCAACACTGGCGGGGGGGAGTGTGGCTGGAACAGGGCTGGGTCCTCAGACAGCCCCTGTGTGTTTGGCTGCAGCCACTTAGCCTCGCTCCATCTCTCGCCCCTTCCCGGGTGGGTTTACCCTCTGCCCCTCGGCCTGGGGCGTGGGTGGCTCCGGCAGTGTCTCCTCCTCGGCTGGCCTGGGCAGGCAGGGCTCAATTCTCAGTGGCCCTGTTCCTGGCGGGGGGAGGTGGCTTTAGGCAGAAGTAAGAGCAGCCTCAAGGCTCTTCTGCTCAGCTTCCCCTGGAAGCAGAGACTAGCCAGTGTGCAGTGCGCTCAGCCATGCCCCGATCCACCCCCCTGCTAGGGGCTTGGCTGGGGAGGTGCAGAGCCCCACACGGGGGAGTGTGATTCTGAGCAGGGCATTTCCACCCACTTTATGACTCGGAGTCAGTGACCCCTACAGGGGAAAGGCCCCGTGTCCCATTCCCTGCCCCCTGAGCCAGCCAGTCCCCACCCCGGGGCTGGATCGGAGCCGATGACCCCTACAGGGTAAAGGCCCCATGTCCCAGTCCTGATCCTCAGCCTCTCACAGATCAGCCCCATATTTCCGAGCTCCAGTCAGCGCTGGCAGAAAAACGAGTTTGTGGACCGTAGCTTGTTTCTGTGCCCCTCCCCGGTCTCTGCCTGGAAACTGCACTTTCGGGGTTGGCGTTGTGCCTGGATCGATATTTCAGAGCTCTCGGACTCAAGCCCTCGCTGCCCTTTGCAGCCTGCCTGAGCCCCGGCGCAGAGACGCGGTTACACTGTCAGGAAACGCGGGTGTTGTGCCCTGGCTTCAGAGGGGAGCGTGAGGGAGCGTTAGCCAGTGGGGTGGGGGCAGCTGAGCCGAGCCGTGCCAAGGCTTGGACCGGGGTGTCAGCTGGAAGGGGAGGGGCCCTGTGGTTTAGTGGCCTGGCCCGGCACTCAGAAGATGTGGTGGGGAGGGTGTTCCATGCCTGGCTCTGCTGAGGGACCTGGGGCAAGTCACTTACTGTCTCTGTGCCTCAGTTTCCCCACCTATAAAATGATACTGGCCTCCTGTGCCACATGCTTTCAGATCTACACATGGTGCAGCCATTCCCTCCAGCTCCCAGCCCTGCCCAGAGCTGCATCCCTCCCTGCCACTGCTCAGCTCTTGGGCCCGGGAGCTCGCCCTGCTGCCCCCGCTGAGCTGCCATGCCCTCTAGCAGCAAGGGGAAGAGGTGTCTCTAGTGCAGCGGGTGCTGGGTCTTACCTGCAGCCCTGCACTCGCCCGCCAGCCCCAGAGCGAGCTCTGTGCCCCCCTGGTTGAGAGGGGTTATTTTGAAACTTGGCAGTCACTGCTCCCCTTGCAGCCTGGCAGGGATTCAGCTGCAGCAGCGGCTGGGGCAGATCCTGGGGGTGAGGCAGGAGGAGCGGCTGATTGACAGTGACAAGCAGTGAGTCTGCTGCCAGGACTGGGACAAGGGGGGGTGGGGGATGCAGAGTGACAGGCACCAAGGCAGGGCAGCGCTGGAGCCCTGGCTGGGGCGGGCCCCTGCTCTGCCTTCCTCTCCCCTTCCCTGGCCGGGACCCAGCAGGCTGATGAGACCGGCCCCCTCAGCCCCACGTGGGGCAGGGTGGAGCAGTTGCTCAGTTGGCGACAGGGCTCAGAACAGGGGAGTGCCAAGGGTGGTGCATGGACGGACAGATGGTCACACCCCTGCACCAGCCCAGGGAGGCGTCTGGGGCTGCAGAGCCCTGGACATGGGAGCAAGGGAATAAACCCACAGGCCCAGGGAAGTGGGAGGGTGCGGCTGAGCATGGGGCTGAGCACAGGGCAGCCTCCGGAGCAGAGCCGGCACCTGGCCCAAGCACCCCTGCAGCTGGGCCCTCCCCACCAGGCACTCACCCCCCCCGCATGTTCCCCTCCCCCAGCAGCCCCCACTCGCTGAGGCTCAGAACTGGGGCAGGGGGGACATCAGCGGCATGAGGCCTCCGCCCTGCCTGGCGCTCAGCCTGGCATCCCCCCTGCCCGTGGTGAGCTGCACTCACTGGGCCAAATCCCCCACGGTGTAACCCTGCTCCAGCTGGGCTTGGCTCCTTGGTGATTAGTGATAAGGATGGAGCCGGCTGCTGGGCTGGCTACAAAGGCAGCGCGTAATGAGGGGCAGAGGGCCCATGAGCACAGAGCTATCAGCGGCGCCCAGGAGGAAGCAAGATGAGACGGTGCCCGAGTGCCAGCCCCAGAATCCTCCGCAGGCCCTGACCCCATGGGCAAGGCTCATTACAGGCCCTTTGAAGCAGCCTGTCAGTCACCAGCGCCTTCATCCCCAAGGACGGGTGGGCGGGCAGGCACCGAGCTGCTCTGGGGATGAACGTCCCGAGGAGCCAGGGCTCCGGCCTGGCTCAGACAGGAGAATGGGGGCTGATGGGCCGGGATCCGTGTGCACATGTGGGCGGGTATTCCCAGCCATGGGGCTCTGACCCCAGGCGCTGGTGGTATGTGGGACCGGAGGGCAGGGGAAAAGCTGGGGGGCTGTAGAATAAGCCCCATTTCTTGCTGTCTGTCTGTAGGTCTGCTTCCTCTCTGTGTGTCTGTCTTAGCTGCAGGACCCAGTACTGCAGTTATATGAATAGGTCACGTTTCTAACACCCCTTTCACCCCAAACTGCTTTACAGACTGAGAGAGGGAACTGCTCACCCAGCACCAAGATGCAGCCATCTCTGGGGTGAGGTGCGGGGGCTGGTTATACAAGGATTCCTCGCCTGGCACCGAGATGCAGCTGCCTCTGGGGTGAGGTGCTGTGGCCGTTATACAAGAATTCCTCACCAAGCACCAAGATGCAACTGCCTCTGGGGTGAGGTGTAGGGGCTGGTTATACAGAGATTCCTCGTCCGGCACCGAGCTGCAGCTGCCTCTGGGGTGAGGTGCAGGGGCTGGTTATACAGGGATTCCTCATCCAGCACCAAGATGCAGCCGCCTCTGGGGTGAGGTGCAGGGGCTGGCTATACGGGGATTCCTCGCCTGGCACCGAGCTGCAGCTGCCTCTGGGGTGAGGTGCAGGGGCTGGCTATACAGGGATTCCTCGCCCGGCACCGAGATGCAGCTGCCTCTGGGGTGAGGTGCAGGGGCTGGCTATACAGGGATACCTCGCCTGGCACCGAGATGCAGCTGCCTCTGGGGTGAGTGCAGGGGCTGGTTATACAGGGATTCCTTGCCCGGCACCGACCTGCAGCTGCCTCTGGGGTGAGGTGTGCAGGCTGTTTAACAGCCCCACAGCAATGCTGCCAAGAGTTTGACAGGAAAAGCAAATCCCGTATCTATGGGAGCCTGTTGGGGCAGTTTAGGGAGGGTGAATGTCACACCCCACACTGAGATTTGGCCAGGACACCAGGGTCAAACCCTGCTGCTCACTGAAAACCACTCAGACCCTCCACGTCCGGCCCTCCCTGAGTGGGGCTGGTGATGAGGGGGCTGTGCCCCGAGAAGGGCTGAAGGGCCCTGTGATGCAGTAGGGTGCGGGGTAGACTGACCTGGGAATGTCATTTAGTTTTACTGGGGCTGTCTGCGTGGGGGATGGGAGAGCAGGGGATGACTTTAGGTGAGGGACGGTACCTGAGTCTGTAACCTGAGCGGGGGGGGGGGGGAGTCGACACCTTTGCCCGGGAAGCTGGACAAAGGGAGTGAGTCAGCTGGAGGGGTTTTTGGTTTCAGTTTGGGGCTGGCTGGGAAGAGGCAGGGAACCCCAAGTCTGGGGTCTAAGCTCCTTGCCCCAGAGGGACCTGGCTGAGGGGTCCTGGTTGTACCTACAAGCCCTGCTTGGGACTGTGTTCCTGTCATCTAATAAACCTTCTGGGTTACTGGCTGGCTGAGAGTCCCGGTGAATGGCAGGAAGTGGGGGTGCAGGGCCTTGACTCCCCCACACTCCATGACAGGCCCCCATAGTTGGAACAAACCCTCCCTGGGAACAGCCAGGTGAGTGTTATTGTCCGGGCTGCCCGTCTGGCAGGGGCCCGAGGGCAGTGCTGAGCACTTGGCGGGGGTCCTGTCCCCTGGGGCAGCGGGGGTCTGGCCATTGCACTCAGACTGATCTGGGATTCCCCCCCCCATGCTGGGCTGGGCAAGCCAGGCGCTAGGCCCCCCGGGACCCCAGACGAGCCCATCTCGGAGCTGGTGGTGGCATTCCAACAGCCGCTCCCTCGCTGGACCCTTCTCCAGACGCCACAGCTGGGAGCTGGTGTGGAAGGAATATTTGGGGCCAGAGCAGCGGCTCAGCTCCCACTGGCAGGACCCAGTGGGGTGTGGGGCAGGCCAGGCTGGAAGAGGTGCTGTGTGGGTGCTGGGGTCTCACCCCTTGATCCCCCCCTTGCCCTCAGGAAGCCTGGGCACCGACACGGAGGAGCGGCTGGTTGAGCACCTCCTGGACCCGTCCCGCTACAACAAGCTGATCCGCCCGGCCACCAATGGCTCGGAGCTGGTGACCGTGCAGCTCATGGTGTCGCTGGCTCAGCTCATCAGCGTGGTGAGTTTGCTGGGTCTGCAGCACGGTGGGGGGCTTGCACCTGCTGCCCTGGGCAGAGACCAGGTACTGGAGGGGTGAAGGTGCTTGGGGGTGGGAGGGGAGGCTGGGCACAAGGGGTTTCCTGGGCTGTGCTGAGCATCAGTCCCTCACACCAGTCATGGGCTGCAAACACTCCCAGACAGGCACGTGTGTAAACCCACCACATAGGGACACACCAGTGCATGTGCAACCCCACGTGCAGGGAGACACTGGCTCCCTGTTCACACTCGTGCTTTGCATGCAGGTACATGCATGCTCAAGGGTCTGGGTCTGGCCCAGCTCTGCTGCCAGAACAGCCCCATAGAGCAAATCCCCTCCTGACACCGCCCCTGCCCAGCCAGCACAAGTGGCTCTGGTGCTGCTGTGGGGCGCTGGGGGCCGGGCTGCACCTGTGGCTGCTGCTGAGCTACCCACGTGGGGGGAGGGAATACGGTTTGACCTCTCTGAGCTCTCTGCCTGGCTGTCCCTGCCCATAGCGGCCAGCCCCAGCCCTGCCCTCTGCCCCCGACCCTACTAACGCCGCCTCGGTCCTGTTTGCAGCATGAGAGGGAACAGATCATGACGACCAACGTGTGGCTGACACAGGTGAGACGCCTGGCGTGGGGCCCAGCAGAGCCTGGCATGGCTGGTTGGGCGGCAGGGGCTGGGCTGGTTGGGTCGTAGGAGCAAGGGCAGGACCGGTTGGGATGTAGGGGCCGGGCATGGCCGGTTGGGCGGCAGGGGCAGGGATGGTTGGGTGGCAGGGTCCGGCGCTGGGCTGGGCCGGGCCGGGCCGGTTGGGATGTAGGGACAGGGCTGGTTGGGCGGCAGGGGCTGGGCCGGGCCGGTTGGGTGGCAGTTGGAGCAGGACCAGTTGGGTGGCAGGGGCCGGGCATGGCCGGTTGGGCGGCAGGCGCAGGGCCAGAGCCAGGGCTGATTGGGATGCAGGGGCAGGGCATGGCCGGTTGGGCGGCAGGGGCCAGGCCTGGGTTGTTGGGCGGCAGGGATCGGGCCGAGCCGGTGCTGAGGCCGTGCCATGCTCTCCGCAGGAGTGGGAGGATTACCGTCTCACCTGGAAACCAGGGGACTTTGACAACATGCGGAAGGTGCGCCTGCCCTCCAAGCACATCTGGCTGCCGGACGTCGTCCTCTACAACAAGTAGGTGCCACCCCCCAGGACCCCTGTCCCCCAGCGGCTCCAGCCTCTGGGCCCACTCGCTTTGGCTGAGGGTTCTGCCCAGAGTGGACTTGGCCTGATCTGTGGGGGAGCCTCAGGGCTGGGCAGAGGCAGCATCTTGTTCCCCCACTCCCAGCCGTCCCAGATCCCAGCGGCTCCGCTCAGACTCACAGAGGAGCTGCGAACCCAGCTGGGTGTTTTCCACTCCTATCCCCAGCTCCTGGCGGCTGCTGCCTGGGGAGATGAAGCCTGGCTCTGCTGGGCAGAACAGTCCTGGTGGGGCGAGAGAGCCCTGCCGCCTCACGGCCCTTCTCCTGCCCCCAGTGCCGACGGGACGTACGAGGTCTCCTTTTACTCCAACGCGGTCGTCTCCTACGACGGCAGCATATTCTGGCTGCCCCCGGCCATCTACAAGAGCGCCTGCAAGATCGAGGTCAGGCACTTCCCGTTCGACCAGCAGAACTGCACCATGAAATTCCGCTCGTGGACCTACGACCGGACGGAGATCGACCTGGTGTTGAAGAGCGACGTGGCCAGCCTGGATGACTTCACGCCCAGCGGTGAGTGGGACATCATCGCCCTGCCGGGGCGGCGGAACGAGAACCCTGACGACTCCACCTATGTGGACATCACCTACGACTTCATCATCCGCCGCAAGCCGCTCTTCTACACCATCAACCTCATCATCCCCTGCATCCTCATCACCTCGCTGGCCATCCTGGTCTTCTACCTGCCCTCTGACTGCGGCGAGAAGATGACGCTCTGCATCTCCGTGCTGCTGGCCCTCACCGTCTTCCTGCTGCTCATCTCCAAGATCGTGCCGCCCACCTCGCTGGACGTGCCGCTGGTGGGCAAGTACCTGATGTTCACCATGGTGCTGGTGACCTTCTCCATCGTCACCAGCGTGTGTGTGCTCAACGTGCACCACCGCTCACCCACCACCCACACTATGCCGCCCTGGGTCAAGGTGGTCTTCCTGGACAAGCTGCCCACCGTCCTCTTCATGAAGCAGCCGCGCCAGAACTGTGCCCGCCAGCGGCTGCGCCAGCGCCGGCAGAACCAGCACACCAGCAGCAGCTTCTTCTTGAGGGAGAGCGCCCGCTCCTGCACCTGCTTTGCCAACCAGGCCACCATCACGAAGTTTGGCATGGGGGGCGGCCGGCAGGTCACCGAGGCAGCTGACAGCGCCAATGGCTACCGGGAGCAGCAGGGGCAGGCCCCGGCACCCAGCCAGCAGTGCTGTTGCGGGGTGGAGGAGGCGGTAGATGGGGTGCGCTTCATTGCAGACCACATGAGGAGCGAGGACGATGACCAGAGCGTGAGTCGGGGGAGCTGGTGGAGGCAGAGAGGGAAGGTGGGAGGAGGGTGTGCAAGGGGGAATGGATACGTCTGTGTGTGAGCACAATCACCCATAGCAGGCTGCATGCGTGTACGTGGCTGCACACACAGCCGGGATTGTGTGTGTGTGTGTGTGTGTACAGAAGCATGCGTGTCCCTGGCACTGCCCTCTCCACCCCTGTGCATGTTGGTTTCTTTTGCTGACCCCGCTGCTGGCCAGGGGCTCTGCTCCGTGGCTGCGTGACGTCTTACCTGGGCAATGCGTGGCCACAGAGGGTGGGCTCAGGCCTGAGCATGGAACAGTCCTGCCCCAGACGCGCGGGCTCCCTCTGCCCCCTTTGCTGCCAAGCCTGGAGCAGAGACAGCACGGCAAACCTGCCCGCTCGGAGCAGATCCCTGCACCAGCCTCTCCCCAGCCGGGGTGGGCAAACTTCATCCCTGGAGTCAGCTGGGGTCCCCCAGGGAGGTGGTGAAAGTGCTGTGCCCCCTGCTGTCAGCCTGCAGTACAACAGCCGGGTGGACCCTCTGCCCTGGGGTACAGCCCCTTAGGCCCAGCTCCTGCGTAACTGCAGGGGAGACCCCCCCAACTACCACCCCTCTGCGGGGGACGAGGGGTCGACCATAATTCACCAACATGTTTGCACAGGAGCACTGCCAGGTTCCCACGAGCCCTGCAGGGACAAGCCGCGAGGCGTGCCCATGCCCGGTGCCCTGCGCTGCTGTGCTGTGCTTGGGGGCCTAGAGGGAGGCGACCCGGACGGGGCTGCAGGAGGAGCTTCCCTCTCCTCCAAGCCCAGCCTGCAGGGCTGGCGGGAAGGCGCCGGCCCTGAGCTCTCAACGCAAACGGCAAAGTCCAAAATCAATATCCTCCTTCTGCTCGGCTGGGCTCCTGTGGAAGCCCATGAAATATTCAGGGGAGATGCAGGCAGGGGCAGGGGCAGGGAGGCTGGCTGTGGCTGTGGGATTTCTGCCAACACACAGAGGGTGGGGGCTTGTGAAATGCAAATATGCCAAGTGCCGGGGTAACCCTGCAGCGGGATTCCAGTAGGCCCAGCCCCCCAGCCCCCATCTCTTCCTCCTGGGCCTCCAGACCGTCAGCTCCTGCCCCAGCCAGTCACTCCAGGAGCAGGCCAGGCCCCGATTTAGGAGTTGCTATAGTAACCAGAACTGTCTCTCATGAGAGCAGCTCAGGTGCTGCAGTTTTTGGATGAGGGGTGGGCGGGAGAGATCCAGGGAGGGGCCCAGCTCAGAGGGGCACCGGCCCCTGGCATAGCACAGGCACCTGGGGGAGACGTGGGCAGCCCTGGCCTGGCAGGGGAGCTCTAGGCACATGCGGCTTGGCAAAGGGGGGTGGGATGGAGGCCCATGAGCAGAGCTGCGTGTACTAGGGTATCCCAGGGGTGCATGTGCTGCAGGTGGGGAGTGTGGGGCATTGGCAGAGCGGTGGGGGAGGTGCCAGTGCAGCCCTTGCTGTGTGGCCCATGGGTCGAGTTCCACGTTCCTGGAACGATCCCTACTTTACAGAGGGGAACAAAGAGGCCTCCGCAGGGGAAGTCACTTCCCGGAAGTTACATGGCAGGTCCAGGGCAGAGGTGGCAGTGCCCAGAACTACACAGTGCCAGAGGTGGGCTGAGCCCACCTGCTCCTGCCACATGGCTGCACTGCCTCTGCCTGGGCCAGGTTCGCCGCTAGCCAGGACCTGCAGCTCTGCCTCCCTTAGCACAAATCCAGCCCAGGGGAGGAAGCTGCCGGTCCCAGGGCCTGGTGGAAGCGAAGGTGAACGCCGGTTACCAGGCTCCTCGTGTCCCTGCCTCTAGCACATGCCGATTTTTGGGTCTTGCCATGATCTCTAGGCAGAACTAATTTGTTCCCTGTCTGTCCCTCCTCCAAGCTGCGCTGAGGTCCCATCTGTCATGTCTCAGCCAGGCTCCCTGCAAAGCCGATGCTGTTGGCCAAGGATAGAAATGAGAGCATGACTCAGGCATGAAATTGCTCCTTCCCAGACCCATAGCAAGAGGGGAAAGCGGCGCAGGACAGGAGAGCCTGGCCAGGCCTAATGCTGCCGTATGGGCAGGGGCAAGAGCAGCTGATGCAGCTTGCACGGCTGGTGAGGGAACCTAGGTCCAGTGTGTGGGGCGGCCGTGGCCTGGATCCTGAACACGCCGTCTCCTTCCAGGTGAGCGAGGACTGGAAATACGTGGCCATGGTGATCGACCGCCTCTTCCTGTGGATCTTCGTCTTTGTCTGCGTCTTCGGGACCATCGGCATGTTCCTCCAGCCACTCTTCCAGAACTACGCCACCAACTCCCTGCTGCAGCTCAACCACGGCCCGCCCAGCTCCAAATAGGGCTAGGGGAAGGCAGGCGGCCCTGCCCCGTGTGCACAGAGCCATCATCCCACGCAGACAGCGGCCTGGTGCACGTGGCTGGAGCACACAGGCCCGGGGGAGTCTGGGGAGGGGGCTCTCTGGGCCTTGCTGCTGTTTTTGGTGTTGCCTCTGCCCGAAGGGGTCCTGGCTCCCGCTGCTGGGGGTGGAGGGGGTGCTCCACGTCTGCCCCATTGAGAGCAAAGTCCCAGGAGCTAATGGAGGAGACAGGCCGGGCACAGATCTAGCCCCAGACTTGAGGCCGGGTGCAGCTTGAGGTGCCCCGGCCCTTCCTGGGGGCGGGGGGGGGGGACGGACAGGACTGCTCCAGCAACTGCGCTTGGGGGGCAAGGAGGGCTCCCCTCCCCCCAGAGATCAGCGAGGCCAAACAGTCCCCACAGTAGCAAGGCGTGAGTGGAGTGGGGCCCTCGATCTCTGCCGTGAAGCTGCCAGGTCGCATGCGGCTGGGGGCAGGGCTGGCTAGGCATGCTCCAGCTCAGCAGGGCAGGGTGCAGGCAGCAGCTGGGGGTGAACGGGCCCCAGACACGTCCTCTGCACTGAACCCGGAGCCCGTCGCTGTGTTCAGCCAACTGTGTCCCTGGAAGCTCAGGGGCGGGGGGGGGAGGGGGCGACGCTGCCCTGGGCAGCCTCAGACGTCCGCTGCTGCTTCCAATGTCACCACAGCCCAATAAATAATCACACGGAATTGGGGGGGGGGGAGATTTGTTTAAAACCTGGTTTAATTTGACCCCCTTTTATTTCTAAGCCCCCTCGTCATGGGGCACCCTGGAGCAGGGGAGAGGCAGGGCTGGGAGGGCACAAGGGCTGCAGTTCTCCAGGTGGGCTGGGAACTTTAACACAGGGGAAGGGGAGATCTGACCCTCTTAAACGCAAAGACACAGCCCAGTGTGGACACGGAGCGAGCCCTGCAGGGACAGAGCCAGGCTGCCCTGGGGCTGAGCAGGCACCTGCCCTTCTTGTTCCAGGGGAAACAGTCGGGGGCAGAATCCTGGGTCAGGTGGGAGCAAGAGCTCAACAGGTTGCTGGGCCCAGGGATCACCAAGAGGAGCAGCAGCTCCTTGTTCTGGCTGCAGGCACAAGGTCTCTGAGCCCAGCGAGGGCGGTTCCTGCACCCCTGCTTATGCAGGCACCTCTGTCACGGCCCAAGCAGTGTCCCTTTCTCGTTGCAATTTACAGAGTTAAATCTGAGCCAGAGCACATATGGGAGCCCTGCACCTGGCCATCCCCCGGCAAGGGCTCTTGTGCCACCGCAGATCACTATCGGGCTGCACCAGGCTGCGGCGTCAGTGCCAGTGCCGGTGGAAGATGGCAGTGAAACACAGGCGTGAACATGCAGCAAAGCTGGATTCCACCAGTGTCACCACAGAGGGTGTTAAAGTGCATTGTGCTGCGAGGCGGCGCACAGGACAAAGGGGAGGCAGGTTTAGCTGATGCCACTGGGACCTCCATAGAGCGAGAGAATGATTATTACAGCCATGAGCCAGCTTGATTAGGATCCTTGCAGACACACCCAGGAGTCGCATGTGGCCCCGGGTTGCTCTGCTCTTTTTGTTTCCCTCTGCAAGACTCCGAGGGTGGCTCGTCAGATCTCAGTACGACTGTCAGTCCGTGGGTAAAAGATCCCACTGCTGCTCCTTCCGACGGAGCCCTAGGGCCATCCCCTCACAGGTTCCAGCTCTGCTGGGGGGTGAGAGGCAGCAGATACAGCTGCAGCACGATTAGAAACTGTGTCCAGGCCCCTGGCTGGTGCCCTGGGAGCTGATGTGGGGTGGAGGGAGATGAACAGTCCATGTGCAGAATGGAAATGCAAGGCTGGTGCCACGGTCCCTAGGCAGGCAAGAATTAGCCTCCCTGGGGAAAATCTGAAATCAAGCATCTCCTATAAATAGCGCTAATCCTCCAGGCTGCGTGGAAGGGCATGGAGCAGAGGGACAGGCTGAGTACATCCCGCTGCTCCTCTGTAAACAATCAGCCAGTAATTTCTCGGCTTTCCCCCCAGCCAGGCACAGAGGGTCCCAGCCTGCTCCCGAACAGCCAGCCGCTGGCAGATTGCCACTTACACTGCACCCAGCTTTGCCCTCTAGGGGTGCAGGACTAGATTTTAGTGATATTTCAAATCTAAAGATGTTTGAGTATGAAACACCTGTGCCAGATGACCCCCACGGGCTGGAGAACACTGGCCTTGCTGGTCAGCTACCCACTGAGCGGTCAGGATGACGGTCCCACCCCCCAACCACTTAGCCCAGGGTTCTGCTGCAGAGCAGCTCAGGGACACGCCCTCTCCTGCCTTTGCACGGTGGCAGAATCCAAAGTCTTTGGGCCCAGCTGGAGCAGAGCCCTGCAACGCCAGCCTAGCATTCGGGGGCGGAAATCCAGCCTCACCTCCAGGTGCAGCCCAGCTATTGCACACAGCGCCTGGAAAGATGGCAGCGACGCTAGGCAGCCAGGTGGGATGCTGCCCCCATGTGCGCTAGACTGGACGCATGAAGCCAGCTCCCGTTCTCTGTCTACTCCCACCCCTTCGCTTTAAACTGCGGATCAGTCGTGCTTTTGGGTTCTGCTTCTAACTCCTCCCTCACATCCCCCAGACACAGGAGGGTGCAGCACCAAGCCTTTACTCACCGGGTACGTAACAGAGTCCCTTCATGGCATGAGCAGCACCATGCAATGGATGGCGGGCAGGGTGAACTCTGCGCATGCAACGACTGGGTGCTTTGAAGGAGTCTCTTTAGCCTCTTTGCATCATGGTTTCACCGAGTCATTTTCAAGTCCCCCTTGCTTAGCTCTGAAGGCACCTGGTTTCCCAGTGGTTACAGTGGGACCCCATTAAAAATACAAGAGTGGCTGCTGGGTGGCCACGAGGCAAAACCCTACTGCAGAGCAATAGCCATGGGCCCTGCAGGGGATCGAGTGACTCTTCTGCTCCAGCTGGCTGTGGCCAGGAGCCCCAGGCGTCAGCAGTTTTGCTGTTTTCCTTAGTTTTCCAAATGGCCTAAGCGTCCGTCGCTGGCACGCCTGGTCACCAGCATCTTCGTCCTGCTCCGAGCCAAGCGAGAACCAGCGGTGCTGCAGGAAGGGCTCTGTTTCGAAGGGAGGCTGTAACTGTTCTGACATGTAATAAAACTGTTCTTGGGCAGGACAGTCTCCGTCTTAAATAAGCTTGAGCTCAAATGTAACAGCATCCTGTGCTATGGGGCCGCGCGGTGCAGGTGCTGCGCTCCCAGCCTCTCTGTTACCAGGACGGTCGGTCAGCCGCACACGGCACCTCATGGAGACGTCCGTTAGCAGCACTCCCAGCACGATGAAACCCACAGGGCGGCGACTCACACGGTCAGAGTTCCTTCATGTCTAGCTGGGGGGCTGCCTGACAAGGCCCCACGCCCCAAGGGCCCTGGGCTCGCCCACTCTGGCACTGCTCTGGGAGTTAGAGAATTACTCCCTGCCCCCCCTCCAGGAGGGGGGAGCCCAACCCCTCAGCCAATCCCCAAGGCAGCCGGGCAAGATTAAGGGCAGATTGTTAATGTGGAGGGTGATCAGCCACTGGAACCAGGGGAGAGGTGGAGTCGATCTGCTGAGGACTTCGGATCCAGCTGGCCATGCGTTAGCCAGACACGAGTCACTGGGCTGACACTGCCTGGCCTGTGTCACCCAGGAGGTTAGACTGGATGGTCCCTTCTGGCCTTTAAATCCATGAGTTGCCAACTGTCTCCCCTGTGTGTGTGTGGGGGGGTTATTGCCTGGGGCTATGCAGGTAAGTGCCCAGGGATGGACAGAAGGGTGCCCCTAGCTCCAGTGATGGCAGAGCAAGCCTGGGGCCAGGGACGACGTCACTTCAGAATTCACTCGAGAACTTTGAGGGGGGAGAGATTTAATCTGCCCCAGCAGAGCTGCTCCTCTGCACAGACCTGCCATTCAGAGGCAGAGCCCCACCTGGTTATGAACTCAGCACGGGACATGGTGCAGCCGTCAGCACTTGTCCAGCTGATGATCAAATAACTCCACCCTTTCTCTTCTGAGCGACTCCATCTCCATGCTCGCTGCCATTTAACACCAGCTTTGGCCCCCCTGTTCGTGTCCCAGGAATTAACCCACAGGGCGGAGCTGTCTAACAATACAGATTTTTTTTTATTTTTATGCGGAATGTTAGGACTTCAAATCATCAATACCGAGGGGCACTTAAAAGCAGACTTACAAAAATTAAAATAAAATAAAAGGGAGGGTTACAGTTCTCCCATGAATAAATTTACATTTGTTTCCATTCAGCTCCCCGGAACCAGTGCGACAAGAGAAGGAATCCGACACTACAGAAAAGAAAGGGGGTGAGGGTAGGACGAGTTTGCAGGAGACAGTCCCCAAATGATGCACAACAGGAATTGCTCTGACCCGCTGACAGTGCAACTAATTACAAATAAAATAAATGGGGGTGGGGTGGAGATGGCACAAGAAGATACTGGAACTGTGGAGTAAGAACACGTCTGGGTCTCCCTTCAATTACTTTAGAGGGGCAGCCCACCCCCTGCCCTGCCCTGCCCCCAGCCTCCTGCACTGCAACGTACTTGACCGCTCACAGTGCCACTCAATTCCGGAGCAATCCATTCGCCCCTTCCCCCAGGACCAGGCTAACCCAGACTAGCTTCTGACAAAGCCCAGGCCAGCTCAGGCCAAACACAACCGACCTCTGGAGCAAGCTGATCCCACGGCCCGGGGCCTGGGATTCTAGGTCCAGGCAGGCTGGATGGGACTGGGTCCATTAGCTGAGAGGCCTGTGCTTCCTCCAAGAAGGAAGAAGAAATTTGCTGGCCCTGCTAGCACCGCGCCGGCAGGCAGCCCCACGACCACCATTCCCCAGGGCTGCCCAGACACAGGCCTGCAGAGAGGGCAGGCAGGCGCATAGCCACCAATCAGCGTTCCCAGCGCGGACAGAACCTGCCTTAGATCCCATCACCCACGAAGGTGTCTTAGATTCCTGCAAACAACCAAGAGGAGAGGCTGGCTGGGCCCGAGGCCTGTGGACAAGATAAAATTAATGACCGTTTCAAGGCAGGGTTTAAAAACGGGCCAGGCTCTAAAAGATCCCTGGTCCCATTTCAGTAAAGGGCTGTGCTGCAACTGAACCAGCCACGGGCTAGTCAGGAAACTGGTCGAAGGAGCGTTTGGGGTGAGGAGGAAAAGCTCCACTTCACTGATGCGCATTTTAAAGTGGTGCCACCCTAACTGGCAAGTCTGGGACACCCACCCTTGGGTGCCACTCGCCTCCCTCGCAGGGGGACGTGTCCAGCAGGGTTTTAGAATGGCCCATCTCAGCAGGACTCCAGAAACCAAGACCCAACCCTCATAATCAACCGGGTATCTCAGACGAGGCTATCACACCAAAGCCAGGAACACGCCTGCTAACTATGGAGATCTAGATCAGGTCGTACATGCAATCTGCCACTAGCCCTGAGTTCCTCACGACTTGTGCTATGCCCTAGGGCAGATCCCAGAATTAAATAGCAGTTGCAAGAGATCACCTTGTCTTCAAACCAATTTGTGCCCACCCAGCAGGACTGCTGGGAAGAAAAAGTCCTGGGGAGTTTACCAATAGCTGCAGGAATCATCTTGCAAATCAGAGGGAAGTGTTGAGGGAGAGGATATGAGGCTGGGAAGTACCCACATACTGTTTAAAATGATCCTATTGAGATAACGCATTTGACAAGTGAAAAGCTGAGTTCCCCCCAGCTGCTGTGATGAAGGGACACAGGAGCAGGCTCCCCTGTGGTTTCATTTAAATGCATGGACAGTGTGGATTCCCTCGTCCAAACACTCACATGCTCGCGTCTCCTCACCACCATGTGCCGAGTGTACACTCACGTCGAAAGAATGCAATATGAACGCAGGAGTCCCTTCCAGCAGAATCAACATGTGCTGCCAGGATAATCAAAAGGAGGAGAGACCCAGGGGAATTCACAATCCTAGTCAACGCTACTGGCTCCATTTAAAAAAACAAAAGAAGAAAACAAAAGAACACACAGACACACACACAGAGGGCAGCTCATTATGCCTCGGCGAGAGAGAAGTTCTCCTCTTCCTGGGGTTTGCAGATCCAGCTCCCATAGCTCATCTCCTCCAGCGCCGTGAAGAAGTGCTGCTTGGCTCCCTGGTAGGCTGAGGCTGCCTCCTTGGCATCCGAGTACAGCACAAGGTTCTGCAGGTCTTTGCGGTCAGCCTTGGCACAAAGCTGCTGGAACAGAGCAAACATGCTCCTCTTGGACACGCGGGACACCTCGAGCTTTGGTCTGGAAAGGGGAAGGACACGAACAGAATGAAAACCCCAGGGACTGGAGCTGGGGCAAGGAGGCAAACAGCTGCTGAGGATGTAGGGCGCGGTCCTGCCATCGGATCCGGGCGGGCAGAGTCTGGGCTGTAACTGTACCCGAGGGTAACAACAAGCAAAGCGATGCAGCACCCGGGATCACACAGCAGCTACGCCTTGCAGCGCCTGGGATACCCTCGCACGTGGGCAGAAGGGTAATGGTCACCAGAGATCACCAGCAGAGTCAGGAACAGAACTCAGGAGGCCCATGTGTGGACAGGGCGCGCTCTGGGGCAGTGACTGTCTTTTGCTCTGTGCCTGTTTAGCACAATTGGGCCCCCTACATAGGCCTGGTCCACAACTGACAAGAACATTTCACAGGGAAAATCTGCCTCCAAACTGTTTATCTAAACGTTTCCACTCTAGCGACCAAGAGCGACTGCCACAGTGAAAGCCCAGCGCTCCGCCCCTTGCGTGCCAGGGCTTCCACTGGACTTGTCGGAGTGCTCTGGCTACTGGGGCTGGGAAACGAAGGTCCCACTGGCAGGACAGCTCCGTGCGTGGGAGCAATTGGAGCCGCGTGCCCAGTGACTGAGACCAGCTGGTGGCGAGTCTGTTCTGATTGCAATTAATCCCCATTTTAGCTGGGGTTGGGGGTCCAGTCCCCCAGGTCCTCCCACACTGCAGGGACAGCACGGAGAACCGGCCCCTTCACACGCTCCCCTAGAGCCAGCCTCTGGCAAGGCATCAAAGCTCACCCGTCGACTTTGCCTTTTGTGCCATCCAGGACTTCCACCTCGCTTCCATCGGCAAGACACCAGTTCACACTCGACTCCTTGGTCTTGCCCGTCTGCCTGGCGGAGTCGTACACGCTAACTCTCCCCACCTAGGTGGCCAGAGGGAGACAAGCGGGTTGGCCCAGCAGACTATGTGGCACATGCACACAGCTGGGAGGGGTGCATGGCTCTCAGCACTGGCAGGCGGGTAATGCAGCTGAAGCCTCTCACCTGTGGCCCCACTAGCGACCTGCCAGCTGGAGTGCCTGGCAATTGCTTTGCATTCTAGCTCCCCCCACCGGCAAAACATTTATGATGTTTGTCAATCTCAGCTACGCCACGCACCAATTCAAAGATCGTCCCACGACACCCTCAAGAGAGAGATGGGTCACCGGGGCTCTGGTTAGACCTGGCATGCATGAACTCCGGAGAGTCCCCTGAGTCGTGCCCAGGCACCATTGTATGCACAAAGGTCTCATTAACCGTTCACACCTGGCCAGATGTGGCAGCGGGCCGAAAGATAGAGAAGCCCAGAACCAGCCACTAAGATCTGTCTGTCCTGAGCCAGGTCTCTGGTCCCACAAATACCAGAAGGAAGTTAAACTTTCCTGCTACAGCTGGAAGGTGGCAGGTCACTGAGCATTAACCGTCTGGCAGGTAGTCTACCGAGTCCCACTAATACAAAATGCACCAGTGCAGACGGCTGGACCCTTGTGCAGAGAGGAGAGAATGGAACCATTAAGAGCTGCCAGCCTATGGTACCTCGGGATGTTTAACATGATACGGAGCCTGGAGACCCGCTTCAAACGTGCTCCCGTCTCTTGACATGCGGCAGCAGATTGCACGTGTCAGGTGACCCTGGCTGTACAGGTAACCTGGGAAAAGCACATGCAGGCATTAGGAAACAGAGCAGCTGCATTGTTAATGGGCAGGCAGAAATCTGAGAAGATGCACCGCTCTGCTCAGAAAGCCTGAGGTGGGAAAGGTTCAGGACAGCAATTTTCCTACGACTAGATACGTCCTTGGTCATTAATATGTGAAGGGTTCAGTTTTACAGATTGCAACATCTGTGGCCATAAAACATTTACAGGCAGCTTCGGTCTCCCCCTCATCCTCACACATCCAAACGAAGACCCAAGGAGAAAATCCCCACGTATCCCTGTGGTTAAAATCCACAAGGTCCCATGTGTTTCCTAATGGTGCACCTCTGCTGGAATCAACATTTTAGCCTTCGGTTCCCACGCCCCTGCTGAATTTCTTTTCCATTACTGCAGTAAGGAGGTTACTGGCACTTGGCGTACGCAGCCCAGCTCCTGAATGCAATGAGAGCACAGTGTGCCCAGGGTTTCCTACCAAGCGTAATGGAGCTGAGATACACTGGCTGCATGAAATGCGACAACAATGCCCCTTGCAGGCCAAGCACGTTCCAGCGCAGGATTTTGTCACTGCAGGACATGGTGCGCAGCCTCTCCCCATGCTGGATCCCATCCCACGTAGGCACAATGTCACTCGACTCCACGGGAATGGTGCCTTCCCCTGCGGGAGAAGGAAAGTGAATTAGCAAAGAGCCAGCCAGCCCACACCGCTACAAACCTCCCTGCCACCAAGGGCGCAGGCTACGCTCCATGAGCTCCCTGGAGTGAAGATGCACACCTCCGAGACGCCATGACCCCACGCAGACAGAGGACAACATGCTCCTGCATGCCAGGTTCTGCTGGGCAAGCTCTCGTGCCAAGCAGAGAGAGAGAGCTGGGTTGACTAGAGAGAGGCAGGTTTTCACACGGCTGAAGCTCAATTAGCTTGCGCTTGGAAAGGAGGTCAGTGCCACATGAGTGTGGATGCTGGATTCACACAAAAGCACTGAGGGCAGAGAGTGACTTTCCACCCACACGGCCCCCCGCCGCCCACTTCACCCATCCTCTAACCCTCCGGTCTTCACCCACTATATCCTCAGGCAGCGACAAGCACCAATGGAAGAAAGGCCTGCAGGACGACATCACCTCTCCAGTGCCTAACCCTGTGGGCGCTCAGACTGCCGGGGATACACGCTAACCCCCTCCCCATACTAGCTCCCCTCTCCATCTCCTGCAGCTCTCTGTCTGACACAGGAGAGCGGAGGGTCTGGTCCTCTCCTAGGGAGGTAGCTGCGAAACGCCTAGCCTTTGGCCCCAGGGCTCTGATTCTCCAAATCACGTTGCCATGTGGAAGAGCTTAATGGAGCTAAGCCCCGCATCTGGCCAGGGGTTATCAGCAGGGAGCACTTCCCGCAGCGGATCCTCCGTGTGACTGGAAGATACAGACGCCGGCATCCTCGGCGCTGCAGCACGCTCGGCACGAGGGCCCTTGAGGCTTTGCAAGACTCACCATTCTCCACCTTGGTGCGCAGTTTACCCTGCTTGGGATTCTCAAAGAGAGGCTGATGCTGGCTCTCCCCCGCCGTGCTTGCCTGGTCACTGCAGGATTTATCGAAGAGGGCCCCATCTCCACAAGGCGCTGTGCTAGAAACAAACCAACAGCCCCTGTCGAGTTAGTGTAAACCCAAAGGACCTGGAAATAACGCAGGCCATGCGAGACTCCTCTGCTGGCTCAGCACGATAGTTACTGCCCTGGGGGAGTTTGTTATTGAGGTCTGCTCTAGTCACTGCCACTCCAGACTGGTCCATACGTGCAGCTTTACCTTTACTTCCTGAGCACCCGTGGGTGTGGGAGGACACATACATTATAGATTTAAAGCCCCCTGAATGCTATAGAAGAGTGAGGTATCAACAGCATCATTCCATGACAGCGTGCACCATGCAGCCCTCTCAGAAAGGCACTGCAACCCCTACCATCCAGCACCCAAACCTATTGGTACACGGGGACTGGGAAGGTCAGGGGACAGCCTGGGGCTCACGGCCATCAGCAGACCCAGATCAGCCAGGGCAGATTAATGGGGCGGCCTCAGGAAAGCTTAGCAGTGCTATGCGCTGTGCAGACCTGACATAGAGGTGAAAGGTAACGTCGTCTTTTATTTTGAGCCTGTTTTCTCCTGCTGACTCAAATATGCTCTGTTCTGCGGAGGAGGGATCGGCGGGATTGTACTTCATCAGCTCACTGTAGAGAAACCTGGAAACAAACACGATGGGTCAGAAGATGGCCTCGTTCCAGAGGTCAGAACCACCCCAACCCCCACATGTGACCAGGACAGGCAGTGCCCCAACCGCAGTCTCTGTTGACGGTGGAAAAGAGCTCCAGTGAAACACATGATGTGGTTAGCTCTGTTTGTCAGTTTGGGCGCATGAGGGCAGGAAACCCAGGAGAGGTTTCAGCCCAGAAGCCAAGGACTGAACAGGTAACAGAACTCAAACTCCCCGCAAGTCAGTGGAGAGGGATACTTGTAGGAGAATGTGGGATGCTACAGTCACGCAAACCCTTCCTTGTAAGACAGTGTCATCGTGCTTCACAGCCAGATAGATGTTGGCAACCACGGCTCCTAGGCACCAGTGTTCTCTGCAGAAACCGACGCTGGCTGTGCTCCTGGAGAGGGGTTTGCCTGCTAGGCAGAGGTCCAGGACAATACAGGCAGCTGGGTGCTCCCTTTCATGCCTTTCTCCTGAGACTCCCTCCAAACAGAGAATAAAGATTCCCCTGTCTCTCACCTCATGAAGCCTCGTCGGGAAATGATTTCTGCATGGCAGTCATTCACAGTCTCTCCCTTCAGGCTCAGCTCCTCCCCCTTCACGCAGCGATTACCTAGAGGGGAGGGGAGGAAGAGTCTCACAATGCCCACGCATGGGTGGGCTCCTTTGAAAAGGCAGTGTTTGATCTCACCAAGTCTTACTGCTCTGGGCTCCTAAGCACCGTGGCCCCAGTTACCGGGGATCATTATCCCGGCCAAGTCCATCAGAAATGAACAGGACAGAATTCTACTCCACACAGAAATCGCTTGCCTCCTTTTATGAGCAGCACAAATCTAGAACTACCCAGCTTGACGTCAGTGTCCCTTCAAACCCGGAGGCCTCAGCTGCCCATCCTCTGAGGGGAGGCAAAGCAGTGCCAACTACCTAAGGAGAGGGGGATTTAGAAATCTAAAGCTGAGGGCAGCCTTAGGAGCTCGTGCTGTTTGATGCCAGGAGGGAAAATCCATGCGCTGATGCACAGGCTAGCGTGTAGCAGTGCAAGCAAAGATTACGAGCGATACAGATGAAAGCACGTTCGCTTTGTTTTCTCCTTTTGTAACTAGTTCCCTGGTGACACCATGGGAACATTCTTTAACCCGTAGGATGTTAAGAGGAGACTGTGTCCCACTCTCCCTGAAGGGGCCCATAGGAATGGCCAGTGCCTACTTCTAGTAAGAAACGTATCTAGCCAGGGAGTCTGAGTTCAATGCATGCTGGAAGCAGTGGCTCATACCCGTGCCAATGCTGACTACAACTCCCAGGCCCTCTTCCCCTCGCCTCATGATGATTGCAGCCAGGATCTTCCGTCCGAGTAGGCTGTGCTGGATGCGAGCAGTGAGGGCGTTGAAGCGCTGGTGGCTCAGCATCGCTATCTGATCATGCAGGGTACTGCCGCTCACCGGGAGCTGGAAGGGGCACACAACACCAGCATTGCTAAGGGATCACACGCAGGTTATTCATTGACGTAAATAAAGACTGGAGAAGGAAGCCAGCCAGAAAGACAGCTGTTCAGTGGGAGGGCAGAATCCAGAGAGCACAAATGCCAAGGGAAAGAGCAGGTGAGTTTGCCATGGGCTAGAACAGCACAAAAGGCCAATGCAGTTTTGGGTTGCAAACGCAGAGATTACCACGGCGTGGAGCGGACACCTCTTTAGAGAACTCTGCTGCACCCACACTCGGCTCTGAGCCCCGCATCAGTGGATAGTCTGGCTTCCTGACAGCAAGGTATACTGGGGTGAGGAACAGTCTCTCCAGGGAAGGACTGGAAACCCCAGTCACTGAGAACGTTCAAAACTGAACAGTAAGAAACAATTCTGTCCCAGCTCCCTGGGACTTAGCTGGTAGGATCTCTGTCACCAGTGCCTAAGGATTTCCTGGCCAACCTCCGGACAGTGATTCTGGAGTTCTTTTGGCCAGGGACGCACTGGGTCTCTGCAGGGGTCCTCCACCTGCCCCTGGAGGAGGGGGGGCAGGGCCTGAAGTGCTTACGCGCTCAGGTCCATGTCTTCCGCCTCCAGGCCCTGCAGAGGCTCCTGTTTGGTGCGGGTAGTCCGGCGTGGAGTGTATTGGCACACGCCTTCCTCCGCCGCTTTCGAGGGCTCCGATACGACCGGCAGCTCTTTTACCTCCATCCGAGAGGTCTTCCGCGAGACCTCTCCGGGCTGCCGGTCTTCTACCAAGACCTCCTCCGGACCTGGAAGCTCTTTTCAACGACCAGGTCCGTGGCGGCCACCGTGGGGGTTGACCTCCTCGCGGAGCCCCTGCTACACAATCCCCAGCTTCGTGTGCAGGTGGCGGAGTCCCCCACGGTGTGCCAGAGGTTGGTCTCGGCGGGAGTCACCAGGGTCGGAGACCTCCTGGACTACGACCGGGGAGACTGGCTGGATCCCCTGACGCTCGCTCAGCGCATGGGGCTCTCCAGACCTCGTACTCCCCAGCGCGTACTTCAGGAGGTGAAGGCCGCTTTACTGCCCGCTGCTCGGGCTTACCTCGACCGGGTCCTGCGAGAGGGCACGCCCCGCCCACCCTCCACCCCAGGCCCCGTGGACATTTTTATCGGGCCCCTGCCCCGTGGACCCAATCGGCCCCCTCACCCTTTCACTGCCAGCCGGCTGCATGATCTGCAGCCGGTTTTGTTCCAGACCGCGCCACGGAAACATCTGTACTCGCTCGTGCTCCATACCCTTCACTACCTCACCCTCGCATCCCGCCCCGATACCAAATGGCGGGACCTCCTGCCGCCTCTCGAGGGTGAGGAGCCCCGGTGGGCCAGCTTGTACTCTGCCCTGGTCCCGAGGCCCGCCGGGGATATCAGTTGGAGGCTCCTTCACGGAGCCGTGAGCACGGGCGTGTACTTGGCGCGGTTCACATCTGTCCCTAGCACCTGCCCTTTCTGTGGTGAGAAGGAGACCTTGGCGCACGTTTATTTGGAGTGTGCCAGGTTGCAGCCCCTGTTCCGGCTCCTCCTGAATATTTTCCTGCGTTTTTGGTTGCACTTTTCCCCTCACCTTTTTATCTACACGCTCCCCATCCGTGGCCCCACGAAGTCGCGGGATCTCCTTCTCAACCTCCTCTTGGCCCTGGCCAAACTGGCCATCTACAACACCAGAGAGAGGAGGTTGGCCGATGGGATTTCCTGCGACTGTAGGGCCTATTTCCGTTCCTCCGTCTGCTCACGCATCCGGGCAGAGTTCCTCTGGGCGGCGTCCACTGGCTCCCTTGACGTCTTCGAGGAGCAGTGGGTGTTGTCCGGGGTTCTCTGCTCGGTGTCCCCATCGGGTTCCCTTCGTTTAGCCCTATGACCTCACTCCCGATCCTGTTTTTTTTTCATTAGTTGTCCCCCGTACTTATTTGGTGTCCCAGACCTGTGGGTCCTCCCCTTAGGCTGGGGGGAGGCCCTTTAGAAGTGGGCGGGCTTCGCCTGCCCACCCCCGCTGGATGCCAATAGGACCAGTGCCTAAGGAATTCTTCCTCTGGGTGCTTGTGGGAAGAGTGTATGGTGCGCACCTGGCTGCCTTCTCGGGCACTGCTCTGAATCCGCTTTTATTAGGCAAGATCTCATCTGCCAGGATCAGCTCTGCAGCAGAGAACACACATCTTAGGAGATCGCAGAGCTCAAAGCAGGACTCAGAATGGCGCAGAACTAGGACATCAATTCTGCCAGAATTAGAGCTTTGTTCACAGCCCCTTTGGAGCTGCAGTGCGATATCTGAAGGTGCCATAAGGTGGCGTAAGACTGACTGAACTTGGAATGCAGAATCACAGTGTGTGCTCTTGCTCTTACCCACAGGACTACGCTTCAGCGCTCAGGGATCAGAGTTTGGGGCTAGTTCAGTCCAGCACCAGATGCTGCCAGGAGGCAGGGTCAGAGTATGTGTGTGTCTAGCACCTGCCAGGAAAGGATAACAGACCCAGCTGGGCCCTACCTTTACAAGTTGCTGATCTGCAGGGGGTAGCTTTGGGACAAAAGGACAAGTGACAGCCTAGCTCTGGGGAGAGAGAAATTACCTCTGTGATGCTCGGTCCTTCGGTGCGCTCAGCCTTCTCCGTTTCCCCAATCAGCACTCTGAGTGCCGCATCAGCTGCTTCCTGCTTGCCTTGCTTTTTGTTGTGTGCAGTCACGGCTGGGAACCAGCGGCCTCCCACCTTGGCCTGGTAGACAAACCTGCAGAGGGAGCAGCAGCATGTCACTAGGAGAGCAAGGTTTAAAAACCAAGTGGTTTTTATTTGTACCTGCCAGCTGTAGGAAGGTGGATGACGCTCTGACAGGAGCTAGCTCTGTTATCAGCCTGCAGCTTTCACCAGGAATTTGCTGTCCTAGGCAGGAGTCTGCACTTACTTCAGGAGGGCACAGACGGTGCCAGTTTTGTCATGGACATTCACAGCGACTTACTTCGGATCGTGAGGCGGTCCCATCTGATCGACCATTTTGAACTCTGCTGCAAACCCGTTGGAACGGGCGTATTCCAGCAGGCCACTGATGGGATTGGCATTGAGGTATTTGATCAGCTCCCCGACGCCCTTGGCTTTTGCTGCCTTTGACTCATCCGGATTCAGAGGCTGGGCAACAAGCGGATCCAGGGACGGCTCACTCAGGACCTCTCCGGAGGGCTAAAGAAGAGTTAGACAAGAGGAGCCAGTTAAATAGTTAGTAGTATGTACTACAGCAGGGTAACTGCCACAGCCAGCCCGGGGTAAAATCCTACTGGAGGGAGGAGTAAAGGATGCAAGGTGTTTCTACCTGTTCTGGGAAGAACTGGCCCCCAGCTTCCCCACGGAGGATCTTCACAGCAACCTCAGCTGCCATCTGCTTTGCTCCCTTCTTGCTGTTGGCTACCACCGCGGGGAACATCTGCTCACCCACCTTCACACAGTATTTGAACCTGGCAGGATGTTACACCATGAGAAGAATGTTAAAGCAGCCGCTTCGGTCTGCTCTTTGCACCAACTCCCAGGTCAAGTCGGGCTAAAGATGCACAAGGAACATTTCCAAGTTATCAGCAGTTTAAGAGCATCAGGATGACTGGATGCTCCAAAAGCACTGGTGTGGCACTGCCATGAATGGTATTCAGGACTGGCCCCTGAGCTCCGAACCTGTCCTTGGGTTGCAGACACCCAGCCTCCCAGGAGGAAGGCATTCCTTGACCTCTCTCTGGGGCACATAGGGCCTCGGGGGAGCCAGGTCCAGACGTCCTTGAGCAAGATGAGCACTCAGGTAACACAGTGAAGTGTATGGGAACCTGGACAGATGGGGTAACGTGGCTGGTTCCTCTGACTGGAGAGGAAATAAAGAGAAGAATCCCTACCCACCCCCCCAATTAACACTATGTGCCATACTTGGGGTCATGGGGTGGTCCCTCCTGAGACAGCAGCTGGAATTCACATGTGTTCCCTGATTTCTGTCCATATTCCATTAATATGCTGATGGGGTTCTTCCCGGATGACAAGTGTAGCTGTGCCACTGCAGACGAAGGCTCTGGCTCTGGGTGTGCAGGCTACGGTGAGATACAGAGAGGTGACTCAGCCGAGCTCCCACTCACAGGCTGCTGTTGTCAGGCACTAGCCCAGGGGCTGCAACCTTCTGTCAACTCGGAGATGCTAACTACAGGACAAAGCCAACCCAGCCAAGAGCACCACATTGCAACAAGAGCATGGCAGCTTCACATCTGTGGTTCTGCTTCCGCACCCCTTTGTGTACTCAAAAGAAGCCACTTTTGCGACAAGCAAGAGAAGTGTGAGGCCTTTGGTGGAACGTTCTGCCCATTCTGGGCAATCCCCAAATAGCACCTGAGAATGCCAATTCCAGAAAGAGAAAGGCGGGGTGCCCTCATACAGGCTTGAAACAGTTTCCCCACACTCAATTTGGAATCACATTTCCTTTGGGGAAGGGACAATCTCTAGCTCCTTTACATCACCCTCCCCTGACAGCTAGTGCTGGGCCAGCCTGCCCCAAATACTGTCTTGACACTGCATCTGTGAATGGCAAATCTCAGCAGCAGCAGAGGACAGCTCTTTTGGGAGAGAAGGGCTATGAACACAGGCATCAAGGCACTGATTTCAGCCTGAATGTCGCCCAGAACAAATAGTGTGGGACTCACCAACTCTGCTTCTGAGCTGTCAGGGACAAATGACTCCTCCCCTTCCATGCCATCCTCCCCTTGGTTCTCAGCTTCACGCATCAGGATTTTCATGGCATTGGCAGCTGCCTCTTGCTTGGCCAGTTTTTTGCTACCTGCTTCTGCTGGTGGGAACCGGCGCCCGTTTATCACGGCCTGGAACTTAAATCTTTGTAGAGGAAGAGACAAGGACAAACATGTGACCGGTCACTCCAGATACCAGCCTGGCCCTCCTGCACTACGCCTCTAGCCTAGCTCTTGGAACTCTAGTGGGAAGGGGCTGCTGGTTCCCGTGGTGCGGAAGCAAACGGGTCAAGGCTGCAGAAGGGCCAGACTTTGGTGCAGGCCTTCAGAGGCTTCATTTCGAAGTTTACACAGCCTTCCACAGCAGATGTGGTGGCATAGACCCCAATGAGTTTAGCCCTAATGCTGCAGAACGAGTCTCCTTGGTCCAGAGGCTGCATGAGTCATTAACTCATTGGCTGTTCTCACCGCACAGAGTGCAAATCCAAGACAGTCTCCAGCATGGGGGAAAGGAAGGTTGAAAGCCGGTCAGGCAGCAGTCTGAATTGTCGCATCTGTGCCTAGTCACTTTGTCCCTCAGACAGGATCTGAGCTGCCTGCCAACTCTCTGCACAGCATCTTTGCCGGGCACTTCCTCGTTTAAACCTTTTCTCTTTGACAGACGTCCCTGCCTCTCTCTCAAGGGCAGACCCCAATGACAGCTTAGGCCAGCTAAATTTCTTTATGTCACCCAGCCTTTTGCAGAGGTGGACTCCTCTCAGGAAAAAGCAGTTTGAACTGGATCTAGGGGCAGGCCGTTGAGGCTAACTCCATTCAGACCTTTCCCTAAAGAGAAAGCTTGGATTTTGTCTTTGGGAAGGAGGCCAGTTTTCCCGTCTAGTGGGCCTATTGACATATTCCAGTGTGGCATAAACGGTGCTTTGCACTGTCACATCAGTGCCCAGGAATGGCCACAATATCAAAAAGTATCCTCAACAGAGTATCATAAAGGCCCAGAAAAAAATCCCATTCTCTGACTGCAAGTGCCATGCTCCGCCTTTGCTCGTAGGGACAGAGGATGCTCCGAACTGCCATGGCAATGAGATGCTTGCAGCGAATGACAAGCTGCAGAGTTGCTAACTAGGGGCTCCATGAGGTTAAATTCCAGCTGTGCAAATGGTGTTGGGATCAGAAAAGAGACCTAAGGGCCCGAAACCACAGGAAACCTGGAGGACATTTTTCCCCCTCGTCCCAGTAAGTTGCTGCAGAGGATTTCCCACTCCTGGGCAGAGACATCAGTTTCTGTTCATCCGTATTCAGGGGGAACTCTCTCTCTAAAGCAGGGGTTCTCAGACTGGGGGGTCGGGACCCCGTGGGGGGTCGCACGAGCTGTCAGCCTCCACCCCAAACCCTGCTTTGCCTCCAGCATTTATAATGGTGTTGAATATATAAACGGGTTGAACTCAGAGGCCCGCTATGAGAAAGGGGTCATCAGTACAATAGCTTGAGAACCACTGCTCTAGAGGTTATTTTCCTCTATTTCCCCTGCCTTTACTGACTTCCCCTCATTTTACTCTTATTCCAGTCCTTCTAGAGGCAACTCTAGAGTCAATGGGAGTCAAGACTGTGCAACTGAGAGCAGAATTCGGTCCTTTACACTCTCAGCTGCTTTCGGTTTCCTTTCCAGCTGAACCATTCAGCAGTGTGAAATAGCAGGAAGGACAGCACTGCGTGTTCCTTTTCTGTCCTGCTCACTGGGGACTGGGGGGTTTCTGAGGGAAAGAGCTGATTGTTTTGGTGAATGGTCTTTTCTGTTTTAGTTAAGGGATCTTGAGTCCTTTGGCTGAGGCACATGAACCGTGCGGGTGATGAGACTGGCTGTCACAGGAAGAAGCACAGCAAATATTGACACACTGGCCCTGCAAATCTAGGATGAGGCAATTAGATGGGAAGTTAATTGAGGCCAAACAGAATCACAGAAATGTGGTGCTGAAAGGGACCTTGAGAAGTCATGGGCCAAGTAAACCTAGATCATCCCTGACAGGGGTTGGTCCAACTTGTTTTTAAAAGTTTCCAATGATGGGGACTCCATGGCCTCCCTTGAAGCCTATTCCAGAGTTTAACTCCTCCTCGAGTTAGAAAGATTTTCCTAATATCTAACCTAAGGGCTTGGCTACGCTGGAGAGTTGCAGTGCTGGTGGTGGCTTTACAGCGCTGCAACTTACTCACCGTCCACACTTGCAAGGCACCTACAGCGCTGCATCTCCCTCGCTGCAGCGCTGGCTGTACTCCACCTTGACGAGAGGAATAAAGAGAACAGCGCTGGTGCTGCAGTGCTGGGGTGCCAGTGTAAACAGTGATTAATCTTACTACGCTGTAACTGACCTCCGGACGCTTCCCATAATGCTTAAGTAAAGATAACATTCTTTGTTTTGTTGTGAACTCAGGGCTCCCGGAGCTGCTTATGTAAAAAACAAACACAGCTCCTGTTTGCTGGAGCAGAGGCAGGGAGGGGGGATCCCCTAGTATTTGCTTGAGGAGAAAAGCAGCCCGGGGGGGGAGGGGGCGTCCGTTTTGGAGCAGCTGCTTATCTAGTCTGAAGGCTATTTGCATTTAGTGAATAAGAGAGGGGTGGGGGAAGGGGTCAAAACTTTTAAAATGATGGAAGGTTGGTGCTGTGTATCTTCCAGTCCTTAGAACTTGCAAGGCAGGGAGCTGACACAGTGTCAGCTCCAAAAATCCACTCTCTGTGTCTCCCCCGTGCTCCCTGTCACACTCCACTCCACCCACCTCTTTTGAAAAGCACGTTGCAGCCACTTGAACGCTGGGATAGCTGCCCATAATGCACCCTCCCTACAGCGCGGCAAATGCTGCAAATGTGGCCACACTGCAGTGCTTTCCCTACACAGCTGTACAAAGACAGCTGTAACTCCCAGCGCTGCACACCTGCAAGTGTAGCCAAGCCCTAAGTCTCCCTTGAAGATGAAGCACATGACTTCTTGTCTTCCCTTCAGGGGACATGGAGAACAACTGATCACCATCCTCATTATAGGCCCTTAACAATCTTCCAATATGTTACCAGTCCCCCCTTGGTCGTCTTTTCTCAAGACTGAACATGCCCAGTTTTTTAACCTTTGATAATTTTTAGTGCTCTCTTCTGGATTCTCTCCAATTTGTCCCCATCTTTCTTAAATTGTGGTGCCCAAAACTGGACACAGGACTCCCCCTCGGCCCTCACCAGTGCCAAGCAGAGTGAGACAATCCACTCCTGTGTCTGTCTTACCACACGCCTGTTAATACACCCATATTAGCCTTTTTGCAGCTGCATCCCAAGAATGATCCACTAGAACCCCCATATTCTTTCTAGCAATACAACCACTCACACAGTTATTCCCCATTTCATAGTTGTGTATTTGATTTTTCCTTCCTAAGTGAAGTACTTGGCACTTGTTTTACTTGAATTTCATCATGTTGAACTCAGACCAATTCTCCAATTTGTCACGGTCATTTTGAATTCTAATCCCACCCTCCAAAGTGCTTGTAACCCCTCCCAGCTTGGAGCCATCTGTGAATTTGATAAGCATGCTCTCCACTCCATTATCCAAGTTATTAATGAAAATATTGACTAGTATCAGACCCAGGATTGACCAATGCAGAACCTTCCTAGATATGTCCTCCCAATTTGACAGCAAACCATTGATAACGACTCTGTGAGTACAGTCTTTCAACCAGCTGTGCACCCACGTTACTGTCATCTACACCACATTTTCCTAGTCTGCTTATGAGACTGTCATGAGAGACTGTGTCAAAAGCCTGACTAAAAACAAGTTATATCACATCTACTGCTTTCCCCCATCCACTAGGCCACTAACCCTGTCAAAGAAGGAAATTAAGTTGGTTTAGCATAATTTGTTCTTGACAAATCCATGCTGACTATTCCTTATAATCCTGTTATCCTCCAGGTGCTGACAAATGGATGGCATAATCATTCGCTCCAGTATCTTTCCAGGTACTGAAGTCAGGCTGACTGGTCTATAATTCCCCAGGTCGGTCTTGTTTCCCTTTTTTAAGAAAGATGTTACTTTTCCCTGTCTCCAGTTTTCTGGAACCTCTCCCATCCTCCAGGAGTTCTCAATAATTGCTAATTATTATATTGCTTCATCTAGTTCCTTAACTACCCTAGGATGAGTTTGATCAGGCCCTGATGACATGAATTCATCTAACTTATCCAAATATTCTTTAACCCGTTCTTTCCCTATTTTGACTCGCATTCCCTCCCCCATTGTTAATATTATTTGTGTTGAGTATCTGGTCATAATTAACCTTTTTAGTGAAGACTGAAGCAAAATAGGCACGCAGCACCTCAGCTTTCTTGATATCATCAGTTATTAGCTCTCCTTTCCCAAGTAGAGGACCTACACTTTCCTTCATCTTTCTCTTGCTCCTAATGTATTTAAAGAACCACCTTTTATTACTTACTGCCTTTTATGTCTCGTCAGGTGGAACTCATTTTGTTCCTTCGCCTTTCTGATTTTGTCCCTACACACTTGTGCTGTTCTTTTGTACTCCTCCTTATCAATGTGACCATGTTTCCACTTTTTGTAGGATTCCTTTTTCTTTCCAGGTCATTAAAGAGAGCCTGATGGAGCCATGTTGACCACCTACTCTTCTTATCTTTCCTTTGCACTGGAATAGTTGGCAGTGGTGCCTTTAATACTGTCTCCTTGAGGAACTGTCAGCTTTCTTGAACTCCTTTTTCCCTTAGATTTTCTTCCCATGGGATCTCACCTACCAGTTTTCTGAGTTTGTTAAAGTCGGCTTTTCGGAAGTCCAGTGGCTTTATTCTGCTGCTTTCACTCCTTCCTTTTCCTAGACCAGTGATCCCTAACCTTTTTGTGGCCAGTAGAACACTCACGTTGTCAGAAGCATGTGGCGGGCACCAACAATTTTTCAAGACTTATTTTGTATTTGTACATAATACAAAAAAATCATATTTAATATTACATAATATATTAATCAAGAGAGAAGCCGGAGAAAAGCTGCAAGGAAAGAGAACACTGGTGCCTGCAGCCCCGGAATACTCTGTTCCCAGCAGACGCAGGGCCCCGGATTCTCTCCTCTGCTGGACACTGGGCGGGTCCCGCGCCTGCTGGGGACCGAGAACACTGCGCCTGCAGCCTGAGTTCTCTGTCCCCGGCAGGCGTAGGGCCATGGCTTCTTTCCCCTGCTGGGCACTAGGCGGGCACACATAAATACCCTGGTGGGCACCATGGCACCCACGGGCACCACGTTGGGGACCACTATCCTAGACTCATGAAATCTGTTATTTCACAATCACTGTCACCCACACTGCCTTTCACCTTCAGATTCACTACCAATTACTCCCTGTTGGTCAGAAGCCAGTCTAAAATGGGTGTCCCCTAATTACTTCCTCACTTTCTTTGTCTCCAAGAATGTACTGGAAATTTTGTGTTTTGCCCTATTACATTCCTGACAGATGTCTGCCTAGTTAAAGTCCCTCGTTACTATTAGGTCCTATGTTTTGGATATTTCTGTTATTTGCTGTAGAAATACCTCAGCCACTCCACTCCTGATTGGGTGCTCTATAGCAGACCTGACTAAGACATCACCTCTATTTCTTAACCCTTTTATCTTTACTCAGATATTCTCAACTGGTCTGCCTCCCACCTCCTTCTGGGCCTCAGAACAAGTGTCTATATCCTTTATGTATAATGTAACCCTCTCCTCCCTTTTCTCCCTGCCTGTCCTTTCTGAACAAGCTAATGCCCCTCTATACCACTATTCCAGTCATGAGACTTATCCCACCAAGGCTCTGTGATACCAATTAAATCATAATTTAGCTTATGTACATCTCTTTAAGCAGAAAAGAATAGCAAAGGAAACCCATGTTCTCTTTCTTACCTTGGTTCATGTGAGGGTCCACTCTGCTCCAAAAGGGCAAATTCACAGCGCTGGTAAGTGTACTGGCTATATTCGATGAGGCCGCTGACCGGATTCTTCTCCTGACAGGCAATCAGCTTTTCTAAGGGCGTACACTGGAACGCAGTGTCAAATTGGGCAGCATAGCTGGGAGATGAGGGGGATTCCATGATGCATCTCAACTCATCTGCCTGTTTATTGATGGCATTCAGGTCATCTGGAATGTCATCTGTGGCCCACTTGCCATTTTCAGAGTTGTCATAGTTCATGAAGCGGTATCTGGGCTTCCGGGCTCGCAGGCCTGGGTCAGGAGCACTGGTGTCAGTCTGTTCTGTTTGGTCAGAGGCCTGCTGTCCATTCTTTACATTTTCTTCTTCTTCCATCTTTACTTCTTTGAAAGGCAACACACTCTCCTGTGGATCCGGCTCTACGCAGGCAGCTGGAAACTCTGGCTCTGGGGCGGGAGGTGGCATTTCCGTTACTTCATTGGCTTTTATCTTGATCTGCATCCTCTCCCGTTTCTTTTCAGTGAGGGACCATTTGGGGGGGGTTGTGTTCTCCTTGTGGACTTCTCCCAGTTTTTCCAGGGCTCTGAGAGTGGTGTTAACATCCTTGGCCTTTGAAAAACCAATGTTTTTTGCAAGGTTGTATGCTGTGGAGTCTGTGACACTGAACAAATAGTTGCAGATTTTCTCCTTGACTTCAGCCATGATGGGAGACTCGGTACTGTCTTCTGAGTCAACTGGGGAGCTTTCTGTTTCTTGACTCTCAGAAGCTGTCTCTCTCCAATGACTCCTGTCGGCGGTAGCACTTCCTTCGCACACTGCCCCTATAGAGCCAGATTTGTCCGCAATCCGCCACAAAGGGGGGGTCTCTCCTTCTTTATGCAGTTTACCTTCCCGGAGAAGTTTGTACAGAGAACGATTCACTTCTTTCTTTTGGGTTTTAAGTTTACGGGCGAGTTCACGACCTGTACAGGACTCCCCCTGCCTGAGCTGCCCTAAAATTGTCAAAATTTCTTGCTCCCTGTTTTGCTCAGCAACAGACAGTCTCTGGAAATTCAGGTTGAAATGGTCAAATTCCCTTTCTGATTTTCTGTAGTTGTACTGAGCTGGGGGATAAGATGGTAAACTTCGCGTTTGCTGACTGATATAGGGGGGTCTTAAGCTCCCAGCTGTGCCCCAGCTGTTGTGCCCACTCCCTCTAGGAATTGGTACAGCAGCTCGTGGACCCCTGATGTGTTGCTCTACTTGTGGCCTTTGTTTCCAAAAAGGGTACAGGGGAGCTTCAGTGATTTGCCCCAAGAGGAACTGTACCTGCTGGTTTCTGAATCTGTCGCGATTATTTTCCTGTGGGACAAGAGAGTTGTTAAAAAAGGCTGGATTAGGACTGCAGTAGATATGTTTTGGGGGTGTTTGATAAGAGCCTTTGCCTCGACCAAAACCTGTGTTCATAGCGTGCTGCTGGAATGCAAGTGTGAATCTGGGCTCTTGCACACCAGAAGAGAGGCAGCTGTGGTTCGCTTTCCACTCGCACAATTGATGCACACAGGCCTGCCAAAAGGAAAGAACAAGGTTCAGAACTCAATTACACTCCCAGAGGAGCCCAGGGCTACAGTATGACCAGCCTCTTCACTCCAAGACAATGTATAACCACCTTCTTGGCTAACCTTGCCTGCAGCCTACAAGCCCTGTCGCTATGCTACGCTATGCTACGCCAGGTAAATGAAACTGACAACGCGTTTGCCCAAGCCCCTGCCCCAAACACAAAACTGACCTGAAAAGAATTCTGAAGGAGCCTAACAATCAGAAATAACTTCATTCGCAAGACTCAGCACTCTCACTGGCTGTTGGGTATTTCAGATTGGATCAATCATGATCATATTTTGCCCTTCCGTTGTGCCCTACATCTAAGGATCTCAGCGAGCTTTCCAAGCACAATTCTCCCATTTCACATATGAGAAAACGAAGGCCCAGAGAGGTCAAATGGCTTGCCAAGCATCACCCAGTGAGTCTGCAGAGCATCTAAGTTGTGGCTCAGTCCACACGAACATCTCTTCCTCCCTTGATGGAGTGTGACCTATACAGCTAATTCTCTCATTTCATGATGCTTTAAAGAGATAAGACACATGGGAACCAGATAGCGCAGAGGGTTGGTAATAGGATGCAAAGCCTTTTAGGGCTGCAGTTCAGATCCAGCTCACACCAGTCACAAACGTGGCACCATCATCTGATTACAAGTGAATTTTGGTCTGAGCCATCAGCCTGGAACCAGTGAGATAGCCACCACTACTGACTGGGATGCTCTAATCCTACCCAAGCGTGACAGCAGCCGAATGTGAACAGAAACCATATCCCCAACGGAACATTTATACCCCAGATCTTTCTAAGGGAAGCTGTGCAGGACTATAACTGATTCTTTACAGCCAGACACAGAAAGTGACCATGTGGGGGGTGTAAGCGGATCGATAATTACATCCCCTTAAAAATAGGGAGAAAAACACAGGACACTGCAAGTGAGCTAATCAGTAAGTGCTGGCAAAAGGACTCAGCTCAAGAGTACCCTAGACACCAGCCATGCCACTTAGCATCAGCCTTACTGTGGAGAATCAAAGGCCAGGTCTACACTTACAAGCTTACAGTGGCACAGCTGTACGGGCACAGAGAGTGAGCACTCCCATGCACACAATAAAACCAGCTCAACCAGTGGTGAGACAACAGTGCTGTCCACAGGACTGCTTATGCCAGCAAAACTTATGTTGTTGGCGGGGGGGGGGGTGTTTCACACCCTAAGCAACGTTGTTGACATAAGTACTAGTATAGACATGGCCAAAGACGTTCCCTGGTTCAACCCACGCTGACACCAAGTGACGTGCTCTGATTCTGATTCTGATTCTGAGCGCAGCAGGTAGGAGCGCTCCATCTCCTTGTTAGCAGAGGAGAGCGAGGATTCCTTTTCCTGCCTATTAGTTACCAGGACACACAGATCTGGTCCCCTGGCCAAGTTTAAAATGAAATCCTTCAAACACACAACATGCCTGGAGGAGGAAGGGAGGATTTAGAAGTTGCTCTTACCTTGTTTTTGCCCAAGCTGACAAGTACAGTTCATTTAACTGATCAGAAGGTAAAGAACTGTTCCCAACCTTGAATGGTCCCTTAGAACAGGTGCTGATTCCTTATGCTGAGCTCTCCCCTAGCTGTGACACTCTTGCCGCCTTTCCCAGGCCTGAAGAAGAGCTCTGTGTAACTACCCCAACAGAAGTTGGTCCGACAAAGGCTATCGCCTCCCCCAGCGTGTCTCTCTAACCACAGACTCACACTGCTAGGAGGAGCTGAACTGAAACCCCAACGGCAGCCGAAGACGGAGCTCACAAACGGCTCCTAGAGACAGAAAAGCTCTGTACCTCTGTACTTTTTACAAACACCCGAGACAGGCTAGTCCCCCCTTCCCCTCTGCCCAGCATGTGTACTCAGCCCCTCGAGCAACTTAAAATGGCTCCAAGTTAAGTTTCGGTTTCATTTTCTCCCAGCCAAGTCTCACTTCTCTGTGCTGCCTGGTGTCCTGTTTCACAGGGCGGCTCTCTTTCCAGGAGCCCTCCAGGAACCCTTTCATGCAGTGCCCGCACAGACGCCCCCTTGTACCCATCTCCTGCTGCAGCTGGCTCTGGTTTCAACGGTGGCTTACAAACGTCTTACCGAACTGGACTACCCAAAAACAAGGAGGAGTCCGCTGGCACCTTAAAGACTAACAGATTTCTTTGGGCAGCTCTTGTTGGTTTTGTGGATACAGACTAACACAGCCACCCCCTGTACCAGGCAGTGACTCTGCCGTCGGAACTGGCCCTCAAGACAGGTGGTTCTAGTTTGCCTTTCCCATGTTCTAACAAGAGGAAGGGTGTGCATTTCTCCACTGCGCTTCCCAGTGGGGGAGGCGGGAATGAGCTCTTTGGTGGAAGATTTTGTTTTGCAGGAATTTAAAGCCATAAATCTGATTACTGAGAACATTCCTCTCCATTCCCAGGACACTCACACCTGTGGCTCGTGAATGGTGGTGTGAAGCTGACTAGCCTCTGGCAGGGATGCTACTGGCTGAACCCCTCAGACTTCCTCTGTGGCCTTGAGGAAATAGCTTCTCTCAGGGTACGTCTACACAACATCATTTACAGCTGCGCTGCTCCAGCACTTCTGGTGAAGACGCTCTAAACTGACAGGAGACAGCTCTGCCCTTGGCTTAATACCGTCTGCCTCTGGAAGAGGCAGTAGCTATGTGGGCAGGACACAGCACAGTCTACACCGGCACTTGACTTGGTGTAACTTACGATGCTCAAGAGTGTTGATTATTCACATCCCTGAGCATCATAAATTATACCAAAGTAATTTGTAGTGTACAGAGGGGCTCAGAGCTAGATTCCCTGGCTGTCTGATCCCCCAGCTGACAGAAGTGTTGTGAGAATTCATTATCTATTGTTTGTACGAAGCTTTGAAGATGATGAGTGTCAGGAGCGTTAGTTACACTGGTAGTTTTTACGGGCATGTCTACCCGTACCGCACTGATGGATACACTCTATGGCCAGTACTTGCACTTGTCACTATAAAGCTACTTCTTATCCCTGACGCTCAGCCTGGATTGTCAGCAATTTCAAGAGCCTGGGATTCTGCCAGCCTTTCCTTTGGGGAGGCAATGGATCAAGTGGGCAGAGCACTGGGTTGTGAGTCAGGAGAACCAGTGACCTGTTGTGTGACCCTGGACAAGTCCCTGCCCCTGTCTGTGCCTCCTTTCTCCCCTCCCCCACACCCTCTGTCTTGTCTGTCTGGACCCTAAGCTCTCTTACTGTCTGCATGCAGCGTCTGCACAAGAAGCCTTTGATCTCAGCTGAGGCCCCTAGACGCTATCTCCTAGGGAGGTGCAGAGGAATGTTCGGAGGGGGCACGGCTGGGGCCTGGGCTAGGCCCATGGGGGGCGGGGATGAAGCGCCACCCAGCTCTGTTCCTGGGCCAGCCCCGGCCCTTCGTCCAGGGCATCATGTGGCTGCTGGCCCTCCCCTGGGGCACTGGCTGCCAGCCTTGGCCCCTGTCCTGCCCCAGCCCCTTACCCCTGTCGCCATGCCTCTCCCAGAGCCCGGGGGTTGGGTGCACAGGGGTAAGGGGGGACAAGAGGTAAAAAGTGTAGGGATCACTTCCCTAATGGCAACTGTGGGGTGCAGAAGAGTGAACTTTATTTTCCCTCTACAATTTATTCATTCTTCTCCCTTCCAGTGAGCACACAGGCTGGCAGATGATTTGCTCTCCTAAGTTCCTGAGAGATGGCAGGCACACAGGGACTGTCACACCAGATCGCTGGTCCATTGGTTCTGAATCCTGTGTGACATCAGCCTAACCCTGCTCTCAGTAAACCTTCTCAGATAAACAAGGGTAGAAATTTCATCCTGAGCACAATTTATGCTCTGAAGCAAGATCTATGGCCCTGGAAATTTTACCTTAGCTAGTGTAAGGTTAAGTGTTTGATTTTTATATAAACATCTAATCCTGTTTTAATCCTGCTAAACTATCTGAATCAGTATTATCCCAGCAAGTTCTGCAATTTAATATTGATGTAAAAAAGATGTTCTTTTACCATCTGTAAGGCATGTGGCTTTTTAATTGCATTGAATTTCTCCTTGTTCTTGTGTTAAGAAACGAAGTGAAAACATGAAGCCTTGCAACAGACATTTATAAATGACTCTTGGGGTGGAAGGCAGCTCCATTTCCCTCTGGATGAGGAAGGGGGCTCTCTCTTTCAGTGGAATGACGATGTCCAGGGCTCTCCATCTACCTCCACTCCACTCCTTTGTGAGAGCTGGCCCAGCCAATCGCTAACCTGCCACCTGCTCAAGAGCACAGCAGTCTCCTCCCTCAGCAACCTGGGGGGACAGTTCATCTCTCCTGAGCTGAGGTGTTTGGTGAGGAGGGAGGCTGGGCTAGTGAATGAATGTGGTCACATGGCAGTCCCTCCGGGGCATTTCAAAAGGAAAGAGCATGAACATCTTCAAATCAAAGCCTTTTCCCAGCCTTGGTCCCACATCACTGTTCTTAACGACCTGACCTGCTACTTTAGGCACAATCCAGTGACAGTAAATGTATCTGTGCGCCCCATCGCGTGTGTGAAAACCCAGGAACATGCTCCCTCACAAGTAAGTATATCTGGGCTCCCTCAGGGCCCGGTGGGGCGCAAAGCGGTGGGAGGGGAGAGGGAAACGAGCAAGGGGAGGGGTGCCATTGCACTGGGGCCGGGGGGGGGCGAGAATGAGCAAGGGGGAGGCGTGCAATGCACTGGGGCCAGGGGGAGAATGAGCAAGCAGGGGAGGGGCCGTGCACAGGAGCTGGGGGAGAGGGGTGCCATGTACCAGGGCCAGGGGGAGAATGAGCAGGGGGAGGGGTGCCATGGGCTGAGTCGGGGGGGGGGAGGAATGAGCAAGGGGGAGGGTTGCCATGCACTGGGTCGGGAGGGAAGAATGAGCAAGGGGGAGGGGTCCATGGGCTGGGTTGGGGGGGAGAATGAGCGAGGGGGAGGGGTGCCATGGACTGGAGGGGAAAATGAGTGAGGGGGAGGGGTGCCATGCACTGGGTCCAGAGGGAGGGGGAAGAATGAGCAAGGCGGAGGGGTGCCATGCACTGGGGGGGGAGAAAATGGGCGAGGGGAGGGGTGCCATGCACTGGGGCGGGGGAGAATGAGCGAGGGGGAGGGGTGCCATGCACTGGGGGGGAGAAAATGAGCGAGGGAGGGGTGCCATGCACTGAGGGGGGAGAATGAGTGAGGGGGAGGGGTGCCATGCACCAGGGCGGGAGAATGAGTGGGGGGGGAATGAACAAGGGGGAGGGACTCCAATGCCCCCCTGTGGATCCTGGGATTACAATGGGGCCAGGGGAGCTTGGCTCCCGCCCAGCCCCAGCAGCCTCCTTACCCCCCTCGGCTGCCACCGCCAGCGAAGCCGCCTCTCTTGTGCGGAGGGAGCCCCGGTCAGGAGCGATGACATGCAATGCACACGACACCCCCCCAAACCCAGGACTGAGCGGAGAAGCCGCGTGGGGTGGGGAAGCAGTCGCTGCTCTCTCCTGCTCAGCACAGCACCGCTTGCCCCTGTCCATGCAAACCGGCTGCGGCTCTGAGCGCTCTGCTGGCGGGACATCCTGCTCTTGGGTGCAGCAGCTCGGAGCGCTGGACTTTTCCTCCTAGTAACAAGGAGAGAGATGCTGGGAGAACGTAACAGTCAGACCCAGGGCCGGATTAACTTTTTGTGGGCCCAGTGCCAAATATATTTGTGGGCCCCCCCCCGGGGAATGATTGTAAAAGACAGGAGATCAACACAGAAATTGTCTGAGACAGCACATAGCTGCACAGGCTTTAGTACCAATAGCTACACTAAGTGGTTTGGTTGAGTAAGTTACATAGCAAGCATTAACGTGAGTAACACACCAATTACTTATCTGAAGCAAGACTAGTATGATGCCGTAAATGAAATGTCTGAAAGTTTTATTCAGATTTTTCAATGTGTCTTTGCTGCAGCAAACATTTCAATTAATCTAGAGAAGTCTATAGAATTTACCATCTCAGATTCAATGGCTAACAGAGTAAGACTGTAAAGCCTTTCCTGAACCATTGTAACACGTAAAGCACTTTTTAGCCTTTTTAAATGTGAAAATGACTTTTCACCACTGTGGTTTGAGACTGGTAGTATCAGGTAAATGCGCAGCACAACAAAGACATTTGGAAGGACTGGCGGCAAATTACACACGTTCATTATGGTCAGCATTTGCAGTGGCTGCCAGGAAAGCCTGGGGCGTGGGGGAGGGGCAAGCAATCATGTTTAAAAGTGAGAGGGCTAAGCCTTAAGCAGGGGGCAGCAAGTAGTAAGTGGGCTGGGGAGTGGAGAGAGCTTGTGGGCAGGGCCTTGTCTGCTGTACTGCCCAGGTAGGTTGGAGACTGGGGGGGTCAGCTGACACAGTATCCCCAGCCCAAGTGATGTGCTAGCCAGTAATGGATTTAGTGTTAGCGAGGGAGGGGGCTCAGGGTTGGGGATGTGGAGTGCTTGCCTGGGCAGCTCCTGTTTGGTGTGAGCGGTGCAGAAGCTCCCATTTGGTGCTCAGGGTTGGGGTGAGAATGTGGGCAGGGGTGCAGGAGTCAGGGTAGGGGGGGCTGGGTGTGTGGGATCAGGTCATGGGGTACTCATGGCAAGGGGCTGGATGCATAGGTGCTGACTTTTGGTTTTGCTGGTGGGTGCCCTCCCTGGGCCCCATCCCCACTCCGCTCCTCCCCATCCCCGCCCACTGCTGGCTCCTCTCCGCCCCCTCCTCCGAGCACCTCTGCCAGTTTGGAGGGGGGGGGGGCTATTTTCAGCATATTTATACACATTAGAGAAAAAAGGTGGCTGAGGTAATATATTTTTTGGGACCAGCTTCTGTGGGTGAGAGAGAAGCTTCTGAGCTTTCACAGAACTCTGCTTCAGGAAGAACTCCGTGAAAGCGCCAAAGCTTGTCTCTCTCTCTCTCACCAATTAGAGTTACTCCAATAAAAGATATTACCTCACTCACCTTTTGTTGCTCTAATTTCCTGGGAACAACAGGGCTACAACAACCCAGCATACAAAAATGCAGGATTCACATGAACAGCACAGAGTGACCATCACACCAGGACACTATTTTCAGGATTCATCTTAGCATAATGTCATCATCACTACCAGCACAACGAGATAAATACAGCCAGGTGTGCATGCCAGAAATTCACAGGACAAGCCCCCTGGGATCCACACAACAGGATAGTGCAATAGTGTCCGTTTAGCAGGAAGACACTCAGGGACTGAGTCCAAGGGTTCAGCTGAACACAAGGGCACCTGCAAATAGCTGCACTAATCGCAGGATCTACACTGGCCCAAGAGGAGTCGCCGCACATCAGGGAACTAATTCCCAATCCCAGTGCAAAGTGATATGGGATCCAGGCACCAGGTCTTTAGTACCAGAATTTGTACTCCAGGAGAGTGGGATGGAATGATAGAAGTTACAGGGGAAAAAGCCCCCTGTGATCATCCTGGCTCAGTCCATCTCCCTGCCAACGCAGGGCTGATCCTTACTGCATGTTTTGTCCAGTCTCCTTTTAAAAGTCCCAAGCCTTGGAGTTTCCAGCTGTGACACTATACCAGGGGGTCTCAAACTGGGGGTTGGGACCCCTCGGGGTCACGAGGTTATTACTTGGGAGGTCACAAGCTGTCAACCTCCACCCCAAATGCCTCCAGCAATATATATTTAACACCATTATCAAAGTGTTTTTAATTTATACGGGGGAGTCGCACTCAGAGGCTTGCTACGTGAAAAGGGTCACCAGTACAAAAGTTTGAGAGCCACTGCTCTATACCTCGGGGAAGCAGCATGCTGTGCACTGCAACCCCATATTCATCATTTGTATTTATTCTTTATATTTCATATGAAGCAGGCCATGTAAGATATCATGGGAAAGGCCGCCATTTGCTGAAACACACTGTTCTGTCAAAATATGTACATCACTAAAGTGTATAAAGTTATGAGATTGTGCTGTATTGTGTGAATGAAATATGCTGCAAATTTGGGAGTAGCCCAGAAGGCAACTCCCCAGAAACAAGGCACTTGACCAAATGGCTGGGTGGGTGTTAAACCACCATCACCAGCCATTGTGCAGCAAGTGAATGACAGTTAGCAATTCAGTGCCCATCACCAGAGAATTACTCAGCCCCAGGACTCAGAAATGCCCCCTCCCCTCCCCAACATGATCACTAGCCCTTCCCTTGGGAGACAATTCCATCCACACCCCAAGGCAGAGATTGCACTGCTAGGACAGTTTTCCCTGATAACCTCAGTTTCCCTTTCCTACCCTCCCCTACCACCTCTTCCCTTCCACCCCCCTAAGAGGCAGTCACCCAGATGCCAGGGAGGGGAACCAAGCGCACTACATGGACATGGCCACTGTCTCTGAGAGGCAGGCGTCTCTGCCTGGGCAGAGAGGGCAAGCAGGGGAGATGCCCCCCCCCCATGCCCATCCTGGTCCAGCTGCCCAGCAGGAGCTGGTACTCTCAGTCTCTCTGTGCTGTGGGGGTGCAGGAGATGTTTTTGGAGATGCCTTTGGCTAAGCCACCTAGAGCTGGGTGGCAGCTGGTGCCCCCCACCATGCAGACAGCCACCCCGCCAGCAGCCAGCTCTCAGCACAGCCCCCTGGGAAGGGGTTTCAGCCACCCTCACCCCAAGACCCCCTTTGAAATACACTTACCATCTCAGCTGCTGCTACTGGCTGCCTTTAGTTGGCTGAGAGGCTGAGAGCTGCTGAGCAGCAGAGCCACAGACAGCAGCTGCCCATGAGAAGCAGGTAGGAGGAGGAGGTGGGGCTGCACCTGTGGGGGTCACTCAGCCCCTGCTCCAGGAGCAGAGTTCCCCTCTGGTGGCCAAAACACACCTAAACAGCCCTGCCCACTAGCCCAGCCAGAAGGGCTGGTGCAACCCATTAGGCCACCGCGCTAACATTTGGGGGGCGGTGACCAGATCTTCAGCCGCCCGGGTTGGGGGCGCATAGGGCAGCAAAAAAGCTGGTGGTGCTCCTGCCGGCCAGGCTAATCAGCAACTCAGAGCCGGAAAAACTTCCTTGATTGGTGGCTCTGCAATCCCCCCGTCCCCCTGAACAGTTGATGGCTCTTGGGCCCCACAGCCCCATTCTCGTCCTTCCCCAAGGCCTGGCCCCATCTCTCCTCCTCCCAGGAGCCCCACCTCTCCTCCTGCTGCTGCTGGGAGCAGCTGATCGGCGGCGGCACTGGCCGAGGGGCCGCTACACAGTGGGAACCCAGCGCTGGCAGCGCTAAAGAGCAGGGGCTGCCCTGGGCCCTTTTGGCCCGTGGGCCTGGCGCCATGGCAAATCCGCTATTGGTCAGAAGCGCCCATCGATAAGAACCACATGACTTGGAAGACTCCTCCTGCAATAGGTCTCCTCTATCTACCCTACCCAGTCACCGAAATGCTATTCATAACAGACACACAGGTCCTTCCAGCTAGATACGCTTTGGGGAAAATCCCTGTTTAAGTTAAGATCAAAAAGTCATCCTCACTGACAAAAGGATTTCTTCAGTTGATCACTGGGAGAAACAAACCTCAAAGCTGCTGGCTACAGCTCTGACCAAAAGAGAGAGAGAATGCAGAAGTGCCAGCAGATTTCACTGTCCCATTCCCAAACTGTTTCTAAACCAATTTAACATGCCCTTTACAAAGGGCAGGAATAAATCCCCTTCTGTGTCCAGCTCAGCCTCCTAGAGCTGTGGTTCAAAGTCGTTTTTGTTTTCCCAGCTTGCTTTTACTCTCACTTCAATCCTATGTCTGGCAGCTCCAGTTTTTCACAAACAGGGTGGAGCTTGGGAGGCAAGCAACACTACAGATATCTATCTTAGTTACCACAAAGCAGCTGCACATAATACAGAAGTTAGAGATGGAGAAACAATCAAGACGCATCTTGTCTTCCCCCAATCCCACCACCAGCCCTCGGTCAGGGCAGCAGTTTTCCTGTAGCATGTTCTCTGACATGCTGAGCACCAGTGCTCAATATATCAGCTATGTATTTTAGCAAGCCCTTTGTGTTTTGTTCCACATATTCAGTAATTTGATTAAGTTATATGAGTAACAAATTATGTGCAGTGTATAATACATACGACTTCTACTTGTGGTCACCAACATTTACTAGCCTTGGAAATAACTGCTGATCTAGGCCTCAATCAACATATAATCCATATTTGTCCTCGAAAGGAGTCAATATCTGATTATTTCACTATGAGCAGATGTGTTCCTCTTTAATTACAAACTGTCTTCATGCACATTTGCTACTGAAGCTAATGGATTCACCAAAGAACTCTTCTGTCTTTCAGACCAGCCATCATTACTGAGGATAGTAATGCTTTGCTGACTCACAAAGGTGTTGTGAGGAGAATTCTTCAGTATCTGACTGCCTGACAAACATGAGAGTGACGGAGGCCACCACACTATCTAGATAGGAAAAATGTTTTAGCCCTTTTAAAAAGCACATGCCATATAATCAGTCCTATACTGCCACCATCTGTTCATTCTGTAGTTTAAAACAAACAAAAACTCTGAACTTTGAAAGGACCACATTCCTTTGCAACAGGTAACATTTAGCTAATCCACATCTACTAAACCCACTTGAAGAGAGAGGTCCTGGTTTCCCAGCCAAACACTGTGCTTGCTTCCTTAAAGCTTCCACATCAAGTAGAAAGTGACAGTATCTCCCAGTCTTTTCAGATGAAAATAACTGTGTTGATGTCTATCAGCTTCCATTACAGATAAATATCTGAACAATGAGATATGATAGGCAGCACATTTCCAGGTGGTTACTGCTCACCTAGGAAGGCACTACTTTGAGCAGCTTGTATGGCGATCATGAAACAAAATATTGTAAAATTGGGTATGTATGTTTACCTGACCTTTATAACACTAAAAATCAGGCCCTGGATCTCCATGACAACCAGAGATGCTCAGCATCCAACATCAGCAGTCAAAGTCAGTGAGAGCTATAGGTGTTCAATACTTCTGCCCCAAAGCTCTTTTTAGGTTTCCCATACTCGGTCAGCATTCATAACTTACAGGTCTATTACATTCATGAAACCAAAATATCTCCAAACAAATCAAAACAGTTATGTACATTCAGGAAGATGGACCACATCATCTGCTCCCATCTCATAAATCAAACTCTCTTCCAGAGCTTTAAACTCAAGGCCTTCCTTTCTACCCCAACCAAGCAAGAGATCCACTAATGCCCTTGCCTGCTAAGTTCACTTGTATACCTCCAACAGAGAAAATCGCTAGCCTTCCATTCATCCTTTCAAGATGCTGGGACCTTTGAGAAATAAAAAGTCACTTCCTCCCTCTAAGTCTCCCTGAAAAGCATCAGATACGGCCGCTCAGGCAGTCATTGTGACAGCAGACAGGCCTCTTCTCCCGCTAAAAGTTAATATAAAAGGGTGGCAGTCCAACATTTAAGTCTGCCTGGTAGGTTATGTAACAGTCACACTCTGAACTAGGCAGCATCTGACTCGGACATCTCACAATATCATTTTAAGTTTCCTCATTCCTAGCAGGGAAGGAAAACCTTTTAATGGTACCAGACAGCTCCCTGGGAGTATTTATCCGGGAGAATTTAGCCATCCCGCCCCGCCCCGCCTTTGGGCAGAAATGGGAACACTGGAGAGGTGAATGCAGACCCCCCCCCCCCCGTCCAGGAACCATCCGGCCGAACGCCGCGCTCTGGCAGCGCACCAGGGCGGTGAGCGTCGCAGGCCGGACACGGCGGAGGGGAACAGGAGGATTGGCCGGACAGCAGCAGCCACGTGCACAGGGACAGCGGCTCCGGCAGCCGGGGAGCACCGAGGCCCTGCGCGCAGCTGGCCGCTGCAGAACTCCCCGCGCGGGCGGCGGGCCCGGAGCGACACAGGCCCGGCGGCGCCAGCCGCGAGAGGCGCTGCACGCGGCTCAGTCGGGGGGGGGGGGCCGCTCGGCGCTCGGGGGCGCTGCTCCCGGGGGTCACCGGGACACGCCAGGCACCCCCGCCGGGGGGGCAGGAAGGGCTCGGATGATGCCCCCCCCCCGGTTACTGCTCAGGGATCTGACCCCCCCCCCGCATGTGCTGCGGGGCGCCGGGGGGGGACGAGCCCCCTCCCTATGTGTGGCCCCTCGCTGGCCACACCGCGCATGCGCCGCCCCCGCCATGCCGCCCCACTGCGCACGCGCTGCCCCGAGGCGCTTCCCGCTTCTCCTCCCCCATCCCCCGCCGGGTCTCGCCCCCCCCCCCCGCGGCCTCTCACCGCTGCGCCGCGTCCGTCCCGGGGCTCGGGCCCGAATGGCTGGAGAGGCCGCTGCCCGCCGGGGCTCGCGCTGCGCCTTCTTCCCCTCCCCCTCCGGAGACCCCGCTCTCCTCAGCGCCGCGGTGCCTGGCGCGGGCTGATGGCGTCACAGCGCGACGAGGGGCGGGAGCGGGGCAAACCACGTGACTCCACCGGCGCGTGCTGAGCGGCCGGGCGCCCCCCCCACCCATTTCCTCTCCTGGACCCCCCAAGAGACCCCACGCGCGGGATACCCCCTTCCTGCCCAGAACTGGGATATGTTCCCTTCTCTGTGGGAGCCCCCCCAGGAACAGACCCTCTCCCACCACCCCATGAGACACCCACCCTGTGATGGGTGCCCCCCCCCCACCCATTTCCTCTCCTGGACCCCCCAACAGACCCCACCCGCGGGATACCCCCTTCCTGCCCAGAACTGGGATATTTTCCCTTCCCTGGGGGAGCCCCCCCAGGAACAGACCCTCTCCCACCACCCATGAGACACCCACCCTGTGATGGGCGGGCCCCCCCCGGGCCCCCCCTGACACCCACTTCCTCTCCTGGACCCCCCAACAGACCCCACCCGTGGGATACCCCCTTCCTGCCCAGAACTGGGATATTTTCCCTTCCCTGGGGGAGCGCCCCCAGGAACAGACCCTCTCCCACCACCCATGAGACACCCACCCTGTGATGGGCCCCCCCCGACACCCACTTCCTCTCCTGGACCCCCCAAGAGACCCCACCCGCGGGATACCCCCTTCCTGCCCAGAACTGGGATATTTTCCCTTCCCTGGGGGAGCGCCCCCAGGAACAGACCCTCTCCCACCACCCATGAGACACCCACCCTGTGATGGGCCCCCCCCCGACACCCACTTCCTCTCCTGGACCCCCCAACAGACCCCACCCGCGGGATACCCCCTTCCTGCCCAGAACTGGGATATTTTCCCTTCCCTGGGGGAGCCCCCTCAGGAACAGACCCTCTCCCACCACCCCATGAGACACCCACCCTGTGATGGGCGGGCCCCCCCTGACACCCACTTCCTCTCCTGGACCCCCCAACAGACCCCACCCGCGGGATACCCCCTTCCTGCCCAGAACTGGGATATTTTCCCTTCCCTGGGGGAGCGCCCCCAGGAACAGACCCTCTCCCACCACCCATGAGACACCCACCCTGTGATGGGTGCCCCCCCCGACACCCACTTCCTCTCCTGGACCCCCCAACAGACCCCACCCGCGGGATACCCCCTTCCTGCCCAGAACTGGGATATTTTCCCTTCCCTGGGGGAGCGCCCCCAGGAACAGACCCTCTCCCACCACCCATGAGACACCCACCCTGTGATGGGCGGCCCCCCCCCCGTGGGTGCCATTTCCGAGGGACAGAAAAGGGAACACGTGCAGGGATGCTGAGCCCACAGAACTGGCCTGCTGGGAATGCGGAGCGAGCACCCTGGCAGATTTCCCAGGAGAGCCACTTCCAGAAAGGGAGGATCCCGGTCAAACCCGGATAGCACCCCACGCTCCTCACTCCCACGGCACTCTGCTACCCTCCTTCAGCCCCATGGCAACGGGCTTGCCCCCCACCCAACTGGAACCTGCCTGGGGTTGCACTCCCCTGTACCTCAAAGATGTGCTACTAGCCTTCCCCTGCCTCGGGCCATGCAACGTGACAGGCTAATGGCAGGTTAGCGGTAGCTTTTAAAGCTGTCAGATGTTTCTTGGTCTTTCTCTGGAGCCTCAGAAGTGAGTAGTCAACAGAGACATATGTCTTACAAATGAATACAGGAAGGATGCAGATCGGGATCAGACATTTGTGTGAATAAGAACATCCTGATTTACATCAGATAGGATCGATGTGTATGAGGAATAGAATACCTCTTGGGGCAGGATGTAAGCTACACAGTGGGCTTCTCTGGCCTGTGTTATCCTAGAGGTCAGACTACATGACCATAATGGGCCTCCCTTGCCTTAAACCAGAGGTTCTCAGACTTTTGTACTGATGACCCCTTTCACACAGCAAGCCTCTGAGTGTGACCCCCCCCTTACCCATTAAAAAGACTCTTTTATAGATTTAATACCATGATAAATGCTGGAGGTGAAGCGGGGTTTGGGGTGGAGGCTGACAGATCATGACACCCCCCATGTAATAACCTTGTGACCCTCTGAGGGGTCCTGACCCCCAGTTTGAGAATCTCTGCCTTAAACTCTATAAAAGCCAGTTGCCGTGGCCTATGAGGAAGTCTGTGAACAGACTATTTTTGTAATTATCTGCTACGTGGTTTCTTGCTGCTGATCCAGAGTTCTGCAGAACAGGAATGTATGTCTCCTCTGGCCCCTGCCCTCTGTAATCTGATGTCTCTGCCTTTATTGAGGTCCTGGCTGGGAAATGTTGCAGTCTATTCTCCTCCCCAGTGCCCATTTAAAAGGAAACTTCCATCCTCTCTTCCCTGAACTTCTGCCAGTAGATACCCCAGTTCTGGACGTGCCTCTCTTCCTACCTTTCCTCTTCTGTGAGACCGATACCTCTTCTCCTCCCAGTGTAGAGAGTCACACACTGGATCTGTGACTTTTCAGGGGCAGCTGGAATGAATACATGTGTTTCTGGAGGATAGGGGGCCAGCATCTTCTCATGAATCAGCCCTGGGGTTCAGAGAGAGTGTCATGAGATCTCAGAATCTCTTCACACAAAGTACACTCTGATGATCTGGCTTTGTGTCATAATGTTTCATCCAAATGTTATGAAACATCCAGGAGAAATGTAGGCAGGCAGCTCCCTGTCCCTAAACTGAGCCTGTACTCAGCCTGAGGGATCACAAGGGAGCAACCCTGGATTTAGTGCTGGAGATGAGGTTCAGTCCAGCCTCATGCATTAGAGATATAGCCCTAGGTATTAGAGCGGATGCTCTCAGGTTCATCCTTCTCTATGGAGCCTATTTTACTGAGAGCGATAATGTTGGACTGGAAAACTGGGTTATCTCTGGAGTGTTTTTTGAAGAGGGCCATGGGAATGTTCAATATCCCTGAGAGCGCAGCTCTTCCTAAAATAGAGTCATTTAGACAATAAGTGGGTTTTACTTATAGGTGTCATCCATTAGGGCAAGAAATAGACGTCTTGGCAAGGGGCCATTTCACTTGTGAGTAGCATGCATGCTTCTATTTAATAGTGCACACTGGCTACAAGACGGCTTTAGGAAGAATGCACTTTCATGAATATTTTATTTACTGCTGAACTGACTGAATCCTAATATTGAGGGACAGCCCAGAGGAAAACAGCATCTGGGCCTGACCTGCCTTATTCCTCAATAGACAAAGAAGCAAAATTAAAGTTTTGTGGATACTCAACTGCCTTTAACTTCTAGCCAGACACCTGCTACGGAAGGGAAGAGGGGACCCCACTTCAACATCTCCACGGGAAGGGATGTGTAATGGTCAGTCTGGAAAGGGCAAAGGTAGTAAGTGCTGGCAGCTAACGAGGATTCTCCCTTTAATCAGCTGGTCGAGTTGCTCATTTTGGATTCAAGGGCCCTCTGACTTTGCATAGCATTGCCAGCATTGTTAGTAGTCTGCAAAGTGCAGAATGCCGTCAGCTTCAGTAAGAGTAAAGGCTGCTTGCGCCCTAGGTTAGTGACAACAAAGAATTCTATGGGAAGGTGCTAATGGACTAGCTCTAATTTCTATGGTTCCCCCTCTGCGCTGAGCAAAGAGCTGCTGCTGCTGCTGCTTTCAGTTCTTAATAAAATTTCTATTTGAAAAAAACAAAACAAAAACTAATCACCCCATCGTTTTTTCCCCACGTCACTTTCCAGGAACATGGAGGCGGATTCATCCATCCTGATTAAAAAACAGCTTAATCCCTTAAATACTGCAGATTCTCCATCTCATAAGGTGAAACCCCTCTTAATTGTATTAGTATGAAAACTAGTGGCATAGAACAGACTGTTCGTGTCTGTTGCGTTTTTTTTTCCTGTAGATAGTTGTATGTAATTTACCATCTGGCAAGGAGAGCAAAATATCTAGACAGCAACTACTTTGAATACAGTATGAGTGGCAGAAAGTGTAATGGTGTAAGGAATGTTTTTTCCACCTGAAGGGTAAGGTGGTCAGTGTAATGTTTTTGACACTATGTCATTTTTTGTTGGTTTGCATGGGTATAACTGGTAGGCAGTAGTTGCACCTGACAAGTAATTCAGACAGAGAAGGTAAAGCTGCAGTTCTGTATTATGTGTGGCTGGACCCGCACTGGGATTGCTCAGGAATCCTCTGCGTGGAGCTCACTGCAGGACTGCGGCCTAAGCAGACTTTACTGGTAGCTTCGAAAAAGAATTGCATTACAGCTAACAGTGAGCATTTTCCTAAGCTCCAGCAGCATTTTCATTCAGTTTAACAGAACTTATTTGACTATCTGTAGGAGCTCTGCTTGGTGATTCCTGGTATATTGCAGTCAGCCCCTTCTGGGCAAGTCATAAATGTGTCCTTGGTCTGACTGTAACAAAACCAGTGATATAGAAATGTAAATGTAAGGAACCCATAATTTTTTAGACTTTGTAACTCATAAGTACACATTGGTGCCCCAGTGCTGCAAAGACCTCCATGTGTATTAACTTTGCTACCAGGAGTAGTTCCACTGATTTCGTCTGGGACAGTAGTAAAGCTAAGCAGGTGCATTGGTCTTTGCAGGATCGGGACCTTGTGCTTTAGATCCAATGTAACTGATTCTCTTCCTTGGCATAAAAAATGAAAGCAAAGGTTCTCATGTGACTGGGGGCTGGGGATCTGAGACAGACACCAAGCATCATGAGACTCATGATAAAATTACAAGAATTGGCAACGCTGGCAAGTGAAGGGTAAAATCATAGAATCATAGAATATCAGGGTTGGAAGGGACCTCAGGAGGCATCTAGTCCAGCCCCCTGCTCAAAGCAGGACCAACCCCAACTAAATCATCCCAGCCAGGGCTTTGTCAAGCCGGGCCTTAAAAACCTCTGAGGAAGGAGATTCCATCCCCTCCCTAGGGAACCATTCCAGTGCTTCTCCACCCTCCTCGTGAAATAGTGTTTCCTTGTATCCAACTTAGACCTCCTCCACTGCAACTTGAGACTATTGCTCCTTGTTCTGCTCCCCTTCTGACCAGGGCGGAGGGGTGGATGGAGCACATCACACCCACTTTGCACTCATGTAAATCACTCCACGAGGTGCAGGGCAGGGAAGAATCAAGCCCTAGATTGGTTCAGTTTTTTATTGCTTGTGATCATTCTGTAAATTGAAACAATCCTGTTTCATTTAGTGCTTATTTGTTATTTTTAAAACCCAACAGCGCCTCTATTTCCCATGCAGGATTGATGTACAGTCTGCCTTGAAATAATCTGTGCTAGGAATTATGGGACTATAGAGCATTGGGCGATGGAGACATTTATCAACAAGTATCAGCTAATCAATGAAAAAAGAACAGGAGTACTTGTGGCACCTTAGAGACTAACAAATTTATGTCAGCATGAGCTTTGGTGAGCTATGGCTCACTTCATCTGATGCATAGAATGGAACACACAGAGAGGAGATATTTATACATACAGAGAACATGAAAAGGTGGAAGTACGCCTACCAACAGGAAGAGTCTAATCAATTGAGATGAGCTATCGTCAGCAGGAGAAAACAAACTTTTGAAGTGATAATTAAGATGACCCATAGAAGGTGGGAGGAGAACTTAACATAGGGAAATAGATTCAATTAGTGTAATGACCCAGCCATTCCCAGTCTCTGTTTAAGCCTGAGTTAATTGTATCTAATTTGCATATTAATTCGAGTTCAGCAGTCTCTCTTTGGAGTCTGTTCTTGAAGTTTTTTTGTTGCACAATTGCCACCTTCAAGTCTGTCACTGACGAGCCATGTACAACACAAACTGTGCTTCTCTACAAAAGCAAAAGGGCACTAAACTGTCTAAACTGCTACATGCCACAAGGGGCCACAACAGTAGCTCCCTTAACCCACCCAACAATATTGTGAATCTTTCCAGCTATTCTCTTAGCCCAGCAGAATAATCTGTCCTATCTCGGGGCCTCTCCTTTTGTCCTTCCAGACCCACGAACATGATATGGTTCTGCGGTGACCTAGAATCCTACTTTCGCTGTCTCCGACTCAAAGAATACTTCCAACACACCTCTGAACCACATACTAACCCACAGAATCCTTCCTAGCAACGCTATAATAAAAAGGATTCTGCATGGACTCCTCCTGAGGGTCGAAACAACAGACTAGACTTCTACATAGATTGCTTCTGTCAACGTGCATGGGCTGAAACTGTGGAAAAGCAGCATCACTTGCCCCATAACCTCAGCCGTGCTGAACACAATGCCATCCACAGCCTCAAGAACAACTCTGACATCACAATCTAAAAGGCTGACAAAGGAGGTGCTGTTGTCATCATTAATAGATCGGAATATGAACAAGAGGCTGCTAGGCAGCTCTCTAACTCCACATTCTACAGGCCATTACCCTTTGATCCCACTGAGGGTTACCAAAAGAAACTACACCATATGCTCAAGAAACTCCCTGAGAAAGCACAGGAACACATCTGTACAGACACATGCCTAGAACCCTGACCAGGTGTATTCTATTTGCTACCCAAGATCCATAAACCTGGAAATCCTGGACGCCCCATCATCTCAAGCATTGGCACTTTAACAGCAGGATTGTCTGGCTATGTGGACTCTCTCCTCAGGCCCTATGCTACCAGCACTCCCAGCTATCTTCGAGACACCACTGACTTCCTGAGGAAAATACAATTCATCGGTGATCTTCCAGAAAACACCATCCTGGCCACTATGGATGTGGAAGCCCTCTGCACCAACATTCCACACAAAGATGGACTACAAGCCATCAGGAATAGTGTCCCCGATAATATCACGGCTAACCTGGTGGCTGAACTTTGTGACTTTGTCCTCACCCACAACTATTTCACATTTGGGGACAATATATACCTTCAAGTCAGCGGCACTGCTATGGGTACCCGCTTGGCCCCACAGTATGCCAACATCTTTATGGCTGACTTAGAAAAACGCTTCCTTAGCTCTTGTTCCCTAACGCCCCTACTCTGCTTGCACTACACTGATGACATCTTCATCAGCTGGACTCATGGAAAAGAAGCCCTCGAGGAATTCCACCGTGATTTTAACAATTTCCATCCCACCATCAACCTCAGCCTAGACCAATCCAGACAAGCGGTCCATTTCCTAGACACTACTGTGCTAATAAGCGATGGTCACATAAACACCACCCTATACTGGAAACCCACTGACCGCTATACTTACCTACATGCCTCCAGCTTCCATCCAGGACACACCACATGATCCATTATCTTCAGCCAAGCTCTAAGATACAACCGTATTTGCTCCAATCCCTCAGACAGAGAGAAACACCTATAAGATCTCTATCAAGCATTCTTAAAACTACAATACCCACCTGCTGAAGTGAAAAAACAGACTGACAGAGCCAGAAGAGTACCCAGAAGCCACCTACTACAGGACAGGCTCAACAAAGAAAATAATAGAACACCACTAGCCATCACCTACAGCCCTCAACTAAAACCTCTCCAGCGCATCATCAGAGATCTACAACCTATCCTTAAAGATGATCCCTCACTCTCACAGATCTTGGGAGACAGGCCAGTCCTCGCTTATAGACAGCCTCCCAACCTGAAGCAAATACTCACCAGCAACCGCACACCACACAACAAACACACTAACCCAGGAACCTATCCTTGCAACAAAGCCCGATGCCAGCTCTGTCCACATATCGATTCAAGTGACACCATCATAGAACCTAATCACATCAGCCACGCCATCAGGGGCTCATTCACCTGCACATCTACCAACGTGATATATGCCATCATGTGCCAGCAATGCCCCTCTGGCATGTACATTGGCCAAACCGGACAGTCTCTACACAAAAGAATAAATGGACACAAATCTGACATCAGGAATCATAACATTCAAAAACCGGTGGGAGAACACTTCAGCCTCTTTAACCACTCAGTGACAGACTTGAAGGTGGCAATTTTGCAACAAAAAACCTTCAAAAACAGACTCCAAAGAGAGACTGCTGAACTCGAATTAATATGCAAATTAGATACAATTAACTCAGGCTTAAACAGAGACTGGGAATGGCTGGGTCATTACACTAATTGAATCTATTTCCCTATGTTAAGTTTTCCTCACATCTTCTATGGGTCATCTTAATTATCACTTCAAAAGGTTTTTTTCTCCTGCTGACAATAGCTCATCTCAGTTGATTGGACTCTTCCTGTTGGTATGCACACTTCCACCTTTTCATGTTCTCTGTATGTATAAATATCTCCTGTCTGTGTGTTCCATTCTGTGCATCCGAAGAAGTGAGCTGTAGCCCACGAAAGCTTACGCTGAAATAAATGTGTTAGTCTCTAAGGTGCCACAAGTACTCCTGTTCTTTTTGTGGATACAGACTAACACGGCTGCTACTCTGAAACCAGCTAATCAATGGGAGCTCATCCTTAGGTCTCCTTAGTGATAGAAAATCGGCTGGATTCCAAACTCCCTTCAATTGGAACGTGGCTCGATGCTCTGCAGATTGCAAGGCGCCAAAGTCACATTTTTAATAACTGCAGTTTTATCGATTTAATTTTAAAAGAAACCTTAATATCCTGTCTGCGTCCTGGAGTTGTAAAGACAAAGACCCATTGTTGTTTGGGAACGGGCTGGGCGAGTGAGTTCATACTGGAGATAAGTCGCTTGCCTGGGTCCAGTGTCTAATAACTGATTCATGGGTTGGAGTACAGAAGAATGTGGACACAGTGTATTCATTGAGTCAGGGATTACGGTGCCCATGCTAACTGGTGGACATTGTTCCAGCAGAGGACGACAATGTGCTTTCATTTCATGCTCTGTATTATCTGCTGAGATTCAGCAAGTGCATCTGGCCGAGGGGGACGTGGGGCTAATCAGCTCTTGGCTCTGTGAGGGTGGGGGATCCAGGGCTGGTTTGCTGTAGCTCTGCCAAGTGCTTCTTATTCTTCTTGGTCCTTCCCCCTGGGAGATGGAGAGCTGGTTCCAAATGGTTTTCTCTCCTAAAAGGTTGCCTAGAGCTCTCCAGAGGCCACACGATGGCAGCATTTGCTCAGAAGCAGCGAGGCAAGGAGATTCTGGAACCCGCAGCTGGCCTCTGATTGCAGTGCACTGCTTTTCTCTCTTGAAATAAAACAAATTGCAGCACAGCTCTCCCATCCAACTTTCTGTTCTAAGGACAGTTCTAGGATACGGCTGCCATTCCCACAGAGCTTCATTTTAAAGGGCTTTCAAGGACACTCAACCCTCCATTCTCTGCTCCTGACGTCAGCCTGTTCTCACCAGGCAGAAAAGGGCTGGTGGCTTTGATTTGTAGTCGACTTGCTTTTTGCTGCCCGAACCCAACAGCCTACGTTTTTATTTAAGATGAACAGATTCCTGGGGTGGATGGGGCTGGAATGAATAGCCCTGTAGTTGTCTCCTCGTTATCCATGGAATAGGTACAGACGTCTCCCATGCCCATGCACTGTTTTTGCACTGGGTTGATCCGCTCAAGACAGGATCAGTTTTGGCCTCTTCGCAGAGGTTCCCAGTAAGCAGTAAGGGGTTTTGTCACATAGCACTAAAAACTAGACTGATGTCACTCCTTCATTTCACACGGCCCCCACAACAGACAGCATTGTCTTCACCTGGGGCCCATTCAAACCAGTGACCTTGACTGGAAAGTCTCCACATCTCATGTGCCTTCAGTTCCCCTTCACAGTTTTTTCAGTATTTATTGTTGCTAAAAGCACTGTGATAGTATCACAACGTGTGACCAAACAGATGTCCGGCAGAGTGTGCTTAAGACAGTGCGTTTGTTCTAACATGAGCAAGGGACAATTAACAATCCCGCCGACCAGAGTGTCCCTGGTAAGTGTCCATTACATTAGCACAAGACACTAGTGAAATGGCGTGTGAATGAGCTGGTATGGACCATTAACCAGACAGCGTGTAAACTGACTTGTGCACATGCACTAGGAAGTAGGTTGCATACAGCAATGTACCGCCCGGTCTGCTTGTCCTGTGCATGAAGAACGCTGTGTCATCCTGGGTCTGTCAGTAGGTTTCTCTTGCTTTGTCAGCACTGCTGTCTCCACACTGGAGAGGAGAGGGCTTTCATTCCTAAAATGTAGCGGGAAGGCAGCTCACCTCCACCTCCTTGTCCCTTGCTAATGTCTAGAGTGGGGTGGGTTTCTCCGCTTTCTGGTGGATCCCAGCAACTAGGTGTGTTATCTGGGGCATTGCACAAGCTGCTCCTTTCAGGGTTTCTTGCTGCTGAATGAATGATTGAACCTGAGCTTTGATCAAGCTGAGGCAGCTGCCGTGGCTGTTCTCCAGAGAAGTGTCAGCAACGATTACTCATCTTGCGAGCTCTGGATGTAGGGGGAGGGGGAAGCCAGGCTCTGGGGAGAGTGACCACGTCTGTCCAGCTGTTGGTGACACACTTGCCTGGTCCAGCAGTCTGATGACATTCTCACATTTGCACAGACTGCCTTTAGTCTATTAAAGTTGCGCCATTGCAAAGCAGGTGCGGATGCTGCCAGGGGATCAGAGGCGGCTCTAGGCATGTTGCCGCCCCAAGCATGGCAGGCAGGCTGCCTTCGGCGGCTTGCCTGCGGAAGGTCTGCTGGTTCCGCCACTTCCGCAAACCTCCCGCAGGTACGCCACCAAAGGCAGCCTGCCTGCCGCCATCGCGGCACCGGCAGAGTGCCCCCTGCGGCTTGCCGCCCCAAGCACACGCTTGGCATGCTGGGGCCTGGAGCCGCCCCTGTGGGGGGTCAATTTCAGGAGCCAAAATCCGGGAGCTCCCACATCAGCTGTAGCAGTGGAAGGTGTTAGTATCCTTAGGGCTATTCCGCAAGGCAGCACGTCTTATTACAAAGGTGCATCGGAACATTTTGATTCTCAGTCTCCCTGGCTGACCATCCCTTGACGTATAACTCTGGGTAAGGTGCAGGCGTAGCCAGATCCAACCTGGGGTGTTCTGCAGTGCAGGCCAGGGCTGCCCTTATCTTGAACCAAGAAACACAGGGATGCCTAATTGAATTTAGTCTGTAGCATTTATAGGCTACCAATCGTAGTATCTAGTTGGCCTGTCCTAACCTGCAGTGTGCCATTGAGAACCACGCTCCCAGGCACCGTTATGCGAGGGGCATTGGTCACACTGGGCTGCCCTTCAGTTTTGAAGAGGAGGGTGCTCCATTTTTTATGGAAGTTAGGTGTGGGCCTCAGCATAGGCTGCTGGTGAAAATATTCATTGGGGGGCTGAGCCCACCCCATGCTCACCCCACAGCGTCCACTCCTGACTTGTGGGCCTGGGTCCTGCTCCGGCCTCTTACCACTCGGATTCGGAGTGGCACTTGGCGTGCATGCCTGTGTGCAGGTGGGGCCCTCCCCCTGCTACACCCCACTCCCTTCCTGACCCTGGCCCTGCTGGACATGGGCATTGCCTGCTGAGCTGGGCATCCACGTGGACAGCAGGGTGGCTCAGAAAATAGACAGGGAGGCTGAGTCCTCTGTAGCCCTAGCCATGCACCGCCTGTGGGCCGTGGGCTCCTGGCACAGGTCCAGTACGGGTCTCGTTTGGGGGTAACACGGAGGCTCTGTGATGGCAGTCGCTGTACTGTCTTGGTGTTCCTAGGGCTAAGAAGGCTTCTGCTCATCTGGGCCAGGTGGATATTGGACTATTTAGTGCTGCTGCTTTCCATGGCACAGGAAAGAGGTTTGCATGTTGTTCCAGTTGAGCTCTGCCAGGCTGTCGCTCAACAGCGTAAGCACCAACCTCAGGGCAAACTGGTAAGAGCCAGGGCACAAACCCCAAATCACCTGGGAGCTCTGTACTTACATTTCATCAGCAAATCATCAAGCGTAAACTTCCCAGGCACCATAATATCCTCAATATGGAGTCACAGGCCATCCCCTTGGGTCCTCTGCTCTGTGACGCCACCTTCCTTTGTGACAGATGGCCCCTTATACCAAGTATCACAGTAACATTCAGGTTGCTCCCAGGCCTCAAAGACCAGTCACTTGCCCAAGGTCTGTTGCACTTTAAAGCTCCCACCAAAGACAGCACTTGGAGCCAACCCTACAATAAACTAGTGAATGATTTGTTATATACGAAAAGGAAACGAGATTTCTTTACGAGGTTAAAGCAGGTAAACGTAGAGGCACACAAGTGAGTTCCAGTGTTAGAAGCTTCTCTAAGCAGCAAGCTGTCTGTGTCCTTTAGGGCTAGTCCAGGCCTGGCATGGGAGAGCTGTTGCTTATGCCTAGTAATCCTTGCTCCCGAGTCCACGCACATAAAGATCCAGTTCCTCCTTGTTAGGGGCTTTTTTCCTTCCCCTCTACCTTCCACTTCGAGTTGCAAAGCAAACTCAGCTGATGGAGGAATTCACTTGCAGGTCTCATCTTCATAGGGGAAGAGGAAAGGTAACCATCAGTCTTTGGTCTCTTTTAATGCTCCACTCTGGTCCATCTGGCATTGATAGGCCTTCTTGGTCAGGCAGGACAATGAGACCCGCTGGAGACCAGCATTTCACGCTGGTTAATGTTTCTCTCATCTGGTGATTTACACTTGCAAAGGCTTATGATGCAAATGTTCAAATCTTACTGTGCAGTGTGGACTACAGACGTTATACATGAGATTAATGCAGGCAGCAGCTCACAAGCGTTCAATAAAGTCTAAATGCGAAACACATTGTATTAATTCTAAAGCCTGTTTTAACACTGCTAACACGCAGGTGAGTCAGACTGTGTATTTGTCAGTGTCCAGTGCAGACATGGGGAGCTTGGCATGGCTTGCACCGGGCCTGCCAGCATCACAGACTCCTCCTTGTAATATCCAGGCCTGCTGGGCAATGGCCTGGGTGCATGTGCATCAGATGGGATGTTGAGTGGGGTTCCCTAGGGAGGCATTGTTGTTCTGTGGGCAGGGTGGCTATGCTGTTTCTCCGGCAGCACCGGTTATTGAGGGGGATCGGCAGTGAAAAGTGGGTCAGTGTTGCCCCTCTGGATTACTGTGCCTAACACAGCAATTCCCAGAGAGTGAATCAGTTAAACTAATGACCCTTCCTAATCCCAGACTTCATTCAGCTTCCCAATGTCAGTTTAATATTCCGTTGTGTATTTGTTCCTGAGCCGTAACCGCTCTCTCAGGCCCCCTCCCATCGTGTGCAGTACGATTTGTTGGAGGAAGAGCCCTGTACTCTGCATTTAGAGAGTCTGAAAAGGAAGAGTTTAAAGTGAGCCCTGGAGCGAGGCTGCTTCTGGCCAAACCTGAATCTTTCTCAGTGTGACTCTCTTTGTTTTGCCAGCAGCGCCCCATATCTCCTTTCTCCAGGCCACCCTTTATGGCTGGGACACAGGCCCAGGTCCAGGCTGATGAGCCTTATTCAGGTCCCACCTAAGGATACATGTCTGCTGTCATGCCCACAAGGAAGTGAGATAATAACAAACCAAACCAAAACTCCTTCCTCCGATTCCTGGTGTGACTGTCTTATCTGTGCACTTTCTGGACTGTCAGCTCTTTGGGGCAGGATCTGTCTGACTTTGCCACGCTGGCATCGCTTACAGATAGCTACACCACTGGCCCCCGAGTCATCCTCAGGGCTGAGTGTGACTCTGCAGTGCAGCTGCCCTGGGGGAATGCAGCTCACTGCCCTTCCCTCTTGTTCTGAGCCATCTGCCAGGAGCCTAGCAGCCATCCTCATTTAAATCTACTTCTGCCAGCAGGGAAGACGCCCAGGTCTGAATTTACCCAGACTAGCCACAGTATTTGCCTGATATGACCTTGAAGCTCACTGATTGGATTCCCCCCACCTGCCCGATCATATTCCTCAAGAAACTTCAGGAACCTCCTTGAAAGGCCAGAAGATAGGTGGCCCTCTTCTCTCAGCTTGTTCATATTTATGTAGCTCTTGAGAGCTGAGAGATGGTATAATGCGTTTGTCTAGCAAGTGGAACACTAGTGCATCTGGGCCTCTGAAAGGGCTTCCCCACATAACAGAGTAATTTCTGCATCCCACGGGAGCCTATTACACCTTCCTCAGGACCCCTTATTCACTACAGATTCTTTATTCACTACAGATGATCATTTTATGCAGCACGAGCCAACAGAAGGAGCCGAGGCGTGGATCAGCTAGTGATCTATGCAGATGGAGAGGCAGGGATGCGGAGAGAGAGAGATGATAAATGGATAGAAAGATAGCTGTTTGCAAATCTCAGAGACTAGGTATGTAGTGCAGGTGGATGGCCTGAGCAGATTTCTTTGCATACAGCATTTTTTAATATAAGAGAGAGAGAAAGAGAGAGAGAAATTTGTATAGTCTCTTTCAGGACTTCCCTGGGGCAGCAGTGGCACATTAAGGGAAAAGAGAAGGACAAGAAAAACCAGTCAGAGGCACCAGGTGACTGAATATCTAGCAGCTTAACTGATTTCTCTTTAATGAGTACAAAGCCTGTTGCTCTGATCAACATCCAGTGTCAGCTTCAGAGCAAGCCGTGTCCTCCAATGGCTGTGGGGTAGCTTGGTGTGTGTCTAGGGGAGACAGGGTTCAGAGCTGGCAAATGGAACATTGCAGGATTAAGGACACCTGTGTGGAAGTGGGTTTGTTGGGACACATGAGGAGAGGTAATTTTGCTGCCTACTGCTTGTTGTTATCCACCATTCTGTCTATCTGGTCTGATCTAATCTGATCTGTTTTCTGGAAGAGATTGACTCAGTTGCCCAGAGCAGATTTCTTTTATCCCCCTCTCCAAAGGGAATCTCTCTTTTAGGCCTGGTCTACACCATGAACTTACATTGGTATAGACACGTCTCTCGGAGTGTGAGAGAGATAACTACACCGACTTAACCCAGGTGTAGACAGCACTAGGTCAATGGAAGAATTCTTCCGTCAGCCTAGCTGCTGTCTCTTGGGGAGGTGGATTACCCACACCGATGGGACAGGTCCTCCCATTGGGATAGGGAGTCTGCACCAAAGCGCTACAGCAGCGCTGCTGTCGTGTTTTAAGTGTAGACGTAGCCTGAGAAATGGTGACTCTGGGAATTGGGCAGATCCCAGGGGACTTGCATCTGAGTTGCTATTTTCTCTTCATGCTCCTCTCCCCATCCACCCCTACTCTTCCCCCTCCGTCCTCTGGAGCGTGGGTTCTCAACCTGGAAGCATGGCCAGCTCTCCAGTTTTTTTGCTCAGAGGGGTCCTGAAACTTCTTTCTGTTGTAGCTTGTGGTGGCAGGCTGGAGAAGGCAGAGAGCCCCTGCTCTGGAGCAGAGCACGAGGGGAGAAGCAGGGGTCTGCGCTCCCAGGAAGAGCGGCTCTGAAGGGCACATTGAAAGGAGCTTAGTGAATGACACAAAAATGTGATTTCTTTCAAATCCAAGGGCCATGTTCTGCTCTGTCAATGCTGACGTAAATCTGGAGAGAATCCAGCTGAATCATTCCAATTTACTCCAGTGTAAAGGTAATCGGCACAAGCCTATTCATTTGCCTTACCGTGCCCCTGGATGTTACCTGACTGTCTCCCAGTGATCGTTCGGTGTCAGGGGTACTGATGCATTATGGGACTAGGTTAACTGAAGTCAGGTGGTTACTTCTGCTTACACTGCAATCCATGGAGAACTTTCTGCTCATCCTCCACCCTCAGCAATATTCAGTGTGATCTTCTATTTCTCTTCAGTAGCGGGAGGAGTGTCTCTGTTCTTGGTGGGTGCAGAGATGCATCATGCACCCATTCCATTGCCAGCAAGGTGGGGGATCCGAAAATAACTGCATTAGTCACGGCACTGCCTAAGAATCCCTGAGAAGCTGCGGCTGAGTCACTCGCCGGCGTAGAAACGAGGCCTGCATGCCTGGTCGATACTATAGTCCCTCTGCACTTCTTTACAAAGGGTTTCCCAGATACAGCAAGGTGCTGGAACACAGATGTGTTCTGGCAGGTCTGTCACCCCTGTGTCCAACCACCTCATAGACTCATAGACTTTAGGGTCAGAAGGGACCAATATGATCATCTAGTCTGATCTCCTGCACAAAGCAAGCCACAGAACCCTACCCATCCACTTCTATAACAAACCCCTAACCTATGTCTGAGTTATTGAAGTCTTCAAATTGTGGTTTGAAGACCTCAAGCTGCAGAGAATCCACCAGCAAGTGACCCATGCCCCATGCTGCAGAGGAAGGCGAAAAACCTCCAGGGCCTCTGCCAATCTGCCCCGGAGGAAAATTCCTTCCCAACTCCAAATATGGCGATCAGCTAAACCCTGAGCATGTGGGCAAGATTCACCAGTCAGCACTCAGGAAAGAATTCTCTGCAGTAACTCAGATCCCATCCCATCCAACATCCCATCACCGACCACTGGGCATACTTACCTGCTGATAATCAAAGATCAATTGCCAAAATTAAGCTATCCCATCATACCATCCCTTCCATAAACTTATCAAACTTAGTCTTAAAGTCAGATATGTCTTTTGCCCCCACTACTCCCCTTGGAAGGCTGTTCCAGAACTTCACTCCTCTAATGGTTAGAAACCTTCGTCTAATTTCAGGTCTAAACTTCCTAGTGTCCAGTTTATACCCATTTGTTCTTGTGTCTACATTGGCACTAAGCTTAAATAATTCCTCTCCCTCCCTAGTATTAATCCCTCTGATATATTTATAAAGAGCAAGCATATCCCCCCTCAACCTTCTTTTGGCTAGGCTAAACAAGCCAAGCTCTTTGAGTCTCCTTTCATAAGGCAGGTTTTCCATTCCTTGGATCATCCTAGTAGCCCGTCTCTGAACCTGTTCCAGTTTGAATTCATCCTTCTTAAACATGGGAGAGCAGAACTGCACACAGTATTCCAGATGAGGTCTCACCAGTGCCTTATATAACGGTACTAACACCTCCTTATCTTTGCTGGAAATACCTCGCCTGATGCATCCCAAAACTGCATTAGCTTTTTTAACAGCCATATCACATTGGCGGCTCATAGTCATCCTGTGATCAACCAATACTCCAAGGTCCCTCTCCTCCTCTGTTGCTTCCAACTGATGTGTCCCCAATGTATATCTAAATTTCTTATTATTAATCCCTAAGTGCATGACCTTGCATTTTTCACTATTAAATTTCATCCTGTTACTATTACTCCAGTTCACAAGGTCATCCAGATCTTCCTGTATGATATCCGGTCCTTCTCCGTGTTAGCAATATCCCCCAGCTTTGTGTAATCCGCAAACTTTATTAGCACATTCCCGCTTTTTGTGCCAAGGTCAGTAATAAAAAGGTTAAATAAGATTGGTCCCAAAACTGATCCTTGAGGAACTCCACTAGTAACCTCCTTCCAGCCTGACAGTTCACCCTTCAGTACGACCCGTTGGAGTCTCCCCTTTAACCAGTTCCTTATCCACCTTTCAGTTTTCATATTGATCCCCATCTTTTCCAATTTAACTAATAATCCCCCATGTGGAACTGTGTCAAATGCCTATTGAAATCGAGGTAAATTAGGTCTACTGCATTTCCTTTGTCTAAATAATCTGTCACCTTCTCAAAGAAGGAGATCAGGTTGGTTTGGCACGATCTACCTTTAGTAAAGCCATGTTGTAACTTGTCCCAATTACCATTGACCTCAATGTCCTTAACTACTTTCTCCTTCAAAATTTTTTCCAAGACCTTACATACTACAGATGTCAAACTAACAGGCCTATAGTTACTCGGATCACTTTTTTTCCCTTTCTTAAAGATAGGAACTATGTTGGCAATTCTCCAGTCGTACAATACAACCCCTGAGTTTACCGATTCATTAAAAATTCTTGCTAATGGGCTTGCAATTTCATGCGCCAGTTCCTTTAATATTCTCGGATGAAGATTGTCTGGGTCCTCCGATTTTGTCCCATTATGCTGTTCAAGTTTGGCTTCTACCTCAGATGTGGTAATATCCACCTCCATTATCCTCATTCCCGTTTGTCATCCTTCCATTACCCCTAAGCTCCTCATTAGCCTTATTAAAGACTGAGGCAAAGTACTTATTTAGATATTGGGCCATGCCTAGGTTATCCTTAACCTCCATTCCATCCTCAGTGTGTAGTGGTCCCACATCTTCTTTCTTTGTTTTCTTCTTATTTATATGGCTATAGAACCTTTTACTATTGGTTTTAATTCCCTTTGCAAGGTCCAACTCTACATGGCTTTTAGCCTTTCTCACATTATCCCTACATGTTCTGACCTCATTAAGATAGCTTTCCTTGCTAATCCCACCCTTCTTCCACTCCTTGTAGGCTTTCTGCTTTTTCTTAATCACCTCTCTGAGATGCTTGCTCATCCAGCTTGGTCTACAACTCCTGCCTATGATTTTTTTCCCCTTTCTTGGGATGCAGGCTTCTGATAGTTTCTGCAGCTGCGACTTAAAGTAATTCCAGGCCTCCTCTGCATTTAGATCCACAAGTTCTTCAGTCCAATCCACTTCCCTAACTAAATTCCTTAATTCTTTAAAGTTAGCCTACTAACACCTTCTAAATGTTTCACCGAGGGGGTCGTGTGGGATTTCTGCCAACAGCTAAGAACTGGCTGATTATCAAGGTTATTGAGAGAGGTTTGTACGGAAAGCAGTGGTGTTTCAAATCGGTTGGGTGTGAACCTGGCACCTAAGGAGGGGGAGCCAGAGAGCTGATCCAATCTACTTGAGAACCGTGAATCACCATCGACTGAGCTAGTTGGTGTTTACTGTCTTAGCCAGATGCAGGCTTTGGCATTTGCAAAGACAAAAGAACCCCAAGAAAAGTCTCTGAATGGGGAGTCCTGGGTCATGGGACAAGAGAAGAAGAAAGAGGAAGAGTGACTCTGCCAATGGGGGTTGTCTCATCAACGGTGAATCCCAGCTTTCTAGACTGGGCAAGCACTGTTTAGAACTTATTTGGGTGAGAAATACCGAATGAGACAGGAAAGTTGCTGGTTACTAAGGGCAGGCTATAAACTGCGTCTTACATTTTTCTTTTATCTGTGGCCTTACGTTTCCAGATCCTGAGGTTGGCTTGTGTTGGACTCTTTCCCTCGAGCTCTGCTAAACCAACGGCAGGTTGGCTTTACTCTAAACCTGCCAAAGTGCCTCGTGCTAAGGAGAGTGTCGAACTGAGAGGAAACCAGGGACCTGGGTGCCCTGCTTCCCTGGAAGCAGCAAGTTGGTGCCCATTAGGGCTTCCTCCTGCTGTGAGTAGGGAGTAGTAATTCTCCCCAAACACCTCAGGTAACCCCCAAAAGGGACAGACAGACAGACACTTTATCTCTGTACCGGAAAGGAGACCTTAGCACAAGAACAGCATCTCCGCCATAGCGAGATGGGTTATACTTTATATCCTGCACCTGCGGACTGATTAATAAACAACTGCCTTTGCTCACATGCACTCTCTGCCAGTGGGTGCAGTGTTCAGGGCACTAGCCTGGGGCTTTCAAGACTTTGAGGTGCTCAGGGACTCGAGTAATGGGGCCATATCTAGCCAGAGGAATAGCTCGTAGGAGGGGAGCACTGTAAGTTGTTACAGTGTGTGCAGTTTGATGAGCTTGCGTTTAGCTTTCCTGAAGCGTTGTGTTGTTACAAGGAAGGTCTCCGCTTGCCATCCTATCCTGCCGTTCCAAGAGATGTAACAACAAACGGATGTTTTCTAAGGAGGGTTTTTACAATTAATATAGAATTAGAAGTCAGACAAGAATTGTCAAAACGACCGATCAGTGTGACTATGAGAGAGAGAGAATGAAAATTAGGGGAAGGGGGGGCGTTTTTTTTGCAAGATGTCTTCAGATGGGCTTTGATTTTGCAAAACTGAAACCCAGGAGCAGTTTGGAGCCAACCCATCAAAGCTTGAGGGAGTTCATCTGGCCCAACAGTTTCAAGTTGCCGGTACTGTGAGCCAATGTTACAGTTACCTACCTCCATATGGGAGAACAGGGAGCACTTCTCAGGTGGGCGATCCTGGCACCGCAGTTAGGCAGAAACCACTGGTTCAGACGCAGCTCCCTGCAGCCTGGACTAAAAGGCCTGTGTGATAGGCGGATCGGGCCCAGCTTGGTGTGGAGTTGGAGCCTCCTGTCTTTGCAGAGCAGTTCTTTGGTGCAGTCAGAAGCAAGCCGTCTGCTTCCGAAGTGCGAGATGGGAGTATGCTGACTGAATTAGATTACGAGTTGGAGGATATCTTTAGCATGAACAAAGCTTTTGTTCTTTCCCATGGGCCTCATAATTTTCTTATGCTTTGTGGGGGGCCTCTTAGAACAGCACTATTAAGAATAGTACAGATCTTTGCAAAAATCCAACTGGAGGAAAATATTTATCAACCTCATCTGCATTTCTCAATGGCTGGGATGTGAAACCTTGCATCGGTGTTACACTGAGGCTTGGTTTTTATTTACCCAGGATGGTTTGTTTTGAGTGAATCCATCCACAATGTTCTCTTGTATTTTGCTCACATATGGTATTACTTTTATTGTTAATACTGGCCCCATGTACTTTTATATAGCGTGTTGCATTTTATACACCACCCTAGTGTAGCATCTCTGGCTACAGGCAGTGTTACTTCATGGTTTTGATTCTCTGTTGTTCTCAGCTGTGCAAAGTGGGAGTAAAACAGATACATCTGGAAGGTGGTGGCCAACCGCACTTTGCACTGGTGTAAATGTGAGCTCAGGTTCCAGACAACAGAGCGTCAAGCCCTATGTTTTTTATTTTGATTCTTTTTGAACGAGCATCTCAGAAGGACGATGATGTGTTTGCAGTTTGTGCAATGGAGCTGCCATGCAGGCAGGATCACAACTGATATAATTGTCTTAGCCTAGTGGCTGCTACCAGCACGAAGTTCAGAAATACCCATTTAGTTAGAAAAAAAATGTAATTTACTGGCACATTTCACAGCATATCCTGCTGAGAAATGCTGCTTTCTTTGAGTGCCAGGCCACTAGTCTAAACTGGAAACAGCTTGTTTTTATTCCAGTAACTGAGCTGGGAGATGACATACCCTTACTAGCAGCCTGCCATCTCCTCACTGCACATGCTGAACTTCCATTAGGGTTACTGAGAGTAACACACACATTCGGGGAAAGAAGTAAATCCGCTTAAATGGAATCAGGACCTGACTGGAGAAATGTTACATCTGGGTGGTTAATGCACAACCCCTGGATTGTATACAACCAGCAAAACTTTCCAGCTTAACCTGTATGTGTATGGAATTTCTATCCATAGATTCAATGGCACAGTTCGGCTCATTTAAGATTGTTATATTTGACTCTATGCTTGCTTTCACTCCCACACCAGCATGACCTAATCTGTCATTCCTATCTCTTTTGTGCCCTGGTAATACTGTGTCGCTTTGAGTATCATTGTTTCACCACGTTTCTGTGATGCTGGTTGTATCAATATCCTCATTTAATACCAGGCACTCGAGTTCACTCACTTGGTATTTAGACTTCTAGCATTTATAAACAATCACTTATGTTTGTCCATATCTAGTTGTCTGCCTTCCTGTGATGTAATTGAATAGGGTTTTTTTTTTTGTTTACTGGTTCTCCTCAATTCCTACCTGTACTTTATCAATGTCTGTCCTCTCCTCCTTACTAGGATACAGAGTATCCCCTTTAAGAAATCCTCTTACACAGGATGGCTCTGTCCGAAGAGTGTGCTCCTCTGCACCGGTCAGCTTTCCCCAGCCCTTAGTTTAAAAACTCCTTTACCACCTTTTTAATTTTACATGCCAGCAGTCTGGTCCCAAGCTGAAACAACAATGGAGTCCTTGTTTCCAGGTTCAGAAAGCCAGTGGGTGAATTGTTGCAGAGAGAATGAAGATCTAGGCTTCAGGCATTACTCTCATTCCCCTTGGAGAGTTCTCAATCCAGAACTGTTCATAAATACAGATTTCCTGCTGAAAAGAAATATTAAGCACATTTTGCCTAATCTGTGTGTGTAATTTCTAGTGGTATTGGAAAATGCAGCAGGATTAACACACCAGGGAACAGCCTCCTTAATCTCCTGTAATACTGGAAACAAAGTTACATGGTTTTAATCTTCTAAGTAAGTGCTGCAGAGCTTGTTGAGGGTATTTTCACATTTGACAGGTATTAACTGTGGAGTTCTCACAAACCCCAGGGGCATAGTTTTGAAATGATAAGCGTGTCAGTGGAGGACTTCACATGTCCCAGGCTTCCTCAAAGCATCAACATCTGGGTTACTGCATGAGAGATTCCCATCATGACTGCATGTTTCTAGGTGGAGAATTTGTGTATGTGGGTATGAGATTTAGCCACCGGGCTGCTGCTTTGTCCTGAGTGACTAGGGCTGCTGCTGGATCATCTGATCACTTGGGCACTGTTCCTGAATAAGTGGGAAGATTCACATTGACTTCCGCAGGTTTTGGACAAGGCCTTTAAGCCATTTGCTGGACTTTGGCTCTGGTATCCCATGCCAAGTAGGGAGGGCTCCTTCCCTTTCTCAGTTCGTTCTCTTTGCAGAGTCACTTTGGTGCCATCTGGACTCTATCTGGTTTCAAAGCCTTTTACCCCTTTCTTTGTGTGTAGGGAAGGACTCTGGCTATTTGCTTAACAGTTCAAACACACCAAGCCTGATCCTGTTCTCCCTTGCATTGCTGTAAGTGGGTGAGAATTAGGCTCCTTGAATGTCTTGTTTGTATTTGAATGTACACTTGGAGTGTGAGAGACCTGTCTGCTCTGAGCTACAGTTACATTTTCAGGTGCAAAGTACCTTGCCAGGGTGCCAGAGGAACAGCGTTTCACATTAATAAGTTACCATGGCCGATCCCTTCGTCCCTTAAAAAGGGTGAAACTTTTGAGTCCCAAAACAGATTCCTGAGGGAGCACTGGAAGGTAGCAGCCCCTTCAAATGATAACATTTTTGTGGGGGGATGTGACCCTGATGTCATTCCTAAGAGGAGAGGAGAGACAGCATGAAGTACCACTGCAGCGGTAGGAAGGCTCTGAGTGGAAGCATCAAGCAGCTGTGGGTTTGTCTACATCAGTTTGTAATAAGCATTAAAAAGCTTGGAACTGGAGCACTCCAGTGGAAGGCAGGGAGAAGAACCCTTTCTAGTTCAGATTCTTGGGCAGCCCGGCGCTGCTTCTTCTGCCTCTTTGTTCTGTGTTTGCTATCTCCTGCTCAGACTCTCGTTCAGAAAAGACACAGGCTTTAGTCAGACAAGGGCCAGGCTTGTGGCAGCCCTTTCCCCGGGGAGGGAAGTCTGCAGTGAAGTGTACAAATGCTGGCTTAAACTGGGGAAGCTGCTGCTTCTGCTCCAGACTTGCTTGGGAAGTTGGGGTCTTGTCTCTGGTGGGAGTTGCCGTGCTCACTGATGGGAGATTAATGGCCACTCCTGTCTGTGCTCTGCAAATGGGCTAATGGCTGTGACTCAAGAGGAGGGTTGGACAGCTGATTAATGCCACTTGCATTTTGGAGACATAACTGCCATATCATTGCGGCTCTACCGGTGGGAAGCACTAGACTGCGGAAGACAAGAAGGATGGTCTTGCAGTTAAGGCATCGGGACTCAGGGGATCTAGGCTCAAGTTCCAGTTCGGCCACAAACTCTCTGTGTGAATCACTGAAACTGTCTATGCCTCAGATCAGGAGCAATGCAAAATGATCTCTCTCGCAGGGTACTCAGGAATGTCTCAGAGGTACCCAGCTCCACTGCGGCAACAGGACTGTGAGCACCAAGTCAGGCAGTATGGGACCTGGGAAGGTCTAGACATTTTGAAGGCCACTTTAATAAATATTCTGCAGGAAATAATAAGCCATCCTAATGAAATGTCTCCAAATGATTCACTTCCAAAAGACCCACCTTCAGAATGCCCCAGCAGGGCAGCCCGGAGAAGTGAAGCCTGCTTCTCCCACATATCCTACTGCTCTCCCACCACTGGGCAGAGGCTGTGGTGATGGAATTCAAAGCCACCAGACCTAGCATTGGCTATTTCAAAACACAAGAGAAAAAACCTCCAACTTGTTCATAAAAAGTTATTTAAAGAGAGAGAGAGAGAGAATTGTAACACTGTACATTGCTGGGCAGTTTGGCCTACTTGATAAAAGGCCTTTTTCTAAGCAAATATATTTAAGATCAGAAACAAAGAACAGAGCTGCAAAGACCAATATGACAGAGGGTTCTGAAGCCTTTATATATGTACGTATAGATGGTATATTTGTGGGTGTGGGTGTGTGTGTATAGATATGTAGGTATCTACCTACTTACACACCCACATAGTAAATATTTATAGATACTGACCTCTTCAGATTTAAGTCCAAGGCACTTTTTACAGTGAACAGGTTAAAGCCATTAGTTTAAAACATGCCTGTTTCCGGGTACAAATCAGTTTTATGGCAACGCTGTCGGATGCATCTCCGCCCCTTCCCCTCAAATTTAGGGAGCCCCGGGTTGGCAGGGACTATGCATATGGCTAGCAGAAGAACTAGGAAATGTGAGCACTGGATCAAATCCTGCCCATGGAAACGTACAAATAACAACCAGAAGTGATTCATAGTTCAGGGTTAGTGAATCAGAGCCCACTAAGTTCACTGGTACGAGCTGACCTTGGTCATGGCAGTTCCCCGGTGGAATCCTGGACTGGTAGTTAGCCAAGGAAGGAGATATTTTCAGTAACAAGCCAGTGGAAACTCTGCCCTGCTCTGTGTCTCACAGTAACTGTGCTGTTAGCAGGGATCCGGAGAGTCTGAAATGAAGGGGAAGCCCTCAAGATGACTTTGAACAGAAACAGTGAGAAGGCAGCACGCTTGTTGGATAATATCCATTCAGGCAGGAAGGTAATAGTGTGAGCATCTTTGTTAAATGCTGTGGGCCAGAGGAAGCATCAGGAAAGTAGCCCCAAATCTGACAGAGGGAGGGGAACTAATCCTATATAGGAATATTTCCCCAAACTCCAAAAAGCCCTCTGTAATTCAGTTCTCGTGGTGTGGAGGGGTGCACTGCTGGGTAAGGGGCTGTGGCTGGGAGAAGAGCAGACTTTGGTGGCATCAGCCTCCTTCAGGGATGTTTGTGGGAGTTAAGGATGGTATTATCATCAGTGTCTCCTGTGGAGCCAGGATCCATTATGGCGAACTGACCTGGAGGCAGTAGCACAGGGTGCAGTTTGGGCAGGAGTGGAATCATGCTACCAGAGGAGACAGTGAAAATGGGGTGAGTTGATAGGAAGCCAGAGTGGAATTGTGCCCAGGACTCATCCTCTGAAGATGCCCTGAGCAATCCCACAGGACTTGGGACTGTTGCTCGTTCCATGGTCTGGCAAACCTACTCCCAACCCTTTTGCTCTTTCATGGGTTTCCTGCAGGGATCTTCTCCTTTGCAAGAAATAATGTGAATGATTCTTATGAGAGTCCCAGGGGCAGGAATGAGTGGTTGGACTTCTCGTCTCATGCATTCCCCTTGACTAAGAGCTTGCAGACTGGAAACCGAGGAAAAGGGAGTGAAGGATGTTTGTTGCCTGTGACAGGCTGGTGGCTGTGCATGTCTGAATGGTGCTGAGCCAGGGAAAGAGCATGTCCCCTCCAGGCAGCACTGGCGACTCAGCGGAAAAGGGCGTTCAGATCTTCAGAGAGATGAAGACTTGTTGGGAAGCACTGGGGGTGGGTGGGCAGCGGATGTCATTCTCCGAATGGCATCTAGTCACTGTAAGGGTGCTGCTCTGGAGCACTGCAGATGGGAGCCCATGAGCAGTGGGGATGACAGGGCAGGAAGGCACTGAACAGAAATACAGAACAAAGAGGTTTAGGGCTGGGCTCTTTGGCTGATCTGGCTGCTCCGTGCTGCATTGCTGATGGACTCTGACTGTAAAGTGGCTTTAACCAGCCCAGGAGGGTCACTCCATTGTAAGACAGAGCTTCTGGCCACTTCCCGCTCTGGAGGGAAGGTCTATGTGCCTTGCGGATCCTTGGCTGTAGTTCCATACCCTTGGGGCCGTTTGGAGCAAGCGTAAGTTGGAGCAGCCCTAATTCGGTACAGGGAGGCTGGCCAAGTACCAGCCACAGGGGAGTGGAAAGGGGAGAGCCTCACGCCAGCTTTGCACACCCACCCGTGCAGATCAAGCCCAGCCCAGTTCCAAGGCAGCCATTAGAGGTGGTCTGTTTGATTGTTCTGAATACTTGCAAGCCACAAGCATCAAAAACCCAAAGGTGAGAATGGATGAGTCCCCGGAAATGTGTAATGTCTCTCTTCTGCAGTAAGGATTACCCCTTGTACCACCAGAAAATGAGCCTCTCTCAGAATTTAGGACTCTTTATACCAATGAAGAAATGTGTCAACTCTACCCCACGGCAGTGTCGTTCTGGGTATCCTATGAAGCCTGGTATCGCACTGGCATCTTAGGACTGGCTGTCATCTGACCCCAGAGGGCCCTGGCACCATCCAGGCCTGGAATGGCTCGTTTGTTTCTGGCTAAGAATGTTGGGCAGTTCCTCAGAGCTAGTGGTGACCAGGCAAGGCAGTGCACCTCAGTGAGGCACAGAGCACTGTCGGGTCTGTTTCACTTAAAACATTTTCCCCTGAGAGCAGACCTTATCTGCAGCAGCAGGCGTCCTCTAGGCAGGGCAGTACTACACCATCACACGGGAAGGCATGTGATGACCGAGGGTGGGGGAGAGAGAGAGGGAGGACTCTATTCACCTCCCCACCCCAAGGAAGTCCTGAACACACATGGTGCTGGGGGCCTTGGGGACAACAGTGGCTGAAAACCAAATTTCTTTGCTGATCTACAGGCCAGGAGTGACTCAGGGAGCTTCCGCGTGCTCCCTCCACCTGCTCTGCAGACGAGCTCTACTCTAGGAGGACATTCGGACCCTCATCCTCTTCTGGGCGCAAGCTGTTCCCAGGTCAGAGCAGCGTGTCTGCATACTGGCCTTCTGTCCTCTGTCAGTGGGCACTGAGCTGAGGCCGTCAAGCCTTGTTATCCCGACTGGGCACCACAGACTGCACCGAAACCACAGGGCTCGGGAGAGAAGCATTTACACGGCTCATTCCACAAAATCCTACGTCCCACTGGGAAAACTTGAGTTTGCAGAGCTTGGATTTTGGATTCATGCCATTTGTGGCCTAGGCACCAGGCTCCTGCGTTCATTTGGAGACAGAGAACGAGGGAGAGAAACTGGCTGGCAGGGCATGTTAGGACTTGGATTGGCCACTTTAGCTGGTGGAAACTGGCATAGCTCATTGAGGGCAGGAAAGCTCCACTGGTTTGCACCCGCTGAGGACCTGCCTTGAATCTCGGTGTATAGCGCCTATGCGATACGTAGTAACAGTCAGAGGGTTAGGAGTATGTGGAGTCTCTTACACAAGGATTGCAAAGGCTCTAATCTGATGACCATTTGCCTTAGTCCCTGTGTTACGCTAAAATCTGCAGTGACTTGTACTCAGAAACAGACATTTTGACAGCAGGCTGACATCTCTGCCTGCTAACAAACTTAATGGAAAGTTACAATACCCTTTATAATATAGCAATATAATTCATAGTTAAAATAAACTATTAGGCTTTTCTGCTATTATTTAAAAAAAAGCAAGCAGTACAGAGGCAAGATGCAAACCCATATTGATGCTCATCATCTAAGTCTGAATAGAAACACTTCAGTTTTGAGAGTTGCAAAGAGGATGATATATCGGTTCTGGCATTCTGCTTCTTTGTGGTTTTTCCCTCGTGGACAGTGCAGAATAGAGGTTCTTGGAGCAAAACTGAGGCTGTGCCAGGAAATGAGATGTGCTGAAGATGGGTGGGTCCTGTCTGAGGTTCAGAATGAGAATTTCTCTGGCACTAATGAGCCAGAGAATGGTTATTTTTTCCCCTTCCATCTACCACAAAATGTGGGCACTGGCTGGTTCAGTCTGATTTGCGTGTGGTTTGTTACTGGTTTTTGTCTGTAGAATGTCAGCATCTCTTTGGGATGATATCGATGCGCTGAGTTTTACTCTTGTGCTTTTCTCCCTCAGCCGGTCTCAGTTCTTCCCTTCCTTTGTTCTGGTTCAGTTGGAGGGGGTGTCATCTCCTGGCCCGTTAATGCAGGTTCCAGAATGCCTTTCTCAGGTGTGTAAACAGCGGAACCCCCTGCCACTGGGAGATGGAGACTGGTTGTTCAAGATTTGCCAATGGGCTACTCAGAGGGAAATTCCAGTTCAGGGAGGGTGTTTCCAGTATAAGAGAGATGCAAGGTCTAGTTTACACAAGGAGTCCTATTAAAGCAGCTTAGTAAATCTAGGAAAACTCACCTTAGTTACTCAGGGTAAGCTTAGGTCATTGTGGAAACTGACACTATACAGCAGAACCTCAGAGTTACGAACACCTTGGGAATGGAGGTTGCTCGTAACTCTGAACAAAATGTTCTGGTTCTTCTTTCAGAAGTTTACAACTGAACAGTGACTTAATACAGCTTTGAAACTTTACTATGCGAACAAAAATGCTGCTTTCCCTTCAGTTTGTTAGTAGTTTACCTTTAACACAGCACTGTGCCGTATTTGGGGGTTTTTGGCTCTGCTGCTGCCTGATTGCAGACTTCCGGTTCCAAATGAGGTGTGTGGTTGACCAGTGAGGTTGTAACTCTGGTGTTCGAAACTCTGAGGTTCTACTATTACTACGGATGTGCCTGTCTCAATATAATCCGTGGCTGGCTTATCCTTCTACTAGCAAAGGCTGTCTGACAGCAATGGCTCTATGGAATCGTTTAAATGCCACTGCAAACATCCTTGCTGTCACTTCCATACTAACTTTAACAATGGTAGCAGGAAACAAGGGACTAAAAATGGGTATCAGAGGTAGAGTCAAACATGCTGTTGCCACTGATAGCTCGATTAACCAGACTGCTGTCTACGGTGCTGAAATGTGAGGGACTGCAAAACTGGTGGGGTAGAGGAACAGTATTGCCTGATACTGCAGGGGTGACAAGTGGAGTACTGGACCAGTCAACTGAATTACGGAACATTGCTTGTTTCAGCACCAGAGATACCAACTGGCAGTGCAGTTGAGTATCTGTGTCTCTTTATAAACCAGCAAGAAACTTCTGTCAAGATAATAATCAATCCTAATGAAATTACACTTTTCCAGACAGTTATGCCTGTAGAAAAATTCTCATACGCTACGTATGATATTGAAGCTTTCACTGCCTGTGCTTCATTCCTCACAAAAGCTTTGCATCTGTTAGCGATTTGGCATTTTCCAGTCTCATCTCATTCAGTAGGATTTACCAAAATTGATTATTAGGCACAAGTTCCAAGTTTCCTGTTGGTGATACTGATCCTTTGCAACCAATACTCCCTTTAGTGATCTAAAACTTGAGGATATATTTTTCTGTCTCTTTCCAGTACTTATATCACAGCTTCAGTGTAAGATGCTGTTGTTTAGTCCTATGTGAACCACCAGAGATGAAGACCTGTGTATTTTATAACGCTATTTAGCATTTATAGAGCCTTTCTCACCCCTAGACCTGAAAACACATTACAAAGATGGATAAGCGTTGTCCTCACCATCTTACAGGAGAGGAAATGGAGGCAGAGAGATGGGAAGTGACTTGCCCAAGGTCACACGGTGAGTCTGTGGCAGAGCCAGGACTAGAACTCAGGGCTCCTGACTCCCAGTCGAGTGACCTAACCACTGGCCTTCATGGTATTTGAAAGGGGGAGCAGATGGCTACCGTAGCTAGAATATCTCCTCCTGGCCAGACTGGAGGGATACTGGCAGTGATGTTAGCGTAGCCGTCTCTCCTCTCTAAATACTGCAGTTAGGGCTGGGAAGGAGGGGGAGCACAGCTCAAACGATGGCAGTGGAAATGGATGCACTCCGGAAGTAGGAGAAAGGCCTGATGGCTATGACTGGGAGGGTGACAGGCCAAGCAATGGTGTGGCTATAAACCGAAAATCTCTCCCACCACGGAAAGGGGTGTACCTGAGCCCTGACTCCCCAGCACCCCACACCACGATGGGCTTTGAGAGCTGATGGTGATTATTGAATGCTGTTGTATGGAGGGAAAAGCCTGCAATTTCTCAAGATGGTGACAGAGGTTCTGGGTGAGGAGTACCATGGCTATTGGCACAGGAAACCCTCTGAGGGTATGTCTACACTACAAAATTAGGTCAATTTTATAGAAGTCGATTTTTAGAAATCGATTTTATACAGTCAATTGCGTATGTCCACACTAAACGCATTGCTGGGTTGCGGCTGATGGAAAGGTGTCCATGGTGCCCTTGTTCCTGCTGGCATGGGGCTGTGTAACATCCTGCCTTGCCTCTGCAGTACTTCTTTGGAGGGTGTATAATTTCCCTCCTGAACTCGGTCAGTTGTGTTTATGGAGGCTCATTTTGCTCCTGCATTACCAACGAGGTTACTCAGACCTCTGTGGTAGCAGGGCATTATTAGCAGAACTCTCTTGGTATTTCTGCCGCAATATGCAGCAGAGCAATACCGCTGTGCCACCAGTGTTAGCACCGGTGGGAAGAAGGAGTATTCCTCTCTCCAACTAGTGATGGTTTTCTAAGAAACTTTCAGTATAGGGTTTGAGGCGCACAACACCTACCAGCGGCAGCAAGGAGAGTTTTGCATGTAAACCCCTCTGCTGATGATAGATCCCTGCCTAGGTACCTATGGAATCCCGTGTTCCTTATGGAAGTGAAAGAGTTACAGAGGAGAAGCTTCCAGGTTAAGTATGCCTGGAGTAACACAGTGACTTTCAGTACAATTAGAAGACACCGCTGGGTGATGTGTAATTAATATCACAGAGTAATTACATGGTTACTTCATCCGTTTAAAAATATATAAATATCCTCTGCTGAGTTTTCATTGAGAGCAGCCAACACCATCCCCGGAGTTCTAAGAAAGCAAGCCAACGCCTTGCGGCTGCCCGCAAGACTCTGAACAAAGACCAGACAAGGCATTAAAACAACAAAGGCAGGAGCTGGGGCTGAACAAAGAGTTTTTAAAGAAGTGAAAATGTCAGAGGGAGAAGGGAACATTTTAGTTCCCAGAGGAAGCTGGGAGGTGTCCAGGCCCATAGTGACAACCAGCAAAGATTAGCCATCTCTCTCTTATGGACTGCCCTCTCCCACAGCCAGTGGCGGGGCTGGTAACTTGCACGTCCATCCCCACTCCTGACCATTGCTGTTGAAGGCAGCTCCCCCAGCAGATGGCCATAAAGGGCAGGATCCTGGGCTGTGGGTATCTGTCTAGCTGCCTGTGAAGCTGTGCATTGCATCATTTACCCCGGGGTGGTTCTGCTGCTAGCTACCAAGACCCAACAGAATCACTGCAATAAATTAGTCTTTTGTTTTAAACTGATGAAGTGTCCTAATCAACATTCTTTTCTGTCTCTCCCGATTCCTACTTCCCATTACAGCAACCTCATGGTTAGGTCACAGCAATGTTTGAGCTAGTAGAATGTCATTGTTGTCAGCCAAGCTGAAGGCAGGGGAGAGAATTTTTAAATTCATGTCACAAGTTAAGACCCTCTCTCTAACTGGCCCTGGGTGTTTCACCTTTCAGTTCTGAAGCCTCTTCAAAGAGTATCTGGATTGGAGAGGTACTGGATTATTTGCTGAGACTATAAATGGTGGCTCTGGTTTGTGGGTGATGCAGGTAATTCAAGATCCACCACAAACCTTTTTCTACTCCTCAGAGGGGTTTTCAGGAGTAATGCAGGGTGCCTCCTTGAAAGCCCTGCAGTGCAGTGACCCTCGCTCCAGTCAAACAGGACTGGATGCAGCTCCAGGAGGAACCATCTGGTTCCATTCCACAAAGCCCTCCCTGACCATTGGCTGAATGCATTGCTTCTGCAACCCTCGCTGCCCCGCCTTCTCAGGGTGCTTGGAACTCAGATGCCTCGCATGGTTTCACTGGAGTGGCAGTGCATTTTTAAACAATCCATGTTGGATTGACTTGCAGTGTGTTTCATCAGGGCCTCATCATACATCTCCCTGTATCCGCCCTGTAATGCAATAAACACCCCCACGAAGCCAGCATGCCCCAGATGCCGTGCCCAGCACCTGAATGCTGAGCTCCAGCACGTTGGCTTCAGGCAGAAAATGGATTCACTCCTCTAAAGAGACTCAGAATAAAGCGAATGAAGCACCCTCCTCTAGCTGGAAATGTGTGTATGTGGCAGTGTTTTGGCAGGGGGTGGGGTGGCAAATGGGCCTCTGAGCTCAGAGCCTGTGCAAGAAGGCGAGATATTGGCAGTTCCCCGGTAGGGCTGTGGGAGATGCAGGAGGCAAAGGGATAGCAGTCTTGGCAAACTAATTGTCCTCCTCCCGCACTCTTCCTTGGCAAGACACTTAACGAACAGGGCTGGGAGAATGGGGACGAAGGAAGGCCCTGGAGATAAGCAGCCCCTTTGCCCATGGCTCACAGCCCGCGCTGTGGAGTACTCTCCCTCTGGTGCAGCTCCGTTGCTTCAGTGCTTCGGACATTTTTTTTTCTTTTCCCTATTTGAAGACCTGAGATTGAGTGTGGATTTCTGTCCTCCACCAAACACTGCAGCAAGGGCCTTGCCAGAGGCTTCCCCTCACATCCGCTTCCTTCTCATCGCATGTAGAGGCACCAAAACAGAGACTGGATTTCTGGTTCCAAGGCATTGTTGAACTCCGAGGGCTCTGAGCTAACCTCGGCGTTAGTTCGGTCGTGCTTTCAGCATTGGCTTGGCCTGGATGTTTCTGGCGGCCAGAGGGCCGGAAGAAAGTTGACTTGACTCTGAAGACCCACAAGTAGCTCTTCTTGTCTGTCTTCGTAGGGCTTGGGGGCTCAGTCTGCAATTCAGCAGCTGCTTGAACTGGTGTAAGGGGTTGGGAAGGAGGTGGAGCTGACCCCAATCGGACTGTCAGACAGGGGTGTCTGGGGGGTGCCCCCTGCCATACTGATGCCACGAGCCTCCATAACAGCTGTGAGGAGCTGCTGCTGCTGATGGCGCAGGGTTTCGGCGATGAGCAGGGGAAGAGAGTTGAAGCTAGTGGTTAGCTGCTCCAGTTTGGACTCTAGGCTGCCAATCTGCTTCTCCAAGTCCTCACTCCGGTCATTGAGCTCTGTGATCAGGTCATACATAACGTTCTGCATCTGGGGGACAAAGAAGACATCACTGGGATTAGCGCAGAGGACACTAACAGCCAGAACAAGTGGGAGGTAAAAGCCCTGTTTACAGCTGAGCTGGCACAGCTGACAAAGGCCTGCAAGCATGGGGCAGCAGCCGGCAGGATGTTGCATATGAAAGACCTGCCCTGTCTCTCTTGGAGATCAGAAATATTGGGGGAGAACCTCTTGGGTTGCATTTCTGATGGGCTGGGGAGAGCAACAAGCTGGCTAAGCCTGGAATGAAGCCTCAGAGGCCGAGAGTTCTGTACTGGGACTAAGAAGAAAACATTTCACCCTGTGAAAGCTAAGTGGCAAATGCTGGATGTTTACTCTCTGTCCCACCGAGCTGTTGGCTGTAGAAACCTTGAAAATACATCTTGTTGGCAGATCCTGCGAAAATTAAGGACAGAATGTTCTCCCAGCTGAGCAGCCCCTAACCAGCTAATGGCCAAAAATTAAGAAATTAAAACTGGCTGCTGTCTTTTGGGAACGCTTGGAATCATCAGAGTCAGAGCATGTAGGACTAGATCTAAACAACAATGCTGCTTCGCACTCAGGTAGCACCTTCCATGGAAAGATCTCAAAGCGCTTCACAACAGTAGGTGTTGTCTAAGGCCCCTAGAGGGGAACTGATTTGTTCAGGGTCACACGCTGAGGCAGTAGCAAAGTTGGACTTGCCCCTGCTCTAACCAATAGGCAAGACAGCCTCTCTGGAATCTGGCAAGTGGGAATACCAGCTCTTTTGGAAATTACAGAGTCTTCCATCACATTTGGTCCTTTTTGCTGGGGGTTTGACTCTCGGTGTGCACACATACAACCTCAGTGAATGGATTTCTGCACACCTCCACCTTGTGATTCTGATGCTGTTCACAAAATAGAGCTGGGAACAAACAAACACAGGTTGCTAAAAGGGGAGAAGAAAGAAGAGAGGGAAAATGACAGCCAGGAGGTGAAAGTTTGATTAGAGGGAGTTAGGGTATAGTTGCACCTAGCTAAACCAATCCTTGTAACCAACGGAGCAGTGTGTGAACCGTGAAGCCTTTTCACATGGATACCGGGAAGAGGGAAATCTCCATTCAGAGACTGAACTTCCAGTGCTACAGAGCAAATTGCAACACAAGTGCTGAGCCGATTAGTGAAGCTGTCTCCTCAAGGCACAAGCATATTTTCCGAATCAAGAGAGAAGTCTTTAAAATGAATCAATGACCCGTTAAAAGAAAAGCCTGGTACAGGATTTTGCTATAACGAGTTTATTCCTTTACCAGGTTTTTACCAGAGAGATGCTATGCTCTTCTAATTTGTTGCCTGGTGACTGAATGCCGGGGGAAGCCTGGACAGAGATGAAAGATGTGAGACTTCTGGCTGGTCCAGAGCATCCCAGTAAGAAAGACATCGATCAGCAGAACATCAGAGATCACCTCTCGGTTGCAAGGTGCACATGCTGGCAACAGCTGGAACCGTCTGATTAAACTCTTTTCTGGCAGGACTAGGCTTGATTGTGTCAGATACTTAGATTTATTTACTGGCGGTGCAAGCAGCCTGTGCAGTGTCGCCTCCAGCTAATGCTCTGCAGCTTGTTCTGTGTTACGATCCAGCTGCACGCTGCTGAAATGATTAAACGTGATCCTCATCCTCAGCTATGCCTATCACCCCCACAGGCATTTGCATGTGTTCTGCCTCCACCTCTAGCCCTTCATCTTCTGCACTGTGAGCCCTGGAGGCCATGAAGACATCACCTGTGTTTGTACAATACCGAGTACAACAAGGTCCCCATCCCGACTGGGGCCTTTGGGCACACCCATAACACAGTAACAACGAACAGAAGAGGGACCTTCTTGCTGGGTTGGGCCGGATCTTCCTTTGGGTTTAGGCTACACTGCTGGGTGGGTAGTTCCTGAATTGCTCATGGCTAATTTGGGACACTGATATTTGCATCATAAGGATAATCCCCATCAGGGATCTACTGTCTTAGCCCATCTCTGCAGAAAAGACAAGCCATCGCATTGACAGCAACCCAGCTTCTATTTGTCCGGGAGGGGAAGCACAAGCTGCTCCCTAAATTAAATCTTTTCAGCAGGACACTGCACATGAAAACTGAGCTCTTAGTCTGGCTCTCCAACTAGGTTTCCTTCTGCTACGAAATCTAACTTGGGATCGAGAGGAGAGTAACCAGAAATAATGTCCTCCTAGCATCTGAACCCTGCCGACGGAGCAGCTGGGCGTTCCAGGCCTGGGAGCTTTTAGCTCTTGCAGTTCTTTGAAGATATGGACATTGTGACGCTGCTGCAGCTCCACTGATATTCTATCTCTGGGATGAGCCCCTGTCTGCAGGGGTGAGAATTTACCAGAATTTTGTCTTCAAATGAAGAGCATCTTTGGTTAATGTTTTATGCTGTCATTCTCAACAGGACCTGAGCGAGTCCGGCTGCTGCTGGTTTTCAGTGGGAATTGAGCACCGCTCTGCCTAAAGCCCCTTTGAGAAGCCTGACATTAAAAGACTGATCCCAGATCCTGCTTTGCTGTGTGCTGGTTGCGAAGGGAACTGGCACACCCCATCGATGCCAGCTGCTCCCATTCCAGAGATGAGGCACAATACTATTGTACCTATCCAACTCCAGCCTGTTAGAATCTACACTGCCCCAATCTCCCAGTGCAGTAATAGCTACAAACCGGCCCTATCCCTGGCTGCAGGGTATCAGTAATACTCCCAACTGTCATTTCCAGATGCCTAGAGTTTGACCTTTTGTCTCCTGCGTTCAGCCAGCGCCGACTGACTGATTATACAGTAAATGTCGATGAAAGGCTTGCAGCCCTGTCGGCCTCGGAGAGAACTTCAGAGACTTGCCTTGGAAAGATCAACCAGTGTGTTGGCCTGGTCACTCAGCTTCCTCTGCTCCATCTTCACACTGCGCAGCCTGTGGAAGAAGAAAATGCTGATACAGCCATGTCCTTTTTCCGTGTGCTGGTCCCTCTAGCCGCATTAACTGCTCTGGAAACCCAGCTGGGATTAGCCACACACAGCACATGGGTCACAAGAGACAAGCATATTCATAATGGCATCTGGCAAGGAAACGGAAAATTGCTCAGATTTTCTTCTCTACGAACTGAGCTGGAACATCGAGGTCTGGACCATGTTGGTCATTCTCCCTCCCACCCCACTGTTCTTCTGGTCGCCATTTGGAGTGGATTCCACTTACTGGTGAATGGCTTGAAGGAACTTTCTCTGATGCTTCCTGACTTTGGCATGATCAATCTTCTTTAACAGCTTTGTGTGTTTGTAGATAAGCCACGTTTCCCGAAGGACGTTGGCTGCAGCATTCTTGATCTGCAAGACAAAAGTGGAGACCCAGCTGCAGGTTAGTTCCTCCTCCTGGCTCAGAGAGCATATGGGATGCAGTATCTTGTATGTTAGGCCTGGGGCAATGGTTTGGATTGGTCTGTACTGGTCCTGCAAGCTGCTAAGCACCCTCCCCTCCCATTAAAGTCAGTCAGAACTGAGGGCACTCGGCACTTTACAGCACAGCTTGGCACTTGGCAGGGTCGTGCCCTTGCTCACGAGAGTGACCGGTAAGAAAGAGGGTTGGTGGCAAATGGGCAGATCTGAGGAGACATGGGATGAGTGGGCGCCTCCTTATGCTGACAGGGTGCTTTGCTGGGCACTTTGAAGGCGAGGCAGGAGTGGATTGGGGACCAAGCTGCAGTGTTCTTGTTTGGGTTCCCACACACTCCCTAGCCTGCCCCTCAGTTTTTACCTTGTGCCTAAATGTGCAACCGTCTACCCTGTGCTGAGCAGGACCACGTTCTTCATGGAACCAGTTCCAGGCCATCCCCACATGCCACTGAGAGTCCCTGGCAGCTAAATTCCCTCTAAGCTGTGTGGGCGTACAGTAGGCTATCAAGAGGCACGCAGGCGTGAGAGGCACCTCTCTCCCAGACCCAGAGCTGCAGCAGCCAGTGAGAGACTACAAGAGAGAGCTGGGGGAAGTCCTCTCTCCCCACCGCAGCCCAGAGGCAGCCTGGACACCAAACCCCTCATCTCCAGCCCCACCCCAGAGCCCGCCCCCCCAGCCAGAGCCCTCCCCCACCCACACCCCAATCATGTTCCCCAGCCCTGAGCCCCCTGCCACACTGTGAACCCCTTGGCCCCACCCCCACCACACGTCACCTCCATTTTGGTGCATATAACAAAATTCATTCCCCACATGGATGTAAAAAATTAGAGGGAACCTTGCCTGGCAGATATTTACTCCTGCCCCGAGAGGACATGGATTCTGTACTGGCCGCCGGTGTGAACATGCCTCACATGCAGAGAGGAATCCACCCCCAGTGCCAGCTGCCCCTTCCCCACGGTAGCCAAAGCACTGTAACAGCTGTTTCACACAGGGGTCGGTTTGGTTACACTGGAAATGGGGACAGCACCACAGCAATTTCCTGTACTTATCCCCAATGATTAAAGCCAGAGCTTTTCCCCTTTGCAGCCCCCTCTCCATGCTATAAAGCCACATACTCCTGCTGACGGCATTCCCATGTGCTGGCCTGGAAACGGCTGATATCACTCAGTGCACCCCCAATCTGAGACAGACCAACAGGATCCAGACGGCTAGGGACCAAGTTTTCATTTAAACACAGACATCTTGAGTAATTAGTGGAAAGAGCAGGGGGAAGTGTTCCTTGGTCACAGGCAAGCCAAGCTGATTTGTAATTAGCTGTTACCTTTTGGGTTTTTGCATGTTTTGCTCTGTGTCAGGAGTTTAAGCACAGATACCCACTGCTCAGACATTTCCAAAAGCTTTGCAGATTGCTACGATGCTGGGGCAGGAGAACAAAGAGAGATTGTGAGTACCAGGGGGAATTTTTATACACAACCTTGTGAGAGTAACCAACAGCCCGGGAGGCTCAGGTCCTCTGTCTACAGAACTGGCAGTGCAAGTGAAAGCTTCCTCCAGTCTCTTGTGCTAGTGCATCGCCGCCGCTTGGAGGCACTGACTGTGGGGCAGCAGTCTTCATGGCTCACTCTGTCTTTGGCCTTGCTGCTGAGACTGCCAACCAGCCAACTGTTTGCTTTTGTTACGGACACTTGTCCACTAGGGACTTGACTGAGACCCCCCCAGCAGCCGTCAGATGTTAGCGACTCTCAGCCACGTGCGTCCCAGGTTTACTTGTCTCCAGGAGCAGGTCACACCTGAACACAGGTGCTGGCGAGAGAATGAACCACAGCTCTCCTCTTTCTACCACCCCCAAGTACTGCACTTCCCATACACGGGTTTATAATTAAATTTCACATTAGGCTGGTGGTTGTGCCCAGAGTAATCAAATCCAAGTATTTCTCGAATCGGGACTCCACATGCTCTCGTCTTGGCTAGGCTGGGCTGTCAGGTGTGGGAAAACCAGATCCTCCGCCTGTGAACACACATGCACAAACCACAGGGCAACACGGACATCACTGAATTTATTAACCCCCTTGCTGGTGGCTCGGTCTGAGAGAGTCTGTGCAGGAACCTGGCTTGAAGAGTCTGCTGTTAAACTGCAGCTTTGGTGCTTGCTTTGAAATGAATTGGCCACAGTCCACTTGGCACAAAGCCAGCATGTCAATAGCGGTGGGAGGAGGAGGAGGAACAGGTTTGCTTTTTGTATCGCTTATGTCACCATAAACGCCACTGTGGCTGTGGGCTCCCTGCAAAGCAGGCACGCCACATTTCCTGCCCAACACCCCTTCCCCGGCCTCCTTGGCAGCTTGCTCTTCACAAGACATTCCTCCCCTGGCAGAGACTCAAGCTCAGAATGGGCATCCTGCAGAAACGAATGTCTCTTCGCAGTGACACGGGCTGGACCCCGTGACCCAACAGGAGTGATGGAAAGGAGGAACGTGCAGATTTCCTGAGAAAGGAGTGAGGCACCAGAATCTCCCCAAGGTCCCTGGATATTCTGTGGGGTACAAAAATTTTATCCCGAAACTTCTCGGGGGCTCTTAGTTTTCCACCAGATTTTCCACTTGGATTTTATCTGTAGCTGCCTTTGATTTCTATACATGAGGGCTGGGGAATGGGGCAGAGAGCGGGTAACATGGGGTGTTGCTCTAGTGAGGAGAATGGAGAGACCAGAAAAGAAGCTGTAAGGAGGGTGCATAGACAATTAGGCTTCCTCCGTTTTCCTTCCAAACATCACTTCAAGGGTTTTTTGCTTTATAACAGAATCCCGGTTTTATCACCAAAAGGGACCAATCCACTGCATGGTCCTTGGAAAAATACATCCCACATCAATCTACCGGCTTATTTTTTCACCATGTTTTAAAATCCCTTAAAAATGAGCACAGAGGAAGCTAGTTTTGTTCTTCTGACTGCCCCAATTCCCTGGCTATGAAGACGATCATTTCAGTTCTCTGCTGCTTATGGGAGGTATCTGGTTTTGCTCCTAGATTTCTCCCTCTCTTCAGCAGGAGGGCACTGCATCGCACTCAAGATTTGTGTAATGTTCTTCATCTCTGGCAGTTTCAATTCAATTCCCTGCCCGTGATCACAATCTCCTTTACTGCAAAGTCTCCACAGGATCCAGACACATTTGAAAATTGAGTTTCCAAGTTGTGACGCTGAGCCAGTCCAAAGTCACATACCTACCTCTGCTTCACTGCCATCTCACTCATACAAAAAATTGCTGGCGCCACTCACATTTGAAATGACATTAAGTACAGTCACCACAGGGTATAAAGTGATTATACACTGCCAGAGTTCTAGTGCAGTTCCATGGCTAGGCTGCAGAGACTGGGTCCTCACTGATTTCTTCCCCTCTGAGAAAGTCTCTCATTCATGCTGGTGAAATCCAGGCTTAGGGTTTTGTCTGTACTCACAACGCTGTACTGGTGCAGCTGCGCCTCTGCAGAGCTTGGTGGAGACACTATCTACCTCCACCTCCCCGAGAGGCAGCAGCTGGGTGCACCGGGGGTGAGGTGGTATAATTACCTTGCTCAGGGGTGTGGATTTTCCATAGTTACATAGTAACTCGGCTAAAGTCAGAGGAGTTGCACTAGTGCCACACTGGTGTAAGTGGAAAGATTAGCTCAGGATGCTTCGCATGGATCATCCGCTCTGACTCATGAAAAGTTAATCGACCAAATTCAACCCTAGTGTAAGCAATTCCCTTTGCTTCAGCTGAGCTGCACCTATTTATACAAGTGTGAACCTGAATACTCACGGCGAGAGGTGTAACTGCACTAACTCCATCCTCTCTTCGTGGAGCGGCTCCCTGGCTAGACTCCCCTACATCTGTCAGAACCTACTGCTACCTGCTGCGCTCCAGGCTGGCTTGGTCTATGCATCATTCTAGCTCAACACGAGAGCTCATCTGGATGCTCCTGAAGAAAATGGAAAATGGCTTTAAGAATGAATGCCCCCGGACAGAGGTGTGAGTGGGACTCTGTGAGCACTAGCCCATGATTAACAAGGTCACTTTACCTCCTGTTTTGCCTCTGGAAGGTTCCATGAGGGCAGCGTCACAGAAATCCCTGCACTGCCCTGAGTGGGAAACGCTTCTGGCTCTGCAGCTTTCCCTCCAGCCCTTTTTGGGAGCAGATACTGGAAATCAGAGACATGGGGCCAAATTCTATGCTGATGTAAATGGATGAAATTCCACTGAAGTCAACAGAGCTGCACCCATTTATACCAACTGAGAAGTTAGTCCAAAATGTGGTAAGCCCTGGATTTGATGTTCTCTTGAATCCCTCTGCTGGCCAGCCCACCCAGTATGGCTCTAAATAGCACAATATCTTGTTCACTTGGAACTAATTCTTTAGGAGACTTTTCCACTGCTCCTACAGCAAAGGCAGAATAAGTCCTATCACAGGATTTGAAACTTACAGTAAACAAACAAAACTACATTTTATAATGAATGTATCATGATCTCTATTTGTATTGTGGATTCCTTTGCCTAGTACACAGTGGGTACCATCCCAGCATAAAGAATGAATCGTAACTGGGCGGGCAGCTGTCTGAAATACTGGCCCTGCTGCTGAAGTGCAGAGGACCTCGGAGTGATCATTAGGCCCTGCCCAGCTGGGACCCAAAGCATGTAAACAAGCCCTGTGCCTCCAGTCAGCATAGGCCTGCCCTGGAGAGATGAGGAGGAGGATCCCCTTCGGAGAGGGGAAAGGTAGCCTGTCTCCTCCTAGGATAAGGCACTTCCTCTGCTTGGCTGCACAGTTGGGCTTTCCAGATTTTCCTAAATCCCTTGTAAACGAGAGACTTTTGGAGCAGATTGAGAGAGAGCTGGTGTTACTTGCTCATTACAGACTTGACAGCTCCTCTTCCAAGCCTGCATAGCATTCAGACCATGTACGGATTATACAATTTATTTTCTATTATGCTACAGCAGTTGCCGTGCCACTGTAGCGTGAAGTAGGCTGTACTTTTTGTAACAACAGCAGAGGAATATGTCCCTGAACTTTCCTTTTGACCTCTGTGTATTCTCCTAAAAAAACCAAATACAAAAACGCCCTCTGCCAACACAATTTATAGTCAAAACAAAGCAGCTCAACTCTCATGAATAATTCCCCAGTGAAACGGGGCTGCAGGGACAACTGGGCATGCATTGCTATGACACCACAATACAAGTCACTCCATGCTTAATTCAGGCTGCAGAGAATTAAAGCAGAGCTCAGTTTCTAATGAAGCTCCCAATGAGCGGCAGCCTGACAGAGACCTGTTGAGCACAGCAGGGCTTTGACACTAGCAGGGCTTTGACACTGGTGGTGCTCGTGTTTCAGGAGCCTTCCTGGGAAGAATATTCATGATCTTTCATGCAGACAGGAGTGTTGGGAAAACTTGTCACAAAAGCTGTCCTTAAAGAAACAGCTCCTGACCTGTTCAGGTGCTCCACTGCTTTGTGATGGACACATCTCTGCCTGGCCTACAGGAGCGTTTTCCCCTTTGAGTGCTGTCTCTGCACCAGGGCACCAGCTCAGTGATCTTTTGCGCTCTGCCCCAGAGAGGAGACTTTGGTTTTTCATTTTAATAGCCACTTCCATAAGGAAATGAGGAAAATTACCTGGAGTGACCAAGGGGGGAAATGATTTAGAGAAGGGCACTTTGGAGAGGAAAACGTTCCTGCAGAAATGTGAGGAAACAGACACACTGCAGCATTCCATGATATTTTTCTGTCAGGGCTCAAGAAAAGCTTATAGTGCAAATGGCCAGCGCCCCCCTTCAGCCAGCATTGTTGATGCTTGAGGAGTTTCTGGGCACATGCAAGTTTTCTCCTCCCAGATCAATGTCCCGTCTCACTGTGATGTCACAGTCTAGTTTACAAGATGAGAACTGTCAGGCCAGACTCTCAGCAGGCCTAAAGCAGCATAGTTCCATTGAGATCAAAGTGGATTTACACCAGCTGGCTTAAGGCTTCCTGCTGTTCCATTTGGGGATTTTTACCCCAACCAGCTGTGACAGACACCCCACTGCCTGGAGCACCTTACCCGCTTCGTCAGCTGAGTGTCCATCATGAAGTTGTGCACATGCTTCTCGGCTTTGGTGAGTTCCAGTTTCCTGGCCACCACGGCCACCACCAGGGCGGTGCAGCCAGCCCCCTGCCGTGGGAAAAGCAAGGGGAGGAGAGAGAAGGCAAAGAGTTAATCCTGGAGCAGGGAGAAGCCCCCTCCGACTTCCAAATGCCACTTGCCTTCCCGCAGAGAGACACTTGGGATGAAACCTTGCAGTGATGGTGCTTTGCATGGCCACAGCCCCATCCACCTGAGGCTGTCCCAGCCATTTACATACATTAATTGCACTTCACCCCCCACCTCCTTGTGCAGCAGGGCATATATTTAATTACTCCATGGGGTCAGCTGCCCACAGTGCTGGACACGTGTCCTTGAGCGGCTGTTTGTGTAATTAATGGACCACGCTGCTGGTTGGCAGGGGGTCATCAGGAAACCGTTGCCCTCTCCTGACCTTCCCAAGACACTCAGAAGCTGCACTCAATACTCCAGCTCGGCTGGTGCAGTGGCATAGAGCCCCCGAGCTAAGGAGCTGGCCCACTGCTTTTAGGAGAAAATCATCAGGACTAGGGTGCATTCCTGGCTCCTGAGGAAGTCTGTTGTGTGGGTTAGAGTGGGGATTGGAGAGGGGGGAGTCAGGACTCCTGGGTTCTATTCCCAGCTCTGGAAAGGAGCATGGGCTAGTCATCAGCCCCCGGGGAACTGGGCGTCAAGACTCCTGGGTTCTGTTCCCAGCTCTAGGTGGGAGCGTAGGGTCACAACTAAGACAGGGGGACTAGGAGCCAGGACTCCTGGGCTCCATTCACTGCTGTGGGAAGATTGTTAATGCAGGCAACCGGGACTCCTGAGTTTCTTACCCTGACTCACTGTGTGACCTTGGCAGCATATTCCTTCCCCTCAGTTTCCCCATCTGTGAAATGGGAATAATGACACTTACTGGCCCGACTAAACCCTTTGTTATTTAAAAAATAGCTTCCTTTATGAGAGTCATGAAGGAAGCCCTTTGTGTGTCACCTGTATGAGGCTGCAGGGCCACGTGGCTGGGAAGAGGATGGATCAAACACCCCAGCAGGTTTGCAGGCGCGCTCTCTCGCTCTCTCTCAATCTCTGTTTTCTCTCATGGAGCTTCAGGAAAAAAAACAAAAACCTGCCTATGCTTTTGGCACAGCTGAAGCTGACACCTTTCCTTGGCTCTTCCTAAGTGATTCCTTTCGAAAAGGCTGCTGACACCCTGCACGTTGGTCAGCTACCCACTTTTACTACAGTGAGGCCCGGCACAGAAATGAGATCATGTGAATCACTGTCTCTGTCTCGTCCTCCCTCCCCTCTTCTCCCTCTCCCTAAACGGTGACAGCTGGTAGCTCCTTTTTACCAAGCAGTTACAGTAGGAACTGTGCCCATTCGAGTCGGGATATGTTCCATTTGGCAAATGGAGAGCCCAGTTGGTAGCTATTATCTCCTGGACAGATTTGGCTGTAAAAGTAAAAGGTGCCAACCTGAAAGCGAATCTGTGCATGTGTGAGAGAGAGAGTGAGAGTGCCTGCCTGAGTCTCCCTGAGTGCGAATGAGCCCGCCTCCCCTGTGCTGCCTGGCAGAGACCGTGACCTTAGGGAGTGACCTTTCATTCATTAAAGATCATTAACAAACATCCCGGTCTGAGCTGAATCCTGCAGTTCTCCTGGAAGGCTCCGTACGTACGCTTCTCATTCCCTCCGTTCCCTTGGAGTGGAAGTTCTTCTGGTTCGCCCAGTCTAGCTTGGGATTGGACATCTGTCCTTGGCTGTGAGGTTAGCGCAGGGCCAGTTCACTGCTGCAAGCGATTTTTGCTATTGCTCATCTCTTCTGCCATGCCCATCATGGTGGTGTCTGAGCTCTGCAGACCCACCCTGGATCTAACACCAGGCTGATGTCTTTTACAGAGTGCACGTCCAAACGTTGCAGATATGCCAGGCATCCGTGCCTGGGGACTACCTGCCTTCGTTTCTCCAGACAGGACTTTCCATCAGATGGAGGGGGTGGGGTTTTGGGCCATGCCTCAGGTTCACAATAACCCCTGGCTTCTCTTTCAGAGCTTGGGGGGACAAGTGCAGCTTCTGGCCTCCATCCCTCTGAAAATCAGGCCACAGACTCGCTGGAACCCGCTGGGAGGACTCAGCCTTCACCTGGAAGTGATGGAGGCGCTGTCCGTTCTCCATGGACCTGGCATGATTCGTAAGCCCCTGGGTCACTGGGGAAACATTTCCTTCCTTCCCTGGCTGTTGTGCAGTTAATTCTCACCCTGCACCCGAAAGTGCCTGGACTCTGTGATGCTGTGTGCATTAGCCTGGGACCTGCTGAGATGCTGGTCAGAATAGGGAGCAGGGGGATATCCACACCTCTTACATTTTCATTCTCTTCCCCTTTCCTCTTCCGAACAGACAGCGAACTAAACCTATGACCTTGCTGAGAGCTGAGTGCAATCACCTCCATTTTACAGATGGGGAAACTGAGGCAGGGAGCGAGGCTGGACTCACCCAAGGGCATTCAGGGAGTCGCTGTTAGCCCGAGGATTAGAACTCCGGGGCGCCTGGCTCCCAGCAGGTGCTCTTTCCGCTAGAGATAACATAATCTCTCTACTCCTCCAAGGAAACAGCTCACCGATGGGGAAATGGAGGGTCTCTCCCCTGTTGTTCAGGAGTATGTCTACACTGAGTTTTAAAACCTGGGGCAGCAAGTCTCAGAGCCTGGCTCTACAGACTTGGTCATGGAGCTCACGCCTGGCACTAGGAACAAGTGTTCAGACTTGGGCTGGAGCTCGGGCTGGAGCTCAGGACAATTTCTCTGAGCCGGCACTCCAGCCTGAGCAGTAATGGCTGCACCGGTGTGTTTGGCACCCTAGCACAAGCCGCACAGCCCGAGTAGGTAGAGTCAGGCTCGGAGGCGCAGCTGGCGTTTGGTAATCCATGGGCTGTGTTGATAGGTGTTCCACGGAGTAGAATGGCTGGGGTTGCACTGGAGGGCTCCTTGTGGTTCATGAGCCCCTGGGGCTTAAAGAACAGCAGGCCAGACTGTGATAGGCAGCATAGGTGGGTCCCCTATGTAATTCACAGCACATTTAACCACGCTGGAGGGCGCTGTACAATCCTCTGGGTACTCAGGTCCCCCCTGTTCTGGGACAAAGCGTGCTAAAATCAAATTAGGCCATTGGGTGCCTGGGACAAACTCTCCTCTTTGAGATGATGGGGGGAGACAGCCAGCTTAACTCCCTCATCATCAGGGTGGCTCTGAGCAGGCAGGGTCCCTGACGCCCGGCTCGCTGTATGCTTAGCCTCACTCACACCTAAGCCTGACCCTTGTTGCTTCTGTTCAGCTGGGGAGCAAAGATGCTGCTTGCTCTCCTCCACCGCGGCTGGCTGAGCAGAGGGGCTGATCTGTCAGCTGTGGCAGGCGCTAACAGACTCCTTTTCTGGCTGTTTGCTGGAAAGTGTCACACTCCTCCCGTTTGGCTGGTGTTACCGTGGCAGCAGCCAGATAAAGTACTTTCCCAGGCTAGCGAGTGAATGCCTCCCAGGGGAGCTGCATTAATAGGGTCTGAGTGCACTGGCACTGCACAATAGCAGCAGGAGCTCACCATGGAGGCAGGACTAAAACCCAGACACGAAGGAGTAGTTTCTGGCATGTTGAAAATTATCCTTCTTGAGAGTCCAGCAAGCCTGGGATTCTAGGGGCAGGAGAAGGAGGGGGAACCAGTTGCTCTCATAGAACTTGGAAAATCTGTGACCTGGTCGGCCAGTGGAGCAAATTCATGCCCCTGTAGTTGGCATGGTCCCACCGGACGTGCCAGCCAGCGGCTGGCTCCCGCAGCATTGCTCCAGCCTGATGCACTAGATCCCGCTGTGCCCAACCTTAGTCCCACTCAGTAGCTAGGAGGAGCAGCAGATGCAGCCCATAAAGGAGAGGGTCTTGCAAGGGAGGCAGGCAAGTCCGGGCAGCACAGTGGAGAGAAGCAGAGTGATGACGGAAGAGGAACCCGTGGAATGAAACGGGGCTAGGCTTGGAAATACCTGATGCTGTGTGTACTAGGAAACGTGTTAGGGGAGCAAGCTGAGGCCTGGTCTATCACTGAAATGTCGGCTGCCCTACCTCTGTGAAAAACCCACACCCCTGAGAGCTGCCGTTCAGCCAACCTGAGCCCCCATGGAGCTGCTGCGAGCTCGCCAGAAGGATTCTTCCATTGCCCAAGCTATGGCCTCCTTGAGAGCTGGATTAAATACAGCAACAGGAAAACTCCCTTTGTCGCTGTCATGAGGGTCTACACTACACACAGCACTGGAGTGGCTGCAGTGTAGACACAGTGTAAGCCTGTCTCTCTGGAGTTCCCAACTGATGTTCTGGCCTTTGTGCACCTCCTGTGAGTGCAGGCTGAGCGCCCACCCAAGGCAGCATGGGTAGCGTGGACCATCCCTCGATGCGGAGGACCTGCCCCCAGGGCTGTGGACCACTTAAACCCCAAAGGTGTAAGCAGGCTTAATTGGTGCACAGGCCTCATGCAGCTACTCAACACAGATAGATTTCTACCTAGATTTCTGCGCACCCCACAGTGGTTGCTGGGATCTCTCCTGATGATAGAAAGGAAGAGTAGAGAGAAGACACGCCACTATCCCCAGCACCCAATGATTGGGGAGGGAAGACTGGGCCAGATCCTGAGCGATGGCAATTTACACCAGTTGAGGACCTAGTATTGTCTATTGACTGGAGAAGCAGAGACCCACACAGCAGTTCCAGTGCTGTCTCCTGGTGGATGTGGTGGCATTTGCCTGGTGACAGCGTGTCAGTACACAATAGCGCTCAGTCAAGATCATGTTGCATCATGGCCCAAACAGTGCAGCACAGCACCAGGACCTCCCACACAGACAATTTTGTGCATCTTCATTCAATAACGACCCATCCATCTCTCTGGCTAGTCAAGGCTGCACACCTCCATCTTCAAGTGCCTCTCAGCTTCTGCTTCAGGCTGGCTTCCATGGGACATCTCCAGCTGGAGAACGCTAGAAGCTGGAATGTATCAAGAGGATTTTGGAGAGGGGACCTGGTATCTCTCACTCAGCCCTGGGAGAACTGACTCCATAGCTTAGTTTATGGAACAAAAACAAAATGAAATATTAATGAAGAGGTGAAAATGACAAATGGAATGAGGGGGTGTGGAGACTTCACAGCTGGCTTCTTGTCTCTTCCAAGGATTCCTTACAACAGCTGGAGTAGCTCCAATGTGATTGAAACCAGCTCGCACTTAGCGTTTTAGGATGGAATCTAGTCCCCACAAGTACACTAGGGATGCTCACCATCTCTGTTCACTGTTCTGACAAACAGCTCTAGGAACCAAGCACTAGCCTGCTCCAGATATTGGCTTGTCCTGGAGATATCCCTACCTGTGATGGGGGTTGGTCACCCCAGCCTCCTGTACCGAATCCACCCATCTTCTGTTGGCCTGGAAGTGCAGAGTCTGCTTTGCTTCTCTCTCAGAGTGAGATCGAGAGACGCTTCTCTGCAGGCAATGTCATTGCGCTGGGGGAATCGGCCCCAGTTCTCCCTCCTGCTCACTCTGGTACTGCAGCCTAGAGCTGACAGAGCCTCTGGAGGCCACTGGCTGGACACCACGCTGTTGGGTGCTTTCAAAATGCCTAGCCAGAGAGGCAAGTGGTGTGATGCTGTGAGGCAGCTGCCATAGCGTCTCCTACTGAAATGCAGAGGAGCTCCAAGTGTCTGCTGTGGTAGGTGAAATTCCCTGGTAGGCAGCAGTCACAGCGCTCTGACCCCTGCTTAGTGGCTAATCACCGCACAGTTACTCGGGAACTCTGCAAGATGCCTGTTATTAAACCTGGTCACAGCACACACTAGGCCTCCATGTTCACCATGGTAACCAAATGGGGAGGTTGCCTTTAACTAATTAGTGTAATCATCACGGGGAGCCTGGCATAGGAAGGGTGTGGCCGGGGAGGGAGGAGAGAGAAATGACTCAGCAAGAGAGAGATTCCTTGATGCAGAGGGTGCCCATGAGGACTAGCGCCTGCATGGGAAACCCCACAGAGCTGTTGGCCTGAAGAGGGGCTAAGGAGCAGAGTTCCCTGCATCCAAGTGTACGTGAAAGAGGAACAGGCCTTGGCTAGTGATATAAATGGCTGTGGGACTCAGACACCGGCTGTAAAACAGTGGGTAGCCATGACTGGTTAGTTTAGCTTAAGGAAAACGGGGAGCATTATTGCATTCAAAGCGAGGATCCTAGTGTATAATACACAGCGAGAGTCGCCCATTGTAGGCTGCTGAGGAGTGAGGTAGCTGGAAAAGTTTGCTGTACCAGGTGATGTTTCAGTCCACTAATAAAACTATTCTCCCCGCTCCCTTTATTCTGCACCAGTCTCCCAGTAACATGTAGCATTGCGAGGCAGCTCTGCACACTGAGGAAGAGGCCCGCTTTCCACAGCTTTTCTTGAGCATGGCTGCAGGAGCTGGGAGGATTTGATAGTCAGTAAGTCAGTGAGACAATCCAGGACAGTCAGTCAGATGGGCTGCAGCTCAGTGTGGGGAGAGAAAGGCAGATGCTTGTAAAAACCAGTGGCTGAGAGGTTGGCCTGTCTGGGACAGCTGCCAAACCCCACTGCTGGGCACTGATTGAGGGATACTTCTGTCACACAGACCAGGGTCTCTGTGGAGCTGCTCTGATGAGATCAGAAAACTTCTGTCACACAGCACTGCTCAGCAGCCTGTACTCAGCGGCAGCTGGGTCTTTGCCAGCCCTGTACTTGTTCTAAAGACTCACCTGTGCCCACTGTATATCCCGGCTCAGCCTGCGTGGTTTGGCGTTATTTGCCTGCTTAGTGGGCAGCTCTCACTGCTCCACTGAGGGTTGGCAACCACTGCTGTAGCCCAGTATTGCTGAGACACTCTACACACTACAGCCTTCCCACCCAGCGCAGCGCTGCGCATCCGCTGGCTACAGAACTGGGCCCACGGTACTTTGCAGGCTTTTCAGGTATCCACACAGACACACGCCCTCCAAAGTTGTGTGTCAAGATCTGGAAAACACCTGTAAGATCCTGTCTAAGTGTCATTCGTGCCTCAGACAAAGGACATGTCGGATCCACGGAAGCCCAACGCAGTGATCCAGAGACCGGAGTGAGTGCCAGCCTGCCCGGGAGGCCTCCCATTCCTCCCATTGTCTCGGTGCATGCAGTGGTTCAGATTAAGGCTGTGAGTTTTGCTTACTACTGATGAGGGTTTGACCTCCCCAGCTCCCAGCATCCTGATTGCTCACAGCCTTGCCAATTTTCAGCAGCAGAGCAAAAACTGTGAAGTCTTGCTCATAGACAAACTAGCTGAGAAGCCCCCAACCAGTGGGGAAGGAAGGGGGCTCTGTAAAATACCCCAACCAAAACCTGCCTTGTCTTGCTTCCCAAGCTGTAGCCCTGGGTTAGACCCTGGGAGGGGAATCAGTGGAGTCCTAATGGAGCCCGATCCAGTCCTTGACTGAAGAGCCTCAAGGAGTGTGTTCTAAACGGGAAGGAAACCGAGGCAGGATCTCCACGGCTCAGTATAGGAAGGCCCCAGTGGGTGGGTGTGAGGGGCAATCTGCTGGCCCCGGCTCGCCGAAGCTTTACTCTGGATTGTGTACTTTCCTCTCCTGGGCCGCTCCCTTGAGAAAACACTCTTACCATGATGCCGGTGAGGAGGCAGACGCCTTTCCCACAGTATGTGTGAGGCACCATGTCACCATAGCCAATGGAGAGGAACGTGATGGAGATGAGCCACATGGCACCCAGGAAGTTGCTGGTCACATCCTGCTGATCGTGGTACCTGCCAAGGAGACGCACACCTCAGTGTAGCAGGAGAGGACAGGAAACCAGTCATCTCACACAACTCTCCTCCCGCACCCGGGTGTCTCTGCCAGGTCAGATAATGGTGCTCATGGAAATAGGGCCTTGGCTATCCTTCCTAGTCCCCAGTGTCAGAAGGCAGCTGCAGAAGACACCAAGCAACCACTTGTCTTGTTCCTGCACAACCCAGCCCTGCAAAACCGACAGGTCAAAAGGGCATTTTCAGTGACCTCAGGCTGGATATTTGCAACCCTGCCTCCGTTTGGCCTCAGGACCACAGCTTAGAACCATGCACTGCTAAAGCAGCTGGTCTTAAAAAATTACTTGTGGCAAGATTATGGAATCAGATAAGCGCACACCCCTCCCAGGACATAATTAACCTTGGGCTGAAAGTCTCTGGACCATATTGCAAAATAGGGAATAAATATTAATAAAGCAACAGAATGTTCCCCAGCAGCAGCAATTTCACAATTTCCTCCTAAGAAAACCCCCCATGTGCCCCCCCCCCGACAGCAAAGACTCAGCAGAAAGACTGGTTTGCTTTTAGTCAGTGTTGCAGTCACATTTCAGCGAAATACCCTCCAGCTCCATCTGCACTGCGGTCATGCTGCTGGGCAGGGTTGTCTGTTTGATGGGGAAACAGATGTGACTGAATGGAGAGGTGAGAGGCAGGCTGAGAGCTGCTGCTGCTCCGTTCCCACCAGCTGCTCAGCCTGTCAATGTTCCTCATGAACTTTCCATTTACATTTGAACTCACAGCACAATGTTGTCTCCTGCAAACTCATTATCACCACCTCCCTGCGAGTGATGGAGACCTCATGAGAACAGATTCCTTCCCCTCCTGACAGAACTGAAATGCACCTGCGCTGGTTTACATCTTTGATAACTTTGAACAGGATTCCCTACTTGGGCTCAAGCTGGCATGGAGACTGTCCACAGTATGGATGTTTGACAGCAATGGCAGCTCGCCTCCTGCTTTTCAAAAGGAGTGTGCATGTGAAACTGGCCCTGGATTATGGGTTTAGCATGCACATGCCCCCTGCGAACAACGAGCACAAACTAACAGAGTGTGCTGGCAATTTCAACTCCTTTCTGTGGCTTTACACATCATTCTGAACTTCTCTGGTTAGCAGCTCAGTCTCCAGGCAAGAGGCTTGTAAAACAACCTGGAAGGAGCAGAGGACGTTAGTATCAACCCAATAGTAATGTATTTTTCCTGACTTCTGTTACTACACCTACACACGTGCACACCCATCACTGACTGAGGTTAGGGAGACTAGAGACCCAGCGTCACATTAACCAATGCCCCCTGCTCTGCTCCCACCTTCTCCTGGCTCTTTCCCTGGCTGACCCCCAGGAAAGGGGGTCAGGTTCCACTGCAGGAAAACTTATGCCCAATCCTCCAAAGACTTGTGAATGCGCTTTACTCAAAGCATGTGAGGATTCAGCGGCACTCCTAGCCTTAGCGAGTAACTCCAGGGAAACCTTGCAATGTTTCCATTGCCATGTTCCGTCTTTTGGAACATGCAAAACACTGAATTCTGGTCCATTTCCTGTCCCTGACAAGATCAACAAACTCTCTGGCTGGCCCCACAGCCTCAGCTGCTTTTCTTCCTGTTCCTGTGCAGCACCAAGGCCTGCTCTTCTGGCCCCCACCTCTGCAGGCGAGCTTTGTCAAGGGCCTCTGCTCAGTTCAGGCCAGTCCAGACCATCTCCTCGGCAGTAATTGAGCTGTAACCTGGGGAAGATGAACTGGAACCACATGGCTGGCTTGGACGGCGTGTCCCAGCGGTGATGCGTCAGCGCACACAGCAATGGACTCTGGTCTTTTTCCCCGGCGGCAGGTCCAGGACACCTCACCCCTTCAGATAAGCTAGCTAGGTTTAAGATGAAGCTTGACAAGTTCCTGAACAACACTCTATGAGGGGCTGCCTGTGACAGCAGGGAGCTGGACTCCATGACCCAGATGCTCCCTTCCAGACCTATGTTCCAACTGCTCAACTACCCAGAAGCTCTAAGTAGCGAGGAGCGGCCTGGGCTGCTGACCTCATGGGGCTTCGCACTGTCATGCCAGACGGCACCCCCAGCCTCTTGCTGCTCTGCCCCAGAAGGGCGCACGAACCAGCTGCCCAATTCCCCCAGTCCGAGCAGTGCGGACGAACTCCTAGCAAAGGACTCCAAACCCAGAGCTCTCCAGCAGAGGGCAGGTGGCTGGGATGTAAGCACTCCTGGAGAGTTTTAAAGAGGAGATGCACTGGCATTGGTTGGCGGGTGGCAGAGGGCATAGCCCAATGTGCCGTTACCGTGATTGCTTTCTGTACAGGTGCAATGGTAGTCGAGACTGGACGCCACTTCCAACAAGCAGCAGCAAGCTTGTGTATACGGAGCCTCTCAGAGGTACCCAGCCTTGTCATGCAGTTCCCAATGGCCTGGTTTCCAGACGTGATGAGAACCACAGCTCCTGTGTCTTCAAGACCCAGCCATGACTCCCTGGTTTCCTTTGACTCTTCACCATCTGCTTCCTGTGTACAAGATGTTTATTTCCAGCCCCTTTGGAGAAGAGGGGATCAGATGCTTGATGGGGTGCTAGGCTGGATCGGCCAAGGCCCAATTGCTTCTCAGGGGCAGGTTTCTCTCAGCTTCCTTGTGAAATCATTAAGGGAAAACAGATGGAGTTTTTGGCAATTTCCTCCATATCAATTTGTCCAAGTTTCTCAGCTCAGAACTCTCTGGATTGTTTTATTATTATTTTTATTTCCCTGAGTCTCCTGTATCTGGAGACGCTAATGAAATATGCAAGCATAAAAATATGTTGACAAGAATCTGTTTAATATCACATTCCCCACCCCAGTATTAGCAGAGAGAGAGGTCTAGTGGTTAGAGCAGGGGACTGGGAGTCAAGATTCCCAGCTGCTGTTCCCAGCTCTTGGTGGAGTGTGTGACCTAGTGGTTAGAGCAGGAGACTGGGGGTCCCGACTCCTGGTTTCTTTTGCCAGCGCTGCCACTTGGGGAAGACACTGGGTCTCAGTTCCCACAAAAGGGGATGATGATATTTGGCCTCCCACAGGGATTAATGTTTACCCGCAGCGCTCTGGGATCGGAGATGGAGAACACTATTGAAGTGCAAATTAGGAACAGGCCTGTTTGTTTTCTGTATGGGTGAGAGGCTGCTGGTGTATGTAACAGCGCTAGAGTCAGTTCAGTTCCCTTCAGCATGGGGCATGGGTTGCTTGCTGGTGGATTCTCTGCAGCTTGAGGTCTTCAAACCAATTTTGAGCATTTCAATAACTCAGTCCTGGGTTAGGGGTTGTTATAGAAGTGGAGGGGTAGGGTTCTGTGGCCTGCCTTGTGCAGGAGGTCAGACTAGATGATCATATTGGTCCCTTCTGACCTATGAGTCTATGAGTCTATGAGCCCTAAAGCAGAGGGTCAGAGGCAAAAAATGCCTGCTTTGGAAAAGACCAGACTTCCCCTCTCGGTTCCAGACTCCGAGTTGCAGTAACGAAGCTGTTCAGGAGTGAGAGAGACCACAATTCATTGGCTAGCCCAGTGCTACGGAGGCAGCCCAACGCAGGGCTCTGAGGGCAAGTCTCGGGAGTATTGTGGAGGCCGAATGCTCCCTCCGCCCTCGGAGAAGGGAGTGCCTTGCATCATCGGGATAGCCCTGGCTGATGCAGAGTGGCACTGACAGGCTGTAGCGGAGGGGAGCTGTGTTCAGCCCTCCTCCCTCAAGGAAAGATCACCAAGATGCAGGGTCCCTGGGAGAAGGAGGTAGGAAAAACCTCCATGCCCTGAATGCTGGGAGAGATGAGGCAGAGTTCTCAGATGATGCTGGGGGCTTCATTTGATAAACCTCATTTCCTGAGCTTGCCTGTAGCTCAGTGTCCCTCTCCCCGGTGGGACAGGAGCTGTTCTGAAAAGCACCGGAGAATGCTGACTCCCACTGGGCCGGCCAGCTATCTGGGAAGTCACATGATGCAGTGTGGCTGACCGGGAAACCAAAGGATGTGGGAAGCCTCCTGCGCTGATGGGAGGTGCTGAAAACAGCCTCACAACTTTTTATCTAAGTTAAAGACCATCTCCCAGCACAACATGAAGACAACTGTGCCCTTTGCGACCCACCTGGGGACAGGCTAGAAAAACCAGCCAGGCTCCCCACAAGTACACAGCTGCACTCTCTGGGAACCTGGAGACGGGATACTGTAGGGACCCAGTGCCTAGCTAGAGGCTATAAGATGTCAGAAAGGCATGTCCCGGAGGCCCCAGCACTAAACAAAACAAGCTTCTCTCTTGCCATAGTCTGTCTCAGATTCATTGATTCCAAAGCCAGGAGGGACCACTGTGATCATGTAATCTGATCTCCCATGTAACACTTCCCAGACTTCATTCCTCCTTGAACTAGCGCACGGCCTTTAGAAAAACCAAGCCAAGGCAGTCCAGGGACACTGCACGGAACCAGGGGCAGCAGAAAGACCCAGCCCCCCACCCCTTCCCGGGCTGTGTTTGCAAAGGCAGACGGAGGTCACCGTTGAACCATGCCCAGTGAGGAGATCTCCATGCCATCTATTCACCTCCCTTTCTCTGCACAACCAGTTCCATGGGACCAGTGTGCAGCTGTGCCAGACTGGGCGCTCATCTTGCTTTATCACAAAAGCTAAGTGTGTAGCTGTTGCACATGAGACTCCAGGTAAACCCAGGAGCTGCAAAAAGTAGTGTCGTTAGTTCAGTAGGTGGCGCGCTTTCCCCCGAGTCAGTTCCAGCTAAGGCCAGGCTGTCTGTAAAACGCTTTCCCATCTTTCTGGATAAAAGATGCTATATAAAGAGAAGGTGGTAGTAGGATCTTGTACCCTTGGAAAGAAACCCAGCAGCACACAGTCCTACCCTCTAGAGTCAGCATGCCAACAGCGGAGCCGTAAGCCCTGAAAACCCTTAACCTGAGCGAGGGGGAACAATTAGTAGCAGAGTACTCGAGGAGTCCTGGGCTGGAGGAAGCAAGCAGAGTGCCATCACCCATGCAGCCTGGCAGCTCCGCATCACTCCAGCACAGAGCAGTGCGTCTGCTCAACTCCAGACACAGCCATGGATAGCGAGATGTTACTACAGCGAGGGGTGGAGGTGGACTCAGGAATCTCAGCTCTGTTTGAGGTGATTGCCAATACCATGCTACTCCAGCCTCGCTCTCCACAATGCATTTAAACCATTCCTCTGCTGCATGCACATAGCCTCTCGCAGGCAGATTTTCACTTGGTGGGTTACGTCTTTCTCTGCTAACCAGTCAGCAGGGTGTTCCTCCCCCTGGAAAAGTACTTCCCCATCATCAGGCAGCTGTATGCCTCTGATAAAGGGCTTGGAGCTGTCGTCTGCCTGCCACAAGCAGGACGTGAACGGAAGAGCCTGGCTGATGAGAACAGTTTGGGGGGGTTCAGAGGGAAAAGGGTTAGGGACAGGCCAACATACCAAAGTTTTTTTCTTTTTTCCCAAAAAGCACTTTTGAGCAGATGAAGCTTGTCCAGCCGGATCGCTGGCATGCACTGCCATGCGAAAGCTGCGAGAGCGGCTGCAGGACCACGCTCACGCCAAAGGCTCAGACCAGAGCATTCATTTCCACCACCCGCCTTCCCCTGAACAAGCAAAGCCAAGTGATGCTGCTGCTGGGAGCAAACTCTCCCAGGCTACTTGGCTTCCTCTCAGCTTTCCTTGCCATTGCTTTCCCGCAGTGCAGGGCCAGTCCCTACCAAGCCAAGCCTCTGGGACTGTGTGTTCCTTCCAAGGGAGCTGACAGCTGTTCTAAGCTCAGCCTCCTCCACACATCTGCCTTCTCAGCCCAGTTTGGAAGTGGAGTATCCTAGTCCAAGGATGCATGTTACTACTGCTAGGCAATGCCCACAGCGAGCGAGCGAGTGACAGGTTTGGGTAGGTGTCCTGGGAGAGGAGGGGAGGGGAGTGACCACGAGGGAGAAGTGGGCAAACGGAGGGGTTGAGGCTGGCAGTGGTGATGGAGCAGAGCTGGCTTGGGGAGGCTGAGCTAAGAGACAAGGGTGACAAGGGCACCAAACACAGCTGCAGCTAGGTCTGTGGCAGGTGGGTGAATGAAGGTAATGCAGTCCCATCTGGAGAGCTCCCAGCCGTGCTCAGAGGGAGCACTTCACGCTCTGCTGAGTGGCCTGCGGCAATTACCCAGCTGCTGCTGCTCACTGGGAACTGCCCCTGGAGCGGCACTGATGCCTTTTTCCACAAGCCAGAATGGGTGTGGGGCCCATGATAGTCCAATAGCCCCAGAATCATCCCCCGCGCCCGGGAATGCGGTGGAAGAAGCTGTAGCTGGGGGAGCTGTGCTGCAGGCTACCTGGCTCCAAGCAGCTCAATGGGTAGGAACTTTCTGGAAGGTAAAGAAATGGGACAGGGGAGGGGTCACTGTGCTCAGCACACCAGGGATAATTGTTCTGATGGGGGCAAAATGTGGCCCCCTCAGTGGGGGAGCCGGCAACCTCACTGTGCTTCAGCCAGAACCCCTGTGCCGAGCAGGCGTGGTGTACAAAGCATACTGATGGGTTGCTAAGCAACGCAAAGCCTTTTGAAAAACCACAAGCCACCCCTGGCAACTCGGGGGGGGGGGGGGTTGGGAGGCAGCAGAGGAAGGAGCAGGGAAGAAAAGGGAAGCAGCAGCCAGGAGGAGAAGAGAGAGCAGAGGGCTGTGAAATGCAGAAGGACAGGGAGGATGAATGGAGCTGGGGGAAAGCGACCAAGGGACACAGCATCCCATGTGCCATGCATGTCGGGGTCCCCAGGTCACAGGTGCCCATAGCTTCAAAACCACCCGAATTAGCACCTGATGGGCCCTGAGTGCAGCCTCACCAGAGGGCATGGAGCTCGGACTCCCGTGTTGAGTCCTAAAAGCAAGGAGCGAGTCTGCCAGCGCAGCCTCAGCAGCACGAGGCAGTGGTGACAGACGCACACGACGATCCGGTTCCCCCACCCCCACCCCTAGTCACGCTCTCTGTGTGGAGCTCTGCACTGGCTGACACTCCCTGTATTGCAGCTGCCTCTAACGTAGCCACCAGCTCTCCTGGCCGTTATGCCTGGGCAGCACTAGTACAACATATCAAGTCATTATTCTGTGTCCTAACTGCCCCCTGCCCAGCAGAGTGTGGGTAGAGGGTTAGGGAGATTGTTGGGGGCTGCTTGCTCTGCCATCCTGTTTCCTGGCCCAATTCCATCCCCGTTAATTGCATTTTGACACCTGCCTTTTCAACTGGATACAAAGTTATTCTGTAATTCCTGTCTTAAATGGTCGTGTAGCATTGCTACTTCTTGATGGATTCTGTGGGCCATCCTAGAGATGGCTGCATTCCGGTCTCGGTGGCACAATCCCTGTGTCTCGCAGACCTCGCCCAGCTGGGAGGCGTAAGGATGCATTCGTTCATGGTTGCTGTTCGGCCGAGGATATTGCTGTAGTGGTATGGATCATTACCATGGCTGTGATCTGGAGTAGGGTGCTTGCTAACTTGTACAGTGGCTATTTTTTAGTATCAATGCTTATTTATTTACATTTCATTTTCCAGATCAATCCCACGGGGGACAGGAACTCAGTCAGGAGAGCCCAGGGACCTTGCCAGACCATTTAAATCCCCCAAATACAGAACCCATAAACCACACTGTCATAGCACTGTCGGATAACCATACCCATAACTGCAGCATAGAAAAGCTTGTGCAGTCAGGGCGTGTGGCACCAGCCCTCTTCCATACGACTTAAAGCAATCTGAGTTCCCCTTTAACAGGCCCCGGCAACCTAGACCAGGCAGTCATAGTTCTCTGCAGTGATTGGGCGCCCAGTCCAGGCACCTGGAAAGCAGAGTGAAAGGTCTCTTGCTCTCAGTGCCTTCATCTCCCATAACTTCCCGCCCGAGTCCCAGGAGAGATCCCGAAGATTCCCCTACTCAGGCAGGGATACTGGCAGCACAGGCCACGCAGCTATGGGGCCAGGCCAAAACCTGAGTGGTGCTGCGATCCCGTGCACAGGAAGCAGTGCCAGGGGGGTCAGGCAGCTGGGGGGAAGGCACCTGAGAGGGGGAGAAGAGGGTCAGGTGTCCCCCACTTCAAAGCAGAGGCTGCAGAGAGCCATTGAAAGGACTAGTGACAGTCCCTGCAGTCCCTGGCACAGGGACTCCCAGGTACAGCTGATTTTACCATCTTCATGGCAGGATGGGCTGCTTCAGGCACGAGCCTGCGTGTCAGGAGCTGTGGGTTCAGTTCCTGCATGATCTGGGGCAAATCACGTAATCCCTCTGTGCTGCCATCTGTAAACGGAGAGAACAATCCTTCCTTTCTGCGTAGAGAGCATGCACAAGCCATCAGGATGGGGCAGCGCCATAGACTGACCTGGGTCACTTGGTAAGCTGGGCTTATGTGAACAACACACATTTTAACGTAATCAGATGCCAGGTGTACATCTGGGGATGCTGGTGCACTTCTGAGCTGGAGGACTATGTCCTGGAAAGTTGTAGGGGTCATGGCAGATAACCAACTGAACCTGAGCTCGCAGTGCACTGCTGGCTGAGCGAGTCACTGCGATAGAGATGTGTAAACAGAAATACTGAACTGGAACAGGACCATGTCTAGGGCATCAGTGAGACCATTCCTGGAATCCTGGGGGCAGTTCCAGTGTCCATACTTCAAAACGCATGTTGAAAAATTGGAAGGGGTTTATAAAGAGCTACAAGAATAATTCCGGGCCTGGAAAAACCTGCCTTACAGTGAGAGACTTCGGAAGCTCAGTCTGTCTAGTTTAACCAAGAGAAGATTAAGTGTTGATTTGACCATGGTCTTTAAGTACCTACACGGGGTGAAAAAACAGACTAGTAAATTATTGCTCTTTAATCTAGCAAGGCAGAATGGAATCCTGTGGAGCTGTAGCTAGACAAATTCAAACTAGAAATAAGGTGCAAGTTTTTAAACAGGGAGGGGAACATTGGAACAACTTTCTTAGGAATCTGGTGGATTCTCTCACTTGAAATCTTTCAGTCAGGTTTGGCTGTCTTACTAAAAGGACTGCTGTAGCTCACTCAGAAATGATGGCCTGGACACAGGAATTAGGAGAAGCTTAGACAAATACCTGTTAGAGATGGTCTAGATAATACCTAGTCCTGCCATGAGTGCAGGGGACTGGACTAGATGCCCTCTGTCAATGTTAGACTCAGGACTCACAGTTTGTCAGACCACTCTGTTTTATTAGCACTGCGCTCTGCTAATAATACCCAGATGTGAGCACCATGAAAGACACAAACTATCTTATTTAAACAGATAAAAGGGCGAGAACTTAACAAGAAAACCAAAGGAAGCAGAATCTGATAAGTTTACCTGGGCTAGCCATGCATATCTTATTTCCTTACTAACTAGTACCAATCTTCTGTTAATGTTTCACCATGAGCACCCTTGTTTATGCCTAATGTTTCTTTTCCGGGCACCTGTATTTCAACATTTCTTATTTCTGCTTAAAGGTACATACAACATTTCTTTAATCCATTCTTATTTTTAGAATATAATTCATTCTACTTTCACACCTCTCAAGGTCCCTTTCAGCCCTACGATTCTATGATTACTGGGTGAAATTGCAGATCACTATAGCCCCTTTTGGCCTTGAAGATCTAAGACTCTGAGCCGCAGCTGTTCATGCCGTACACTCTGTCCCTCGCTATGGTTCGTACAGGCCCTAGCACAAGACAGTTATCGTTGCTTGGGGAGCAACAGCATAAGCCCAGGTTGCAAGAGAGTTTGAATGACCTTGAGCATAAGGTCTGTAGGACAGCGCCCAGCATGGGGGTGGATGGACATTCCTTGATCGGGGTCTCTAAACACAGCTCTAATATCAATATTAGCCTCCTGTTTTCACCCCTCTGATTTGCCAGTAACTCCATTTGGCCTGAAGCTCAAACTCCCCCAGCAGATTGCTCCTGTCAAACTGAGCCTGTGGGCTGGCGACCCTCCAAGACAGAAACTGGGCGTGAGGCAGGTGGCTATTGGGGCTTTTTGCACCTCTGGTGGCAGCAAACCTGCAGGAAGCTGATTCAGTGCTGCAAAGCAGATGGCCTGGCTTACTCGACCCAGCTTTGCAGCACATTCTTCTATTGAGAGTGGCTCAGTTCAGACTCCCAGGATGTGATGTGATAGCACTGAACAAAGTGCTAACTCCAACAAGACATCAAAGGTCAAGCTGCGTTTTCAGGCCCTAGCTAGGCCCCAGCAGCACAAAGGGGATTTCACCAGGGCCAAGGATTGGGTCCTCCATGACTCCCCTAGGTGGTTACGTCTGTGCTCACCTCTGGCCCCCACTGGCAGAGAAAACCCTGGCGTGCCGTCTGTACAGGCCAGGTGAAAGGAAGAACGTGGTTTCCTGGTGTTCTACAGCCATTGCTGGGCGTAGCTGCTCCCACTCTGCCAGCGATATGCATGAGCACAGCTCTAAGAGGAGTTTGGTTTGGTTGGTAGCAGGTTCCAGGAATCCAGACTGAGGCTTCCCTTTCCCAGTGCACCCGCCCCCTGGGGTGACAGTGACCCAGGGCCCAGCCAGTGAAGTGAATCTGGGCAGGCCTGTCTGCCCTAGGAAACTCCATCTTTCCTTGCATAGCAGTAGCAGCGGCTAACCCAAGGCGGGGCTGGGCAGGCAGGGACAGCACCGTCTGTGCATAGCAGTGCAAAGCACGAGCTGTTGATCTGCTGACTCCACACTGACACTGGCTGGAAGCGAGGAGGCCACAGCTACCCAAGCACAACGTGCGGAAGATGGAATCTGCCCAGCCGGGGAAGAGGCAGTGAAGAGGTGCAGCTGGAAGGTGTCGCCTGTCTCCCCCTCAGCAAGTTGGAGAACTGAGTAGCTTTGGCAGGTGCTTTGAGCTACTGAAGCGGTGCTGCAAGCGCTCTTCCCGCGGGGCTCCAGGAGAGAGCAGCACTTGCCTCCCTGTCCAGTTCCCACTGGGGAGACCCCGGCTGCCTGCACTGCGCAGAGGTGAATGGCAGCTCTGGCACCGCCTTCGTCTGCACCAGCCCTTTGGAAAGGTGATAATCCTGGTGCACAAATGACTAGGTTCTGGTGGCGGACTGGCCTGTGTTGGACAGCCAGCTGTGACAGTACTTTGCCCACTATGGGGTCTTTCGTCTAAGGCTTCACCTGCAAGTACTGATTAGACCTCGCAATGCGAGGTAGGGCAGGGCCACACGAGGACCCGGCTGCCTACCCTGGGGTGCACAGCAGCACAGGGAGTGGAGGGCCCTCGGCCAAGTGGTGACCAGCCATGGGGAATATCCTTGAGGGCTTACAGGTGGGGAGCTTAGTCTGGTTCCTTACGTCAGGGCTGGGCTGGTCCTGGTGCCATGTCCCCGGCTGTGTCTCTGGGAGTTAGGAGAGGATTTTGTGACACAGCCTCCATTTATGGGACCAGAACTGAGCCAGTGGGAGAGATGCGAATGCTACGGAGGGGGCTCTCTGCTGCCCAAACAGGCTGTGCTGCTCCTCCGAGCAATGACCAGCTTGCAAGGGCGAAGGCTGGGCAGCGAGAAGGTGCTTCCCAAGGAAGAGAGAGATGAATCTAGAGAAAAGAGAAGGGAGGGAGAGACCCAAAGATCCAAGGGAAGGAAGGGGGGGAGTGGAGAAGCAGCTCTGGGGTGGTTTGAGCAGGCAGACGGGAGTCAGTGCAGAGGCCTGCATGCAGGTGGCCTGCGAGTCCTCAGAGCGCATCTCCTGACCCTTCATTGGCAGCCCTGATCCTCCCCCCGCAGACTGACTGCCCTGCTCTCCTGCTCCATGATTTCCCCAGCACACCTGGGCCAGATAGCTCATCTCAGAGGGAAGGGAGCAGGCCCCAGGCTCCCAATAGCACTTCTAGCCCTGCCAGCCAGAGATAGTGTTATTGTTAGGCAATGGCAGGTGCAGGACAAACATGCAAACAAGGCCGCTGAGAGTCCTTCTGATCAATTAGCTACTCTGGCTTCCTAGTGCTTTTATCGCTGCTCTGCATTCAACAGCCCCTGGCCCCCAGCAGGGCAGAGCCAGGGCCATGCACCACTGTGATGGAGTACGGACTGTCTGTGTGGGGGATGAGAGAGCAGGGGGTGACTTTAGGTGAGGGACAGGTGCTCAGCCTGTAACCTGAGCTAGGCAGGGGGGAGGGGTGTCAGCACCTTTGCCCAGGAAGCTGGACAGAGGAAGGGGCCGGCTGGAGGGAGCTGGGTTAGTTCAGCTTTGGTTTTGGGCTGGGTTGTTGCAATTCAGGGAATCCCAAGCTGGGGACTAAGTTTCCTGAACCCTAGAAGGGCTCGATTGAGGGGTCCTGGTTGTGCCTCCAAGCTCTGCTGTATCCTTCGTTCCTGTTGTCCAATAAACTTTCTGTTTTACTGGCTGGCTGAGAGGCACTGTGAGGCCCAGGAAGAGGGGTGCAGGACCGGACTCCCCCATAGACTCAGCAGGCTGAGGATTGCCAGTGTTTGAGCCTCTGGCCTACCCTATTCCCTCCCTGTCTGTCTGCCCATCCATCAGGTACTGCCACGGGTGCCTTAACATCGTGCTGGAGTATCTTGCAGTACCTGTGCTCCCTATGCCCCCTGCTCTTCTCTCCCTGAGGAAGGGGCCGTTTGGCCCAGCACCTGGCGCTGCGGGGTCCCGATCTGACGGGCTCCTGGCAATGCAGCTAACCCATAACCGTTGCCTCTCCCTCCACACAGCTAGAGCTCACCATTGTCTTGGTTACTCAGCAGTCCTCTCTCTGGCCTTGACAAATGCATTCTGCCCTGCTCGTTTTCCTAGCGGGTCCCTCCCCCCATGTCACTTCGCTCTCACACCCCACGCAAGCCAAGCGGCTGGTTTTTGCTTCCCAGGCCCTTCCCTCCTCTCCCCACCTGTCTGTCCTCTCTCATTCACTACGGAGCTTTGGAAACTCACCCTGATTGGCCCATAACACCAGCCCCCAGTGTCCGCTTGTTACTTTTTCAAACAAGCCACTTTGTACTTTCTCCTGCGCTGCCCCTCCCGTGTGGGAGGAAACCCCCAGAGCCACTTCTGCACCCACCTTCCAGTCCCGCTGCCAAACGCTCCTTTGCCGTGATGCTGCTGGCATGCAGAGGCCATGCCTGGCAGGCTGACCAGCACTGTCTCACTGTTCACTTGTAGTCCCATCTGCCTGGCTCTGTCCCTCTGCTGTCTTGTGGCTTATACGTGGGTCGGGAGTGGCAGGGACTGTCTTTTTGTTCTGCGTTGTCCAGCTCCTAGCGCCATGGGGATCTGGCCCTGGACCAGGGCTCCCACAGTAACAATACAGCAGAAGCGGGCTGCCCCTTCCAGAAAAGGTTTTCAGATGACAAGAGGCTGTGGAGGGAGGCTGAGGAGTGGCTGGGAAATGGCCTCCCAGCTGAACGGCAGGCAGGGGCACTGCCAGTGAGTTTTGCATGTCCGCAGTCAGTGCCACGCAGCCAGTCTTAAAGAGCCGCCTGCAGGGAACTTTTCTCTCCACCATCTTACAAACATGTCCCATGCGCCCAGCTGTGCCCATCTGCCTGCTCCCTGCTGGCCTCACTGCTTCCCCTTTCTGTCCGTCACTCAGTCAGTTTTCTAGGGCTCCCTTAGTTGCTGAGGGCCCTCAGGCAGCAGCCCTGCCTCAGTTGCCCTACTTGTAGAGGCACGAAGCTGTGCAAGTCTTGACAGTCTTGATCAATGGTAAAGCCTCTGCCCCCTGACACCCCTTCTGTCACTGCTTGGACGGACAGGGTGCTAACAGGAGAGCAGAGGGGTATGAATTGGCAGCAAGGACAAAACGGGTTCAAAGACAGCACTAGAGAGCAGGGCACCAGCAGAGCCAGCTTATGTGCCTGGAGTCAAGGAAGAATCAGCAGCTCGATCCGTTATCCGTGCCCACAAAGTGCTCAGTGCCTAACTGCTGCTTGGCAAGCTGTGGCACTGTGGGTGTCTGACTCACCCGGGGACAGCCTGCTGCTGTCAGACCAAGCCTCTGGGAAAGCCGCTGAGCTCAGCCCCACGTGCTAATTCCCACTTGGAAGGGTTTAATTAGGAACCTGCTTGGACACATCTTTGCCAAGCTGGGGGAGGCTGGGGAAATGCCAGGCGTGCCCTGCAGGATGCCAGCAGCTGTCAGTCCCACCTCCCATGTCATGACTAATATGATCCAGCTGTCAAGCCACGTCTCTGTTCTGGCCCCAGAACAACACAGAATGCATTCGTGACCCCATAACCTTCCCTCTGCCTGCAGGCAGCCTGGCGGGGTTGTGAGAATGAAAAGCCCAGAAGGAGACGTATCCCTGCACCCCACCCCCGCAGGCTGGGAGTACACTCGCTGCCCCGCATTCACACCTCGTACGGGGCTGTCTCCACAGCAACCTGGACAGACGTGCACAAGTCCCAGCGAGATGCTCGCCCAGAGCTGCCGTGTAACTGTGTTGTCATGACAGTTGCTCTCAGCGAAGCGAGAGCCAGAGCCCGGGGCTTGGCAAGTTATTTGTCACCTTCTATGTTTCCAGCAGCTTTCCCTGCACTATTTCACAGGAGATTGCGCCTGGCAGAATGGGGCTGGGCCCAGGCCGTCTGAGCCCTCCCAGCAGAGTCACTCCAGCTGCCCGCACCTCTCCCCCGGATACAGTTTAGGACACTGGGGACATTCTCTCCTTGTAGCACTTGTGTGACTCGGTGGATAGGCTCTGCCCATTGTCAAACCCTGACTGGGAGGGGCCAACTAGCAGGGGTCTGTCATCCTGTCAAGGACTGCAGGGGAGCCTGGCATGGCAGAATGGGGCTGCTGGTGAGAACGGAGAGGCCTGGGAGCGCTGCATCCACACAGCCTCCCCGGGAGAGGAGCGCAGAAGCCTGGCAAGGCGGCCCTCCGCTGGGTACCTACAGAAACCTGGGTTTCCATTTTCAGGCAGCCACTTATTAATTTCCACTGGCCTGGCCTGTGCCCGCTGACCAGTGTACCTGGACCCCACGATCCTGGGGCCGCGGGCGGTGTTGGGTAGCCAGCTGGCCATGCTTGCACAGCACCACACCCACATCCCCTGGGTTTGTTCACATGGCACCAAGGACACCCGCAAAGCACTCACACACACACAAAATCCTTGGCTCCTGCATCCTGCTCCCTGGGTATGTCTACACTGAAGAGAAACCCGTGGCAGTGAGTCCCAGAGCCCGGGTCAGCTGACTCAGGCTCATGCTACAGGGCTAACCTTAGCAGTGGAGACTCTCCCCCCTGGCCAGGCGTCAGCCCGAGTAGGAACAGCACCCCGCAGTGAAAACCCAGTCAGCTGACACAGGCCCTGTGACTTGCTGCCCTGGGTTTTGTTTGTGCAGTGCAGGTGTACCCTAGAGGCTCTAGGGGTGCCTGCCTTAGGGAGGGAGAGTTCTGCATGGAGCCCACATCATCGATTCAGCCCTTCATCTCTGGGGGGCCTTGGGATTGCTGAGCCCCTCTCCAGGGCTCTAGACAGCTGTGGGAAGTTGGGAAGGGTTCCATCTCCTCCCCTTCCTGCCCTGTGCAGAGAGCGTGCATGCCACTCACTGCTCCAAGGAGAAAGCTGGTTAATCCCACCTCTGGCTTACCTCTCGCAGACACGGACCGTCCAAGCGGCGATGATCCACAGGGAGATGCTGAAGACCAGCAGCACGGTGCCGGGGCAGATGGTCATGAGAGTCTTCATGACGAAGCGAGTGTTGAAGTTGATTTTGTTGAGCGCCCCGATGCTGCGTGACGAGGCGTCAGTGAAGAGCTTGCTGTGCAGCAGCATGACCCGAGCAATCAGGTACAGGCGGAGGAACATGGGGATGGAGAGGATGATGTCCACATCGGCCTCTGCCCGCGAGGGTGCGTAGGAGAAGGCCAGACGTGCTGTCCAGAAAAATTTGTACTCTCCAGGGATAGGGTGTATAGCACAAACCAGCATCTCCAGGCTGATATAAAGGATGCGCTCATAAGTCATTGCTATCCGCCAGTCATCGGCGCCATTGTCAATCACGAAGAGCTAGTGGGACGGAAGGCACATGATTAGAGACAGTACCCAGTTAGCGACACCCTGCCTTCCTTCCCATGGCCTACCCTGCAGGGCTCGGCCCCTGGGAACGGACACCATGGGAAGAGCGTGAGGGAATTCACACTGGCTACGGTACAGGGTCCAGAACCCAAACATGAGCTCTGGGCCCTGCCCCAAAGTGCCCACAGTCCAAAGAGCAGGAGGGGAAACAGGGGAGGCAGTTTGCCCAATGGCAGCAGTAGGAACAGGACCCAGGTGTCCTGACACTATGGTCAGAGCTCGAGCTGCCCCTTTTAGGCACAGTCTTTCTTGGCTTGACTTGTAGCAGCTGCCCCCATGAAGCCCCAGGACTCCCATTCTAATCTTCTCACTGACACCAACCCCCTGCTTATGCTCACTCAGGCAGGCAGTGCCGTGGGAATCATGTAAGTGACAGCAGCACAGATGGGCAGGATCTGGCCTGTAGCTTTTCACCTCCATCCTTGGGCACCTGTGGCACGCAAAGGTAACGTGCTCACTTAGCCCTGTCTGACTGGAGCAACGCGTGCTGGAGCCGGCTGAGCAGCCTGCGAGCAGAGCTCAGCAGCAGGGTCCCTGCAGTTAATAACACAGGCTGGAAGGAGGGTCTGTAGGGAACCGGCTGAATTGCTGCACTCCGGCATGGGACAGCGTTTGTCAACTTCAGAGCAAGTTCAAGGTCAGGTTTCTCCGTGGAGCCCACAGACTGGAACCTGTTTTAGACGAAGTTATTTATTCCAGGAACAGAACACTCTGGGGAAAAGCTTTCCCGCTCCTGCTCTCGTCCCTGCATTTCTCTCTATCACACGTTCACACAGGCACACTGGGCGGGGGGGGGGGGGGGAGACAGTTCTTCAGCTGCTTTAAAAACTAAACAGAGGGAGTGGAGACTCCACACCAGGGTGGTAGAAAGGCCTGTCTACACTAGCACAGAGCTCAACCCAACAGCGCGAGCCAGCTGTCCGAGAAAATTTGCGTGCAGAGCCACCCCCAGGCCCAGCCCTGCTGGCCGTACTGCCTTAGAACAAGGCTTTCAGCGTAGGCCATGTGCAAGACAGCCCCCTGGAGAGGGGGCCAGCAGCCCCAAAGCACTTAGGTGAGCTGCATGCCAGGGCCAGACCTTTGCAGGCTGCTTTGGGGGGATCCCGTCTGGCAGGGCCTGGCCTGGGAATGGGTGATGGCCACCTGCTGGGCACCGGTAAGGGGCTCAGTTAGTTTGGAGGCAGGGAGTGGCTCATGCAGCTTTTCAGCTTGCTCCATTTGGGGAGCGACAGCCCATCTGTGCATGTAGCATGATGGGACTCGGATAGCAGCAGTCCTAGTGGATGCTGCAGCAGGAACCACTGGATAAAAGCTCTGGGGATTAGCAGGGGCCAACCCAGGAAGAAATGGAGATTGTGGTCTGCGTCCTGCACGTTTGGCTTGTAAACGCAGGGACAGAGCGCTGTACCCGGAGTGCAGGGCCCACCTCACTGGTTTCAGGGCCCTTCTCCCCCCAGCCCCCTTGCACTGGACGCTGGGCGTAGCAGGAGCCCTGCACTGATGATCTCCAGGCAGGAGGGGAAACAGAATGCCAGGGAGGGCAGGTGACTCACGCAGGGCTACCCAGCAGGTCAGTGGCAGAGCCAGGAACAGAAGTCAGGTCTCCTGGGTGCACAGCAGAGCTTGCAGGGGGCCCAGGGCCAACCCAGGGCTGCAGAGCTCAGGTGGCCCCAGTGCTCTCAGTCAGCCTAGCTGCGTCAGCCAAGGAAATGCCTGAACGGCCTTACACCGAGCGTGAGGAGGGGCTTTGTCCAGTCCCCTTTGCTCTCAGGGGCCCCCCCTCCCAGTGAATTTGTTGCTCACACTGTGCCTTAGAATGACCCAGCCCCCAGTACAGAACCTACCATCACCCTCACCCGCTGAGCACTGCACTGTCAATTAACATGACTGAATGGCTCCTTAAAGACCCCCTTGCTCTTAATCGCTGATGGACGGGAAAATCAGAGCAACACAACGGGGCAGCCAGCTTTTCAACAGCAACATTAAACACCCAGACACCCTGCTGTCAGGAAAGAGCCCATCCGGTTCCCATGGCAGCAGCAGGTTCATCCTGGGCCAAGCAGTAAGGAAGGATGGGCTAAGGAAGCAGGGTCTCCTTGGCTTTGAGGGTCAGGCTGGCTTGCGCTGGGGACACCGCACTGGAAAGCACCAGGCCTGGCTCCTGCAAACCCTTGTTTATCTGCATAGCTCTTGCTCCCATGGGGGTTGTGAGCCCTGGGCCCCCAGGCTGCGTATGCGGGGCTCCGATGGGGCAGTGCATTATTGCATTAATTAAGCACTGACCATCACTCAGCTCCATGAGACACGCAGAGGGAGAGTTGGTCTCTGCTCCACAGAGCTTACACTCAAACATCTTCAGCTCCTTTTTGCTAAGTAACAGCCCAGTTCTGCCCCCATCACTGCCTGGCTCAGCAGAGCTTTGGAGAGATGCTACAGCAGGAGTCCTAGGCATGATAGCAGGCTGGCTGCTCGCTGGGTCTCAGGGGGCAACATCCAAGGGGTTCCCAGACTGCTAGAGCGAGGGCAGCAGCAGCACAGAGATGGCTCCAGGCTCAGACACAGGTCAACCAAGCAGGAATCTCCTCCAACCACTGACCCCTAGACCGGAGAATGTACCAGAGACTAAACCTGCATAGGGCTGGGGGGGCAGGTGGGGACTCCTCCTCAGGCTTTTCCATCCCTGGTTTGTGATTCCTAGCAGCTCTGTGGGAGACACGGGCACACCAACCGCCGTTAGTCACTGACAAACAGCTCTCTAGCGTGGAGAATTAGGCTTGCCAGAGCCTCAGACTGGAGTCATGTTCATTGAGGCGTCATCCCCTCCCCTTTCACTTTAGTCACACCGATGTTACAGCACTGGAGGGTGGGGTGGGGTGGGGTGGGGCGCTGAGCTCAGGGACCCGGTACGGTTGTCCCTCCTTTCCCCCACTCTCACCAGCCACATAAGTAATTAGAGCCCCTGCAATACTTGCAGTCTAAATAAAGACACGGTCAGAGGGGAGCAGGGAAAAGACTGTCCTAGGTCCTGCAGCAGGCAGCTCCAAGACCAGATCTCAGGCCTCCTGGCCACTGGATTCCTTTGAGCAGATCCCGGAAGATACTGGCTCCCATGCGAGGAGGACCCCCATCTTATTTCCCCACTTGCCCAGCCAGGGGCAGCACCTTACACCTGCTCTGAGCAGCTCTGCCTGGGGCTGGGTGTGAGCATCCTTCTTGGGTGAACAAAGCCACAGGCAGACTCACCCAGCTACTTGGTCTCTTTTCCCTGGTCTGTTTGGAAAGCTCCCCAGCCTGGAGCTGCTTTGTTTAAGCAATTGTTTATAAAAATGCTCCAAGCTGCCAGGACGATGCTCAGGGGTGTGAGCAGCTGACAGCCCATTCCTTCCTGCAAAGGGTATTACAAATAAACAAGCAAAGGAAATAGCCCAGAAGCTGTTTGCCTCCTTGTGCAGGAAAGGGGGGACGCTTTCATGTTTGTTTGTTGTAACCTTACCCCCCCAGCAGGGAAGTGAAAAGGAGGTGTGTGTGTGTGTGTGTGTTTTAAAGCTTCTGCCTTTGTAAAGTTCTCTCCAGCATGCACGCTGGGAGTGCACCATTGCCACCAGGGTTTCCATGGAAACCACATCCAAAGTCCAGCCATATCCAATTAGGCTGCCCTAGGCTTGCCGGCAGGGAAAGGCTCGAGCGCACTCACCCCAGTGGCTAGGAAACAATGATGCAGCTGGAGAAAGCAGCAAGAAAGCCAGGGGAAGGAGACACTCTGTTAAGCAGCACGGCCTGCACCCATCGGTGTGGGAGAAGTTCCAGTTAGGGCAGCTCTGGCATTTGCTGCCACTTCAGGCATTGCCCTCTTACAGCTGGGATCTGAGTGCACCTCAGCGTGTCACAGGACTGCAGGCCTGGCTCCTGTGGGACTTCTCCTTAGTGCTCAGGGAAGGGCTGTTGAGAGGGGCCTGATCCGAGCTCCACTTAGGCCCTTGACTTCACTCTCAGGGATATGGAGCCATAGGCCTGGGCAGCTGCACACGTCCTTGCGAGCTGATGTTGCAGTGCACATGTCTGCGTAAAGCTGGGACTTTCAGCACAATGATAGCTGTAGTACACCCCATCCGGGCTGTCTGGCTCTTTCAGAGCCCGGCTCCCCTGGGACCTTCCTGCATGCTGCCCTCCATCTCGGCCAGGGCACAAGCAGTTCCTCTTGGGCAGCCTGGAGCCAGCTCCAGAGTCTCTGATCCTCAGAGTGTTTTGCACCTACATCAGTCACAGCCAAGCCCTTTCCGAAAGCCAGCCTTGCCACGTACCGGCTTGCCTTCCGCACAGCACAGAGCAGGCTGAGCCTGGGAGGAAGAAATGAAGCTTGCTCAACAGGCAGCAGGAACCACCTTTAGAGCAGACACAATTCACTTGCTGAGGGGCTGGATCCTGCTCGGTTAAAGTCAAGGGGAGCTGTGGCGAACTGGGAATGTTCTTCATGTTTTCTCTGAATACTGTGTTGGTGCCTCAGTGTCCCCGATGCAGTTCTTAAGTATCTAGGTGGTGGGATAAGGGTGTGTGATTGCTGCAGAGCAAAGGGCCAGTGCACCTAAATGCCTGGCACTCTGTCTCCTAGCAACTGATGGCCTGGGCCCCTCCTCTGCAAAGGTGCCAGCTGAAGGTGTTGGAGACAAAGCGGTCAGGTGATCTCCTGGCCTGGGAAAGGGGCTGAGCAGAGAGGAGGGGCTGGAGAGGGTTGTTAGTCTGGAGCTGGCTGGGGATGAGGAGTGAGGGCAGACGTGGGGGTCTGGCTCACTGTCCCCCAGAACGGACCCAGCCAAGGGGTCCCGTTCTCTGTACCTACAAGCTCTGTTTTAGACTGTGTTCCTGTCATCGAATAAACTCTGTGTTATTGGCTGGCTGAGAGTCACGTCTGACTGCAAAGTGGGGGTGCAGGACCCTGTAGCTTCCCCAGGATCCCACTGGCGGGCTCACTGTGGGCAGCACACAGAGGAGCAGAGGATGCTGAATGCTCCAAGGAGAGACGCAGGAGGTGAAGAGGTGTGAGCTTCTTGCCCTGGAGACAGTCTGCTCCAAGGGAGAGGAGGCTCCCGAAAGTCCTGACTGGCTTGGTGGGGAGCAGTTCCAGAGCATCTCCCGATAGAAGCAGAATAGGGCCTATAGGTCTTATGTGCAGTGGGGATCGGTCCTGATTTCAGCCATCCATGGCCACACCCATACAAGCCCCTAGTGCAGAGTTAACTGCTATTAGCCTTGATTTGGTAGGTGCAAGCTACCCTGGTTTCAAGCAGGGTTCGTCTCCACTGCTGCCCTCAGCAGAGAGTTTGCCAGTCTGTGGTGGTGCAGCTGTACGTTGGGCCAGTCCGCATGTGGCCCAGGCCTTCGAGAATGCACACGCTGCTTTAGGCGCTCCCAGTTCTGCAAAACCCTCCAGCAGACACAATTTTGAATACAAGAGGGCACCTCTGAATCTGCTCCCCTGTTCCTAGTTAGCTCTCTGGCTTAGTCTGCTGGGGGAGGCAAAGCAGGATGGGTTCAAAGGCACACGGTGTCATAAACAGATAGTAGGAGTTAATAGAACAGAAGTACTTTATATCTCTTTTGCCTGTAAAGGGTTAACAAGATCAGGGAGCCTGGCTGTCACCTGGCCAGAGGACCAATCAGGGGACAGGATACTTTCAAATCTTGAGAGGGAAGTTTGTGTGTGTGCTGTCAGTTTTTGGTTGTTGTTCACTCTGGGGGCTCAGAGGGACCAGATGTGCAACCAGGTTTCTCTCCAACCTCTCCGATACAGGCTCTTATAAGGTCAGAATAGTGAGAACTAGGTAGATAAGGCAAGTTAGGCTTATGGTTGTTTTCTTTATTTGCAAATGTGTATTTGGCTGAAAAGATTTTAATTTGTACTTGTATACTTAGGCTGGGAGGGTATTCCCAGTGTCTACAGCTGAAAGACCCTGTACCTATTCCACTTTAAATTTACAAAGATAATTTTTACTGTTTTTCTTTCTTAAATTAAAAGCTTTTCTTGTTTAAGAACCTGATTGTTTTTTTTTTTTTATTATTCTGGTGAGACCCCAGGGGACGCGGTCTGGCTCCACCAGGGAACTGGTGGGGAGAAAGGAGGGAAGGGGGAGAGAGGTTAATTTTCTCTCTGTGTTAGGATTACTTTCTCTCTCAGGGAGAGTCTGGGAGGAGGAGAGAGAAGGAGGGGGAAAGGTGCATTTTCCTCTCTGCTTAAGATTCAAGGAGTTTGAATCACAGTGATCTTCCAGGGTAACCCAGGGAGGGGAAGCCTGGGAGAGGCAACAGTGGGGGAAAGGGTTTACTCTCCTTGTGGTAAGATCCAGAGGGACTGGGTCTTGGGGGTCCCCGGGTAAGGTTTTGGGGGGACCAGAGTGTACCAGGCACTGGAATTCCTGGTTGGTGGCAGTGCTACAGGTTCTAAGCTGGTAATTGAGCTTAGAGGAAATCATGCTGGTACCCCATCTTTTGGACGCTAAGGTTCAGGGTGGGGATTATACCATGACACAAGGGCAGTTTGGCATCCAACTCCCTTTGGAAGCTGGGCAGCTCTCCCCCACGTGCGCCGTTGAAAATCTCCTCCTGACGTTCTCACCTACAGGTCATGGAAGACGGAGGTGCGCTGTGGGGTCACTGACAGTGATGTTGGCCATGTGACTACAATGCAACACATACACACACCCCGGTTTATATACATGCCAACTCCTGATGCATCCTGCAGCAGCAGGATGAGAAATCCATTTGCGGTTGCCAAGCGAGTGCTAATTAATGAGACACAGAGGCAGAAAATGGGAGAGGATTCCGTTTTCCTTTCCCGTGCCTGGCCACAAACCAAAGAAAAGAGCCATGCTTAAGGCAAGTTCTCCTTCCGCTAATAGTGGGGACGCGGCTCCCACCCCAGCCAAGCCTCCAGCAATTGCTTCCAACCAGCCTCCCAGTTACTATCCGCTATCATTAGAGCTGAGTTAAAACCCAGTGACAAAGGCTAGAGTGCACAGTTGGACTCCAGCCATACGTGCGGTCTTGATCCTTCCAGAGAGCCTGGGCAGTGGAGAAGGGCCCTCTCGGTCTGCCTATTTCCACCCCATGCCCTTCCTCGTGGTGCCTGGAACAGGATCTGCATTGTGTCTGTGGCTCTGAGTTCTCACACCTTGCTCATCAGCAAGGCGCTGGGAATAAAGAGAGGCTGGGGGTACTATCCCACAGCACCCCTAGCCTCAGCCAGTCCACCACCAAGCCACAGCCTTACAGGAGTGCTACCAAGGCAGGCACTATTCCTAACTGCCTAGGAGCCAAGGATGTTCTGGGGGGAGCTGCCAGCTCTCCCTGGAGTTAGCTTGCCTAACACTTTCCAGTATAAAAGATTCTTTTGTCCTTTTCTTTGAGAAGCTGTAACATTTCTGTTGTTTGCAGCAAGCCTTTGAAATGGGGCAGGGACAAAGCCTTGACACTGGCACCCTGCCTTTTGCTAGTGCCAGGCAATTCCATTCAGCTTGGCCTGAGCTATAAACTCTTTACAAAGTCACCATTACCATTCTCTCACTTGTGATCCGCAGGCAACATTGGCAGCTTGCCAGAATAACACTGACCACCAACGCTCTGGGCTCAGGCCACAGCCAGAACAGCAACAGCACCTGCTGCACTTGGAACCCAGGGTGAAAGGAAGTTTGGGCAAGTCCCCTCTGCGCTCTCTGTCTCAGTTTCCCAATCTGTAAAATGGGTTACCCATCTCCTGGGGAGCCAGGATGCTTACATGGTTAATGTGCATCCAAAATAGGGAGAGGGGAAATTATTGTGTTTGCTCCAAGCTTTAGTAATCATTTTAGGAGCACCTCAGTTGGCCTTGGCCAATGCCTGCTCCTTGGGGAGCACAGAGCCCACACTGGATAAGAGAGGCTCGGCCCTGCCACTTATGTATTATACACATCCCACCCTACATTGGCAGGGGGAGGGACAGGGGCCCTGCTGTTCTCTCCCCCCAAACGCCTCTGTTACAGGCCAGGTTCTGGGTCAGCTGGCAGCCCATTCTGCTCAAGAACTGATGGCTCAGCCCTTAAGAGTGAGGTAATTGGTTCATTAGCCTGCAAGCCATTAGCTGAGAGTGAGAAAGCCCAGTCCCTGGAGGAGAGGAGAGGCTCTTGCATTTGCTCTTGGAAATCAGTGCACATCTGCTTCCTGCACTGGGCATCCCTGCATGGGGGCTGAGGGAGGGAGCAGCAGACAAGTTTCACTACATCTGACGTAATAAAGTCAGACAGAACACGACCACTGGCAGATTGGCAGCTCCACACAGCCTGCCAGCCAGGATTCTCTGATGACACTGGCTCAAGAGATGCAGCATCAGTCCCCTCCATTCAGTGCAAGTTCTTCCACAGCACTGGCTTGAATTAGGAAAAGAAATGGGTCCCTGCCCAGTCGGTTTTCAGACCCCACAACAGAGAAGGGACGTGGCTGTATCCCAGTCCTCAGCCAACCTGTGTCCATGCCCTGGAGTTTGCTTGGCTGAGGCCTGGCTCAGCCCCTCCTTCCGTTGGAAAGGTGCACCCCCACAATGAACCGCTGGCCCAGCCCGCAGAACGTTCAGCACATCCTGATCATTTTACCGGAGGTAGCTGGAGGGGGAGCAGCTTCATGTGACTAAACAGAACAAGCAGTTATGGACAACCTACTCTCCCCAGCAGCTGCCTTCAGCCTCAAAGCTGTTGCCCCCCGACCCTTCTGTTCTGGTCTAAAAGAAGAAGTCCAACAACAGAGTGATATTGTCCTCTTATCTGCACCCCCAGGTCTGCATTGAGAGCAGTGAGGTCACGCTGATGGCAAGGGAGGAGGCAGAGATGGTCTCACACCAGCTCTGTGCAGGATCTGGCCCACTTGGCTGGAGCCTCTCGCTGTTACTGGAACGTAAGTAACACTTATCAGCCTCTCCTAAGGCGAGACCAGGTTCCCTTGTCTGCAAAGGTCACAGGCACCAGGCCAACTCTCCTTCTGACGAAAGGAGGGATTCCAAGGGATCCAAACCTCAAGGGAGTCAGGACGGGGCCCTGGGGAAGGTGCAGTTCCTCAGGAAGCAACCTGCAGCAACCCTCATCTGCTCCACCCGCTTTCAGCCCCTGGTGAGCAACAGGCTCGGTCAGGCACAGGAGACAGGGAGGGAAACGCTCATGCCTTGGCCTCACCTGTCCTTTTCCTCATGCCAGTGGTGGTGGCTGGAGACGCTGGCTGTTCAGGAAGCCACTCATCCTCATTTTGTTAACTTCGTAGGAGCGGAGCAGCAAACGGCCCTGAAACCAGAGGCCCAAGTACTCCCAAGTTCCCTAATGTGTCTCTGAAACTACCCCATCCACGCCTGCGGGCAGCTCAGCTACAGGGCTAGAGGAAGGGCTCAGAGTCTTTCTCCAAGAATAATCATGTGTCCTCATTCATCTCCTCCCATTAGGTGTTCATTCAGGCTTAAGCTCCCCTTCCTCCCCCAGCTGTTTCCACCCCAAACCTGACTTAAAGGGTACAAGGAAAATTCAGCCTCAGGCTCTGGCTGCAGTGTGCCGCCGGGATTCTGGGTGAGTGGGAGTGCACCACCCTGGGCTCCTGCAGTTAGCATCCAGCTGCTAGGCCCTTCCTGGAGGTGGCTGTCAGTGGTGCTGAACCAAGCTGCATGGCCTGAGCTGGGCTCCCCTAGCCCCGTTACACAAGCTGACAGGGTGGGGGCTCAACTCAATCCCCAGCTTCTCAAGAGAGAGGGAGCACTTGGTCCTGTGTCTGGCTGTGGGTGCAGACAGGCCAAGCCCGTGGCACTGGCAGAGCTGAGCCCCAGGCCAGATAAGGCCTGAGAGTGTAGCTGTGCTGCCCACACCCAGCTAGAGCCTCCATGGCAGGCAGGGTGCAACAGACCCATCAGGGCCAGGCAAGCGCTCAGCAGTCACACACGCTCAGCCCATCCAGGGGCTGCATGTGCACCGAGGCCTCGTCAGGGCTATAGGAACTGGCCCATCCCTAAGATGCTGGATGTGGCACAGGCAGGTCTCCTAGATGGAGTAGCTCAGTATAACCATCTAAGCCAATGAAGTTGGCTTACACTTGCTGAAAATCTGGCCCAGACACTCCCGCTAGGTTTGAAGACATCCTCGCTGGGAACTCGAGCTAAGCCCACGCAGCTCAGCCACTGACTGATTCTGGGTTTATCTAGCAGGACCTGCCCCACGCACGGTTACGGGCTGACAGTTCTGTGCTCCTCCGCCCAGTGAGAGCCCATCTCGTCTCCAAGGGGAATAGTATTGTGCAGTCAGCACCCAGTAGGACACTAGTGTCAGTCTGTGATGTGGAGCAGGAACGTCTCAGCAACACCCCCACCCCCATTCTTGTTTTAGCTGGGCCTTGGTGCTTTCCACTGTCCAGTTCCACCAGGGTCGGGTGCTTCCTTCCCTCTCATTTCCCAGAGTGCAAGCGCTTCCTCCCCCCGAAGGGCCTTGTCTTTGCTGACAGCTCACAGACACAGACAAATGAGGCTCCCTCCCCAAGCAATCACACACTGGAGGCGCATATGCCGCTATGCAGCTGGATAGGAATAGCTCAATCCAAACCGGCCAGGCTAGGGGAGTGCTATAATATATCGTGCCCGGCCTCACACACGCAAACCAACTGACAAACAGCTGGGGCTGGAAGGGGGGCAGCCCATTCAGCACCATTCCACTAGAGTGCAGCTCCCAGTCGTCTCTCCCACCCTGCTGGGGGCACTGCCCCCTGGGCAGAGAAGGGGAAGGGCAAGGGTGGCTTAACCCCAGGCTCCTGGCAGGATCTGCTGTCCCCAGGCTATCCAATCCCCTCAGGTGTAGTATCTGCATTACCCCTGTCACTAGGCTGTAGCTGAGCTCAGGGCTGTATGCGCATACAGCGAGACACTCTGCCCTAGGACCTCAGTGTGAATACACAACCCAGAGGGTAAGAGAAGGGAAATGTGATGGCGCCATTCTACAGCTGGGAGATCAAGGACCAGGCCAGGTTAAGACACGGATGTGCACAGTGGGTTGAACGTTGCAGCCTAAGGGCCTGGTTCAAGGTGACAGGGCTGCACCAGAGCCAGGAGCTGAACTCAGCTCTGCCCGCTCCAGGCTAGTGCCGCATTCACAAGCCCGTTCTCTTTCCCCTTGGGCTGCCATGCCAGCGGCCTCGTAGCATCAGAGAGGATAAGGACTTGTAGATCAACTAGTCTGACCTCCTGCATAAGCCACTTACAGATGTTTGCTAACTGTGCATTATCCCAAACAGCCTGGATGGCCAACAAATCCTCCAGCCCTGTCCCACTTCAGCTGAGCTGGAAATGCCCTGCTGGGAGCTAGGGGGCCTGACCTGCACCCGTGAAGGGGTTAACGTTACTCATCCTGGAGGCAGGAGAAAGGACCAAACTGACTCCTGGAGCAGGGAGAGGAGAGGTGCTTACTAAAATAAAGAGGCAGCTGAACATACAGTTTACCACAGGTCACGGCCTCAAAGCAAAATAAGAGGGTATTATTCATACAGCAAAACCATTGCAGAAAAGAGGGGAGCTGATGGGAGTGAGAAAGCTGAGTATGGGAGGAAACAGGCATGGAGAGAAAATAATGTAGGTATGGAGGGAGTCCCTCCAGCTGGTGGGGTGGAGGGGCAGTTGGGGATGCATTTTGTCTCAGACAGTCCAGGATTGAGTCCTCTTTGCTGATGCCTTCTGTAAAAAGCATTATGTGCAAATCAACATAAATTACAATGAATGAAAACAACAGGGTGTGTACCAAGCTGGTGGTGTTTGCACAAGAGGCCCCACCCAATTGGCAGGTGCCGGGCAAGGGTTAAGTGAGGTTTGCTGATTCCCTGATGCAGGGGGAGGTGACAAGAAAAGATGTGGGAGTAGTGCATTAAAGGAAAAGGGGTGGGGAATCTATGGGGTGGGCTGGGCAGTCCAGAGGGAGGATCTTCAGGAGCATCCAGGCCGCAGGAAAAGATCTGAGCTGAGCTTTACGGTACGATTCAGTTTTTTACTAGTGACTAACTGCCAGGAAGAGTGTTGTTTTGGACCCTACACAATGTCCTGATTTTGTTTCAGAGCCAAGGGGTGAGGTACCGATTCACATCATCATCCCACAGATTTGTAATTTCCAAACCAAGATCTTTAAGATTTGTGACCCACCCTGGGCAGGCCGAGCAGGGATCCTGGGCCCTTCCGAGATGATCGTATGCCCCTATAGGAAGAGCTGCTAGATGGAGATATGACGAGAGGCACGTTCCAGACAAATGACCTTAAACAGCAAGAAAAACAGGGGCCCTTGGATTAGAATCCAAAGGAAGCTTTTGGGAGGAACATTGCTCCTGTAACTCCATGTGCCAGTGGCATTTGCATTAATTTCCTTAAGCTGTTGCCACAACTCCCTCATGGTCCACTCTGCTAGGGCAATGTCCTTTGTACCCTTGCAGCACTGAGAACTTCTTACCATGTTCTGGGCGCTGGCATCTCCTGAGGGGTGCACCTCAGGCCAGCACACCCAGGGAGCCAGCTGCAAAGCACTGATTGAGTGGCACTTGCTGCCCATCAAACTCACTCTGTGCTGAAATGCACGAAGCAGGATCCGAAGAGGCCCCAGCAGCTGTAGGGGCTGCAGACGCAGTTATCAGTGTCCACAGCGAAAGGCAAGGCTGAGTGCCTTGGGAGGTCTGGACAGCTGGGCCCAGGTACGAGTGTCAGTTGAGTGTAAGCAAATGAGTAGGAACGTGCAGCCCACGGATGTGGAGTGCAGGCAAACTGGAGTCTGTGAACGCAGCCTGAGCTCCTGTCTTGGGCCAGGCGGCAAAGCTGCGGACCGAGGACCACAGAGAACCAATGCCCAAGGCAGAGGGGTGGCAGTTATCCAGCCTGCTTGCACGACCTCTCCCAGAGAGCCTCCACTGGCCAGGTCTGGTGGACCAGCAGTGCTTTGGCAGGGCTCAGGGCTAGGTTGGCAGGAGCTCAGCACTCACCCCTGGGGCCTGGCTTTCAGAGCAGCTCGGTGCTCGGCTCTCTGGGCCCCAGCCTCACACAGGGCCTGGGCCTGCTCCTGCGCCCACTGAACTCACTGGCAAAGCTGCTGGTGGTTGCAATGGGAGCAGGTCAGTGTCTGTTGTCCCACAGATTGTGAGTGAACATACAGCTCACATGGGGGTGGCGAGAGAATCTCTCCCTACAGGACGACTGATGGCTGGGCTTCACGCGGCCAGATAGGGACAGACTCCCTTTCAGAGCCCGGCTCCAGCACAACATCCCATGCCAAGCAGAAGCAGCCATCAGACTCACCCAGGCTCAGGGCTGCTGTCACTCAGTGGAAGAGAACTGCTGCCTGGGCAGGGCGGTCCCATAAATCACCCAGGTACTTCATAAAGCTAGACCCCATGAGAAATGAAACCAGGAGCCCGGGCAGCTGCTCTTTATCTGGTTTTCTTGCCAGCTGAGCCTATAAATCCTTGGGAGGAAAATGTCTCGGCCTTGTCCCTCCTGCGTCAGGTCAAGGCAATGCTGGGATTCCGCTGCAGATGCTAGGGAGAGCGAGAAATTCCCAGGGCAGTCAGACATGCCAAGTGCCACAGGGCAGCATGAATGTAACGGAGAAAAGTCATGGACAATGGCAGGAGTACAGCAGACTCCCTGTGCATCACCCAGGGCTCTGACAAGGGAGGCTCTTCGGAGCACAGACTCCATGGCCACAGGATGGAGAGCACAGGCTTGTGCTCTCCATTATCCCAGGTAACAAAAGTCCCACTCATTGAAAGCATTCAGCCCTGCTCCACACCAGAAGAGCCAGGGTGCGCCATGGAAGGGCAGGGCATTTAGCACTATTCTGTGATACAGCGTGGAATCCTTTGAGGAGATCCCCCTCCCCTGGGTCGCATAGACCGTCAGCGGCTGGAGCAGGCTGGACAGTGCATGGCCCAGCGTGCCCAGTGACGCAGGCTAAGAGCAGGAAGAGTGATCAGGATGTCAGCTGGACACCACTGCCATCAGGCAGGAACGTTCCACCATCTGCAGCCTTCCACCTTCAGGGCCTGTAACTGCTGCACTTTCAGTGCTTTCTCCTGAGCATCTCCTGTTGGATGCTGCAGGCAGGATACAGGTTCCACAGGCCAATGGTCTAATGTCACTAACCTTACATCAGAGTCAGGCCCACTTCCACGCAGCCTGACCTGCCACTGTGAGAAGCCCCTGGGGCTGTTACACCCTGGGACTCAGCTCTGGCATTGCTCCAGCACTGCACCGGGGGCTAAGACTTAGGAACTAGCCTCTTGCTATGGCATTGCTAACAGCTCTCGCTTGCTCCAGCCATTAAAACAGGGAACTCCCACCAGCCTGGGCTCCAGCCTTCAGGAATGCCTCATTAAGCCACGATCCGTTATCTAGCTAGCTTTAAACTCCACTTAGGGAGCTGATCTGTCCAGCCAAACCACAGGCTCTCCAAAGGAGGGTGCCACCAGTCTGCTGCCTGGGGCACTGAGAACAAGGCCCACGCAAAGCCCTCTGCAGTGGGAAGGAGATTGACAACTCTGTGGCAGCCTGGGATGGCATCCCTTAGTAGGAACAAAAACATTCCTGCTCCCCAGCCCCGGGGGAGGCCAAGAGGGGTAATCCCCATTTTCCAGCAGGCACAATGGACCCAGAGTCGACAAAGGACCCACAGTGAGTCGCTGGGAGGTAGACGATTAATCCCGTTTATTAGCTGGAAGTCCATCATGCCGGGGCTGTACAAACACATTACATTAGAACTCTGAAGGGCTTGGCTCCTAGACTCAGAGACGGCTCCAGGCACCGGCAAAGGAAGTGGGTACTTGGGGTGACACATCCAGGTCTTCGGCAGCAATTCGGTGGCGGGTCCCTCACTCCCTCTTGGGGGGGAAGGACCCGCCGCCGAATTGCTGCCAAAGAATGAAGCGGCGCAGTAGAGCTGCTGCTGAAGTGCCCCCGATCACAGCTTTAGCTTTAGCTTTTTTTTTTTTTTTTTTTTGCTTCGCCACTTGGGGCAGCAAAAAAGCTGGAGCCAGCCCTGCTCAGACCTTATCCACCACATCACACTGCCTTCTCTGCAGCTCAGTCCCAAACCTCACATAGAACTTCCTGACTGCAGCTCCAGGCTGAGGTGAGCCAAGACCAATACAGAAACCCAGGCTTCCAGCTGGAAAGCCTTTCCTGAGGGAGGAAAAAATCCTCCAGCTGGGAAGCAATTGATAAGTGCCCTGCAGAGAGACCTGCAAGGGGCAGTCTCTCTGCTCTGGTGCATGAGCAGAGCTTTTCTCAGCCCCAGAGTGGCTCATGCCATCCTGCCATGGTTCACAAGCCAGCATCACTACTGGAGCGCCCGCCCATTGCAAAGGGACTGGGAAATGCAGGGGGCTGAGTTTTTCGAGAACACCCAGAGGATGTGTTAACTTTCACATGAATTTGGGCAGCTTGGAGACTCAGCCTCGATGGATAGGACTAAATCAATTCCAGTCAGTTATTAGTAAAGTGTACAGGCAACTAGAGACCAGCGTGACATCTCAATTCAGTTCTCACACCCAGAAGTTAATGCTCAGAAAACACATCCTAACTCCATCTGGCTCTTTATTCAGCCTAAATTGGCTGTATATTTGGGAAATGGTGGATACTCTATTCCTCTTTGAGGCTAGGACTGGCTGGGAGCTGGTCAGAGAGGAGTTTTTTGCATTTTGCTGCACAGCAAGGAAAGAAATTGCTTCCTTGCAGTGGCAGATTTTACACTCCAGACAAGAACGTTTGTCACTTAGGTTTACATGTTCTTGTTTGTAGCTCACAGGAAGACACTGACGGGGGAAATTCAGAGATTCCAAGGCCAGACGAGACCATTGTGATCATCTTGTCTGACCTCCAGTACTTCTCAGCCCAGAGCCCTGTCCCCAAGTGATCCCTAGAGCAGAGGTGTTAGAAAACCAGCCACTCGCCATGTAAAAACTGCCAGTGATGGAGAACCCAGCACAACCCAGGGTCAGTTGTTCCAATGGTTAATTCCTCTCATGGTGAAATATTTACACCTGACTTTCAATCTGAATTTGTCTAGCTTCAACTCCCAGCCATTGGCTCCAGTTAGACCTTCCTCTGCTAGACAGATGAGCCCCTGATTAAATATTTGTTCCCAGGTAGATCCTCACCCCTGAACCGGCTCTTTGTTCAGCTAGACAGACTCAGAGCTCAATCAGTACAACTGCCCAGCCAGCCAAACTGCATGCTTCTCCGCTGCTGGCTGGGTCTGTAAGGACCTAGCACCCGCAGGAGAGAGCTACAAGGAGAGGGGACGTGGGTCACAGTTGGTGCTTCTGATGTATTAGCTACTAGTGCTTGGGACATGGACCTCAGCTGCACGCAGGGATCCAGGCTCGCTCCCCTGTCCTTCAAGCCACGTATCCAAGCGCTGGTCGCAAGTGACTTGCAGCAATATGATATTGAGCAGGAAAGTCAGTATGTTAGCAGAGTGTTTTATTAACAGGAGTCAGCTACTAGCTAATCCTAACCCTGACCCTCAGGCTTGGGTTTCCTCCAGGTGCTCTTTGTGGAAGATCTTTTCCCCTGGCCCCTCTTTCCTGTTCCTACAGGTTGTTCTGACCCCTCAGTAACAGAGATTCTTTTCCCTTCACAGCTTCTCCCCTCCATGCTGTGGAGGACAAGCACTGTCTCTGGCTTCCTGCTTCTCCTCTCCGAGTGCCATACAAAGCATGCATTGCTGCAGAAAGAACCTGGATTGGTCTTGTTGGATTGCTTTGAGTTTACGACCAGTAGCCAAACCCCGCTGAAAGTTGCCAAGTCTTTGCTGGGTAAATATGAAAATGCCACCTGGAGATACTATGGCCAAAGGCTGGCGCATGGGTGCCAAACATTAGGGTCTTGAATACAAGGCCTTTATTCAGTAATCAATGGGAATTTTGCCTTTGACTTCAATCAGAGGTAGGTCAGACCTGTGAAGCCCTATGCACAGCTCAAGAGGTGGACTTTGCAAACCTCTCACCAGAGAAGACAAGCAGGCCCAGGGGTGAAGCGCACAATGACAAAGCAGCCTCAGGGGAGATTATTTCTGCAAAGGCCAGAGCACTCCCAAATATTTGCTTTGAAATGTTCAGCTAGAGGAAAAGTCAGCAACTGCTCATTTGCCAGTCCCTCTGGTGGAGTCACAGGCCAATCTGTGCATAACCCAGACGCCTTCTACTGCCACAGCCTGAGGGGACCCAGCATTTTTCATGACAGTACAACATGTGGGTTCCTGGGAGTGCTGGGAGAAATCAAGCATCTTATCTAGCTTCAGCTAGAAGTGGCCAAACATTCTTCACATGCTGCCTGTGCAGCAAGGAAAAAAAAACGGTTCGCTCAGGGCAGCAACTTTTACACTTCTGACAGGTGCAGCATTTGTCACCGAGTTCTCAGTGTGCTTGGCAGTGGGTGACTGCAGAGCTGCTATGGGGGAGGGGCCCACACCTACCAGCTGGGCCGGTTAGAATAGTAAAGGATCTGACAAACTGCACTGGAGGCCTAGTGATGCTGCCCAGGTCCTAGGTGCCACAGGCCTCAGATATGAAGCAGCACTGATGGTCTCCCCCAGCGAAGCTCCTTGTGACAGGCAGCCTGAGGAAGGGGTAGCTAGGCACCTGGCCGGAGCAGCCAGCTTAGCTCAGTTTGGGGGTGAGCAGCCACTCTTCAAAGCTGTACAGAGTTACCATGTGCCCCCTGGTGCTGCGCTCGGACTTCTGGGGGCATCTCCCCGGGGGTTTTGAGCAGCTGATTTTCCCAGTGAATTGTGGGAGAGCTTGTCTGTCCCTGCACACACAGGGGAAACGTGGGAAGGCGCTGTGGGACTATCATCTTCTCTGCCAGGCAGCTGAGTCCCTAGCCAGAACGCAGGCTCCCTCTCATCCCCAGGACGGCGAGCTAGCTCAGGCTGCGAGCAGCTCATGACACCCTCAGCTGCTCTTCACCAGTTCCATTGCCCTTCTGAGCATTTGCTTTTGGAGCCCCCAGGGTGTAGTTCTACCCACACAGAGCATTGCAGACTGCCAGCCCCTCTTGCAGGTAGCTGTGCTGCTGGCTCTTCTCCCTGGATTTGCCCCAGAGCAACCCACTTGGCTCCCTCTGCAGAGATTGCTTCCAGCTGCACTCAGGGGCAAAATCTGAAACAACAGCACTGGGAGACGGAGAAATTAAGCCCTAGAGATGAGGGAGGGAGGGAAGGTAAGGGCAGGGGCTGCTGGTGCTCCCAGTGCAGGAGGCCTGCGTTGGTACAGACACTCATGGGCTCCTGCCACTGACAAAGGTACATAACACAACAAATAAAAATCAGGGATCTGCAGCTGGACGTTGGTGTGGATGGACCTCGGGTCCCACCAGGTCCCTGGTCTGCAATCTGTAGGTTCCTGAGCCCGGATCAAGGGGTTCCTGGTCCCACTTTGTGGGAAGGCTCCATTTACAAAGGGTTAATCAGCGATGAAGAGATGCTACAGACACAGGCTGCAGTGCTGGAAACGGGGACAAGCCCATCAGTAGCAGGAGCTCCCAAGGCCTCTGAGCAGCCTGGGGGCCGGTGGGATTCTAGAACAATGCACAAAACCTGATCAGCCAGTCATCAGCCTGTGCTAACTCTTTAGGAATGGACCCTTCATACAAAGAACAACCAGAAATTCACCTGCACGCACAGCGTTTTGTTCCACAGGAGGCAGTGCCGAGCTGCAGGCTCTCTGCTCAGGCTTCGGTCTATTCCCACGCCCTCTCTTTGCTTTCCCATTTGGCTCCCATCCTTGCCCATCAAACATTTCCATAAAGCGCCTCCTTGCTGCAGAAGGAGCTTTACTGCTCTCCCAGGAGCTGTCCTGGTTGGGCTATGTCACGCAGGAGAGACTGGAGTAGACTGACCTGGGAACGTTGATTAGTTTTATTGGGGCTGGCTGCATGGGGGATGGGAGAGCAGTGGATGACTTTGGGTGAGGGTCAATACCTGAGCCAGAAGGAGGGTGAGGCCGGGTGATACCTTGGCCTGGGAAACTGGACAGAGGGAGGAGGAGGAAGAGCTGGGGGGAGGGGAGTGAGTCAGCTGGAGGGGTTTTTGGTTTCAGTTTTGGGCTGGCTGGGAAGACACAGGCAACCCCAAGTCTGGGATCTAAGCTCCTTGTCCCCCTGAGGGACCTGGCTGAGGGGTCCTGGTTGTACCTACAAGCCCTGCTTGGGACTGTGTTCCTGTCATCTAATAAACCTTCTGGGTTACTGGCTGGCTGAGAGTCATGGTGAATTGCAGGAAGTCGGGGTGCAGGCCTTGACTCCTCCACACTCCATGACAATTACAGGCTAGGACCTGACTGTGCTGAACATGGCCAAGTCTTCAGTGAAGAAACATAAAAATGACCCCCGGAGCTCAAGAGAACCCTCATCACCAATGCACAGTGTGGGCTTCGTGGCTGCAGAGTTCTGAAGCCATGGCACGCTAGAGAAGGGGGATAAAGTTAACACTGGTAACCACAGGCAGCACGGCCTGCGGGAGGAACAGCATCTGAACCAGGGAGCAGAAGTCCATCAAATACCGGGGTTGAAATGGGCAGTTCTCTTCCATACCAAGGTCAGCTGCTTTGGACTGGCCAGCTCCTCAGGGCTAAGATGGGCTTCAAGGGACTAGCGGAGGATTGGGGCCTGCTGGGACAGAGGCTCTGGGGCCAGGGGGGTTGGTTTGCTCCCAATTATTGTCCCGGGCTAATGTGTATGGTGCTCCGCCCCTTTCACAGGGGAGCCTCATTGTGGTAGGCAGGGGAGCCCCACAGTAGGCTCTTCTCAGCTAGCAAACAGGGCCTCGAGAATGTCTCCCTTTAGGACAGAGCCCCGATTAGCACAAACGCCCCTAAGCGACTGATTAATTCTTCCCGCACCCAGCCCCAGTTTAGCACTGATCCCCTGTGTCACAGAGTCCCTGGGCGATGCTCTGGAACTGCTCCCCACAAAACCAGACAGGACTTTGGGGAGCCTCCTCTCCCTTGGAGCAGACTGTCTCCAGGGCAAGACGCTCACACGTCTTCACCTCCTGGGTCTCTCCTTGGAGGGGCAGAGGATGCTGAATGCTCCGTGTGCTTGCCACAGTGAGTCTGCCCAGGCGGGGTCCTGGGGAAGCCACAGGGTCCTGCACCTCCACTTTGCAGTTAAATGTGACTCTCAGCCAGCCAGTAACACAGAGGTTTATTAGATGACAGGAACAGGGTCTAAAACAGAGCTTGTAGGTACAGAGAACAAGACTCCTCAGCCGGGTCCATTCTGGGGCCCAGTGAGGCAGACCCCCACGTCTGCCCTCACTCCTTGTCCCCAGCCAGTCCCAAACTGAAAAGCCCCTCCAGCCCCTCCTCTCTGGGCTGTGTCTCTTTCCTGGGCCAGGAGGTCACCTGATCTCTTTGTTCACCTTTAGCTATTTCCTTGCAGGGGGGAAGGCCCCTGGCCATTTGTTGCCAGGGAGACAGAGTGTCAGTAATTTATGTACACTGGCCTTTATCCCACCATCTAGAGACTTAAGAACTGCATAGGGGAAACTGAGGCACCCACACAGTATTCAGAGGAAACATTAAGAACAGTCCCACTTTGTCACACCCTGGGAGCAGGTGCCTTTCCCACATGGGCTCCTGGACAATTCTCAAATGCAGTGTGTGATCAGATGTTCCTGGGTATGGCTTTAATCAACAAAGAAATCCATATCAGCATAACATAGCTTATCTCAGAACGTCTCCCCAGGCATAGCTGTTCCCTCCTCAGGTCTGCTCAGCCCAGCCCCTAGGTCTTCCTTCACCAGGTGCTGTAATGAGCCCCTGCAAGTCTGCAGTGCCCACTTACTCCTTCTCCAGCAGGCCCTGCTGATGGGCAGGGGATTGCCTGCCTGTTCAGACCCTCACATAGCACATGTGGCAGCGTCCCTGCTGAGAGGCTGAGGCACAAAGGGTAAGGGTAAGGGTGAGGCCCTGTTTGCTAGCTGAGAAGTGGAGCAGCCTGTGCCCCGCAGCATGCAGGAAGTGCTGATCCCTCCCAGCCCCTCGGATCCATGCTCACTGGAACAGCAGCGCTGCCTTGTCGCCCCAGCGGAGCACAGGCCTGGAACAGGCAGGTACTAACTCCCTAACAAACCTGTGAACCCCCCACTCCAGGCACTGCGGGATGAACCCTGCTGCATGCAGAGCCTGGGACCATGAACCCTGCTGCTCCTGCGCAGGGATCATGCTGCTCTTGGATTCCAGGGCTGAGAGCTGCTTTCCACAGCCTCTCCCTCCCACAGAGCAGCAGCAGCGCTCCCGATAGGGGCTGCGAAGGCTGGAGCAGGGCATTGCCACTCCAGAGGCCCTGGGCTAGTGCAGCTCGTGTAGCGCCAAGACAGGCTGCAGGGGTCCTCTGGGAACGAGCCAGCCCGGCTGTCTCAGTTTCTCCAGAAACCTTTGCCCTTCCTGTCTCAGCAGTGAGCGGCTGCAGGAGGGGGCCTGCACTGCACTCTCAAACAAGGCTCAGGGTGGCGATCTCTGCAGCATCCCTGTCACTCATGTCCAGCACTGATGGTGCAAATCCACTCCAAGGGAGACATTCAGCATTATGTCCCCCAACACACACACAGCATCATTTAGGTTAGATAAATGTCTATCAGGGATGGTCTAGACAGTATTTGGTCCTGCCATGAGGGCAGGGGGCTGGACTCAATGACCTCTCAAAGTCCCTTCCAGTCCTAGAGTCTAGGAATCTATGAGTCTAGGACCACAAACGCAGACATGTCTGGAAAGGTGCCTGGTTCTCCCCAGGATTCTCCCCTCTGGAGGAGCTCCCACTCCATAGGGGACCTACCTGCACTTCCCGTGTGTGGTAGGCAATGATCAAGCCCAGCAGGATGACCGTGGACAGGCTGATAAGGCATTTCAAGGCCAGAGAAAACATGGACTCCTGCAGGACAAGGAAGGAGAAAGCATTAGGGGAGTGAGGGCCAGAAAGGGGTCACTCCATGCCCACTGAGACATACAAGAACTTGGTCCATGGGCCAGGGCAGACGGGAATGCAAAGGCCTTGGAGAAAGCAGAATGCCTCTATCGCTACAGGGGAAGCTGCGGGCGCATGGATAACACAGCAAGGCTTGAAGTGGAGGCAGCTACCCACCCCACCCCTGTTCCTGAGCCTGGAACATCAGCATATGCTTTACCTAACCCCCCTCCACACTCACACACGCACTCTGCAGGCAGCTTCCCAGAGATACCTGCTGTCTGGCCCCTCCCCGCAGCCTCAGCCATGATTCTCCCCCCTCTGTACAGCTCCTCCAAGTGCTCTGGCACAGCAACCCCCTTCTCCTCATCTGGAGGTCACACTCCCACTCAGCGATGGGCCACCCAACTGAGAAGAGCAGGTGCCAAGCACAGGGTGCCCCAGCTGAGAATACTAAATAATGATACGTGTGCCTCTGTCCCCCCTTCCACCCCAGGCCCTCTGAGTGCATCAGAAGCACTAATTCATCCTGCCCCCTTTTCTCAGGGCAAACTGAGGAACGGATGGGGTCAGTGACTCACCCAGAGCTACAAGGCAAGTCAGCGACAGCTGGGAATAGAACCCAGGAGTCCTGATCGCCAGTGCCTTATTCTAGCCACTAGACAACACTGCCTCCGGGCCACGGCAAGAACCTAAGACTGATGCTCCATGCAGTGGCCTCGGAGAGCTGGCAGCCACAAGTGCTAGGCTCGTCTGTGCCCCTCAGCGCTGCGATAGCACCACGTTTCTTTGGCAGAGTGCACTGCACCCCAGCACTCAGGCCATCTGGCACCGCGGCAGGAGGGATATGAGCGGCCGCCTGGGCTGACAGCCCAGGGGCAGGACAGGGACTCTGCAGCCAGGAGAAATGAGGCAGCCAAATTGGATGTTCTTTCCAGATGATGCGATGGGGGCTCAGAGCTGGGATGGGCCATTGGGGACGGACCCTCTGTCTCACTGCACCAGCTTGACCCCACCCCCCACAGCCACCCCTGGCTGTGGATTCACTCCTAATGGAGTTCAGGCAGCTGGTGCCTGGGGAACAGTCAATACTGTTTATATGTGAGCACTGGATGCAGCCTCACAAGTTACTCGACCCCAGCCGTGTGTTTTACAGCGGGAAGTCTCAGGCTGCAATGACAATCCATCAGCATGAAGGGACACATCAAACCACCATTTCTTGGCTTGTTTTTGCTGTTGCAATTGGGAGGAAAAAAGACACAGCTCCAAGGCCCCCAAGTTGAAGCCTCAGGATATGAACAAGGTGTGAGAACCGACCGTCCCTGCATGAGTCTGGAGACCCTTCCCATCACAAACATCCACCCAGCAGCGGCCCTTGGGGGAACTGCTGGTGCACAGGACACAAAGGTTAGTGCAAAGCTGGTGCAGTGGGTAGGATGCTGGCCTGTGGTCTAGTTACCTGCTCTGCCACAGAGGCCCTGGGTCAGTCGGTCTGTTCTGTGACTCAGTTTCCAGTCTGTAAAATGGGGACATCCCCTCCCTCCTGCACAAGACAACACTGCAGGCTGTACACCTACCAGCATGTGAACGCCTGAGCTCAGGGGTGAAAGGTGCTGACTGCATGCCCCCATGCTGGCAAGAAGGCCTGAGGAATAGGGGCCCAATGTGCGGTGCCCCAATCCTGCTGAATGGACTATGCCACCAAGGGTAGCAGCTTTCTGAGGCCAAGGACCCAGCTGATCTCAGTCACACAAGCAACAAAATAGCAATAGTAGACCCCCAATCGGACCTTCCTCCAGGGATCTCAACCCTCCTACTTCAGGGTACAAGCCAGCCTCTCACTGGGAGTCAGGAGGGAACTCCCCTGGGGGCAGGTTACTCCATCACTGGGGGTGCCTTGCACCTTTGAAGCAGGTGGCACAGAGTGGTGAGATGGGGACTGCCCAGCCCAGCACTCCCTGTCCCTAGGGTCTCAACGCCCCACCCTCTGGTAGGAGGGAAGTTCTATTGATCCCCTCTTTACAGCTCTGCCAGCACCCCACTTGGCTATGGAGCCTGACCCCAGGCAGCCCACGCTGCACACCAGGCCCACCATCCAACCAGGCTAGTGACACAGCAGCCTTCCATCAGCCACACATGGCTGTATCATGGCACAGAGGCCAAGGGGACCAAGGAGAGTTACAGAACAGGAATCCGACCCAGGTCCCTCAGGGCCACCACCGCAAGCACTGCCGTACCTCTGCATGCGGCAGCAGGCCAGGCTACGTGAGCCGCCACCGGACCAAAGGGGCCACGGCCCTGCACCTCCTGGGGCTCTGCAGCTGAGAGCACGATGCTATTGGCATCGATTTGCTGTCTGGAAGAGCAGCCCTTTTCTCAATGAGGTTTTTAATCGAATGCTGTTGGATGTAATTACGTCTCCCCTCAGCCGGCCAGGGGATTCCAGCAATCTGCTGAGAGTCAGCATTAGCTCTGTAATATGGCAGCCTAATGGATGGTCTAATTAGATCCTCCTGCTAATCAATGCTATGTAAATTAAACCAGCCCTTAGTTGCCCATGAGCAAAGTGACCGCTTCCAGATCCTAGGTCTCTGCTCCCTGACCCACCCCCCACCTCACCAACAGCATTTCCCCAGGGAAAGGCCAGACAGCCGCACCCCTCTCTTTCCTCACTGTCTCACTTCCTACCCAGGCCCTCATTTTGCTCTCCGTGGGGCTGAGGTACGTGTGTTCATGGCAGCTGCATGAGAAGAGACCTCTGCCCTGTCTCTCCCCTTCAACCCTGGGTAGCTGCCCTGGGGCTCTAAGGGGTGTCACTGCTGGGTAATGACTGACCTGAGCCAGCTCCAGACAACGGCGTGATGGGAAGAGCTGGGTCTTGGCCTGTTAGGAGAGGAGCTGGTTCCTCTCCCAGGGGGACAAAGGCCAGCAGCGAGTGTTCGGATCATTATTGCAGCTGTCCAGCCACTTGGGCTCACCCAGCACACACAAGAGCCCTGTGCAATTTCAGTGCCAAGCAACCTGTCCCTCTGCCCCAGCAACAGGGCTAGCTGGAGTCTGGCTTTTCCGTGACCTCCACCAGATGCTATGAACACCTGGAGCCCTGTCTCTACCTCCCAAACCCCTCTGCAAACCCCACAATGCAGTCAGCTGCCCCAAGGACCTCCTGCCACTGTCTCCGGTGTTGATGGCTCAGCAGCCCCCATATTTCACTCCAGTTGACAGAGTCAATGTCCTTAAACACTCTCAAGACAAACAAGCTTCTGGGTGACTTGCTTACAACACTTAGTTCCTCCTATTACAGCCTGCCTGTCCTAGTCACTGGAAGGGCCCTGTGCAGCACCTGGTTCTGCTAAGCAGAGTGCTGGTGCAGTCGGAGCACTCCTGCCTGGGGCTTACAAGGGCAGCCACACTTGGAGACCCCAGCTGCAGGGTGCTCCCTACCGGCCAAGGTGGCTCACAGTCACAAAACTAAAGGTGGAAAACCAAGGGAACCAGCAGAACAAGGAACTGTCCCAGAGCTGGGACCCCACTGTGATCAGGAACCCCACAAATACCAGCCCCTCCTTATTGTCACAGAATGTGGGGGAGACAAGCCCCTGCACCCTGGCTTCCTGCGATTCACCAGGACTCTCAGCCAGTCAGTAAAACAGGTGGTTTATTTAGATGACAGGAACACAGTCCAAGACCGGTCTTGCAGGTACAGACAACAGGAAACCTCAGTCAGGTCCCTTGAGGGAGCGGGGGGTGCCAGGGAGGCCAGAGCCTCATCTTGGGCTCCCCTCCCTTTTCCCAGCCAGCTCCAAACTGAAACTCCCTCCAGCCATCTCACTCAGCCTTCCCCTCTCCTTCCAGTTTCCCAAGCAGAGGTGTCACCTGGCCTCCAACCCCTCAGGTATTCTCCCTCAAGAAAAGTCTCCCATCCCCAATGCAGCCAGTCCCAGCAAAGCTCCCCTGCAACCTTCCCAGGTCAATACTCCCCACTCAGCAGTCAAAACACGTTAAGAACATTCCCACTTCGTCACACTTATCTGCACTGAGGTAGCACTTGGTGCTGTAACCAAGCTGGAGCCCTTGTGCCAGATGCTGCAGACACAGCAAGGCAGCCCCTACTCGATGAGCTCCTAGCAAAGGCAGGATTATTCTCCCCATTAGCAGAGCTGGAACTGGAACTCCCAGACTTTCCCAGCAAGGTCAGCATGTGGGGAGTGGAGCTCTGTAGATCTAACCCCACCTGTGCGGGGGGTCAAGCACAGGCCATCCGGCCCAGGAGACTCCCCCAGTGAGCCTGCTAGACCCAGCAAACCAAGCCCAGATTTCCTGAGTTGTGAGGAAATAACCACAAAACCCTCCTTCCTCTCTCTCAAAAGTGTTGCAAAGGGAGGCAGAGGCAGAGCCAGGGTTAAGCAGGGCAGAATCTACCTAGGGAAAGGGAACGGGGGATTGTCAGCAGAGCCCCAGGACAGACCCATTGCTGCAAAGACCTCAGTAGTGTGTCTCCCTTTGCCTTCCCACGGAGCAGGTCTCTCCCAGGGCCATCGCTGCTAACAGGGCTGCTTGGCTTCTCACCGCGCAGCCAGAAGGGAATTTCCCATAAACCCAACAGCAGAGCCAGAGGAAATCAGGGTATTTAGTGGGATTGTTCTAAGTGCCAGGAGATAAAGAGGCCCATGGGAGAGATACAGACAGGCAGAACTGCTGACAGATGAGCAGAGAGCAACAGCTGATGCCTCGGAGAGTTACTCATGGAGCACTGCTCCTTTCCCAGGGAAGTTCCCTAGCTGGCTCGTGGGCAGGCTGTGGTGGAGGGTGAAGACTCAGGCAGGGAAGCCCTTCTCTGTCAGAGCCCTGTTAACCCCCTTCGGCTGTGCTAAATCGCCTATGGCTCAGGAGCAGAGGGGTTGGTAGCATGTATGCAGCCATCCACCCTCATGCGGACAGTGCTGGGGAAAGGCACAACACACCAGCCCTGGGAGGCAACTCTCTGTTAATGCATCAGGCAGAACAGCCCCCGCAACAGTGCCAGCATCCCTGGTCAGTATGCTTCAGCCTTGCCATGCAGGGACCGGCCCAGAGGCGAAGGGGAGTTCTGCCTCAGACCCTCAGAATCCAAGGCCAGAAAGGACCCCATCATCTGGGCCAGCCAGCCAGAGAACCTCACCCAATGACTCCTGCATCCAACCCAGAACATCTGGTTCAGCTGGAGCATGTCTGGTAAAAAGGCATGCAACCGCCCCCCTAACCCCCGACAGGGAATCCCCCACAACCCTTGACAGGCTGTTCGGGTAGTTCATTACCCTCCTGTGAAAAAACTGCACCTTATTTTTAGTCTGAATGTGTCTGGCATCAACTTCTAGCCCCTGGACCCTGTTCTGCTTTGACTGGATTAAGGAGCCATTTATCATCTGCCATTCACACCCCACCCCCGTAGGTAACTGCAGATCATGATCAAGTCACCTCTTCACCTTTTCTTTGTTCAGTGAAATAGCTTGAGCTTCCTCAATCTGGTGGTGAGGCAGGTTTTCCAGACCTTGACGCCTGGACCCTTTCCAACTATCACCACCCTTTCCAAAGTGTGGACATAGTATTACGAGACTGGCCTCACTAATGCTGTTTACAAGTCACACCATCTCACTTCTCCACTGCATCAACCCAGCCACGAAATCGCAGGGAGCGTTTCTACCCAGACTCCTTAGTCTGCCTGAGTCACTGCCCCTGGAAGTGCTAGACACGTGACCTACATTCTTGGACCCTCGCTATATAGCACTGTCTTTGGCTCTATTAACAGGCACGTGAGCCCAGCACAGCAGGTGCCCAGGTCACTCTGGAAAGGACTAGTCCCCATCACTATCACATCGGTCAGCAGAGAAGCCAGTCAGTGGTGCATTTTAGAATGTTCACTAGACTAAAACCACCAGCTTGTTTCACATGGGCTGCTGAAGAGCATGGTCTAGTGGCAGGCAGTGTGGCCTAGTGGATAGAGCCCAGTGGCCTATGGGAGATCCTCCACTTTCCTTAGATCCTCCTCTGGGGCTCTGCCTCCCCACGAGCATTTCAAAACAAGAGGAAATCGGTCCTAAAAATACCCTGCTGGTACTAATGGGAGCGATATTCCGGGTGCAGCCTGGTGAATGGGGAGCATTGTTCTCCTGCAGCCCGGCAGGGCCATGCATTGTTGTCAGCTTCACAACTTGGCACTCACCTCTCCATTGTTTGGATAGAATGGCTGGTGCCAAAGGAGCGCTGGAGACCAAACACAGGCTATTAATAGGCAGGCTCTAGAGTCTATCTGACACTGCCACAGAGCCACTGCCTCTACCTGCCTCTGCAGCATCCAGCCCTTTAGAGGTACCCGGACATCTGGGCAGTCTGGCACCTCTCTGGACTGGAGTTTGCCACACACCTTGTGGCGTGCAGGTCTAATGTCTCTCCTGGAGACATGGAACCATGGCAAACCAGGACTTGTTCGCTACCAAATGTACAGTCATGGTACACACAGGTTGGGATTAAAGGGCATCAGCACAACTACAGAGGCAGGGAGAGCTCAGGGCTAGAACAGCCAGGGGCTGCAGGCTAGGACTGGGGTGCCAGGGGTAGGGAACCCCCAAGACAGAGAGCAAGGGGCTGCAGGACAGGGTTGATGCATCTTGTCGGAGCTCAGCAAGGGGAACTCACCCCTCACTTGCTAGTACCATAGATTTGCCTTGACCCAGCTGGTTCTTTTCAAGAGCGGGGAACGTCAACAGCCAGCCAGAACATTTACATACACAGAGTGACCGAGCCTCAGGATGACTCAGCACCTGTAGGGAACAGGTAGGAATCTCCACTGCCACCTACAGAAATGCACAATGGAATGACTAAAAGGAGGGGGGCTGTACCCAAGGCAGGAGACCACACCAGATGGGCCAGTGTTTGATCCAGTGCCACAAATCCCATGGCTCCCCGTATCAGGAGGGGAAATGCAGCCCCTGCTATATAGTGTTGAGCATGGCCTGCTGCTGTTCCAGCCTGTCCCACCCACACGCTGGGCCAGAGCCCCAGCTGGCTTAAATCAGCATCATTCCATTGAACCCAGTGCTGGCTTTGGCCCACGGCATCCAACCAGGCCTGGCCTATCAGAGAAGAGGGACTGGCAAGGGGGCTTTACAGCCAAGTATTATCAGTAGGGTATCCGGGATCAGAGCCCCATTGTGCCAGGCGCTGCACACGCAGGTCTACAGACACTTGGACAAGGGTTACGCAACTGCTGTGCAGAGACCACAGCCTGGTCTCATGGTTTCCTCGTTCTCCCCTGTCTGCCTCAGGCTGAGAGCTGTCTGGAGCAGGACTGTGCTCTGGTTCTGTGTTTGTGCAGTGCTCAGTGGTAGGGGACCCTGGCTTGCTCCTTTCAAGAGGAGCAGGTTTGTGTGCAATTTGAAATGGATTTAGTGAAACTAGCGCAGCTTTGTGGGTGGACACAGGCAAGCTAACCCACAAGAAGTGTCCACAGTCCCCCCTCCCCCACACACACACTGTCCACCCATCCCCACCTCAGTTTCATTCAATCAGTGTGCCATCAGCTGCAGTTAACCCTTGGAACTTGTGCATGCAGGGAACTCTCTCCTGAGAGGCCCTGCTCTGAAGAGCTCAGTCTAGAAGCATGTGACACAGGAAGGGTGGTGAGAGGAGCAGAAGAGGCAGGAAGGGGTTTTGCCCCTGGTGAGAGCAGGACTCTTGGGTTCTTTCCCAAGGGGCTCATGGAGTTGGGAACAGCAGTGCCAGCAGCAGACAGCCATGCCTCTGACCACACTGGAGCTTGTGCTGCCATTGCGCACCTGGTCCTGGTAGCTGTCCAAAAGCAGCTACCGGGCTGGCTGGACTGCTGGCCAGATGTAAGGCAGAGCCCTCACATCCCAAGCCATGGTGAGATCTAACGGGAAGCCCTGTTCTAAGCAGGTCAGTGTCACTGTGAAAGGAACACCCAGGATTACCTGCAATTAGGTGTCTCTCCTGGAACTGTTCTGCCATCAATTATGGCCTGTTTCAGCCACTGTGTAGACAGTGTTAGCCCTTCACTGCCAGGCAGCTGGTCAGACCAGGAATGCCTGTTGGCAGAGGAGCTTTTCCGAAGCAGAGAATACAAACACACCCAGAAGGGTCTGTCAGTGCCAGCTGCATGGAGCTGTCCAGGGCGCCCTGTAGGAGGCTGGCAGTGCTCATCTATAGCACCCCACCCTGTAAGCAGGGGTGGATGCTGCTAGGAAAGGGTTAAGTGGGTCCCGCTGACTCACTGGGCAGGTGGCTTAGTATCCCACCCAGAGACACAAAGGTGTGGCCCACTGGAGGGGGATCAAGAGAGCTGGCTGAGCAATGCTGCAGGAGGATCCTTAGGGACTGCCCCAGCATGGGGAGAAGAGATCGAGCTGAGCTTGTCGTCGGTAAAGGCAAACCCCAGCTCACGCCCACACATGGTTCTCACAGGACAGGCTTGGCTGCAGCCTGTTCACAGTGAAGGTTTTAGCACATTAAGCATCCACAGCACTCCCCTCAAAGCACTCCCGCATTCACCTGTCATTGCCAAATCCCATATGGGGTGCACAGCCACAGGAGACGGTCACTATGGGGCACCTAGTGAAATCCTCCTGGTTTCTCTGCCCATGGGATTCACTGCACCTGGCTCACCTGCAGCCCCTTCCAGCCCTGCCCCTCTGTCACCCTGCTCTCAGGACACAGGAAGCAGCTGGGACTATGACAGACATTAGCCTGACTGAGCACGGTGGCTTTGATATCAGTCTGTCACTCCCATGGGGCTCAGTCCAAAGAAAGGCCCAGCTAAGTGGGTGACCCCAGCCGGGCAAGCATGCAGAATCCAGGGAGTGTTAACGTTTCCTTGCCCATTGGAGGAGTCTCTCCGACCCCCCTCCCCTGCCTGAATGCTGCTTTCCAGTTTTAATAAAAAGCAATCCAAGCCAAGCTGGAACAGCCCAGGAAACCGAGACAGAGCCAGCAACAATCCCCTTCGCACCCCTGGGGCCATGGCACGACAAGGCGGAAAGGTACAAGACAAATGATACTTTGGGAAAGCCAGCCACACAGCCCCGGTCTTTATGCACCGCTCCCATCAAAGCCGGCTCCAGAGGGGCCTGGACAGGAAGAGCTACTGCTGGCTCCCACGCTCGCCCCCAGGAGCGGGCAGAACTGAGGCCAACGCCATTCATGGGTGAGCAGAGTCCAGCTCGGAGAAGAGACTGGGGCTTAGGGCAGGTGAGCACCCAGAGCAAGGACACGAATGTGCACACGTGTGTTGGGGAGGGTGGCTGCATGGCCCCATGTGTACACACAGGGTGTGGGGCACAGACATCTCAACGTCCAGCCCATCTAGAACAGGCCCCCCCCAAACCCATCACTCAAAGGGACGGGGGTGCCAGGCTGCCAGGGAGGCCACATGACAAGAACTGGAGATCGCCACTCACAGTCGCCATTGGGTGCATGGAGGGGTCAGTGGCCAGGTCACCCACAAAAGGCCACTGCTCTATGGCACAGCTGCACCTGGGAGCCAGCAGCCCTGGGGTGATGTGCCCAGACTCCAAATCCCAGCATATAGTGCTCCCTCTTCAGCCAAGTGCTCGGCAAGGGGGCACGCATGGCATGGTGTTCACAAGCAGTCCTACAACACACGCCAGGCCTTGCAGTCCAGAGCCTGCATACAGCCCTACAACAACACGCCCTACCTAGAAAGGGGGGGCTGTCGGCTGGCACCTAGCTCCTGGCTCTGGGTGCCATGCCCTGGGCAGCAGGCCCTATCCTCCAGCTGGGGAGAGGATGAAACAAGCACCCAGCAGGCCAGGGCCCAGCACTGAAGCAGCCCCAGGCTCCTTCCAGCCCCTTCCCCCAAGGAGCACAGAACTCTACTGCCAGCTCCCAACACTGGCTGCCCCTTCCATCAGGGGCCCATGGACACTGCCAGTGAGTGCTGGTTCCTAACACAGTGGGGCCTGGAAGCTGCCTGGGGATACTTATAGACAAATCAGAGCATTGCTGGAGCTTCACAGAGCAGCCTCAACCCTGCAGCCACACTGGGATGGACTGGGGGCAGGGGGAGGAGAGCAGGAGGGATGGGGATACACTTCAGCAGACCCTGCAACCAGATCACAACCAGTCTCATTGTCGCAGGGAATGGGCAGGACCCCTCTTGCCCAGGGGCAGCCTGCAGCCAGAGGCGGCTCAGGAGGCCCCAGGCCTGTGGCTGGGTGGGAGGTGCTGCTCACAGGTGTATGCCCAGGATGCAGGGGCACACGACCTATTCTCCATTTCCCAGCATCAGAGGCAACCCAGGTTCCTGGTCTCTGCAGCATGGAGAGCACAGCTTCCATACCACAGCATCTCCGGACAGCTGAAGCCAGACCCAGCAAAGGGTTCCTCCAGAGAGCTCTGTCAAAGCCCCTCTCTCTGGCCAAAGCAACCCCTGCTACCTCAAATCTGGGCCACCCCAGCTCTGCCAATGCCCCTCTATCCCCATCCACAGCCCCCCTGCTATGCCAGTACTGAGTGCTCTTAAGCCCTGGCTGCAACACCCACCATGCTAAGCAACAATCTCTGAATATCATACTATGACCAGAGCCAGATACCCCTGTCCTGCCCAGCTGTGAGAGGCCTGGGGGCAGCTGGCCCTGCAGAGCTGTCTCCAGCTTCCACCTCTCCCCTCACTTCCTGGGCTAGCCCAGCTGAGACTCAATGGGCGGGACATGTGGAGCTTTTGCCAGATGAAGCACTGCCTTGGGCTAGCAGGCCCAGGAAACACTCCCTGCTGCTGGGGAGACCGGGCCCAGACAGCCAACCACAGGGCCCGGGGGAGGGTGCGGGGGGCATCACCGCAAAAGAGAAATGGATCCTTCCCCCTCCACCTTGCTCCCTGGGGATCCACCACACACAGGCTCCCCCCTCAGCATCCCATTGTGCAGGGGCGCAAACGTGGAGCACTGCAGCTACCTTCCCGGACAGCATATGGCCAGACCTTTCCTAGCAGCTGCACCCATGCTGGGCAAGCCACATCAGAGCCACAGAAACAAGGCACCAGAAAGACCCAGAAGCCAGCTCGGGGGGCAAGGGAGGCGGGCAGAGCCACAGCTCTGCGGCCATCCAGCCCCTCCACTCAAGAGCCTTGAGCAAACTTAAGCGCAATTAATTTGAGCACGGGGGAATCCTACTCCATTCCTTTGTTGCCGAGCCTTGCTGCAGCAGAGGGTGACCTGAAAGCTCACCCCGCTGCCTTTATATTCCTCTCAAACACCCAGAATTAGCCCTGTCTCCCCACCCCTCATCCCTGCATAGCCCAGCCAACAGCCCAACCCAGCCATGCTCCACCCTGCAGATCAGTGCCCGTCTCCCGTTTGGGAGCCCTGTGCACTCATCAGGACTTTCAGGCATTTCTCCTCTCCTCCTGATTTCTGGTTTCAAGGGAAAGGAAGAAAGGCAGGAGCTGAGTGCTGGAGCAGCCTTTCCTCTTCTGCTGCCCCCCGCACTCCTCCCCACCCAGCTCCTCTGATTGCTGCAGGAGGCAGAGAGCAGCCCCTTCTCACACAACTCCCTACCTCACTGCTCCCTCTGTGTCCACGTGACCCGAGCACTGCTTGGCACCAGCCCAGCTGCAAACTCCCCCTCCCCCCGCCCCCTTAGCAAGAGCCAAAGGAATGCCAGGGAATGGGACAAGCTGCACAGATCCCCCTCGCCACACAGCCCAGCGCCTGACCATTCCACCGCTCCCTGCCTGCACTGCACACACCCTTCTAGCGCAGATGCCTATTCATCTCCCCTCCCCAGATAGGTATAAATAACATGACAGATGTCTATACAAAGAGTTATTCATATCCCTGCCAGCGCACAGCCAGAGAGAGAGAAAGGGAGCCTATGTGTGTGTGTGGGAGGGGTATAAATAACACACCCCCTCCAGGGGGCAGGGGCACCAATGTACTAGCTGGGGCGTGTCTGTGCCATAGACTCAGGGCACAGAGCGTTCTCTAGGCAGGATGGAGAGTGTGCCAGTCACTGCCACATGGGGTGCTGGGGAGCGAGCCAGGACACTGGGTCTCACACACGTCACCCGGACAGGCTTGCACAGAGCAGCTTCTAACTACACAGGGATCAACTCTGAGCCGAGGGACTCTTCTCCAGCAGCTGGTACTTGAGGGCCCTGTTCAGGGCTGGGGTCGGCAGGGGAGCAGGACCCGCTCGCATGTCCTCTGACTGTGGCCCAAGCATCCAGCCCCAGGCAGTGTTTTAAAGCAAGTCTGGGGTCGCAGAGCCAGCAAAACAAAATAATTAAAGCCAGGTCGTGAGGGGCACTTTAAGCCTGGGCTGCTCCCAGATTAGGGCAGAGCCCCCATTATTTCAGACCTCTAAGTACTGGGCCCAGGTGCAGAGCAGCCGCAAGAGTCAAGGGCAACGCCCCACGGAGGCCTAGCAGCCATTTTAATGGTGCCACCCTCCTGTCACGGAGGTTGAAAAACTGCGAACTCCCGCAAGGGGGTCAGGAACACCCCTTGGTTACTCACCACCCTCAGCTCCTCTACTCCACCGCTCCTGCAGGGGGATGGGATGCTCTGCCCCGCCCCATTAGCGGGCACTTCCCCCAGCCTGAGCCCCCACCTGTTGGCTGTGTTACAAAGGACCATCGCCCTTCCCCTGCCTGTGACAGTGGTTCCAAGCAGCAGCAGGCTGAGGAACCAGAGGCAAAAATCAAACCCTCCAGCAAGTCCAATAGCATGGAGATCCCAGCCCTCCCCAGCTCAGCCCCACCCCAGGGACCAGGCTGGGGGCTGCCAGGCAGCAAGCAGACAGCTGTGCCCTCAGGGCTGGTGGCTGTTCGCAAACAAGGCCCGAGACAGGAGCCAGGTGTGACCCCTGCATGCCAGCACTTTCTACAGGCAGCCACCCTCCTCTGGGCCTGAGCATGGGGAGTCAGGAGAGCCCAAGGAAACAGGAGGGAAAGGCACCAGACATCCCTTAGTTAGGAGGTAGCCAGTCCCAGCCCTCAACCCACTCCAGCCACGGGCAGAGCCCAGAATCCCATGGGGGAGTCACAGAGCAGAGTGTGATTCATGCAGAGAGCCCTGGGAAACCCAGTCCCACCACTTGCTGGCCCAGTGTCTCCACTGGAGCAGATGGGGGTGGGTCTTCCCTGCTGGGAAGAGTGCTACTGCCAGAGGGGTCCCGCTCCTAGGAGGGCTGAAGCCACAAGGAGCTCCCCCCACGCCAAGAGAGGGGCGCATCCCTGGCTGCAGGTGAGCCCATGGCAGGAGATGGGGGCCCAGCTTTGCCCTCGCTTTCTAACAGAGAGGAAGGAGCCTTTTACAGGGGCTCAGCCAGACCCCAGGTCCAGCTGCTTGGGCTCAAGGCTCAATCCCACAGGGAAATTTCCTCTAGGCAGCCAGCAGAACATAGCTGGGCCAGGCTACCTCTCCCGAAGGGGACAGGGCCAGCCAAGGGGAATCCCCAGCCACCCCCAGACAAGGCGCCTGCTGGGCAGGGTCTCCGTAGCGCCCCCCACACCAGGGGTCAAGGCTGGACCAGGGCTGTCAGAAGACACACAAGGGTGGGCGCGAGAAAGAAGCAGCCCTGGGGCAGCCAGTCTAGCCTAGGTAAGAATCCCACAGGAGCTTGGCCATGGGGCCTGCCAGGAAGGATGGAGGGGTTGAGCTGCGGGGGGCAGGGAAGCGGGGACCAGAGAGCACTCCGAGTGCAGGGGGGACTGAGAACTCAGGCGGTGGCTGGCAGGGGCGAGCACAGCGGCAGCCCCTGCCCTCCGGAGTCGCGGGAGTCCCATTGCCAGAGGCGCCCTCGCCCCGGCTCTGTGGCTGGGTTCCGCGGAATAACCTGCCGGCCTCGCAACAGCTGCGCCCTTTCTGAAATTAGCTCTATTGAAAATCGACAGCTGAGCAGCCCCAAGCACCGCGCCCGCCCCACGGGGAGAGGAGAGAGAACTGACAGCAGCCCCCCCCCGAACTCAGAGGCAGCAGCTTCTCCCTCCAGCCCGTCCCCAGCGCCACGCGCCCCCAGCGACCCCCGCTCTGCTCAGCGTGCGGGCGGCTCCGCGCCCCGTCGGGCTGCTGCCCCGGCCGGCGGCGCCCAGCGGAGGGGCTGGGACCCGGGACCCCGCGCACCTTGGAGTAGAGCCCCCAGGAGAGCTCGGTCTCGATCACCATGACGACGATGCCGAACATGCCGAAGATCAGCGCGTAGTCGCTGAGCCGTTTGCGCTTCTCGAAGAGCGCGCGCCGGTGCCCCAGCCGGTAGCCGATGTTCGGCTGCTTCCGCTTGGGCGCGCGGGCGGCGGCGGGCGCGGGGCGGCGGGGCAGGACCGGGGCCGGGGCCGGCTCGGGGGGCGGCGGCGGGGGGCCCGGGCCGCAGGGCTGCAGCGCCTGCCCCTCGGGCTCGGCCTCCAGCAGGTTGCGGCGCGAGGCGCTGAGCCGGCTGAGCGGCTTCATGCCGCCGCCGCTGTAGCGGCAGGAGCTGACGGCGATCTCGGTGAAGGGGTTGCTGTCCCGCCGCGGCGCCAGCGGGCTGGGCTGCCGGTGCCGCGCGGGGCCCGGCGAGGGGCCGCCCGGCGGCTCGCTCAGGTTCAGCTGGCTGCCCGGCCGGGAGGCGCGCAGCAGGGGCCCGGCCCCGGCCCCGGCCCCGGCCCCGGCCCGCGGCGGCTCCTCGGGGGCCCCCGGCGGCGCCTCCATGCTGGGGGCCGCCTCAGCGCGCGCCCCGCGGCGGCCCGTGCCCGGCGGCCTCCCTCCCGCGCGCGGGCATGTGCGGGGCGGCGGCGGGGGCGCGGGGCGGCTGGGCGCCTTCGCCGGGGCTGCGCTGCGGGCGCCTTGTGCTCGCCGGCCCCGCCCCCTCGCGCCCGCCCCGGCCGCGGGGCGTCGCCGCGCCTGCGCGGAGCCGGCGGGGGGGGGCAGGATGGGAGTTGCACTTGGCCGCCTGCCCGGGCGGGGCTGTCCTTGTCGGCTGGGGGCGGGGCGAGGCGCACAGGTTGGGTGCATGATGGATCCGGGGGGTGCATGGTGGGGGTGAGTGAATGGGTGGGAAGGGTGCGTGGTGGGGGCAGGGTGCATAGGTTGGGTGCATGATGGATCCGGGGGTGCATGTTGGTGGGGTGAGTGAATGGGTGGGAAGGGTGCGTGGTGGGGGCAGGGTGCATAGGTTGGGTGCATGATGGATCCGGGGGTGCATGTTGGTGAGGGGGGAGTGAATGGGTGGGAAGGGTGCGTGCTGGGGGCAGGGTGCATAGGTTGGGTGCATGATGGATCCGGGGGGTGCATGTTGGTGGGGTGAGTGAATGGGTGGGAAGGGTGCATGGTGGGGGCAGGGTGCATAGGTTGGGTGCATGATGGATCCAGGGGGTGCATGGTGGGGGGGAGTGAATGGGTGGGAAGGGTGCGTGGTGGGGGCAGGGTGCATAGGTTGGGTGCATGATGGATCCAGGGGGTGCATGGTGAGGGGGGAGTGAATGGGTGGGAAGGGTGCGTGGTGGGGGCAGGGTGCATAGGTTGGGTGCATGATGGATCCAGGGGGTGCATGGTGGGGGGGAAGTGAATGGGTGGGAAGGGTGCATGGTGGATCCAGGGGGTGCATGTTGGTGGGGTGAGTGAATGGGTGGGAAGGGTGCATGGTGGGGGCAGGGTGCATAGGTTGGGTGCATGATGGATCCAGGGGGTGCATGGTGGGGGGGAGTGAATGGGTGGGAAGGGTGCATGGTGGGGGCAGGGTGCATAGGTTGGGTGCATGATGGATCCAGGGGGTGCATGGTAAGGGGGGAGTGAATGGGTGGGAAGGGTGCGTGGTGGGGGCAGGGTGCATAGGTTGGGTGCATGATGGATCCAGGGGGTGCATGGTGGGGGGAGTGAATGGGTGGGATGAGTGCACGGTGACCAGACAGCAAGTGTGGAAAATCAGGATGCGGGGAGTAATAGGTACCTATATAAGACAAAACCCCAAATATGGGGACTGTCCCTATAAAATCAGGACGTCTTATCACCCTAGATGGGTGTATAGTGGGGGTGGGGTGCATGATGGATCCAGGGGGGTCCATGGGTGGGCTGGATGCATGGTGGGGTTGAGGGAGTGCATGGAAGCTGTGGTGGGGACAGCAGGTGCATGGGGCAGAGTGAAGGGTGCTCAGTATCGCAGGGACTGAATTCCTTTCCCGAGTGCCCCAGAAGCAGGATTGGGCAATTCCTGCACAGAGATTTCGGGAGAGGGGGTGACCAGACCCCTAATTTTCTCTTTGTTCTACCCGTCTCCTCCCACTGTGGAATCTGTTTGAAACTGGCCCTGGGGGTTGGGATGGTGATGGGGGGGTGACTCACTAACCTCCACCCCAATCTACTCAGCCCCTTGCTCCAGTTGTGGCCGCCCCAGGGTGACAGGCTCTAAGTGTGAGAGGTGAGGCAGCCGTCTGGTCTGTGAGAGCCCTGGGGATGCCCCCCCGCCCCCCATCCCCAATCCCTGAATCCATCTATCTCCTGTCTGGTCTGTCAGAGGCCAGTATGACCCCCACGGACTATGAAATTGGAACAATGCTCTTAGGACTTAATGGATGCAATTGTTTGATATTTGGAATGAAACTATAGACGGGGGTCAAGTTGCAGTAGGGGAGGGTCCATTGGCTCAGAGACCCATTAGAACATCCCATCCAGCCCCCTCTCATTTACAAATGCAGGTTATAAAGTTATACTGGAAATTTCATCGCAGTGGGTCCCTCACTAGTCTTCTATAGGGCATGCTTTCCCCACGCTTGCAATGCAGTCACTTCTGGGGAGGGGTATGGCAGCAGTTTGACAGCATACAGCAAGGCTATACTCACAGCAGTTGAAAGACATCAGCTGAATCTGCAGGGGATTTTGATTGACACGGTGGGATTAGCAGAGTTAGAACTTGGCTGGGAGAAGAGATTTCAGTGCCACGGGATGCCTGTTGGTGGCAGCTGCACCCTGGATACTGCTTCAGATGGAAAGAGCACCCCCTGCTGCATCACCAGCACCGTTTTCTGCAACAGTGCAGGCTGGGTGTGAGCTGGCCCTGTCCTGCTGAGTTTGGAGAGCTGAGGGGAGATCACAGCCTGAGGGGAAATGGCTGCTGTACTTCAAAAATAAGCTTCTTCTGGGTTCATGCTGCTGGTACCAGGAAATTTGCCCCCTGCCTTTCTCACCTGGAGCCAGTCACGTGCAGGTAAGTGGAACATCAATCATGGTCACTCCAACCAGCAGGAGCGTCCTGGATTTGCTTGTGCTCGGTGTAAAGGGCAAGAGGACGGAGCAGCGGGTTGGAGAGAGGACGCCGTTAGCCAGGGGCATTGCCTGAGGGAGCTTTCCAGGGAAAGGAAGACACATCTACAGTCCCTTTCTGCAAGGCCACCCAGAGTGGGGGAGCAAGTGGGGCAATTTGCCCCAGGCCCCGCAGGGGCCCCCACGAGTTTTTTGGGGCCCCTGGAGCGAGGTCCTTCTCTCGCTCTGGGGGCTCTGGAAAACTCTCATGGGGCCCAGGCCCTCGGAGCTTCTTCCGCTCAGGGTCTTTGGTGGCAGGGGGGTCCTTCTGCCCTCGAATTACCACCGAAGCGGGGGCCCCCTGCCACTGAAGACCCTAGGCCCCCTGAATCTTCTGGGCGGCCCTGCCTTTCTCTATGTGCCATGCTTCCATCTGCTTCCTGCTTGCCTTTGCAATGCTCAGACCTCGGCTGGTGGGATCTCATGTGCTCTCCTGTGGCTTTTTCAGTGGCCCTGCTGGTGTGTTTTCTACATGCGTCTCACGGGCGCTATCAGGCACGTTTGGGTTGATCTAGTCACGTGTAACTCATCCATCTGCTCAGGTACAATGGGTGCAGATACCCCAATCCCTGTCTGTCCACACAAGGTACAGGGGAGAGGCAGAGGCCTGCTTTAGTTAAATGCACCATTTACCATCCTTGGAGGCCTCCATCCCCTGCTAGTGATTTGGCTTCAGACACCAGCCCACTAGAATTACATTTTCCATGGCATTAAATATGAATGGTTGAGGTTCTGCTGTTTCCACTCCAGGCCAAGCAGCAGTCTCCAGCCACTGGCATCTTTGTCTTGTTCTTGGAGGAATTTCATTTAAAAAATGGCTTTTAATTGCACCTGCTATTAGTTGGCAGCACCAAGTGAATGGCTGCACCCGTCTCCAGGTTGGCACTGGGATGGCAAACTCATTCCTCATGCTGGGGAGTGATGAGTAAACGGGCTAATTCGGGGTGGGGGCAGCTGGCTCATCAAAAAACCAGGTGGGTACCCTAAGTACTGCCTCTCTCCAGGGCTGACAAACAGGTGGCTCTTCGATGACCATCCAATCAGATAAAAGAGCACATGCCTCCCCAGCAGCACTGTACGGCCTCAAGGTGCTGAATGCGAGGAGCCCCTTCCATAAAGGTGAGAGTTAAAGAGTTGCCATGGACACGGCCTCCTGCTGCTCTCGTTTACTCTTGGGGACTCAAGCCACGATCTGCAGGAGGCGGATGCCTGCCCACGGGGCTGGCACTGGCAGAAGGGCTGGGCCGAGGATAGAGCTGGCACTAGGGTGGGCTGGGGAGTGGGTCGCTGCATCGGCGGGGAGGGCTCTGTAGCTGGGCACACACCACGCCAGCACATTGTGCCCCAGCCTAGTGGGGCCTAAGCCTCTGGAAGAGGAAATAGAGCAGGATGGGTTAGTGGCCATCCCCCATCTGCCCCCTGCCAGGTTGTCCCAGCACAGTGTCCTGGGCTTGGCCAGGGCATGTTTGTCCAGCTATGGGCAGTGTGCGGGGGTTACCCCTCCCAGAGATGGGACCCAGACCTTTCCACAGAGGATGACCCTGCCCCATGAGGTCCCCACTAAGTTCAAGGGGACGCTGCCCCTTTTAAGAGTCTCCCCTGGCTGCTGCGATTATATAATGTCTCCTCTAATCGCCTTAGATTTGACGAGGCTGATGATTGCAGACAGAGGGTGGGGATTATGGGCAGCAGCTGGAGGTGGAAGTTAATGGAGCCCCTCGAGGCCAGCTCGGAGCAGGGGGCCTGGTCCCCCAGGGCTCTTGCCTGCCCTGACACAGGTCCCATGACCAAGCTCCATGCTGCTGAACAAAGGTTGGCTCCTGGGGTGGTCTGTGGGGGTAGCACAGCTGGCAGGGAGTGGGCCCTGTCTCCATCCACCCAGGGTGGGGAGCGCTAATGTTCAATGAAAGCAAACAGAAGCCAGATCAAACTAGCAAACACTTACTGCAAGGTTGCATTGAATTGTGACTTGATTTCTTAGTCCCCAGAGTAGTAACACCCAAGAACCCAAAACCAGAGAGAGACAAAGCAGGCTACTCCCAGGGCAGACTACAACTGACCCCACCCTGGCTGGCTGGTTCTCGTCGGCCCAGATCCCACGCTTCCCTGCAGAATGCCATAGGCTGCATGCAGGAACAGGAATCCCCTGAAATGTAAAGCGACAGCTTACAATGTCCATATGCCACAGGAGCCACCCCACATTTGGGGTTCTCTCTCCTCAGGCCCCTCCATCACTGGCTGTTTGTGTCGGCCTCAGGGACTCACCCACGAAGCTAGGCATTGAACCCAACTCTCCCCTGCCCCAGCTTAGTCCTGAGACCCAGCCCAGCCTGTCTTCACCATCTTGAGAGGGGCTAGCAAATACAGTCGCCTTGCCCAGGTCCCCACTGCTTTCCCCTCCTGGGCTTCCAGGCTGCTGTGGTGGGCCGCCCCACCCAGGCTGCTGCAGGTGCGTGCGTGGACCGGCCCAGGGGATGTAGCCGAACATGGCCCCCGAAGCTCCCCCTGCTATTGGGTGCAGGGACGCTGAGCAGCCCCACCATCCTCCATCAGACTGGTTGGCTTGACACCTCCAGACCCAGCTGCCTGGTCAGTCCTCCCTCCCCCAGGCTGGGAAGGAGAACGATTGGCCAAGGGGGGTGTGCAGGACCCAAAGCTCAGCCCAGGCCTGCAGTAACCGTATGCCCCTCCGTGGCGCTGAGTAGGGGTGGGCTGTCCTATGCATCAGCACCCCCCAGCAATGCAGCAAGGCTGGGGGCAGCGAGTGACAGCACTACAGCTCCCACAGAAAGAGGGGCTACAGGCCCCCAAACCTCCAGCTAGTCCAGCCTGAGGTCTCAGGGCAGCCCTGCTCCTAGACCCTGCAGCGGTGCTGGCTCAGGTCTCTGGGAGCTCCCCCCAGCAAGGGTATGCGAGTCTCAGCTCCTGCCAGCCCCCAAATGTGACCTGTGAAATGAACGGAGGCAGGGGAGAGGCCTGCACAGCCCTGGCACTCACCCCCTCCCCAGGGCAGTGTTTAGGTCTTGGAGCAGGGCGGCTGAGGTCCAGCACAGAACCCCTGGTCCCCCGTATCACCTGGGAGCAGCCCGTGAGGCAGTGCCCTCCCGCCCCGGCCCAGCCAGCTGCTCCACAGGGAAACAGGATTGCAGTTGTTATTAGACTGGCTCCTTCTGCTTAGGACGTGGCTAATCCACAGGGAATTGGCTGCAGTGAACCTATTAACCGCAGCACCAGGCGCTCAGCTGCCATTCCAGCCCCAGGAGATAAACTGCTTATTCACACATGCAGGGTGGGGGGCTCCAGGCACTCAGAGGGGGTGCAGGCTCAGCGGGGGGGGGAGGGGAGGTGGTGGTGGAAGGGCTGTGGCTCCAGCATTTGATTTTCCTCCTGACAGATCCAAACAAACCTGCCTCTGAAACCCAAAGAGGAGCCCCTGCCCCCCAACTTGCAGCGAGAGCTCAAACTTACTTTAACTTTTGTCTGGGCTGGTAGCTGCCTAGATCCCCCTGCTAGCCCAGCCCTGAACTCGCTCCCCCATTTGCTGGTGCCCCTCAGTGGCAACCCACAGTCCCCCTTGCCCCTCCCAGCCCATTATCCCAGTTCAGGCTTTTCCTTGAGCCAAGTGGGTGAGATGTGGACAAATATACACTAGGGACCAACAGGCCATGTGCTCTGGCCTCGAACTCAGCACCGGAGACCAACAGGCTGGTGCAGGATGCTCTGACATGCCCTCGGGCTGGAGCTCTGGGACCTACAGTGTCCCCCCTCCTCTTAGAAAAATGGGGAGCCATCAAGTGCAGTCACACCCCGAACCAGCCAGTCCCCTGCCCCAGGACTGGCTTGGAGCCTGACCCCCAGAGGGGAAAGGCCCCGTGTCCCTGCCTCCCCCTGAGGCAGCCAGTCCAGGCCTGGAGCTGCACAGGAGCAGGTCCCCCCACTCGCCCAACTCCTGCGCCAGCGAGGCGATTCCTGCTTGGAGAAAGCTGAGGCCCAATGGCTGCACCGTTGGCAGGAGGCCACTAGAGGGAGCTGCAGATTCAGCCAGGACGCACCTGGCCCAGCACCAGCACCAGCCTGCAGGTACCTGGGCCAAGGGGCAGGATGGAGCCCAGCAGGGACTGGCAACGCTCCACGAACCCTGTGGCAGCTGGACCCCCACCGCCACCCCATCTCACTCGGACTGTCCCTAGTTCCTGCCCAGCAAGGCTCCTTCCTTCAGCCCACAGGGGAGAACCCCCTATAAGCACAGGGCTCAGCCCAGCTGGGGCCGAGCTGGAGCAATTCATGGGCCAGTGAAAGGAGATGTCCTGGCTGCAGCTGAGAGCACCGGGGGCTGCAACAGGCCTGGCACTTCCCTACTTCCCTTCCAGCCAGAGGCACCCCCCCCTCCCACCTCCTTCCACATTGGGGAGCAGCGCCCCTCGCTGGTCAGAGTGCAGCTCACTCACCAGCCTCAGAAAATCGTAGGCGTGGAAGGGACCTCGAGAGGTCTCTAGCCCAGCCCCTGGGACTCCTGGCAGGACTAAGTATCATCTAGACCATCCCTGACAGGGGTTTGTTTAACCTGCTCTTACAAACCTCCAAGGATGGAGATTCCACAACCTCCCTGGGCAATTTATTCCAGTGCTTAACCCCCCTGAGAGTCAGGAAGTTTTTCCTAACGTCCAACCTAAACCACCCTTGCTGTAATTTAATCCCATTGCTTCTTGTTCCATCCTGAGATGCTAAAAGAACCATTTACTTCCTGCGACAGAGTGCCAAGTGCCGGACGTCCTGGGGCCTTGCCAGGGAACAGGCTGATTGCCTCACCCCCAAAGCTCCCTCTGGGGAGGCGGACAGGGTGTGAATGGCTTAGCCCCACCATGCAGACAGCCCATCCCCCGCAACCCAGCACCAGGGGGCTGGGATTTGACCCCATTTCCACATAGTAAATAACGGGCACACTCGGGTCGGTGTTCCTCACCTGTCAGCTTTATTCCAGGTGCAGCGACCCCCCCCATTGCTCTGGCTCCCTTGTGGGAGAGGGGTCAGGCAAGCAGAGAGTCACAAACCCAGAGACGCAGCCCCAGGCTGCCAGCCTGGCACTGGTGCTGCACGATCCGGCTTGGCCCAGGCAAAGCAAGTCAAGGAACTGCTGAGCAACACTTTGCGCAGCAGCTCTGACCCTCAGGGCCCAGCCACCTGCCTCAACCAGTGGCTGGGTGAAGCGAAAGGGCCTGTCCCCAGCAGGGCCGCATGCAGCCAGGTACATGGCCGCAGGGTATGGCTCAGGCCAGGAGCTCCCCTCGTATCGACATCTGTCCTGGAGCTGTGGGCAGTGATCAGCGTGTGCAGGCAGGGAGCCAGCGGTGAGGAGCTATATTCCCAGCGGGGTTTGCAGCAGGCGAGATGGATGGGCATGGGTGGCTCCAGGTCCCCGGGACCCAGAAAGCACTGCAGGGTGGTATGTGGGCACCCATTACAGCCTCCCGCCCTGCCCATCAGCAAGGCACAGATAACTGCCACCACGTGGTGCACAAGCCGCCCGGGCACAGCAGTGCAGGGAGGCTGGCAACTAAGCAAGGGGCAATGATGCTGGACGTTCATGTCGCAGGCGGTGGCAGCTGGGATACAAAGGGACCCGGTGAGCTGGGATAGATCAGCCTGGGCCAAAGTCAGGGATTCTCAACCTGGGGGTCGCGAGGTGTCAGGCATCCCCCGTGTCACCAATACAAAGCATTTGAGACCCCTGGCATGAGCGGTGGGGCAGACAGTGCAGCTACAGCTTATTATACAGCCCCATGAGGGAAGGCGCCATTCCTGCCACAGCAAGGACCTATCCCACACCCCAGAGGTGCAGAGCCCCGGCTCTGGGTCCCACCCAGGGGAGAGGGATCACCTTGGAGGCTGACAACAGGGCAAGGGTCCAGGGACCTCCTCTGGTCTCAGTGCAGGGTGGTCCCGCAGGGCAAGAAGCTGAACGGCACTGGAATGAGCTCTGAAAAGAACCACTGGAATTGGCCTTCTGCCCTCATGGAATGGAGTCTGGGCGCAGCCCCACTCAGCGGGCCTGGCCCTCCACCTGCAGCGCCTCCCACAGCGAGGTCCCTGCCTGGATGGGGCTTGCTGGACCCCGCCCCCAACATTTTCTTTGGTCTGAGCCCTGGGCTGCACCCGGCCTCTCCACCCGCTGCAGGATGCTATAATTTGCTGTAGATGAAGTGCAGCAGCTTCTCCAGCTGACTGTCCAGGGACAGCTCGTCCCCGTCGTTGGTGATGACCCAGTCAAAGGTCACGCCCTGGTCCAGGCCACACTCGGACTCCGTGTCGTCCACCCCTGGGGAGGAGCAAACCCAGAGATGTGAGCTCCATGCAGATCGACTGGGGCAATGGACAACCACTGGCCCCCCGCTGGCCCCAGCACTCCTGATCCTGGCTGGATGGCTACGTGCTGCAGCAACACAGGCGAGATCCCAGAGTCAGCACGGCCAGGCAAACTCTGCTGAGCCAGCCTGGAAAACAGCCCTCCCCTAGCACTGCTCCTCCAGCCTTGCCTGCTCCAACAGCTCAGCTGGGGTGAGGAACCGGGGGACAGCAGCAGTTAGGGGTGCAATATGGCAGTCAGGAAGAATCTCCAGCCTCCCTTAGAGACGAGAGAGGGCCCAGACCTCACGGTGTGCAGGGAAACGGCACCCAAGTGTGACTGAAAGCTCAGAGGCTGCAAAGCAAAGACCCGAACCCCCTGCACCTCAGCATTTGCTGGGGCCTGGCTAGTGATGGCTGAACACGGGGCAGAACCTGGCCATACTCAGACGTTGCCATTACCCCAAGCCAGTGCCACTCACCCACTATGAACACCCAGTTCCTCCTCTTCCGCGTCTCCTCCGTCGCCACCACCCGCACCAGCTGCACCGCAGCCCCATACACGTCCTGGAACCACTCCACATCTGACAGGCGCCGGGTGTCACTCACCACCTGCACGGGGAAGGAGATGTCAAGGGGGGAATGCTGGCAATGTGGCTCCTGGTTTCCCCTCCCCCTGGCTGGCCCCCTCCTTACCCAAACGGGCTGCGTTACACCCTCCACCACGATCCTGCAGAAGAAGCCTGGGTCTGTGTTGCGTTTCTCCTCCCCCCAGCGGATCATGTCGTGCCGATAGGTCTCTTTGTAATCGCTGGCATCCAGCAGCCGCTGGAAATCCAGCCCGTGTTCCTGCAGAGAGAGAAGAGGTGGCCCTGAGCACAAGCTCAGACACTCCTGGCGCCGCCTGGGCCGCGGGGGGGGGTGACAGGGCAGTACCTTGGCATACTGCTCCTTGAGGGGTCCCGACAGCTGGAGAATGGCGCAGACATCTGGCCCCAACCTGCCAGAGGGAGGCACAAGTGGTTGGAGGGTGACAGGCAGCAGCCCCAATTCCTGCCAGGCCCATGGGAATAGAGATGCATTTCCCCCACCCCAGTGGGTCTCAGACCCCTTTCACACAACACACCCGAGTGCCACCCCCATTCTACATTTACAGCACCATTATAAATACTGGAGGCAAAACAGGGTTTGGGGTGGAGGCTAACAGCTCATGACCCCCCCCATGTAATAACCTCAGGGGGTCGCAGGGGGTCCCAATCCCGATCCTCAGTTTGAGAACCCCTGCCCTACCCACATCCTGGTGGTGGGGCATCTGCCAAGTCAGAGCCCAACCCTGACCCTGGGGGCTTCCCATGCTGCAGTTGGGGAGGGGCCCAACCCAATCCCCCCCCAATCCTCCCCCCCCCCATGCTTTAGGCTGCTTCCCCCACTACCACACCCCATGGGCGTCCCCCTACAGGCACCTTGGCTTAGGGCCCCACCTCGCACCGCCCCGTATCCCCGCCCCGGGCCCCTCCCTCCTCTCCTGAGCTGCGTCACACCGCCAAGGCCTCCCCTGGCCTGGATCTCCGCGAACTGAGCCACCCCCGGCTCCCCCGTCCGGTCCCGGAGCCCCAGGCCCGGAGCCCGCTAGGCCCAGCTCCCCCCGTCCGGTCCCGGATCTCCCGGCCTGGTCCCTGCTCCCCCCTGCCCTGGATCCCCCGATCCGGTCCCGGATCTCCCGGCCCGGTCCCTGCTCCCCCCGGTCCGGTCCGGGATCCCCCTCCACGGCCCGGTCCCTGCTCCCCCCTGCCCTGGATCCCCCGATCCGGTCCCGGATCTCCCGGCCCGATCCCTGCTCCCCCCTGTCCGGTCCGGGATCCCCCTCCACGGCCTGGTCCCTGCTCCCCCCTGCCCTGGATCCCCCGGTCCGGTCCGGGATCCCCCTCCACGGCCTGGTCCCTGCTCCCCCCTGCCCTGGATCCCCCGATCCGGTCCCGGATCTCCCGGCCCGATCCCTGCTCCCCCCTGTCCGGTCCGGGATCCCTCTCCACGGCCTGGTCCCTGCTCCCCCCGGTCCGGTCCGGGATCCCTCTCCACGGCCTGGTCCCTGCTCCCCCCTGCCCTGGATCCCCCGATCCGGTCCCGGATCTCCCGGCCCGATCCCTGCTCCCCCCTGCCCTGGATCCCCCGATCCGGTCCCGGATCTCCCGGCCCGATCCCTGCTCCCCCCTGTCCGGTCCGGGATCCCCCTCCACGGCCTGGTCCCTGCTCCCCCCTGTCCGGTCCGGGATCCCCCTCCACGGCCCGGTCCCTGCTCCCCCCTGCCCTGGATCCCCCGATCCGATCCCGGATCTCCCGGCCCGATCCCTGCTCCCCCCGGTCCGGGATCCCCCTCCACGGCCCGGTCCCTGCTCCCCCCTGCCCTGGATCCCCCGATCCGGTCCCGGATCTCCCGGCCCTATCCCCGCTCCCCCCGCCCGGTACCGGTGCTGTAGCTCCTCCGCCACGAAGTCCTTGCCCGACTTCCTCTTGCCGCTGAGCAGCAGCACCAGCCGCGGCAGCCCCGCCATGAGGCTCCTAGGACCCCCCCCCGCGCACACCCAGAGCACGTGGGCCCGGCCGGGACAGACCATCCGGGCCGGGGGGTCCGAAGACCTGGCTCCCCTGCGCGGATTCGAGTCCGACGTGGTACAGTCCGATTTCATTTTGCCGCCCACGTGGTGAAACCTGCTCCCCCCCCGCTTGACATGGGCCGGCCCATCCTAGCCGCAGGTGCCCACAGGGGGGCGCTACCACTGCACGCAAGAGGGAGGACAGTGGCGCATCCCGGAAAGGGGCGGAGTCAAGCCTGCTGAGGGACGAGCCTCCAATGCTCCGCCCCCGTACGAGGAGAAACTGGGGGCGTGGCGCCGTCTCCTGTGACATTCGTTCCCCGCCCCCCAGCCAGTCCCACCCACACCTGGCGGGGGTGGGCAGAGCCTAGACCACGCCCCCCACAGCTCGCGCCACTGGAAACAGACCCCGCCCCCTAACAGCGCCCCCTGCTGAGCCCCTCCCCAGCACAGCGCCCCCTGCTGAACCCCTCCCCCAGCACAGCGCCCCCCCAGCACAGCGCCCCCTGCTGAGCCCCTCCCCCAGCACAGCGCCCCCCCAGCACAGCGCCCCCTGCTGAGCCCCTCCCCAGCACAGCGCCCCCCCAGCACAGCGCCCCCTGCTGAGCCCCTCCCCAGCACAGCGCCCCCCCCAGCACAGTGCCCCCTGCTGAGCCCCTCCCCAGCACAGCGCCCCCAGCACAGTGCCCCCCTACTGAGCCCTTCCCCCAGCACAGCGCCCCCTGCTGAGCCCCTCCCCCAGCACAGCGCCCTCCAGCACAGCGCCCCCCAGCACAGCGCCCCCTGCTGAGCCCCTCCCCAGCACAGCGCCCCCAGCACAGTGCCCCCCTACTGAGCCCCTCCCCCAGCACAGCGCCCCCTGCTGAGCCCCTCCCCCAGCACAGCGCCCTCCAGCACAGCGCCCCCCCAGCACAGCGCCCCCTACTGAGCCCCTCCCCAGCACAGCGCCCTCCAGCACAGCGCCCCCCCAGCACAGCGCCCCCTACTGAGCCCCTCCCCAGCACAGCGCCCTCCAGCACAGCGCCCCCTACTGAGCCCCTCCCCAGCACAGCGCCCTCCAGCACAGCGCCCCCTACTGAGCCCCTCCCCCAGCACAGGCCCCCTGCACCCTAGTGCCATTGGGCCAGCACTGACTGTCAGGGGAGAGTGTGCCCCACTGAGCCTGTTCCCCCCGCCCCCCCCGCTGTGTCCCTCACAAGGGGCTCCAGATTCTCAGCCAGCTGAGCACCCCGTTACCTGCTCTGATGGTGCCTGATCTCCCTCGTGCAGCCCAGGCCTAACAACACGTTTACTTCATTCATCTCTCTCTGATATTTCTCCTCGGCCCTGACCGCTCCCATTCCGCTGGACGGAAGGCTGAAGCCGTGGGTCTTTCACTGCAGTGCAGCCAGATGCTAAGGGGCCCTGCCAGGGCTGGGCCATGATGCTCTGGTCCTCCTGTGCCAGGGGCGCCAGGGTGGCTGCAGTTCCCTCCTGGTCTCAGTCCCAGCATGGCCTAGCTCCAGCTCCGAGGCCCCTACCCTCTGCTGAGACAGTGGAGCCATGGGGCAGCTTTTGTTGAGGTGAGATCTGCCCCTCGAGCCCTTTAAAACCAGCCACAGCTGTGGAGTGTCCAGCTGCAGCCCAGGGCAACCAGCCTGACCCCCATGGCTCCAGCCAGGTGCCTAAAGCAGCCACCGCGAGCAGCTCGGAGAGCAGGGGCAGGCGCTGGGGCCACGGGCTGGGAGCTGATCGCGGGCAGCAGAGAAAAGGCGTCCCCCCGCTAAGGGCTCCTGGTGGTGAGAAGCCTTGACCCCGGGGCGTGTCCAGGGAACCCCCAGCCCCAGGGAGCTGGGAGGAACCAGCTGTCCCTACACTCCAGAGGAGAACAGGGAGTGAAGGGCCCAGCTTACAGGGAGAGGGGTCAGGCTGGACACAGGAATCCCTGGGTGGGTTCTCTAGCCTGGGTTGGACGGTGGAGGGCGGGATGGAAGACCACAATGGGCTCTGCTGGGCTGATGTGGGGCGGGCTGGCCTGGGGGCCCCGGGAGGGGAGGGGCTGGGAATGGCAATGGAGGCGTCTCACCGGGCGTTGCCTGAGCCAGGACTCTGGCATCATTTGCTGGGCTCCATGCCCAGTCTCCCAATGGCAGAGCTGCCCGAGGAGCCAGGCAGGCAGGGTGCTGCCGACCCTGGGAAGCTGTGTCCCCCCCAGCGCCGCACGGAGCCCCACCCCACTCAACAGTGCCTGGCCTCAGGAGCTCCCCAACAGCGAGTTTATTGGTTTCTAGCAAAGTGCAACATCACACGCAGGGCAGTTAGTGTGGAGGGAGCCTGGGTGGGGAGCAGAGAGGGGGCCCTACATGGGGGCAGCCGACCTGACTCGGTGCTGGGGACGCAGCCAGGCTGCAGCAGGGGGACACCGTTACCAACCAGCGGGTGGGTGCATGTGGGAGCTTGGTCCCCATAAACCCACCCCTGGCCCCATGCCAGGGAAATCGGGCCCCTTGGCACCTCGAAGGGACAGGGCAGGGGGTAGGGTGCCATGGGGAGCCCCATGGCACAGCACCCAGGGGGAACTGCAGGCTGTGGGCAAAGCATTCCCTGCTGTCCAAAGGAAACCCGCCAATGCCCCCCAGCGCTTTGTGATGGCTCAGCCCCCCCAACTCAGCCATGGGAAGGGGCTTGTGCCTGGCAGCAGGCGTATTGGCATCTCACTGGTGCGCTGAGCAGGGGCTGACAGCTGTGGGCTCTGATCAAACTTTGGCCATATGGATTTAGAGGGGGCACGACCCTGAACCGGCATCCCCTTCCCCCAGGGGTCGCTCCCTCCCAGCCCCCCTAGCCTGGAATACGACCCTCAGAACAAGCATCGCGTCCCTATGGGGCACTGGCCGCTGTCCCCTACAAACTACAGGGCTGGGTGGGGCCCGGCTGGGCTGGCACTGGCCCCCGGCTCTAGCCTTTGTCTGGCGGGCTGTTCTCCTTGCCACGGTGGCCGTCCCTGTCCCGCAGGGGGCCATGCCCATGGAGCTGTTTGCTCCGCTGCTTCGCTTGGCGCCGCTCACTCTCCTTCTTGGTGAAACTGCAAGTGCAAACACACGGGGGGGTTACCGGGGAGGGGCTCATGGGGAGCAGAAAGGGCAACGTGCCCCCCCACCACACAGGCTGGGCAGCCCCGACTCCCCTCCCCTGAGTGCACAGAGCCACCTCCGCTGCCCCTGCTGCCTGGGCTGACGGTGTCACCCGCCCCCGGTGCAGGCCCCCACATCGAGCACCCCCACCTGTGGACACGGCATCCACACTTTGTGTGCCTGGGGGGAAGGGGGCAGGCTCACCCCTCCCCACCGTAGGGCCGGGGGGAGGCGGGGGGGCGGAATATGGGGGCAGGCACACCCCTCCCCACTGTAGGGCCAAGGGCGGGGGGATACGGGGGCAGGCTCACCCGTCCCCACCGTAGGGCCAAGGGCGGGGGGATACGGGGGCAGGCTCACCCATCCCCACTGAAGGGCCAAGGGCGGGGGGATACGGGGGCAGGCTCACCCCTCCCCGCCGTAGTGCTGCAGCACGTACTCCTCGAAGTCATCGGCTGCCTCCTCGTGGCCCTGCTCCTGCTCCGCCAGCTCCTCCAGCAGCTCCTCCACGTCCTCCACGAAGTGGCGGAAGCGCAGGCGGTCGTGGGCGAAGGTGCCGTCACTGGCGAAGGCGCCGTCCAGCCGGGCCGCCACCCCCGCGAAGTGCTGCCCCCAGCCCAGCCCGGCCATGTAGCCCTGCAGTAGCTGCAGGAACTGCCCCTTCTGCACTGGCGCCAGCTCGGCGCCAAACAGCTCCAAGCCCTCCTGGCGGGCGCAGCCGGCCACGCCTGTGCAGCCCTGGGGCGCCCGGTACCGTTGCAGCCGGGGCGGCTCCCAGAAGACGTTGTGCTCGTGGGGCCCGTGGAGCGCCGCCTTCCCTCCGCCCGCCCGCCGCTGCCCATTCTGGTCCTTGGCTGGCTTGGTGTCCCGTGGCCCCTGGCGCCTGTGGGGCTCGGGCTGCTCCCTGCGCTTCGGGTGCTTGGCACCATCCTGCTCCCTCTCCCCCGGGTCCCCGTGCTGGCGCCTACGCTCCTCTTTGGCCTCTGACCTCTTGTGCCACCTACCCTCCTTCTTGTCAGTTTTGGGTGGCTCCTGCCGGCGGGGGCGGAACGGGTCCGTGGCCCCTCTGCCTTCCCCGCTGCTCCCTTTGCTGTAGTTCTGTTCCCAGCTCTCCACCCGCTGCAGCTCCTGTGCCAGCTGCTGCTCCAAACCAGCCAGCTCCACCCGCAGCTGCTCCATCCCGCCGGAGCCCTGGGCTCGCTGCAGAGCCCCCTCCAGCTCCCGCCGCATGGAGCCCAGCAGCCCACGCTGCTTGGCCAGCTCCTGGTGCAGCAGCTGCTCCTCATGGGGCAGCTCTGGGGCCGCTCGTGGGGTCTCGGCTGCACCCTCCTGCTCCAGGCCCTGCAGCTGCTCCCGCAGCACCTGCAGCTCGGCCTGGGCGGAGCGGTGAGCCTCGGCCGCCTGCTGCAGCGCCTGGTGGAGCCGCGCGTTCTCCCCTGCCAGGCTCTGCTGCTGGGAGCCGGCCGACGCCTTCTCCCCCTCGCTCTTCTGCAGCAGGGCCTGGAGCTCGTCCTTCTGCGCCTGCGGACACCGGAAGGGGGCAGGGTCAGGACAGACGGGTCCACGCCGGGGCGAGGCAAACAGCCCCCCCCGGCCAACCCAGGGCACCAAGAAGGGCCAATCCCTGCTTGGCCGGGGCAGACCGAGTGGGCTGAGCCCCTTCCCCCAAGGAGGGAGGGAAGTAACCCCCCTCTGGTGCCCCCTGCCCATATCAGCGCTGCTAGGCTCCTCCCACCCAGATACTGCAAAGGACTCAAGCTGCATCCACACGTCTCCCCAGCACAGGCTAGAATTGCCCCGGGAGCTCAGCCGGGGGCAGCCAGGGGCCGTCCTAGCACACAGAGCGGGCGAGCCAGTCATGGACATGGCAAGGGGTGGCGTGTCTGCAGGGCGATACAGAGCTGGCTTCCCGATGCCACACGGACCTGCTGCGGCTCAGCTCAAGGCAGCTGAGTGCCCTGGCCACGCTACGAGCTGGCTTTGCCCTTGGCCGAGAGCTACAGCAGACAGAATATGATGCCACCAGTGCTCCCTGTGGGCCTCCCCAAGCACTCACCTGCAGCTCTGCCTGCATGAGCCGGATGTCCTGGTTCTCCTTGGCCAGCTTGTCCAGAAGCAGGCTCATGGAGTGAAGGCTCTGGGGGTCCCCGGCTGAGTCCAGCGGAGGCTGCTGCAGCCAGTCCTATGAGCAAGGGTAAAAGCTCAGCTCTGTGACTGTACAGGGCATGTGAGAGCCAGGATGACGGGGTTCCCCTCCCAGCTCTGCCCCAACCCACCCTGCCTCCCTCTGTGCCTCAGTTTCCCCAGCAAGCTGGGGCCAGCGGGTGGCAGACCTCATTGTGTGGTGCTGGCGGGATCTCATGGTGGTATCGCGCAGGCCTGTGTGCCCTGGAAACAAAGGCAAGGATGCCTGGGGCTGCATTTCCAGGGTGCCTGCTCACCCCAAAGCCAATGCTGGGGACACCTCCCTTGTTCAGCAGTGGGGTGCTGAGCTAGTCTCAGGCCCGGAAACCTCCCCACCACCCCACGTACCTTCACACCAGCAGCCAGTGGCTGCTGCTCCCCATCTGGGATGTCCCCGGGATCCATGCTCTCCGTAGGGCCTGGCAGGAAGGGAGGAGAGGAGATTTGAACAGCCAGCTGGGCTGCATCTCAGCAGCTCCACACAGGGTGTCATGGGGGGGTGTCAATGACACTTCCCCCCGAGGGCTGGAGACAGGTGGAGGCCCGAAGCGTGGCGCAGCTTGTTAGTGAGGGGGAGGTCCCCCGGTACTTACCATCCCCAGGGTCATAGATGGCACCTGGGGAGAGAAATAGATGGTGAAGGAGATGCTGGCGCCAGCCCCATCCAGCCCCCAGCAGCCGCAAGGCCTCGCTCACCGGAGAAGGTCAGGAGCCCGACGCCCAGCAGCGCCAGCACACCCAGCAGGCATGAATTCACACTGAGCCCGCTCTCCCCGTCACCGGCTGCCTCGGCCCCACGGCGCTCGGCAGGGCCACACGGGGCCCGGTGTGAGTCCCGCAGCTGCCGCTGCTGCAGACCCTCAGCATCATCCTCACTGCTGCTCACCTCCTCCGGCGGCTCACCTGCCGAGTGGGGGAGCCTATTGAGAGCAAGGCATGGAGCCAGGCCCCGCCCCCAGACACTTAGCCCTGCCCCACTGAGCTAGGCCCCGCCCCCAGACACTTAGCCCCGCCCCACTGAGCTAGGCCCCACCCCCAGACACTCAGCCCCACCCCACTGAACCAGGCCCCATCCCCAGTCAGTCCCACCCCCACTGAGCCAGGCCCCGCCCCCAGACACTCAGTCCCACCCCCACTGAGCTAGGCCCCTCCCCCAGACACTCAGCCCCACCCCACTGAACCAGGCCCCACCCCCAGTCAGTCCCACCCCCACTGAGCCAGGCCCTGCCCCCAGCCACTCAGCTCCACCCCATGGAGTCAGGCCATGCCCCCAGACACTCAGCCCCGCCCCACTGAGCTAGGCCCCTCCCCCAGACACTTAGCCCCGCCCCACTGAGCTAGGCCCCTCCCCCAGACACTCAGCCCCACCCCACTGAACCAGGCCCCATTCCCAGGCAGTCCCACCCCCACTGAGCCAGGCCCTGCCCCCAGCCACTCAGCTCCACCCCATGGGGTCAGGCCTTGCCCCCAGACACTCAGACCAGCCCCCATGGAGCCAGGCACCGCCCTCATGCGCATTCAGACCAGCCCCCTGCTAAGTCAGGCAGTCCCCAACATTGAGCCATGGTTCCCTCCCGCTCCCCCCATCACCTGAGACAAGCACCGACTGAGCTAGGCACCCCCAACACTCAGACAGGCTCCCCACTGAGCTCTCTGCAGAGGGGTGGGGGCTGTGCACCTGTCTCTGGGGGTGAGTCCTGCACAGCACCCCTGTGGCCCAACCATGGAGCCTGTCCCTGGAGCTGCGCATTGACTTGGGACCCACCTGCTCTGCCACTGGGCGCGGAGCCCAGGGTGTTGGTGTCAGAGCCCAGCTCGGGGTCCTCAGAGCCTGGCCCATCCTGTGCCTGGATCTCTGGCGCCTCGTGGCCCTGTGCACCAGGCCTGGGGGAGGCTGCTAGGCTCAGGGTCTCCTGGGGACACTCCTCAGAGTCCTGGGGACAGAGCGACACTGTCAGGATCCATGCTCCACGCACCCCCACGTGCTCCCACTCCCAGGACACAGGCAGGGCACCTGGAGTCTGCAGAAGAGGCCCAGGGTGGGGCTGCGTGCCCTGGCTGGGCTGGCTCCTTCCCCCACCACGACTGGGCAGCTTGGGAGCCCAGCTCTAGACTCTGCACCCCCTGCCACCCCATCAGAGATTAGTTAATGACCCGTATAGGCCTCGCTACCTAGGCAGCCAAAGCTAACACCCCCCTTGCTGGGGGGCAGATCTGAGCATCTAACGGCTCCCTAACTACAAACCCCGGCTGCAGGGCTAGAATTCCACCTGCGTCTGACGTCACCCAGTCTTGGCTGGGTGCAGAGATCAGGGGAGCGAGCCTGGATCCCTGCGTGCAGCTCAGGTCCATGTTCCAAGCACTAGTAGCTAATGCATCAGAAGCACCAACTGTGACCCACATCCCCTCTCCTTGTAGCTCTCTCCTGCGGGTGCTAGGTCCTTACAGACCCAGCCAGCAGCGGAGAAGCATGCAGTTTGGCTGGCTGGGCCGTTGTACTGATTGAGCTCTGAGTCTGTCTAGCTGAACAAAGAGCCAGTTCAGGGGTGAGGATCTACCTGGGAACAAATATTTAATCAGGGGCTCATCTGTCTAGCAGAGGAAGGTCTAACTGGAGCCAATGGCTGGGAGTTGAAGCTAGACAAATTCAGATTGAAAGTCAGGTGTAAATATTTCACCATGAGAGGAATTAACCATTGGAACAACTGACCCAGGGTTGTGCTGGGTTCTCCATCACTGGCAGTTTTTACATGGCGAGTGGCTGGTTTTCTAACACCTCTGCTCTAGGGATCACTTGGGGACAGGGCTCTGGCATGGGAACCTGTGACCCACCCCCAGCCAACATACCTTGAATTCAGCCTCCTCAGGGCCAGGGGACATGTTCAGCTGGGAGCCTTCACTCTTCCTGCCTGGGGAGACATGGCCTCGTTAGCGTCCAGAGGGCAGCCAGCGGGGAGGCCAGCACGTCCCCAGTGCTGGCGGAGGGGGATGGAAGCTAGGGCCCCTCTTGCCCGATGCAGAAGCCCTAATGGGCACCTGAGGAAGTCCCCCACCCCCTTCCGCCTCCAGCCAAAAGAGGCCCAGGGATCCTCCCCCTCAGCCCAAAGGGGAAGAGGGAGCTGGGAACCCAGCCAGGAGGCCAGAGCAACCCATGGGGCCAGGGATGCGCCTGTGTCAGGTAGCAAGCATGGGGGTGGGGTGGGGGGACAGGGAGATGGAGAGCAAGAGGGACTGGGCAGGACCAGAGGGCTGGATGGGGGGAAGACAGGGGCAGACAGCCCGGGGGGCTGGGCAGAATGGGGGACAGAGGAAGCTGGGGCCTGGTGGGGGGGGGCTGGGCAGAACGGGGGTTGAGTAGGGCAGGGGGAAGCCAAGGGCAGACAGCCTGGGGGGCTGGGCAGAACGGGGTGGGGGGAGCTGGACGGGCAAAGTCGGGGGCTGGACAGGGGAAGCCGGGGGCAGAGGGTCCAGGGGGATGGGGGGACTCATCCCATATCTGCGCCATTCACGTACCCGTGTGCACATCCTCAGTGCTGTGCCCCTTCGGGAGGGTGTGTCCTGCTGGTTCCTCGTCCGCTGGAGTCTGGATGACTGTGCCCAGCTCTGGGCCCACGGTTTCCACAGGCAAACCCTGGAGAGACAGAGGGCAGGTTACATCAGTCATTACCTGCCCTCCCCGGGCACAGCCCACTCCTCCCCCGCCCTGCCAGGGACAAGGGGCAGCAGAGATGATCCTCAGATGCTGAGAGCTCAGGAGTGTCAGATCCACACCCCTGCTGCCCCCTGGGAAGTGTTTGGGGCCCACAGTTTGGGCCCAGACCCTGTCTCGCCAGCAAACCTGAAGGGGGGGGACAGTACGACACCCCTCACCCAAGGGCAGGTGGCTCAGAGTCACCCAGGAACCCTGAACAGGAGGCAGCAGAGGGGCAGGGATTTAGGGGCAGTGGTGGCAGCGGGGGTCACAGCAGCTGGGTGTTCAGCAGAGGCCAGAAGCTCTGCATCCAGGGCCAGCGGGAGAAGGAGCAAGAACTGAAGAGATCTGCTTGGCCAGGGCAAGTTCTGGGCCCCCCCTTGGGACATCTCCACCCTGCAGCCCAGGGCCTCGTGCGGCACCTCGGAGCCTGCGATCACCCAGCTGTTATCCGAGTCCCGGGAGTCTGAGTTCTCAGCCATTCCTGCTCTGGTCCCAGGACAGCCCGGATCCCACCTGCAGGGGACAGAGAGGTCAGTGCTGGGGCAGCCGGCAGCGGCCAGCGGAGAGACACTGCTCAGAGCACAAGGAACGCCTGACGCCCCCGGGGACAGAGACTTTGCATGGCTTTGGGTGCCCAGGCTGAGGCTCTGCCCTGGGCGATTTGACTTGCAAAGGGAAATTTGCAAATGAAAACAAAGATCTTCAGGCCCGTTTCCAAGCTGCGTGGCCTCCCAACGGGAGCGGGAACACCGTGTTCCCACCACGACAAGGCACAGCTCCAGCCAGACGGGACAGGAGCCAGGGAGAGACCCCACCCAACTCTAACCAAGCTGGGAATAGAGCCAGGAGCCGGAGCTGCCAACCCCACCTGTCCCTACTCCCTTGCAGGGGTCATGGGGTCAGGGTGCCTGCAGTGAGAGGGGCCCGGGTTTGGCAGCGTTGATAACACAGATCCCTGGTCCCTGAGCCTGGCGCGATGTGGGGAGGGCAGGCTCACTCCCCGGGGAAGGTTCTGAGGGCTGGAGATCCAGGGGCAGGGGAAGGGGGCAGGGAGGAGTCAGCTGCCTCTTGAGATTCAGCGCATTCCCTGCACAGCTACCAAGGAGCCCGGCCCACTCGGGAGGCAGGGGGGATTCCCAGCTGGCACAGGACATGTATGAGGCCCCAGGCCTCATATGGCAGCTGGCTGCCCAGAGAAGGGGAGGCTGTCCGGGTGCCAGTCTGGGACTGGAGCTCCAGGTGCTTTCAGAGAGAAGGGTCACTCCCCACTGCCCATCTCTGAGCTTCCTGCCCACGGGCTCTGGGGATTTCCTTCCCACCCGGAGCAGACTTAACTTCGACAGCCCCTGCAGTGATGTCACAAAGCCAACTCCATGACGTCATAATGTTTCCATGACGATAAGATGAAGTCACACAGTTTTGGTTCACATCAAAGGAAAAACTGGGCTGGGAGGGTGCCCTTATAGCCCCCTCCCGCTTGGCAAGCAGGGCAGGGGGGCAACCAGGACTCCTGGTTTCTATTCCTGGCTTTGCTGCCACAGACTCACGGTGTGACCTTGCTGGAGTCCCTTCTCCACCACGTGCCTCAGTTTCCCCATTTGTACAATGGGGATAAAAATCTTGCCCCTGTCCTGGGACGGCTGTGAGGTTTGGGCTCTCCCACTCCAGCATCAGCCCAGAGGAGCACAGGAGAACCCTGGCTGCAGCACTCGCTCCCCCAGGGCAGGTCACCGAGCTCTGAGAAGCAGGAAGTGCCCCAATGAGAGGAAAGGCAGGAAACGCTGCTGCGAGGTGAGACGCAGCTGGGCCCTGCAGAATGGGGACGCCACCAAAGGAGGCCCACGGCCCAGCCCCCTGGGGTGACACTGAAGAGGGTCTACAGCAGTGGCTCTCAACCAGGGGTCCAAGGCCCCTGGGAGCTGCAAGCAGGGTTCAGGGGCACCGCCAAGCACAGCCAGGGGTAGCTGGGGCCCAGGTCAGAGAGCCAAAGCACCACCGTGTGGGGCTGAAGTCCGAGGCCCTGAGCCCTGCCCCCCAGGGCTTACGCCGAAGCTGCCCAATGTAGCTTCATGGGGGCCCCTGTGGCAAGGGACCCAAGGCAACTGCCCTGCCCTAATGGCAGCCCTGGCTTTTATATGCAGAAAACCAGTTACTGGGGCACAGGTGGGCCGTGGAAATCTTACAGCATGTTGTGGGGGCCTCAGAAAGAAAACGGTTGAGAACCCTTGGTCACAGCACAGCCTCAGGCATGAGCCAACTGTCCTGGCATGTTGCCCGGGGCGCCCGTCTCCCCACACCACCGATCCCCACTGTCCTGCTCCCTGCGCAGCCCCCACCGTGCATTCACCTCGGCCCAGCCCCTGCCTCCCCTCCCCCTCCCGAGCCCCACGCCACTGACACCAGTTGCAACATGGGAAAGTGACACTGGGGGGCTATTTTTAGCTGCTTTTCATGCAGTTTAGCAGGTGGAAGCAGAGGCGGTGACGCAGCGTCTGCAGAGCGGCTCCATAGGGAAGGGCAGCTCCAGCTCGGCAAGAGGTGCCCCTGGGCACGGCCGGGGTGTGGATGCCATTCTGTCCCTTCCTCCCCGGGCTCTGCACAGCAGCCGTCTCTGCTGGCAGCACCTCATGGGAAGGGAGTGGCAGGAAGGAGTTTATCGGAGCTGTGCGGGTGAGATTCCCTCCCCGGGAAGCCATGGCACCAGGAGAGCGATATGGGGCAGTGGGCACAGCCCCACGGGCTGGGCATGGGGCACAGAGTGGAAGAGCCTGAGCCTTGGGCAAGGCTCTGCGGTAGTGACACAGGCCTGGCCCAGCGAAGGGAGCCCAGAACCGCACTTGTGCCAAGGGCACCGTCGGGCACCTTGGCCCAATGCCTGCTGCAGGGCACTGCCAGGGGCCCCAGCTCAGCTCGCCCAGCGCAGGTTCTCAGCGGTACCCAGGCTGGGACCTTCACTCTAAGGCAGCCCCTCTGCCCACTTGGCAGCATGGGACCAAGACCCCTTGACATCAGGTCGTGCCCCCAGGCTGAGCAGCGGGGCTGCAGACTCAACCCCCCCCTGCGCTGCGTGCCAGGGACCCGGTGCCGTCAGGGCAGGACCATCCTGCAGCCATCGGGAACCCCCCCCCGCAGGGCGGAGGCCGGCCTCGCCCCTGGCCAGGGCAGAACGGGGGGGGGGGCTGCCCTGGGACCGGCGCCACCCACAGCAGCCGGGCCGGGGTCTCCGGCCCCCGCGGGCTCACTGACCTGCTCCGGGCTGAGGGGGGCGCTGGGCCGCGGGCACCTGGCTCTGTCTCCCGGGGGGGTCCCGGCTCCGGCGCGTCGCAGCAACTTTGTATCAAACTCTGGCAGCTCCTCGCTACACTCCACGTGACCCGCCGAGCCAATCGCAGACACGCCCCGCGCCCAGCTGTCGGCGGGGCTCCCGGGGGGGGCCTGGCAGAGGGAGACAGGGAACCCCGCCTCTGGCAATGCCTGGGCTGGACCAGCCCCCTCAGCAGGCGGGGCTCCCCCCACGAGCAGCAGGGAGCGGCACCCCCGAGCAAAGGCCCCTGTCACCCCCTCTGCAGTCGGGGGCAGCTTCCTCTCAGCCTGCGCCCAGCCTCCGGCCCCGGGGCAGCCTCCTCTCGCAAAGCCCCCCGGGGAAGGGCCTCAGCCCCACACACACTGGGACACCCAGGCCCCTGCCCGGCACGCTGCCCTTCCCGCTCCCCCACCAACAAAGGCCGGGGAAGCCCGGGCCTTAGACTCCTGGGAGCAGGCTGGCTGCTGCTGGCTGTGCAGCTAGCACACCAGGCCAGGGGTGGGGGGCACTGCTGGCACCCTCAGGGGAAAGGGTAACAGAGCAGAATCTTCAGCTGGGGGGCCCCAGTTCAGCTAAACCAACCCAATACAACGCTGGGTCTCAGACAGGCAAGGAGGCTGGTTTCAAATAGCTTTATAGGTGGACAATTCAAAATGATTTCCTTTAATGCTCAGACTGTTAAAACAGGGCAAGACTGCACCCCCTGGTCCTGCAGAAAGCTCCGGGAGGTTAAAAACGATTACAAATCACACCAGCAACCACTTTACAAAAGGGAACAAGTCATCAAAACAGCAAAAAGTTAACAAAACCAGGAGATTCCCCCAACCCAGCCGAAAGCAGCAGGGCCCAGCACACAGGCCTGTCCAGGGTGCCCAGCGAGGGTTGGGACGGCCCATGGCTACTAAACAGGAGCAGCTGTTAGCCAGCCAGCAGTCCTGCCTTCGGGCAATGTGTGTACGCAGCAGGGTAAAGCATGTGCCTACCAATCAGCCCCTGTGCCATGCACCAAGCTGCTCCCAGCATGGCTGTTCTCAGCTCAGAACCCTCCCCCTGCCCATTCCCCACCCGCAGCTCATGACAGGCCCTTGCCACCGGCCTGCCCACTGGAGCAAGAAGAGACCCAGCCCATGTGCCAGGCCAGGCCGCTAGGTTCACCCCGCTCCCCCGAGTCTCACTCTTCACTGTAACTGGTTCCAGACAGTCCCCCCCCGGCTCGCTAATCTAGGTCGGTGCCACTGGTGGAAAGCAAGCTGCCCCCTGCACCGCATGCACTGGCTGAATGGCACTCCCAGCCCTGGGGCTCTGCAGCTCTCATTGACACCAGAAGCAGGCGCAGGCCTTTAAAAGCGTGGCAGCCAAGAGAACTTCACAAACATGACCCAAGTGCAGCCGCTGCCTGAAATGACAGCACCGAGTGGTGTGAACGAACTCCCAGGCAGCTGAGGAAATCTGATGGGCTGGTGAGCTGAGCTGCCCGAGCAGGAGCACAGCAGGTTGGGAGCCAGGCCCTGCAGCAGGCTACATCCCTGGTACAGAGGGAAGGGAGGCACCTCTGTGCTGGGCTGCTGGCAACCCCAGGAAAACACCTTCACACCCACTGCTGCTTATTGCCTGCTCCGAGCCCTAGCCCTGGGGGGGGGGAACAGGAGGGACTCCCAGACAGACTCAGTGACTTCAGAAGCTGCTTCCACAGGCCTGGGTCCTGCTTTGCCAGAGCATGCGGCCTGGTCACAACATGCGCATTTCCAACATGTGCGCCCCCCACGCTCTGGGCACAGCCGGACCCGCCGGCCTCCCTGGCCCTGTGCCTGTAGCCTGCTGTGTGTGACCCCCCTCACGTTGGAAAGGGGCACTCAGCTTCTGCTCAGCTGCATAACCACCCACTGGCTTTCGTGGGCACCCAGGAGGCAACAGGCACCATCCAACCAATGATGAATGGCGCAGCCGTGCTCCCCCTAGCGCAGACAGGCCCAGCAGTGCAGGGTGTGTCTGGCTCACCCACCCAGCATGGCACAATGGGGGTTGGAGGCTCCCTGGGTCCCAGGCATTCAAAAATCATGAGTCACGTCCCAAAGCTTGAAGACATCTAACGACGGCTGCGGAGTCTCTTGGGCCATGTCTCTCAGCTGCTCTCCCAGCCCCCTGGGCTGGGGGTTGACTCATAACGAAATCTGGGTCTCACCTAATCCAGGCCCAGGGCTGGAACTTTACGGAAACCCAGCGCGCAGCACAACCTGGCAGAGCAGCTCCTCCCGGGGGACACGGTGCTGAGAGCGCTGGGGCTGAAGGGGTGTCTCGCCACAGACGTATTCGTGAGTGATCAGGAGAATCCACCTCGTCCCTGCAGCAGGCCCGGCTCAGCTCCGAGGGGCCTGCGCTATACTCAGCCAGGATTCCACACACATCCCAAGCGTAAGCACGTATCCCGGGCACCAGCTGCAGTCTGGGGAAAGGGAGCGAAAGCCGCCTTCCCTGCTGCTCAGATACACGCTGGCAGCACACCCACCTCGCCATGCTGCAGACCCACCGCCCTCCCCTCTGGCAACAGCACAGGGCCAACTGCTTGGGAAGCGGCAGCTCGGGTGGGACAGACCCCCACATCAAGTGCAAAGGGCTCAGCATGCTGGTTCTGCTACAGGCCCCTGCCAGAAGACGGAGTCCTGGCTGTTCCCAGCACTCGCTGCATCCAGGGGGGATCTGTATCGCTCTAGGCTGAGGTCCCAGCTCTAGGAGTCACACCACGGCTCCCCCATCACCAGGACACAGACCTCACCAGCTCCTCCCCGCTTCTATCCAGCAGAGACTGCTCCGAGCATCAGCATTTGCAGGCTGCCCCCTGCCCCAGGGCTCTCTGTGGGACAGTCACTTACTCTGTCCCAAAACAGAGATTCTGCTACCACTGGCTGCTCAGCTCGGACAGTAACAGAGACCCCAGAGCTCCGAGCCAGACTTCACACTCTGGGCTGGCAGGCGCAGGGGTATCCAGGGGCAGGACCTGGTCTCTCCTCTCCCTCCAATGGACGCTCCGAGTATTTTAAAAGGGCATGAGCTGCACCAGGCCCAGCCATGCAGATGAGCAAGAAGAGAGAGGAAATGTTACCGAAGCCAGACACCAGTACTCAGCGTAGTCTCTTGCACACAGGGAGAGGGGTGGCTACAAAATAAGTGGGAGGAAATTGGCCCGAAAACCAAGCAGGGATCTGTACGAGGTGAGGGCAGCATGGCCCCTCCCTAGCCGGGCCCAGCGCCCGCTCAGCCGTCATTGGCCGCCACCAGCTGCCCCATGCCCTCCCGGATGTACACCGACTGGATCTCCTTGGTCTTCAGGCAGTAGTCGCAGGCCCAGACAGCCGAGGCCTCGGTGGTGAGCAGCCCGTAGGCGTTCTCCGTCATGCCCGTGCACTCCCGGTGAAACCACTTCTGGCAGGAAGCCTCGCACAGGATGGCGTCCTGGTCATCGTTCACCTCGCTGCGGCAGGCACCGCAAGGGTACACCAGGCCTGGCGGTGGCTGGTGCCCAGAGTTGCCAGACGCCTTGCTGGAGGGCGGGAGGCTGTTAGCTTCAGGGGTACTGCTGCTCCGGCTGGCGCTGCTGGGGGCGAAGCTCGGCTGGGCCCCGTTCACCGCGGCTGGCGAGCCTGAGTGCGGCTCCTGGCTGAAGGTGCTGGGAGGGGGGTTGAGGTTCTTCCCCCCATCATCACCCCCAGCCGGGAAGCCAGGGTCAGCCCCAGGGAAGGGGCTGGTGTTTGGGGGCAGGTTCTGGCTGGGCCGCTGCATGGGAGACTGTCCAAAGAGACTGGCAGGCTGGCTGAACCTCTGGGCCATGGGGGGGCCAGCAGGGGGATTCAGGGCAGGCCCTGGTGCCATGTCTCCACGGGGAGGCTGCCCCATGGTGGGGGAGATCATGGGCCCAAAGCCCCCGACTGGCCCCTGCATGAGCTGCCCTGCGGGGGGGCTGAAGTTCTGTCCGAGAGGCTGGTTGAAGGGCTGGCTGGGGAAGCTCATGGCACCAGGCTGCACATAGTTGGGGTTCTGGGGGGGCATGCTGAAGGCTGGGCCCATCTGGCTAGGGGCAAAGGGCGGGGGCTGCCTCCGCATGGCCTGGGGGCCACCTCCGTAGCCCGGTGGAACCTGGGATGTCATGCCCCCCTGCATGCGGAAGTTCCCAAAGGGCACAGGGTTGCTGAGGAACGGAGCTGACGAGGCCCCCACTTTAGGTGCCCCAAAATCATCTTCAAAAGGGTTTGAGGCCACCAAGTGGTCAACCATTGGAGTTGGGGGTGGGGCGAACTCCGAGAGATGGGAATAGGCAGGGCCCTGTGGGTAGAAGACACAGGAGTTAGCGTGGGGCTCACCCACACAACAAGCAGACGTGTGGGGCACTGGCCTGCCAGGGGCATAGGGCCTTCAGTTCTCGCTGGTGCCAGGCAGGGCCTGGAAGGAGACACACAGCACTGGCAGGGCCGAGCCCACTCGTTCCTCTGCATAGCCTAGCAACGGATGGCATTTGGAGCAGCAGGAAGCTGTCCCTCCCGGAGCCTCATGCTACTGGGAGAGGGGAAGACGAGCCCTGGCTGGAGCAGGGAACCTGGTCTCCTAGTGTCATCGTGTCAAAGGCATCTGAGATGCTGGGATAGTCCCCAGGACATGGGAACAGCCAGCACTGGCTGCTTTGGAGGACGGGCACCGCTGCCCATACAGCCCCCACTGGCTGCGCGCTGCTCCATGGAGGTGCGCGTGTCTGTCGGCCCTGATGCAGGACACTCCGAGCAGCCCCAGGGTTTGGCTTCAACCTGCTGTGGGTGGGGCTGTCTGTGCCACCAGAACCATTTGGGGTTCTTGCCCCCAGATGCCATGGTGCTGGGCTGACAGCCTGGCCCCCAACCCTCCTATCACTGGGTCCCAGCCATGCTCCCTACCTGAGTGTTGGATTTGCGCCGCTTCTTTTCAGGGCTCTTCATTTGCAGACCTGTGAGGGGAAGCACCGGTGAAGTCAGTGAGCGCCGTTAACCCTGGCAGGGCCTGAAGACAGCCCGTCCCCCATCTGCCCTAGGCACAGAGCAGGGCCTGAAGACAGCCCGTCCCCCCATCTGCCCTAGGCACAGAGGGGAAATGAAGACCAGCATCTCCCCCGAACCTGTGCTCCCTCTCTCAAGTTAGCCTTGCACAAAGAACAGACACCCCCCAAACTCTCTTCTCCCACGAAGCCTCCCTGTTCTCACACCGACCTGCTCGCCCAGGGCAAGGCCTGGGGAGCATCCAAGGCACAGGCAGCATTTTCACCCCATTAATGACGGGACAGAAGAACTTTATGGCCTGATAAGGTCACCAATAAGTCTGATCCAGGGAGAACAGGAGTAGGCCACAGCCCCAGGACTGAGCAGCACTATGGCCCTGCGTGTGCACCCCCGGTTCTCAGCTGCATGCAGAGTGGCTGGTGTCCCGATCCGGCTCCCGCAAGAGCTCCGTTCCCAAGTGATCGCGTTCCCTTCCCCACAAAACACCAGGCTCCAGTTGTGTTCCGCACAACTGCTGCCCGTGCAAGCTCAACCTGTGCGCAGGAAGGGCCGGCGGGGATGGCTGCTGCATCCTAGCAGGCCTCAGCTCGGCCCCTTCCTGCGCTGCACAAACACCTGCCAGCCAAACCATGTTCCGCAGGCCAGGCACAACTCAGCCCCGAGTCACCCTGCCTGCAGTAAGGCGGCTTGTGCTGGCACAGCCATGCCCCCTTAGAAGCACCATGGGGCAGGGACCCATGGCCCAGGTTCTCCGTGCAGTGCGCCAGGCATGAGGCCCCCATGGCCCTGCTCTCTTCAAGCCCTGTCCAGGGGAGAAGGGTGCCGTACAGACCCCAGCACCCCTGGCCCAGCATTTACCAGTCACGCAAGAGCCAGGACAGCCCTGCCAGCGTCACTGCCCCCTGGCCCCTCCGCCCCGCTCTCCCCACGCCCCTGGCACAATTCCCTCATCCCCTTTTGAGCGCCCCTGAACCCCCAACCGCCCCCTGCCCCACGGCCACCCCCCGCTACACCCCCACGTGTCTCCCAGCCCCTCCCCCCGGCTACACCCCACATGTCCCTCCTCCCCCGCTACACCCCCACGTGTCTCCCAGCCCCGCCCCAAATTACACCCCCACGTCCCCCCTCCCCCGCTACACCCCCACGTGTCTCCCAGCCCCTTCCCCCGGCTACACCCCCACGTGCCCCCCTCCCCCGCCCCACATTACACCCCCACGTGCCCCCCTCCCTCCGTTACACCCCCACGTGTCTCCCAGCCCCTCCCCCCGGCTACACCCCCCGTTACACCCCCACGTGCCCCCCTCCCTCCGTTACACCCCCACGTGCCTTCCTGCCCCGACCCACATTACACCCCCACGTCCCCCCCCGGCTACACCCCCACGTGTCTCCCAGCCCCTCCCCCCGGCTACACCCCCCGTTACACCCCCACGTGCCTTCCTGCCCCGCCCCACATTACACCCCCACGTCCCCCCCCGGCTGCCCCCCCTCACCTGCCTTCCCCTGCTTCCTGCCGGGCCCGCCGGGGGGGCCGCTGCCCGGCGGGTTGGGGGGACCCGGGGGGGGCGGCGGGGCCGGGACTCCTCCCTCCAGCTTCTCGGGGTGCGGAGCCGCCATGGGGGGCCCGGGGCTCAGAGCCGGGGGGGCCCGGGCTGCGCCATGGCCCCGCGCGGGGGGGGGCTCCGCGCTGCGGCTCCGGCCCGCACTCAGGGCAGCCGCGCCGGAAGCGGAAGCTGGCCGGGCCCTACCACCGCGGGAAGGGGGGAGAACCATTCCTCCCGGGGCGGACCCCACCACTCCGCATGCGGTGGGAGGGGGACCGGGCGGGACAAACCATTCCAAAGGGAAGCGGGGGCACGGCCGCGATTAGGCTATTCTAGACTGGGGGCGGGGGTTGCTGGAACAAACCACTGCAGGCTGCTGGGTTCTGCTGCCCGCAGCTGGTCCCTCGCCAAGGCGGGGCCCCAGGCCCCCCACCCTGGGAGCTGATCCCCTCGCTGGGGCTAGAGGGAGGCCAACCCCCAGGGAGCCAGGAGCTGAGTGCCCCGTTCTGCCCCCAGGAGCCAGGGCAGGGCAGGCAGGGCAGGGCAGGGCGCTCCGCGCCCAGCTGGCTGGGGCTGTCCAGTCCGGCCTGGCGCGAGCAGCCCTCCTCGGTGGCTGAGCCCTGGCCCAGATCTGAACAGGGGGGCAGCTGGCCGTGGGGCTGGGGCAATGCTCTGCTGCCCTCCCGCTGCAGGGATGTTACCTCCTTTGCAGCCGCCAGCTGCAGCAGGAGGCACCCACCGGGGAGATCGCGGGCAGGGGAGGCCAAGCAGGGGCAGTTACTGGCCATGTAAAGCTGAGGGTCTAAGAGCCTAGGAGAGGGGCCGCTGGGGCCCAAAGGGCAAAGCATCAGCCTGCTGGTTGAGAGACCCCTCAGCCAAGCACACGCCCCATGTACGCTGGATAAGGAGCAGCTGCTGGACATGGATGCAGCATGCACCTTCCTGCACGGACCCCTCCCCTCACATCAGACAAGGAGCCACTCGCAGCCATGCATTAAAGAAATACTAACTTTAATAATAGCCATCCCCTTCCTTTGGTATAATCAAGACCTGGTAACAAATCAAACCCATATAAAGGAGAAAGAGAGAAGGGAGGAGAGAAAGCAAAACCCTCCCCCGCTCTGAGCCCAGGCTAACTCCTCTGAGGGGAACAGGAGATGGGAGGGGGAGGGTTACACTTTGGCTTCAGAGTATAACAATGTGCATGCAACACTGGGATCCCCACACTTCGTGCAGACCCAGCGGTGGACAGGCTCCATGCCCTGCAGGGGGAGGGCTCACCTGCCACTGCAGCAGAGCCTGGGAAGCCCAGAAGGATGCTCCCAGCGGATGCTGCTTAGCGCTGGCTGGAGAGAAACAGCAGAGCTCAGGCTAGCTGTCCTGTCCCCCTGGGACCTCAGCAACCCACTTGTTCCCTGATGTGGGGAGCTCTGGTTCCCCCTTCCGGCTGCGATCTTGTTGGGTGCTACGTGCTTCCTTTGGCTGCGTGGTTGGCCCAGGCCGAGCTAGGGTACAGGGAACTGGCTGTGTCACACCCTGCCCAAGGGGCAGCAGGACGTAGTGTACAGCACTGTTCCCCACCCACCCACCAAGGACAGGGAGCCAAGGGGCTCTTGCTCTCCTATGGAGAACCCCATTTACCCCATCTAATTTCCATCCGTGCCACTCCCTGGACACAGACTAGGAGTTGCCCTCCGGGACGGAGTGGGCCTGTGAGCAGCCTGCTACAGAAGGGGCCACCTGAGCCCTGCTTCCAGCCAGCAGGACGCTGGGATGGGACTGGGCCTGGCTGTGGCCTCTGGGAGCCAGTGGAGCCTTGTGTGAGGACAGGGGCTGTGCTCCCAGCACTGCCCCAGCAGCTAGGGTGGGCTGACTGCTCTCCCTAGCCCGCCCCAGGGCCAACTGCTTTGCATAAGTATCTGGGACCTGTGGAGGGTCAAGGCACAGAGTTAATACGTAAAGTGATCGGGTACATTCAGTGTGCGGCCGGCCCAGCCTTGTGCTTCGTGGAGCAGAGGGCTGGGTTCTCCTGGGGAGGGCAGGGGGCCCTCCACTCCCGCCCTCTGGGGAAAGTCTCCCTTGTTCTTGCCCTGTGCAGCAGGAGCCATGGCGCTGCTCTGTGGTGCAGTGGCTCTCCCAAAGGGGTCACACAGGTGGTGCCACCCATGGGTGCTGGCCCCTAGGGATTGCAGGGGAATGGCAGATGAGAATCCAGCCCTTCCCTGCTGGGGGTGAGCTGCCTCTCAGGGGAGGGCAGGGGCCAGGAGTGCTCTGCAACCTCCGGACAGGCAGGCCTCTGACCCAATAGGATTGACCCTCACCTTCCTCACAGAGGCTCAGCAGGCACTCAGAGGTCAGGGCAGGCTCCCTCCCACCCGCCCTGCCTGAGGGGGGGGATGAACACAGGGCGAGGGCGTGTGGTTGCAGTTGGCCTTCGGAGCAGTGCCCACAGCCACTCAGGCTGGATTTTGGTGCTCGAGGAGGTGGAGCCGTGGCTGGTGCAGCTCCCTGGATGCAGAAACAGGCTCCCTCCCTCTGCCCAGTACCCAGCCCTGGCTCCCCTGGCCGCCTCCACCTCTGCTCTGTCTCCGGAGGGGCTGTTGTGAGTCCAGGGAGTCTGAGCTCATGGCGGAGAGACAGGGAGCCCCAGGGCCTCCTGGGCAAGCAGTGGCTGAAACAGTCCAAGAGCCCTGCTGGCAGAGAGGGGATGAGAAAGCCAGGGTGAGCAGGGCCCAGGGGGCTCCACCAAGGCCTCCCACGCCTCACAGTCTCCTCTCTACGGGCTGCTGCAGGCACAGCTCGCTGCCCGCCGAGATGATGGGCAGGTGATTGTCCATGTGGTAGCTGATCAGGTGACTGACGCTCTCAAAGCGATGATCCTTCGTCCGCACCTGCAAGGGCCAGAAACGGGGCTCAAGGGATGGCCAGGAAGTGGGTGGAGCCAGGAGGCAGGTGCGCCCTCTTGTGACCAAATGAGACATGGCAGCACAAACCCAGCGGAGAGGAGCCAGTGTCCTGTTCCCTTGCAGGACCCGACTAAGGCATCTCCAGGAGGGAGGGGTGGCTGTATCCACTTCTGGGGTGGGGGTAACTAAGAGCCAATGGGGCTGAGCGGGAGCCAAGGCTGGAGCAGGGAAGGGCTCCTGTCAATCAATCATTCTCACACACAAGAACCCAGGAGCCGATGGGGGGCAAGAATATGGGGTGCTGGCCCTGTGGCCAGCGGGCACCCCAGGAAACCTGCAGTGGCTTGGCTATTCTCTGCACTCCCAGCTCTGGTTAGCTCTTCCCTTGAGCGCCAAGCCTGTAGGACTGAGGAAGGGAGCCCCCCGCCATGGCCCCAGGGCCAACTCACCACTCCCTCGGGGTCAACCAGCAGCAGGTGCTTGGGCTGCCCGCCCTGCAGCCCGGTCAGCACGTACTGGCCCGGTGTGGTAGTGCTCTCCCGCACCAGGAAGTCCCCGTTCACCTTCAGCAGCTTCTCCGCCTCCTTGCGACTCATCTTCCCGTGGTACCAGGGCTCCCGCCGCAGCTGCTCCTCCATGGAGGCCAGGAGCTGGGCTGGTGGCAGCCCCACCGGCACCGCGGGCGGGACCCGCAGGGCGTCCTCGAAGGGCTCTGCGGGGGAGAGGAGCAGGGGTTGGATGGGCATGGAGCCCACACTCACGCCTGTGCCCTGGGGCTCTAGACGGTTGGATAGAGGCAAGGCAGGCCCCTCAGCCCAGCAAACACGCAGAGCCAATCAATGCCAGCCCAGAGCTGGTGCAGAGGGCCAGCAGGATAGGCCAACCCCCACTCACTCATGTCGAAGAGGTCTCGCTGGGCACTGCCATTGGCCGTGCCCGGGATGCTGGCAGCAGAGGCCTGGCGTAACCTGTCCAGGTTCTGCACGTTGACGTAGGACGGGTCGTCAAACAGGTCGGTGCGGATGGCTGGGACAGCACCGGAGGCATATTTATCCCTTCCTGCATGGAAAGGAGCTGCAGTTAGCAGGGCTTGCCAGGCCCCCCCACCTCAGCTACAGGGTCCAACACCCCCCTGCTGGGCCTTGGGTTACCCCAGGAATTGCCGGCAGAGACCCCAGCTAGGGGGCAGCAGGGGGCCAGCCCCACTCTGCTGGGATCCCTTGATTTGCTCCATGTGATCCTAGCAAACCCAAAGAAGATGCAGAACCGGACCCAGGGATGTGAAAGTCTTGGGGCATTTTGCTCCTGACCTTGGCACACACAGGGAATGCTCAGAGATTAGCCTATCCCACTGCGGAGGGCTGCAGGGAGGCAATGCTAGAGCTGGCATCGCCGTGAGGGGCAGGAAGGTGTCCAAGCCGCACCATGCCAGGCCATACGGCCCCCAGCAGGTGGGCGAGGGAGCCTGTGGCACAACTGCCCATGATCCGGTACCTTGGGCAGGATGCTGCTGCTTCCGGGGGTCATGCTCTGCGCTGGACATCTGGCCCACAGGCTGCAGGAGGAAGAGACAGGCGTTGAGTAGCCAAGGCTCGGGCTGCTCCCTTCTCCTCTCCGTGCCCGCAGCACCCAGCTCCAGTGGCCTCCAGCCTGACCATCTGCCACCCATCCGACTAGCAACAGGCAGCGCCCCCTGTGCAGGGCCATACTCTGCCAGGTCGCACCCTGGGGTCATTGGCCAGGTGGCCCCAGGCCCGCAGCTCAGCCCTGAGTTGCTTCTCCTCTTTCCAGACACGCTATGGGGATGGCAGCTCCCCTCTGAGCTGGCACCAAGGGACCCTTCTGGCATGGCCCTGGGAAGGGGCGCAGTGGGACGAGCCGGTGGGAGCGACACCCTCACCCCCCATGAGCAGTGCTTACCAGTGTTGCCCCCAGGTGATTGGGCGTCGGTGCCACGCTGGCGCCGTCACGCAGCCGCATGTCCACCACGCCCCCCAGGGGCGGCTCTTTGCCGGGGAAGTCGTTGTAGTACTGGTGGTCCGATGGCTCTTCCTCCTCCTCATCCCAGGCCGAGCCGTCGAACCCGGCCATTCTAGGGGGTGGGGAGCAGTAGGTGAGCAGCAATGCAACCCAGCTCTGCACCCTCCACTCCCCCCTCCCGGCTCCATGCCCAGCGCCTCACCAAGGGCCCAGCAGGGCCTGGACTGGAGCCAGGCAGCCAGTGCATCCTGCCCAGAGCCCTGCCGGCTGGCCAGGGAGCTCAAGGGGCAACCCCTCCCAGCAGCATCCTCAGGCACTGCTGCCCCCCATACCTGTCGTGCGGAGTGACGAGCTTTGGGGGGTTTTTCAAGTACTGCTTGAAGCGCAGCTCAAAGGCCTGCCCAATGGTGCTGATCACGTCCTGCGCCAGGCCCTCGGGGCACTCCAGGATATGGCAGGCTGGGGAGGGAACGAACGCAGGGCTCAGGGGGAGGGACACCCCCCCCACACACACACACGCACACCCCGGGACTCTCGTTACACCCACCCCTGGCGGCAGGGCCCCAGCAAAGCAACTGTTGCTGCAGGCCTGGAGCCAGCCAGGGCATGCAGGGGGGTGGCCAACCTAGCTCTCATGGCCCCGGCTGGCTGGGGGGCAGCACTGGGCTGCGGCAGGCATCCAGCAGCGGTGGGGTTAATGGCTGCGCCAGCCAGCCAGGAGATGGCATGAGTCACTCACCTCTCTGATTGACGGGGTCTTTGGCAACATAGGCAACATACTCTGCAGTGTCCTGTGAGGAAGACGCAGTGGGTGAGGTGACAGCAGCACCGGAGCTGGGGGCGGGGGGCACCCCTACCCGTCACCCACAGCCTAGTGCTCAGCGCGCCAGCGGCAGTCCCAGGTGTGAGGCTAGGATGAAGGGCCAGGGGGATGTCCCAGGGCACCAGCCCAGCCCTGCTGGAGCAGTAAGGGGGGTGCCGGCCAGATGCAGGGGCTTGGGTCAGAACAGCACTGCGAGTGGGCCAGTTGTGGGGGAGAGCCCTGGGCAGAGGTGGGATGGAGCCCAGCCATCAGGGGAGCCTGGACACGAGCAAAGGCCCCCAGCTGCTCACTCACCGGGTCCCCCCCGGAGGCGAAGGAGATAGACTGCATGTGATGGTTGGCGATGATCTGTGGGGAAGGAAGAGTCCTTGGTTAGACTGTGACGAACTGGGAATGTTCTTCATGTTTTCTTTGAATGTTGGGTGGGTGCCTGTGACGCAGCAGGGAGAGGGAAGTGTTGGCCTGGGAAGGTGTGACGAACTGGGAATGTTCTTAATGTTTTCTCTGAATACTGTATTGGTGCCTCAGTGTCCCCATGGCAGTTCTTAAGTATCTGGCAGAGCAAAGGGCCAGTGCACCTAAATGCCTGACACTCTGTCTCCTAGCAACTGATGGCCTGGGCCCCTCCCCTGCAAAGGTGCCAGCTGAAGGTGTTGGAGACAAAGGGATCAGGTGACCTCCTGGCCCGGGAAAGGGGCTGAGCAGAAAGGAGGGGCTGGAAGGGGTGGTTAGTCTGGAGCTGGCTGGGGTCAAGGGTGGAGGGCAGACCTGGGGGTCTGGCTCACTGCCCCCCAGAATGGACCCGGCCGAGGGGTCCGGTTGGCTGTACCTACAAGCTCTGTTTTAGACCCTGTTCCTGTCATCGAATAAACCTCTGTGTTACTGGCTGGCTGAGAGCCACGTCTGACTTCAAAGTGGGGGTGCAGGACCCTGTGGCTTCCCCAGGACCCCGCTGGGGTGGACTCGCTGTGGGAAGTGCACGGAGGGGCAGAGGATGCTGAATGCTCCAAGGTCAGACCCAGGAGGTGAAGCCGTGGGAGCTTCTTGCCCTGAACAAGTCTGCTCCAAGGGAGAGGAGGCTCCCCAAAGTCCTGACTGGCTTGGTGAGGAGCAGTTCCAGAGCATCGCCCGGTGACTCCGTGACAGAAGGTTGCAGGGGAGTTTTGCTGGGACTGGCTGCATCGGGGATGGGAGACTTTCCTTGAGGCCAGATACCTGAGCAGGTAACATGAGAACCAGGAGGGGAGTTGGAGGCCAGGTGACACCTCTCCTAGGGAAATGGACAAAGGCTGGGGGAGGGGCGGGGGGAAGCTGGGTAAGAGGACTGGAGGGAGTTTCAGTTTGGAGCTCGCTGGGAAATGGAGGGGAACCCAGACTGGGCTCTGGCCTCCCTGGGGCCCCCCCAAGATGGACCTAACTGAGGGGTCCTGTTGTCTGTACCCGCAAGGCCTGTCTTGGACTGTGTTTCCGTTGTCTATATAAACCTTCTGTTTTATTGGCTGGCTGAGAGTCCTGGTGAGTTGCAGGAAGTCGGGGGTGCAGGGCCCTGTCTCCCCCAAACTCCATGACATAGACATAGCACCCGGTTGCTTTCCCCAGCCAAGGATGCCTGTGGGGGGGAGGTACCCCCAGGGACATGCGGTCTGCATTCGACCTTCGGACGCCCCCTGGAGCTGGCAGCCATGGACCGGCCCGGCACAGTGCCCTGTACTGTGGCATCATGGGCCTGGGTCGAACCAGTGACCCTCTGTGGGGGGCCCAACACACAGGGTACAAGGGGCAGGCCAGGCCTGTGTCCCCCAGGTAGATAGGGAGCGGAGCTGCGGACTGGGTATGCAGGGGTGCGAGCCCCACGCTGGTTGTTCCCCAGCCAGAGCAGGCTAGGAGGGGGCTCTGTGGCCCCCGCAAGGCTCACCTGTTTGCAGTCGGACGCCATGAGGTTGAGGCTGCTGGTGGAGATGGTGAGGGTGATGGGCATGCCGGCGAACTTGAGGTTGCTCTTCCCCAGGATGGAGTTCAGCGAGCGGCCGCAGGGCTGCAGAAGCAAAGGGCCGTCTGCTAGGGGGCTGGGGCCAAGAATTCCCCCTCCCCCCGCCAAGGCAGGCCCCCGAGCGCCCAGGGCTCAGCACTTCGCATCTCCCACCCCAGGCAGCCCCAGGCCTGGCACCTGGGAGCCTCTCCATAGCAGAGTGCGCAGGCCCTGGCCTCAGTCACACCAGCTCCCTGGCAGCCCAGCCCCTGTGCAGGCCGGGAAAGGCAGCAGCCCAGCCCCTCCGGCCTGGCTTAGCACTCCATCTGCCCCCACCTCACATCCATTAACCAGCAGCAGGGCGCCCTGTGCACTGAGTGGGGGAGGGCTGCACTGGAGCAGCCAGCGTCACTCCTCCATTAGCGCCAGACAGGGCCGCTATTGATCAGCCCCCCGCAGCGGGGGACCTATCCCAGCCCAGCCGCGGCTGCCATCCCACTGCCGGGGCAGCCACAGGGGCTGGTCAGGAGAGGGCTGAAGGCTCCTGCTCCAATAGATGGGGGGGAAGCATGGGAGTGCACAGGCACCTCCCCAGCACATAGTGTCCCGTCCCCCCGCGAAGCCTCCTGCCAGACACCAGCACTGCCTGATTCCTAGACCCCGGAGTCAATTCCCGGTTCTGACCCAGCTGAGCGAGGCCTGGTCCTTCCCGCCCCCTGGGGTGTGTGGGAGAGAACATAAGTGCGTGAGAGGCGAAGGAGTCGAGTCCTGGCCTTTTGCCTCTGCACCTCCACCATGTTCGCCCCTCGCCCACGCCCCCACCCCTGGCCCCAGACTCTGGGTTCCTGCTCAACTGCCAGAGTGCGCTACCTTTACCCGGCCTGGCCTTACCTTCCTCCTCCGGACGGCTCCTTTGGCACTGGGCACTGCCTCGCACACCAGGCTGATCGCCTCCCTGCGGGGACCACAGGGCAAAGTCAGGGCAGCCCCAGGAGCGGCCAGGCCCCCGCCATTTCCCCCAGGGACCCCCCCTTCCCCCAGTATCCCTTCCCCCAGGCCTGGTGACACACAGACTCCTCTGTGCTGGGAGGGCAGGTACAGATCTTAGCCCACTTGGGGTGAGTGAAGCTAGAAGGAGCATGGAAGCGGCTCTGCAAGGGGGATCGGCCCTGCCCCCCAAAGAGGCTGCAGTCATTCATACACACCAGCCTTGTACAAAGGGGCCAAGGGTTGTGGGCTGGATGCAGAAAGGAGAGGATGGGAGACCCTTCCCAGCCCCTCCCGAGAGTCTACATCCTCTCCAGGCAGACATAGCGGAGAGACACGGTCGGTGCCTCCTTTGCCTGGCAGAGGCTGGGGTGAGCACCTGGTTTCACTAAGAAGCACTGGTCTCCCTGGCACCTTCTATGCAGCTGCCATTCAGACCCCAGCACGCTCCTTGGCAGCTGCCACCCAGCAGCATCGGGTGGGCGGCAGGGGGCACCGTGGGATGTGTTCTGGACCCGGAGTGACCTGGCTGCTCAACCGCAAGGCACTGGGTCAGAACCCACTCTCCGGGTCCGTGGGCTTCAGCGCAGGGGGTACGTGCGGATGCACCTTCCTGCGTGGGGCCTCTCTGCCCACACCCAGCGTCCGAGCGCCTGTGGGGCTCCCAGGAGACGGGGGGGGACCTGTGGCTCACCTGGTTACCTGAGTCCTGGTGTTGAAATCCAGCGCCCGCATGGACTGGAGAACTTCCACACAGCCCATGTACTGAGAGAGCGAGAGAGTGCACATCAGATGCCAGGATAGGGGTCAGCCCTATGACCCCCCCAAGCTTGCTGGGATGGCACAGACCAGCCCCGCCTGGCAGCAGGGCTGCAATGCTGGCAGGCTGCTCCCCTGCATCAGCTCAGCACTCAGGGCCTCCCCCAGCCCCCAAGCACCGCAGGGTGAGCTGCAGGGGTGGAACAGGGGAGGGACTGTGTCTGGGCACTGGCTGCCTCACCAAGGGCCATGTACGGCTCCCCACGACCCCCTGTGGGCTCACACCGGGAGGTGGGGAGCAGAAATACTACAGCGCTAAAGAACCCTCCCTGTGTTTCTCTAGGGGAGGGTCTGGGCTGGTGCCTGGCTCTGGGGCACCATCCCTGAGATGCCAACGCCCTCCAGGCACCCCCTGGGGGATTTCACCACACAAATCCCAGCAAAACTGTGGTGCCAACCCCACCCCTGCTGCAGCTCAGCCACTGCACACGCCCAGCCCCTGGCCCCAGAGCAGCTCAGTCACTGCACACGCCCCCGGCTCCAGCCCCAGGGCAGCTCAGTCACTGCACACACCCAGCCCCCAGCCCCAGGGCAGCTCAGCCACTGCACACACCCAGCCCCCAGCCCCAGGGCAGCTCAGCCACTGCACACGCCCAGCCCCCAGCCCCAGGGCAGCTCAGCCACTGCACACGCCCGGCCCCAGGGCAGCTCGGTCACTGCACACACCCAGCCCCAGGGCAGCTCGGTCACTGCACACACCCAGCCCCAGCCCCAGGGCAGCTCAGCCACTGCACATGCCCCCGGCCCCAGCCCCAGGGCAGCTCAGCCACTGCACACGCCCCGGCCCCAGCCCCAGGGCAGCTCGGTCACTGCACACGCCCTGGCCCCTGGCCCCCAGCCCAGGCATTGCAAGGAGTTAGTAGGAGGAACCCACCATTCCTTGCAGGGGTCAGTAACCCACCCTCTCTGCTTCCACGACCCAGCCCCTCTGGACCCTCAGGAAGGGCCCTGCACCACCCAGGGCTGGAGGAGCCAGGACACCCAGGGGCTCGGGGGATGGGGAAGGTGTGTGTGTGGGGCGGAGATGCTAGATGATTAAAAGGGCACATTCAAAATCCCCATTCCCAGGATGGTTTTGGGAGCCCGCCTCTCTTGGCTGATGCCAGCTGGGTAGCACTGGCCCTGCGGGCGGTTGCTCCCTGCTCCTGGCTCGGCTAGGCACTCATGCCAGACACAGTAACTCTCATGCCTGCCTACCAGAAAAAAAGCTTCTCTATTCAGTGTCCCGTTTGTGGCTTTGATGCTGGGGGGAGGGGGGCAGGGGGGCTTCTCTGAAGAGTTCCATCCAGCCTTCTCTGTCTGTTCCTATGCTGTGGGGATGGGGGCTCAGGGCTCTGAGGGGAGGACCCCAGCAAGGGACTCTGAGCAGGGCCTCCTGCGAGCCCCTGCAGGCTGGAAACGGGGCTGTGTAATCCTGGCTCAGGTCACAAGTGAAACGAGCTGGCTGGTCTCAGCCTGGTGCTCCGTGTGCATGTCCTGCCCAAATGCATTGCACACACCCAAGATATAGACACCCAGGCTGTGAGCTACATCAGCAGAGCTGGGGGGGGAGCAGGGGGCTGCCCGACAGAGCTGGGTGTGGGAAGCTGAGCCCCCTTCCCTGGTCCTGCCCCAGCCCCCGAGGCAGCACTCGGTAGCAGGAACCAGGGCAGCCAGCCAAGCTGAAAAGCAAACAGGAAAAGACCAGCCAAGCTGGTACGCAGGGGGAAGTGCCCCACCACGCACGTGGCTCTGCAGGCTGAGCTCACCCCGTGGAGGGAGACGGACAGGAGCACCACAGCACCAAGGCTGAGCTGCGGTACTGGGCTCTAGGCACACACGAGTCTGGCTTGGTGCTGCCCTCTGCCGCATGGCACCAGTGCTGCAGTGCCATTGTGGGAGGCTCTGTCCCCAGGGCCCAGGGCAGGGATTAAGCAGCACCCACGGATTGCGTCCAGGTATGACACCTCCTCCTCAGTTACTGGGAGTGGACCACATCCACCCTGACTGAATTGGCCTTCAACACCGGTTCTCCACTTGTCAGGTAACTCCCTTCTCTTCACGTGCCAGTATATATTTATGCCTGGATCTGTAATTCTCACTCCATGCAGCTGAAGAAGTGGGCTTTCTACCCACGAAAGCTTATGCCCAAAGAAATCTGTTAGCCGTGAAGGTGCCACCGGACTCCTCCTCGTGTGGGTCTGGCTGGGCAGTTCAAGGCACGCGGGGTAATGGGTGATCCAGCACATGGTGCAGCCCAGAGACTTTGATCCCAGCATGCAGTGCTCCTGCTCCACCTCCACTCCAGCGGCCAGGCAGCAAAGCATGCTGGGAATTGCAGTCTCCACAGGCAGCTCCGACAAAGCACCCCATTGCCAAACCAAACGCCCGTCGGATGGAGTGCAGGGGTCCCTGCATGGAGTGACAGGAGGTGCCGGGCACTGCGGGAGGGACTCCCAGCTGGGGGCAGGGGCTGGCAGGCTGTGCTGAGTCATGGGCAGGGGGAAGGCTCCTGGCCACCTGCATCTGCTCGGCAAGTGCCTCCGTGCCCGACAGGCTCCTGGCCCAGCGCACAAGGCTGCCTCGGGGAGACGGGCACCAGGGCCAATCAAGAGACTGGTGCCAATGCAAGCGAGGGAGCCTGGCAACACTTCTCCAAGGAGCAGCTGTGTGCTGGAGAGCTGCCTTGAGCTGACTGCCTCCTACAGCACCCGTCTGCATGGGCATCTGCCTGGAGGACTTGGAAGGCACGCTGATCCCAGCTGCCCCCACCCCGCCTGCCACACCACTCCACTCGCAGCGGATGTGGCAGCCGCTGGCCCAGGGGCTTAGAGACAACAGTGTGCCCCCGGGTGCCATCTACGGCCCTCCGGAAGGGCGGGGGGCCAGCCAGCTGTGGCTGAGGTGCACGAAAGGGGAAGAAAACCCCACTGGGCACACAAAGGAAGCAGCTGTTTCCAGAGCAGCTCCCCTCCCAGGCCAAAGAGGAGGGGCCCCCAGCAGGCAGAGGTTTGGAGCCCTTGGGTGAAGGGCAGAGGTACTGGAGTCCCCAAGCAGCAGCACTGCGGGGCTGCTGTCCATGCAGGCTATGACAGCGCCCAAGTTCAGAGACATGCCCTTCCTGGCCCTCCCGTTGTCTCCTCCAAGCCGATCCTGGCCTCCCCTGTGCTCCCCCTGGACGGCAGTGCACAAAGTGGAAAGTGCCATCTGTGCCAGATCGGCAGGGTGAGCTCCCCACACACTGCCCTGCCCGGGGGCTTCTCTGCTGGGGCGGCAGGGGCGTAGAGCAGTGCCCCCTGCTGGGGGGCTAGGACAGCTGCTCAGGCAGGTGTGGTCACCCCCCCTCCCCACCCTGCCGGGGCGCCCCACTGCACTCACCCTGACGAGATAGGAGACACCAGGGCCCATGACCTTGTCGTCGGGGTGCAGCCAGCCACGGGTGGGCTTATTGACGAAGCTGCCGTGGCGGGTCCATTCGTCGCCCCCCAGTTGGCCGCCTTCCACCCGCGTCTTCTTCCCACAGCTCAGCTTGTTCATATCCTGGGGACAGACAGCAACAGGCCCCACTGAATTGGGGCTGGAGGCACCCGCTGTAGCCAGCACTGCACCCGGCTCCTCGAGGCTCTCCGCCTCCTTCATGCCGACAGCCGAGAAGCCCCGCAGGCTGAGCAGGTTGGCGGGGTAGGAGAGCTTCAGGTTGGCCATTTTGGGGAAGAAGGAGCACAGGGTGGTGGGGCTGTCCTCGGACTCCGACGAGAGCTCCCCGATGGGCAGCATGGGGCTGAGGGAGGACGACGACAGGGAGCCAGGCAGGGACTGCGTGGCGATGAGGGACTCCACTGGGGACCCCGGGGACCCCGCGCCGGCCACTGCCTCCTCCAGGGAGGAGACCGACTCGTTCCGGAGGTGGCTGTATTTACTCTTCTGCAGCAGATCCATGCTGGAGGGGCTCGGGCAGGCCAATGGCTCCGGAGCAGGGAGTGAGGTGGCAGCCCCCCAGAGAGGCAAGGAGCCTAGGGCAGCCAGCACCCTGCAGAGCAGGAACTCCAGAAACATGGGGCTAGGCCAGCGCCCATGCCAGCCCCATTCCAGCGCAGCATGACCGCTGGCAGAGCCAGCCCCAGCAATCCCAGCACTGAGCCCCTAGCCAAAGGGTGAGCGTCACCAGGAGCAGGCAGGAGGGAGCAGCAGCGTCTGTTCACAGTCAAAGGTCATCTCCCCGCGACACACAGCCCTGGGTGCACCAGCGCTCCCCAGGTCCGACGAGCCAGCGGGCTCCCACCTCGTTACAGCCAGTCAATAACAAGCAGCATGGCGAGGACAGGACAGGGAGGGACACGCCGGTGCAGCCAGCTGCAGAGCAACCCCTGGCCCCTGCCCGATCCCAGCTCAGCTGCAGAGAGAGGAAGCAGGCGAAGCCACTGGCGGCACCCGAGGGGGCCGTGTGCTCAGCACTCCAGTGGGCGAGGCAGCCGGAGCCACAGGCTGAGCCCAGGCTGCTGCTCCTTCACCTGTCAGGAGATCCTCAAGCTGTGCTGCCCAGAGACCATTGTCCAGTCCAGCGCCTCGCACCCTGCCAGCACTCCCAGCCTGCTGCACCAGCCCAGCTCCCGTCACCAGCTAGCAGGAAATCAAAGGCATGAATATTTAAAGTCCGGAGACAAGGCAGCCACAGAGTGTGTTCCAGCCCAGCCTGGCTGCACTCCGGGCACCAGCCTGGAGCCGACGAGGCCCCCTCTGTGAGCTTGGCGGGGGTCCCGTGGGCAAGGAGAGATGTGGCTGGCGCACGTGTCCAGCCACGGCCTGGGGCCCCAAAGCCGCAAAGAGGAGTAGGGCAGAGACCGAGCAGGGCCAGGTGCTGTGGATCCGGCCGGGCAGGGCTCAGGAAGCTGGTGCGTTCAGCCGGCCTCGGCCAGAGGTTCCCCAGCTGCCAGAAGCTGGGGAGGGAGCTGCTGCAGCCGCTGCTAATTGCTGCTGCTTCCTGCGTGGAGCTGGCGCTAAGTGACTGCGGCTCCCGGGAGAAGAGAGGGGGCTCCTGCCAATCGGAAGGGCAGTGCTGACTCACAGCCTCTGCCCACAGCCTGTCAAGGGGAGCCTCTCTCGCTGGCTCCCTCCCGAAGGGGTGGGGTCGCAGGGAGTATCTAGAGCAGAAAATCAAGGTCATGGGCGTGGGGCGGAGCCAGAGCAGGGGGCTCTGCCTGCTGAGCACATGGGGGCAGCACAGACTGGAGGTGCCCTCTCTCTGCAGGGACCCGTGGGCTTGTGTGCCAGGTAGGGGCAGCACAGCTCCCCACGCTCAGCCCTTTCCCCCATCCGGCCCACCGTCCCCGGGTGCCAGCAGGATGGGTAGAGCAGGGCCCCGCGGCACAGAGCAATGGGCTCCCCCAGCACCCCATTCCAAACTCCCCTTTCTGTGCTGTGCACCAGACTTTGAGCCCCTCCTGCTGTGGGTGAAGAGAGCCTTCTCCTCTGCAGCGCCGCCACCCGCAGCAGCCGTTTGCAGACCCACCCACACACCGAACGTGCCCCTGCCCTTCCCAAACCTCCTAGTCTCTCTGAGCACCGAGCTTCTTCCAGCACTGCGGGTGCAGGGGGCAGCACACCGGGGCACGTGAGACCCTAACCCCATGTTCTCACGCCCTTTGCGTGTCACTTTCACCCAGGCCCAAGCTCCAGGAAGGGCAGCCCCACCCCCCCCACATGCTGCTGCAGCCAGCCCTGGACATGGCAGCACTGGGCTGAGGCCAGAGGCCTCCACGGCAGACTCAGGTTGGAGTTCGTACTAACTGAGGCGCGAGAGGGATACAATCAGCAACTTGCAAATTGGCAGCTCCCCACTGGGCCACAGGCCCGTGTCTGGAGAACACGGAGCTCTCTAGCCCAGCAGCCCTCACTAGCGTTCAGAGTTAATGCCTAATTTAGGCCACAACACTCAGAGCTATTGTTTCAGGCTCTCTGCAGACTCAGGACAACAACTCTGCCTCAGTTCCATGCAAAACCCTTTGGCTGCTTTGCAGCCAGAAGGGCTGGAAACACAAGGGTTGGACTCCATAGCAAACCGTGCTGAGCACCAAAGACCCTGGCTCAGCAGTGGACCCAACGCCCCTTCTGACCACTCTGGCTCTGAATGGAGGCTGAGAGGCCGGAGCTGAGCCCCGCAGGGCAGGTCGGGTATTCCTGGGCACTGCGACCCCTCAAAGCAGAAGCATGAGTAAAACACTCCCAGAGCCAGACACATCGCATGGGAACTCCGGCTCCGAGCCACGGAGCAGCACCATCTCACCACGGCCACCCCCTCAGCCCAGGTGTCAGCGCCTGCCAGCTGCTGTGTGAACCCTGGCAGGCAGCCACGCGCAGCGAGGGAAATGGAAGGCTGGCCAAGGCTGGAAATAGCCTCCTGAGCGGAGCGTGACGCGTCGCAAAGGGACTGCTGCTAACTATAGCAGGGAGGCTCAGCTGGCCTCCAGGAACCACCAGCACCACAGGGGAGAGTCCTTGGGCGCAGCAGTGATACCCCTGTGTGCACCCCCCAGGGAGATCTCTGTGCATCCCCCACCCCACGGCGATCTCCTGTGCACACACACCTCCTAGCAGGATTCACCAGTGCTCACCACAGCCTCTCGCACCAGGTCCCCTGCACAGTCCGTGATAGAGCAGAGCTCACCCTGGCCTGGGGCCCAGCAGCTCTGCACAGCCACTTGAAAGAAATGCAGGAAGCCTGGGGCCAGGAAGCAACGACTCACCTACCCGGCATTTTCCTGAGCCAAGCCCTGTGCATTCCACCTCACAGCCTAGCCAGGCGGCATGCTCTTGGCAGGCAATGGAGGGGGCTCGTGCCCCCCAAAGGCCAGACAGCTGCGCACTGCCCTCTGCTGGAAGGGGCAAACAGCCAGCCAATGGAAATGGAGTCAAAGGTCACAGAGCATTTTCCAGGAGAGTCCAGGCATCCCAGGCACCCTCTCCCCCATTGAGAGCCCGGCCTCTTGTCTCCAGCCCTGCACCAAGGTGCTTTGCCCTACCTGCCTATCATGCCTTGGGATGGGGGGCTGGAGCCGTGCCCCACCACTCTGCCAGCGGCATCAGGTGCCTGGGGCAGAGCAGCCCCAGCAGTAGCGGGAGGGAGGAAGAGCTCTCCAGCGCCTGAACCCCCCTGCTCTGCGCCTTTTCCACCCCCCCTTGAGCCAAGGGTCTGTTCCTTGCCCGCCCCACCTCCTTGGAGCAGCTTCCTACAGCGCAGGGGCAAGGATCACAGCTGGCTGGAGTCACACACAGGAAGCAGCTGCCCTTGGGAGCAGGGAGTGAGGGGCAAAGGGAGCAGCTCAGGGCTTTGCCTTAACTCCTTCACTCCCAGACTGGGCCCAGCCCCAGAGCACAGGGGTGGGGGAGCAGGCACGGGCAGTGAGGACTTGGTGTGGGGCTCCACCAACCGATCCCAAACGAGACTTGATCCTCTAACTCACTCCTGATCCGCAGGTTCCCCTGATATCCCAGCCAGACTCCCCCAGCTCTGCCAGTACCCCTCAATCCTGACCCGCAGCTCTGGGCTCCCCCCCTCAGCTCTGCCAGTAACACCTCAATCCTGACCCGCAGCCCCGGCTATCCCAGCCCTGGGCTCCCCCTCCCAGCTCTGTCAGTGCCCCTCAATCCCGACTCGCAGCTCTGGGCTCCCCTCCCAGCTCTGTCAGTGCCCCTCAATCCTGACCCGCAGCCCCGGCTATCCCAGCCTTGGGCTCCCCCTCCCAGCTCTGTTAGTGCCCCTCAATCCCGACCCGCAGCCCCGGCTATCCCAGCCTTGGGCTCCCCCTCCCAGCTCTGTTAGTGCCCCTCAATCCTGACCCGCAGTCCCGGCTATAGCAGCCCTGGGCTCCCCCTCCCAGCTCTGTCAGTGCCCCTCAGTCCCGACCCGCAGCTCTGGGCTCCCCTCCCAGCTCTGTCAGTGCCCCTCAATCCTGACCCGCAGCCCCGGCTATCCCAGCCTTGGGCTCCCCCTCCCAGCTCTGTTAGTGCCCCTCAATCCCGACCCGCAGCCCCGGCTATCCCAGCCTTGGGCTCCCCCTCCCAGCTCTGTTAGTGCCCCTCAATCCTGACCCGCAGTCCCGGCTATAGCAGCCCTGGGCTCCCCCTCCCAGCTCTGTCAGTGCCCCTCAGTCCCGACCCGCAGCTCTGGGCTCCCCTCCCAGCTCTGTCAGTGCCCCTCAATCCCAACCTGCAGCACCGGCTATAGCAGCCCTGGGCTCCCCCCTCCAGCTCTGTCAGTGCCCCTCAATCCTGACCCGCAGCCCCGGCTATCCCAGCCTTGGGCTCCCCCTCCCAGCTCTGTTAGTGCCCCTCAATCCCAACCCGCAGCTCTGGGCTCCCCTCCCAGCTCTGTCAGTGCCCCTCAATCCCAACCTGCAGCACCGGCTATCCCAGCCTTGGGCTCCCCCTCCCAGCTCTGTTAGTGCCCCTCAATCCCAACCCGCAGCTCTGGGCTCCCCTCCCAGCTCTGTCAGTGCCCCTCAATCCTGACCCGCAGCTCTGGGCTCCCCTCCCAGCTCTGTCAGTGCCCCTCAATCCTGACCCGCAGCTCTGGGCTCCCCTCCCAGCTCTGTCAGTGCCCCTCAATCCTGACCCGCAGCCCCGGCTATCCCAGCCCTGGGCTCCCCCTCTCAACTCTGTCAGTGCCCCTCAATCCCGACCCGCAGCACCGGCTATAGCAGCCCTGGGCTCCCCCCTCCAGCTCTGTCAGTGCCCCTCAATCCCGACCCACAGCCCTGGCTGTCACAGAGTCCTGCTCTGTAACACAGAGGTTTATTTAGATGACAGGAACACAGTCTCAAACAGGTCCTGCCGGTACAGACAACAGGATCCCCTTTAGTTAGGTCCATCTGGGGCCCACAGGGAGGCCACAGCCCCGTTGGGAAGCCCAAGCCCTGTCGGGGCCCCTCTCCATTTCCCAGCCAGCTCCAAACTGAAACACCCTCCAGCCTCTCACTCAGTCTCCCCCCAGCTCCTCCCCCAGCCTTTGTGTCCTTTGTCCAGTGTCCTGGGCAGAGGTGTCACCTGGCCTTCAACCCCCCTCCTGGTTCTCAGGTTACATGCTCAGGTATCCTCCCTTCCCCAAGGCCGTCCCAGCACAACTCCCCTGCAATCTTCTCAGGTCAACACTCCCCACTCAGCATTCACAGACACAGCAAGAACATTCCCACTTCGTCATATGGGCTATCGCAGCCCTGGGCTCCCCACCACCAGCTCTGTCAGTGCCCCACAATCCTAACCCACAGCCCCTGCCAGCCCAGCTCTCTCAGTGCCCCTCACTGCTGCCCCATGTTCCCCCTGCTAGAACAGTCCTTGGTTTCCCAGACACGGAGTACAGGTTACACGGACCTGAGCCAAATTTCAGAGATTTAGCAAGAAGAACAAAGTGGAACTAGGATGCAGGGCCGGCTTTAGGAAGTGTGGGGCATAATTCGAACAGTTTCTATGGGGCCCTGGCAGGGAAGACAAAAAAAACCAACACCAAGTTAAAAAAACACGTGGGGCTTGTACTCACCGGGCGGTGCTCCGAGTCTTTGGCGGCACTTCGGCGGGGGTCCTTCACTCGCTCCAAATCTTCGGCAGCACTGAAGGACCCGCCGCCGAAGTGCCGCCGAAGACCCAGAACAAGTGAAGGACCCACCGCAGAAGTGCTGCTGAAGACTCAGAGCGCCACCAGCTGAGTAAAAATTAAAAAGGCGCCTCTAGCTAGGGAAGAGATTCTCACTGGGCGCAGGGCCCTCTTAGGCGGGGACCCGATTCGGGGGAATTGGTGGAATTGGCCTAAAGCCGGCCCTGCTAGGATGGGACTGGACAACTCACGTCACATGTGTCTTGGGCCAGGTGGAGCCACCCCAGGCAGGCACAGACGCTCTTTGGTCCCCAGAGTCCCGTTTGCACAAGTGAGCCCCTCGGCAGAGACAAGCAGTCAAGCTGGGGCTCCACCAAGATCGGGAAGTATGCCCAGCTTCCCCCAGCACAACCCCCGACAGATAGCTGGGTAAACCCCCCCCAGTCACCCGCTGCCCACTCAGGCAACAGAGGAGAAACCAGGTTAAAACACACGCCTGGCTGCGTCTGGACTGGCAGCCCCAGGAGCCCTGTCCCAGTTACATGCCCCCCACCCCATGGGGCTGCCCACCAGGCAGGACCAGCCAGGCTTTCCCATCTCTGCAACCCAGGACAGGGCATTGTTAGGTTCAAGGTTGCTGCAGGTGTAGCTCCCCAGGACAACGGCTGCAGCAGACACCTCCCCAGGGCCAGCTGGTGGCTCTGCACCCCCCAATGGGGCACCCCAGCCCTCGGGTGTAGTCCCCTGGGATGGAGAGCATGTGACACCTACAGCACTGCCTGTATGCGGGCTGGCAAGGCCCCCATGTGATGAACTGGGAAAGTTCTTAATGTTTTCTCTGAATACTGTGTTGGTGCCTCAGTGTCCCCATGGCAGTTCTTAAGTATCTGGCAGAGCAAAGGGCCAGTGCACCTAAATGCCTGGCACTCTGTCTCCTAGCAACTGATGGCCTGGGCCCCTCCCCTGCAAAGGTGCCAGCTGAAGGTGTTGGAGACAAAGAGATCAGGTGATCTCCTGGCCTGGGAAAGAGGCTGAGCAGAGAGGAGGGGCTGGGGGGGTTGTTAGTCTGAAGCTGGCTGGGGTCAAGGGTGGAGGGCAGACCTGAGGGACTGGCTCACTGCCCCCCAGAATGGACCCAGCCGAGGGGTCCGTTTCTCTGTACCTACAAGCTCTGTTTTAGACCCTGTTCCTGTCATCAAATAAACCTCTGTTTTACTGGCTGGCTGAGAGTCACGTCTGACTGCAAAGTGGGGGTGCAGGACCCTGTGGCTTCCCCAGGACCCCGCTGGGGTGGACTCGCTGTGGGAAGCGCACGGAGGGGCAGAGGATGCTGAATGCTCCAAGGAGAGACCCAGGAGGTGAAGACGTGTGAGCTTCTTGCCCTGAACAAGTCTGCTCCACGGGAGAGGAGGCTCCCCAAAGTCCTGACTGGCTTGGTGGGGAGCAGTTCCGGAGCATCGCCCGGTGACTCTGTGACAACTGGTGGCAGAGGTGGGATGTACTGCACCCCGTGAATGGCGCTGCTTGCAGTAAGTGACTGGGGAGCAGTAAAACAAAGGAGGGATTATGAGGACTAGGCGTGCTGAAGGCTCAGAGAGGGACGGTTTCAGGGGGCGGTTTACCTCTGGGAGTGTGTGACCAGCGAGAAGGACTGTTGGAGTAACGGGGTCCCCCTGAGGACTGCAGCCAGCAGTCTCAGGGGCGGAGGAGCTTGCCGCTCAACCCTGGGAGAGAGAAGGATTTTGCAGTAGCAGGGTTCCCCTGGGGATTGCAGGAGCGGTCCCAGGGGTGGAGGAGTCTGCAGCTCGACCCTGGCAAAGAGATGGTGATCACGAGAAGGGCTGGCACACCAGGGGTTCTTCCTGGAAACCATGGGGGAGCCAAGAGCACACAGGCCTGTGAGTCCAGAGCCACTTGGGAACGGTGAAGTGATGGCCTATCACCATCTCCTTGAGAAGGACATTGTGATCCTGTGCACAGAGAGGGTTACGCATGGGGAAATTCACCAAGGCACAGTTAATCGTGCAGTTGGAGGAGAAGGACCGCTCTGAGGAGCAGATTCCTGGCCCAGATGGATCTGAGAGCAGCTGGAGCATCAGCCAGGCATCCCCGGGAGTCTGGTCCCCAATCAGACAAGGGTCTTCACGATTGGGTTCCCCATCAGGAGACTGGAGACGGATGGGATGGGAGCAGAGCCCGAGAGAGCAAGAGGAGGGGCCCAGGCCATCAGTTGCTAAGAGACAGAGTGTCAGGCATTTAGGTGCACTGGCCATTGCTCTGCCAGATACTTAAGAACTGCCATGGGGACACTGAGGCACCAACACAGTATTCAGAGAAAACATTAAGAACTTTCCCAGTTCGTCACACCCCGTGCCTGGGAGCGCCGGGGCCGGCAAGGACCCCACGCCAGGGAGCGCTGGGGCCAGCTGAAGACAGGTCTGGGAAGTAGCCCAGGCCAGAAGGGGAGTCTGCAGCCCGTGTGTGGCAGAGCCATTAGCAAGGTTTAACTGGTTGGCATGGCAGTGGGGGAGGGGGAGTCCAAGAGGGCAGAAAGCCCATAGCTAAGAAGGGGTTAAGTCAGAGCCCCACAGGAGCCCTGGATGCTGCAGGGAGATGGAGGAGGCAGAGCTGCTCTCTCCCAGCCCTGGGATGATGCAGGGACAAGGCCTGGCGGACGGGGAGCCAGGGCCCTTGGAGAGCCAGATCCCGAGCCCTGCTCAGGTCCCTGAGCACTGGGAAAGCAGGTGGGCCAAGAGCCTGGGCTAGAGAGACACCTGGTCTCACCCAGCCTGTCAACAACTGTGGCCACGGGAGACCTAACTCTTCTTCAGCCGCCAGTGCACAGGAAGCCCCCTCCCCACCAGGCCCAGCGGTCCCAGGGAGCCATCGCCTGTGCAGGGAGCAGTATGGGGCCAGGAGAGGAGAAGCCAGCCCCAGGGCTCTGGGGGCTCACTGTGGGACAAGGCCCATGCTTTCCAGCCACCCTGCTGCGCTTCTGGCAAAGGCCAGACACCAGGGCCCATGCAGCGCTGCCCCAGCCAGGCGTCGTGGTGCAGGGACCCAGGAGGAGAAAGAGTGCGGCCCAGCAGCTAGGCACAGTACGTGCTCTCTGGCTGGTGGACTCCAGCAGAATCCAGCCCCTGTCCCAGGGCTGAGCGCGCTGGCTCCAGCCCTGCAGGATCCCATTTCCGGAGAGCTGGTGGGGAAAACAAACCCTGCGGACAGCCCTCCCCCACAGCCAGTGAGCAGCCCGAGAGATATCGGGAGACTCCTCCAGCTCTGCCAGACACTCTGAGGAGCAGAACTCACAGGGCCAGGGCCCCTCAGGCCCATGTTGGAAGACTCCCAACTACTTCTCTGGGTCAGCAGCACACAGTGGCTCTGCCTGAGCCTCTGCTGCAGGGTCCAGCACCCGACGCCCTCCCAGGCAATGCGAACCCGGGAGCTGAGACAGAGTTTTGGAGCAGGTGAGCAGCTTGGGAGGAGACTCAAGCAGAGCCATGCGCGCACACCCTGACGCACAGAGATAGTCTGTGCGAGTTCAGGAGACGCTGCACCAATTCACATCTCCTGGGCCCTTCCTCCCCGCCCTCAGTGACGTGCCCGGAGACACGGCTACTCGTGGGGAAGCCGTTTGTTCTCACCAGAGCTGACACAAGGTCTCTTGGACAGGCCAGGACCCCCGGCTCCAGGGCAGGGGTGCCCTGCAGACCCTGCGTTCCTCCCACTGCCCTCTTTGGGCCTGCTCAGCCCAGCAGGGCCAAACAAGCGTGACACGACGTGCTCAGCTCCAGGATTGTGTGGCAGGGGGCCAGTGATTTCGTTCCACACGCCAGGAACAGCACTTACGCCGCCCTCCCAAAGGCCTGGCCTGGTGCTCTGGAGATCCCCTGGCAGACGGCGATCCTGACGTGCAGCCACATGACAGGCTGCGGACATGTGGCTCAGGAAATGCACCAGAGAAGGGAGACGTGCAGAAGGCTCCCCAGGAAGGCGGGCAGATGTTCGGCGAGGTTCGGCCAGTGGCAGGTCCTTTCCCAAGCGGCACAGCAGAGGCACTGGTGACACTGCTACCAGGGGGTGACAGAATCTGTGTCCCAGATCCCATGCGCACGCCAGCCCTCTCTCCCTCTTGCACACACAGGCTCCCTGCAACTCTCTGCGACAGCAGGAGCCGTGCATGCAACGGCTCTTCACCACCAAGTGGACAGAAAATTGTGGGACCCCCAGGAGTCACATTCATGGCCCCCTTTGGGGTCATGACCCCACGGTTGGGCACAGCTGCTCAGTGAGAAACACACCAGAGCCCAGAGAGAAGGTGCAGGAGAGGCCAGCAGGAACCAGCGGGTCTGAGCGAGAGAAGGAAAGCCTGGTCCATCACCAAAGCCACCTACCCACCACCACAGGCCCCGAGAGCCGCTGGCCTTACCACGTACTCCATCTGCGCCGCACACGGGGAGCAGAGCTGCAGAGCCCTTCTGCGTGGAGTCCAACCTGCGGTTCAGCGACAAACAGGGCGTTAGCCGGCCTGGCCCAGCCCAGCCCTTGAGGAGGCTGCTGTGCACTCAGCACTGACGGGACGAAGCAAACCACTAGCCACAGCTCTTGAAGACACCCCACCACCGTAGCAGCCTCTTCCTCCGCTGACTCGCTTCTTGGCTCCGTCCAAGCCAGGCCTGCCCCAGGAGGTCACTATGAGCTGAGGAGGAGACGGCCTCTGGCTGCTGGGGATCGTATGGGGAGCCCCTGGCACTGGGTCCTCGTTTGGATCCCTGCTTGCCTGGCACCCGATTCCCCTGAGGAGGCCTAGCAGACAAGTACAGAAAGTTTGGGGTCTCAGCCAAGGTGAACCTGGCTCGATCTGCCAAGAGATGCTGAGCCCTGGCGCAGCCGGGGTGCAGTGGGGAGGTGAAGGGACACCTGGGAACGCAGTTTGCCACATACACATCCAGCCAGCCCACAGGAATCTCCCTTATAGGAGCAGCAAACCCAGTGAGCCACCGAGACGACGTTGGAAGCCCATATACTTGTGCAGCAGCCCAAGAGGCAGCAGACCAGAGCAAACGAGCCCAGGGGCCTGCCCGCCTCCAGACAGAATCTTCTGTGACACCGCAGCCAGAGGGCCAGACTGACACGCCCTGCAAAGAGGGGCTGGGCTCTCATCGCCACAGCCAGGGAGAGCCAAAAGCCTCCAGCCAGGAAGGCAGCAAAGCAGAGGGGGCCCGTGGCCGAGTTCCAGTAAACATCCAGGGCTGCACCAAGTCCCAGCCCACTCCCAGCCCATGCACCATGGGGTGTCCCCAAGTGAGCTGCCCAGGCTGCTCTTGGGACTGCCCAGGACACTGTGCAGCTTTTGCCAGGTTAGTGCCCTCCCCCGGGGGCGGCCCACAGCACCATACAGAGCCCGTGGGTGGGGATGGTGCACTCACCTCCCGAGGACACTGCCCTTGCAGGCCCAGCCACTCCTCAGTCTGGGGAAGCAGCATTCGCAGCCCAGCCGTTGCCTGACTCCTGCCCAGAGCAGCGCCCAGCAGAGACTCGGGGGTAGGAGGGAGGCCAAGGAAGGGGAGGAGGTTCCAGGCCCAAGGAGAGCATGGCAAGGACAGCGGGCACAGCTCCTTCCATGGCCCAGAACACCCTGCTCAGCTCCCAGGCTCGCCCCTCCTCCCTTTGGCCCAGGAAACCGCCCTCCAAACACAGCAGGGAAACAAACCCAATTTATTTCCTGGTAGCTACTGGGCCCTTCTCTTGGGCCTGCAATTCCAGCCCCACCGGCGCTAACCTGATCAGCCCAGGCGGATGTTGGCCAGACTGGGCAGGGCACAGCAGCATGTCCCTAGGCCGGTTACTGATGGCCAAGGGAACTACCAACCAAGTCCTGCAGTGCAAAGGCCCTGATTAGTGACAGACGGGAGAAGGGGGGGGCTGGGAGCAGGCAGCAGGTACAAGGGGGGTGCTCCCTCCATACTGGGCTAAACACACACACCCTTGCTGCGGTGGGATTTGGGGGAGGGTGGTGCATGCTTAGCTGGCAGGCTGGGCCCAGCTTGCCCCGGTCAGAGGCACATTCCCAGTCCCCAGTGACACCTGCTTAATGCAGCTGGCACCTAGAGGCATCGAGACAACAGGGTTAGGGGGAAACAAAATGCAGCTTCACTGGCACTGACCTTATGGCCCCTCGGACAGGCTGAAGTCAGACCCCCCCCAGGGCCAGGCGCGGCCAGAGACATGCCCCCTCCACCCCCCGGGGCCGGGCGCGACCAGAGACATGCCCCCTCCACCCCCCGGGGCCGGGCGCTGCCAGATTCACACGCAAACACACGGGGCCGGGCGTGGCCCGTCTGCAGCAAAGATGGCCCCTTGGTCCCTAGAGATGGGCTAGGCAAGGGACGACCCCCAGGGGCATCACAGAGCCACGGACAGGCCAGCTGGGAGTAGATGTCACTTGCCCTTTGACCCTGTGTCCAAGGATAACAACCCATTAGCATGAGCCACTGCGAGAAGTTCACAGCTAGATGAGCCTTCGGCGGGGCTGGGGGGGCGTTCAGCTCCGCTCCAGGGCACCCCAGGACCCAGTTAAAGGACTGGGACTCCCTGCCAAGGTGAGCTGTCACACAAAGCACACGGGGAAACACGGCCCAGAGGGAGGGGAGATGGCAGCACAGCCACTGCCAGGGTGGGACATGGGAGCCTGGGAGCCCACAAGATACCCCAGAGGTGCTGGAACAAGGCAATGCCCAGGTAGCCCCCAGGGGCTCTCGGACCAGACCAGCCAAAGGCCCCTTCACGCAGGGAAAAAAAACCCTTCCTTCCCCAGGGCTACAAGAGCTAAAGGCAGCTGAGGGTAAACCCCAATCAAGCAGAGCTGGCAGCATAAAGTCAGGGACCACTGGTGCCACCACCCCTCCCCCAAACACCGTGTCTGACTCCCTGTCCCCAGCTGCCCCTGGAGCTGGCCTGAGCCCAATCCCAGACATGGGGCATGCAGGGCAGGCGCCAAGCAGCAGTTTGGCAAAGGCTGGTGTGGTCTCTCCCCTGAGCCTTCTAGACAGGAAGCTCTTGGGGTCTACTGAGCATCCCTCACGGTGTGGGCGCTGGGGCAGCCCCCAGCACGCCGCCCTGGGCACACACTATGCCAAGCCACTTGGGGGGCCTGCAAAGCCGAGCGCCTCCTACGAGGCAGGAGAAATCCGCTTTCAAAGCCTGCGTCCCCGAGGTTATTTCAGTCCCTTTCTTCTGCTCACAATGGCAGAGACAGCGAAAGAGTTTTTCCCATCCAGGGCTGGATCCAGGCTCTGGCTGGCCCAAGTGAACCAAAGCCACACTCTTTGCAGGGCAGAGCTACCCCTCCCCACTCACATCCTCCCTGTGAGCCAGAGGATTAGCACACTGGACATGGAGCATGATATGCCCTGGAGCCTGAGGCTCACATCCGTTCTACCAAGCTATGAGCCCCAGCTGGGCCCACCTGGTTCCATCAGAGCGTTCAGCCTGCTGGGGCCATGAAGATTCACAACACAGGAGGCTTCTCTGCACCCTAAATCTCATTTCCTATCAGCTGTTTCCTGACTCAGCATTTCTGTGCAGGGGTGGGAGCATGGGCTGCCTGGGTCTGAGCAGAGCAGCACCTGGCACGCAGGCTGGCTGGGCAGCTGCCATGCAGTATGGCAAGGGCAGGGGAGCCATGCCAGCAGCAGGCTCAACTAGTGGTTATTTCCCAGGAGCCTCACTCAGATAGGGCCCTGCGACTAGAGAGGCCCAAATTATATTCCTTGCCCACAGGGGAAGAGTTCAGACATAAATAAATAAGCAGCCATTAGGGCTTAGGCAGCCAGCAATAAATCACATGGCAAAGCCGCCAGGCACAACACAGGCAAGGCAGCGAAACATCAGCAGCTTTGCCAGCAGAGCCCGGTGCCATTAAAGTGACGCTCACCCCATGTCACTTCAGGAAGCACTCCAAGCTACAAACACAGCAGCAACTAGCAGGATCCCAAGCCAGGACAGAGCACGGCACAGAACCACAGCCGGGCTCAGGCTGGAGGCTGTTGTGCACTGGAGGAGGAGCACAGATGGGCAGAGAAGCATGAGGGAGCATTGGGCTTTTGGAGTATTCCTGCTCACTGCAGCTTCTGATGCCAAGACCTCAGGAAAGTTCTTAAAATACATCCGGGGGGAGGCTCTGCGAGGCTGGGACACAAAGGCAGCAATTTAGGTGTTAATCCAAGACCCTAGCAACAGAACCAGTGACTAATCCTACCCACCCGAACTCCTACCGCACACTGTAATTTACCAACATGAGCTACAAAACCCAAAGTTTAAACACCACTCATAGTCTGACAGCAAACCACAAGAGGCAGGAAATTCACAGGCCGGGTGAGAACCCAGGCTGTGTTTATGCAACACGGCTGGGCTCGGTGGTGAGAGAATGCTGCACTTCCCCCCTGAACTTGGCATTTCTGCACTGGCCTCAACTGCGCTGGTTCAGTTGCCTCTCAGGGGGAAGAGTCCAGCCTGTGAAATATACACCCAACAAGCGACAGCCCAGCACAGAGTCTACGCCCTTTGTTTACAGTAGCGTCTATCACAGCAGGAGGAGTCGATCATTCTCTTTTGGTGCACAAGGACCTAGTGCCTGAAGGGCCCTGGGCAACAGATGAGCCAGACCGTGCCAAAGGCGACGCAGCCTGATCAACGGCAGGCCAGACGTGACTCCCAAACTCTCCGCCCTCCACAGGAGACAAATGTTCCAAGGTCTTGCTGGGACCGGCGAGCATTCCACACAGCTGCCCCGCCCACGGGGGCAGCAGCTGCAAGCCCCCCACGGTCAGACAGTCAAATCCCCCCCGACCTGCCCCCTGCCACGTCATGGCATAGAACGCACAGCCGCTGCTTGGGCAACCCCTTGGAGCCCCTTTGGGATCACGGGCTCTCAAGCGAGCTTCATTTGCTCATACTAACACTGGCCAACTCTGCACAAGGAGCGGGCGCAAGCCAGCGCTGCGCAGGGACCGGCATGATCCGCCTGGCACAGCTACCTGCAGTACTCGGCTTTCCAAAGCACCAGTGCCCAGTTCCCAGGGCCACGAACCTGCCCAAGCCACTGCTGAGACCTTCCCAAACAGCTCCCAAACTCAGTCAAAGCTCTGCAGATGAGTGCCACGTGTCTGCTCCTCCCAGGGCCAGGTGATGAGCCGAGGGATTTACCACCCAGATTCCCGCCCAGACACGTTACCCTATGCCCCCAAGAGCAAACCAGAGCTACTCGGTTTGCCAGCCCAAGCAGGGAGACACAGCCTCACAGGCTGGGACCAGGAGAGGCTGCCGGGAAGCAAAAGGAAATGAAGAAACACCAGGAATGTTTCCAACCGGGGGAGGAAGGTGAAATCACAGCTGGACAAAGGTTACCAGGGATGTAAACACCAAGCTTGGCCCACAGCCCCCACTTCCTGTGGGAAGGGGGCGTGTGGTGGGGAGCAGCCAAAGGAAGCCACACTGGAGGCACAGTCACAGCTTCCCATGCTTTGGCTCCACTGCACCCAGGCTGGGACTAGAGAGCAATACAGCCCTGTGACCCACATGGGGAAAGGAGCAACTTGCCCCCACACCCCGTCCCAATTGTCTACGCCAAGTGGAACCTGGAGCAGCCAGCAGTGGCCTGTACCCACACCTCCTGTTCACGGAGCCAGCCGGGCTGCCCTGGCAGTCACCCCACAGGGATGGAGGCTAAAAGCGAGGTGGCCACAGGTGTCCTGCTGGGGCCCAACCAGCCCTGGTCTGAGGCACTGGGAACCTGGCCCCACCCTGCCAGCGGCCCTTGCTTACTCACCATCTGCTCTGTGATACACAGGGGAAAGTACAAGCACCCAGTGGCTCCCTGCCACTGGCAGGTAACCACCCAGCTCAGGGTGCCCCACAGGGACGTCTCACGGCCCCCGTAGACTTTAACTGTCCAGCAAGGAGCGAAAGGACCCCGGGGACCCAGTGCAGGCTCAGCAACAGTAAGTGGCCCACGGCTGGCACCCTCTATACCCATGAATGCAGCCGCACCCCGGCCGCGGGGGTGACAGAGAACAGGCAGAGAGGGGCACTGGGGTGGGCAAAGAGCAAGCAAGGGGGCTGCCAATGGGGGAAAGAGGACCCTGGGGGATAGGCCATGAGAGGAGAGGCACGAGTGGGGCAGACACAGGATTCTGGGGGGCACCAGAGCCATGGGGTTTGTCACATCTGGGGAGCCTGGTGGGCAAAGGGGGAGTCATGGGGAGCCAGTAGGGAGCTGAGCCCCTGGAGTGCAGGGGACACCACCGGAAGTGGGGCGGGGGGCGGGGATCAGGCCCAGGACAGGATCGGGGCAGGAGGTTAGGGGGACCATGTCGGGGGGGGGGGGGGGGGCGACCGGGCCAGAGGGATTGCGGAGCAGGGGATCAGGCGAGGGGCAGGACTGATCCGGGGGGGGGCAGGCCTGACGGGGATCAGGCTGGGGGGCTGAGGGGACCAGGCCTGGGGGGGGGGGATCGGGCCGGGGCAGGACCGGTTGGGGGGACCAGGCCTAGGGGGGATCGGGCCAGGAGCAGGACCGGTCCGGGGAGGGGGGAGGTCTTGGGGGAGATTGCAGGGCAGGAGATCGGACACGGGGCAGGACCGGTCGGGGGGGGGGGGCACACCTGGGGGTGGCTGGCAGGAGGGTTGAAGGCTCCAGGCCGGGGGCGGGGGGATTGGGCCAGGGGGTTGCGGGGTGGGAGATCAGGCTGGGGCAGGACCGGTCCGGGGGGTGGAGGGGCTTGGGGGGGGGCATCTGGCTGGGGGGTTGTGGGGCAAGAGATCGGCCCCAGGGCAGGACTGGTTGGGGGGAACCAGGCCTGGGGGGGGATCAGGCTGGGGGATTGCAGGGCGGGAGATCGGACCCAGGGCAGGACTGATGGGGGGGGCACACTTGGGGGTGGCCGGGCAGGAGGGTTGGGGGCTCCAGGCCTGGGGGGGATTGGGCTGGGGGGACCACGCCTGGGAGGGAGATCAGGCCGGGGGGATCACGCCTGGGAGGGAGATCAGGCCAGGGACAGGACAGGTCCGGGGGAGGGAGGCCTGGGGGGGATCGGGCCAGGGAGAGGACCGGTCCGAGGGGGGGAGGCCTGGGGGGGATCGGGCCAGGGAGAGGACCGGTCCGAGGGGGGGAGGCCTGGGGGAGGATTGGGCCAGGGGCAGGACCGGTCCGGGGGAGGAGATCGGGCCGGGGGGATCACGCCTGGGAGGGAGATCGGGCCAGGGACAGGACAGGTCCGGGGGAGGGAGGCCTGGGGGGGATCGGGCCAGGGAGAGGACCGGTCCGAGGGGGGAGGCCTGGGGGGGATCGGGCCAGGGAGAGGACCGGTCCGAGGGGGGGAGGCCTGGGGGAGGATTGGGCCAGGGGCAGGACCGGTCCGGGGGAGGAGATCGGGCCGGGGGGACCAGATCTGAGGGGGATCGGGCCAGAGATAGGACCGGTACGGGGGGGGGGGAGGTCTGGGGGAGGGATCGGGCCAGGGAGTTGCGGGACGGGAGACTGGGCCGGGCAGGACCGGTCGGGGGGGGGGGGGGGATCGGGCCAGGGGCAGGACCGGTCCGGGGGGGGGGGAGGTCTGGGGGGGATTGGGCTGGGGGGTTGCAGGGCGGGAGATCGGGCCCGGGGCAGGACCGGTCGGGGAGGGGGGCACACCTGGGGGTGGCCGGGCAGGAGGGTTGAGGGCTCCAGGCCGGGGGGGGGGGAGGATCGGGCCGGGGGGACCAGACCTTGGGGGGATCGGCCCCGGGGCAGGACCGGTCGGGGGAGAGATCGGGCCGGGGGCACCAGACCTGGGGGGGATCGGGCCTGGGGATGGGGAGATAGGGCCTGGGGGGGATCGGGCCGGGGCAGGACCGGGGAGACCAGACCTGGGGGGGGGTCGGGCCTGGGGGGGATCGGGTCAGGGCAGGACCGGGGGGAGGCAGGCCCAGGGGGTCGGGGAGGAGATCGGGCCGGGGGGGATCGGGCCGGGGCAGGACCGGGGGGAGCCAGGCCGGGGGGTTGGGGGGGATCGGGCCGGAGCAGGACCGGGGGGAGGCAGGCCGGGGGGTTGGGGGGGATCGGGCCAGGGCAGGACCGGGGGGAGGCAGGCCCGGGGGGGGATCGGGCCGGGGGGGGGCAGCGCACAGGAGGGGGCCGGGGGCCGGGGGCCGCGCGCGGCTCTCACCGGGGCACCATGGATCCTCCGGGCTCGCTCGGCTGCCGGCGGCCGCGGCTCCAGCACAAACTTCTGCCCGGACCCTCCCTCAGCCACTCACTTCCGGCCCCCCCCAGCCCGGCCTCAGCGGGCCCCGTCACGTGACGGGGGAACGCGACGCTCCGGACAAAGGCCGGCCGCAGGAGACGAGCCAATAGGAACGCACGCTCCTTTCCACCCCGCCCAAGGAGCGCCAGGGCGGAACGCGAGCGCCCCTTCTCCCGGCTTGGCCAATGAGAGAGCTAGGGGAGCCGGGGGGACACACCCCTGCTGGACTTCGTCAATCGCGTCCCTGGCGATCAGGTGAGAGGAGTTCGCCCCGCCTCCTCCGGCTGGGCCAATGGGCGCGGGGGGCGGCGGCGTTTGAAAGCGGCGGTTGAGAGCGGTGGGGGAGGGGGGCCGCTGGCGGGCGGAGGGCAGCGCGAGACCTGCCAAGGCGTCGCGGCGGCCCGGGAGCGCGCAGAGGCCGCCGGGAAGGGGGCGGACCGCGGGAGCATGGCGCACAAGCAGATCTATTACTCGGACAAGTACGACGACGAGGAGTTCGAGTATCGGTGAGAGGGGGCGGGGCCGGGCCGGCGCGCGGCCGAGGGAGGGGCCCCCGGGGCTGCACAACCCGCCTGGGAACGGGGCGCGGGGCCCGGGGGCGTTACCGGGGGGTCGGGCTGGGGCCCAGTCTCCCCGGCATGTAACGTTCGTTCCGGCCCTGGCGCGGGGCCCGGGGGCGTTACCGGGGGCCGGGGGTCGGGCTGGGGCCCGCGGCCTCCCCAGTTCTCCGCGGCCCCGGGGGCGTTACCGGGGGGTCGGGCTGGGGCCCAGTCTCCCCGGCATGTAACGTTCGTTCCGGCCCTGGCGCGGGGCCCGGGGGCGTTACCGGGGGCCGGGGGTCGGGCTGGGGCCCGCGGCCTCCCCAGTTCTCCGCGGCCCCGGGGGCGTTACCGGGGGGTCGGGCTGGGGCCCAGTCTCCCCGGCAGCTAACGTTCGTTCCGGCCCTGGCGCGGGGCCCGGGGGCGTTACCGGGGGCCGGGGGGTCGGGCTGGGGCCCAGTCTCCCCCGTTCTCCGCGGCCCCGGGGGCGTTACCGGGGGGTCGGGCTGGGGCCCAGTCTCCCCGGCATGTAACGTTCGTTCCGGCCCTGGCGCGGGGCCGCTCCTAGACGGTCTCTGCCTGCAGGTCTCAGCCAGCACTGAACTGCTCTTGCACGCAAAGTAAATCGCCCTGTAAAATGTGTGAGCAGCTTTAGTTAAAACTAAACTGAACGGCAGAGCCGCCCCCGGCAGTGTGGGGGCCGCTGAAAATCAGCCTGGGCTAGCTGGTAACAATCCCCTGTCCCTTCTGGCCTGGGACCCTGGGGGCGGGGAGAAAGAGAGAGTTGGGGCTCCTGGGAGACCAAGCCCTTGAAGTGCCGTTGGGTAACGGGAGAAGGTATCTGCCTTCAGAGTTGTCACGTTGTATTCTTCCTCCTGCTTGCAGGCATGTGATGTTACCAAAGGATATAGCCAAACTGGTCCCTAAAACACACCTGATGTCTGAATCAGAATGGAGGAACTTAGGAGTTCAACAGAGCCAAGGCTGGGTCCATTATATGATCCACGAACCAGGTTAGTTGGCCATGATTCATGTCACTAAGCCTATGGGCTACTTTACTAGCCTGGGATCTGGATTAAAGTTATATTCATTCTAGTTAGAACAAAAACCGAGACTTCATGATGTTGGATTTGATGGGTTTTGGCACACTTGGCGATGGCTGGAAGCCAAAATCATATTGGGTACCGGATATGGGGCAGGTTTTGTGCTGCGTTCAGATGTGTAATCATAATTGCTTCAGTGGGAGTTTAATATAAGTAAGGAGAATGGAATTTGGCCCCCAGCTGGTTTACTGACTCAACAACAGGAACATCCCAATTTCCTGCAATACTAAAAGTCTGCAGCAGGCCGATCCTTCGGTTACTAATGGTGATGAGCTTTGCAGAAAGAGACAGCACCCGCTTCAAAATCAGAATGTAGAGGTTCCTGCTATTGCAGTTCCTTCCTAGGAGAATCCCTGCCCCCCTTTAATTGGATATAAACCTTGCTGCATGCTAGTGGGGCAGCTGTTTACAGTAGAGCTGTCACCCAACTGGCCTGGGGAAAGAACTGAGGCTGTGTGTTCAGTATGCCAGGTGAGGCAGGGAGGGACAGGGTATTGTAGAAGTGATCTTTGTAGCAAGATGTGATGTTGTCCTATTGGCAACCAACTGGTATTCCCTTTGTCTGTAAGCTTGAGCACATCTGAGCTCTGGGGCTGTTGGCTGGCTCCTGGGGGAGACATAATCTATAATGTGACCATATAATGACACTCCTGACTAAAGGGGCTTCTGGCAAATTAGATCAGACTGTCGGTATCAATTTACAGGGCTCTGGGCTGTGGTTTTATTCCCTCTCTAAACATTACAGACTAGGCAATAAGTGAACAGAACACTTGTGCATTTTAACCTGCAGATTGTCCTAATGCTCTGCTCTCCATCTTCTCTCAGAGCCTCACATACTGCTGTTCCGACGGCCACTGCCAAAGAAGCCAGAAAAATGAACCTGTTACGTCTGACCTGTGTATAGAACCTCCCCCTCTCTTTTCTTAGATACATGCACCTTTGGGGGTTTGTCTCCTGTTTTAAAATATCTGACAAATGTTTCAGTACATTAAAACTCCTGGCGATTTAACTTCAAGCAAATCCAATCATCATGACAATAGTGGCTGGTAGAAAATGACTTGGCTCAAAACTAGAGTCTGGCCTTTACATATGAAAATCCTGTTGTATAGAACCCAATGATTCTTACCCACTGGGTGTGTCAATCCTCTCCTGAGTTCTACTTGAGCAGAGAGATTTTTAACTGCAAAATCTAGACTTCAACAGTTGAACCATAAATATTTTAACATTGTTTGACACGTGATAGTTGCTGCTTGTTCAGGGGGTATGTTGGACTTTATTCCTGGTGGACACTATATCCACTTGCTTGGCATCTGCTTTAACACTGTTTGATATGTATTTTTGAATCTGTATTTTTGAATAATTTTTGAAGTTCTAGAAAGTCTGTTCAAAATCTGTGGTTGAAGTCCTTCAATAAAGAGGAAGTTTTTTTTAAATACATGGTTTCCTCTCATTCATCTGAAACAATCCTCTCTGACACCTTTTGTTGTCTAAACACTGGCTATTCCCCGCCCCCAAAGTGGGTGGTGCTAACATATACCTTTGTTTTGTTTCATTAGTTTCAAGTGTCAATCCTCCACAGATGTGTGGAGAAAAATAACTTTGCAGGATTCTGGTAATGTGCCTTAATCTCATTTGCTCTCAGAAAATCTTTCCAAAAAGAGATGAGACTATTTAACTCCTTAAAAGGCTTATTACCTCACTACTAAGTACCCAAGGTTTCTCTAAAACTGTCTAAGACACGCCCCCACCCTTTGTCCACAAAATTAGCCTTGTTGCCCTAACATGAACTTTCTGTCCATCAAGGCAATAAACATAGTAAGAATTTAAGTAGGGTTAGGTCTGTAGCATTCAAGGTTTATAACGGGTTCTCAATCTGGGGGTTGGGACCCCTTAGGGGGTCAAATTTATTTCATGGGGTCGTTAGCTGTCAGCCTCCACCCCAAACCCCGCTTTGCCTCTGGCATTTATAATATTATAAATTAAAAAACACTACATATTTAAGGGGGGAGTGCACTCAGAGGCTTGCTGTGTAGAAGGGGTCACCAGTACAAAAGTTTGAAACCCATTGGTTTAGAAGACAGCCTGCTGTCTAACTAGATGGCTAAGGCAGGTTTTCCTAGCGGGGAGATGACCCATGTCCTCCCTGGAGTCTGTATCAGCTTTTGATGTACAGCTCCTCTGCTTAGCTCATGGAGAAATAGGTCAAGCACTTGACTCTAGGTAGCTGCAGGCCTCTTGCTTCATAGAATATCAGGGTTGGAAGGGACCTCAGAAGGTCATCTAGTCCAACCCCCTGCTCAAGGCAGGACCAATCCCCATACAGATTTTTACCCCAGTTCCCTAAATGGCCCTCTCAAGGACTGAGCTCACAACCCTGGGTTTAGTAGGCCAATGCACAAACCACTGAGCTGTCCCTCTTGAACCCTAGTCAGATCCCTTACTGGCAACTTTTTAGTGGGCCACAACTGAGTAGTGAAGCAAGGAGCTGGTTCAGTGTAAAGTGGTATGGGCAGGAACTATGCCCCTAACTCTAATTGCCAACAGCTAATAGTAATGAAACAGTCTGCCAGAGCCAGCTCCAGCCTGGTGTCCATAGGCAGGGCCCCATGGTGTAGGGAGGGAAGGGTAGCAAGCCTGCTTCCTGCATTGTCACAATCCCAGTACCATGAAATTCACAAGGAAGGGTGCATGCCTAGCACCCCATGGGCTGGGCAGCAAGCCCAATCCCTGCGGTGTGCTGGGATCCCAGCAGCAGGGGAGCAGTCCCAGGGAAGGGTGCCTAGGTAGGGCCTCATGGGGTGGGCAGTGAGCTTGGATCCAGCACCAGGGGGGCCCAGGGAAGGGTGCCAAGCTAGGGCCTTGTGGGGCAGGTGGGCAGCGAGCCCAATCCCTGCAGCGTGCTGGGAGATCACCACCGGGGGGGCCCAGGGAAGGGTGCCGAAGTAGGGCCTTATGGGGCAGGTTGGCAGTGAGCCTGGATCCAGCACCGGGGGGGCCCAGGGAAGGGAGCCAAGGTGGGGCAGGTGGGCAGCGAGCCCAGTCCCTGCAGCGAGCCTGGATCCAGCACCGGGGGGGTGGGTCCCAGGGAAGGGAGCCCAGTCCCTGCAGCCTGGATCCAGCACCGGGGGGGGTCCCAGGGGAGGGAGCTGAGGTGGAGCAGGTGGGCAGCGAGCCCAGTCCCTGCAGCGAGCCTGGATCCAGCACCGGGGGGGCCTGGGAAGGGTGCCGAGGTGGAGCAGGTGGGCAGCGAGCCCAATCTCTGCAGCGTGCCAGGAGATCACCAGTGGGGGGGGCCCAGGGAAGGGTGCAGAGGTAGGGCCTTGTGCGGCAGGTGGGCAGCAAGCCTGGATCCAGCACCGGGGGGGGGGTCCCAGGGGAGGGAGCCGAGGTGGGGCAGGTGGGCAGCGAGCCCAGTCCCTGCAGCGAGCCTGGATCCAGCACCGGGGGGGGGGTGGGTCCCAGGGGAGGGAGCTCAGTCCCTGCAGCCTGGATCCAGCACCGGGGGGGGTGGGTCCCAGGGGAGGGTCCCAGGGGAGGGAGCTCAGTCCCTGCAGCCTGGATCCAGCACCGGGGGGGGGGGGTCCCAGGGGAGGGAGCTCAGTCCCTGCAGCCTGGATCCAGCACCGGGGGGGGGGGGTCCCAGGGGAGGGAGCTCAGTCCCTGCAGCCTGGATCCAGCACGGGGGGGGGTGGGTCCCAGGGGAGGGAGCTCAGTCCCTGCAGCCTGGATCCAGCACCGGGGGGGGTGGGTCCCTGCAGAGAGCCGGGAGATCACCGGGAGGCGGGGCAGGGAAGGGAAGGGTCCCAGGGACACACAGGTCTGTGCACCACCAACGCCCAGACTGTGGCCACGCCCTTTGCACCAGCGCCCCCTGCCGGAGAAACACGAATGAACCTCAGCGCCCCGCCCACGGGGAAGATGCAGGCCAATCAGCTGCTAGCACATTCCATTGCTGGGAGGATCCCCCCACGGGCTGCGATGGTTCAGCCTCTGCCCTGAGAAGAGCAGGAGTCTTCCGGCTCCGATGTACGTCACTTTCTCTCTTTTCAAGACTGGCCAATCAACGCATTCACAGTCTTCCTGTCTACTGACTGGCATCCTGACTATCCAATGAAAGGAGAGAGGCTCGGCGGAGGCGAAGCTTCACTCGCTGTGGGCTGGGGAGGCGGGGCCGGGACTGGAGGCGCTGGGCTGCCAGCGAGTGCTGGTGTGGGTGGCCGGGCGCCTGGGTTCTCTCCCAGGCTCTGGGAGGGGAGTGGGGGCTAGTGGTTAGAGCAGGGGGGGCTGGGAGCCAGGACTCCTGGGTTCTCTCCCCGGCTCGGGGAGGGGAGTGGGGGGACTGGGGGCCAGGACTCCTGGGTTCTTTCCCTGGCTTTCGGAGGGGAGTGGGGGGGCTGGGGGCCAAGACTCCTGGGTTCTTTCCCTGGCTCTCGGAGGGGAGTGGGGGCTGGTGGTTAGAGCAGGGGGGCTGGGAGCCAGGACTCCTGGGTTCTCTCTTGGGCTTTTGGAGGATAGTGGGGTTTAGTGCTTGGGGGCTGAGAACCAGGACTCCTGGGTTCTTTTCCCAGCTGTGCCCCCACTCATTGTCTGACCCTTTGTTTCCGGCTTTCATACCCAGTCGCTCTCCTTTAGGCCATTTCTGTGCTCTCTTGGGCGTTCATATTCATGCGTCCTTAGCATCCTTGTGAGCGCTCTGATGTTTGGTTGCAGGTGCTGTTGTCCTGGAGATGCCTGGTTGTCATCTCTAGAGCTGGGGGACCTGACTGTGGGTGCCCATGCACTGGGTCCTCAGGATCTGCAGGAGCATTGGGCGGGTGGGACGAGAGAGCAGGCCTTTCCAAGCCATGGCTGCGCAGAGCAGCACCCTCCCTGCGCAGAATGGCCACGACGCTGTCACAGCTGGGATCATCATCATCGGAGATGAGATCCTGAAGGTACAATACTGGCGCTGCACTGTGCACTCCCCAGCTGCTCTGTCCTCTGCGCCACACCGGGCACCCTTTGGGGTCAGGCTCCAGATCGACAGAGACTGGGACAACAATTGCTCAGGCTGGCCGTGAACGTTGTCTTCCCCCACGCTTGGCCAGATTGCATCACCCGCGCTCACCTTGGTAGCTCCTCACACTTCGGGTTGACCCAGGCCTACTCAGCAGGGTGGAGGGGCCCCCCTTTAGCCCTAAGCTAGTGAAACTCACCTTAGAGTCCTAGTCAAGTTTTACTGAGGGACCATTGTGGGGAGGTCAAAGTGCACGGGCTAGTAAATGTTCAGTGACAGCACCATCCCCATGAGGGTCTGAAAAGTCCCAGGCATTAATCACTAGTTCCCTCTCCCTGCAAGAGACAGGGATGGAACCCAGGAGTCCTGGCTCCCAGTGCCTGCCCCCCCCCCACTATAACCATTAGTCCCCTCCCTCTCCCAGAGACAGGGATGGAACCCAGGAGTCCTGGTTCCCAGTGCCCGCCCCCCCCACTATAACCATTAGTCCCCTCTCTCTCCCAGAGACAGGGATGGAACCCAGAAGTCCTGGCTCCCTGCCTGCCCGCTCCCCCACCCTCCACCTCCCGAGGCATCTCCTAGTTCTGCAGCATGTGGCCAGTGATGATGCGCCACCGCTTTGCTGGCTGGGGTTCTCTCACAATATTTTTGCCTCCAGGGACTCACCCAGGACACAAACTCCTTCTTCATGTGCCGGAAGCTGCGGTCACTGGGGGTGAAAGTTGCCAGAATCTCCGTGGTCCCTGATGACGTCGATACCATAGCCACAGAGATCTCCTCCTTCGCAGCCAAGTTCACCTATGTGCTGACATCAGGGGGCATTGGCCCCACCCACGATGATGTGACCTTTGAGGCGGTGGCCAAAGCCTTCGGGGAGCAGGTTTGCCCCCACCCAGAGCTGGTCGCCCTGGTGCACAGGTTCTTTGGCAAGACGGACATGCGTTGCCCTGAGATGAAGCTGGCGCACGTCCCTGAGTCCTCGCTGCTCAACTACGGCACGGACAAGAGGACGGGCGATACCATGAAATACCCCCTTGTCAGCGTGCGCAACGTCTATATCTTCCCGGGCATCCCGGTGCTGATGGAACGGGCGCTGGAGGGGCTCGGCCACCTCTTCCGCAACGAGCAGACCCACTTCCACTCCCGGGAAATCTACGTCAGCGCCAACGAGACACTCCTGGCACCCATGCTCAACCAGGCCAATGCCTGCTTTGGGCGCCACACGCACCTGGGCTCCTACCCTGACTGGGTCAACAACTACTACCGTGTGAGGCTGACCCTGGACTCGGAGTCCGAGCAGCACCTGGAGGAAGCTTACAGCTTCCTGATGCAGAATCTGCCCCCTGCGCTGGTCGTGCCCCTGGTGACAGACCCTGTGGTGCGGGCAGCCACGGACGTGTATGCCCTGGCAGAGTCTGGTATGGCCTGGCTGGAGTAGCTACAGGGGCGTGTGGCTCTGGGGCTTCATCCTGCTGCATATAATAGGAGCAACTGAAGCACCAGGCTCCCTCATGGTGCTTCCAACCCACCTGCCTGAGCCCGGACCTGCAGAGAACAGTTTGAATGGGAGGTTCAGTCAGACCTGTGCCTCTGTGGAGACTGCCAGCCCTAGTGGGTTCGGATGTGAGCACCTGTCTGGCTCCAGACTGGTCCCCAACCCATTGTGCACAGGCCAGCAGTCGCCATGGGTCACTGCTGGTTGTGACTGAGCTGGGCTGGCATGGAGAGGGAGCTGCCTGGCCGTGTGGCCACAGCATTGGCCTGGGATCTGGGTTCAAATCCCCGCTCTGCCACTGGCTCGGTGTGACACAGGCCACTCACTGCCTCTCCTTTCCGTGGGTCCCTGTCGATAAAAGCAGCCTGTCCGTTCAGCCTGTGAGCTCTTTGGACAGGGACTGTCCCTCTTTGTGTGCATGCAGCGCCTGGCACAATGGGTGGGGCCTGTAGACACAGCTGTAATGTGCTGCTAATGATGGTGGAGAAGGGCTCTGGAGCCTCCATGTCCTTGGGGGGTCAGGCAGGCCTCGTCAATGCCAGTCTAGCGAGAGCAGCCGTGTGGCAGGATTGGCAGAACTCTGCTTAAGGTGGCATAGATTGTGCTGGTTCGCCGCACCGGCACGATTCTGCCAGTATAAATGTGTCTGTGAGGGCTCATGCCAGCAGAGCTGCGTTGGTGAAATGTCCCCACGCTGACAGAGTCGACAGAGCTGGGCAGGGGCACCTGTCAGCGCAACGTGGGCCTTCAGGTTGGGCCCCTTCCTCCCAGCACGGCTGTGCTGCACAGGCCAGGCCCAAGGCTGATAGGGACGGATCTCAAGGATGGTTTTGCTAACCTTGTTCAGAGCCCCCACCCTCCCCAAGCCAGGCTTCCGGGGCCCTGTGGTGAGAGGAGGGGACGGGTGGTGGGTATCAAACGTGATGGAGAGCAGGGGAGTGCTCGCAGGAGTGTAACCAGCAACCGCCCAGATGGGGCAGCCCCAGGCTCTGAGAGGCTGGGACCTACCCTGCTGGCTCCTGCGCCTGCCTCGTCCCTGAGCGAGACTCCGTGCAGCAGGTGGGAAAAGGAGGGCGGGAGGCGCCGACCTGCCCCAAGCCCAGTCCCCCCTCGCTGACTCCTCTCCTCTGCGGCAGGTTCCGCCCTGGGCCAGAAGGTGGCAGCAGCGCTCCGGACCATCGAAGAGGCCTTGGATCAGTTCAGCCTGGCCCAGATCTGTGTGGGTTTCAATGGGGGCAAGGACTGCACGGCCCTGCTGCACCTGTTCCACGCTGCCGTGCAGAGGTACCCGCTGCTTCCCCTACCCTGCGTCAGAGCCCCAGCGGGCCGCCCTGGGCATGGCGCTCAAAGGACGACATGGGGTCTAGGGAGTTAGAGCAGTGGAGTGGGAGTCAGGACTCCTGGGTTCTATTCCCAGCTCTGGAAGGGGAGTAGGGGCTACTGGGGAGTGTCATAGAAATGTGGGGCAGGAAGGGACCCCACAAAGTCATCAAATTCAGCCCCCTGTGCTGCGGCAGGGCTAAGTCAAGCTAGACCGTCTCTGACCAGGGTTTGTCCAACTTTCTGGAACTTCTGCAGTGGCAGAGTCCGCTGCCTCCTGCTCCAGAGTGTAACTTGTCTTTGAGTCCGAAAGATTTTCCTGAATCTCCCCTGCTGCCGATTCAGCCCATCGCTGCTTGTCCTGCCTGCAGTGGAGGTGGAGTACAATTGATTCCCATCTTTTCAGCAGCCTCCACAGATTTGCAGACTGTTCTCAGGTCCCCCCTCAGTTGTCTTTTCTTGAGACTGAACGTGCCCCATTTTTGAGCCTTTCCTCCCGGGTGAGGTTTTCTAAACCTTCGATCAGTTTTGGGGCTCTCCTCTGGGCCCTCCAGTTTATCCCCATCTTCCTTAAAGGCCTGGCCTCCCTCAGCACAGCACATCTCAGTTTCCCCTGCATCCAGGTGGGCTCTGCCTGCTCCTTCTCTCCAGCCTCAGCCCATTTGCTTCCCAGAGGGGAATCTGATATCACCGTCCCCAGGCCCCCTCTGTCCATTGTCTTCTCTCCAGGTAAACGGGGTCGCCTGGGCCTTCTCTCCCCTCTTCTGTCCTCTTGTCCCTCTGGCTAGAACCCACTGGTCAAGTCACCAGTGTCCTCTCCCTGCAGCCCATTGTCCTCCCACTGGCCGGAACCGGTTGTGACTCCTGAGCTGGGCCTCTGGGTCGCCGGGTCACCAGTCGCTGGGGTCTCCATCCTCCAGGCCATCGGCTGGGGTCCCAAGTTCCCTCTCTGGTCCTGTGTCCCAACAAACTCCCTCTCCCCTCACCTATTAAATCAGTAACACCCGGGGACACTGAGTCCCCCTCCCTCTGCATGCAACCCACTGGAAAAACAAGAAAATCCCCCTCTTCATCACATAGTGCAGTACCCAGAACTGGACACAGGACAGCTGGGGCCTCAGCAGTGCCGAGCAGAGCGGGACACTTACACATGACGCTCCCAGGAATGTGCCCTAGTAATGGACTTTTTTTGCGGCTGCATCATTTTGTTGACTCCTATTCAGTTTGTGGTCCGCTGTAAGCCCCAGACGCTATCCAGGCGTGCGACCCTCCCTCCGGCTAGTGCCTGTTTGTAGCTGTGCATTTGGTTTTCCCTTCCTGACTGTCGTGCTTTGCCCTTGTCTTTTCTGAATTTCCTCGTGTTGATTTCAGATTCATTCTCCAATTTTGTCAAGCTCATTGTGAACTCTAATCCCATCCCCCCAAGTGCTTGCAACCCCTCCCAGCTTGGTGTCATCCACATATTTGATAAGCATGTGCTCTGCTCCGTTATCCCAGTCAACAATGAAAATACTGAGTGGTACCAGAGCCAGGCCCGACTCCTGCAGGACCCCACTAGAGACACCGTCCTGCTCTGACAGAGTCACTGACTACTGTCTGCAGACGGCCTTTGAGCCAGTTGTGCACCCACTGTATAGTCGTTCCGTCTAGACCCTGGCTTGCCTGTGAGAATGTCATGTGGGACTGTGTCAAAGCCTCACTAAACTCAAGATCTCTGACATGACCTGCTTCCCCCATCCCAGTCAGAGAGGGAAATTGGGCTGGCTTGGCACGACTTGTTCGTGACAGATCCATGCTGGCTGTTCCTTGTCGCCCTGATCTCTTTGGGTTCTCAGAAGTTGATAGTTTAATAGCATGTTCCAGGGACTGAAGTTGGTCTGACGGGTGTATAATTTCCTGGACTCCTGGGTCCTGGTCCCAGCTCTGTCACTGACTCACTGCGTGGCCCTGTGCAGGCCAGGCAGACGGCTGGGGATGGTGAGTCATGGTGACGGATGTCTCTCTCTCCAGGCGATTCCCACAGCGGGAGGAGAAGCTGCAGGTGCTCTATATTCGCATTGTGTCCCCCTTCCCCGAGATGGAGCAGTTCATTCAGGCCACCACCCAGAGGTAAGGGGAGGCTGTATTTCCAAGTAGTTCCCCACATCCCTGCAGTGGAACAGCCCAGGCAGGATGGGCTTCAGAGGCAGCCCTGGCACTCACAGGCTGGTGAGCCTAACTTCAGTACCAGGCAGGTTGGTTCAAACAACAGTAGAGAGCAGAATGATCAGAAGCAGAGTTGGGGAAGAGTCAACACGGCTTTTGGGAAGGCGAATCGTGCCTCAGCACTACTCGAATTCTTTGAGGGGTCAACAAACACATGGCCAAGGGTGATCTAGTCGATATAATGAACTTGGACTTTCAGAAAGTCTTTCACAAGGTCCCTCGCCAAAGGCTCTTAAGCAAAGCAGAGAGTCAGGGGATAGGAGAGAAGGTCTGATCAGTAACTGGTTACAAGATAGGAAACAAAGGGTAGGAATAAATGGTCAGTTTTCACAGTGGACAGAGGTAAATTGCAGGGATCTGTACTGAGACCAGTGCTAATCAACATACTCTTAAATGATCTGGCAAAAGAGGGTTAGCGGTGAGGTAACCAAGTTTGCAGATGCTACTAAATTACTGGAGCTCGTTAAGTCAAACAAGTTACAAAGGAATTGCACAACTGGATGACATAGTAACAAAATGGCAGATGAAATTCCATGTTGATAAATGCAAAGTGATGCACGTTGGAAAACATAATCCCAACTCTACATACACAATAACGGGGTCTAAATTAGCTGTTACCACTCGAGAGAGAGCTTGGAGTCATTGTGGGTAGTCCTCAGTGTGCAGTGTTGGGAATCCCCCATGCTCTGGGTGTCCCTAAACCTCTGACTGCCAGAAGCTGGGACTGGAGACAGCAGGGGATGGATCACTGGGTACTTGCCCTGTTCTGTTCATTCCCTGCAAAGCATCAGGCACGGGCCACTGTCAAAAGACAGAACACTGAGCTTTAGGGCCATTGGTCAGACCCAGTGGGGCCGTTCATACATTCTTATGAACCAACCAATTCCCTGGGGTGGGGGCCTTGACTTCCCCACGGGGCTTTCCCATGCTTGAATGTTGTGTCCCTTGCTGTTCTTTCTGCGTGCCAGGTACGACCTCTGCCTGTGCACAGTGCAGGGGCACATCCAGCAAGCCCTAGCAGACCTGAAGACCCAGAACCCCCAGCTGCAGGCTGTGCTGATGGGGACGAGGAGGACCGATCCCTACTCCTGCACTCTGACGCCCATGTGTATGACCGACCCCGGCTGGCCCGAGTACATGCGGGTGAACCCCCTGCTGGTGCGTCATGGCGCTAGGGCTGCTACTAGTGGGGCAGAGAAGTGCGGTTGGAATACAGGGCAGGGAGCCAGGACTCCTGGGTTCTCTCCTAGCTCTGGGAGGGCAGTTGGCTCTACTGAGTTAGAGCAGGGGGCCTGGGAATCTGGTCTAAGGGATGAGACCTTAGTCTCCCTTTTCCTGTCCAGCACTTCCTCCTACCCCACCTCTCCCCTCCCCTGGGCATCCCTCCTGCCTCCCCTGGGCAGCACCGCCTCCACACCCCTCAGACTCTAACCCCTGTGGGTTGTCTCAGGCCCTTCCCAGCAGCTATCCAGTCCCAAGCTAGTTCTCCGGACGGACCTTTCAGACAAGCCCCAAAAAACCTGGGCTAGGAGTTAAAGCTACGATGTGCCCGGGTCTGCGCCCCGCGGCTCCCTGCCCTGCCGTGTGCCCATGTCTGCACCCCGCAGCTCCCTGTCCTGCTGTGTGCCCACAGACGCGCCGCACAGCTCCCTGTCCTGCTGTGTGCCCACGGCCATGCCCCACAGCTCCCCGCCCTGCCATGTGTCTGGGTCTGCGCCCCACAGCTCCCCACCCTGCCATGTGTCTGGGTCTGAGCCCCACGGCTCCCCGCCCTGCCACATGCCTGTGTCCGCGCCCCATGGCTCCCTGCCCTACCATGTGCCTGCATCTGCGCCCCTCGGCTCCCTGTCCTGCTGTGTGCCTGGGTCCGCACCCCACAGCTCCCCGACCTGCCCTGTTGTGTGCCTGCGTCTGCGCCCCATGGCTCCCTGTCCTGCTGTGTGCCCACGGCCGTGCCCCACGGCTCCCCGCCCTGCCGTGTGCCCGCGTCCGCGCCCCACGGGTCCCCGCCCTGGCGTGTGCCGGCGTCCGCGCCCCACGGCTCCCTGTCCTGCTGTGTGCCCGAGTCCATGCCCCGCGGCTCCCCGGCCTGTCGTGTTCCCCCGGCTGTGCCCCACGGCTCCCCGCCCTGCCGGGTGCCTGGGTCCGTGCCCTGTGGCTCCCCGCCCTGCCGTGTGCCCGGGTCCGCGCCCTGTGGCTCCCCGCCCTGCCGTGTGCCCGGGTCCACGCCCCGTGGCTCCCTGCCCTGCTGTGTGCCCGGGTCCGCGCCCCGCGGCTCCCTGCTGTACCGTGTGCCCGGGTCCGCGCCCCGCGGCTCCCTGCCCTGCGGTGTGCCTGCATCCGCGCCCCGCGGCCCCCCGCCCTGCCATGTGCCCGTGTCTGTGCCCCATGGCTTCCCACCCCGCCATGTGTCTGGGTCCAGGCCCTGTGGCTCCCTGCCCTGCTGTGTGCCATGTCCGGGCCCTGTGGCTCCCCACCCAACTTTGCAGTGCCTTGTTGTTTTGCCCCCGACTCCAGCAGGCCATGCTGAGGGCATGGTCGGTGTGTCCCAGAGGGAAGGCGTTGGGGGGACAGTGACAGTCCCGGTGCCTTTGGGGAAGGGATGCCAATGGCTTGGAGCGGGACCGGCTGAGCCTCACAGCCAGCTGGCCTCAAACGAGGGGAGGAGGAGCCGAGGGCTCGGGACGACTGCTGCAGCGACCTCTGTTCTGCCTCTAGGACTGGAAGTACCAGGACATCTGGCAGTTCCTGCGTACGCTCTTCGTCCCGTACTGCATCCTGTATGACAAGGGGTAAGAGCCAGCTCTGGGAGCACTGTGCCTCCCCTCCGCCAACCCTGTCACTGCTCCCCAAGCCATTGTCTAGAAGGACCAGCTGGGCCGGGCTCCATGGCCAGGGGGTGGGCAGCTGGGGGTCCAGGGTCTTGGGGGGTGGAGTGAGGGCTGGGCAGTGGGAGGGGAGCTGAGGTGGTGGCAGGACGGGAGGGTGCGGTGCATGAGGTCAGATGCCGGGCCAGACTCGCCCCCATCCAGGATTGTGCAGGGGCTTTTTAGCACAGGAGGCGGCGCTGGGCAACGCCTGGCGTCTAGGACCCCTCGTGCCCCCGTCCTGCTCACAGCCCCCCTCCCCCTGTTGCAGCTACACCTCCCTGGGCAGCATGAGCAACACGCAGAAGAACCCGGCGCTGCGCTACACCAACGTGCTGGGCCAGGAGAGCTACCGGCCGGCCTACCTGCTGGAGAACGAGGAGGAGGAACGCACCTCGCGCCAGTGAGGCCCTGCCAGGCGGGCCCTCCACTCGGCAGCGAACTGGGCTGAGCGCATGCTGCTTCCCCGGGCACTGTTGTTGGGACACCTACCCGCAGCTCTGCCACCTCCTCGGCCTTGGGCCCTGCCTGCCAGACACCTGGAGCAGGGCGTGGGGTGCACCCCCGCCCACTGGGCACTGCTGACTGGGGCATGCGGACGGAGGGCCCAGGGGCCCTATGAATAAACCTGCTGCGCTCAGCCTCCTGTCTGTGTCTCCTGCCCGTGCCGGCTCCCTGTGGGCTCAGAGCGTTGCCCCCACGGTATGGGTCAGTGGGTTGTCATGGAGGGTGGGGGGATACAAGGCCCTGCACTGCCAGCTTCCTGCGATTCACCGGGACTCTCAGCCAGCCAGTAACGCAGAAGGTTTATTTAGATGCCAGGAAGACAGTCCCAGACAGGTCTTGCAGGTTCAGACAACAGGATTCCCCCCAATTAGGTCCATCTTGGGGTCACAGGGGCACCACAGCCCCATTGGGGGGGGTCAGAGCCTCATCTGGGCTCCCTTCCATTCCCCAACCACCTCCTGAAAAACCCCCTCTCTCCCCCCAGCTTCTCCTCCCCCAGGCTTTGTTCAGCTTCCCGGGCAGAGGTGTCACCTGGCCTCTATCCCCTTCCTGGGTTCTCACGTTACCTGCGCAGGTCCCTTCCCTCCAGCCAGTCTCCCATCCCCCAATGCAGACCGTCCTCCCAGGCCAACACCCCCCACTCAGTATTCACAGCCCACATTAAGAACAGTCCCAGTTCTTTATGTGGGTCCATGGCAGTCCGGCCTGAGGAGGGCAGAGGACTCTGGAAGATGGGATGTGCAGGGAATCTGACCCCTCCCTGGGACCACTGGCCACAGCTAGAGCCCTGCCAGTGCTTCTCGGTCTCTGGCAGCCTCTGCCCCTGGCACCATGTCTCCTATCTGCACTCTCCCTGGGTGAGCGCCTGGCCCAGGGTCCCAGTGCCCTGGAAAAGGGGGGCAGCCTCCCTAGGGGACCCCCCCCTTGGACAACAGGTTCAGTCTGGTTGGAGGCCAGGCCCCCCGGGGGTGGGAGGGAGCAGATCTGCTCAGGCAGCAGAATGCCCAGGCCTGGTGCAGGCAGCAGCCCCTCCCCCACCCTGCCCGGGGCCCTAGTCACGCAGCCCTTTGAGCTGCAAAGAATCCAGCAGTTTCTAGCCTTTGCACAAGGGACTGGACTGGGTCAGGCAGCAGCATGGCCCAGTCCTGGCTCATCCCCGCACGATGCATCTCCTGGGCAGACGCCTGACCCGGCAGCCCAGGGCCCTGACCCGCTACCCCCTGCGACGGGTGGTGCGGGGCATGGTGCTGCCGGGGCCCCTCCCCAAGGGCCCCATGGGGCTGAATCTCAGCTACTGGCTGCTGGACATCCTGCGGGAGTGCGCTTACGTCCTGCTGTGCTGCTGGTGCATCAAGGAACTTCTGGACTAGCCCTCCACCCCATTGTGTGCCGTGCTGCAGTGTGCTTGTCCTCCCGGCCCCCCTGCCCCTCCGCAGGGCTGGACCCACTGGCTGCGCTCTCTGGTCGCCTGACCCCCTGCTGCTGCGTGGCCTGGAACGGACGGAGTTCCCACCAGAGGGACCCTTTGGGACGCCCTGAGCCTGTAGGAGGTGGGTACAAATGTCCCCCAGCCTTGGCACTGCCCCCTGCCTAGCCAGCCCAGCGCTGGTCAGAGAGGGGGGCCAGCATCCAGTGGGTGCCACCACCCAGGCCGGGGCGTCTCTACCCCCAGCAGGCAAATCCACAAGTGTCTCCCCCAGCGCCCTTGTCTGCAGCTAGTGACGGCCAACAGGTGAACCGGTCGGGCTGGCACAGCCACCCCAGGGCCATGCAGTTCAGAGCCATCAGCATGGGGCTCCAAGGGCACCTTCCTTCCTTCCCAAATACCAGCATGTGCCAGCCTGGCTCCACCTCCGCCAGCAGGGCCTGGCACCTGACCTGGCCTGAGCGCCTTTTTCCCACAATTCCACATGGGCCTGAGTGGGCTCCCAGCTGCAGCCAGGAGGAGGGGGCTTGGCTCAGCCTCCTGGGCTGTGGGGCCCAGTGAGGGAGGTGGCACCTGGACTCCAGGCTGGGGGATGGGCTGTGTCCTCTGCTCAGCAGGGTCCCCAAGGCAGTGGGAGGTGCTGTCTCACCAGGGTGGGACGGGATCTTCCCCTCAAGTCTGTGGGCTCCAGGCTGCGTCTGGCCCATGGCTACTGGCTTTGTTTTCTCCCCTCTAGTTGGAATCTCGGCTCTCCAGCCCTGACGGGACAGGAATGGGACTCGACGGTGGGTGCCTGGCCCCTGGCCCAGCGCTCCCCAATAAACCTGGGCAATGTGTGACCGCTCCGAGTGCTGACTGTGTGTGGGCTGGGGATGCCTCTGACAGGCTGTGCTCACCAGGCGCAGCTGGGCCCCAGGTGGCTCCATCCGCCTGCTTCAGCTGCCCTGACACCAGACCCAATGAACCTTCCAAACATCTGCCCTGGCCGGGCCTGGGAGCTGGTGGGGCTGTAGGGGGTGGGGGGCAGGGCCCACAGCTGCCAAGTCTCTGGGCTGAGTTTCCTGCAAAGCTCCTGCTGTTTATCCAACTTTTCCTTCCTGTGTTTGGGACATTATCAGCATGGGCCCAGCCCCCGCCCCCAGCCAGCCCCAACTTGGGCAGGCAGGCGTCCCTCGCCCAGCACACTGGGGCGCTGCTCAGAGTGAAGCTGGCATGGGCAAGGAGACGTGCAATGACCTGGGATGGGGGTTCTGCACAGCTCACAAGGGGCCAGATGCCCTGGGCCAGGACCTGGATCAACCCCCTGAGGGAGTGTCTGTCGCCCCTCTGCCATGGCGCCCTGGGGCTGAGCAGGGGATGAGCACCAGGCAGCTCTGCCCAGTGGTTGGGGTAGGAAGTGCAGAAGAAGCCCAGCTCTGGTGCAAGGCTCCCTGGGAGCAGATGGTCTGCGGCCAGGGTGCTGGGGTTCTTGTGCCAGCCCAGGGGTTCCACAACTGAGCACAAGGGCATGAGAGGCACTGGCATCGGAACCCCCCACTGCCTCCCGCAGCACAGGGGGCCCCTGGGAGGGCTCGGGCACAGCTGTGCTGTAGCACCTTTGTCTGAGGGTCCCAGGAGTCCTGGTTCCCAATCTACCCCTGCTGTAACTGCTAGCCCCTATGTTCTTCCCAGACACAGGTACAAAACCCAGGAGTCTTGGCTCCCAGCCCCCATTGCTCTCACCACTAGCCCTTGCTGCCAGTCCTCCCCTCCCCTCAGTTTATCTGGCTGTGACTCAGTTCCTTGTTTAGAGAACTGCTTTCTCGGCCTGTCTCCACTCCAGGCCGTTTCCTGTCGCCTGCCCCCCAAAGATCCCGTCCGCGGCTCTGCCAAGAGCCGGGGGAAGCTGCAGAGGCGGGAATGCACCCAAGGGGCCAGACTGGCTGGAGCTCCGGCAAAGGTCACAGCCCGACTGGCCACTGACCCGCAGCTTGGTGTGCCCCAGGCCCCACAGGGCCGCCCTGGCCCAGGGCATCCCAGCCACAGCCTCCCTCTGCCAGCCTGGGCCATGCAGCCGACTGGGGGGCAGCCCAGGGTGAAGGCTGGTGGTGGGGCCTGTGTGTCCCCAGAGATGCCGCCCGCCCCGGGAGAAGGGCTGCCCCTGGCACTGTCCCGGCATCGGCGGGGACCCGCTGTGTGGAGGCTCTGCAGGGCCTGGGCCCGGAGCAGAGTTGAGTGGCTGGCGCCAGCACAGCCTGCCTTATCTCAGTGGGAAGTTGGGAGCAGGAAGCTTGGCTGAGAGTGGGACAAGGGCCCGTTTACATTAACCGCCTTTCCATGGGATCTGCTCCCACCCTCTTAAAGGGGCACCCCCCCAGCACCAGCCTCAGGGAGCCCCCTCCCCACAGCCTGAGCCAGCCGGGCCCCAGGGCTGCTCGGTTTGGGCACAGGGCTGGTGGGATGGGGTTTGGCTAGGCGGGGAGAGTAGAGAGGGGCCTGGCAGAGGTGATATGGGGGTTGCAGTGGGGCTGGCGGAGGTGGTATAGGGGTAGCAGTGGGGCTGGTGGAGCGGGTTGCTGGTCATGGGGTTGGCTTCTCAGGCCTGTAGCCTCGGTGCATTTGTGTGGCTGTGTGGGAGCCCAGACAAGGTGGGATTGGACGCCTGGAACCCGTCTCACCCCAGTGCTCTGCGAGGGCCCTGCTCCCCCGAACCATGGGGGACCTGAGAACCAGAACTGGCAGGGATGTGACAGCAAAACCAGCCAACCCAGAGGAGACACCAAGATGGCCCCACGCTACAGAGCACCCCCAGCACTGCAGAGTCTGCCTGCCCCACAACACAGAGCCTCCCCCACTGGGCAGGGCAGACTCCGGCTTGGGCCGACCCCAAGGCAGCATGTGACCCCCATTGGGGTGTGAGCCCCATCCTGCTGGCCCCTCTGCCCAATGAATGCCGTGAATCAAACCAAAGATGAGGGTCTCCGTGTGAACGGGGGAGAGGTGCTGTGAGCCCCGGGATGAGCTGGTGCCTGTTCACACGCTGCCCAGGTTGTGGTGAGGGTCCTGGTGCCTGCCCAGCTCCTGGCCCTTTGCAGCACTTTGCCGCCATCCGTCTAGCTGTCTCTGGGGGCAGGAGCTGCTCCAGGCACCGCGATTCGGGCCTTGTTCCCCGCTCAGAGCTCGCCCCTGCCCAGGGCTGGGCCCCTCTGAGGCTCCCCCTCAGCTCGCACCCCTCGGACCCGGGGATTTGCCCACCTGCGGCTCCCCCTCATCCCATGCTCCCCCCTGCCCAGGTCCCCCTCAGCTCCCATCCGCCCACCCAGGTTCTGGCCCCCTGGGTCCCCCTCAGACCCACCTGCCTGGGGCTCTGCCCCCCAGGCTCCCCCTCCCCCCCAGCCTGGGGTTCCCCGGTGCATTGTTTCCACTGAGCTCAGCTTCCCTCCCTGCAGCCCAGCCAAGCCGTCTGGGCGGCCTCTAATCAATTGATTCCCCCAGTTGGGAGGGCCGTGGGAGGGGAGCCGCCTGCAGGAAAAAGCCCTGGCCTCTGAGTGCACCAGGCAGAAGTGTCCCAGCCTCCCGGAGAGCCCCAGCGTCAGGCACTGCGCCCGCCTGCTGCCCCACAGTGAGTGAGCCACCTGCCCCACGGGCACCATCCCCTCCCTGCTTGGCCTCTTGCTGTGCCACCCAGCTCTGCCAACGGGGGGGCTTTGGAATGAGCCACGGCCCCCAGCTGCCTTGCCTGGCACCTGGCATATGTGTGTCACTGTGTGCTCACGTGCTTGTGAGCATGTGGTCTGTGTGCGTGTCAGTGTGACTGTGTATGGCACAGGGGTTGCAGGAGTGTTTGAGCATTGTGCTGTGTGCGACTGCTAGTTCACATATGTTAGGGCATGTGCGTGCCCCAGGCAGTACGTGTGTGTGTGTGTGTGTGTGTGTGTGTGTGTGTGTGTGTGTGCGCGCGCGTGCGTGCTGGGTGCCACGTGTGTCAGGATGCATGTTTATGTGCCAACTGCCGTGTGTGCGTGTGTGTTCGCGTGCGCGCCAGGCACAGTAATGTGTCAGGATGTGTGTGTGTGAACGCTGGGTGGCATGTGTTTAAGGTGTGTGTGTGTGTGCCAGGCACTACATGTGTCAGTGTGTGTGTGTGTGCCAGGCACGGTACGTGTGTCAGGATGTTTGTGCATGTTTGCCAGGCATGGTATGTGTGTCAGGGTGTGTGTGTGTGTGCCAGGGATGGTACGTGTGTCGGGGTGTGTGTGCGCGCGCGCGCCAGGCAGTGTGTGTGTCAGGACGTCTGTATGTCAGGATGTGTGTGTGTGTGTGCGCGCGTGCGTGCCAGGCACAGTGCGTGTGTCAGGACATGTGTGTGTGTGTGCCAGGCACTACGTGTGTCAGGACGTGTGCGTGTGTGTGCCAGGCACTATGTGTGTCAGGCAGGACGTGTGTGTGTCAGTGGCTGTGTCTCTTGGGGTGTCGATGGGAGGCAGCCCAGCCCAGGCCCTTGTCCCTCCTCCCTGCTCTGTCTTTGGCTCCATTTCTCTCCTCCGCCCCCACCCAATCCCCCCCGCCCCATGTGGCCATAAATGCTGCTCATCACAGGCTGGGTCCCTCAGATCAGAGCCAGAAGGTAGGTGGGGAAGGGGGGCAGGTCTGGCTACCTGGGTGTCCCTGCCTGGGGAGGGGTGCGTCTGCTGTGGGCACGGGGGGAGGGGGTCGCTCTCTCCTGGAGGGGTCAGCATGGGGACCAGGCCCCAGTCCCAGCTAGGGCTCTGCCCCTGCCCCTCACACTCGCAGGGCCTAGCTACACACACCAGTGACCCCAGCGCACCCCGAGTGCAGACGCAGCGCTAGCAGCCGGAGGCACTACCAGCGCTGGAGTTATCCCGTCGCGGGGGTGAGCTGGCTGGGGAGGAGACCCCATCACAGTGGGGGCCTGGCCCGTCCCTGGGGGTGCACCAGTCACTACAGCAATAACGCAGCTGGGTGCTGCCCCAGGGCAACACTGGGTCCAGAGCCGGCCCCACCAGTCACTAGACGGGGGCGGGGGGTGCGGCCCTGGGCAGTGCTGGCCCTGGAGCTGGCCAGCAACGCTCGGCATGGCCTAGGGGAGCCGCTGCACGGGTGTGAGAGTGTGTGTGTGTGTATAAGTGAGTGAGCAGCAGCATGTGTGACTGTGTGTGCTGTACAGTGTGTCTGCACAGGTGTCAGGGTATGTGTGTGTGACTGTGTGTGTGCTGCATTGTGTGTTTGTACAGGTGTCCATGACTGTCTGTGTGTCAGTGAGTGGCAGCGTGTGTGTGACTGTGTGTGTGCTGCATTGTGTATTTGTACAAGTGTCCATGAGTGTGTGCGTGACAGTGAGCGGCAGCATGTGTGAGACTGTGTGTGTGCTGCACAGGTGTCAGTGTGTGTGTGTGTGTCAGTGGGCAGCAGTGTGTGTGTGCGGCAGCGTGTGTGTGCACAGTGTGTCTGCGCAGGTGTCAGGGTATGTGTGTGTGTCAGTGAGCAGCAGCATGGGTGTGACTGTGTGTGCTGCATTGTGTGTTTGTACGGGTGTCAGTGACTGTGTGTGAGACAGGGAGCAGCAGATGAGTGTCAGTCAGTGTGGCAGTGAGTATGTCAGGAGTGAACACCGGCCTGTCCATCGAATTCTCGTTTTGACTCCCAGGGTCTCTGGGGACGTGGCTGCCTGGTGGGTGTTGCTAAGGGGTGCTGGGTGCAGCCCCACTGCTCCCTGCCAGGACAGGGTGCCCCGCTGCATCATCAGGGGTTTGATTCCTGCTCCAGCAGTGGGTGCCCGAGGTGGAGAATCTTTGCCAGGCCTCCGGTGCCGCCAGCCATTGCCCCACTCACTCAGGCCCCAGGTGTTTGGATACAGACTCCCAGCCCAGCTGGCCTGGGGGCAGCTTTGGGAGAGACTGGATCAGCAAAGCCCCAGCCAGCCTGGCCTAGCGGAGGCAGGCCTGGAGCAGGCTGGCGGCCCCATGAGGGAGCTGCGCCGAGGTCCGGCTGCAATAAGGAGCAGATCCAGCCCCGGTGGGGACCCCCGTGTCCGGCTGGATCCCTGCTATACCTGCTTGCCCTGGGCCTGGCCAGACAGGGACATGGGGGATCTCTGGAGCGGCACGTGACCCCTCTCTCCCCCCGCAGGTGGGCCCAGCACCCCATGTTCCGCTCACGGCGGGCCAGCCTGGTGCGGAGGCTCTGGAGGTATCGCTGTGCTGGGCCCGGCCCCGAGGATGGGCACGGCGCCCTCAAACCCGCCGCTCACGCCCTCTTCAAGAAGCTGAAGGACGAGGAGCTGGAGCTGCTGGTGCAGGCGGTGGAGAGCCGGGGAGCCGGGCAGTCGGGCTGCGTCTGGGTGGCCCGGGCAGAGCAACGTGGCACCAAGCAGGCCCTGCCCCCTCAGCTGCTGCTCTGTCGGCTCTATCGCTGGCCTGACCTCCGGGACCCCCACGAGCTCAAACGCCTCAGCTGCTGCCAGAGCTTTGGGGGCTGGAGGGGCTGCGGCGAGGGGGCCACGCTCTGCTGCAACCCCCACCACCTCAGCCGGCTCGCCATGCCCGGTGAGTGGGTCGGGGGGCTGGGCTGGGGGCCCACCCATGGCACACCTCCCCCACTGCCAAGCAGCACCGCTCGGAGTGGGGGGTCAGCATGGGAAGAGTGGTTGCCCCCCCACCCCTCGATTGCTCAATCTATCCCCAGACACCCCCTCTATCTATCTATCTATCCCCAGACACCTCCTCTTATCTATCTATCCCCAGACACCCCCTCTATCTATCTATCTATCCCCAGACACCCCCTCTATCTATCTATCCCCAGACACCCCCTCTATCTATCTATCCCCACACACCCACTCTATTTATCCCCATCCACCCCCTCTATCTATCTATCTATCCCCAGACACCCCCTCTATCTATCTATCTATCTATCTATCCCCACACACCCACTCTATTTATCTATCCCCATCCACCCCCTCTATCTATCTATCTATCCCCAGACACCCCCTCTATCTATCTATCTATCTATCCCCAGACACCCCCTCTATCTATCTATCCCCAGACACCCCCTCTATCTATCTATCCCCACACACCCACTCTATTTATCCCCATCCACCCCCTCTATCTATCTATCTATCTATCCCCAGACACCCCCTCTATCTATCTATCTATCTATCTATCCCCACACTATTTATCTATCCCCATCCACCCCCTCTATCTATCTATCTATCCCCAGACACCCCCTCTATCTATCTATCTATCCCCATCCGCCCGCTCTATCTATCTGTCTATTTTTCTGTCTGTCTATCTAACAGACCCCCCTCTATCTATCCCCATCCACCCCCTCTATCTATCAATCTATCCCCAGACACTCCCCTATCTATCTAATCTATCTATTCCCAGACACTGCCTCTATCTATCTATCTATCCCCACACACCCCCTCTATCTATCTATCTATCCCCAGACACCCCCTCTATCTATCCCCACACACCCCCTCTATCTATCTATCTATCTATCTATCTATCTATCTATCTATCCCCACACACCCCCTCTGTCTATCTATCTATCCCCAGACACCCCCTCTATCTATCCCCAGACACCCCTCTATCTATCTATCTATCTATCTATCTATCTATCTATCTATCCCCACACACCCCCTCTATCTATCTATCTATCTATCTATCTATCTATCTATCTATCTATCTATCTATCTATCTATCTATCCCCACACACCCCCTCTGTCTATCTATCTATCCCCAGACACCCCCTCTATCTATCCCCAGACACCCCTCTATCTATCTATCTATCTATCTATCTATCTATCTATCTATCTATCTATCTATCCCCACACACCCCTCTATCTATCCCCACACACCCCCTCTATCTATCTATCCCCAGACACCCCATCTATCTATCTATCTATCTATCCCCAGACACCCCCTCTATCTATCCCCACACACCCCCTCTATCTATCTATCCCCACACACCCCTCTATCTATCTATCTATCTATCCCCACACAGCCCCTCTATCTATCCCCACACACCCCCTCTATCTATCTATCTATCTATCTATCTATCCCCAGACATCCCTCTATCTATCTATCTATCTATCTATCTATCTATCTATCTATCTATCCCCACACACCCCTCTATCTATCTATCTATCTATCTATCCCCACACAGCCCCTCTATCTATCCCCAGACACCCCCTCTATCTATCCCCACACACCCCCTCTATCTATCTATCTATCTATCCCCAGACATCCCTCTATCTATCTATCTATCTATCTATCTATCTATCCCCACACACCCCCTCTATCTATCCCCACACACCCCCTCTATCTATCTATCTATTCCCAGACACCCCTCTATCTATCTATTTATCTATCTATCCCCATCTGCCCCCTCTATCTATCTACACCCCCTCATCATCTATCTATCTATCTATCTATCTATCTATCTATCTATCTATCTATCTATCTATCTATCTATCTATTCCCAGACAGCCCCTCTGTCTGTCTGTCTATCCCCAGAACTTGGTCCCCCTTGCCCTGCTGTTTTGGGGGCTGCTTTGCACCAGAAGGGGAGGGCTGGCATCAGGGTGGGGTGGGGAGGGGGCTGCCCCAGGGACAGCTGCTCACTGGTTTCCGCTCTTGTCTGATTCTCTTTCAGAGACGCCACCGCCCCCTTATTCCAAAATCTCCCCCTTCAGCTGCCCCTGGGCAGAGGTGTCAGAGCGCCCCAACTCCAGCCACCTGGAGTCTGGTTGCAACGCCCATGGAGACTGGCGAGGTACGGTGGGGACCGGGGCGCAAGGGATGCCCACAGGGACTGGGGGGCACCCAGGGGATGTGACCCCCAGGCCCAGGAGGGGAGCGTCAGGGGACTCTGGATGACCAGCCCTGGGCTGGGTGGGGACCAGAGCTGCCAGGCTGCAGAGGCTGCAGCCCTGGGTATCGGGGGGATCCTGCTGCCACCTTCCTCCTGCATGAGGTTTTGGGGGCCTCACTGGGGAAGAAGGGCCCCTGGGTGGAGCAAGGAGAAGCCCCCCACTCAGGAGCCAGCAGCACCACGTGTGGGTCAGGTGCCACCCCTCTCCCATAAGTCACGAGGTGCAGGGCACCCGCTGAGCCATCCTGGCCCTTGGAGCCTGAAGAGCTGCCAACATGGGGCCCCTGGGGTCCACTGGGCCCTCACCTGCTGGCTCAGCCCTTTGCAGAGCAGCGTCCAGCCACCACCACCCCCCCGCCCTGCCCGTGCTCCCAGAGCAGATCTGACCTTGCTGCTGCCCCTATCTCCTCTGGGGCTGCAGGTTGGTGGGGGTGACAACCAGCCCCCCCTCCCCTGAGTCAGGCCCTCCCACCGAGCCTGGGAGGAAAAGCTGCCCAGAGCAGCCAGGGCCAGGGGGTTCCTGTCTGCGGGGAGCGGGTGGCTCCGGCCGGCCCCCAGCCCCGGCTGCGCCTGTTATTTTTGGCCTGTCCGCGTTCCCCGCTGCAGGAAGTGCTGCCCACAGGGACACTCACAATGTGCCTTGACGCACAAGCCGCGCTCCGGCCTGGCTGCCGGCCACCGGCTCCTTCCCCAGGCTCCACCCTCCCTCCCACGGCTCCAGGGCCTTGGGACCGGCGCCCGCTGCCGGGCCCACCCCGCACTTGCCGTGCCACGGCGGGCGGTCCCCTGGGACGGTGGCTGGGGCCGTCCTGGGGCTACGTGCCGACTCCCAGCACCCCACCGTGACTCACGCCCCCGGTGATTGTCCGGCTCCGCGATGGAGTCGGACACCCTGCTCCAGCCCAGCTGCCCCACGATACCCTGGGGGGCCGAGCCTGGGGCACTGAGGGGGTCATGGCCATCTGCTGGGGCCAGTGGGGTCAGGCAGCCAGAAGCCCAGGAGGGCCAGCGTGGTGGGTCTGAGCCCCTGCCGGCCACGCTGAGATGCAGAGCGAGGCAGCTCCTCTTCACCAGCAGAGATGGGGCCTGAAACTGGCCCTTGCACAGCCCAGGGCCGTTCCCCACCTGCCCACACCGCTGGCTGGGCTGAACTTCAAGCTGGGGCATTCAGGCCGGCCTGCACCCAGCCCCCTGCCACTGCCGGGGCTAAACTGGTTCTGTGTGGCTGTGTCCAGAGCTCTGCAGCTCACCCATGGCCAGTGCCAGGCGAGGGGTCCCTGCATAACCAGCCCCCATGCCCCACCCCAGAGCCAGCTGCCTCTCAGCACCAGGCGAGGGGTCCCTGCATAACCAGCCCCCGCGCCCCACCCCAGAGCCAGCTGCCTCTCAGCACCAGGCGAGGGGTCCCTGCATAACCAGCCCCCGTGCCCCACCCCAGAGCCAGCTGCCTCTCAGCACCAGGCGAGGGGTCCCTGCATAATCAGCCCCCGTGCCCCACCCCAGAGCCAGCTGCCTCTCAGCACCAGGCGAGGGGTCCCTGCATAACCAGCCCCCGTGCCCCACCCCAGAGCCAGCTGCCTCTCAGCACCAGGCGAGGGGTCCCTGCATAACCAGCCCCCGTGCCCCACCCCAGAGCCAGCTGCCTCTCAGCACCAGGCGAGGGGTCCCTGCATAACCAGCCCCCGTGCCCCACCCCAGAGCCAGCTGCCTCTCAGCACCAGGCGAGGGGTCCCTGCATAACCAGCCCCCGTGCCCCACCTCAGAGCCAGCTGCCTCTCAGCACCAGGCGAGGGGTCCCTGCATAACCAGCCCCCGTGCCCCACCCCAGAGCCAGCTGCCTCTCAGCACCAGGCAAGGGATCCCTGTTTAACTAGCCCTAATGTTCCCCTCCTCACAGCCAGTGCTGGGGGAGGGGTCCCTGTATAAACATCCCCCACGTCCCACCCCAGAGGGGCTGCCTCCCAGTGCCGGGGAGGGTCCCTGGGTGGTCTGTTCATTATCTGGGGGCTTGGTGGGGGTGTCTGGGGGCTGCTCTGTGCGTGGGCTCAGGGGTTCCCTTCTCACCTCTGCAGACCCGAGCCTGGCATGGAGCACCACCAGGGATGGCTGCTGGTGCAAGCTGGCCTATTGGGAGCACCGGACACGGGTGGGCCGTCTCTACGCCGTGCACGAAACCTCCGTCAACATCTTCTGCGAGCTGCCGCAGGGGAGCGGCTTCTCCCTGGGCCAGCTGCAGGCTGAGAGGCGCAGTGCGGCCGTGCGCCGGGCACGGAGCAAGATCGGCCGTGGGCTGCTGCTGAGCCAGGAGCGGGACGGGGTGTGGGCCTACAACCGCAGCGAGCACCCCATCTTCGCCAGCTCTCCCACGCTGGGGCCCCCTGGCGCCCGCGGCCTGCCCGTGCGCAAGGTGCTGCCCGGCTACTCCCTGCAGGTCTTTGACTATGAGCGCGCGGGTGGCCAGGCCAGCTGGCGGAGGCCAGGCGATGGGCCCTGCGACCCCAACAGCATCCGCATCAGCTTCGCCAAGGGCTGGGGCCCCTGCTACTCCCGGCAGTTCATCACCGCCTGCCCCTGCTGGCTGGAGATCCTGCTCACCAAGCCCCGCTGAGCCGGGGGCACAGCCCAGCACAGCTACTCCCGCTGTGGCCACGGGCCCTGCAGCCAAGTGGAGTGGGGGAGCGTCCCTCGGGCCCCCGCCTCTGAGGCCTGGCCCCGCTGCCTATGCTAGGCTCTGGCCCCGCAGCTTCTGGCCCCTCTGCCTAGAAACCCCATTGCAGCCTCCCTCCGCCCCGACCCCATCACAAGCCTGCAGCTTGGGCCTATGGGCCTCCCCAGCTATCCCCAGCTCAAGCGCTATGGCCCTGGTCAGCCCCTGTCTGCCCCACTCCCCTGGCCTGCCCCCTAGCCTCCTCCCCCGCACCTCTTCCCCTTATCTCCAGCCCCCCCCATCCCTCTGGAAATCCCACACCTCTGCCCTCCCCCATCCCCTCCCTCGCCCCCTCCCTCACCCCATCTCCCCTTACCCCAGCCCCACCCTGTCCCTCTGCCCTCCCCCATCCCGTTCCTCACCCCATCTCCCCTTACCCTCAGCCCCCGTCCCTCTACCCTCCCCCCAGACCCTTCCCCAGCCCATCTCCCCTTACCCCCAGCCCCCGTCCCTCTACCCTCCCCCCAGACCCTTCCCCACCCCATCTCCCCTTACCCCCAGCCCCCATCCCTCTACCCTCCCCAGACCCTTCCCCACCCCATCTCCCCTTACCTCCAGCCCCCGTCCCTCTACCCTCCCCCCAGACCCTTCCCCACCCCATCTCCCCTTACCCCCAGCCCCCGTCCCTCTACCCTCCCCCCAGACCCTTCCCCACCCCATCTCCCCTTACCCCCAGCCCCCAACCCTCTACCCTCCCCAGACCCTTCCCCACCCCATCTCCCCTTACCTCCAGTCCCCGTCCCTCTGCCCTCCCCCCAGACCCTTCCCCAGCCCATCTCCCCTTACCCCAGCCCCCGTCCCTCTGCCCTCCCCCCAGACCCTTCCCCAGCCCATCTCCCCTTACCCCCAGCCCCCGTCCCTCTACCCTCCCCTCAGACCCTTCCCCAGCCCATCTCCCCTTACCCCCAGCCCCACCCCATCCCTCTACCCTCCCCCCAGACCCTTCCCCAGCCCATCTCGCCTTACCCCCAGCCCCACCCCGTCCCTCTACCCTCCCCCCAGACCCTTCCCCAGCCCATCTCCCCTTACCCCCAGCCCCACCCTGTCCCTCTGCCCTCCCCCCAGCCCCTTCCCTGCCCTGTGGTGTCAGACGCGCCTGGCAGGGGGGAAGGGGCAGGGGCGGGGGACTGGGTGGTTCTCACATTTATTTCAAATTATCTTGTTTTTGTAAAGAAAAGTAGATAAAACACCTGCCAAGTGCAGGGGAGCAGGTCTATGTGCCAGCCCGACCTCCTTCCCACTTGCCACATGCTGGGCAAGCTGATCCATTCTGGGCACTGGTCCAGGGCGTGAGCGGGTCTTAGCCCCCACTGGGAGCCTGCTGGGCTGGGCTGGGCTGGGTGTGGGTTCGAGGTAGAAAGTGGCTGAGCACGTCTGCAAAGGGGGGAGGAGGTGAAGCAGGAAGGAGGTAGCAGTGGGGGCAGGACTCAGCATAGGGTGAATTCTTAGCCATGGAGGCTCTGAACAGGCCCCAATCCCCTGGGCTCAGGGGGATCCTGAAAGCCTCAGAGCTTGGGCTCTGGGGTGGGGGCACAGAGGCTGGTCCGTGCATAGAGGGAGACACAGAGAGTGGTGGGGAGAGGCTGGGGGCAGATCAGAGCTGGCAGAAGGAGCCAGCAGGGCTGAGGGTGGAGCAGGGGCCAGGTGGCAAGCAGCAGCCAAAGCCCCCCTGTTAGAGGGCTCCGGGGCTGGCAGGGGAGTTATCATGACTGGCAGGGTGTCCTGCATGCAGCAGACAGCACCAGGCCCAGCCTGGCAGGGCAGAGGGGCCCTGCTGGAGCCGGGACGGGCCAGCACTGGTGCTGCGTGAGGAGCTCTGTGTTCTTCTAGCCACATGCCCGGCCCATCGCTGTTATTTATAACTCCAATAAACGGTGCTACCGAATCGCTGCTGCCAGGTGTTGTCCCTGCGCCGGCCCCACCTCCTGTGCCCAGTGGGTGGGGAGCTGCAGCGCTGCCCGGGGAGCTGGGGAAGCAGTGGGGTGGGGAGCTTGATAACCACTGTGGCAGCTGGCGAAGGGCTAGAAGTATTGTTCCATCACAGCTAGGTCTGGGCGTGAGGCAGGGAGGGACCCCAGCCCGGGAGCACATGGTCTCCCTTAGCTTAGAATCATGGCTGAAGGGTGGGGGCCTTCCTGCCATGGCTCTGATATGCACCTCCCCACCCCAAGCACCGGGCACCCCCACATCACAGCCCATGGCCCCACAGCAGGTTCACTGGGCAGACCAGCCAGGTGTGTCACACGCATGTCCATGCACCCCCTCACAGGCTAGCATGCACACGCATGGGCACACACATCCCTGCACATGCAAACACACACCCCTGTTCACACGCCTGTACATACACCTCTACACCCACATCCCTGCACACGTGCACAGACACACATGCACTCCTGCATGCACACATGTACATACACCCCTGTGCACACACACATGCACCCCTGCATGCACAACCCTGCATGCACACCCATACCCCTGCATGCACACACACTCCTGCACACATGCACATACACGCACACACACGAACATAACCCCTGCACACATGCGCACACACACATTACCCCTGCACACACATGCACACACACATACCCCCTGCACACATATGCACGTACATATCCCCTGCACACACACACACACACACACACGTGTACATGCACATACCCCTACACACACACACCCCTGAACACACACACACATACATACCCCCTGCACACACATGCACACACACACACACACCTCTGTACGCACACACATGTACATACCCCCTGCACACACACACACACACCCCTGCACACACACACACGTACATACCCCCCTACACACACACGCGCTGCCCATGCCGACTCCTTTGCACTCCGGCTCCGAGGCGCCTCTCCCCGGTCGGTGCCCAGCAGCGCCCTCTGCAGGCCAGAAGAAGCCAATGCCGCCCGCAGCTGTCGGCAATGCCCGGCCGGTCCTTCCTGCCACGCTGCCCGGCTGGGCAGAGATGGGATCAGAGGCTCCCTGGCCTCAGGCCGGCCCCACTGCTGTCAGGCGTCCTCCTCCCTGCCGTGCTGCCCAGCGCCCTGGGAGGGCTGTGTCCTGGGGGGGCGGAAGGTGAGTGCCCGTCGATGCCCCTGCCCTGCTCGCGGCCCCTGCGAATGTTCTGGGCTGAGTGGGGCCGAGGCACCTGCAAAGCAACTTCCCAGCTCTCTCATGCTGGGGGCGTTGGGGCTGAGCCATGCCACTGCCCCAGGGTCTGCGATGGGGGGCATGGCCCACACCAGGGCTGAGCTGGGGGTGCCAGCTGCACATGGGCGGTTCAGGGGCTCTGGCTGACAGGCTGGCCCATGGCAGCAGCGACAGGGATGGGCCGAGCCCCCGTGTGACACAGCCCCCACACCCCAAAATAGACCAGTGGCTAAAAATAGCACCGCGCACCCCCAACCGGGGAAGGGGGTTGGTGTCTGCCAGCCTGCACTGGGGCAAGGGAGGGGCGCCGGGGGGCTGTGTGGTTTGGTGTCTGGTTCCTAGAACACTAGGGGCTGCGGGCTCAGCAAGCCCTGGGGGGGGCTATGGGGGAGAGACTCTTTCCTATAAACACGCGCCAATCCAGCCAACGGGGCTTGCAGAGAAGCCGCCCAACTTAGAGAAAACTGGGGGAGGGGGAGAGAGAGCGAGGGAATGGGGAAGCGAGGGAGGAGGAGTGCCGCCTTGCCAGCTGCAAGCACTTCCCCCTGCTACCTGCTGGACCCAGGGGGTGTTGGGGGGGTGCCTGCACAGTGCCCAGGCCTGACTCCCAGTAGCCAGAGAGGGCCTTGGCTGGCACCATGTGCAGCGGGGAGGCCAGGGCAAAAGGGAGGCCAGACGCTGTCCATGGCTTCTTGCTCTGCAGAGGAATCTCTTCGTCCAGTGCTGGGCTCCCACCCCCGTGGGCTCTGGCAGCTGAACTGGGCTGCCCAGTAGCACTTGGTGCTGCCCTAGGCGGAAATGGGAGGCTGTGGGCCTGGCCTGGGCGGGCACGGAGAGCTGGGGGCTCCTGCCCCTCCTGCCGGTTCCTCCTTAGAATCATTTCCCCTGCAGCTTCTATAAATAGCTGGCGACGCCGGGGCCTGCGGTGGGTTTGATTTCGGCTCTTGGCGGCCTCAGGGGGTTTGTGACACGAAGCACTGGGCGACTTTCATCCCCCGAGCTGCCTCTGAAGTGGTCAGGGTGCAGGAAGGCTCGGAAGCTGCCCCCACCCGTATGATGCCCCCAGGAGCTGGGCTGGGATGTGGATGTCTCTGCAGGGCAGGGTCTGCACCTCTACATCCCATTTCCCAGAGTGCGGTGCCCCCACCCGGCACACAGGGGCCAACAATGGTGCCCAGCCCTCAGCAGGCCCAGGCCAGGCCTGCCTGGCATTGCCCGGCATTGCCCAGCGCCTGGCACTTTCAGCCTGTGGTGGCCCTGATTCCAGGATCCTCCCAGGGACCGAGTCTGCCAGACACATCCTGGACCCCCAGCCCCCCCGCACCTCCCCGGGGTGCAGCTGCATGGCCCCTGAAAGTGAAAGTGGGAGGGACCGTGGGAGGCTGGTTTCAGGCAGGTGGGTGGCTGGGCCGGCTACAAGTCAGCATCAAAGAGGGGATTTTCTTTGGATTTCCCCCTCACTCGCTTCATCCGTCCCCACGCATCCCCAGCTCCTCAGCAGCCCCCTCCCCCATTGCCTGCTCAGGCCAAGGGAGACCCAGCAGCCAGGCTGGGCCAGGCAGGCCACTCCCTGGAGGTACCACAGCTTTCGCCTGGCCCCTGGGTGGCTCCTGAGCCAGCTCCCTCTGCCCCCCAGCCCGCATGTGGGTTATTGTAAGCAGTGTGCGAGGGCTTTGCTGAGCAAGGGGGAAAGGGATGGAAAGATGGATGGAGGGAGCAGCAGGTGGACCAAAGCTGCTCCTCTGTCTCTCTCTCTCTCTTTCTCTCTGGCGATGCAGAGGACTTGCCCCGGTGGGGTGGGAGGGATGGGGGGGGCAGCCAGGGCTAGGCACCTCAGGGCCATCGCCCCAGAGGACAGGTTTGCAACTCTCCCCCACCCCACTGGGGACACACGGGGGGCCCCAAGGGCTGAACCCTCTTGTTGGGTCAGCAGCCAGGTATGTGCAGGGTAATTGCCCCAGCAGGAGGGATGACCCGGCCCTGGATCTGTGCCCACTGGAATGGACTCTGGGAGCAGTGATCTGGCAGGAGGGGAGAGCTGGAGTTGGATCCCTGCCCCCGGAATGGACTTGCCTCCTGCCAGTGAGCTAATGTCTGTACAGAGCCCCTGTTTGGCTTGGCGTCTGGGCAGTGGGGGCCTGGCCCAGGGCCATGTCTGAATCAGGCCGCCAGGGAGCCTCTCCTTGGAGCAGCAGGTGGGGGCAGGGGCAGGGGCAGGTGGGGTGAGCTGAGGTGAGCAAGGAGCCAGGAACATTTTGATTCTTTCCCTCCTGGGCGCCGGTTGTGGCCAAACAGGTTGTGCCTGTGACCCCACCCGAGTCACCTGCACAGGTGGGGGGAGCTGCTGCTCGGGGAGCCTGGCCTGCCCTGCCCTGCCCTCCTGCCTGCTCTGAGTGCCTCGCTTTACACGAGCCCCCATTGCCTTGGGTCCTTCCTGGCACTCTCCCAGGTGGGCACAGGGAAGGGAGGCTGGTGAGGTGTGGATACCCCTCTCCCATCACCTCAGAGTCCCCCGGAGAAAGCAGGGCCTGGGCTATTTTAGGGGCTATGCCTCTGTTCACATCACCACCTCTATGCAGCGAGCTGGGGCTGGGGGACATCATCTAAGGCCACCCAGCAACTCTGGCAGACAAGGGTAGAACCCCGGAGTCCTGGCTCCCAGCCCCTCTGTTCTAACCCCCTAGGCCTCACTCCCCTCAAAGAGCCAGGGACAGACTCTAGAAGTCCTGGCTCCCAGTCCTGTGTTCTGATCCAAATCCATCTTCTCTCAGCGCCTCAGCCTGCATGCTGGGTTCTCTTTTGGCTGGGTAGTTATGCCCAGGTGCAGGTGAGACATTTGGACATTTTTTGCCAGAAGCGGGGAATGGGTGCCAGGGGATGGATCACTTGCTGATTCCCTGTTCTGTTCGTTCACTCCCTCTGGGGCACCTGGCACTGGCCGCTGTCGGCAGAGGACACTGGGCTAGATGGACTTTGGTCTGACCCAGTAGGACCCTTCTTATGTTCTGACAAGCAGGGCCCAGGGTGTGGGGCTGGGAGTGAGCGAACCGGTTTTCCTGCTGGCTGACACTGATGTTGCCCGAGAACAGCCAGTCAGGTGGGGGCGGTGGGGAGGGAAAGCGTCCCCCGTTCTGGCTGTGTCAATGCCTCAGTGCTTCGCCTGGTCTGTTGACAGAGCACATGAAGCGATGGGTCTATGTGGGGATGGCTGGAGGGAGGGACAGAGGAATGTGTGCGGGGATGTTTGGATGGAGGGACAGGCAGACGAACGGAGGGATAAACAGCAGAACACAGTGGGATGAACATAAGGATCTGTGTGGGGATGGACGGAGGGAGGGATGGACGGACAGAGGGATCTGTGTGGGGATGGACAGAAGGAGGGAGGGATGGACAGATGGAGGGAGGGCCAGCTGGACAGAGGGCCAGCCAGGGCAGGGCGTCAGGGAACAGGCCTTCCCCCTGCTCTAGGGTTGCCAATTTTAGTTCGACGTGTTCCTGGAGGTTCCATCAGGTGACATAATCTTTAATTCCTGGAGACTCCAGGCCAGTCCTGGAGGGTTGGCAAGCCTGCCCTAGCCAGGGCAGGGAGCCGGGCCAGCTCCCGCCGCAGCACTTTGTAGCCACGGGCTAGCGATAGCTGCGGCTCGGCCGGGCCTTTGGGGGTGTCCAGTCCCGGGGCTCCCCTGCCAGGCCGGGACCCCTCCACCGGAGAGAGCCGGCCAGGGACGGGTCATCCTTTCCAGCTGCAGCCTCCTTCCCACCCCAGCGCTCTGACTCACCTTCCTCCCCGCCCGCCGCTCGCGGGCAAGGACCCCGCCCGCGCTGCGACCCCCCCCACCGGGCAGGGCCCCCCCGCCCGCGCTGCGAGCCCCCCTCATCCCGGTCAGGGCCCACCCCCACCAGCGCGACGAACCCCCCCCATCCCGGGCAGGGCCCCCCGCCCGCGCTGCAAGCCCCCCTCATCCCGGGCAGGGCCCACCCCCACCAGCGCGACGAACCCCCCCCCATCCCTGGCAGGGCCCCCCGCCTGCGCTGCAAGCCCCCCTCACCCCGGGCAGGGCCCACCCCCACCAGCGCGACGAATCCCCCCCATCCCGGGCAGGGCCCCCCGCCTGCGCTGCGACCCCCCCCCACCGGGCAGGGCCCCCCCGCCTGCGCTGCGACCCCCCCCACCGGGCAGGGCCCCCCGCCCGCGCTGCGAGCCCCCCACATCCCGGGCAGGGCCCACCCCCACCAGCGCGACGAACCCCCCCCATCCCTGGCAGGGCCCCCCGCCTGCGCTGCAAGCCCCCCTCACCCCGGGCAGGGCCCACCCCCACCAGCGCGACGAACCCCCCCCCATCCCGGGCAGGGCCCCCCGCCTGCGCTGCAAGCCCCCCTCATCCCGGGCAGGGCCCACCCCCACCAGCGCGACGAACCCCCCCCATCCCGGGCAGGGCCCCCCGCCCGCGCTGCAAGCCCCCCGCCATCCCGGACAGCCCCCCCCCGCTAGCGCTGCGAGCCCCCCCAAGGGAGCGGTGCAGCTTTAAGGGCCCTATTAGCCGGGGGGGTGGACGGGGACCCGAGCCGCTGCAGCTGCAAACACTGTCATTCCCTCCACCCCCACCCCCGGCCAGCTCCTTCCTCCTCCCCCCGCCCCTGGGGGGCCCGAAGGGCAGCACCCCCCACCAATGAGAGGCTGGGAACCCACCCCCCCGTCCAATGAGCTGGGGCGGGGGCGGGCGCTTCCTGGTAGCCGGCTGAGGAGGGCGAGGGGGAGATGCTGAGCGGCTGGGGCCAGGTGGAGGGGAGGGGTCGGGAGGGGAGCGGGGGGGCCCGGCCGGTCGGCCGGCGGAGGGGCCGGGCTGCGGCGAGGCGGGGGAGGCCGCTGGAGGTAGGACAGGTGGGGGGCGGGGCGGGGCGGGGCGGGCCAGGTGAGCGAGGTGGGGACCGCGGGGGGCGGGGCGGGACGGGACAGGTGAGTGAGGTGGGGAGAGCGCAGGGGCGGGCAGAGCGAGGGGCCCCTGGAGTCCGGCCCCCAGCGGAGCGCACGGACCCCGCCTGCCGCACCTGAGCCGAGCGGAGACCGGTGAGTCCTGCGGCTGGAGCTGCCTGGAGCCCCCGGGGGGATCGCTGGGGGGGGCCGGCTGTCCCGCGCCCCATTAGCGCCCCCTTGGTGGGCTGGCTCCTGTCACTCCCCCGCCCCCTGCCCCAGCTCGGGTCTCTCCCTGGACCCCGCCAGGTGCGCCGTGGTCTCGTGTGCGGAGCCCCCGTCACCCCTGGGACGGGAGCAGGCCTGCTTGGTGGCTCAGGTCTGGGGTTATAAATAACCCTCCTTAAGCTGGTAGGTGAGTGGCAGGGCGGGTGTGCCCGGCCCGGCCCGGCCTGGCCCAGGGGATCGGAGACACCGGCTCCCTAGATCTGCGCTGCCTGGGCCCCGGCTAGCCCGGCTGGTGCCCCTTGGGGCTATTGGCAGCTCCCTGCGGAGAGCCAGCTCGGCCTCCGGCTGGGTAAAGGGCTGCCCGGGGCTCGGGCCCCACTGGGCACAGCACCCCTGGCGCGCTGGGGGGCGGGAATGGAAACCCTGAGCGCACCCTTTGGGAGCGGCAAGTTACGGCGAATGTGGACACGTCGCCAGGCCGCTGGCTCTGGCTCTGCTGGAAGCTGCGGGTGGGCAGGGTGCCAGGCGGGAGGAGAGGAGAGGGGTGGGGAGGATTACTCGTCGCATCCCCTGCGCTGGCCGCGTCTGGGTGGGGGAGTCTGATTCTTACTGGGCTAAACTGGCAGGGGTGGGGAGGGGGACCGTGGTTCCTGCCGTGGTTCTCTGTGTCCGGACAGGGCTGTCGCTGGGCTAGAAACTCGGTATGGCAAGAGCTAAGCAGACCCCCCCCCCCCAATACAATCAGGGGGGTGGCCTGCTCAGGCATTGGGACTCTTCGTGGCCGAGCTCCCCCCACCCCATGGCTGGGCAGGCCCCAGTGGGAGGACAGTCTGATCTGGGCCTTTCTAGGTCCTATTTACCTCTGCCTGGCTTGCGACCCAACAGTAACAAACCTGGTGAGCGCTCACCCCCCACCTCCGCGTCCCGCTGGGGACAGGGCCCCTTGCCCTCTGGTGCCCTGGCCGCTCTGATGCCCAGTAGGTGGCCCAAGGGAGCAGCCCCCCCCGTTGGCCGGCAGAGCAGGGAGGATCTGGGTGTCACCATCATCTGTCCTGCAGCAGTCGCTGACTAATGCTTGTGGCTGCTTGAACTAGGCCCTGCACTTAACCGAAAACCTCCCCGGCCATCGCTTAGCACGTGTGATCTGCTTTGTTTATGTAGGGCCTACAGTAAATGGAGGGGGGCTGTTCTGGCTGTCCCTTGGCGAGGGACCGTTCTGTGGAAATGTCACGTGTCCCTGAGTGGAAGGGGGTCTTGGTGGGAAGGGATAATCCACCCCTCCCTGCCCTCATTAATGCTTATATATCCCAGGATGACAGTGTGTGTCTGGCACGGGAGTTCTTGGGGCATCTGGGTCAGACTCTGCTCTGGGGGCCACCTGCCGGGAATCTGGTGCTCCATCACTCTCACCTTGCTCAGAGGCTGCTGGACTCTGCCCTGAGTGTGCCCAGCCCATGGCAGCTGTTCCCACCCGAGCCGGCCGCCCCTGGTCACGGTGTTTACCCAGGGGGTGGGGTGCGTATTTACCCTCCCAACACTGTCTGGGCCACAGTGGGATGACGAGCAGCTGCTGTCTCAGGGTTGAGACTCCCCTTGACCTGCTGGGATCTACCTTCCCAGGACAGCTCCTGCTGGGCCGGAGTCCAGGGGCTGTTCTCACGGCTACTGCCTGGGACTCCTGGGTTCTCTCCTGGCTCTTGGAGGGGAATTGGGTCTAGTGGTTAGAGTGCAGGGGGCTGGGGGACTCTAGGGTTCTACTTCTAGCTTCTGACACTGCGGCTTTGGGTGGCTTGTCTCTGCCTTCCTTTGTGCCTCAGTTTCCCCCTCCTTAATAGGGAATCAACTCCTGCTGAGAGTGGGGCAGGCTGCTGCACTCTGACGCCTCTGGGTTCTGCCTGCTCGCCGTCCAGGGGCGTACCTATCAGCTGTCCCCGCGTGCGGCACCCTGCGGGGCCCCTCACTTGGCTGGCATCCTGTGGGCACAGAGCTGTGGAAAGGGAGGGGGCCTTGCAGGTCTCTCTGGAGGCCTGGATGGCAGTGTGTGAGGAGGGCGGGGGCACGCTGGGGAAGCGTCAGCAGGTTGGAAGGGAGGGGCTGTGCTCTGTAGGGCCTTGAAAGGCAGGACAAGGAGCTTGAGCTTGGTGTGGGGGAGAAGGCAGCGCTAGAGGGCCCCGGGGGTTGGGGGAGGATGGGCAGGAGGGCTCGGGGTAGGTGGGCTGTGTCTGCAGCCAAAGCTTGACTGGGCCACAAGCGTCCCTGGTGGAGGGTGACTTGTGGGGTGGGTGAGGTGTGAGCAATGGGAGTCAGGCCGGCAGGCAGTGCCGCTTTTCCCCCTGGCTGGTGTGTTCCTGGGAGTTCGGTGGCACTGGCCTTGCTGTGCCGGCAGCACGCTACGGAGGCTCTGAGATTCGGAGGGTATTTGGGGGGAGGCAGGAGTCCCAGCTGCATCACACAGGGTGCTGAGCAATGGGGCTTGGAGCTGTTCCTTGAGACCCAGGGAGTGCAGCTGGGCCCCAGCTCCTCCCAACACCCCCATAATCCATGTCCCCTGGCTGGGGCACCTCTGGGTCCCAGGGTGCATGGAGGGCCCCGTATGCTGGTGCCCTGGGCACCCTCCCCAGCTCAGGCCTCTGAGGGGTGCAGCAGGAGGGGGTCAGTGGGCCAGAGTGGCCCAGCCTGGTCCGGCCTGGGGACGCTGAAGCTCGGAGCAGCAGGGGCTGCTGCCATGCCCAGCCGAGGAACCTCTCCCCCAGTAGGAGGGGGTGGATGATGAAACCACCGAGAAATTGCTACTGGTAGCGTGCTGGAGCCCCGGGAGCCCACGCCGTACCTTGGGACCTGCCGCAGTAACCTTGGCGTGCTGGGGAAGGGGGGGGTCCAGCTTTGGGGAGGTGGAGTTCCAGGAGTCACGTGTCAGGGCGGGGGCAGATTTGAGTCTGGATGTGATGGAAGACTCCTTCGTGCTCCCCCGTGGGGGGCAGGGTGAGCCCCATTGGGCCGAGGGGGCAGCATGCTGTGTCCCTGGCTGCAGCGAGAGGGGGCACCCACACAGGATTCTGGAGGCAGGAGCTGGGCTCTGACATCCTGCAGATGGTGGGTCTCAGCCTGGGCCTGGGGATCTTGGGGATTGCTCCCTGCTGCGGGGGCCCAGGTTTAGGAGGGGCCAGGCTGAGACCCAGCCAGCAGGAGATGCCTGGTGCCCAGTGCCCATTTAGGGAGCCCCAGAGAACCGCTCCGTCCACCCCCACCATGCCAGCTCCCCCAAGGCTGGTGACCTTCAGCTCCTGCGGGGAGGCGCTGAGCCGCTCATGGAGTCCCTGCCCTGCCCATGTGCATTCTTGGCACCTTCTGGAGCTGCTGGGCCTTGGAGCCCCATGTCCCCAGGGAGCAGCCGGCATGACTTGGCCGGGTTCCCATGGCGGGGGGACCAGGCTGCAGGAGGGAAAATGAAAGCAGGTGATGCGGAAGGAGAAGTAGGTCAGGCGAGCTCTGGCCTCTCCCAGCAGGCAGGCTCAGGGTGTGCGTGCACTGCTGCTGCCGGCTTGTCCCTGCTGCTCCAGCCTGGGCCCCAATGGGCAGCTCCTGGCAAGCCTGGTGAGTACGTCTCTGTGCACTGCCCCCTCTGGGTGGGGTCCTGATGCCCAGGGCCATCCCCCCTCCTTCTGGGCACTGTCTCCTCCCAGCCTGCAGCCCAGGCACTGATGTCAGGCTGAGCTCATCGGTGGTGGGGGGCCCTGGCTGTCCCAGGGGGCCCGGTGGGGGGTGCTAGCTCTGCTCCCCAGCTAGCTGCCCTGGGCTCTTGCTCCAATCCTCCCCCACTCCATGGTCCCTCGGAGGGTCAGGTGTGGGGGATCTTATTCAGTCTGACCCTGAGCCACTTTCCGTGTGTCCTGGCTGATCGCTGTGGGGGAGCAGGGCCTGACCCCAAGGGAGCTCCTGAATCCAGGCACTGCTGGCCTAGTGTGCAGTCACTCTGTGCTCCACCCCGGGTGTCCTCCCCCCACCCCTCGCCTGGAGCTGGCTAGGCCCCTCCGCTCCGTGCACAGCTGCTTGGTTCTGCTGGGTGGGAGCAGAGGCTTTGCCCAGGGCAGGAAGTAGCGTGAAGGAAGGTGCCTTGCTGGGCTTCCCCATCTCCAGGGTTGGGGGTTACCCAGTGTTGGGGAGACCTGCCCTGTCACAGCTGGGTGAGAGGGAGCTGGCAAAGGACCCTGGTGCTGGGAGACAGCTTTGGGGCCTGGGAGCCCCTGCTGGCAAGGGGGAACAGAGCCTGGGGACATCCTGCTGCTCAGCACCTGTCCAGGCTGTCCTGTGGCCCGATGACCCCCTGGTGCCCGGGGGGCGGGGGGCAGCAAGGACATTAGTCCTCTCTTAATGAGTAATAATTAACCCTGCACATGCTGTGCTGTTCGGTGGGGCCTGAGTGAGAGAGGTAGATGGGAAGGAGGTTTAGCAGGAGAAGTGTGTGGGACTGCAGAGGAAATGAGTCCCTCACCCTGGGTGCATGGCTCAACAGGGGGCGCTGTGCTGCAGGGAGCGGGTGGGGGCTCAGCAGGGGGCGCTCTCCCCCGGCAGTGCTGGCCCCAGTGCAGGGCTGGGGGGCGCTGGGCTGCAGGGAGCAGGTGGGGGCCCAGCAGGGGGCGCTCTCGCCCGGCAGTGCTTTCCCCAGTGCAGGGCTGGGGGGCGCTGGGCTGCAGGGAGTGGGTGGGGGCTCAGCAGGGGGCGCTCTCCCCCGGCAGTGCTGGCCCCAGTGCAGGGCTGGGGGGCGCTGGGCTGCAGGGAGCGGGTGGGGGCTCAGCAGGGGGCGCTGTCCCCCGGCAGTGCTTTCCCCAGTGCAGGGCTGGGGGGCGCTGGGCTGCAGGGAGCGGGTGGGGGCTCAGCAGCGGGCGCTCTCCCCCGGCAGTGCTTTCCCCAGTGCAGGGCTGGGGGGCGCTGGGCTGCAGGGAGCGGGTGGGGGCTCAGCAGGGGGCGCTGTCCCCTGGCAGTGCTGGCCCCAGTGCAGGGCTGGGGGGCGCTGGGCTGCAAGGAGCGGGTGGGGGCTCAGCAGGGGGCGCTCTCCCCTGGCAGTGCTTTCCCCAGTGCAGGGCTGGGGGGCGCTGGGCTGCAAGGAGCGGGTGGGGGCTCAGCAGGGGGCGCTGTCCCCTGGCAGTGCTGGCCCCAGTGCAGGGCTGGGGGGCGCTGGGCTGCAGGGAGCGGGTGGGGGCTCAGCAGGGGGCGCTGTCCCCTGGCAGTGCTGGCCCCAGTGCAGGGCTGGGGGGCGCTGGGCTGCAAGGAGCGGGTGGGGGCTCAGCAGGGGGCGCTCTCCCCTGGCAGTGCTTTCCCCAGTGCAGGGCTGGGGGGCGCTGGGCTGCAAGGAGCGGGTGGGGGCTCAGCAGGGGGCGCTGTCCCCTGGCAGTGCTGGCCCCAGTGCAGGGCTGGGGGGCGCTGGGCTGCAGGGAGCGGGTGGGGGCTCAGCGGGGGGCGCTCTCCCCTGGCAGTGCTTTCCCCAGTGCAGGGCTGGGGGCCATTGGGCTGCAGGGAGTGAGTGGGGGCTCAGCAGGGGGCGCTCTCCCTGGCAGTCAGTGTTGGCCCCATGCCCGGGGGCAGCACTAGGGTGTAGTTGCCCCTTGTGACACTTGCCCCAGTGCAGAACGGCTGCTGCATCCCGCCCCAGGGCTGTGGGGAGCGGTTCCCAAGCCCCATGGTTGGGGGGCCAGCACGGCCTGCCCCAGAGTGGCAGCCGTTGCTGCGTGGGCCGTGGGAGTGTTGAGCCGGGCGGGGTGGGGCTGGGATCTTGGCAGTGGCCTAGTTCTGAGCTCTATTCCAGGCTGTGGGGATTAGCACCGCCCACCCCGGCTGGTGGGGATCAGCGCTGGCCTGGCCGCTGGGCTCAGGTGCATCTCAGTGGCCTCAGCAGCTGCTTTGGGGGCGGAAGCTGGGCTGTTTTGTTTTGTTCTGGGGTGGGGGCACACTAGGGGCCAATCTGGGCTCCAAGCAGCCGCTGTCCTTACGGGGCACTTCTGGCTTGGTCTGGTCGCGGTGCTGAGCCCAGCGCCCCTGCTGTCTGTAGCTCTGGCCCTGTTGGAGCGAGGCTGGGAACCCTGCTGCCCTGCACCCCCATATGGGGACTGGTACACGGGGTGACACCAGGGGGGCTGGTGGGCCGGCCTCCCCCGTGAGCTGCAGCGTGGAGCTGGCTGGGGATTCATCTTGCACCCGATGCTGCACTCCTTCCAGGGTGTTGACACTTGGAGGGGGGAGGGGGTTCTTGCTTGCAGCTCCTAGATGGGGGGAGGGGGTTGTGATCCCCAGTCCTGTGTTCTGGCCATTCAGCAGAGCTGCCTCCCTCCCGCTGCAGGCTGGGCTGCTCTCTGGGTCTCGGTGCTGGGCCAGTGGGGCCTCCTGGGCTGAGATCTGACCCAGCTCATTGCACTGCTCCTGGTGCCAGGCTGAGAGCTGGCCCTGCTCTTCCTCCTCCCACAGCAAGGGCTAGCTGGCCTCCAGCCAGCTCCCATGGCTGCTTGCACTCATCTGGTGGGGAAGCTGCTGAGGGGAACGTGGAGGGAAGCGGGAACTGAATGCAGCAGGGGGGTCCTGTCCCCTACCCCAAGGCTGCAGAGCTGGGGGGGCAGAGACCAGGGACTGAGCCCCGGGGAGGAATTAACCCGCCAGTCCGGGGCTAGGTGCGGAGGCAGTGGCTAAATGCAGCAGCAGCGCAAGGGCAGAGCCAGAGGGGCCACACGGAGCTGGCCTCTTCTGCGTCTCCTGCTTTGCAGCTCTCGGGCTCTATAGCAGAGGCTCCCACGAGGCGGGAGCCCTGTCCGTGCCTTGAGCTGGGCTGGGGGGAGGGATCTGCAGGGGTTCCTTGGCACACTGGCCCCAGCGCCTGGGTGGGAGGCAGCTGGTAGCTGAGCGGGTCTCCCTCAAGGCCTCGGGGGTGGGGGAAGGGCCTGGTGCTGAGGCTCCTGGGTTGTCCCAGGCAGGGCAGGCTAAGCTGGTCCCCCTCCTGTGGGGGGTGGGGTGGAGGTCGGTGCCTTGAGTTCATCTCCCTTTGGTTTGGGGTTTTTTGCTGTTTAATATTTCCTTCCTGTTCCCCCATCGACTGCGTTTCAGCAACTCCTTCCTTCCGTGGCTCCTGCCTCCCACGCAGCCCTGCCCCCCCATGCCAACTGCCCCCCAGAGCCCTCGCTGGGCTGCGGGCCTTGCCCTGTGGAACCCCTCTCCTTGCAGGGGTCTCCCCCTCACACGGTGCTCCCCTAGCAGCCACAGCCTGATACAGGGATGTTCCCCCCCATGACCCTGCACAGCTGCTTGGCACGCTGCTCCCCAACCACCCACAAGGGGTCTGTGCCCTTGGTTTGGGCCCCCTGTGGCTGGGGCCCATCCGTGGGTCAGCACCTCTGGTGCAGCTCATGGAGCCTACAGATCCCAGCATGCAGTGCTGCCTGGGGCATCTGGCAGCTTTCTGGGGCTTGCAGTGCCTTGGGGGTGGGGGTGGGGGTCAGGGCTGCTTATCTGGGTGCCCCAGTGGTTCTCAATGGGATTGGGAGTAGAGGGTCCTGCAGGGGAGCTGTGTGTGGGGGTCGGGGCAGGCAGGGGTGCTGTCCTGTGCTGGGGCAGGGGGAGTAGGTTGGAGGAGCCATGCTGCCCTGCTTGTCTGCGTCTGGCAGTGACACTGGTGGGGCCGGAGATGTGGGGGGTGCACAGCCCTAGCAGGCATCCTGAGCCCAATTCCTTGGTGGATAACAGGGATGGACCCTCCTCCCTGGAGTTGGCTGGGTGAGCTCTCCCCAGCGCCTGGGCTGGCCCTTGCCCATTGGCCCCCTTCCTTGGGCTCTTGTAGGACCCTGGAGCTGGGCATGGAGGAACTGTCGTGGGGGGGGGGTGAACCTGCCGTCAGGGCCTGCTCCTTGGGGTACTGGGAGCTGTGGGTGCCCAGGCCTGCTAGGCTGGCTGGGTCAGGGACTCTGCTGACATCGGCCTTGGGCATCTGTCCACCATAGGAGCTGTAACCCGCCTGAGTGGGGGATTTGGGGCAGATGCGGAGCTCGCACCCTGAGGCTGCCAGGCATGCTGGGCGCAGAGGGTGCATGCTGGGCGCAGAGGGTGCATGAGGGGCAGCTGTGGAGCAAGAATCTGTCTGAGCCCCTTGCAGTCAGGGTCTTGGCTGAGGCTGGCACGGGAAGAAGGGGGGTTCTGGGCTGAGGCTGGCACCAGGGGGATAGAGGGGGTCCAGGCTGAGGCTGGCATGGGGAGAAGGGGGGGTCCGGGCTGAGGCTGAGGCTGGCACGGGGAGAAGGGGGGGTCCGGGCTGAGGCTGGCACAGGGAGAAGGGCGGGGTCTCGTCTGAGGCTGAGTCTGGCACGAGGAGAAGGGGGGGGGTCCGGGCTGAGGCTGGCATGGGGGGGTGGAGGGGTCTCGGCTGAGGCTGGCATGGGGAGAAGGGGGGGTCCAGGCTGAGGCTGGCACGGGGGGGTGGAGGGGGTCTCGTCTGAGGCTGAGGCTGGCATGGGGAGAAGGGGGGGGTCCGGGCTGAGGCTGGCATGGGGAGAAGGGGGGGGTCTCGTCTGAGGCTGAGTCTGGCATGAGGAGAAGGGGGGGGTCCAGGCTGAGGCTGGCACGGGGCAGCTGTCCCAGCAGCATCACCTCCGAGGGGGCCCTTGGCCTGGCTCTGAGCTTGTAGCGGGGGGCCCCTGATAGTTGGTTTTCTGGAGGCCATCTGGCTTTGGCCTGGCTGGTGGGTGCCACTGGCTCCTGGAGCCCCCGCGAAGACCCATCCCTGACAGGGACAGGGAGCAGTTTGTGGTTTGCTCTGGTGACTGAAAGCAGGAGGTTGCAACACCCCTGGGGGGCGGGGGTTGGACGACCCGGTGACTCACTTGCCACCAGTGGGATCCTTCTGACTCAGGGCTGCGTGCGACTCCTGTGCCCATGCCCCTCCCTGCCCGCCTCGCCCACCTTATCTCCTGCCCTTAGCACCTGGCGCACCTGGGCTGGGGGGGCTGGCTCCGCTGCAGCCGTTCCCCTCCTTTATGGGGGCAAAGGGCAGGCAGGGAGGGCTGGCAGGCAGGTGCCTCGTGCCCTTCCTCTCGGAGCTGTGCCCACCAGGGCGCCCGGAGCCAGCCTCTGCTGCCCCAGACTGGCTGCTCCACTCCTGGCTGGCGGTTGGGGCCTGGCACTCCCCACAGTAGGGGCCTGGGCCCGCGGCTGCTCTGACTGAGCCTGCGAGGCCCTGGGTGGGGCCAGGGGCAGGATGCTGCTCTCTGCCCCAAGGTGGGGGGCTTGGTGCCAGGCAGGCCGGGCGGCACCAGTAATGCTCTGACTGTTGGCTGTGCTCTGTGAGATGGCTGCAGCCAAAAGCCGGAACCCTGTGGTTTGGTGTGGTGGGGAGTTCAGTCCTGGCACCCCCCCAAATACCTCAAGGGGGCCTGATGCTTGTTGACTCCAGCAGGGGCACAGAGCACCTCTGGGACCCAGCCACTTTAAACCCTTCACAGAAGGAGACCCCAGAGTCAAGGCTGCTTCTGTAGATGTTTCCTGGCTGCGTCCCACCGGGCTCGGGTTCAGCACCTGCCTGCTGGGGTGTGCCAGGGGTCATGTGGTGTGGGGTTTGGTGCGGCATGGGGGGTAGTGGGGGGGTTGGTGCGGCATGGGGGGGTAGTGGGGGGGTTGGTGCGGCATGGGGGGCGGGGGGGGTCGGTGCGGCATGGGGGGCAGTGCCATGGCCCCAGCTGCCCGTTCTGTTGCCGGGCAGAGCAGCAGGGCGATTGTTTTCTGTATTTGTGCTTGGCATGTTCCTGGCACTGGTGGGTAACGACTTGCTGCCATGGAGGAGGTCTTGATTGCATCTCCACCCCTCTTCCGTGGGGGACTGGGTGCCATTGAGTGCCATGGGTTGCTGCTCCCTTCCCCCCTTTCTGGCTGCCAGGGGCCCCCAGTGCTGCTGGGCAGGGGACTGGTGTGGTGTGAGCATGGACTCGGCGGACAGGGTGGGGGCTCTGGGGTTGGGAAACCGGCACTGGTCAATGGCCCCTCTCACCACCCCACCCCTCTGGCATGGCTTGTCTCTCTGAGAGCCCCCGGTGCTGGAGCCGCCGGGCGGGAGGGCCTGACCGGGCTGGGGACTGCGGCGGCCGGGGCAGGAGGTCCCTGCTGCTGCTGCTCTCCTAGGTTCCCAGCGCGTTTCATCGAGTGCCCAACCCTGCTCCTGCGACCTGCCATAGCCCCTAGGGACACGGTGGCTGCCCCAGGAGCGCTCTCCCATGCTGCCCTTGTGGCTGCGGCTGCCCAGGGCGAGTGCCCAGCGAGTGCTGTGGGTGGGGTGCAGGCTGTGACAGGTGTGTTGTGAGAAGCCGCAGCTCTGCTAGGATTGCCAACCCTACAGGGTTGTCCTGGAGTCTCTGGGAACTGAAGATTGTGTCATGTGATGAAACCTCCCGGAACCTGTCCAATCAAAGCTGGCACCATAGCCTCTGCCCAGGGGATTGGAGCACCCAGCGCATTGGCAGGGGCAGTGCCAACAGTGTGTGGGTGCAGATCAGTGGGGGGAGCTGACCCCCACCAGCTCAGGAGCGTCACCCCTGGTGCACAGGAGGAGGGAGGGGTGAAGCTGAGCAAAGAGGGGGTCTGGCTCCGACTCTGGCTCAGCTGCTCAGGGCAGGAACAGCCTGTGAGATATGACGTGCTCACAGCACCTGCCTTGTGCCCTGCCTGGGATCTCATCCACTTGCTGGCTACGCGGCTTGCCCAACGCTGCCAGGAGCCCATCTCGCTCCCTGCCCTACATGGCGGTGCCCTGCCTGGGTGCTGGTGGGAGCTTGCTGAGCGCCTGGGAATGCTGGTCATCCTGAATGCAGCCTCAAGGGGCACATGCTGGAGCCCCCCATGGCCTAGATGCTTTCCAGCACCTTCCTGCTGTGCATGTGGGAGCTGGGAGCCTGCAGGCAGACACCGGTTGTCTGCTCCCCCCCCCCCACCGCCCTGGGGCACTGGGGGCAGCCAAGCTGCCAGCCCCAGTCGTTCTCTGGCATGTGGGGCCAGGCGTGTCAGGCCAGGTCTTTCTGGGGTGGCTCCTGGGGCTGGCCGGCTGGGCATGTCGCGGCACGCAGCGCAGCGCAGAGTCTGGCTCTGGTGCTGATGCAGCCCTGCTCCCCGGGACAAGCCCAGGTTGGGAACCAATAGAGCAGAGCTGGCAGCCGCTGAGGCTCCCTGCGGGGCTGGGCAGCACACCCCACCCCGGGACTCCTGGGGGGCTGTGCTGGCCAGGGTGTCGGGGCTGCAACTTAGCTGGCAAGCGGAGCATTATCCCACAGGCAGCAGGGCCTCCGCTGAGATGGCTGGGGCAGGGGGCCTGGGGGGAACCCCACCCCCATGGCTGGGCCAGGGGCAGCCCTGAGCCCCCTTCCCCATGCGATTGGCCTCTGCATCCCCTGTTCCCCTCCCCACTGGGGCTGGTATGTGGGGAGGGGGTTCCCCCGGCTGTGCCTCACCCCAGGCGCTCTGACGCGTTGGCCTGGCGTGCTGGGAATTTCCTCTCTTTCGGGGCGGGGGGGCCCCCGGCGCCGCGGCCAGCTACCAAAGGGTTAATGCTGTGTGTGTTCTGGGGAGCGGGGCTGGGAGGTGCGTGACCCGGGGTGTGGGCGTCGACTCCTTTTGAGGTGGGGTGGGAGGTGAAGTATGAGCGGGGAGTGGGGCCAGGTTCACACGGAGCCTGGGCGCCCTGCCGAGAGCCAGCCGCGCGGGCACGCAGCCGAAGGTGAGGGGCCCTGGGCCTGGGGCACGCGCTGGCACCCTTGGCGGGGAGTGGGCCTGGCAGCACTCGCGGGGCGAGCGGTGCCAGCATCTGGCTGTGCCCTGGCCATGCCTGCTCTGCAGGTGCTAGGCGGTGCTGGGATTGTCTGGGGGGCACTTCCCTGGGAGGTCTGTGCCCCGGTGGCTGTGGGGCAGGGAGGCTCTGGGGGCCTGCGTGTTGTGGGAAGGGGATGCAGACATCTTAGCCCCTTGCTGGTATGGCAGGTACCCCTTCCCGGGGGAGGCACGGTGGGGAGGTCCTGTGCCTTGGCTTCCTCTTGGCGGGTCTGAGCCTCGCGATCCTGAACAGCCTCGGTCTGCGCCCACCTGCCCGGAGGGAAGGGCTGGGGGAGCCAAGGCCCCAAGAGAGGCGGGACTGGCTTGGGGTCCCAGCGAGAGGCCGTGGCGGGGCTGCGAACGGGAGCCAGGTGTCCCCAGGTCTCAGCCCGGTGGCCTGGTGTTGGGCTGCTGTGTAGGGTGCTGGGTTCAGGTGGGGGCTGGGTGTGCTAGTGGCAATAGCTCCTGGCTGCCCAGCTGTCCCGTGGCTGCCGGCTCTAAGGGTCCCCAAAGGCTGGAGTGGGACTGAGCCAGTGAGCTGGAACCATCTGCACAAGGTGGGGAGACCCTCAGTGCTTGGGACCCAGCTAAACTAGGGCTGTCCTGTGGCAGGGGATAGGCCTGGAGGAGATGGGGTTGGGACAGCCCTGCCTGGGGGGGAACACAGGCCCAGGGGGTTGGGGGTGCAGGCCCTGGGGGAGCCGGGGATGGGCTGACCCTGTGGGGGGTTAGGCCTGGGGGAGATGGGGTTGGGACAGCCCTGCCTGGGGGGGAACACAGGCGCAGGGGATTGGGGGTGCAGGCCCTGGGGGAGCCGGGGATGGGCTGTCCTGTGGCAGGGGATAGGCCTGGAGGAGATGGGGTTGGGACAGCCCTGCCTGGGGGGGAACACAGGCCCAGGGGGTTGGGGGTGCAGGCCCTGGGGGAGCCGGGGATGGGCTGACCCTGTGGGGGGGTTAGGCCTGGGGGAGATGGGGTTGGGACAGCCCTGCCTGGGGGGGAACACAGGCGCAGGGGATTGGGGGTGCAGGCCCTGGGGGAGCCGGGGATGGGCTGTCCTGTGGCAGGGGATAGGCCTGGAGGAGATGGGGTTGGGACAGCCCTGCCTGGGGGGGAACACAGGCCCAGGGGGTTGGGGATGCAGGCCCTGGGGGAGCTGGGCGCAGGCTGGCCCTGTTGTCGGGGGCGGAGGGTTTGCAGGCCCTGGAGCAGTTGGAGGCAGGCTGGCTTTGGGGGAGCCAGAGACAGATTGGCCCTGTGGGGGGACGTGTGCAGGCCCTGGGGGAGTCGGGTGCAGGGCCACCTAGTCTCTCAGTTGGGCACCGTGGAGCAGAGCCGAGGCCCTGGGTGTTATGGTGGGGTTGGTGCTGGATCTGAGGGGGGTGGATGCCCCCTGCTTGTGGAGCTGCCCCTCATCTAGGGGCCTCCTGATGCCCTGGCTCTGCCTGGGTGACGGGTGGCTGGAGGCACCGGGAGGGTGAGCGTCAGTCCTGGCTCGACCTGGTCTGCTCGCTGGCCCTGGTGCCCTTGGGTGCCCGTCACCCTAGGCACTGCCTGAGCCCTGCATTTGGGGGTGGGCTGGGGTTTAAGATGCATTGGGGGCTTTGCCGCCCGGCCTCCCCTGCAGCCTGCTACACAGCAGGCATGGCCGTGGGGGCGACGGGGCTCCCCCTTCCTTGGTACTGGGCCTGGGATGGGATTGCTCTGGCATCTGGCGCGGCCTGTGAGCGGTGGGGGTGGGGGATTGCCCTGGCTCCTTGGGGCAATGGCTGCTGTGCCCTGTGGGGAGAGGGGGTCCGTGGTCGTGTGTGTGTGTGTGTGGCCCGTGGTCCTGTCGCTGTGCCCTCTGTGTGTGGGGCCCGTGGTCCCGTTGCTGCGCCCTGTGAGTGTGTGTGTGGGGGGGGGGTCTGTGGTCCTGTCGCTGTGATGTGTGTGTGGGTCCATGGTCGTGTCGCTGTGCCCTGTGTGTGTGTGTGTTGGGGGGGTCCGTGGTCCTGTCACCGTGATGTGTGTGTGTTGGTTCCGTGATCCTGTCGCTGTGCCCTATGTGTGTGTATGGGGGGTGGGTCCGTGGTCCCATCACTGTGCCGTGTGTGTTTGGGGCCCGTGGTCCCGTTGCTGCGCCCTGTGAGTGTGTGTGTGGGGGGGGGGTCTGTGGTCCTGTTGCTGTGACGTGTGTGTGGGTCCATGGTCGTGTTGCTGTGCCCTGTGTGTGTGTGTGTGTTGGGGGGGTCCGTGGTCCTGTCACCATGACCTGTGTGTGTATGGGTTCCGTGATCCTGTCGCTGTGCCCTGTGTGTGTGTATGGGGGGTGGGTCCGTGGTCCCAACACTGTGCCGTGTGTGTGTGGGGGGGTGTCTGTAGTCCCATTGCTGTGCTGTGTGTGTGTGGGGTCCATGGTCGTGTCGCTGTGCCTTGTGTGTGTGTGGGGGGTCCATGGTTGCGTCGCTGTGCTGTGTGTGGGGGGGGGGTGTCTGTGGTCCCATTGCTGTGCCGTGTGTGTATGGGGTCCATGGTCCCATCGCTGTGCCCTGTGTGTGTGTGGGGGGGGGCCGTGGTCCCGTCGCTGTGCCCTGTGTGTGTGGGGGGGGCCCGTGGTCCCGTCGCTGTGCCCTGTGTGTGGGGGGGGGGGCCTGTGGTCTCGTCGCTGTGCCCTGTGTGTGTGTGGGGGGGGGGGCGTGGTCCCGTCGCTGTGCCCTGTGTGTGTGTGGGGGGGCCGTGGTCCCGTCACTGTGCCCTGTGTGTGGGGGGGGGGGGCCGTGGTCCCGTCACTGTGCCCTGTGTGTGTGTGGGGGGGGGCCTGTGGTCCCGTCGCTGTGCCCTGTGTGTGTGGGGGGGGGGGGCCTGTGGTCCCGTCGCTGTGCCCTGTGTGTGTGTGTGGGGGGGCATGGTCCCGTCGCTGTGCCCTGTGTGTGTGTGGGGGGGGCCGTGGTCCCGTCGCTGTGCCCTGTGTGTGTGGGGGGGGCGTGGTCCCGTCGCTGTGCCGTGTGTGTGTGTGGGGGGCTGTGGTCCCGTCACTGTGCCCTGTGTGTGTGTGGGGGGGGCCTGTGGTCTCGTCGCTTTGCCCTGTGTGTGTATGTGGGGGGGCCGTGGTCCTATCGCTGTGCCCTGTGTGTGTGTGTGGGGGCCGTGGTCCCATCGCTGTGCCCTGTGTGTGTGTGTGGGGGGGCCGTGGTCCCGTCGCTGTGCCCTGTGTGTGTGTGGGGGGGGCCGTGGTCCCGTCACTGTGCCCTGTGTGTGTGTGTGGGGGGCCTGTGGTCTCGTCGCTGTGCCCTGTGTGTATGTGGGGGGGGCATGATCCCGTCGCTGTGCCCTGTGTGTGTGTGTGGGGGGCCATGGTCCCATTGCTGTGCCCTGTGTGTGTATGGGAGCCGTGGTCCTGTCACTGTGCCCTGTGTGTGTGTGTGGGGGGGGGGCCGTGGTCCCGCCACTGTGCCCTGTGTGTGTGTGTGGGGGGGAAGGCCGAGGTCCTGTCGCTGTGCCCTGTGTGTGTGTGCGGGGGGGCCGTGGTCCCGTCACTGTGCCCTGTGTGTGTGTGTGGGGGGGGGGGGGACCGTGGTCCTGTCACTGTGCCCTGTGTGTGTGTGTGGGGGGGGGGACCGTGGTCCCGTCACTGTGCCCTGTGTGTGTGTGTGTGGGGGAAGGCCGAGGTCCTGTCACTGTGCCCTGTGTGTGTGTGTGTGGGGGGGAAGGCCGAGGTCCTGTCGCTGTGCCCTGTGTGTGTGTGGGGGGGCCGTGGTCCCGTCACTGTGCCCTGTGTGTGTGTGTGTGGGGGAAGGCCGAGGTCCTGTCACTGTGCCCTGTGTGTGTGTGTGTGGGGGGAAGGCCGAGGTCCTGTCGCTGTGCCCTGTGTGTGTGTGTGGGGGGGCTGTGGTCCCTCGCTGTGCCCTGTGTGTGTGTGGGGGGCCATGGTCCCTCGCTGTGCCCTGTGTGTGTGAGGGGGGCCTGTGGTCCCGTTGCTGTGCCCTGTGGGAGGGGGCCGTGATCCCGTCGCTGTGCCCTGTGTGTGTGGGGGGCCGTGGTCCCGTTGCTGTGCCCTGTGTGTGTGTGTGTGGGGGGCCTGTGGTCCTGTCGCTGTACCCTGTGTGTGTGTGGGGCCGTGGTCCCGTTGCTGTGCCCTGTGTGTGTGTGTGGGGGGAGGCCTGTGGTCCTGTCGCTGTGCCCTATGTGTGTGTGGGGCCGTGGTTCCGTTGCTGTGCTCTGTGGGGGGGGGCGTGGTCCAGTCGCTGTGCCCTGTGTGTGTGGGGGGCCGTGGTTCCGTTGCTGTGCTCTGTGTGGGGGGGGGGCGTGGTCCAGTCACTGTGCCCTGTGGGGGGGGGCGTGGTCCCGTTGCTGTGCTCTGTGTGTGTGTGGGGGGGGGCCATGGTCCCGTTGCTGTGCCCTGTGTGGGGGTGGGGGCGTGGTCCCGTTGCTGTGCCCTGTGTGTGTATGTGGGGGGGGGGTCCGTGATTCCGTTGCTGTGCTCTCTGTGTGTGTGGGGGGGGGGCCGTGGTCCAGTCGCTGTGCCTTGTGTGGGGGTGGGGGCATGGTCCCGTTGCTGTGCCCTGTGTGTGTGTGGGGCCGTGGTTCCGTTGCTGTGCTCTGTGTGTGTGGGGGGGCGTGGTTCCGTTGCTGTGCTCTGTGTGTGTGGGGGGGCGTGGTCCCGTCGCTGTGCTCTGTGTGTGTGTGGGAGGGGCCATGGTCCAGTCGCTGTGCCTTGTGTGGGGGTGGGGGCGTGGTCCCGTTGCTGTGCCCTGTGTGTGTGTGTGGGGGGGTCCGTGGTTCCGTTGCCGTGCTCTGTGTGTGTGTGTGTGGGTGGGGGCCGTGGTCCAGTTGCTGTGCCCTGTGTGTGTGGGGGGGGCCGTGGTCCCGTCACTGTGCCCTGTGTGGGGAGGGCCGTGGTTCTGTTGCTGTGCTCTGTGTGTGTGTGGGGGGCCGTGGTCCAGTCGCTGTGCCCTGTGTGGGGGTGGGGGCGTGGTTCCGTTGCTGTGCCCTGTGTGTGGGGGGGGTCGTGGTTCCGTTGCTGTGCCCTGTGTGGGGGGGGCCGTGGTTCCGTTGCTGTGCCCTGTGGGGGGGAGCCGTGGTCCAGTCGCTGTGCCCTGTGTGTGTGTGGGGGGGTCCGTGGTTCCGTTGCCGTGCTCTGTGTGTGTGTGTGGGGGTCCGTGGTTCCGTTGCTGTGCTCTGTGTGTGTGTGGGTGGGGGCCGTGGTCTAGTCGCTGTGCCCTGTGTGTGGGGGGCCGTGGTTCCGTTGCTGTGCTCTGTGGGGGGGGGGGGCCGTGGTCCAGTCGCTGTGCCCTGTGTGGGGGGGGCTGTGGTTCCGTTGCTGTGCTCTGTGTGTGGGGGAGGGCCGTGGTTCTGTTGCTGTGCCCTGTGTGGGGGAGGGCCGTGGTTCTGTTGCTGTGCCCTGTGTGGGGGGGGGCTGTGGTTCCGTTGCTGTGCTCTGTGTGTGTTGGGGGGCCGTGGTCCCGTCGCTGTGCCCTGTGTGGGGGGGGCCGTGGTTCCGTTGCTGTGCTCTGTGTGTGGGGGGGGCCGTGGTCCAGTCGCTGTGCCCTGTGTGTGGGGGGGGGGTCCGTGGTTCCGTTGCCGTGCTCTGTGTGTGTGTGGGGGGGTCTGTGGTTCCGTTGCTGTGCTCTGTGTGTGTGTGGGTGGGGGCCGTGGTCTAGTCGCTGTGCCCTGTGTGTGGGGGGGGCTGTGGTTCCGTTGCTGTGCTCTGTGTGTGGGGAGGGCCGTGGTTCTGTTGCTGTGCCCTGTGTGTGGGGGGCCGTGGTCCAGTCGCTGTGCCCTGTGTGGGGGTGGGGGCGGGGGCGTGGTCCCGTTGCTGTGGTCCAGCTGCTGCCTGGCAGGGTGATGCTGTGATGGATGTAGTTGAGCTCTGAGGTTGACACACAATTTGCTCCTGGTGGCAGCATGACAGAGCGCTGCACAGAATGGGGGGGGGTCACCAAACTCCCCCACACACACTCACCCCCACCCCTCGCCATGGGGCGGGTGGGTTTTGTTTTCCTCTTTTTTTAAAACCATTTCCTTTCTTGTGTGTTCGTTGTTTTTCATAGAGCGGCACCCGCTCAGCCCCCATCCCCCTGCCTGCGTGCACGGCGGGGCCCCACTGCTGCCAGACATGGGCCTGTCAGTGCCCAGGTCATGGGGCAGGCTCAGGGGGGTGGCGGGATCTCTAATCTCAGTAGCGAGAAGCTGGCTATTGCCCCCTCCTCTTGACTGGAGCTAACCTGGGGGGGCTCTGTGTTAACTGGTTTTGCCCCTTAGATGCTCCCCTTCCCCCGGTGGGCAGCCCCGTGGGGCCGTGCTCGGGTGCTGGCAGCGCTTGGGGGCCAGGTAGGGGTAGCGGAGCCCAGCAGCCAGACCCTGCAGGGAGTTGGGGCAATTGCCTGCTCTGTGCCTGGCTGTTCGTGAGTTTGCTGCGGGCCGTGAGGAGAGAGCAGTGTCTCAGGGCTAGAGCAGGGGGGCTGGGAGCCAGGACTCCTGGGTTCTCTCCCTACTCTGGGAGGGGAGTGGGGCTGGTGGGTTAGAGCAGGGGGGCTGGGAGCCAGGACTCCTGGGTTCTCTCCCCAGCTCTGGGAGGGGAGTGGGGGCTGGTGGGTTAGAGCAGGGGGGCTGGGAGCCAGGACTCCTGGGTTCTCTCCCCAGCTCTGGGAGGGGAGGGGAGTGGGGGCTGAGATCCAGGACTCGTGGGTTCTCTTCCCGGCTCTGGGGATGGATGGAAGGGAAATATGTCCCAGTGGTTAGAGTTGCTCTCACCTCCCCTGTGACTCACATTTCCCAGTTCAGCTATGATGTCCCTCGACAGCGTCCCTCTCCCCGGGGGCCCTGGCTCTGGTGTAACTCAGACAGTTACAGCTTCTGAGGTTGGGGGGCTGGGCCCCAGGTGGGGTGCTCTCCAGTCCCTGCATGTTCCACTAGCAGTGGGGCATTTGGTTCCCACCGAGGGTGGGTTAAATCACCATTGCCATAGGGCCCAGGGCAGCAGCCCAAACCCACATGGATGATTCACAGCAGGGGAAGGGCCTGGGTCCTGTGGATGGGCCCGAGCACTGGGTATTGTAACCCAGAAGTGGCTGGGAAACCAGGGGGGTAGGACGTAGGCCCTCTGCTCCTCCCCGTCTCTGGGCGCCTAAGAAGCATCTCTGGGATGGGTTGGGTTGCAGGATCCCTGCCCATACTCCCTTGCAGGCCAGGCTGCACTCTGCAGCAAGGGGGTGTGGGGGGGCTGGAGTCTGCACTGCTCACTGCCCCGGGGAGGAGGGAGTGGGGCTGGAAGGGCGGGCTCTGAAGGAGGCTGGTGCCGAGGTGGACGATGGTGAAGGGTAGCACGTTCCTAGTGGGAGAGGGCTCAGCGCTGTTCTCTGGATTGCCCCAGTGGCTGGGTGCTGGCCAGTACTTCGAGGGTTTGCCCCCCATGTACCCCCACAGGGGCAGCTGTCTGCGGGATGGGGTGGCTGCTGTTGCATCTGATACAGGCTCTGAGGTGTGAATGGTGGATGGCAGCTGCTGGTTCTGTGAAGTGCCCAGTGATCCCTCGCCTGGTGCTGAGGCAGCTGCCTCTGGGGTGGGGTAGCTGTTTAGTAACTCACAGCAATGCTGCCCAGTTCTGTGCTGGATGAAGCGTCTCCAGCTGGAACTGCAGTGGCTTGTGGCAGCCCCGCAGAGAGGGTTTCCCAGGCCCCTGGGTCCCGCCACTTGCCCCTTGCACAAAGGCCCGTGAGAGCAAGGAGGAGCAGAGCAGTTGGGCTGTGCCCTTGCCAGGTGGCACCCAGGCCCGCGCGATGCCAGGGGCAGGGCTCTGACCTGGGCTGCGGCTCGTTCCCTGGGAACCGGCTGGTTGCCAGGCAAAGCAGGGCAGGTAACGAATAAGGTTGCGCAAGGCTCCTCCTGCGTTGCTGACACATGGGGCGGGGCTGGGCGGAGCTGGTCTCTGCGCGGGGCCCAGCCTGCCGGGCACGCGTGTCAGGCTGACCCGCTGGGGATTGCATTGTTCCCCAGCAGGGGCTGTGGCCCTGTTAGCAGGGGCAGTGGCCCTGTTACCAGGGGAGACGGCCGGGGCCTGTTGGGACCTGGGGAGACGGGCCGCCCCCGCTCGGTGGGACGGCTGGGCCCCTGCGAGGCACTGCTGCCCGCAGAGAGGAGCCGTGGGCGTGGGGAGCGGTGCTGCCTCGGCCCTGGCTCACCGCAGTGCTTGGGAACAGGCCCCCCTTACCGGCACTGGCTCTGCCTTCCGGTGCCAGAGCTGTGCTGGAAAGAGTGAAATCACCCTGGGCCCAGGCCTGGCCATGGGAGCTGACGCAGCTTCCAGGCACCCTGCCCTGCCCCGCTGCCGCAGGCCCAGCCGCTGTGCTGGGAGCAGGGGGGACCCCCCGCCCCTGCTCCGTGGCTCGCCTGGGGGAAAGCGAGGGTGCTGCCTTTCTTGCTTCGGGGCATAGTCGGCTCCTGCAGGCCCTGCTCTGTGCTGGGTGCTGCAGGGCTGAGTCATGGGTGGGCCCTGGCCCGGGCTGTGGATGATTCACAGCAGGGGAAGGGCCTGGGTCCTGTGGATGGGCCTGAGCACTGGGTATTGCAACCCAGAAGTGGCTGGGAAACCAGGGGGGTAGGACGTAGGCCACCTGCTCCTCCCCGTCTCTGGGCGCCTAAGAAGCATCTCTGGGCTGGGTTGGGTTGCAGGATCTACTGTACTCCCTTGCAGGCCAGGCTGCACTCTGCAGCAAGGGGGAGTGGGGGGCTGGAGTCCGCACTGCTCACAGCTTGGCCCAGTGGGGCTGGGGAGATGCTGAGGTTCCTGGCCCAGAAGGATGGGGGAGGGAGTTGCTTGCTGTTTTCTCTCAGCCTCGTAGCTGCAGGGGGTGGCTCCCTGCGCGGAGCCCAGGTTTCCCTCCCCCCACCCCCAGTCCCCTGTGGGAGAGGTTGGGGAACCGTCTCCAGAGGGGCTGGTCGGGGGATCAGAGCCCTGGGGCCTGGCTGCGCCATGCGGCCGCTCTCCATTTCTGGGCTGCACTCTGCGCCCACACACCTGTGCCCCTCCCCCCCCGGCGTGTTGCTTATCGCTCTCATCTGCCTCGATGGTAACTCTGGCTCTGCATGCAGTGCTGCTCCTGCGGGGAGGATGCACGGGGGGGCGGCAGTAACAGGCGGTGGGTGTGATGGAAAGTCCCCCCCTTCCTGCCCGCTAGCCGCTGGGATGGGCCTGCCCCTTGGCAGTGCCATCCGGCCTGTGTATTGACCGCTGCCCATCTGCCAGGCCAGGGGTAATGAGGCAGCTGACCCCCCGCTGCCCAGCTCAGCTGGGCCACGGCCCCCCTGTTGCAGTGACCCCAGGTAGGCCCCACGCTGAGCTAGCATGGGGCACACTGCTCCTCACGTCCTCCCCTCTGGGCCCAAGAGGTTGCAGGTTAATGGCTGGGGCAGGGGTTCCCACCTATGACGTAGGGCCCCCCAACTGGCTGAGCTGGGACATGCGGGGCAGTGGGAGCACCCCTGAGGGCCGGTGCCCCCTGAGGAGTTGCCCAAAGGGCTTTAGCGGGTTTCCTGCCTCCTGGGGCTGGAGGAAGGGAGCGCTGAAGTGCTGGCTGCGGGGACTGGCAGGCCTGGCTGGGTGCAGCAGCAGGGTGGGAGCGCTGTTGGCGCGGGGGCCTCTCTCTCACACCTGCAGGGAGAACCGCACCCGGCTGGGGGCAGGAGCTGTGAAACTGCGAGAGACGCGGGGGGGGCGGGGGTGGATCTGACTCCGGCAGGGGAATCGAGAGCGAAACGCTGGGGTTCTCAGTTAGCTCTCGCTGCACCAAGCCATCGGCCCTGTGGGAAGCGGGTCCGGGTTAGGGGCTCCAGGCGCTATCGGTGCAAGGGGCCCAGAATGGGGAGCTCCAGGGGGCCAACCCACATGTGCGAGGGGTCCCTATCCCCCTGCATGCGGCCCTGGGCTGCTGTGGAATTTCACAGCGGGGACCTGGGCCATTTGGGTGTTTTTTGGGGAGGAATGTGTCACACCGCCCCCCGGCCACTAGCTGTCGGGCAGTCTGGTACTGGCATAGGAAGAGCTGCGAGCGTGAAGGGCCCAGCCGGGCACCCCTCTCCCCTGTGTTTGGGTTCAGCTGGCCCCAGCTCCCTGGTGCTGCAGGACACTGGGAGCAAAACAGTATTTGCTGAGGGAGGGGGCGGGGTCCTGTGCACCTGGGCTGCTAGGATGAGAATTGACAATCCCAGACCTGCCCCCTCCCCGCTCTGCCCAGAGCTCTCTGCTATCCCAGGCCTCCCACTCTGCCAGTGCCCCTCCTGCCCAGCCTGGAGCTGCCTCCTCTCCTGGGCATGCCCGCCCCCCAGTTCTGCCAGTGCCCTTCCCTCCTGACAGTCTTTCTGCTTCCCCCTCTGCCCTTGGGGATGCTCTGGTATCCGCAGCTCAGCACCCCCGTCCCAGAGCTGGCTGGGTCCCTGTCCATGCCCCCGTCTGTGCCAGTGCTGTGTGTCATGGCAGCACCTGTTGTCCTGGGTGCTGGGGGGACACAGTCCCTGGCTTGAGAGCCCCCAGCCCTGGGACAGCCTGTGCCTCTGGCTTTGGGTAAGAGGCACCGTGAGGATCTCCTAGCAATGTGGGGGGGTCCCCCAACTCCTCCAGTGTCCCCCACTCACTTAGGGCTGATCTGCTGTGTGCGAAATCTCCTGCCCGCTAATCCCCCCAGCTAATCTCCCCTGCTAATCTGATTGGGGTTTTGTCACGGCTTGTCTGCTCCGAGCGGTGTGATGGGTTAATCCGTGCTAATCTGCTCCCTCTAATCCAGCCCTGCTTGTGCCCTCTGAGAAACGCCAGCCAGAGAGGCTGCTGGGAGAAGGAATGGCCTAGTGCCCAGTGCTGGGAGCCAGGACTCCTGGGTTCTGTCCCCAGCTCTGGGAGGGGAGTGGGGTCTGGTGAGTTAAGAGTGAGAGGGGCCCTGGCTTGCTGTGTGACCACGGACCTCCCTCCCCAGATGCTGAACGGGGGCAAGAAGCAGCTAGCAGGAGCCCTTGCTGTGGCCAGGGTGGGCGCTGAGGCCAGAGCAAAGCATCACCAGACATGGGAGAGGCAAAGTGCCCCGTGGCAGGCGGGCTGGGTGCTGTGGGGCAGCAGGGTCTGTGTAGCTGGCATGTCCCTTCTGTGGGCATCTGGGCAGGAGTGTGGACCAAACCCTGGAGATGGGGTTTCAGCCCTGCTCTGCTTCCCACTGCCATGCCCCGCTGGCCCCCTGACACTGCCTGCTCCGGGTGGGTGGCAGGGGCCAGGGGGCCTCCTTCCCAAGGGCCGGCTTGACTTGGCTTCCGCTTTCCGGGGAGGCTGCTGCCTGCCCTGCCGGTGGATCCTGCTTGGCAGAGAGGGGAGGGGCAGCTGCGCTCAGCTCTGTTCCCACCTCCCTGCACCGGCAGGCAGCCCCAGCTGGCTGGCACCCAAGCACAGGGAGCGGCTGTTGGGGGCTGGGCCTGTTTGCCATGGGGCCGCCGTCCACACCCCCCGAGCTGGGCAAGAGGGGGCATGTCCCCCGCCTTCCTGCAAAGCTGGGGACAGGGTGGGGCCCCTCACCCACCCTCATTCCTTGCTACACTCTGCCACCAGCCCAGACACCCACGGCCGTGGGTCCTGCCCCACCCCAGTGCTGGGCACTGATCCCGCTCTGCTGGTCCCTCTCACCAGCTCGGGTGGGGAGCACCGGGGCAGGCTCCCTCAGCAGCAGCAGTCTCTGGTGGTGAGAGGCGGACGGTGGGTGCCAGGACTCCTGGGTTCTATCCCTGGCTCTGGCTGACCTTGGCTAAGTCCCTGCTGCCCCTGCACCGCTGGGCTCCCTGACGGGTCTGGGGCTCTTGGAGCTTGTGTTGGCGCTGGGCCCTGAAGCTCTTAGGGGTCACAACGTGGCTGGGGAAGGGGATGCTGTGGTGTGTGTGGGGAGCTGGAGGGGCTGGCGAAGCCCCTGGACAGAGCCCATCCCTGTGTCCCAGCCAGGGAGAGGGTACTGGGCCCAGGGAGCTCCCCCCCCCCCGGTACGTCTTGGGCCCATGTGGCAGGGCGGTTGGTCTCCACGGCCTCGCTGCCCTCAGCTTTGGGGGCGGGAGGGGCCCGGCTGCCACTGCTTGTCTCAGGGTCTGTGGCTCCCTTCACACCTGTGCCCCCTGGAGCCCCCCCCCCCCCATGCAGCCACGTCTCTACCCCAGGCAGCCTACGGGGTACGCGGGCAGCCCCTTCCCAGCATGCCTGAGGCACCAAGCAGGGGTATGGTGCCCATTTCTGCCTGGCCCTAGGGAGGTGCTTGGGTGGCTGGAGCTATCCTGCCCTCTCCCCTGCCCAGGCAAGAGGTCTGGGAAAGACCTAGTCCCATCTCCAGTGCCGCTCCCTGCCTGGTTCAGGGAGGGGTGCTCCACCCAGGGCCTGTCCCAGGAGCGAGCCCCCCAGCGGCGTGGCCCCAGCCATGTCTTGTGGCTCCCAAGTGGCATGTGCGGGGAGGCTGGCCCTGGTTGGCCGCATGGGGGGAAGAGGAGGAAATCTCCCCCTGCCCAGACTCAGGCAGGCCAGGGCTGGGCCCAGCCTGTCCTTCCCCGGCCAGGCTTCTGTCAGGTTTGCAGTATAAATCCTGCCTGTCCTTCCCTGCTGCACCCATGCTTGGCTGTCTGTGGTGGTGCCCCCCACCGCAGGGGCAGGAGCCTGGGTTCACGCGGATCCTCTTCTGCCAAGGACAGGAAAGGCGGCCTAGTCCCTGGTCTGGTTCCGAGCCTGGCTGGGCTCCGTGGGTATCCCGGCCTTGGCAGTGCCTCGTTCCCCAGCATGAGGGGCACAGGAAGAGCAGCGGTGACCCCCTTGGTGGCTAACAGCCTGGGGGACCCTCGCTCGGCACCAGCGCAGCCCGGGTAGCAGCGGGACACGCTCCCCTGCCCAGCCCCGGTCCCCTCCCTGTCTGAGGCAGAGAGAGACCAGTCCACTTGGCCTCTGCGGGGGCTGCTGGCATGGGGCCTGTGCGTGCCCATGGGAATGGGGGCAGCTGCTCCATTAGGGGCTTGGTGGCAAGGTTGGGGCCCTATGCCCACGTCTCATGCCCACGTGGGGAGCTGGTGCGTGCCAGGGGAGGTCTCAGGGCTGGGAGCTGGGGGGGCTGTGAGTGGCGGCTTAGGAAGCCGCCTGTGTCAGTTGCCAATTCAAATGCGGCGTGCTGAGATTTCCCCCTTTGGTGTGGTCACACTGAGGGGGGCGGCAAGCAGGTGCTGCGGCTGTGTCTGGGTTGCGGGGGAAGGCGAAGCCCCGGTTCCTGGCAGGGGGCCCTTGCCCAAGAGCGTATCTAAGCCCTGGGCATAGGTGCGTCCCTTGCCCTGCTCCCTGGGACCATAGGCATCATGCCCCCCTCCCCAGCTCTGGCCTGTCTGCACAGACTTAGCTCCCCATCCCTGGCTCTGGGAGGCAGCTGGGACCTGCTTGCAGCATCTGGCTTTAGTGCAAATAGGTCCCCAGCTAAGTGGGCCTGCCAGTCAACCTGGGGGGTGGGCAGGGCTGCTGACACCCCTGAAATGGGGGGCAAGGAGCTGCTGAATTTCAGCACCTTCCCACCACCAGACGTTGCCCTCTGCTCGGGGGTCCTGCACGTACTGTTCCCCCCACCCCACCCCGGTTGGCGTGAGTCTGAGCTCCTCAGGGCAGATTTTATCAGTGCCGTGGGAGCGTGGAGCCGGCGTTATCTCTTCTAGGAATCTGCTGTGCTGGGGGGCTGCACGCCCACTCCCCCTCTGCGCACCGGCATTGGCACTGCTCGGGCGTGGGGGGGGGTTTCCTCAATTGGTGGCGGAGCCAGTGCACTTAACACTTTCACCACAGAAGTTTCCTCTGAGTGGCTGCCCCTCCCCCTTCCATTGCCACACGGCCTCCTGGGCTGCTCCCCTCCCACCAGGCCCTGTGTGGGAGAGGGCACTGGCTGCCCCCCGGAGCAGTGGAGGGGGTTGAGGCTCTGGGGAGGGCCCCAGCCCCCTGCATGGCCTGGCTCAGGGCACGGCTAGTCCCAGTGTGGGGGCTGCCCGCCGGCCAGGACTGGCAGGAGCTGAGGCTGGTGCTGCAGGGAGCACGTGGCCGGAAGGCTCTGACCAGGCCGTGTCTATGCCCGCAGGTGAGGAGGAGGATGGGGAGCCCTGAGGATGACCTGATCGGCATCCCCTTCCCGGAGCACAGCAGCGAGCTGCTGAGCAGCCTGAACGAGCAGCGCCAGCTCGGGGTGCTGTGCGACGTGACCATCCGGAGCCAGGGGCTGGAGTACCGCACCCACCGGGCCGTGCTGGCCGGCTGCAGCCGCTACTTCAAGAAGCTCTTTGCGGGGCCGGGGCCAGGCCCGGGGCAGGAGGTCTGCGAGCTGGACTTCGTGGGGCCCGAGGCACTGGGCGCGCTGCTGGAGTTTGCGTACACGGCCACGCTCACCATCAGCAGCGCCAACATGGGCGAGGTGCTGCAGGCAGCCCAGCTGCTGGAGATCCCCTGCGTCATTGCAGCCTGCGTGGAGATCCTGCAGGGCAGTGGGCGGGAGGCACCCGGGCCCGATGATGGGGACTGCGAGCGGGCACGCCGCTACCTCGAGGCCTTTGCCACCCTGCCGGACGTGGCTGGGGCCCCCCTGCTCCCTGCCCGCCCAGCCCCCCGCCGCAGCAAGAAGACCCGCAAGTTCCTGCAGGCTCGATCCTCCCGGCTCAATCACCACGCCGAAGAGCCGGGCCCCGGCAGCCCCTTGCCCGAGCCTCGGGAGCCATCTCCCCTGCTGCCCCCGGCGCCCGAGGGCCTGGCCCAGCCCTATGAGGGCTACGAGGCAGCTGAGGAGGAGGAGCTGCCCCCGCACCCCTACCCCTACCCGTATCCGTACCCCTACCAGCCAGCCCTGTCCCCCGAGGACGCCGGCTCCGACGAGGACCCCATTGATCCTGACCTCATGGCCTACCTGAGCTCCCTGCAACAGGAGCCCCTGGCCCCCGGCCTGGACAGCCCCGACAAGCTGGTGCGCAAGCGCCGCTCCCAGATGCCCCAGGAATGCCCCGTCTGCCACAAGATCATCCATGGTGCGGGCAAGCTGCCCCGACACATGCGCACCCACACCGGCGAGAAGCCATTCGCCTGTGAGGTGTGCGGCGTCCGCTTCACCCGGTGAGTGCCCCCTGCATCCCCGCTTCGTCCACCGAGTCCCCCTCGCACTCCTGCTTCATCCGGTGAGGTGCCCCTGTGCCCCCCTTCACCCGGTGAGTGCCCCCTGCATCCCCGCTTCGTCCACCGAGTCCCCCTCGCACTCCTGCTTCATCCGGTGAGGTGTCCCTGTGCCCCCTTCACCCGGTGAGTGCCCCCTGCATCCCCGCTTCGTCCACCGAGTCCCCCTCGCACTCCTGCTTCATCCGGTGAGGTGCCCCTGTGCCCCCGTGTGCCCCCCTTCACCCGGTGAGTGCCCCCTGCATCCCCGCTTCGTCCACCGAGTCCCCCTCGCACTCCTGCTTCATCCGGTGAGGTGCCCCTGTGCCCCCCTTCACCCGGTGAGTGCCCCCTGCATCCCCGCTTCGTCCACCGAGTCCCCCTCGCACTCCTGCTTCATCCGGTGAGGTGTCCCTGTGCCCCCCCTTCACCTGTGAGTGCCCCCTGCATCCCCGCTTCGTCCACCGAGTCCCCCCTCCCCCGCACTCCTGGTGAGTCCCCCTTGTGTGCCCCCACTTCACCTGCCGAGTGCTTCACACGTGCCCCCTGCACCCCCTACTTCACCCAGTCAGTTCCACTCCTGCCCCCCCCCCCCCGCTTTGTCTGCTGATTTCCCCATGCACACCCCTGCTTCACGACTAAGGGGGATATGCTGGAGGTCTATAAAATCATGACTGATGTGGAGAAAGTAAATAAGGAAGTGTTATTTACTGCTCCTCCTAACACAAGAACTAGGGGTCACCCAATGAAATTACTAGGCAGCAGGTTTAAAACAAACAAAAGGAAGTATTTCTTCACACAACGCACAGTCAACCTGTGGAACTCCTTGCTAGGGGAAGTTGTGACGGCCAAGACCATAACAAGGTTCAAAAAAGAACTAGATAAATTCATAGGGGATAGGTCCATCAATGGCTATTAGCCAGGCTGGGCAGGAATGGAGTCCCTAGCCTCTGTTTGCCAGCAGCTGGGAATGGGCGACAGGGGATGGATCACTTGCTGATTCCCTGTTCTGTTCATTCCCTCTGGGGCACCTGGCATTGGCCGCTGTCGGCAGACAGGACCCTGGGCTAGATGGACCCTTAGTCTGACCCAGTGTGGCTGTTCCTATGTTCCCATGCCAGGGGATGGATGGCAGTGCCCAGCTGGGACAGTGGTTGTGTGCGGTGGGGGAGCAGGGGGCAGCTGTCTGTCGGGGGAGTAGCAACAGTTCTCGTGTGATCCTGGCCCTTGCTTACACTGAGCTTGGGCATCTCCTGGGCCAGAGTCACTGCCCCTGCCGATGGGCATCTCCTGGCTCCACCCCCTCTGCCACTGACCGGCACCTCGCCCTCTGCCCCCCCACTCATGGTTCCCTTCCCCACCCCCCGCAGGAACGACAAGCTGAAGATCCACATGAGGAAGCATACGGGCGAGCGGCCCTACTCCTGCCAGCACTGCAGCGCCCGCTTCCTGCACAGCTACGACCTGAAGAACCACATGCACCTGCACACGGGCGCCCGGCCCTACGAGTGCTACCTCTGCCACAAGGCCTTCGCCAAGGACGACCACCTGCAGCGCCACCTCAAGGGCCAGAACTGCCTGGAGGTGCGGACGCGCCGGCGCCGCCGCGAAGAGCCGCCCCCACCCCCTGCCGGCCCCCAGGGTCTCGACCTGTCCAACGGGCGCCTGGAGAGCCTGCGCCTCTCGCTGGCCCGCTTCTGGGACCCGCCCCGCGCCCCCCCGCCCAATGAGGACGAGGAGGAGGAGGAGGGGGAGACAGAGGAGGGGCCGCAGCTGGACGGGGCCGTCCCCCTGGAGACAGCGTAGGGCCCCGCCCCAGGCGGGTGGCCAGAGGCACTATCCCCAGGGCGGGCGCTGCCCTGGTGGGGGGCTGCTGCAGGCATAGCCCCAGCAGCTCCTGCTCCGGGGTTGGGAGCGGCCTGAGCATGCGCTGGGTGGGGCGGAGGCCCAGCGCCCCCTGGGGATAGTGCATCGCGGCGCCTCCAGCTGGAGCACACGGACCCTGCCCTGGCGGGAGTGGGCACAAGAAGCAATAAGGACCGTCTGGGGCTTTCGGGCATGTGGGTCTTGTGGGGGGGAGGCAGGCGGGGCTGCCTGGGGAGTATTTCTCAGCTCTCCTGGAGCAGGGGCTCTGGGCTGGGCCTTGTCCCCTTCTTGTGTCTCACTGCTCTTCAAAGGGCTGGTGGAGGACTGGGAACAAGACTCCTGGGTTCTGGGAGAGGAGGGGGACTGGTGGGTTAGAATGGAGGGGCTGGGAGCCAGGACTCCTGGGTTCTCTCCCCAGTGCTGGGAGGGGAGTGGGGGCTGGTGGGTTAGAATAGGGGGTGGGAGGCTGGGAGCTAGGACTCCTGGGTTCTATCTCTGGGAGGGGAGTGTGGTCTGGTGGGTTAGGGCTAGGAGCTGGGACTCCTGGGTTCTGTCCCCAGGTCTGGAGGGGAGTGGGGTGTAGTCTGGGGGTTGGAGACGGGGGTTGGGGAGCTGGGAACCAGGACTCCTGGGTTCTCGCCCTGGCTGTGGGGGGGAGTGTGGTCTGGTGGGTTAGAGCAGGGGGCCAGGACTCCTGGGTTCTGTCCCCAGGTCTGGAGGGGAGTGGGGTGGAGTCTGGGGGGTTGGAGATGAGGGTGGGGGAGCTGGGAGCCAGGACTCCTGGGTTCTCGCCCTGGCCCTGGGGGGGAGTGTGGTCTGGTGGGTTAGAGCAGGGGGCCAGGACTCCTGGGTTCTGTCCCCAGGTCTGGAGGGGAGTGGGGTGGAGTCTGGGGGGTTGGAGATGAGGGTGGGGGAGCTGGGAGCCAGGACTCCTGGGTTCTCGCCCTGGCCCTGGGGGGGAGTGTGGTCTGGTGGGTTAGAGCAGGGGGCCAGGACTCCTGGGTTCTGTCCCCAGGTCTGGAGGGGAGTGGGGTGGAGTCTGGGGGGTTGGAGATGAGGGTGGGGGAGCTGGGAGCCAGGACTCCTGGGTTCTCGCCCTGGCCCTGGGGGGGAGTGTGGTCTGGTGGGTTAGAGCAGGGGGCCAGGACTCCTGGGTTCTGTCCCCAGGTCTGGAGGGGAGTGGGGTGGAGTCTGGGGGGTTGGAGATGAGGGTGGGGGAGCTGGGAGCCAGGACTCCTGGGTTCTCGCCCTGGCTCTGGGGGGGAGCGTGGTCTGGTGGGTTAGAGCAGGGGGCCAGGACTCCTGGGTTCTGTCCCCAGGTTGGGGCGGGGCTGCAGCCTGACCCTGCTCCCTGGGCGGGAAGCCATTCCCCACACAAACTGTCTCTCACTTGACGACGCAAGTTTCTGTTCCTGTTTTTCCCGTCGCTGTTTGTTCTGAATTATGCAAAGGGGGAAACTCCCCCTGGCGGATTTGCACAATGAAATGCTGGGGGGGCCTCGCCCTGCCCCTCCCCATAGCCTGGGGGGCAGTGCCAGGTGCTGGCTGCTGTGCCTGCACTGCCCAAGGGGGGGTGAGAAGGGATCTCGCGGTTCTGCCAGCTCACAGCCCCTCCCTGCTGGCTGGTGCTCAGAGTTGGGGAGGGGAGGGCAGCGTGTCCACACTGACCCAGCTGGCAGGGAGCCACGAGCCCTGCGGGTGGGACATGCTGTACCTGGAGCCAGCTTGTACCAGGTGCCCCTTCCCTGTATGAATCAGGTGCGTTTAACCCTCAGTGTGCCAGGCCTGGCTGCGCCCCCCTGGCCTGGGGTGTCATGCGCCCTGACAGCTGGCCACGGGGCGCCACCTGGTGGCCTTCCTGGTGCATGTGGCCGGCCCTGTACGCCACAGAACTGGCTCTGCAGGGTGGGGACTTCACTCCCCCCCTCCTGTGGGTTTGGCTGGCAGGGCTTGGGGATGTGGGGGTCACTTGGGGATGTGCTGGGGAGAGCTGTGCTGCCCCCACCCCCCGTGCATTAGCCAGCCCCTGGTTTTTAAAGCTGTATGTCTTCATTTCCTGGCTCGGCGCTGGAGGGAGCAAAAGTGCTTGGTGCCCTGGGGCACAGCTGGTGTCCCCGAGTGCCCCCCAGGCTTTCTCAGCCCCGCCCTTGTAAATAGCTTGTGGAATAGAGCCCCCTGCCCCCAGCTGTCCACTGCAGGGAAATGCAGATCTAAGGTGCCCTCTGTACCTCCATGCCTTAACTGAGGGGCTGCCCCCCCCGGCCTCACTCGCCCCTGCACTCCTCGCTGCTTTCTCTGGTTGCACTATTTGGGCAAGTTGGCCCAGGAAAGGGAGGGGGCCCGTTCTGTGGGCTGGGGGCTGCCCCCTCCTGCGGAGGCAGAGGAGCCCCAGGGACCACCCCAGAGCTGTGGCTTTTCCCCCTAGAGGGGCATCTCTGCTGTTTGCACATTCCCGTCTGCCCTGGCAGCAGCGCCCCCAGCCCCTGGAGCACCCGGGGAGTATTAGCCCCAGATCAGAGTTGATCTATATTTAAAGAGATGATGTAATATATTTCTTCCCCTCCTAGCCCCCAGTGCTGTCTGCCGTCATTGTCAGTCCTGGGGGCGGGGGGCCTGGCCTGGCCTGGCTTTAAAGTGCCTTATGGTGAACTTGAAATCTTGGCTACTTGAACTTCTCTAGTGGAAAGAAAGCAAAGTACAGCTAGAGTCAGCGGGAGCTGCCCAGGGTCGGCCCCGCATGCGCTTTTCGGTTCCTGTTGTTATTTTGATTTCTAAATGAAGGCTGCTTGACAATAAACGGAGAAGCAGGGACCCTCAGCGCTCCTGTCTGTGTTGACTGGCTGCCTGGGGGAGCAGGGCCTGGCCCCAGACCCCTGGACCCTGCCTGTGCTGGGGATCCAGGGCTCCTGGGCTGGAGTGGCTGGGGCTCTGCAGGGGCAGGAGGTAAATGGGGGTTTCTGGGGTAACAGCAGCCCCTGGCCCCAGAGAGCTGGGGGGATGCAGACACTAGGCCTTGCACCCAGAGGCCCCACCCCCACCCCATGGCAGAGAGTCCAGTGCACAGATCAGCCTGAGCCACAGGGCGCTTTATTGATGGTGCGGTCCCTGGGGACCAGGCTCCCAGGCAGGGGGAAGCCCCTTGGTGCCCAGGCTGGAGCCTGTGCAGCCCCGAAGTCAGCCATGCATTGGGGGGCAGGACCATCTGCCTGGTGCCCCCGCCTGTACAGTACATCTGTCTCCTTGGCACTGGTCCGGCTCCTGGTGCTTCCCTCACTGGCTGGTATCTGGGATTGTCTTCACTTCCTCCAGCTCCCCTGGCTCTGGGGGGCTGGGCCTCGGCAGAGCCCCTCCCTCCCCGTCACTGCCCTCGGGCTGCTCCTGGTAGCTGAAGTCCAGGTCGCTGCGGGGCAGAGAGGGGAGGCCCCTGAGATACATGCTGGCAGATGGGGCCTTCAGCAGATGGTCCCCGTGTTCCCCTCCCACACAATCCAGCTGGGCCCTGTGTACCTGCTCTTCCTCCGCTTCCCCTCTCTGCTTCTTCTGGGGGCCGGGAGCCCCCTCCTCACAGACCTTCAGCCCCGCCCAGCGGCTGCCAACATTGTCTTTCAGAAATCCAGGCCGGACCATGTGTGGGTGCCCATAAGACCCCCTGCATGAGGTCACAGGGCCCCCCTGCTCTGGCCCAGCTGCCCCCCAGGCGAAATCCCTCCTGACTTTCGGGCCAGGCTGTAGTGGTGCTGGGGAGGCGGGCAGGGCCCTGCTTGCACTGCCAGTCCCAGCGAGGCTGGAAACACGGGTGGGCTGAAGCAGTGTGGGGCAGGCAAGAGCCCTCCCTATAGCATAGGCCTCCTGGGTATCCCCTATGGGCCTTGGCGCCTGGCCCTGCCCCCTTTGGGACTATGCCCCTGCCTGTTCCCAGCTGCTCACCTGGAGCTGTCGTCAGCCGCTGCCATGGGGCTGGGAGTGCTGGCCCCGGTGCTGTCTCCGCTCTCATCCTCCTCCAGCTGGGCCCAGACCCATGCGGCCAGCTCCTGGGGCAGGCGCCGGCAGGAGCCCTGGCCCTGCACCACTTGGCGGATGCGCTGCCTCAGCAGCTGGCGCAGCCGGCGCCTCTGCTCCTGCTCCTGCCCCCGCAGCACCCGTGTGGCACCCAGCCATAGCCCCACGGTCTCCTCATCACTGGAGTCGCTGTGGGGACAAGGGCCAGGCTGAGGCAGGGGAGCCATCTCCTCCTGCTGGGCCCCTCGGCTCTCATCCGCCACAGCCTGGACCCCAGCCCTGGGGGGAGCCTCCTTCCCCAGCCCCCAGCTGGTGTGTTGTGTTGTATCCAAGCTAGAGCTCTACACAACGGGCAGCAAACGCCAGTGCCAGCCGGGGGGGGGGCAGAAATAATGCACCGGACCCCCCAACGCTACCTGATTGGCCCCCAGGTGCTGGAGAGCTGTAAATCTGGAGGAGCTGGTGGGTTTTGGGGTGTTTTGATTTTTATTCCCTGCCCTGCCCACGCAGTGTGTGGGGCAATTAGTGTGACTTTGCCCCACTTCCCCCCCATCAGTTCTGTACCCCCAGCCCCACCTCTGCTCCTCCGGGAGCTCCAAGGGCCTTTACTCCCCCTCCCAGGCCTGGGGGGCTGCACTAGGGTCCCCTCTCCCCATTCCAGGCTGGGGGTTTGGGGGGCCAGAGGAGCCATCTCATTGATCACAAGAGCTGGGGGGCTGGAGCACAGCCAGCCTGAGATCCTATGTCTTCTGTTTCCCACCCCATGAGAAGGGCAGGGACAAGAACACTGTCTGCCTCCTCCAGCAGCTGATTGGCTGCCTTGCCCAGGGAGGTGGGACGGTGGGGCAGGCAGCCAATGGGAGGGGAGATGTCATCCCTCCCCCAGGGGTTCTCCTGGCATTGCCTGCTGGACACCAGCCACGCAGACCGAGCCCATGATGCCCCTGCCCCCAGCTGATGCCAGTCCCCCTGCCATGGGCTCTGTGCCCCATGGTGGGCGCTGGGTGCTGGTGCCCCCAGGGCCCCTGCCACCCTCACTCACATCTCTTCGTCCATGTCACCCTGGTAGGCCAGGGGGGCCATGCAGATGGAGCAGACATTGCTGAGCATCTGGTAGCATTCTCTGCAGTAGAACCCTGGGGAGGGGAGCAGGCCAGGGGGGAGGGAGGGGTGTCAGACTCAGCTCTGGCTGTCCGTGCCTGGGGGGGGGGGAGTGTCACCCACCCACCCCTCTTCCCCCTCCAGCCCTGCCCTCTGCTGCCCCCTCAGTCCCAGGCTCCTCTCCCCTCGCCGTCACCTGCGCCCTGCTTCCTACCTCTGCAGCCAGGGGTAATGCAGGTGATGAAGTCCTGGCTGGCGGCCCCATCCCCGATGCGCCCACAACCCATGCAGTACTGCTGGTGGACGCCCATCCTCCGCGCCAACCAGGCGCACAGGGGAAACCTATGGGCACAGAGCCGGGGGGGCGTCACTCACAGGAAGGGGATCACTGGGCTTGCACAGTGGGGGGTTGCACAATGGGGTATGGGGGTTACCTGGGGAGGGTCACTCACAGGAGGTGGGTCACTGGACATGCACAATGGGGGGGGTGCACAGTAGGGGGTTGCAGGGTGGGGTATGGGGGTTACCCGGGGGGGTCACTGGGCATGCACAAGGGGGGGTTGCACAATGGGGGGGTTGCAGGGTGGGATTACCCGGGGGAGGTGTCACTCAGCCTGCACCGGAGGGAGAATTGCTCGGCAGGGCGATGGTGAGGGGGTCTTGCAGTGTGCACAGAGGGGGTTACTCAGGGTGGGGGGGTCACATGACGTAGAAAGTGGAGGGGACAAGCCCATGGGATCTCAGAGGGGGTAACGCCACCCCTCACACGAGGGGCACAGGGGCGTGAGCTGCCCCGCAGCCCCCCCCCATCAGGTCTCCATATCTGCCAGTCAGGAGCCCAGAGGTGAATGGGGCAAGCTGGCGGCCAGGGCCTGGGATGGATCCCATGAGCCCCACGCATGGAAAGACCCAGGGGACGGTTCCACCCTGCCCAGGCACCTGGCTCGAGACTGGGGGGTTGGCCCCGGAGGGAGGGGGCTCCCTTACTTGGAGGCAAGGATGAGGAGCAGGTTGGTGTGACCTTTGTCAGCCGCCCGCTGCCTCGTGGCCCGGAGCAGGGAGCTCGCCAGGCCTGTCCGTCGCGTCAGGATGCTGTTGTAGAGGAAGCATGTCCGCTCCTAGGGAACAAGGAGGTAGACGCCACGGAGGGCTGGGGGGCTGGGCCTGGGATAATCATAAGGGGGAGGGGCTGGTTGTGGGGGGCGTGTCAGTGGCACAGATGGGGGGACTGGGTGTGGGGGGGTGTCAGCGGCACGGGGAGGGGGACTGGGTGTGTGTGAGGGGGTGTCAGCGGCACGGGGAGGGGGGGCTGGGTGTGGGGGGGCGTGTCAGCGGCACGGGGTGGGGGGCTGGGGGTGTGGGGGGGGTGTCAGCGGCACAGGATTGGGGGCTGGGTATGTGTGGGAGGTGTCAGCGGCATGGGGAGGGGGCTGGGTGTGGGTGGGTGTCAGCAGCACAGGGCGGGGGGGCTAGGTGTGGGGGAGCATGTCAGTGGCATGGGGAGGGGAGCTGTGTGGGGGGGGCGCATCAACGGCATGGGGCCAGGTGCTGGGTGTGGCAGGAGAGTGTCAGTGGCATGGGGCAGGGCGCTGGGTGTGGGGGGGTGTCAGGGTCCTGGGGGGACCCTGTCCATAGCAAGGGTCCATGTTCTGGCTGGGGGAGACGGATGGAGAGATTCCCACGCGGAGGGCCCAGGGAAGGGCCCGGGCCTACTGTCTCTCTGGCTAACGGGGGGTCTCACCTGCTCGCGGGAGGGGTAATATGAGGCGCACACAACCCTGCGTAAGCGCCCCACATAGCTGCCGAAGATAGCGATGAAGAAGCACACGCCGTACATGAGTCCTGTGAGCAGGAGGGGGCGCCAGTCAGATGTGGGGGGCTGGGCACAATGTGGGGGCAAGGGGCTGCTGGGCACAGTGGGGGGCATCTGCCAGACACACTGATGGAGGGGGCTGAGGCTGACCCTGTGGGTGCAGCTCTCCCGGGCGGGCTGGTGAGCCGTAGGGCAGGGCATATGGGGCCTTGCACACACACTGACATGGGCACCCCCGGGGCACACACGTGCACCTGGCTATGCTCAGACAGTGCAGGCAGTGACGGCTAGGGCCCAGGTGCAACCCCCCCCCAGCTGGTCACCGATGAGCAGGTAGGTGCGGTAGTCAGGCTCAGCAGGGCACAGGCGGCACCGGCGGGACAGGACACTGACGTTGCCACGCTGCAGGGAGTTGAACGCAGAGACCAGGTCGCGGTAGATCTCACCCGTGTAGCCCGTCCCATTCACACTGACACTCATCACCACGGGGGCTGCCGGCAGACGGGCTGGATTAGTGCAGGGCTGTGTGGGCAGGGAGCAGCTGGGGGCCCAGCGGCCGGCGAGGCCGGGTGTGGGCGGGGAGCGGCTGGGGGCCCAGCGGCCGGCGGGGCCGGGTGTGGGCGGGGAGCGGCTGGGGGCCCAGCGGCCGGCGGGGCCGGGTGTGGGCGGGGAGCGGCTGGGGGCCCAGCGGCCGGCGGGGCCGGGTGTGGGCGGGGAGCGGCTGGGGGCCCAGCGGCCGGCGGGGCCGGGTGTGGGCGGGGAGCGGTGGGGGGTCCGGTTTCTGGCAGGGCCGAGTTAGTGGTTGCGTCCCACTCCCCAATGTGCCATCCCTGGGGCCAGTAGGGGCAGGTGGGCCTGGCCAAGAGGGCTCAGCTAGCCCCGAAGGGTGGCCGGAGAGGGGCCGGGGAGGGGCTGGGCTGGGGGACTCACCCCTGGCCACGATCTCGCCATGCAGCTGGTAGCGGACCAGGTCGAGCAGCCAGAAGACTCCATAGTCGAGGAGGATGAGGGCAAGGCCGAGGAGCACATGGCGTAGGACACCGGCCAGGGCCAGGCCGTAACCGAAGCGCTCCCGGCGCGACAGGAACGGGGAGCCTGGGCCAGGAGGAAGGAAGCCCCACTGAGAGCGGTTGGGAGCCGGGCAGGAGCAGCCCCCTCTGCCCAAGGCCCTGCCCCTCTGCCCCCTGCTTGGCCCTGCCGCAGCCCCTTACCCGGGCAGATGTACTTGGTGCTCTCCCGCGCGGAGAGGGGCAGCACCGTGGGCCTGCCCTGCCGCGCCCGCAGCACATCCATGGCCAGGAAGTGCCCTGTGATGTAGATGTTGTCGAAGTCGTCGTCATGCAGGTACCGTCTGCGATAGAGCAGGGCCCTACGAGGACACTAGGCTGAGGGTAGCACGGCACAGGTAGTGGGGCAGGGGAGCCAGGACTTGCTGGATGGGAGTGGGGGCTGGTGGTTGGAGCAGGGGGCTGAGAGCCAGGACTACCGGGTTCTCCTCCCAGCTCGGGGAGGGGAGTGGGGTCGCTGGGTTGGGGGGGGGCAGCTGGGAGCCAGGACTCCTGGGTTCTCTCCCTGGCTGGGATGTGGGGGGTCTGATGGGTTAGAGCGGCCGGGGCTGGGAGCCAGGACTCCTGGGTTCTCTCCCTGGCTGGGATGGGGGGGGTCTGATGGGTTAGAGCGGCCGGGGCTGGGAGCCAGGACTCCTGGGTTCTCTCCCCAGCTCTGGGGGGCAGTGGGGGCTGATGGTTGGCGCAGGGGGCTGGGCGCCAGGAATCCCGGGTGCTGTCCCTGGCGGGCTCCAGGAGGCACTCACTGCAGATACAGGTAGAGGAGGACGCAGGAGGAGACGTGTGTGAAGAGGCCCAGCACCTCTCGGGCTGGCTGCAGCCGCAGGCCAATGGCCTCCATGATGTCCAGGGCCACCTGGGCCAGGCTCTTGGTGGAGTTGAGGCTGACGTCGAACTGGTGCACAGCTGAGATGTTGAACTCAAACTCCCTGCGCACGCGGCTCAGCACCCTCAGGACAGCTGGGAGATCAGAGCCACCGGGGGGGGTGAGAACTGGGGGGGTCAGAGCCATGGGGATATGAGAGCTGGGGGAGTCAAAGGCATGGGGGGGTGAGCACTGGGCAGTCAGAGCCATGGGGATATGAGACCTGGGGGGGGGGTCAGAGCCACAGGGGGTAAAAGGTGGGGGGCAGAGCTGTAGGGAGGTGGGGGGGGTAAAGCCACAGGAGTGGTGAGGCCTGGGGGCCAGAGCCATGGAGGGCAGTGAAGCCATTCAGTGGACTGGAGAGGGAGAAGATCTGGAGGGGCAGAGCAACTGCAAGAGGGAGAGACCTCAGTGGGCTGGAGAGGGGGGAGACCTGGGGGAAGAGCAGGGGGCTGAGGCCCATGGGCAAAATGACACTGGGCACTGCAGTGCTGCTGAGCACACGGGGAGGGGGGGCTGCCCCTTCCCAGGGCTACAGGGCAGTGCCTCCCTCAGCACATGGAGGACTGTGTCCTGGGGACACCCCCCCCCGCTGCGCACCCCGGCACTCACGGGCCACGACTCTCCTGCGCAGGAAGGGCTGCACGTACTGGGGGATGACGCAGAAGACCAGGAGCGCTGTGGAGAAAGTGGGGGGCTGCATGGGGGGAGCTGTGCCCAGGTGAGCTGGGGGGCTCCGTACCTATTGCCTCAGCCAGGCCCACCCAGCAAGCCCCGAGGGGGCCCCACACTATCCGGTCTAGGGTCACCGGGTCCTGCCCCTGCGCCCGGGGCTGCACCCTCACAGTCCCTTCCAGCCCCGCATGGCTGGGATTCTAGGATGGCGCATGGCCCCGCCCCCTGGAAGTGTTGGCCCCGCCCCTGGAGACACTCATACCCCATTGGCCCCACCACAGCTTAGTTACACACCATTAGCCCCGCCCCCTGGGGGAGGGATAGCGCAGTGGTTTGAGCATTGGCCTGGGGGTTGTGAATTCAATCCTTGAGGGGGCCACTTAGGGGGCGGGGTAAAATCAGTCCTTGGTCCTGCTGGTGAAGGCAGAGGCTGGACTCTGTGACCTTTTGGGGTCCCTTCAGCTCTATGAGACAGGGCTATCTCCATATAGTAGAAGTCGCCATTGGCCGCGCCCAGGGAACTCACCATTGGCCAGGCCGCAGAGCGGTTTGAAGAGGAGGAGGATGTAGCAGAGGAAGAAGAGGGCGGGGATGACACGCTCACACTTGTCCTTGGCCGTGTCGAAGAGCCGCAGGCACTTGGTGTAGGGGGCACCCAGGTCCTGGTTGCACACCTCACCCACGTGCACCAGCCAGTACCACACATTCCGCAGGGCCCGGGCTGTGGAGATGGCATGGCAGGGCACGCTGCAGCAGCAGGGCAGGGGCCCGAGGATGGGTGAGGTGGCATAGGGATGATGTCCAAGAGTAAGGGGTTGCAAGCCAGGGTACAAAGATGGGATCCTGGGGCACGGGGCTGTGGGGGTATTGGGGCATGAGGGCAGCGCCATGGGGCACCATGTGGGGCACAGGAGATGGGCTTTGCTCCAAGCCATGGCTGGTGCCTATGTCCTCCCGCCCTAGCGAGCAAACAGAACAGAAGCAGGGTGGGGTTGGGGTCAACGGGACTGGAGTTGGGAGCGGGCTGGGGGTAGTGAATGGGGTCCCAGACTGGAGGCTGGCATAGAGGAACAAGTTGAAGGCCCCAGTTTGGGGGCTTGTTAGGGTGAGGGGTCAGATAGGCCAGGGGCTGACTGGGGTGTGGATCAGGGTTTTGGGTGTCTGAGGGGGTGGGGTCAAATGGGGCAGGGTGGGGCCGGTGGAGCAGGCTGCAGGCTGAGCTGACCCAGGCTGCAGGGGGCCAGCAGGAGGCGGTCACTGTCGCTGCTGTGTCCCAGCTGCCACCCCCCTCCCCCCGCCACTCACCAACGTGCCGTACGGAGTCCATGACGGAGCGGAAGAACTTGCGGACGCGGTCACCCACCACCTTGGCCTTCTGGGCAATGGCTTTTATCCTGGTCAGTGCGCCTGGGGGGGCGGGACACGGTGAGCATCTGAGAGACAGCCCCCCACAAGGACCCCCTCCACTGCTCCCCACATGGGGCGCCCCACAGCACCCCCCACGGGATACCCCATTCCCCCGAAACACCTAACCCTCCCCCCAGCTTCCACAATGGATCCCTCCTTGCCCCCCCAGCTCCCCAGTTGTAACCCATCCCCCCGCTCCCCGTCTCACTGAGCAGTGGCTCCCTGGCTTTCTGCAGCAGCTCGGCCGTCTGGTTGAGGGTGAGCTCGGCCCCGCAGGACACGGACTGGGCCGCTCGGGCGAAGTTCCGCAGGATGTTGGTGCAGGGCCCCTGCATGGCCATGCCCAGCGCCACCAGCAGCAGCATGTTCTTCCCCTGCTCTGCAGGGGGCGGCAGTCACCCCACAGCGTCAGTGGGGCAGGCAGGGAAGGGTCTAGGGGGATGCAGGGTGCCCAGGGGGACAGACTGGGAACAGGGCACCAGGTGGAGGGTGTGGGGCAAGTGGCACCAGTTCAGCTGCCCCTACTCCCTGTGGCTGCTCGTGGTGTGCCAGGCAGGGGCACGGCTGGTATCTCGGGCTGGGGGCAGGGGAGCCCGGGGGCGTGAGGGTGGCGCTGGGTGATCCCGGCACTGGGTTTGGTCCTTGTGGGATCGGGGGGAGGGGGGAGGCAGGGCTGGCGGGGGGGCACTTACTGGAGAAGACATGGGGCAGCATGAGCAGGACGGTGACGCGCACCTTGCTGGAGAAGGCCATGCCCAGCCCCAGGCCAGCACCCAGGCTGGCGGTGGACACCAGGCAGTACCAGACGTTGTAGCTCTGTGCGAAGAGCACCAGGGCACCGTAGAGGCTGGCCAGGGTCATGCCCAGAGCGAAGCTGCCCGCGCTGCGCACCATGCCCCGCACAGGGCTCTCCCCTGCCAGCCCTGGCCCCCCACTGCCCTTCCTGCTCCTGGGCCGCAGGCCCTGCTTTGACGTGCCCAGGGCCCTGCGGAGAGATGAGACAAGCCCCATTGAGCTGGCGCTGGTGGCGGGGGGCGGCCCCCTCAATCCTCCGCTTCGCCTCACGGAATGGGGCCCGGGGCTGCGGAGAGACGAGGCATTGCTGGGACGCAGGCACCTCCAGACACCAGCCCCTTTCCCCACCCCTCCTCAGCCTCCTCCCCACCCCACCCGCAGCCTGCTTGGCTCTCTCCTGCTCCAGGTGCCCGCTACGTGCCCAACTCTCAGCACGCCTAGGTGGGCATGGGGCTGGCTCCTGCCTAATCAGCCTCTGGGGGGCGTTGAGCTCGGCTGGTCTGGGGGGGCTGAGTGATACACAGATCAGCTGGGCCCCGCTGTGGACGATGCTGGGGCCGGCCCATGTGGCTCTGGGGTGGTAAAACCCAGCTGGCCCTGGCCCGCACCAGATAGTGGGGGACCTTGTTTCTCCTTCTTACCAGCTCAGTCTGTGGGGCTCTGTGTTTGAGTCTGGCCTAGGGCAGGTGGCACATGCCAAGGGGCCGCAGCAGTGGGGTGTGTGGGGATGGGGGCAGCTGTGCAGTGGCGCGGGGACCTGACGTCCCACTCCTGGAGAATAACAGACACCAGGGCCCCATCAGGTCTCACTTGGGCAGGATTCCATGGCGGGAGTTGCTGCCCGTCGCTAGGATACGGGGCACTGGTGGGCGCGGGGAGCCCCAGATGTCGCGGCCCGTCACCGGAATACGGGGCACTGGCGGGCGGAGGGAGCCCCAGATGTCGCGGCCCGTCACCGGGATACGGGGCACTGCCGGGCGCGGGGAGCCCCAGGCGTCGCGGCCCGTCACCGGGATACGGGGCACTGGCGGGCAGAGGGAGCCCCAGATGTCGCAGCCCGTCGCCGGGATACGGGGCACTGGCGGGCGGAGGGAGCCCCAGATGTCGCGGCCCATCGCCGGGATACGGGGCACTGGCGGGCGGAGGGAGCCCCAGGCGTCGCGGCCCGTCGCCGGGATACGGGGCACTGCCGGGCACAGGGAGCCCCAGGCGTCGCGGCCCGTCACCGGGATACGGGGCACTGGCGGGCGGAGGGAGCCCCAGATGTCGCAGCCCGTCGCCGGGATACGGGGCACTGGCGGGCGGAGGGAGCCCCAGATGTCGCGGCCCGTCGCCGGGATACGGGGCACTGGCGGGCGGAGGGAGCCCCAGATGTCGCGGCCCGTCGCCGGGATACGGGGCACTGGCGGGCGGAGGGAGCCCCAGATGTCGCGGCCCGTCGCCGGGATACGGGGCACTGGCGGGCGGAGGGAGCCCCAGATGTCGCGGCCCGTCGCCGGGATACGGGGCACTGGCGGGCGGAGGGAGCCCCAGATGTCGCGGCCCGTCGCCGGGATACGGGGCACTGGCGGGCGGAGGGAGCCCCAGATGTCGCGGCCCGTCGCCGGGATACGGGGCACTGGCGGGCGGAGGGAGCCCCAGATGTCGCGGCCCGTCGCCGGGATACGGGGCACTGGCGGGTGGAGGGAGCCCCAGATGTCGCGGCCCGTCGCCGGGATACGGGGCACTGGCGGGCGGAGGGAGCCCCAGATGTCGCGGCCCGTCGCCGGGATACGGGGCACTGGCGGGCGGAGGGAGCCCCAGATGTCGCGGCCCGTCGCCGGGATACGGGGCACTGGCGAACAAAGGGAGCCCCAGGCCTCGCAGCGGAGGGAGAAGAGCACAGGTGTCATGAGGAGACCAAAGCGGCAGAAACTGCCCAATACGAGTGAGACCCCCCCTCGGGGATCCTGGCCTGGGCCCCAGCCCCTTGAATCCCAGCTCCCTGTTACTGGTGGGGCAGCCCCCCCATGGTGCCCTGGGGAGACCCAGCATGAACCCCTGTCTCTCCCCACAGCTCTGAAGCGAGCTGTGCTCAGCCTGCTGCCCGCCTGCTGTGCCCGCTTCCTCTGGAGCCAGCCCGACCAGCTCCGCCTCAGCAAGTTCTTCCTGGGCGCAGGCGTTGGGGGCTTCCTGGCCCTCGGTGAGTCCGGCCAGTACCTGTGGGTGGGCTGGGGAGGCCCTGTGGGGCTGTTAGAACCCAGGACGGCCAGGATATGGGGTCCCTGCTGCAGGGCAGGGTAAATGGGAGGAGGCTGCTTGGGAGTCTGTGATGGGGGCCAGTAATGCCAGGGCAGTGCTGACAACAGGGATGCTGGGGTATCTGAGGGCACTGGGATATTAGGGGGGATATTGGGGTGGAGGGTCACCCCAGTTTAGCTACAGTGTAGCCTCCAACCCCATTTTGTTAAAGCGGTGCCATTGCCTTGCGCTGCCCAGGCTGTGGCCTTCCTGCAGCTAGCCCGAGCCCCCTGTGATGGGCGGGGCATGTGTGGGGCTGGAGGGAGAGATGTGTGGGCAGGGAAGGGTCCGAGGTGCTCAGGGCAGCTCCCACATTCCAGCTTCTTGGCTGTCCAGGCCTCTGCCAGCTACTCCTCTTCCCCATGAGCCTCGACGAGGGTCACAAGATCGAGCTGATGTACGGGCTGGCAGGTGGGTGCCCAGGGAGTCGGTGCCTCCTGGTGGGTAGGTGCCCTGGACTGGGGTGTCTCCCCAGGGTGGGTGGGTGCCCAGGGGGTTGGTGCCCCCTGGAGGGTAGGAGCCGATCGTGGGGGAGCAGTGACCCCTGATGGGTGGGTGCCCAGGGGGTCAGTGCCCCACGGTGGGTGGGTGCCCATGGAGAGGGGGTGCCGCATGTGGGTGGGTGCCCAGGGCAGGGCTGTTTGTGTTTCCTGTGGTGGGTTGGTGCCTTGTGGCCGGGGGGTGGGTGGGCCTGACCAGTGCCCAGCTGGGCCGCAGGTTGTGGGAAGAAACCACCGGCTCTCTCAGCCCCACTCCCATGCAGGTGTCAGTGCCCTGGGCTGGGGCGTCTCCCCGCACTTCCGCTGCGCCAGCCTCCTGGTCGCCCCCAAGTTCCTGGGCAAGGAGGGGCGGCTCTACCTGCTCACCTATGTCCTGGCTGCTGTCTATGACGGTAAGGAGACAGGCAGAGGCTGGAGATAGGTGGGTGTGGGGCCCCCTCACCGGGCACCTGGTGTGACTCCCCCCCACTCTGCACCTGGTGTGACCCCCTCCCCCACTGGGCACCTGGGGGTGACATTCTCCCCCCCCCGACTATAAGGATGCTGCCTCTGGCAGGACACAACTGTATGTATCGATTCAGGACAAATTGCTCAGAGCCGGACAGTCACAGCCCAAAGCTGGGGTCCTTTAGACACCAAACCAGCCAAACAGAGGACTGGCTAACCACAAGTCACACAAGCAATTCCCTTAGACACTCCAGTTTCCCAGTATCAACACCAGTGCCACCCGTCCTGGGGATGAATGGTTATGAAAACCAAAACCCCAGTAAAAGAAAATGGATTCTCCTGATTGTGATGAATTGGGAATGTTCTTAATGTTTTCTCTGAATATTGTGTTGGTGCCTCAGTGTCCCCATGGCAGTTCTTAAGTATCTAGGTGGTGGGATAAGGGTGTGTGATTGCTGCAGAGCAAAGGGCCAGTGCACCTAAATACCTGACACTCAGTCTCCTAGCAACTGATGGCCTAGGCCCCTCCCCTGCAAAGGTGCCAGCTGAAGGTGTTGAAGACAAAGAGATCAGGTGACATCCTGGCCCAGGAAAGGAGCTGAGCAGAGGAGGAGGGGCTGGAGGGGGGTTTCAGTCTGGAGCTGGCTGGGGACGAGGATCACCTAGATACTTAAGAACTGCCTAGGGGACACTGAGGCACCAACACAGCATTCAGAGAAAACATTAAGAACATTCCCAGTTCGTCATACTGATCCCAAAGGACCAAGCCCCTGACCCAGGTCAATATACAAGTCAGATCTTACCCACAAATCACACTGGTGCCAATCCTTTAGAATCTAAAATCTAAAGGTTTATTCATAAAAGGAAAAAGATAGAGATGAGAGCTAGAACTGGTTAAATGGAATCAATTCCATACAGCAATGGCAAAGTTCTTAGTTCAGGCTTGTAGCAGTGATGGAATAAACTGCAGGTTCAAATCATGTCTCTGGAGTCCATCTCCAGCTGGGATGGGTCATTCAGTCCTTTGTTCAGAGCTTCAGTTTGTAGCAAAGTCCCTCCAGAGGCAAGAAGCAGGATTGAAGACAAGATGGAGGAGCTGCAGCAGCTTTTTATAGCCTCTTGCCATGTGGCTTCTCTTTGTTCAAAAGACAAGCTGCCCAGCGTGGCTTGAAAACCTCAAGCGTTCTGTCCATGGGCAGGTCCCTGCATTGCTGAGTCACAAGGTATATCTGCCTTCTCTCGATGGGTCAGTTGTGTAGCTGATGGTCTGTAATAGGCCATCAAGCAGGCTAGGCTGAGCTGACACCAACTTGTCTGGGGTGTCACCCAGTTTGAAATACTGACAGGTCAGAGCCAATATTCATAACTTCCACTACAAAAATGATACACACACCCAGACAGCAGCATCATAACCAGCAAACCAGAGCGTTGTCTTAGACACCTTGTTTGACCCCCTTTATACAAGATTTGGTGCCACTACAGGACCTTGGTTAGAACAATGATCTATACCAGGGGTCGGCAACCTTTCAGAAGTGCTGTGCTGAGTCTTCATTTACTCACTCTGATTTAAGGTTTCATGTGCCAGTAATACATTTTAATGTTTTTAGAAGGTCTCTTTCTATAAGTCTATAATATAGAACTAAACTATTCTTGTATGGAAACTAAATAAGGTTTCAAAATGTTTCAGAAGCTTCATTTAAATTTAAATTAAAATGCAGAGCCCCCCGGACTGGTGGCCAGGACCCGGGCAGGGTGAGTGCCACTGAAAATCAGCTTGTGTGCTGCCTTTGGCACGTGTGCCAGAGGTTGCCTACCCCTGACCTATATGGTCCCAGTTTGTGTCAATAACGTCACCCCCGCACTGCGCCCTCACTGGGCACCTAGTGTGACCCCCCCTTCCCCACTGCACCCTCACTGGGCACCTGGTGCGACCCCCCCCACTGCACCCTCACTCGGGGTATGGCAAGAGGGGGGTTACGTTTTTCACCCCATATCAGCAGGGGGCTGTCAGGTGGTTCTGGCCTCAGGCCTTGCCCTGGTGCTGGGGCCTGTGACCTGGCCGCATGGCCCATCCCCAGGCCCCATCACCAACATGCGCCACAACCTGGACGAGGTGATCCGCTCCGTGGGCTGCACCGTGGAGCTGCAGATCAACCACAGCCGGCAGATCTGGAAGGTGTCCACAGCTCCCCTGCGTGCCGTGCTGCACGACATGGTGGTGAGGAGCAGGGAGCACAGGCAGGAGCCTGGCAAGGATGGGCAATGAGGAACTCAGGCCAGGGAGGGCACAGTGTGTGTGTGGTGGAGGGAGCATGGGGGATTCGGGGGGGAGCCCTGGAGAGCCTGGCTGGGAGGGGGGCAAAGACACCAGGATGGCGGGGAGCCCAGCTGGGGGGGGGGCACGGGACACCAGGGAGCCCAGCTGGGGGGGTGGGGCAGGGACACCGGGGAGCCTGGCCAGGGGCACAGGAATACCAGGGAGTCTGGCTGGGGGCAGGCACAGGGACACTGGGGAGCCTGGCTGGGAGAGGGATGGCGTGGAGCCCAGCTGGGGGGGCACAGGGACACTGGGGAGCCTGGGGGGGCCCAGGGACACCGGGGAGCCTGGTGGTGGGGCATAGGGACACCAGGGAGCTTGGCAGGGGGGCACAGGGACACCAGGGAGCCCGACTGGGGCCGGGCAGATGAACTGGGCAGCTGAGGATGGGCACTGGGGTAAGGGCAGCGGGGCAGGAGCTGCACTGGGTCGTGCTTCCTGGAGGTCCCCCACTCAGCCCAGGGTGGGGTCCCCCCCATTGTCAGACCCCCCCCCGTGAGCACCTTTTCCCCCAGCAGAAGGGCGGACGGACCCTCAATGCGGAGACCCGGAACGTCTCGCAGGCTTTCGCAGGGCTGAACGAGCAGGTGGCCAGTGAGGCAGGATACGGCGTGAGGCGGCCGCGCCGGGCACAGGGGCAGCGCACCCCCAGCACACAACAGCTGTACGAGCAGAAAACCAAACTGCGCTGCAAATGTGAGTGTGCCCAGGCAGCGCGGGAGCGGGGGGCACAGTGCCAGGCGGCCTGTGGGGGGCTGAGGTGGGGCCAGGCTGCACCAGGCAGGGGTGTGGCTCCGCTTGCTCTGTGGGGCTGAGCCGGGGGCTGCGCTGGGCTGTGGCGAGAGGCCCTAGTGACCTGCTCCCCCCCCAGACGTGATTGACGAGGCGATCAGGCGCTGCCAGGCCTGGTTTGACGCCAAGCACAAGGCCTGTCTGCAGCACATTGCAGTGCCCCTCATCAGCCACCTGCTCTGCCTGCCCATGAAGTTCAAGTTCCTCTGCCACGTGGTACAGGGTGAGTCTTGGGGAGACCCTGGGCTGGGAGAGGGGAAGGGGCCAGAGGGTGACCCCACAGTGAAGGAGCTGGGAGCCCTGGCTGGGGAGAGCAGGGCTGCTGTGTGCTCAGGTCCAGGGACTTGGGCAGCGGGGTGGCGGAGAGGACTAGGCCTGCTGCACAGGGTGAGAGACCCTCCTTCCATGGCCCCCCATGCTGGGATCCTCTCCCACCTGGGGCCCAGTGCTGCCAGAGCCCAGAAGAGCCAGGAAGCCCCCCCGCACCTTTAGCGGCCCTGAGCACCCCAGCTGGGAAGGACAGGGGAGGCTGGGCCCACGACGGGGGGCAGGTGGGGGGCTCCCCACTCCATGCAGCTCACTTCAAACTCCCTCCCCCCCAGTGATGCACACCTGGTGCAGGGACAAGATCCCCGTGGAGGGAAACTTCGGCCAAACCTACGACAAAGTGAACGGCTCCGTGGCCGGCATCAGCCAGGACTTCAGCGCCCAGCTGGTCGTCCAGGTGTGACCATCCTGCCCCCGATGTAACGCCCGCCCTTCCCCCATCCCCAGGGTGTGACACCCACCCCTCCCCCCAAGGTGTGACCGCCCCCTTCCCCCATCCCTAGGCTGTGACACCCACCCCTCCCCCCAAGGTGTGACATTCTAGTGCTCCCCCGGGGGTGTAACATCTTCCTCACCCTCCTGGGTCTGAGCCCGACCTCTCCCCCCGACCAGGCCCCGATGGTGCGTAAAGCCCCCCCTGTACAAAGTGCCCCCGGAGGTGAGATGGCCAGCCCCTATGCCTGCTGTACCCCCCCGCTGACTGGTTCTCTGCCCCCTAGCACGAGCCCCAGGACGCGCTGATGGGCGTGAATGTGTCCCGGGAGCGGCTCACCGAGGAGGTGACCTCGCATATGCGTCAGCAGAGCGTCCGGCTGGGCCAGGCCATCTCCGTGCTGCGTCTGCTGCTCTCCTGCACCTTCCTCTTCATCTTCATCTCGTGAGCTCGGCCGCTGGCCTGCGGGGGCAGGGGACAGGCTCCGTTCCCTTGCATGGGATGGCACCGAACCCCCACTCCCACATGCCCTGGGAGATGGTATGGGACGCAGCATGGCCTAGGGGGTAGACCAGGGGCTGGGACTCTGGACTGGGATTCTAGTCCCACTTTGGCCACTGCATGACCTGGGGCAAGTCCTGTTCCAACTCCACACTTCAGTTTCCCCATGTGTAAAACAGAGACCAGGATCCCGACCTTGTAAAGCCAGTTGCGACCTGTGGACGAGCTGTGTGCAGCCTCTGGGATGAGGCCTCCCCTGGCAGCAAGGGGTGGGGCTCTGTGCCCCATGTGCCTGTCTGGGAGTGCCCAGCATGGGGCGGGAGGGTGGGCCCAGCAGTGCCCCAGGTCTCAGCTCCCCCACTCGTCTCCCAGTGCTTTCTCCTACACGAACCACTATAACCATGACATCCGCTTCGACAACCTCTATGTCACCACCTACTTCCGCCAGCTCGACGCCCGGCGCTGGAAGCAGGTGAGGGCACCTGGCCTGGCTTGGGGAGGGCATGGGGAGCCGTGGGCTGGGGCTCGGGGGGCTCGGCGATGGGCTCTCAGGAAGACAATCCACTAATTGTCCTGCTCCGTGTTGCTGTTCCAGGTGAGTGCCCCTGGCCACGTGGGAGGTGGGGTGAGGGCCCTTGGGAGGGGCAGGCCCCGGGTGCCAGCCTGTGCCACTCTGCTTTGTCTCTCCAGAAGAAGCGTACATTGTTGCCCCTGCGCCGGGCCGAGGTCTCTGGTGTGATCTTCCCCTGCAGACTGGCCATGCAGCCGCCCGAGCTGAAGAGTCTGGTGAGTGGGGGCCAGGGGCCACGCTGGTACAGGCTGTTCCTGGCTGCCCGGCAGTGTCACCCCTGTGGGAGCCCTGGCAACTGGCGCTGACTGAGCATTGCACGCTGTGCTTTCAGGGAGCACTGGGCTGGGAGCAGGGGACGTTTGGTGGGCCGGGGGGCCTGGGGGAGGCTGTAACGCACCCCTCCCCCTCAGATGCTGGAGCTACTGGAGTGCGTCCCCCCGCTGCTCTTCCTGCTGCTGGCCTGGGGCCTTGACCACGTCCTCTACACCATGTTCAGCGTCATCCGGCACCACTCCTTTGTGCAGTACTCCTTCCACAGTGAGCGCCTGGCACGGGCAGCCGCCCCCCTCCACCACCCCATGGCACTGCCCCCCGCCCCATGGCACTATCCCTAGCCCCATAGCACCGTCCCACGCCCCATGGTACCTTCCCCCACCCCATGGCACTGTCCCCCGCCCCATATAACCCGCCCCATGGCACCATCCCCAGGGACAGCCCCCAGCCCCATAGCACCACTCCCCAGGGACAGGCACAGCTCCCCAGCCCCATGGCACCATCTCTGGATGTTGGCCTCTCTCCCTCCAGCAGCAGTAACTGCCTTTCACAATATCTTGTAGGGGGCACCCACACTCCAGCCCCACAGGGAGGACTCACCAACTCCCCTCCCTGCCTTCCCAAGACCTCTACAACCCCCCACCTGTGTGTGTCCCAGGGTCCCCCTCCCCATGACCCCGACTCTCTGCCTGCTGCAGGCAGCCACCACCTGGAGGTGCGGGTCGGGGGCCGCTCTCTGCTGGCCCGCCTGCTCCGAAGCACCATCGGCGCCTTGAACACGTCCTCCGAGATGGCACTGGAGTCGACTAACCTGGGTGAGTGTGGGGGAGATGGACACCCCTCCCCCACATGGAGAGTCCCCACCCCTAGGCATGGGGCTCCTGAGGGCGCAGGCTCCCGTGGCCTGGCCCATCTCTGCCCAAGCCCAGCTGCTCACCAGAGCCTGTGGATATTCCCCCTCCCCTCTGGAAATTCACTGGGGTCGTCCGGGCGAGACCCCAGGGCAGCGCCCTCTCCCCTTCTCGGCATTCTAGCTGCTTGAGGCGGGGGACGAGGGGAACACGGAGCCGAGGCCTCACCATGTCTGTCTGGCCCCCGCAGCCTGCCTGCCGCAGCCCCAGGCCATGGCACAGAGCGACTACCTGGCCAGCTGCCTGCCCCTGGGGGCCCTGGTGCTGCTGTGTCTGGGCCAGGTGTATGCCCACCGCCTGCGCCGCGTCATTGCTGCCTTCTATTTCCCCAAGGTGAGCCCCCCACTGACCCCTAGTCCTGCCCCTGAGACCCCAGTGACCCCCTCCTCCACCCCGAGACTCTTCCCTCCCCTCTATCCCCAACACCCCCCCGCCCGCAATCTTTCCTATCTTCCTCCATCTCCCCTCTGGTCCCTCCACACCCCCTCCCTCCTGTCTCTGTAGATTCTAGCCAGGGCCCCCTGCCTGGGCTGGGGACTGAGACCCCGCCCTCCCCACACTCCTGGGGGTGGGGTCACCCCCAGATCCCAGGGAAGGGAAGCTGGGGGAGGGGCTCTGCCTTCCTGCCCCCACGGCCCCTCAGGCTCTCCCCTCCGGCCAGCGGGAGAAGAAGCGGGTCCTCTTCCTGTACAACCAGCTGCTGCACGAGCGCCAGGCCTTCGTCCGGCTGCAGAGGAGACGCATCACCCGGCATGCCCGGCGGCACCAGGCCTTTGTGAGTGCAGGCGTCTGCGTCGGGCTGGACGGGGCTCGGGGATGGCGAGGGGCAGGGGAGGGCCCTGCAGCCACTACGTACGTACACATCTCTGCACACCCACGGCAACACGCGCCTCTGTGCACCTACGGAGACAGCACCCACACTCACAGCTGATGGTGAGAGCCACTGCACACCCCTTTGCACAATTGTGCACATGCTCACACATGCATGGGGGAGTCTTGCACACACTCTCTGCACACACTTGCCCATCTGTGGGAGATGTTTCACGCCCGTTGCCACAAGTGGCTGGCCACCCCTCCCCACAACCCTCCCCAGCTGGTGTTATTCTGCTCCTCCCCCACTCTGCTGTCCCAAAGTCCAGGGCACAGCAGCTGGGGCCCCAGTCCCATCACCGGCTCTGGCTCCCATTCTGACCCCACAGCCAGGACAAGACCCCGGCCTAGGCTGCGGGGGAGGATGCCAAGCAAAAGCCCCAGTCCCTTGGGAGAAGGACCCTCTGCTCACACCCGCCTAGAGCCCCCGGCTTGTCCCTGCTGCAGGAGAAGCCCCTTCTGGAGCGTCTCTACCTCTGGTGCCCACTTCTGCGCCGCTGCCTGCGCCGATACTGCGTGTTGTGCGGCTCGCCTGAGAGCCGCGCCTCCCAGCTGTGCCCGACGCCCACCTGCGGCACCATCTACTGCCAGCCCTGCTGGAGGGACATGGGGCAGGTCTGCTTTGCCTGCACCCCCGGCCACGCGTCCCTGTCTGGAGACAGCAGCAGCGAGGAGCAGATGACCTACACAGACTGAGGCGTGGGGGGCCAGCGGGAGGCTCCTCCCCAGGACAGGGCTCCTGGCTCATTAAACAGATGCTGGCTGGTCTTGGCCTTCGTGGCTGTCTCATTTTCCCCTCTAGCAGCGGGTGCACAGGCAGGATAATGGCCTGCTACTCCTGCTGGCTGAGGGAGTTACTCCTTTAAGCTCCAAAGGCTGGGGGCTGTGCTAGTGTCCTGGGTTCAAACCCTGCTGGTAGCCTGTGGTCAGGGGAGTCCCAAGGAGCAAGGGCTGATCCTCAACTCTCCCCTCCCATCTTTAGTCTCGCCCCAATGCCTGTGACCCCAGGAGAGCGGCCGGGAGCCAGCGCCCCTAAGGCCAGAGTTTTGTATGACTCAGCTCCAGGACATGTGGACCCAACTCCCCAGCCCCAGATGTGTGGAGACAACTCCCCATTCAAAGGCTGCCTCCCTCCCCATCTCCAAGCAGCCCCCGGCCCATCAGGGTTGTCCTGAAGCCCATCTTCCAGGACAGTTGGGGGAAGAGCGGTTGACGTGGGGGATGGGGCAGTTGGGGGCAGAGGAATCAGGGTGTTGGGGGCAGGTGGAGGGGAGTGGGGCACTGTCACGCAGTGTGGGGGAGTCAGGGCCCTGCACCCCTCTTCCTGCGATTCACCGGGACTCTCAGCCAGCCAGTAACACAGAAGGTTTATTAGCTGACAGGACCACAGTCCCAAGCAGGGCTCGTAGGTACAGCCAGGACCCCTCAGCCAGGTCCTTCTGGGGGGTTCAGGGAGCTTAGACCCCAGCTTGGAGTTCTCTGCGTTGCACCCCAGCCCAAGACTGAAAACAAAACCTCCTCCAGCCGCTCTCTCCGGCCCTCCTCTCCTTTGTCCAGTCTCCCAGGCAGAAGGTGTCACTTCTCCCAACCCCCTCCTGGCTCAGGTTACAGCTCAGGGAGCCTCCTTCAAGGGAAGTTCCCCCTCCCCAATGTAACTCCCCTGCGACATTCCCAGGTCAAATCTGCCCCACTCCCTGCTCCGTCACAGGCAGTCGGGGGGCAGAGGGGTCGGGGTCTCTGCGGGGCAGGCGGAGGGGATAGGGGCAGTTGGGGTGTTCGGGGTGGCAGAGGGGAGTGGGACAGTTGGGGGACAGAGGAGGCAGGGTGTTGGGACTAGGCGGAGGGGAGCAGGGCAGTTCAGGGGCAGAGGGTTCGGGGTCTGCGGGGCAGGTGGAGGGGAGCAGCGCAGTTGGGGGGAAGAGGGGTCAGGATGTTGGGACCAGGCGGAGTGGAGTGGGACAGTTGGGGGGCAGAGAGGTTGGGGTGTTGGGGGCAGGCAGAGAGGAGAGAGGCAGTTGGGGTGCAGGGCAGTTGAGGGGCAGAGAGGTCGGGGTGTGGGGGTCGGGGGTGGGGAGCGGGGCAGTTGGATGGCAGGGCCTGCGGGGCAGGTGGAGGGGAGTGTGGTGTTGGGGGCAGGCGGAGGGGAGCAGGGCAGTTGGGGGGCAGAGGGGTCAGGTCAGCGGGGGTGGAGAGCGGGGCGGAGGGGTCAGGGTCTGTGGGGCAGGCGGAGGGGAGCGGGGCAGATGCGGGGCAGAGGGGTCGGGGTGTTGGTGGCAGGCGGAGAGGAGCGGGGCAGTTGGGGTGTGGGGCAGTTGAGGGGCAGAGGGGTCTGGGAAGCAGCGCAGCTGGGGGCAGGGGGAGCGGGGCAGAGGGGTTGGGGGCAGGCAGAGGGGAGAAGGGCATTTGGGGGGCAGAGGGGTCTGGTGGGCGGGGCTGGGGAGCGGGGTGGAGGGGTCTGCGGAGCAGTTGGAGGGGAGCAGGGCAGTCGGGCGGCAGAGGTGTCAGGGTCTGGGGGGCAGGGGTGGGGATCCAGGAAGTTGGGGGGCAGGGGGAGCAGGGCAGAGGGGTCGGTGTGTTGGGGGCAGACGGAGGGAAGCAGGGCAGTTGGGGGGCAGAGAGGTTGGGGTCTGAGGGGCGGGGGTGGGGTGCGGTCGGGGTCAGGGTCTGCAGAGCAATTGGGGGGCAGAGGGGGCGGGATCTGGGGGGTGGAGGTGGGGAGCGGGGCGGAGGGGTCGGGGTCAGGGTCTGCGGGGCAGGTGGAGGGGAGCGGGACAGTTGGGGGGCAGAGAGGTCTGGGTCTGGGTAGCGAGGCAGTTGGGGGGGGGAGCGGAGCAGTTGGGGGGCAGAGGAGTCGGTGTGTTGGGGCAGACGGAGGGGAGCGGGGCAGTTGGGGTCTGGGGGCGGGGGTGGGGTGCAGTCGGGGTCAGTGTCTGCGGGACAGTTGGGGGGCAGAGGGGTCAGGGTCTGGGGGGCAGGGGTGGGGAGCGGGGCGGAGGGGTCGGGGTCAGGGTCTACGGGGCAGATGGAGGGGAGCAGGGCAGTTGGGGGGCAGAGGGGTCGGTGTGTTGGGGCAGACGGAGGGGAGCGGGGCAGTTGGGGGGCAGAGAGGTTGGGGTCTGAGGGGTGGGGGTGCGGTGCGGTCGGGGTCAGGGTCTGCAGGGCAGTTGGGGGGCAGAGGGGTCGGGGTCTGAGGGGCAGGGGTGGGGTGCGGTCGGGGTCAGGGTGTGCGGGGCAGTTGGGGAGCAGAGGGGTCGGGGTCTGAGGGGCGGGGGTGGGGTGCGGTCGGGGTCAGGGTCTGCGGGACAGTTGGGGGGCAGAGGGGACGGGGTCTGAGGGGCGGGTGTGGGGTGCGGTCGGGGTCAGGGTCTGCGGGGCAGTTGGGGGACAGAGGTGTCAGGGTCTAGGGGGCAGGGGTGGGGAGCCGGGAAGTTGCGGGGCAGGGGGAGCAGGGGAGAGGGGTCTGTGTGATGGGGGCAGACGGAGGGGAGCGGGACAGTTGGGGGGCAGAGGGGTCGAGGTCTGAGGGGCGGGGATGGGGTGCGGTCGGGGTCAGGGTCTGCGGGGCAGTTGGGGGACAGAGGGGTCAGGGTCTGAGGGGCGGGGTGGGGAGCCGGGAAGTTGGGGGGCAGGGGGAGCAGGGGAGAGGGGTCGGTGTGATGGGGGCAGACGGAGGGGAGCGGGGCAGTTGAGGGGCAGAGAGGTTGGGGTCTGAGGGGCAGGGGTTGGTTGCGGTCGGGGTCAGGGTCTGCGGGGCAGTTGGGGGGCAGAAGGGTCAGGGTCTGAGGGGCGGGGGTGGGGTGTGGTCGGGTTCAAGGTCTGCGGGGCAGTTGGGGGGCAGAGGGGTCGGGGTCTGAGGGGCGGGGGTGGGGTGCGGTCGGGGTCAGGGTCTGTGGGGCAGTTGGGGGGCAGAGGGGTCAGGGTCTGAGGGGCGGGGGTGGGGTGTGGTCGGGGTCAAGGTCTGCGGGGCAGTTGGGGGGCAGAGGGGTCAGGGTCTGAGGGGCGGGGGTGGGATGCGGTCGGGGTCAGGGTCTGCGGGGCGGTTGGGGGGCAGAGGGGTCAGGGTCTGAGAGGCGGGGGTGGGGTGCGGTCGGGGTCAGAGTCTGCGGGGCAGTTGGGGGGCAGAGGGGTCAGGGTCTGAGGGGCGGGGGTGGGATGCGGTCGGGGTCAGGGTCTGCGGGGCGGTTGGGGGGCAGAGGGGTCAGGGTCTGAGAGGCGGGGGTGGGGTGCGGTCGGGGTCAGGGTGTGCGGGGCGGTTGGGGGGCAGAGGGGTCAGGGTCTGAGAGGCGGGGATGGGGTGCGATCGGGGTCAGAGTCTGCGGGGCAGTTGGGGGGCAGAGGGGTCAGGGTCTGAGGGGCGGGGGTGGGGTGCGGTCGGGGTCAGGGTCTGCGGGGCGGTTGGGGGGCAGAGGGGTCAGGGTCTGAGAGGCGGGGGTGGGGTGCGGTCGGGGTCAGAGTCTGCGGGGCAGTTGGGGGGCAGAGGGGTCAGGGTCTGAGGGGCGGGGGTGGGGTGCGGTCGGGGTCAGGGTCTGCGGGGCGGTTGGGGGGCAGAGGGGTCAGGGTCTGAGAGGCGGGGGTGGGGTGCGGTCGGGGTCAGGGTCTGCGGGGCAGTTGGGTGGCAGAGGGGGCGGGTTTCTGGGGGGCGGGGGTGGGGTGCGGTCGGGGTCAGAGTCTGCGGGGCAGTTGGGGGGCAGAGGGGTCAGGGTCTGAGGGGCGGGGGTGGGGTGCGGTCGGGGTCAGGGTCTGCGGGGCGGTTGGGGGGCAGAGGGGTCAGGGTCTGAGAGGCGGGGGTGGGGTGCGGTCGGGGTCAGGGTCTGCGGGGCAGTTGGGTGGCAGAGGGGGCGGGTTTCTGGGGGGCGGGGGGGGGGTGCGGTCGGGGTCAGAGTCTGCGGGGCAGTAGGGCAGCAGAGCTGTCAGGGTCTAGGGGGCAGCGGTGGGGAGCCGGGAAGTTGGGGGGCAGGGGGAGCAGGGCAGAGAGGTCGGTGTGATGGGGGCAGACAGAGGGGAACGGGGCAGTTGGGGGGCAGAGAAGTTGGGGTCTGAGGGTCGGGGGTGGGGTGCGGTCGGGGTCAGGGTCTGCGGGGCAGTTGGGGGGCAGAGGGGTCGGGTTTCTGGGGGGCGGGGGTGGGGAGCGGGGCGTCGGGGTCGGGGTCAGGGTCTGCGGGGCAGGCGGAGGTGAGCGGCCGGCGAACGATGCCGAGCTCCCCGGGGGCCGACGGGCGGGGGCGGAGGCGGAGCTCGCTGGGCGGACCCGAGCCCTGGCAGGGCCGGCCGGGGAGGGGAACTTCCCGGCCGAGCGGGCGCTGCCAGGCCCGGCCCGGCCCCGCTCCGTGCGAGCCGGGAGGGCGGGGGCGCCCGGCCGGATCGGGGCTGGGATAAACCCGCAGCCGCGGCGCCCCGCACACCAGGAGCGAGGGCCGGCGGCTGAGCCCCGCCATGGGGCTGCGGCTTCTCCTCGGGCTGCTCTGGGCCCTGGGCAGCGGCTCGGGGCTCCCCGGGCCCCGGCACGAGTCTGGCCCCCACGGAGCCGGCTGGGGCGCCAGGCGCGCAGGTGAGCGGGCGGCGCGGGGGCTGGGACGAACGGGGGTGGGGGACCACGGAAACCCTTGGAGTCGGCGCGCAAGTCACTGGGGCCGGATGGGTCAGAGCGGGGGGCTGGGAGCCAGGACTCCTGGGTTCTCTCCCCTGCTCGGGGCGGGAGTGGGGTCTGGTGGATTGGGGGGCTGGGAGCCAGGACTCCTGGGTTCTCTCCCCTGCTCGAGGTGGGGAGTGGGGTCTGGTGGATTGGGGGGGCTGGGAGCCAGGACCCCTGGGTTCTCTCCCCTGCTCGAGGTGGGAAGTGGGGTCTGGTGGATTGGGGGGCCTGGGAGCCAGGACTCCTGGGTTCTCTCCCCTGCTCGGGGCGGGATTGGGGGGGCTGGGAGCCAGGACCCCTGGGTTCTCTCCCCTGCTCGAGGTGGGAAGTGGGGTCTGGTGGATTGGGGGGCCTGGGAGCCAGGACTCCTGGGTTCTCTCCCCTGCTCGGGGCGGGAGTGGGGTCTGGTGGATTGGGGGGGCTGGGAGCCAGGACTCCTGGGTTTTCTCCCGGCTCGGGGCGGGAATTGGGGTCTAGCGGGGACGGGGAGTGGGCCCCTGTCTGTGGCTGGGACTGGGGCCGAGCACCAGCCACGTGCTGCCTTCCAAGCGCCTGGCGACCCTGCAGGGAGGGGCGGCGACAGGTGAGCAAACCTGTGCTGATGCGACTCCTGCAGACCTTTGGCCCGGCCCATCCCCCCGCTGCGCAGGTGCCTGTCGGACTCGCTGAGAGTGGGGCCAGGTGCCATGGGGGTCTGGGTGTTCCTGTCTGTCAAGGGTGGATTCAAGCACCTGGGTGCATTGTGCATTTGCACCTCACACTTGGAGGGGCTCCTGTGCTCTGCTTGGAGGAGCTGGGCCCACTGTGCTTTCCCTTGCCTGCCATGCCTAGAGCAGCCCTCTGGGTGAGGTTGGTGGGAGCCCCAGAGCAGTGGGGCTTGGAGCTAATGCCCTAGTGAGAGGCAGCGCACAGCTTCCCTTTGGGACAATTGGCTCAGGCTCTCTGCAGACTCAGGCAGGTTTCCCTGCAAGTTGTACTCAAGACAGCTTCCCGCCCCCACGCAACTGACTCTGCCTGTGGTTGCAGAGAGCCTGAGACAATTGGTTGGGGGGCAGGCTGCATTGGCACAGGTTTGGCATCACTGGGGTGGGGGCGGGCTGCAGCTGAGAGCCATATGGAGCCAGGGGGCTGCAGGTCATGGAGGCTGCCAGGGGGTGGGACGGCAGGACCATGGTGTCCCTGCACCAGTGGGGGGGGGGGGTGGTCAGGGGATATGTGGGGGGAGCTGAGCCTCCTCCCCAGGGTAAACTTTGTCATCACAGGCCCTGGGGGTGGGAGTGGATGCAGAGCGGCTGGGGAGGAGATGGGTGAGTGGCGGGTTGAGCTCTTCACCAGACATCCCGCCCCCAGTCCTTGGCTGTGCCTGGCGGGCAGGAGTCTAGGCTGGCTCTGGGGCCCAGGGGATGAATTCCACCCCCCCCCCATGCTATCTGCTGCCCAGCTCCCGGCTGTGTATCAGCAGAGCCAAATGGAATGTGGAGCCTGAAGTCCTGGGGGGGAAGTTACCTAGCCCCCCTGGGGAGACCCAGCCTTACGGTGATGGTGATGGAGGGGGCATCTCCTAGCAGGGCGGGAAGGTCTGTGCTGGCATCCTACCCCGACCGGCTCCTCCAGCTCCACCCAGCGCTGCCTGCCCCCAGGGTCCTGGGAGGAAGGACGGGGGCGGCTGATTGCCCCACCCTGACCCCGCTGGGTCACCTGGCTTCAGATGCAGCTTTGGAGGGATGGGACCTGCTGCCGCCGTAGATGCAGGGACGCTCGTGAAGGGCCTTCTCTGTGCGGCCCCAGCAGCTGGAGCCCTGTGGGGCTGGGGGCTGCCCGTGCTTGCTAGGGCTTGGCCAGGCCTTTCGGAGTGGGACCCTTGGCAGTTCTTCCCTGATGCACGTGAGTCTCTTTCAGCGCCGCCTGCCCAGGCAGTCAGGGCACGTCCTGCACACACAGGCAGTGGCGGTAGTACAGCTGTGCCGTAGTGCAGACATGGCCTACGTATCCCGAAAGCGCTGCCGTCTCTCCACGGGGCAGGGGCACGGGCTCGTGAATGGCGGGCACAGGGCGTGGGCCCTGCTCTGAGCACTCAGCGAGAGAGGGGCATGCGCCCCACCTACGGTGTGCGGGTAGGGAGCCAGAGACACTCACCAGGCCACACAGGGCGTCAGGCTCAGAGCTGGGAATGGGACCCAGGAGTCCTGGCTCCCAGCCTATCCCCAATTCTTCCTGGGGCACCGAGTCAGAGGTGGAATAGGGCACGGGTCTGGCTCCCAGGGCACGCTTTGTGCACCTGCCTGGCCGGGAGCCCCGGGGGGGTCTGGGACCCATGTGCCAGTCTGGGGGAGGTGGGCCGTGCTCTAGGAGTGCATGGATCCGTGCTGCGTGGGGCGAGGCCTGGGGGAACGGGGCACCCAGGGTGATGGCTCTGTTCTTGTCCCCGTGCAGGTGGCTCCAGGTGGCAGCGTGAGGACCTGGGACATTATTGGCATGTGACGCCCCGGATCCTGCAGGGCAACCAGACACTCAGCATGGCTGAGACAGACCTGGTAAGGACTCTGCCCTCCATCTGGCTGCATTCCCTGGCACCCCTGCTCCCCCCCCCCCCCGGCTCGTCCGTCAGTGGGAGCCTCTCCCTGGGATGGGCAGGACTCATTCCAGCTGGCAGGAAGGGGGCAGTGCCCACACAGCCTGGCCCCTGCACTGGATTTGTTGCGATCACCCCTGCTTTGGGAGTGCACTCGGGGACCCCTAGCACTTCCCTCCCAGCCCCATGGGTGCTACTCTGGCATCACTCCCCACCCCCGTTGGATTCCCCAGTTCCTTTTCCAGGCACAGGAAACCCAGCCCCTGTCCCAGCTCTGGCCTCAGCATCTGCCCTGTTCCTGAGGTCCTGGCAGGGAGCGACGATCTGCAGCCTCTGGGGGGATGGGAGCATGGGGAGACCCCCAGCCCCTGCAAGGATGAGGGAGAAGGGACCTGCTGCATTGCAGCTCCCCCCAACCCTGTGTGGGGGTCCCCGGCCCCAGCAGGCCCCGCTGCCTTGAGTGGCTTCCTTAGGGGCATCTGGGGGCTCCCCACACTGGGAGCTGGGGATGCCTGGAGAAGGTCCCTTCAGACCCATGCTGGGGGAGGGGCAGGGAAGGAGACGCTGCCCTGTGGACTCCCCTGTCCCCCCCGCAGCCAGGCCGGCTGTGTGAGCTCATTCCTGCCCGCCCCCCCACCGGAAGGGCCTGGCCCAGCCACAGCCAGGGATCCTCTGTGGCATTTCCTCTTTGCTCCATGCTGGCAGGAAGCGCAGGGTGTGGAGGGGGTGGGGGGCGGGACACCTCCTGCGACACCCCACACCCAGGACAATGAGCTAATGAGGGAGGGGCGCTTCCTGGCGAGCTCCGGGAGGGGACCCCCATCCTGACCTCTGCCTGACCTCCGGCACGCTAAGGCCTAACCGAGACCACATGAATGGTGGGAGCTGCCCCGTCCACTGCTCCCTCCGTCACAGCTTGGGCCCCATCGGCGATGCTGGCTGGGGAGGGGACGAGCACCCCAAACCATGGTAGGGGAGCTGAGCCCTGCCCAAAGCAGAGGCCAAGCGACCCCAATGCTGGGCTGGGCTGCGATGAGTGGGGTTGGGCGGGTGGGTGAGCTGGGACATTGTCTGCCAGGGGGCATTGGTGGGTGCACCCCCCACGCCTCCTTCTTCCAAACACAGGGGGGCTCAGCCGTGGGGAAGGGGCAGAGCGGCTGGCTTTACCCCTGTCCTAGTGATTCTATCCCACCCCCTTGGCTGCCAGTAAGGGGTGGGGCACGGAACCTGAATTGGGGTGCCCCCTGGTGGGGACCAGCCCTATGTTCCATCCTGGGTGGGTGTTGGGGGTGACTCCCAGGCTGGGGATCGCTGGCTGCTGGGCCTGTAACCCGCTCCTTGGTCTCCCCCAGGAGGGCTTCCCAGCCCGGCTTCAGGTGGCCCTGGACCTGGAGGGGACGCAGCTTGTGCTGGAGTTAGAGCAAAACCGGTGAGTTTAGGGGGGTGTCACGCAGTGTGGGGGAGTCAGGCCCCTGCACCCCCTCTTCCTGCGATTCACCGGGACTCTCAGCCAGCCAGTAACCCAGAAGGTTTATTAGCCGACAGGAACACAGTCCCAAGCAGGGCTTGTAGGTACAACTAGAACCCCTCAATCAAGTCCTTCTGGGGGGTTCAGGGAGCTTAGACCCCAGTTTGGGGTTCCCTGCATTGCCTCTCAGCCCAAGACTGAAAACAAAACCTCCTCCAGCCGCTCTCCTCCCTCCCCCCAGCTCCTCTTCTCCTTTGTCCAGTCTCCCCAGGCAGAAGGTGTCACTTCTCCCAACCCTCTCCTGGCTCAGGGAGCTTCCTTCAAGGGAAGTTCCCCCTCCCCAATGTAACTCCCCTGCGACATTCCCAGGTCAAATCTGCCCCACTCCCTGCTCCGTCACAGGAGGACTGGGTGTGTTCCCTGTACCCCTCTTCCTCCCCTCCCCACCAGCTGGCTGTGACCGTGTGTTTGGGGGGGAGGCAGCATCTGAGCTGCACAGGGCTTATTCTGCTGGGCCCTGAGGGGGGGAGGGAGCTGGGGGACTGCAGTGGGTGCCCGGGGCACCAGAGCATTGTTCTAGGGGAGCCAGGGGTGAGGGAGAGAGCTGCACAGGATGGCTGGGGGGCCCTGTGAGGAGGGACCTGGGAGGCCCTGGGGGACAGGGAGCTGCAGGGGGTGGCCAGTGGCCCTATGGGGAGGGAGCTGGGGGTCTGCATGGGGTGGCCGAGACACTTGTGCATTTTTCTGGGGGTGGAGGAGGGAACTGCAGGGGATGGGTAGGGAGCCCTGTGAAGAGGGAGCTGGAGGGCTGCAGGGGGGTACTGGAGGGCAGGAAGCTGGAGAGCTGCAGGGGGTGGCTGGGGGCCCTGTGGGGAGGGAGCTGTGGGGCTGTATGGGGTAGCTGAGACACCTGTGCATTGTTCGGGAGGGGGAGGGAGCTGCAGGGGGTAGCTAGGGAGCCCTGTGAGGAGGGAGCTGTGGGTCTGGGAGGCACTGGGGGTGGCTGGGGTGCCCATGTATTGTTCTACGGAGGCCTGGGGGTGTTGCTCTGGGGAGCCTGGAGTGTGTGCAGGGGCAATAGCCTGGCAGCAGATGGGCTCCAGCTGGGTCATGCTCCCGCTGGCCCCTCCGTGGGCCCGGTGGATGGGGAACACCTTCTGCCTCTGTTCTTGGGGAGCAAGGCAGTGCCCCTCTGGCCTATGGGGATGCTGTGCACCCTGGGGGCCGTGCTCCCATTGGCTGGTGCAGCCCCCGGCATCCCAGAGATGGGGTGGGGTGGGGAAGCCTGTCCCTGGGCTCGCTCTCACTGTCTGCCTATCTCCGGCAGGGAGGTGGCTCCGGGTACCCGGGCACTGCTCTATTACCTGCCCAACGGCACGCGGGTGACGCAGACCGCCGGCTCGCAGGTAGGTTTGTGGCTGGCCATGCAGGTGTCAGGGATCCACAAGATCAGTCTCTGGCAGACCCCTGCAGCGTGGCAGACCCCAGGGGTCCCACTCCTCCCCAGGGCAGGCCATGCGGCTTCACCACCTTAGACCGAACTGCTGGGGCACCTGCCCTCCTGCATCCCCCAGCAGGTGCACCAGCGCCGGGCAGAGACTTCTCCCCTGCAGGGACGGGTGCCCCTTGCCCAGTGCTGGTAGGGACACCCACACAGCGCACTCAGCACGCCCGGTTTATTACTCGCGGGTGCTGAGAGCTGAAGATGAAAGCAGCGTCAGAGCCCTGTCACCGCTCAGCAAACCCCCGGCCCATGGGGCAGGTCCCAGTGAAACCCCCCAGCTCTGTCCCTCCCCTTCCCCCATCCTTTGTTCTCCAGCCTGGGGATTGCGTGCAGAGGAGGCGATATCCCTCTTTCCCCTGCCTCCTTGCCAGGTGTCATTGTCCCTTAATTGGCTTTGTTCTCTGAGATTCTCCACGGATTTAGGGGGGCCTGGGCCACCCCCTCTCAGTGACTCCTCCGCCTGGGTGACATTCACAACTGTCTCCAGCTGCCGTGGAAGCAAACGCCTCTCCCAGCCATGCAAAATGGAGGGAAAACCGAGGCACATGGGGGTGGTGGTGGTGGTGAACGGACATAAAAATAGTACAGAAAATTCCCACCCCCCAGCAGGTAGAGTCTGACGGCAGTGCCCTGGCTGTGCACGACTCGGGGGTGTGTGGGGGGAGGTGGGGGGTGCGGTGCTGCGAGCTTCCCCAGGGCAGTGCCCTGTCATTGGCACTGTTGTATTTGTACTGGTCCATTACTTGGACCAGTGTCTCCTCCTCTCATTGCTGGCCAGGGCTGCTCTGCAGGGGGAGAGGTCCCAGCTGGGTCCCCCGAGAGCCCTTTGAGCTGCAGCTAAACTCAGCTTCTCTCTGCTGCAGGGAAACTGCTGCTACCGGGGCCACGTCCGGGAGTATCCAGGCTCCTGGGCCAGCGTCTGCACCTGCTCCGGACTCAGGTGGGGGAGAGCTCTGCAGCTGCAGGCTGGGGGCTGAAATCGGGGGTGATGGGGGGGAGGGACAGTGGGTGCGGGGGTGCCCTGGCCAATGGAAGGATGTGGGGGGGGTGATCTCTGTGGGTTTTAAAGAGGAGCCATTGTGAGTGCCTCTCGGTCCCGACCTGCAGCCCCAGTGACCATAGCCCTGCCCCCCCCACCCCCGCCAAGCAGGGGCTGCAGTTTTGCTGAGCCCCTGACCCCTGCCTCTCTTGTGACCTGCCCTTAACCCCATCCCTGCCCCCCAGCTAACACCCGTCTCCCCCTCCTCTCCTAGTGGCGTCCTCGTGGCCTCAGAGAACAGGAGCTATGGCCTGGAGCCGGACCCCCAAGGGCCCCGCGGGAGGCACCTGGCCTACAGGCCCCGGGACATGCGGCTGGGACAGAGGGAGTGTGGGCTGGGCCCCCCCAACCACACACAGCCACTGCTGGACCCGGAACCACACAGGGTAGGTGGGGGAGGGGAATTGGGGGGTGTCTGGGGCCACAGCGCCCCCCCCCCAGTCTCATTTGTCTCTGGGATGGGGGGAAGCCGTTGCCTGGGTCCCCAGGTCACAACCCCCTCTGCTCCCCCCCACCCGGTTCTGGCTCTTGTGTCCATGCGTTCGCTGAGTGCCCTCCTCCCCACTCACTGGCTCACCCTTCTCCCCAGGGGAAGCGGGAGGCAGCCCCAGAGCAGCCGTTTGTGGAGCTGGTGATGGTGGTGGACCATGCAGAGGTGAGTGACTCCTGGCCATGCTGGGTGGGGAGGGGAGGAATCTGCCTCACTTTCCTGAACCCCATGGAGGCTCCTCCCCCTTGACGCCTCCTCTCCCCCCTTGCAGTTCAAGAATTACCCCAACATGAAACAGATCCAGACCCGGATGCTGGAGATCGCCAACCAGGTGGACACGGTAGGACCCTAATGACCCCTGGGATGCCCTTACCCCCAGCTCTGCCAGTGCCCCTCACTTCTTCCCCGCAGCCCCGGTTATCCCAGCCTGCGCCTCCCCCTTCCCCACAGCTCTGCGTCCCCTCACTCCTGTCCCGCAGTCCCAGTTATCCCAGGTCTGTGTCGTTGTCACAGAGTTTGGGGGAGTCAAGGTCAGGACTCTCAGCCAGCCAGTAAAACAGAAGGTTTATATAGATGACAGAAACACAGTCCAAGACAGGCCTTGCGGGTACGGACAACAGGACCCCTCAGTCAGGTCCATCTTGGGGGGGCCCCAGGGAGGCCAGAGCCCAGTCTGGGCTCCCCTCCATTTCCCAGCCAGCTCCAAACTGAAACTCCCTCCAGTCCTCTTACCCAGCTTCCCCCCGCAGGGCCCCTCCCCTGCTCCTCCCCCAGCCTTTGTCCATTTCCCCAGCAGAGGTGTCACTTGGCTCCTCCGCCAGCCTGGTTCTCAGGTTAGCTGCTCAGGTCTCCTCCCTTCCCCAATGCAGCCAGTCCCAGCAAAATTCCCCTGCAACCTTCCCAGGCCAACACTTCCCTCTCCCTGCTGCGTCACAGGCACCCACCCAGCATTCAAAGAAAACATGAAGAACATTCCCAGTTCATCAGGGTCGTTCACCCCCTCCCCCAGCTCCAGGCCCCCCTCACTCCCGTCCCGCAGCCCCTGCTGTGCCAGCCCTGACTCCCAGTGTGGACTGCCCTGGTGCGGGCAGTGGTGCCATCAGTGACTCTGGTCTGGCGCCCGCTGCCTGGCCAGCATCTCTAACCCCAGCTTCCCCCCAGTTCTATCGGCCCCTGGGTGTCCGCGTGGCGCTGCTGGCGGTGGAAGTGTGGAACCAAGGAGACCCCATTGCCGTGGGGCCCAGCGCCCGGGCCACGCTGGAGCGCTTCCTGCAATGGAGGGAGAAGGAGCTGCTGCCCCGGCTCCCGCATGACAACGCCCAGCTGCTCACGTGAGTGCGGGGGCCGGGGGGGGCCAGGCTGGAGCCTGTCTGACGCCAGGCGCACGCGGCCAGGATCTGGGCTCTGACCCCCCTAACACTCGCTTGCTCTTACAGGGGGGCCCCGCTGGAGGGGGTGGCGGTGGGGATGGCGTCCCAGGCCTCCATGTGTTCGGCTGCGCGATCGGGCGGGGTCAGCGTGGTGAGTACCGCCCCGCCCCTGCTCCTGCCCCCTCCTCTGCCCCTGCCCACTCTGATCCAGTCTCTTTGCACAGGATCACTCGGTCAGCGTCCTGGTCGTGGCCTCCACCGTGGCCCACCAGCTGGGCCACAACCTGGGCATGAAGCACGACGGTGCCGGGCGCCAGTGTGACTGCGTTGGCCCCTACCAAGAGCGGAGCTGCATCATGGCGCCGCCCACAGGGTGAGTCTGGGGGTCCTGGCGTGTGTGGGGGGGAAAGGGGGTCCCCGGGCCCTGCCCCCCTGCACTCACGGGCTCCCCTCCACAGGCTGATGCCCGGTCTGAGCTTCAGCAGCTGCAGCCAGCAGGACGTGGAGCAGAGCCTGCGCTGGGGCCAGGGCTGGTGCCTCTTCAACGTGCCCGAGCCCAAGAGCTTCGTCGTGCGCCCGCATTGTGGGAACTGGCTGGTGGAGCAGAACGAGACGTGCGACTGCGGCCTCCGGGCGGTAAGAGGGGGAGGCACGTGTGTGAGGGGATGTCTGCTCATCGCCCCCATGGCCCCGCTGTCACGGACTCACAGCACGTCTGTCTCTGCTGTGGGCCCCCTCAGGGAGTCTCCTCGCTCTGGGGCCCTGGGCCTCCTCACCCCCAAAGGGGACAATGCCCCCTGTTCTCTAGCCCGGAGCGACTCTCAGCCAGCATAAAACAGGAAGGTTTATTGAGCATCTGAACCCAGCACAGGAAACTCTCAGGGCCTCAGCACAGCACATTCAAGTCTCTCCTGCATTCAGGGGGACTCTGCCTGCTCCCCCTCTCCAGCCCAGAGCCCCTCTGCTCCTTGCTGGGCCTCCGATATCCCCGGCCCCAAACCCCCTCTGTCCATTGTCGTCTATTCAGGTAAACAGGGTCACCTGGACCCCCTCTCCTGTCCTCTGGCCCCTCTGGCTGGAACCAGCTGGTCACGTCACCGGGGTCCTCTCCTTGCAGCCCATTGTCCCCCACTGGCCAGAACCGGCTGTGACTCCTGAGCTGGGCCTCCTGGTCACCAGTCGCTGGGGTCTCCATCCTCCAGGCCATTGGCTGGGGTCCCAAGTTCCCTCTCGGGTCCTGTGTACCAACGAACTCCCTCTCCCCTCGCCTCGTTAAACCAGTAACACCTCTGCATGCAACCCACTGGAAAAACCAAGGAAAAAAACAGAAAATCCCCCACTTCGTCACATCTGCCCACCCCGCCCCTCTGCTTCACAGGAGTGCACTGACCCCTGCTGCAACGCCAGCAGCTGCCAGCTGGCCCCTGGAGCTGAGTGTGCCACGGGGGATACCTGCTGCCAGGACTGCAAGGTGAGTGGAAGGGCCCTGCCAGTGCCCCTCACTCCCGACCCGCAGCCCCCTGCCAGCCCAGTCCTGGGCTCCACCTCGTCGCTTTCTGGGGGTGCACGACCAGATGACAGCACAATTAATATTAAGGGTGTGGGAAGGAACGGGTTATACCTGGGCTACGGTCACTAGAGTCCAGTGGCAGGGCTGATGGAACGCGGCCCCGGCTGCTGACAGAACTAGCTGAAGCAATCACAGACCCACTGGTGTTTCTCGTCGAGAGCCCCCGGAGGGCGGAGAAGGGCAAACGTAGGGCCCAGGGTGTTACCGACCCATCAGCCTGACCTCACTGGCTGGAAAGAGCCTGGAGCAAACGGTTAAACTACTCAGAGCCCCTGGAGCAGGCACTAAGGAACAGCCGGCACGAACTCGGCACGGACATGCCCAGCCAGTCTCTGCCAGGGGCAGCAGGGAGCATGGGAGGTGTTGGGGTTAGCCAGGCTTTGGGGATCGACCCACATGACAGCTGGTTTTACTGCAAGGGGGGGTCACGGCTCTGTGGGGTCGGCACTGTGCCCCCAGCTTGGGCCCTTTGATGTGCCAGACCCTCAGGGGTCCCCCTCGTCCCTCAGGGCAGGCCCTGCAGCCTCCTGCTTCACCCCGGGAGCACTGCCCCGTGAGCCCCCCAGAGCCAGAGGTCAGGCCAGAGACCCCCCGCACCCCGCCCATTCTGACTCTTTCTGATCCCCAGCTGCGAGGGGCCGGCTCCGTGTGCCGGGAGCCCCGTGGTGAGTGCGACCTCCCTGAGTTCTGCAACGGGCTGTCCCCACGCTGCCCTCCCAACACATACCTGCAGGATGGGCAACCCTGCGCCGGGGGCCAGGCCCGCTGCTACGGGGGGGCCTGCACCACCTACCAGGGCCAGTGCCAGGAGCTGTGGGGCCCAGGTAAGTGGCAGGGGTCTGATGGGAGGGTGGGACGCAGTGGAGCTGATTGCGGGGGTGCAGAGCTGGGGGGACTCTGGGGAGACGGAGCAGGGGTGCTGAGGCCCCTGCGATGCTCACAGCTCTGTCCCGTGCAGGTTCAGGGCCCGTCTCCGACGTCTGCATGGCCTCCCTGAATGCCAGAGGGGATGAGCATGGGCACTGCGGGCAGCGCCCCAATGGCACGTACATCCCCTGTGCCCAGCGGTGAGTGACCCCTGTACATCACCCATCTGTCCCCTCCCCCCTACCCTATCTGTCCATCCTCCTGACCCCTGTCTGTCCGTGTAGGGACGCTGGCTGCGGGAGGCTGCAGTGCCAGAGGGGCAGTGCCCAGGGCACACTGGAGGATGGAGTGGCACCTGGCTGCCGTGCTATCCCCCTGCCCCTGGGTGAGGATGTGAGCAACCTGGCCATGGTGCTGCCGGGCACGGCCTGTGGCCCTGGGAAGGTGAGCTGGGGGGACACCCCGGGGCACAGGGGAGGAACAGGTGCAGCAGCCAAGTGGGAAGGGGGTCGCTGGCCCCCCCATGCTGGGCCAGGGCCCCCCCCTTCTCTCGCGTGACTCCCTCTTTCTCCGGGCAGGTGTGCAGCAGTGCCCGGTGCCGAGATGTCTCCGAGCTGGGGGTGCAGGAGTGTGGGAGTAAATGCCACGGACACGGGGTGAGTGGGGCAGCAGGTCTGGGGGGAGGGGAGGCTGTGCCGTCCCTTTGCTGAGAGCCCGTCAGTGAGGAGGCTCCGTGTCCCCCCCACTAGGTCTGCAACAACAACGGGCACTGCCACTGTGAGGCGGGCTGGGCCGCCCCCGCCTGCAACAGCCCGGGGGCCGGGGGCAGCGTGGACAGCGGCCCCGGGGGCCTGGAGCAAGGTGAGGGGGGGGCAAGGCACAGGGGCTGGGGCTGATCATGCTGTTTCTGACACTGACGAGGCTGGGACCCAGGCATCCGGCTGGGCAGGGCTGGGTTTCAGACCCGTCTCCCCCTGGGGTGGGGCTGGTGGCACCCGAGGGCCAAGCTGGGCACACGTGGCGGATGCAGGGCCCCCCCCAGCTGCACGGGGCGTGAGAAGAATGGGGCTGTGTGTGCTGGGGGAAGGGTGGGGGGAGGGCCTTTTCTGCCAGGGACACTAACAGACTGTTCTCCTGCCAGGGGGCAGCTCGCTGCCCACCACCCTGTTGATCCCAGCCGCGCTGCTCCTGGCCCTCGCTCTGGGGCTTTGCTACGCCAAGCGCGCCGGCCTGCACCAGCGCCTCTGTCAGCTCGGCAAGGGCACCAGCTGCCAGTACAGGTAACGCTCCCCGCACCCCCGTCCCGGGCCTGCCTCCCCCCTACGTCCCCAGCACAGTAACCGCCTGGCTCCCATGGGTACGTTCTGGGCCTGGGATGCGACCCTGACTCTCTTCTCCCTGCAGCGCCAAGCCAGGCACCCAGGTGCAATTGCTCAGCACAGGAGTCTCGGCCGACCCGAACGGGTAACGTCACTGCAGGGGGGCGGGGGGCTGGACACTGGCTCACTTCACTTTGGTGGGGTCTGGCTTCCCCGTGGACCCCAGTGGATAGATGGGGGAGCGTCACGGGTTCCTCTCACTATATTCCCGTTCCCCCCCTGAGTGGGGGGCTCTGAGTTACTTGCCTGGAGGGTTCTACTCCCCATGCCCCCCTCTGAGAAGCAGGAAGTCCTGTCCCCTGTCTCTCTCTGCTGGTGACTGGTCGCTGAGTGCTGTCCAGTCTCTCACCCCCAGCTCTGCGGGGCCTGGCAGTTTGGGGGGGGCTGGCCAGGGGCTGGGGATCAGCCTCCCCAGGAAGTTAGGGGGGGTGGCTGGTTGCCATGGACCTGCCATGCTGCGGGCAGCTGGCCCTGGTGAGATGCCACCCTGCTGTCCTGTGGGGGGGTTCTGCCTACCCCCTGGCTGAGGAATTGGGGACACCAGGACTGGGTGCTCCTGGGGGCAGTGCTGGCTTGGGGGGCCGCCTGGGGCTGTCCTGGTTGGGGTAGGTGCCAGTGCCCTCCCTGCACAGTCTTGCAACCTGGTACCCTGGGGGTGGGGATGTGTGTGAAATCGGGGGGACGCTGCCCTGCAGGCGCCTGAAACGTGTTTCCTCCCCCAGGATCGCTCAGCTGGAGCCGCGAGGCTACAACGAGCCCCACCCTGGGCACCCGCGGCCCCTGCAGTGGCCCCAGAGCACCGAGCTGCAGATGATGCCCATCAGTAAGGTGAGTCCAGCACCGCCCACCTCATGCTGGGGGCCACTCCCGTCCTGCCTGGGGCCCCACAGCTGGGGCAGGGAGCCAGCAGTGCGGGCAACTGGGGAGAGGCCAGGGTCCTGCTCCCATGGGCGATGTGTTCTGGGGATGGGGTCTGAGCTGCTGCAGTTGCCAAGATGGCCCTGGTGGCGGACGGCAGGTGCTCAAGTAGGGGGCACAATCCCCAGTCAGTGCTGGCCCCAGCGGCACGGGGGGGTGCGGCGCTCCAGGGCGGGGCTCCGTAGGGGGCTCTTCCCCCTGGCAGTGCAGGCCCCAGGAGCACGGGGGGTGCGGCGCTCCAGGGCGGGGGCTCCGTAGGGGGCTCAGTCCCCAGTCAGTGCTGGTCCCAGGATCACGGGGGGTGCGGCGCTCCAGGGCGGGGCTCCGTAGGGGGCTCAGTCCCCAGTCAGTGCTGGTCCCAGGGGCACGGGGGGTGCGGCGCTCCAGGGCGGGGGCTCCGTAGGGGGCTCTCTCCCGGCAGTACTGGCCCAGGGGCACGGTGGGTGCGGTGCTCCAAGACAGGGGCTCCGTAGGGGGCTCTCCCCCTGGCAGTGCAGGCCCCAGCGGCACGGGGGGGTGCGGCGCTCCAGGGCGGGGGCTCCGTAGCGGGCTCAGTCCCCAGTCAGTGCTGGTCCCAGGATCACGGGGGGTGCGGTGCTCCAGGGCGGGGGCTCCGTAGGGGGCTCAGTCCCCAGTCAGTGCTGGTCCCAGGATCACGGGGGGTGCGGTGCTCCAGGGCGGGGCTCCGTAGGGGGCTCTTCCACCTGGCAGTGCAGGCCCCAGGAGCACGGGGGGTGCGGCGCTCCAGGGCGGGGGCTCCGTAGGGGGCTCAGTCCCCAGTCAGTGCTGGTCCCAGGATCATGGGGGGTGCGGCGCTCCAGGGCGGGGGCTCCGTAGCGGGCTCAGTCCCCAGTCAGTGCTGGTCCCAGGATCACGGGGGGTGCGGTGCTCCAGGGCGGGGGCTCCGTAGGGGGCTCAGTCCCCAGTCAGTGCTGGTCCCAGGATCACGGGGGGTGCGGTGCTCCAGGGCGGGGGCTCCGTAGGGGGCTCAGTCCCCAGTCAGTGCTGGTCCCAGGATCATGGGGGGTGCGGCGCTCCAGGGCGGGGGCTCCGTAGGGGGCACAATCCCCAGTCAGTGCTGGCCCCAGCGGCACGGGGGGGTGCGGCGCTCCAGGGCGGGGCTCCGTAGGGGGCTCTTCCACCTGGCAGTGCAGGCCCCAGGAGCACGGGGGGTGCGGCGCTCCAGGGCGGGGGCTCCATAGGGGGCTCAGTCCCCAGTCAGTGCTGGTCCCAGGGGCATGGGGGGGGGCGGTGCTCCAGGGCGGGGGTTCCGTAGGGGGCTCTCTCCCGGCAGTACTGGCCCAGGGGCACGGGGGGTGTGGTGCTCCAAGACAGGGGCTCCGTAGGGGGCTCTCCCCCTGGCAGTGCAGGCCCCAGGAGCACGGGGGGTGCGGCGCTCCAGGGCGGGGCTCCGTAGGGGGCTCTCCCCCTGGCAGTGCAGGCCCCAGGAGCACGGGGGGTGCGGCGCTCCAGGGCGGGGCTCCGTAGGGGGCTCTCCCCCTGGCAGTGCAGGCCCCAGGGGCACGGGGGGTGCGGCGCTCCAGGGCGGGGGCTCCGTAGGGGGCTCAGTCCCCAGTCAGTGCTGGTCCCAGGATCACGGGGGGTGCGGTGCTCCAGGGCGGGGGTTCCGTAGGGGGCGCTCTCCCGGCAGTACTGGCCCAGGGGCACGGGGGGTGCGGTGCTCCAGGGCGGGGGCTCCGTAGGGGGCTCAGTCCCCAGTCAGTGCTGGTCCCAGGGGCACAGTGGGTGCGGTGCTCCAGGGCGGGGGCTCCATAAAGGGCTCTCTCCCGGCAGTATTGGCCCAGGGGCACGGGGAACTAGGGGGCACTTATGAGAGTTGGGCTTCCAACACGTCAGGGGAGAACGGGAGGTTTAACCCCCTCCCCCCCAGAATGAGCAGTTGAGTTAAACTGAGTGGTGGCGTCCTACGTTCACTCCCCACCAAATGTATCGGGGAGAGCTCTGCAGCCAGCGAGTCGCCCCTGCGCGTGCAGAGCTCTGCAGCCAGCGAGTCGCCCCTGCGCGTGCTGGGCCTGAGAGCTGCGGCTGGGAAGGGGTGTGTATGCGCACGTGGGTGTGGGGTGTGTGTGTGGGTGGATGTAGAACTGTGATTGGAACAGCGGTGCCACTTCAACTTCACCTCGCGCCAGTGCGGCGGGGCAAGTCACAACCCTGTGCCGCAGGGAGCGTTATGTAGGGCAGCAGGGGGCGCTCTCCCCGGCCGGCAGGGCTGGCCCCAGGGCTGTGATGGGGGGGTGGGGCCGTGCCGTTATGGGGGGCAGCAGGGGGCGCTCTCCCCGGCCGGCAGGGCTGGCCCCAGGGCTGTGATGGGGGGGTGGGGCCGTGCCGCAGGGAGCGTTATGGGGGGCAGCAGGGGGCGCTCTCCCCAGCAGGCAGGGCTGGCCCCAGGGCTGTGATGGGGGGTGGGGCCGTGCCGCCAGGAACGTTATGGGGGGCAGCAGGGGGCGCTCTCCCCGGCCGGCAGGGCTGACCCCATGGCTGTGATGGGGGGGTGGGGCCGTGCCGCAGGGAACGTTATGGGGGGCAGCAGGGGGCGCTCTCCCCAGCAGGCAGGGCTGGCCCCAGGGCTGTGATGGGGGAGTGGGGCCGTGCCGCAGGGAGCGTTATGGGGGGCAGCAGGGGGCGCTCTCCCCGGCAGGCTGGGCTGGCCCCAGGGCTGTGATGGGGGGGTGGGGCCGTGCCGCAGAGAGCGTTATGGGGGCCAGCAGGGGGCGCTCTCCCCGGCAGGCAGAGCTGGCCCCAGGGCTGTGATGGGGGGGTAGGGCGGTGCCGCAGGGAGCGTTATGGGGGGCAGCAAGGGGCGCTCTCCCCAGCAGGCAGGACTGGCCCTAGGGCTGTGATGGGGGAGTGGGGCTGTGCCGCAGGGAGCGTTATGGGGGGCAGCAGGGGGCGCTCTCCCCGGCCGGAAGGGCTGGCCCCAGGGCTGTGATGGGGGGTGGGGCCGTGCCGCAGGGAGCGTTATGGGGGGCAGCAGGGGGCGCTCTCCCCAGCAGGCAGGGCTGGCCCCAGGGCTGTGATGGGGGGGTGGGGCCGTGCCGCAGGGAGCGTTATGGGGGGCAGCAGGGGGCGCTCTCCCCAGCAGGCAGGGCTGGCCCCAGGGCTGTGATGGGGGGGTGGGGCCGTGCCGCAGGGAGCGTTATGGGGGGCAGCAAGGGGTGCTCTCCCCAGCAGGCAGGGCTGGCCCTAGGGCTGTGATGGGGGGGTGGGGCCGTGCCGCCAGGAACGTTATGGGGGGCAGCAGGGGGCGCTCTCCCCGGCAGGCAGGACTGGCCATAGGGCTGTGATGGGGAGGTGGGGCCGTGCCGTTATGGGGGGCAGCAGGGGGCGCTCTCCCCGGCAGGCAGGGCTGGCCCCAGGGCTGTGATGGGGGGGTGGGGCCGTGCCGCAGGGAGCATTTTGGGGGCCAGCAGGGGGCGCTCTCCCCGGCAGGCAGGGCTGGCCCTAAGGCTGTGATGGGGGGGTGGGGCCGTGCCGCAGGGAGCATTATGGGGGGCAGCAGGGGGGCGCTCTCCCCGGCAGGCTGGACTGGCCCTAGGGCTGTGATGGGGGGGTGGGGCCGTGCCGTTATGGGGGGCAGCAGGGGGCGCTCTCCCCAGCAGGCAGGGCTGGCCCTAAGGCTGTGATGGGGGGGTGGGGCCGTGCCGCAGGGAGCGTTATGGGGGGCAGCAGGGGGCGCTCTCCCCGGCAGGCTGGACTGGCCCTAGGGCTGTGATGGGGGGGTGGGGCCGTGCCGTTATGGGGGATAGCAGGGGGCGCACTCCCCAGCAGGCAGGGCTGGCCCCAGGGCTGTGATGGGGGGGTGGGGCCGTGCCGCAGGGAGCATTATGGGGGGCAGCAGGTTGCGCTCTCCCCAGCAGGCAGGACTGGCCATAGGGCTGTGATGGGGAGTTGGGGCCGTGCCGTTATGGGGGGCAGCAGGGGGCGCTCTCCCCAGCAGGCAGGGCTGGCCCCAGGGCTGTGATGGGGGGATGGGGCCGTGCCGCAGGGAGCGTTATGTGGGGCAGCAGGGGGCGCTCTCCCCAGCAGGCAGGGCTGGCCCCAGGGCTGTGATGGGGGGGTGGGGCCGTGCCGCAGGGAGCGTTATGGGGGGCAGCAGGGGGCGCTCTCCCCGGCAGGCAGGGCTGGCCCTAGGGCTGTGATGGGGGGGTGGGGCCGTGCCGTTATGGGGGATAGCAGGGGGCGCTCTCCCCAGCAGGCAGGGCTGGCCCCAGGGCTGTGATGGGGGGGGTGGGGCCGTGCCGCAGGGAGCATTATGGGGGGCAGCAGGTTGCGCTCTCCCCGGCAGGCAGGACTGGCCATAGGGCTGTGATGGGGGGGTGGGGCCGTGCTGCAGGGAGCGTTATGGGGGGCAGCAGGGGTCGCTCTCCCCGGCAGGCAGGACTGGCCCTAGGGCTGTGATGGGGAGGTGGGGCCGTGCCGCAGGGAGCGTTATGGGGGGCAGCAGGGGGCGCTCTCCCCAGCAGGCAGGGCTGGCCCCAGGGCTGTGATGGGGAGGTGGGGCCGTGCCGCAGGGAGCGTTATGGGGGGCAGCAGGGGTCGCTCTCCCCGGCAGGCAGGACTGGCCCTAGGGCTGTGATGGGGAGGTGGGGCCGTGCCGTTATGGGGGATAGCAGGGGGCGCTTTCCCCTGGCAGGCAGGGCTGGCCCCAGGGCTGTGATGGAGAGTGGGTCGTGCCGTTATGGGGGCAGCAAGGGGTGCTGGTCCCTGCCCTGGCATAGGGCTGCTGTGCTGCTGGAGGTGCTGTCTGTGGGTCGGGGTACAGCCAAGGACATCACTCGCTGACCATCCCTGACCTGGCCCCAAGGCTTAGGGAGCCGATCCCGGCACTATGCCCCCTCCTTCCCCTGGCAGCGTTGGGGTGGTGCTGGATGCTGCTGGGTGAGGGGTTCTGGGGGTGCCGGGGTCTGATTGCTCCTGTGGGGCCCTGGGCCAGCCCCAGTGTGAGGGGAGAGGATTGGCCCCCAGGGAGCGGGGTGCATTCCTCCAAAAGGAAGGGATGTCCTGCCCGGGCAGCAGCCTGGCGCAGGGCTGTGCCTCAATCCAGGGCCCCCTGGTGCTGGCATGGGGGCTCCTCTCCATGGGCTGCGACCTCTTGAGATCCTGGGGGGTCCTTGCGAGTGGAGCCTGCGCGGGGCCAGGGGGAGGCAATCTGCTCTGCCCTGAGGGGACGTGGGTGGGTGGGTGTCTCTGTCCTGCCAGTTGACTCTCCGCATGCTGCATGGCGACTGACTGACCGACTGACCCCTGCCTGCATGGTCCCCTGGCCCGTCTCTTAACCTCCCCAACCCTGGTCTCGCTGACACTCCCCCCCGCCACCGCTTTCTGCTCCTCTTCTTTCCGCAGCCCATTTCCCACGGCTGGGCCCGGCCCGACCCGCCCTCCAAGCCGCTCCCGCCCGACCCGGTCCCTAAGGAATCCCAGGTAATGTCCTTGGGCCCTGCCGGGCGCGGATGGGGGCCCAGGGCGGCAGCTGCTCTAACTCCCCAGCCAAGGCCCCTGCATGCCTGGCACTGCATGGACTCACTGGGGACACCGACCTCTGTCCCCACAGGGCTGGGCTCCAGGGCTTGCCTGGGCCTCCCCTCCCGTGCGGTGATGGGGTCAGAGCAGCAGTGAGGGCAGGGGCTGTGTGAAACTGGCCCCACAGGGTCTGGGGGGTTGCCCTGTCCCACCACTCCACGTCTCTTCCCCAGCCCCGATGTGGGGGCAAGACATAGCCCCGAGGGCCGTGCACCCCTGTGCCGGGCTGTTGGATCCTGGGTGCTGCCATGGGGCAGAGCAAGCACCCAACATCTGGCCTTTGCCCCAAACTCTCCCCAAGCCTGACATGCACACCCCAGCCCGGGGCCCAGCATGCCCTGCCCCAGGCTCTCACGCCTGGCCACAGGAGGTGCACTGGGCCAGCAGCTCCCCACGGGCCCCCTGGCATTGCTGCACCCTGGCTGGGAGATTTTAGCCCCAGCCCATTGGTGTTCGGCTCCCTGCGGGGCAGCCCTGGCCCCACTCTGTCCCTGGAGCCCTTGGCCCGGAGCTGGGCTCCCATCTCCCCCCGGCTGAGGCAGGCAGGACCTGCCTCTTCCCCAGGGGTCTGTGCGGACCCCACAGCAGCTGCCAGCGTGGGGCGCTGTGTCGCTGTTTCACTGTCCCTGCTCTCTCTGCCAGGCCTTTCTGCGGGACAGGCCGCCCCCCCCCACGCGCCCGCTGCCTGCAGACCCTGTGCTGAAAGGCACTCAGGTAACCGCGCCGGCGGGTGCCAGGCCGCGTGATGGTGACGGTGGCATGGATCTGTGCGTGTGGAGGGATGTCTGGCTGTGGGGCTCAGCAGGTGCCAGGCCGCCTGTGTGGGGTGGTGGGGGATCTACCTTGTCTCCCCCCAAGGGATGTGCAGGGCACGGCTGGTGGGGGTGGGGGGGGAGTGGGTGCTGCGTGAGCTCCCTCCTCCTGCGTGAGGCCCCAGGCCATGAGCCCTCCTCAGTAACTCACCCTGACGTCTCTCCGCAGCCTCCATGCCCTGCCAAGCTGCCCCTGCCCAGGAGGCTGCTGCCCTCTGATCCCGCCGGGCCCCTCGGCTCCGGGCCTGAGCTGTCCTTGGTGCGCTCTGAGAACCCCCACATCATGGTGCTCCCCTCCAGGTGAGGGCTGGCTGCAGACACGGCTCAGGAGCGTCTCGCTCGCTGGCACCGGGCAAGGTGGGGGTGAGCTGGGACTCTGGGGGTTGGGCTGAGCGGGGACTCTCGGGGGGTGACTAAGGCAGGCCCCTGCCCCCATTACTTACCTGTTTCACATTTTCTCTCTCCTCCAGGCCAGCTCCCCCGCCCCCCACTGGGCATCTCCAGTACACCTAGCGTGAGACAGATACTGCTGCCTGCGTGTGGGCTGCCCAGGCTCAGGAACCTCCCCTCCCTCACTGCCTGTTGGACGCGGGGTTCCTGGTCCCCCTGTTGCTGGCATGGCCCCCCATGCCCCCTCCGTTGCTGACTCTGGCATCTCTCTTTCTGGGCTCCACCCCCTCCCCCACAGAGGCGCCCTGCCCGCCAGCTCAGGGATGCTGCAGAGCCGGATCGGAACTTGCTGAAGGCTTGGCCTGTTACCCAGGAACAGCATCCACAGCAGAGTGTATTTGCTCAAAGCCCCGCTCCTGCCCACGAGCTGCCAGGGTGCCATCCCCTCGGCTGGACCTGCCAATCCCCTGCCCTGGGAACTGGGCCCCGAGAGGCCTTGGGTGCTGAGGGCTCCGAACACTGGGTGTGGCTGGGCGCACCCCAGGGGAGCGGCTGCGTCTGGGCAGGGAGCACGAGTGAGAGTGGGTGCGTGCCGGAGCTTGTCCTGGGAGATTTGCTGGGACGCTGCCTGGCTGGGGTGGGAGGGACTCCCTGGTGGGGGGCTCCCCCTTCGTCTAGGGCGCTGGCTGCTTCTGAATCCGCTTTAGATCATCTGCAAAGTGTCTAATAAAGGGGAGCTGCCTGAGTTAACTCCTTCCACTCTAGTGTGAATTCTCTGTGCCCCATGTGACGAACTGGGACTGTTCTTAATGTTTCCTCTGAGTACTGTAAGGGTGCCTCAATTTCCCCTATGCAGTTCTTAAGTCTCTGGATGGTGGAATAAGGGGGTGTAATTGTTGCAGAGCAAAGGGCCAGTGTGCATAAATGGCCAACACTCTGTCTCCTGGCAACCAATGGCCAGGGCCCTTCCCCCCTGCAAGGGGATGCTAAAGGTGTTGGAGAACAAAGGGATCAGGTGACTTCCTGGCCTGGGAAAGGAACAAAGCAGAGGAGGGAGGGACGGGAGAGGGAGTCAGTTTGGAGCTGGCTGGGGATGAGGAGTGAAGTGTAGACGTGAGGATCTGGCTCACTGCCCCCTAGAATGGACCCGGCCGCTGGGCCAGCTCGCGGTACCTACAAGCTCTGTGTTAGACCCTGTTCCTGTTATCGAATAAACCTCTGTGTTACTGGCTGGCTGAGAGTCACGTCTGACTGCAAAGTGGGGGTGCAGGACCCGGTGGCTTCCCCAGGACCCCGCTGGGGTGGACTCGCTGTGGGAAGCGCACGAAGGGGCAGAGGATGCTGAATGCTCTAAGGAGAGACCCAGGAGGTGAAGCTGTGTGAGATTCTTGCTCTGAACAAGTCTGCTCCAAGGGAGAGGAGGCTCCCCAGAGTCCTGACTGGCTTTGTGGGGAGCAGTTCCAGAGCATCGCCTGGGGACTCTACGACACCAGGGTCTGGCTGGGTGGGACTCACTGGGCAGGGCCTGGGGTGGAGCAGGCTGGAGCCCAGGGGCTCTAGCTGGGAGGGCTGAATCCTCATATCATTTCCTGAAGGGCAGGTAGGACCCCCAGGGCGAGGGAGGTCTGGCCCACTGATGGGCTCCTTCAAGAGACTGTTCCAAACTGGGGTGTAGCTCAGATCCTGGGGAGCCGTGACACCCTGGGAGTGGAATGTAGTGCTCGCCACACTGGGCAGTGCCCAGGGCAGAGCCCGAGCTGCCCATCCTGGGGCCGGCTCTCCCTTGCAGGGCATGTGATGTCCTCCAGGGGGCTCAGATCCCTTCCCCATGTGGCCTAATGGAGGTTTCAGGGGGGTTCCCCTCAGCCTTGGGGTGCTGCAGGGCAGCAGCTTTGAAGGGCCAGGCCAGGACCCTGCATCCTCAGGACCCCAGTCCAGGGCCTCATGCGCCCATCCCCACCCTGGAGAAGTGCCCTGCCACCAGGGCCCAGCAGGGAGCAAAGCCCAGGTATAATCCGCGGCCAGGGCCAGAACCCAGGAGTCCTGGCTCCCAACCTCCCCTGTGCATGCTTTGCTGGGTGTCTCCAGGAGGGGGGTTGGGTTGCCAGGGAGAGAGGAGGTTCTGTGCCCCCCAAGCCTGGCACGGGAGGGGAGCCAGACATGCTTTGTCCTGACTGGGGTGTGTGTGTGGCCCAGGCACCAGTGGCTCAGAGGTGGGTGGCTTGGGGGGCTGCCAACCCCACTCCACCTTTGCCAGTGACACAACCTCTTTGTGCCTCCCCCTGCCGAAACCCACTGGCTTTCCCCCTCCCCTCCCAGGTCTCCTGGCTCCTGCTCGCTCCCCTCTTCCCAGAGCTGGGGCGAGTCTGGCCCCTGACTGCGTGCCAGGCTGGGTGCCCTGGAGTGGGGCCGCATGCAGGGTTACTGCATGGCCCCCCTCCCCCGCATGGGGAGTTGGGCGCAACGGAAAGGGCCAGGCCCAGCACAAATCCTATTGCCTCCTCCCGTGGGGGGAGTGCTCGGAGCTGGTGCCATTGACCTGACGGGGCTGGGCCCGGATCTTGCTGGAGCCGAGACCCTGAAATTCCCCCGGTGGTCACCCCGATGCTCCACTAGGTGGCGCGAGGGCTCAAGCGCCGGCCGGACACAGAGCCAGGCAGCCTGGGAGTGGCGAGTTCGGGGATCCCCGGGGGTGGGGAGCGTCTCTATTCCCAAGGGGGCACCCCTCCCCCTGGGCAGGCATGGGGGGCCCCCTCTGCTTCTGCGTACCTTCCCCTTGGGGGCAGACTCTCCATCCCCCCTCAAGCTCGCCCATCCTTGTTCCCCAAGCGGTGCCCGGGGGGTGCCTCCCATAGGTAAGAGCCATGGATGCCCCTGGGGGCACTTCTGGGGTGTGTTGGCATCACTCCTGCCCCCCCTCACAATGCTCTGCAGCCAGGAGCAGCCCTGGAGTGTGGCCCCAAGATCTCACCCCCAGCTCAGCCTGATGGGGGTGCTGCTGGTCCGTGCTGCCAGGTGTCGCTCGATGGGCAGGGCCATGCCAAGGGGGGGCAGTGGTAGTATGACCTGTGGCTCTGTGCCAGGCTCTGTGTCCTAGCTTATTCCTGCGCCAGCCCAGGTAACGAGCCCAAAGGCTGCTGCCCCTTGCACTGCCTGTGCCAGAACCATTCAGCACCGGCGCTGCCCCCCCCCCAAACACGGAACAAAGTTTCTCTTGTGCTGCCTGGCTGCATGGATCCACTTACCTTTTATTGCCAGGGGGGCTGTGACATTGCCCTGGCTACGGGACTAGACCCAGCCAGGGGAGGCTCTGCTGGGAATGCAGTGTAACCAGGCTGGGGCGGGCACTGCTTAGATTGGGGGATGCTCGCAGCAGCTCTGACCCTTGCATCAGGACTCCAGCGGACTCTGGGGAGTCGGAGGGAGGTATGATGCCTGTCAGCACGGGGCAGGAGGAGGCCTTGGGTCTGGGATGCAGCCCCCAGGAGAGCGGGGTGCACTGGGGTGCCAGGGACTGTGCCCCTGGGGCAGGGACCACATCCTGACCCTGCCAGGCGGGGCTGAGGCTGCATTGCTGGAGATGTTTCAAGCTCGCCTGTCAGAATGCTGGGGGGGCAGGGGGGCTTCAGGGACTGCATGGCCAGGAGCTGGGCAGACTGGGCCCGGCGGGGGTGTCCCAGAGCTGCTAGGTGAGTGCAGCTGGACAGCATGAGGCTCAGTAGGGAGATGGGGGCGGGGGGGAAGAGCTCAGGGAGGACATGTCCATCTGGGGCCTCCCTGGCTGTGCTGCCGAGGGGGGTGGCTACCGGGCCGTACGATGGGGACTGTGGCACCGGGCTGGCTTTAGCAGACTGAGGCTCCTTGCCAAGCCCGGCTGGGGCTCTGGAAAACTGTCAGGAAAAGTGCCGGAGCTGCCTCCAAAGGGACTCTGCCAAACGCAGCGGTTAGGACTGGCTATGCCCTGAGCCCTGGGCTGGCTACGCCCTTCTGTCCCCCCCAGCAGCCCAACCAGGAGCCATGCCCCAACTGATCATAGGGGAGGGCCCCCCTTTGGTGAGATCTAGAAATGATTCGCTTCCCAGAGACAAGGAGAAGGTTTGCCGAGTCCAGGGGCCACTGGACGTCAGGCTGCCAGCGTGCTTGCTCCAGCATGGGGAGGGGAAAGAGGTCTAGTGAGGTCCTTGATGCAGGCCCAGGTGGGGCTGGGGTCGGCGCAGGCAGGACCGGCGCTTCCATTTAGGCGGCCTAGGCAATCGCCTAGGGCGCCAGGATTATTGGTGGGCAGCATTTTGCCGGAGGGGGCGGCGGGCGGCTTTGGTGGAGCTCTCGCAGGCACAACTGCAGCAGCTCCACGGGACCAGGGCATGGGGCGGTGAAATTGCCGTGCGCCTTGGGCTCTAAAACTTCTAGCGCCGGTCCTGGGCTCAGGGCACTGCTGGGCACTGCTGGAAGCCAGGGGCCCACAATCTAAGGATGCTGATAAGCTGGCGAGTGGGGCGAGCAGAGCCCCCAGCCTGATAAAGGGTTAGAACAGGGGTCTGATCCCGCCAGGCTCCAGGGGTCACCTTACGAGAGTAAAGGCCCTGGGGGGACAAACGGGATCACGAGAGCTCAGCAACTGAGCCTGATCTGACGGCTGGAGACGGAAGCCAGCCAAATTCAGACTACACATAAGCTGCCAGATTTTAAGAGTGACCGTAAGCACTAGGCCAGGCAGCACACCTGGGGCTGGGGGTGTTTCCATCCCTGGCCACCTTTACAAAGCACAGGCAGGTTGTTCCCAGGGATCTGCTCTGGTTCAAGTGATAGCCCTGGCTGGCATGGCTAGGTGACCCCAGGGGTCCATGCATCCAGTGCAGCGTTTCTCAGACGGGGGGGCCTGACCCCAAAAGGCCTCACAAGCCTATGGTGGGGGGGTTTGCGAGAGTGACGGCTGCTGGCCGGGCACCCAGCTCTGAAGGCAGCGCCAGCGCCAGCGCCAGCAGCAGCCCAGGCAGGAGAAGGGGGAGGGGTTGTCAAGCCTGAAATATTTTCAAAGGGGGTCACAGAGTTTGAGCCCAGCCCTGCAGGCCCTAGGGCTGCTCCAGCCAGGGGGCGGAAAGGGCCGTTTCCCCCCGCCCGCCCGGGGAAATGGGGGGGGCGGCTGGGAAACAAAACTTGGGCCCAAATATTTGGGGTTTTCCCGCTTCCATGGAAACCCCTTTGCTGGGCCCAGCCCCCATGCAGCGCTGACGGGCCCCGTGGAGCGGGTCGCTCCGGCTTGCGGTGTGAACGCCCGAGCTGGAGGGGTTCGCCGGGGGGGCTGTGTCCTAAAGCCGCTCCCCCGCCGGTAGGGGCCGACCTCCGGCAGCAGGGCGCTACCCCGCAGTGCCCGGCTCCGCGCGAGCTGTTAACGGGGGGCGCTCGGCCCCCAAAGGGTTAAGCTGGGACTTGGGGAACTTTGCTCGGGGTGGCTGCGCTCCGGCTGCTGATTGGCCCGAAGTTGGAGCTGGGGGCGGGGCCTGCCCTGCCCCCCGCCCGGCCCCTTCGCCGCCCGGCCGCCGGTCAGTGCACCTGCCCGACCCGGCCGGAGCGATGCGCCCGGCGCTGCTGCTGCGGCTCCTGCTCTGGGGGTCGCTGCTGTGGGGGCGGTTCCGGCCGGTGCGCGGTCTCCGGCACAGCGTCTACTGGAACTCGAGCAACCCCAGGTACGGCCCGGCCCGGCCCGGCTCGGCTCGGAGCCGCCGCTCCCGGGGGCCGGGCAGGGAGCGGGGATGCTCGGCGGGCTCCGTGGCTGGGGGTCCCCCGGCGGCCGGCCTCGGCTCCGGCTCCGCGCTGCGCGGCCGCCGGCTCCTTTGTCTGCAGTGCCCGCGCCCCCTGCCCGGCCCCAGCCCGGCCTGCCGGCCCCGCACGCTGACTGGGGGCCTGGCTGCGCCCTGGGCTTGCCGCTCCGGGCCAGTCCCGGGGGCGCTGAGAGCGATGCGAGGGCTGGGCCCGGCCCCTCACCAGCTGGTGCCAGGCGGCGGGGCAGGGAGCGGGCGCTGCCAGCCTCACCTGTGCCAGCCAGCGTTCCTGAGCGGCGCCGCCAGGCCAGGGGGCGAGTTGGGGCGAGTCCGGGGCGACTCGCTCCCCGGGAAACGCGCCCGGCGTGGGAGCGGCCCAGCAGCGCCTGGCGCCCTGCAAAGGGGCAAGGGGCTGAGGCCCTGCTGCCTCAGCCAGGTGGAAGGTGCTCGCCCCATAGGCCCTCCCCAGTGATCGCAGCTGCCCCTGGACACGGTGCTTCGCAGCCTGCCCCCAGCGTGGGCGTGGCAGGGCCCAGCGCTGCTCCTGGCTGTGCCCAGGGGATGTGCCTGGGGCCCAGCCCCCCACTCACCGACCCAGTGTCCCCCATTTGTAGCCTTGAACTGGGAACTCTCCTGTCTGCCTGTGGCACCGAGCCCTAGGCCTGAGCTGGCAGGTGGGTTCTGGGGCTGGAGCATCGGGAAGCAGCTTTGGGTCCCTGCCTCTGCTGTTTCTGTGCCCCTGGAGTGTGGCACCAGCTCCTGTCCCCTCTGCAGGCAGCACGGGGGTGCCACCCCCCTTCCAATGCAAAGGCATCTGGGCTGTGGCCGAAGGCTCCTCCATCTGCTGGAGTCAGGCTCCCCCAGCGTGGGGCAGAACAGGCCGTGCCCTGTGACACTAGGGGGGTGGCAATGGGGGAGCTGCAGGGCCCTCCCTCCCTCTACAAATCTTAACTGTGTTTGAAACTCAACTGGAGCAGACTCTGCCCCGGGGGGGCTGAGGGACTGGCTGGCTAGTACATGTGGTTCCCTGACCTTTCCCTGCTACTCCAGGCAGGAGGGTCCTGGCTCCTCCCTGTGGGGCTGGGCACCCAGAGGGTCTTGCACAGCTGCACTTGGGGGTGAGCCCATCTCCCCTCCCCATGCCTCAGCCGCCTCGTTTGCAGAGCTCTGTCAAGCGGATGCCATCCTGCTCCCAGGGCTCTGGCCTGCTAGGGGAGAGCTGGCTCCCAGTGCCGGAGCATTGGGGGCGATTTGGGGCCAACCCCACCCTGAGCTCCTGACTTCTGCCGTGGGATGGGCTTGGAGCTGCAGCTGGGGGAAAGTTCTCTCCAGGCTGGGTGCGCCTCTAGAGTGATAACCCGGAGAGTCCTGCCCCCAAATCACTCCGTCCAAGTGTCGGATTTCACTGCCCCGTGGAGCTGTTAGCCCCTCGGCTTCGGGGCACAGAGCACGTGCAGGCCCCTTGCCCGTGCCGAGACCCACTCCACCTGCAGGCCCTGTGGGCTTGGCCCTCTGGCAGGGATTGAGGTTGCTGATGGTCTGAGTCGGGTTGGGAGGGATGGGGCTCGGCCTGTCCCTGACACACAGCGGTGACTGTGCCGGCCTGTCACACCGGAGCCTGGGCCCTGCTGAGAGGAAGGAGCTTCCTCAGGACGTGAGCAGAAGTTGGGGGAAAGAGGGCAGGCCTGGAAGCCGTAACCTGGGCAGGGCTCGGGTACAAGGAGGAAGTGGTGGCAGAGGCATCTAGCATTGGGGGCGGGTGGCAAGAGGATGCCCAGGGCTAGGCCTGTGGGGGGCTCTGGGCCTCCAGGGAAGCCCCTGGGGAGGCTGTGAGGGGGCCCAAATTCCCCTCTTGCTCCTGGGACACGGGGGAGGACTCTGGTCAGGGATGAGACTCTGTCCAGGTGAGAAAGGTGGTGCTGGCATCTGGGCCAGCCAGGAGCGAATGGCTGCATGGGGGGCACTCGGTGACCTGCCCCCTTTTGCGTCTTTGTGCCATGGCTTGGGGCCGGGTTTGCTGGTGGGAGCTGGCAGAGCAGGATGTAGGTGGGGCTGGTTGGCCACCTGCTCCCCTCCCGGCAGCGTGACTAAAGCTGCAGCCCAGCTGCCTGAGTCAGGCCCGAGGTGCCGGCTGATCCAGCATCAGCATTTGCCGAGACCGGTGCAGGGACTTGCCGGGCTGTGCTCTCCCCACACTGCCGACCCCGCTACCTGGGGACCTGCCTGAGCTCCCTGGTGTCCTGCAGCAGAGAGGCTGGATTGTGGGCTGGGGGAGAGGCTCAGCAGGGCCTGCACCCCTAGTGCTGGGCATCCCCATCAGAGTTGCCCACGCGGGGCGTGGAGGTGGCACCTGGACCTTGGTCTGCAGCTGGGAGGCCAGGTCAGAACTAGGTTGTAGTTTTCACTGTGCCCCCAGCCTTGTGTGTGCCCATGCCAAGGGAGTGATGCATCGGGGCCGCGAGTAGCAGGATGCCCCTGGTAGCTGAGCTCTGCTGTCCTCCTTGGCTATGCCAGGCAGGTTCCCAAGTTCTTAGCCCAGGAGAAGGCCTGGGGCAGAGGGGAGGGGGGCAGTGGGGGTGGGCCTGCAGTTCTGTTTACATCCTGAGCTGTTGCCCAGTGAGCACAGACGTGCCAGCCCTGCCCTGCCTGGGGGAGGCGGATCGGCCAGGTGTCTGCTTTTGGCTGGTGGGTGGGGCAGGGCAGTGTGAGTTCTTACCTGCTCAGCCCTCGTTAAACGGGCACTGATGTCTCAGCCCACTGCCTACCAGGGCACGGCACAGCCTGGTGCTCCCTGCCTCCTGGGCACAGCCACCAAGCTGCCCTTGCAGCCTGGCAGAGCAGAGGGTGCAGCTGGACTGGGGCTGCTCTCAGCTGCCCTTGGTGGGTCTATCTCCTGCTTAGGGTGGATTGGCAGAGCAGGCACAACCCAGCCCCCCCTGCACCTCCTGGTTCCATTCCTTCACTGTAACCACTAGACTGTGCTCCCTCCCATTGCCAGCGCTGCCCAGTCCAGCCTCAATCCTGCACTGCAGCCACTGGGAATCTGGATCCTGGTGGAGCTGCCCCTGGGGCCTGGCCGTGCATGGGTTTGTGCATCGGCGTGTGAGCTCCCCTGGGCCTGGCTATGCCTGGGTCTTTGCACTGGCATGTGAGCTCCCCTGGGTCTGGCCGTGCAGTGAGAGTGTGTGTGCGCACGCATGTGCGCACATGCACAGGTGTGTGAGCTCCCCTGGGCCTGGCCGTGCGTGGTTCTGTGCACAGGCGTGTGAGCTCCCCTGGGCCTGGCCGTGCGTGGCTCTGTGCACAGGCGTGTGAGCTCCCCTGGGCCTGGCCGTGCGTGGCTCTGTGCACAGGCGTGTGAGCTCCCCTGGGCCTGGCCGTGCACTGTCCGCACCAGACTTAGCACAGGGGCCCGTGCTGGCCCCAGCGGCCCCGTGTGTGAGCAGCGTCCCTTCCCCCCACTGGTATGTCACAGCCGAGCAGTGCAGCTGGGCATGAGGCCTGCGCCTGGGGCAGGGGCTTTGTCCGCGCTCAGCTCGCGGCCTGGTATGGCTGGTCTCTGAGCCGTGGCCCCGGCCCCCCAGCCGAGCACATTCGGTCCCAGCAGGCTGAGCCTAATCGGAGCTGATGCCTTTTTGTTTAGCGAGGCTGGCTGCCCGCTAGCAGTTTCAACCACAGGCTGGAGCTGAGCGCTGTGTGGGAGCCAACAGCTGACACGTCCACTGCAGGTGTTGGGACCTGGGCCTGGGCCTGCCAGCACCTGGCCTGACCACAGGGGGAGAGGGACTGGGGCTGTTCCCCTTGCACGGCCCCCAAAGCTGGCGTGTGGAGTGAGTTGGGGGCCAATCTAGGCTGCAAGCGCAGCTGTGTCAGTCCCTTGACCCCGTTGGCTCTGCATGTCTGGCCTTTGCTCCCTAGGGGCTGGCACCTGCTGGGTCCATCCCTCTGTCTGAAGTGCCCAGGAGGGGCAAGCAGGAATCTCATCACCCTGTCCCTGTGCCCTCCCCCTGCAGGCAGTGCCAGGGTCACCAGCACGGGAAATGGGCATAAAGGGAATCTGTAAACTCAACGCAAGCCACCCCAAGTTCCCGGTTCCTTCCCTGGCATTAGCTGGTGCCCTGTAACCAGCCAATGTGAACCGACCCTGGGGACACACACGGGCTCTGGGAGAAGCCGGGGCAGGGGAGGGGGGTGCATCTCTCAGCACGTGGGGCCTGGCTGGGACCACAGGGTGTCATGCCCCAGCCAGCTCTGCCCCAGCTGCTGCTAAGTGTCTGGTTGCAGGAACCTCACCCCTCTGCCCAGGCAGCCGGCTCTGAGCCCACAGGCAGCGCGGGCATTTGTCATCCCCAGGCCAGACCTCCTCCTCTGGCTGCTGGGTACAGTGGGCAGATAGTGGGTGTGGCTGAACTCTGGCTCCCCTTCCCCCACAGCTGCTCTGGCCAGGAGAGTCACGGAGTCACTGGGCGATGCTCTGGAATTGCTCCCCACCAAGCCAGGCAGGACTTTGGGGAGCCTCCTCTCCCTTGGAGCAGACTGTCTCCAGGGCAAGAAGCTCACACAGCTTCACCTCCTGGGTCTCTCCTTGGAGCATTCAGCATCCTCTGCCCCTCCGTGCGCTTCCCACAGCGAGTCCGCCCCAGCGGGGTCCTGGGGAAGCCACAGGGTCCTGCACCCCCACTTTGCAGTCAGACGTGACTCTCAGCCAGCCAGTAACACAGAGGTTTATTCGATGACAGGAACAGGGTCTAAAACAGAACTTGTAGATACAGCGAACCGGACCCCTCAGCCGGGTCCATTCTGGGGGGCAGTGAACCAGACCCCCCACGTCTGCCCTCACTCCTCGTCCCCAGCCAGCCCCTCCTCTGCTCAGCTCCTTTCCCAGGCCAGGAGGTCACCTGATCCCTTTGTCTCCAACACCTTCAGCTGGCACCTTTGCAGAGGAGGGGCCCAGGCCATCAGTTGCTAGGAGACAGAGGGTCAGGCATTTAGGTGCACTGGCCATTGCTCTGCCAGAAACTTAAGAACTGCCATGGGGACACTGAGGCACCAACACAGTATTCAGAGAAAACATTAAGAACATTCCTAGTTCATCACACAGGGTTTGGTGGGTGCGGAGGGGGTGCTGCTGTCCCCAGTCTTCCTAGCTCTCTGCCCTTCCTGGCACCATAGCTGCTCCCCCACCAGCTCCCTGCCTCCTTGCTGGCCCCTTCTGGCACCATGGCTCTGTGCCCACTCACTGTCTCCTTCTCTCGCCCAGGTTCCTGCATGAAGACTATGCTGTCCAGGTCTCCATCAACGACTACCTGGACATCTACTGCCCACACTACGAGCACCCAGTGCCTATGGGCCGGGCTGAGACCTTCAGCCTGCACATGGTGGACACCGAGGGCTACCGGGGCTGCTACGAGACACCTGGTGCCTTCAAGGTCTGGGAGTGCAACCGGCCCCATGCACCCTTCGGGCCCGTCCGCTTCTCCGAGAAGATTCAGCGCTTCACGCCCTTCTCGCTGGGCTTCGAGTTCCAGCCGGGGGAGACCTACTACTACATCTGTGAGTGTTCCCCCCGGTGCCCCCTTGTGCCCCCAGGGACCCCCCAGGCCCTGCCAAGTGGGGCTGGCTCCAGGCAGAGCTGTGGGCTGGGTGGATGTGGGAGCAGCTGGGAGGCAGTGCCCTGGCAGGGGTTCTGTCCCCATTTCCCCAGCCCACTGCAGTGTGCCAGGTGGCCAGGAGGGGGTGCCCCTTGCCCAGATCTTGGCTGCTGCCTGAGTTGGGCCCTGGCTGGGTACCCCTGCTCCAGCCAGCCAATGCCAGCTGCCCCCGAGAGCTCGCTGGCCCAGGCTGCCAGGGCCTGGGCTCTGAGGGGGTGGGGAACGGCTCCCTGGGGTCTCTCTCCCCCCCCACACACACACCCCAGGCCATCCAAAGAACCTGCTGCTGTGCCTCTGTTCTGGGTGGGGAAGTGGCGCTGGTGCAGCACCCCACAGTGGCTGCCCTGGGGGCCGTTGGTCTGCTCAGGGTGAGAGGGAGGAGTGAGCTGTCGGGAGCAGGGCTCCCCTGGGGTTGTAGCCTCACTGCTCTCCCCAGCAGCACTGGCCGTGGGGTGCGCAGAGATCCCCCGTGCCCGGGGGGCGTGGCGGGCACTGCCCTGTGGGTGGATGGGCAGGTGCCTGCAGGCGAGCCAGGGAGTAGCTGGGGCCGTGGGCATCCCCCTAACAGGCAGGCCTGACGGTGACCCCGGCTGACCCCGAGGGAGGGGCTGGACTGATGCCTTTCCCAGCTGTGCGGGAGATGGGGGGGGGCTCTCCCCTGCTGGTCCCAGGTGCTTCCTGCTGCACTAGGAGCCCCGCCATGGAGCCGCCCACCAGGCGCTTGGGAGCTGCTCATAAATCCCCCTCAACGGCCCCTTGAGAGGAGGGGTCCAAGCAGGGTGGGGACTGGAGCGGGAAGGCCCTGGCCTTGCCTCCCGGGCGCCACGGGCTCCCCGCTGTGCCCGCGTGGGAAGTGCCCTGATGTCCCTGTCTCTGCCCCCAGCTGTTCCCAGCCCCGAGAGCCCCGGCCGGTGCCTGAGGCTGCGAGTGGCTGTCTGCTGCAAGGCAACAAGTGAGTCCGTCTGGCTGGGTGCTGGGGGGGTGGAACAGCCCCCCCCACGCCGCAGGAGCCTGCTAATGGGATCCAGACGTGGGGTGGGCATGAGCCCGGGGGAAGGGGAGGGGCGCTCCTGCTCTCAGTCTAGACTCTTCCCAGAATCCCTTGCAGCGGGGGGAGGGTGGCTCTGTCTGGGGGACTGTAGGTGTCTGGCTGGTTTCATCCTGGGCATTAACCCTTTCCACCCTGGCACTGCGGGGAGGAGACCCCCTGGCTCTCTCCGGCGTTGGCGGGGGGTGGGAGGCTGCTGATTTTGGAAGAACATGCCATGGACACCCCCACACCCTGTGAGGGGGGGCAGATGCACATTGGTGCCGGGAGTCTGGCCAAGGCCAGTTGCCAGGATCCGGGGGGCGGGGAGCACAAGGGCAGTGCCAGGGATGCGGGGAGAGAGGGGGTGGGAGGGGGCTTCCTGCTGGAGAGAGTCTGTGACGGATTCTGGGTTTGATTTGTTTCTAGCAACAAAGCCTGTGACAGAAGTTCCCAAATCTCAGCCCCGTGGGAGAGGGGAGTCGGAGGGTGAGTATGTGTGTTTGGGGGTGCTACGTGCCCCATGGAAGTGGGGGGCATGGGCAGGAGGGGGGTCGGGGTGGGTATGTGGGGGGGTGCTGTATGCCTTGGGTGGGGGGCATGGGCAGGAGGGGGGTCGGGTGGGTATGTGGGGGTTGCTGTATGCCTTGGGTGGGGGGCATGGGCAGGAGGGGGGTCGGGGTGGGTATGTGGGGGGGTGCTGTATGCCTTGGGTGGGGGGCATGGGCAGGAGAGGGGTCGGGGTGGGTATGTAGGGGGGTGCTGTATGCCTTGGGTGGGGGGCATGGGCAGGAGGGGGGGTCGGGGGAGCTCACCATGACCAGCTCTATGGGCCTTTTGCTCTTCTTCTCTCTGCAGACACCGAGTCACCAGGTCACAGCACCGCGCTGGCCACGCTCCGGCCCCACGGCCCCTGCCTCAGCCTCGCCCTCATCCCCCTCCCCATCCTGTGGCTCTGACTCCCCCCACTCTCTTGGGGGGTCTCCTTGCTGCAAAGTTGGGGATTTTTGGACTTTGTCCCCCCCAAACACTCCAAGCAGCCGACCCCACGGTGTGGGTTGTGGGGCAGGCGCCTTCGCCCAGCTCGCTCTACCTGCTGGTCCCCAGAGCGCCCAGGCCCAGGATGTGCCAGTCCCAGAGACGTCCCGTGCCGGCGTTCAGCTGGAGGAGGAGAGGCTGGCTGGGTGGTAAGAGGGGGTGCCCTGGTGGAGGGCAGGTACCAAGGACGTTAGCAAGGCCAGGGTGGCTGGGACTGGCCGGGAAGCCTCCAGGCTGGGAGCTGGGGTGCAGGGAGGAGCTGGGGAGCTTGCTGGGAGGTTGGGGGGACCTGGTACTGGTAGGCTGTGGGCTGAAGGGAGCTCTGGATAGACCTGCGCCCCATCTGCTCGATCTTCAGGAGCGGTGATTTGCCGGGGGCAGGGGGAATCCCCGGCAGGCTTCCCCTTGGTGCTGATTTCTGGGCTCTCAGTCCCTGGGCACCGTGCCCACCCCTCCTACTCCAGCCTGGCGTGCTCCCCTGACGGGCTCTCTCCCTCCCCAGGACCCTTCTCTGTCGCCCCCGCTGCTGCCAGCCAGACGCCTGCCTCCATCCTGACCTCATTGGCACCTTGTGGTCATGGCTCTGTGCACCTGGGGAAAGGGCCTTTGGTTATGGACGACTCCCAGAGAATCCAGCGGGAGGGAGCCCCCCTTCCGCTGGCAGGGCTGGACTCTCTCCCCGGGAGCCCCAGCACACCTCGGCCCCTGGTGCTGGGCGCCCTCTTGGTAAAGCCCCTCGCTCTGGCGAGGCTGATCTGTCTTCCATGAAGACGCCCCTCTGGGCTGTGTACAGTTCGTATTTTTGTATCTGTGTTAGCGACTGAGCGAACCAATAAAGCGTTTGCAAGACGCCAGCAGCTCCGCTGCCCCTTCCTGGGGCTGGGCAAGAGCAGAGACGCCCGATGCCGGCCAGCCCCTGAGGCTGCAGCCGAGCTGCGTGCCGGGCGCTGCTCCCCTCGCTCCAGGGGTGGCTCTCAGAGGAGCTGGTGCTGGTCCGTACTGCGCCCAGTCGTGTGCCCCCTGGGTCCCTGCTCTGCCCCCAGGCCCTGCCTAGTGGTTCAGCCTCATGAGGCTGGCTCTGGGTGATTCTGCCCCGATCTCAGGGGGCACATCACCCCACATGCATTGCCCGTGCACTGTGCCTCAGCCTGCCAGGCAGCAGGTCCCTGGGAGAGGCCTGTGGGTCTGGAGTGAGAGGTGGGGGGAGCCCTCCCCCAGCCTTAGTGTTGCTCCCACAATCCCAGCTGACACAGAGCTTCCTCCTGGCCACGAGGCGCCATCCAGGGGGCTCCCCCTCTGCCTGTTGTCTCAGTGCAGCAGCCAGGCTGGGGGGGCCCAGCTCTCTGGGGGGACCCCAGAGCCCTGGGAAAGGGAGGGGATGTTGTGCTCATTGGTACTCCTCCCCCAGCTCTCCAGCTCTTATGGAGCCTGTAGCAGGCCTGTGTGCGCTGGGGGGGGGGGCTATGGTCTGATGTAGGGGGGCTGGCACAGGAGGGGTGTGCGCTGGGGGGGAGGGCTATGGTCTGATGTAGGGGGGCTGGCACAGGAGGGGTGTGCGCTGGGGGGAGGGCTATGGTCTGATGTAGGGGGGCTGGCACAGGAGGGGTGTGCGCTGGGGGGAGGGCTATGGTCTGATGTAGGGGGGCTGGCACAGGAGGGGTGTGCGCTGGGGGGGAGGGCTATGGTCTGATGTAGGGGGGCTGGCACAGGAGGGGTGTGTGGTGGGGGGGCCTATGGTCTGATGTAGGGGGGCTGGCACAGGAGGGGTGTGCGCTTGGGGGCTATGGTCTGATGTAGGGGGGCTGGCACAGGAGGGGTGTGCGCTGGGGGGGGCTATGGTCTGATGTAGGGGGGCTGGCACAGGAGGGGTGTGTGGTGGGGGGGAGGGCTATGGTCTGATGTAGGGGGGCTGGCACAGGAGGGGTGTGTGGTGGGGGGGCCTATGGTCTGATGTAGGGGGGCTGGCACAGGAGGGGTGTGCGCTTGGGGGCTATGGTCTGATGTAGGGGGGCTGGCACAGGAGGGGTGTGCGCTGGGGGGGGCCTACGGTCTGATGTAGGGGGGCTGGCACAGGAGGGGTGTGCACTGGGGGGAGGGCTATGGTCTGATGTAGGGGGGCTGGCACAGGAGGGGTGTGCGCTGGGGGGGGCTATGGTCTGATGTAGGGGGGCTGGCACAGGAGGGGTGTGCGCTGGAGGGGGCTATGGTCTGATGTAGGGGGGCTGGCACAGGAGGGGTGTGTGGTGGGTTGGTTCATTGTCCCCTTTCCCGCTGGGGGTTTAATTGCTGTGCGTGGGATCGAGCTGGGCCTAAGCTATAATTACAGCTCATCCGCCTTCGGGGCGCCGGGGCCCCGCCCGCTGCCATGCCTCCCCAGCAGGGGCTGACATGGCGCCACAGGGCCCTCCAGCAGGGGGCGCTGCTCTGCGGGGCTGGCGGGAGCTGGGAGGGGAGGCAAAGGCCCCCCGCCCTGATTGATGGCCCGAGGAGCCTGCAGCGCGGCCAGGCTGGGTTTCCGTGGAGACAGGGATGGGGGAGCAGGGAATCAATAACCCACTCAGCGCGGCAGAGCCAGGGTGGGCACCGCCGGGCACCCCCTGCAGATCTTGTGGGGGTGCCTGGGGGCACCGGGAGACAGCTCCCGACGGCAGGGGCTGCTGTCTGACCTCCATAGGAGACTCTAATGCAGCAGTCAGGGGGTTAACTGGTTTTGCTCAGCAGCGGGGCTGGGGTCACTGGGCTCCATGGGGTGGGAACCGGCAGGGGCTGCCCCACTCAGTCACTGCTCTCCTGCCTGGTACCTGGGGGCAGTTCTCTGCACCCAGCGCACTCACTGCTCTGCCCCAGGGAGCTGCTCTCAGGATGTCTTTGGGGCCACCCGAGGGCCTGCGGGCAGGGGGCCCGTCCCTAGGCTCAGCCCCAGGGCTGTTGCTGCAGGCCCGGGAGCCAGCAGCTGCTTGCTGCTCAGGCTGGCGCGCAGCCAGCGATCGATGGGGAAAGTTGTGCTGATTAGCCGGGCGAGCTGGCTGCAGCGCCAGGAGATGTTAACAGCGAAACACCGCCGGAGACACACTGTGGGGAGGATCTGAGGGAGGGAGGGGCAGGCCTGCATGGCATTGGGGGGCAGCGTGAGGGTGAATGGTGAGTGGAGCGTTGGGACCCCATTGTGCTGTGCTCAGCTGGGGGCATCGAGACACAAGTGGGCTGCAGCCCTGGCCTGGGTCTGGGGTGTCCTTCCCTGCAGCCCCAGGCTGGCACCCAGCCCCTCCATCTCCCCTTCTTGCCCCCAAAGCCTCTTGGTAAGAGAATAAACTGTGCAGCGGGTTCCTGAGAGTGGAGGGCGGCCCCCCACCCTGGGCAGTCAGTGCCCTTCCCCGCCCCCAGCAGCAGATGCATGGGGCCCAGCTGGTGGCTGGCATGTGGGGTGGGCACCTCGCTGCCAAAGAGATGTTAATTTCCAGGCCTGTCGTTGCTGCTTGTCGCTGGCAACGCGACAACAGGGAGGCGGCAACTGCATCAGCACTCAGATCAACAACTGTGAGTGACTCCTGCAATGCAGCGTTCCCCTGCACCACTGCCTGGCCGGGGGCCCCTGGTGCTGCCAGCTCCCCCACAGGGGTGTCCAGGCAGGGGCCCCTGGCGCTGCCAGCTCCTCTGCACCACTGCCCAGCCGGGGACCCTGTGCTGTGAGCTGTCCTGTGGTGGTGCCCGGGTGCCATGTGTCTGCCCACCCTCTGCTCTTCAGTGGCACCTGGACATGAGCTGCAATTGTACGTTCCCAGTGAAAACAGCTGTAAAAAGCCTCTCCTATGGATTTATTCCCTGGAGCCAGCACCCCCGCCCCCAAATGAGGCAATTAGAATACGCAGCACAGATAGGTGCTAGAGAAGAATTAGTGCCAGCCATAAAGCAGCGTGACTGGCCTGGTTATGAGCCCATCCATCCTCTGGCAGTGCCCACAAATCTGCCAGCCCTGTGCAGTGGTGTCTGCAAGGAGACAGCCCCACCCCCAGCTGTGCTCAGCAGAGCCAGGCCCTGCAGCTGAAGGGCTGGGCACTGGCCACAGGGCTTCCCTGCCAGGGGGCACCAGCTCTGGGGAGGACTGGCCTGTGGCTGGATGGTATCCACCCTTCGAGCCTGGCTCAGTGGGGACTGCACTGGGCCCTGCTCCCCAAGCCAGCACCAGGGCAGGGGGCCTCCAGAGTGAACACACAGACCCTGCCCCCCCATCTGGCCCCCAAGGTCACGGCTCCCCAGTGGGGTCAGCAGGCTTGGCCTGGCTCGGGGATCTGCTCTTGTTTCTGGTGCCTGCAGAGAAATGCTGGGAACGGAGTCCCTGTTGCTCCAGTGGGCCAGCCCCCACCAATGGGGATGGCAGAGCCGGGCTGGGGCTGGGCCTTGGCTGCTAACTACCCAGGAGAGCTGAAGAGACAGAGGTGGTTAGAGCAGGGGGGTTGGGAGCCAGGACTCCTGGGTTCTGCCCTGGCTTTTCCATGGGAGTTGTTGTGAGGCTCTGGATGTGTCCCTACCCCTCTCTGTGACTCAGTTTCCCCGGTGCCTAGGGGCTAACCACCAGCTCAGTGGGTTGGGCTGTGAGGCCAAGAGCCCAGGGCAGTGCTGGAGGATGCAGAGGTTTGCGATCCTTGCCCCTGGCCACGACCCAGGTCCTTTCCTTGCCCCCCAGCCCTGTCAGTCCCTTAGCTCCAGGAGCAGAGCCAGACTGGCCTGCAGTTCTGTGCCTGCGGGAGCAGCTGGGCGGCTAATGGGCGGCTGGCGCAGCCAGCGCCACAGCGTGTCAATTTCATGGCCCCTTATGTGGAACATGCAGCTTGAGCTGTCAAATCCAGCTCCAAGTGGCCTCCTGTGCCACCCGTCTCTGGGTCCTGCTGCCTCTGCTATAGGGGGAGCATTGCCCAAGCAGGGGTCCCCCCCATAACAACCTCCTGAGCAGGGTTCCCCACGAGGGCATTGCCCCCCATGCTGCTGGCAGAGCTCCCCTGGGTGCTCTGGGGCTGCCTGGCAGTGTCAGCTGGCAATTAGCAGGGATGGGGGGAGCCAGGACTCCTAGGTTCTGTTCCGTGCTCTTCTGCTGACTCCCTGTGTGGCCTCAGGCAAGTCACCTCGCTGCCTCAGTTTCCCCATCACTTGGGGATGTAGTCACCCTCCCTGTGTCTGGAGGCTTCAGACAAATACAAATTCTTCCTGTTTTATTCTTCACTGGGGGAAATTGGGCAGCGAAACCCATCTGGGCCCCGCAGGCTTTGCTGCTGGGCACGGTGCATGTGGGGTGCATGTGGGCTGAGGGGTACAGCCAGGGCTCCTGCGGGCATGCGTGCTGCTCCCGAGCTCCAGGCGCTTTTATGGCCTGCTGCAGTGGTGCTGTCACAGCAGATGGGTTTTATGGTGCTTTTGGAGAGATTGTTCAACGAGCGGCTGAGAAAAGCCTTTGTCTTGTCCCCTCCCCCATAGCTCCACCATCTGTCTGGAGCACCCCACACCTTGGTCCCCCACCTGCCGGGGCGCCCCTGGCTTCATCGACAAGACCCTTGGTCCCCCACCCACCTGGTGCCCCTGACCTCTCCCCACCCCATAGCAGGGCTCTTTCTGGCTGCCCCTCTAGGAGTGAGGGGGGGCTCCCCTGATTCTCTGCCCCCCTGGCTACTGCCCTCCCTTTGACCCACTGATAGCACTCCCAGCAGGACCTCAGGCCCCTGCCCCAGTGCCCACCCCCACCTCAGCAGCCCCATTTGCCACTCAGGGAACATGGGCTGCAGCCTCTGGCACCAAGGGGGGTGCAGGCCCCTGCAGGACAGTGATGATGTGCTGAGCCCAGCCCCCCCATACTCTGGGCAGGCCCTCACCCAGGGCAAGGCTTGGGGGGTGGCCTCCTCAGGGATCCCACCAGCTCCCCTGGAAATGGCTGCTGGCTATTGCCTTGCTTGGGGAGCAGCATGGCCAGGCCAGCTGCCCGCAGGGCTCAGGGGATCCCTGCCCAGACACAGAGCATCCTGCTGGCTGGTCCCACAGGCCCTGTGTCATGGAGTCCCCAGGCAATGCTCTGGAACTGCTCCCCACCAAGCCAGTCAGGACTTTGGGGAGCCTCCTCTCCCTTGGAGCAGACTTGTTCAGGGCAAGAAGCTCACACGGCTTCACCTCCTGGGTCTCTCCTTGGAGCATTCAGCATCCTCTGCCCCTCCATGCGCTTCCCCCAGCGAGCCAGCACCAGCGGGGTCCTGGGGAAGCTACAGGGTCCTGCACCCCCACTTTGCAGTCAGACGTGACTCTCAGCCAGCCAATAACACAGAGTTTATTCGATGACAGGAACACAGTCTAAAACAGAGCTTGTAGATACAGCGAACCGGACCCCTCGGCCGGGTCCATTCTGGGGGGCAGTGAGCCAGACCCCCCACGTCTGTCCTCACTCCTCGTCCCCAGCCAGCTCCAGACTAACAACTCCCCCCCCCTCGCCCCTCCTCTGTGCTCAGCCCCTTTCCCGGGCCAGGAGGTCACCTGATCCCTTTGTCTCCAACACCTTCAGCTGGCACCTTTGCAGGGGAGGGGCCCAGGCCATCAGTTGCTAGGAGTCAGAGTGCCAGGCATTTAGGTGCACTGGCCCTTTGCTCTGCCAGATACTTAAGAACTGCCATGGGGACACTGAGGCACCAACACAGTATTCAGAGAAAACATTAAGAACTTTCCCAGTTCGTCACACCCTTGCCCAGTGCTCAGGGGGCAGGGGTCCCCCAGGGGCTCAGAGGGATTGAATCCCAGTTGAGGAGCGGCGTGTTTATGCCTAGTGCAAGGCCCCAGGGAAGGCAGAAGAGTCGTGACCCCACCCCCCACCCCCCAGGCAGAGCTGGGCCCAGGGTCCTTGAGCTGGGGGCACTTGGTGTTCTGTAGCCAGCCCCGGCTTCCAGCCCCATTGCCTGCCGGTGAGGAACAGCCTCAATAAACGCTAATTGATGGCGTGGTCGTTCCAAATCAAATTCCCCGGCCCCCGAATCGAATTGATGGCTCCGTGCCCCGCAGCCAGTGGCGGCAGAAATGGAATCTATTAAAGGACTCTGCGCCATCATCCCTTCCCCTCCCTCGCTCCCATTCGCTCTGCCTCAGGCTCCCCCGGGGCCAGCTCCAGTCGGGCTGCAGAGCCAGCCAGCTGGGGCCGGGCGTCGCCCGCCGAGGGCACAGCTGGGCAATGGGATACACAGCAGCCACGTCCTGTCCCTGGCTTGGGAAGGGGGCATCAGGACTCCTGGGTCTGTCCTCAGCTCTGGGGGGGTCTGGTGAGTCAGAGCGGGGGGAGGTTCCATTCTGCTGTTCCCACCCAGTCCCTAAGACCGAGACTCAGGGCGGGGCAGGGTGGTGTTGGGGGCTGTGGGGATGGTGTAATGTGGAATGGGGGGGCTTGGGTCAGGGTGGGGTTTGGGGGGGCAGGGTGGGGTTGGGAGTGTGGGGATGGTGTAGTGTGGAATCGGGATGGGGCATTGTGGGGTCGGGGTTCTTGGGGGATGGGGCGGGGCAGGGTGGGGTTTGCGGGGTGGGGGGGTTGAGGGTGTGGGGATGGTGTAATGTAGAATGGGGGGGCTTGGGGCAGGGCAGGGTGGGTTGGGAGTGTGGGGATGGTGTAGTGTGGAATAGGGGGTGGGGCATTGTGGGGTCGGGTTCTCGGGGGATGGGGTGGGGCAGGGTGGGGTTTGGGGGTGTGTGTGGGGGTTGAGGGCATGGGGATGGTGTAATGTGGAATGAGGGGGCTTGGGGCAGGGCAGGATGGGTTTGGGGGGCGTGGGGATGGTGTAGTGTGGAGTGGGGGGCTTGGGGTGAGGCAGAGTGGGGTTGGGGGGATTGGGGGTATGGAAATGGTGTAATGTGGAATGAAGGGCTTGGGGCAGGGCAGGGTGGGGATTGGGGGTGTGGGGATGGTGTAGTGTGGAATGGGGGGGCATTGTGGGGTTGAAGTTCTTGGAAGATGGGGCAGGGTGGGGTTTGGGAGGCGTGGGGAGGTTGAGGGCGTGGGGATGGTGTAATGTGGAATAGGGGGGCTTGGGGCAGGGCTGGGTGGGGTTTGGAGGGTGAGGGAGGGGTGGGGTTGAGGGTATGGGGATGGTGTAGTGTGGGTAGGGGGGCTTGGGGCAGGGCTGGGTGGGGTTTGGAGGGGGAAGGGGTAGGTTTGGGGGCATGGGGATGGTGGAGTGTGGAATGGGGGGCCTTGGGGTGAGGCAGAGGGGTTGGCAGCACCATGTAGGGTGGGGCGGTGTGGTGAGGGTCTGGTAGGGCGGTGTTGGGGTAGCGCTGTGGGTGTCATGCTGTGGGGTGCAGTGGGCTTGCGCAGCTCATTGTGGGGCTAGGGGACAGTGTTGTGGGGTGGACGGACTCTGAGCCCGGGCTAGGGGTGGCACCGGAGCTGTTTGGAGATGGGCTGGGGGGTCTCTGTCTCTGCCTGTGACTCTGGCCCCGCCGTGCGGCTCAGGAAGCCACGTTCTCTCAGGGTGCCCCCATCTGGGGGGCCGGGATTCCCAGCTGCTCGCACCCTATTGTTCTGCTCTGGGCTGTGGCCAGACACGCCCCTGGCCTCGGAGTTTGTCCTGCCATGGCCCAGATTAGCTGGGATTTGTGAAGTTGCCTGAGGAGGGGGCTGCTCTGCCCTGACTCTGTGGTGGGGGTGGGGCCCAGTGGGACAGAGGGGTCAGGCAGGGCCGGGTTTGGGCCCTGAGGGATGTGGGGCCTCAAAGCCGGGGGGAAAGTGGGCGACCAGGAGCCAAGGGCTGTCTGCGTCTCATCCTGCGCCATATGAAGGGCCCACCTGGGGCTGGTGGGGCCCCGGACTCTGGTTACCACATGGATACAGGAGGCCTTGCGGCTTCAAGCCCCTGGCCCTGGAGCCAGCTCCCTTTTCATGACTATGCCCTACCCAATTCATGGCCATGAAAAACCCATCACAGACCATGAGAGCACGTCTGTTGTGTGCTTTTACCCTGTACTGTGCAGATTTCTCAAACGGGGGGTCCTGACCTGAAAGGGAGTTGCAGGAGGGTCACATGGTTATTTTAAGGGGGTCGCAGTATTGTCACCTCTATTTCTGCATTGACTTCAGAACTGGATGGCCAGAGAACGGTGGTTGTGGGCCGGGCGCCCAGCTCTGAAGGCAGCTGCCTCCAGCAGCAGCACAGAAGTCAGGGTGGCAGTACCACAAGCCCCCCTACGCTAACCCCCCCCAGCTCCATTTTGGGTCAGGAGCCCTGCAATTACAACACCCTGACACTGCAGATTTAAACAGCTGAAATCATGAAAATCCTCTGACCGTGAAATTGACCATGATGGACTGTGAATTTGGTAGGCCCTAGTCATGGCACTTCTGTTACTGTGCAGCAGAACCAAGCAGCTCATAGAGCCCAACCCCCTGCCTGCCGCATGCCCCATCCTGCCTCCAGAGCCTGGGGCTGGGACCCCCAGCAGCTGTTCCTGGCTGTGCTCATCCACGGTGCCCACCCTCCTGCCCAGGCTATAGGGGAGAGCACGGGCATGTAATGGAGCAGCTGCAAGTCACCACGGTGGGTATGGGGCAGGGCAGAGGCCTCCCAGCTTAGGGGGCTCAGGGATAGGTGCTGCCCTTGTGTAGCTGCTCTCTCTCTGGGCCCCTGGTGGCCAATCTGCACCCCAGACTCCTCTAACAGGGTTCTGCAGAGACCCCCTGCCTGAGGATCTCCCCTGCTCCAGCACCACTCCCTGGGGAGGGCTGAGGGGAGGTTTTTTCCCTGTGACTGACCGTGGGAAGGCCAAAGTCCCACTCCGGGCTGGGCCGAGCTGAGCTGGGCCTGATCTTTGCCAACGGCACCGGCTGCACGAGGGTTAACCAGTGTGGAGGTAAAACAATTTATGGCTGGGCACAGAAACGAATGTGAACCAGGACTGCGCAGCCTGGAGATAGCTACATGGCTGGGAGTGAGCCGACAGCCAGGAAATACAGCACTGCCACCGGCGCCAGGGAGAGATTGATGGGCACCCACGTGTGCATGGCCAGGGATGTGCTGCCACACCGCTAATTACCAGCAGCCTGAGTTACAGCCTCCCGGGGCCCATTCATTGGGCACCAACTGCCCGGGAACAGCACGCATATCCAGGGCAGAGTGTAGGTGCCAGGCCAGGAGGTGCAGGGCCAGGCTGGGGAGCCCAGGGCCAGGGGACCAGGCCTGATGCCCTGGTGCCAGCGTGACCTGGGAACCATCCTGCACGGGAAGGGCTGGTGCCACCGGGGGAGCCCTGTGGATTGGGGAGCACCCGCCTCTGCCCCTGTGAGGGGCCCTTGGCACTGACACATGCTGAGTGTCCCCATCACATGGCGAGCACAGAGCCCGGATGGGCCCGGGCTCATCTGGATGGCCCAGCCAGGATGATGCACCAGCCGTGGGATGCAGCACAGACAGTGCCAGCAGCTATGAACCAGGCTGTGGGTGACTCACCAGCTCTGGGGTGACCCTGCCAGCTGGTGCCCCCAGGGGCCTGCCCCCCACCTGCTGGCCTTGGCCTGGCACAGCACTCCCCGGCACGCCCTCCTGGCTGGGTTACCAGGCCCTGTGCAGGGAGGCCATTAGCGGCTCCTGGGCCAGGGGGCTCTGGGAGCCAAGGGCAGGGCAGATGGGGTTCTGGGGGCATGTGGGCAGCACAGACCTTTCCTCGCTGTCTGCCGTGGCTCTGACTTGGACCAGGGGTGCTTGGTACTGGATCTGCCCCTTTGCCCAGCCTGGCCCTGGGCTCCAACTCTCTCCTCCCTCTTGCAGGTGAGTGTCTGACCTGAACTCCCCACCTGTGCCCCTCCCCCAGCCCGGGCGCTGGATGGAGCTGGGAGTCTTTGCGTGGTGCCAGCCCCTCCCTGCTCGCTGGGCTGACCTACAAAGAGCAGCTCTGCACAGCCTCAGCTGGCTTTGTGCTGGTTCAGCATGTTCCCATGGAGCAGCACCGGGAAGGGCACGTGTGTGCATCTGGCTGGCGGGGACAGGGCAGGGAGCGTGTCTGGGTGGGCTGCAGGACACCCCTCTCCCAGCAGTTCTAGCCTCCGGACCCAGCTGGCCATGGGGCCGATTGGCTCCCTCCTCAGCAGTTGGGCCAGCGGCAGGCCCTCCAGCCATTCCCAGGGCCCTCACCAGCCCCCCAGCTCTCTGCGACCCCTCACCCACCAGCCCTGTCTGCCCTGCCCCATCTGGTTCACCTCCCAAGCAGAAATCCCACAGGGCCCCAAAGCAGAGGCCCCAGAGCTCTGCCCCATGCCTGAGAGGTGATGCTGCAGCCTGCAGTGGTCGGGGTGTCCCCCTCTTCTGCCTCCCCTCCATGTCCGGGATTCACCCCAGGGCATTAGCTGGGTTCTCAGGTGGGGGCTGTCTCCTCTTGGCTCGGGGTAGCCAGCGCTTCCGGGCGTTCCCAGCCCCTGGCTCAGCTCAGGCAGCTTAACAGGATTAATCGGCCCCGCTACAGGGACAAGGAACTGCCCTGCAGCCCCTCTTGGGGTCTCACCTGCTGCTCCCCACTCAGCGAGCGCTGGGGAGCATGAGCCCCATCCCACCCTGGGTGGCAGCACCCTGGCATGAGGCTCGGGGGACGAGCAGTGACAGCTAGGGGGAGCAGAGCCGAGGGGACAGGGGTGTGTGGCAGCTGAGACCCATTGGGGCTGGGATGTGGGGGGCGTGTGAGGCTGAGCCCAGACCCAGACAGTGAAGGCGCTGGGGCTGGGCCGGTGCTTGGAGTGGGCTCAGTGCTGGGATCCAGGCCCTGGGCTGTGGGCCAATCATCGGGTTTGGGGCAGTGGCCACGGCCCAGTTCAGAGCCAGTTGCTGGTTGCTGGAGTGTGGGCAAGACCCACATCCAACCCCCCACCCATGTGGGCCACACCCAGGACCCAGGGCTGGGCTGACTAGGTCCTGGAGCTGCCTGGCTTTGGCATGGCTGCAGGGAAGGCACCTGCTAGTGGTTCTCCCTGGGGCTGGTGCCGGTGGAAGGGGCCTGCGCCCCCCAGGACTGGGGAATGCAGCGCCCAGGGTAGGGGGGTGCAGAGCCTCCTGGGGACTTAGACCCCAAACACTCGCTAGGCGCTGAACCCCCCAGAGCCTGGGTGTGGCTCCTGCTGCCTGCTCCAGATGCTCCCTGGAACCCCCCAGGAGCTCTTGGGATGAGAACAAAGAGCCGCGAGCCCCGCTCAGGACGGGGGGCAGCCCCGGAGGGCTCAGCAGGGGGCACTCCACTGAGCACCGTGTGTCGGGACAGGAGTGTGCACCCAGACTCCTGGTGAGACACTGCTCCTGTGCACACACACACGGTGCCCTGTGCCCAGCCGCCTCCTGCTCGCACTCCGTGGATGACGCCAGCCCTTGGCCAGTTACCTGCTTTGCCAACGACGGGTGACAGCTAATTGCATGAAGGCGGCATGGAGGGAATTGACTTGCTGGCTCCAGTCAGATTTTCATCTCAACCCACACGGATGCAGCCGCTCCCAGACGCTGCCCTGCGTAAGCGACCAATCCCCATTGCACCAGCAAGGAGCCTGGGCCGCAGAAGGATGCTGCCAGTGGGCACACTCCAGGGGTCTGCATGGATCACAGCCCCTGCCAGGACCCTGCAAACTGCTTCTCCCCCACTCTGGCCTGGCTGCCACGCCCACCTGCCTGGCACACCACAGCCGGGTCCTGCTCCAACGTGGCAAGAACCAGCCTTCCCCTCCTCCCACCCCCCGGGTCCCATGTGCTGGCTGCAGCATGGACACAAAGGGCAGGAACCGCCGGCCCGGCCAAGCGTGGTGCCCTTTGTGGCGGCCTGGGCGGCGTGGTGACGTCAGGCCATGGCTGTCAGGGTACGTTTTCCATCCTGACCCTGAGCCCCTTTGCCTGTGGGGCCGGAACACACATCTTTGTCCGGGAATTAATGCTACTTGTCAGGGTCTTTTCTCTCGCTGCTTCCGTGTGAGATGGGAATTGGCAGGTCAACAAGAGGTGCTGGCCTCTCCAGTGCAGCTGGCAGCAGCCTGACCTCCCTGACTGACAGGCAGGAGGACAGCTGGACAAGGGAGCTCAGCCCCTCGAGGGGAGCCCTGACAGGCCAGGGCTCCCAGCCACTCCGCTGGCACCCACAAAGAGCTCAAAGGCCTGGGATTCAATAGGCAAAGAATAGCCCCTTGCTTGGAGACAGGCCGCCGGTGGACAAGGGGCTGAGCCAAGTCTGGGGTGGCGGGGGGTGGGAAAGGACTTGGGATGGGGCAGGGGGGACTCGGGAGATGGGGCCCAGGGGGAGCTGCCCCCTCCCGTGAAGCAGCCCCACGCAGTGCTTGCCATTCCCTGCTCAGCACTAGCAGCTCTGCAGGGGCTGTAACCAGCCCCTGGGGACCAGCAGCCCCAGGGTTGGAGGGCAGCTGTCACTGCCGTGGGGCAGAACCCTCCCTGGCACTAACCAGCCCCTTGCTGCCCCCAGCACCGAGTCAGGAGCACGTGGGCCATGGCAGAGGGCTGCCCTCTGCCCCCAGGCGTCCCTGGGCAGGGTGAGGTGCCGGCCGGAGGCTGGGGGGGCAGCACCCCCTGCAGCTGCCTAGGATGGGGGGAAGGGGGCTGTGTCACACTGCCTGCATCAGCCAGGAGATGGGGAAATGGCTCCGTGTCACTATGGAAACTGGAAACTGATTCCATCACCCACTGAGGGGAACTGAGGAGTGTGATGAGTCCAGAGGGGAGACCATGATGAGTGCAGCCCCCCACCTGCCACCCCCCCCCCCAGGTGCGGCTGGTCCACAGGGCAGCCCCCCACCCCCAGGGCCCAGCATGCAGCCCCTCCAATGGGTAAGCAGTGACCTCTAGTGATTCCCCTCAGCCTGGGCCCACCAGAATGTGGATGGAGCTATCTCCCCCCTCCCCACACTGGGCTCTGCCCCGAGGGCTCCCAGCTGGGCTCTCGCCCCATATCGCTGGCCCCACTGCATCGCTGCTGTGGGACGATGCCGAGCCCCGAGCCTGCCAGAACCAGCAGCCGTGACTCAACGGCACATCCAGACTCAGGGATGCTGCTGGCACTGCGACGTCTGAGGGGGTCTCCTGTGGGCACTGCAGCCCTTGCCCGAGCCCCCTCTGTGCCAGGGCTGGGCAGTGCCAGCTGGACATGCTGTGTCCTATGGGTGCTCCGTGTGTGAGCTACACGCAGGATGGGGTGCAGGGTACCACATGCCATACCCCTGCACTCTGATGCCCAGGAGCCTGTGCTGCCTTGTGGGGTCTGCCAGAATCAGGCTCTGGCTCTGGGGGCACAAACCTACCCCTACCCCAGGACTGCGCTCAGCCCTGGCCCAGTCCCTAACCAGCTCCTCACGCTAGCCCCGACTTTGACCTGGACTGCAGAGTTGGGCTGGGGGAAGGCATGCCCTCCCCGCAGCACAGACCCTCTGGCGTTCCTAGTGCATCAGTTGAGCCCGCCTGGTGTGCACGTCTGGATGTGAGAGTGTGCACAAGTGTGTGTGGGTGTGAAGGTAGCGCTGCGTGCCCATGTTCCTGAGGTCTTAGTGTGCACGTGCAAGCAGGGGTGAACAAGCGTGTGCACAACTGTGTGTGTGTTTGTGAGTGTCTCTGTAGAAGCATGTGCATGTATCTGTAGTGGTATGTGTGTGTGTGTGTGTGTGTGTGTGTGTGTGTGTGCGCGCAGCTGTGTCTGTGCATGTCTCTGCATCTGTGGCCATATGTGTGTGTGTCTGTGGAGATGCGAGTCTATGCACACGTGTGTCTGTGTGTCCCCTTGTCTGTGTGCATGCCCAGGTGCTGGGGCTGCTCTCAGTTCCTTCCTCTCCCTGCTCTAGGGCTGATGGAGAATGATCCTACCCTGCCGGAGCCGGACATGCATTAACTGCCCTTGGTGCTGCAGCCCTGGTCATGCCAAGGGCCCTGCTGGGGCTGCTCTGCAGGGAAATGGGGTTCTCCTCCCTGCAGGCTGCTGTGGGGAGCTACACCAGAGCAGCGTGGAGGAGCCAGGGCTGAGTTTCTGGGGTGGAGGAGTCACCCCACGCTACGCCACTGGCCTGTCATGCTTTCTAAACTCTGTGTGGAACCACAGGTGGAGCGTAGATCACAGAGGAGGGCCTAGCCAAAGGTAACCCAGGGCTTGTCTACATCACAAAGTTGCAGCGCTGGTGAGGGGGTTACAGCGCTGCAACTTAGGAGGTGTACACATCTGCAGGGCATCACCAGCGCTGCAACTCCCTGTTTGCAGCGCTGGCCGTACTCCCATTTTGTCTCGGGTGTAGAGGATCCAGCACTGGTGATCAGTATAGACACTTACCAGCGTTTTTTCTTGACCTCCGTGGAATAAGCAGGTATCCCAGCATACCTGAGGATACCTCTCTGGTAATCAAGCAGGTCTCCTTCCCCGCGGTTTGCTCCGGTGTTCTCCGAATCCCCCCCCAAGCGGGTCTCCTTCCCCGCGGTTTGCAGGGGGGTTTGGGGAACGCGAGAGCAAACCGCGGGGAAGCAGGTCTCCTTCCCCAGTTTGCTCCAGTGTTCCCCGAACCCCCGTGCAAGCAGGTCTCCTTCCCCGCGGTGTGCTCTCGCGTTCCCCGAACCCCCGTGCAAGCAGGTCTCCTTCCCTGCTGTTTGCTCTCGCGTTCCCCGAACCCCCGAGCAAGCAGGTCTCCTTCCCCGCGGTTTGCAGGGGGGTTCGGGGAACACTGGAGCAAACCGGGGAAGGAGACCTGCTTCCCCCCGGTTTGCTCTCGCGTTCCCCGAACCCCCCTTGAAGCCGCCCAACAGCGCTGCAGTGTGGCCACATCTAACACCACTTGCAGCGCTGGTTGCTGTAAGTGTGGCCACTCTGCAGCGCTGGCCCTATACAGCATTACTAATACAGCTGTAACAACCAGCGCTGCAAAATTGTAGATGTAGACATACCCCCAGTGAGTCAGAGTCAGCTGAGATAGAACCCAGGAGTCTGGGCTCCCAGAGCCCCCCTCCCCCCAATCCACTAGACCCCCCTCCCAGATCCCGCCTTCAGAGGCCAGCTGGTGCAATGTCTCTCTCCTCTCCAGCCTGGAGACTGTGCAGATGTGAATTCCATGCATGTGTAAATGGCCCTGGCTCAGGGGTGGGGCAGAGCCCTGACCCCCAGCTCCCTTTGGCTGAGGGCTGTGTCAGGCCACATCAGCAGCAGGGCCTAGCCAGGCAGTGGGGTAGGCACATGCCCTGCTGCAGCCAGCAATGGGGGGTGCAGTGCAGCCCCCTGCCCCAGAGAAGGTGGGGACTGGGGAGCCAGGCCAGGGCAGGGGAGCAGGGCCTTCCCCCCAGGGGTCCATTAGAGGCATTTTTGGTTAATTATTGGCACCTGCTTCCTCTGGCAGTGGCCCCTTCCCCCCCCCCCCCCCATGGCGGCTAATTGGCTCACAATCCTGGAGGGGGGAGTTGGGCTGTAGGCTGCAGAAAGGCCAGAGCTACAGTGAGCAAGAGCAGCTGGTGGGGCATGAGCGGCCTGGCCCAGCCCAGGGTGAGCTTTGCAGGGGGCTGCTGGGGGGAGCTGAAGCTGTGTCGATGGGAGTGGCATGGGCTGGGGCAGCAGCGGGGGACCCTGGCTGGGGGGAGGCACACTGATGGAGTGGGAGCAGCAGGGGGCCATGGCAGGAGTGGGGGCCATTGCTGTGGGGGGCTGTGGCAGTGGGGGGACACAGTGGCAGGGGTTGTGGCCATGGCTGGGGGGGCAGCAGCAGGGGGCCATGGCAGGGGCGGGGGCCATTGCTGTGGGGGGTGTCACGGACTCATAGATCGTTCCCACTCGTGGCCCCGTGCGGTCCGTGGGGGGTGCCCCTTTCAGTGCGACAGCCCTTCTCGGGGGGCCACTCTCTCTCGGGGTCAGGCCCCTCCACCTCCTGGAGCCGCACATCTGTGAGCTTTAGCACACCTGTTTCTCGCCGTGGCCCCCTCAGGGAGTCCTCTCGATCTGGGGCCCTGGGCCTCCTCACCCCCGAAGGGGGCAATGCCCCCTGTTCTCTAGCCCAGAGCGACTCTCAGCCAGCATAAAACAGGAGGGTTTATTGAGCATCTGAACCCAGCACAGGAAACTCTCAGGGCCTCAGCACAGCATATCCAAGTCTCCCCTGCATTCAGGTGGGCTCTGCCTGCTCCCCCTCTCCAGCCCAGAGCCCCCCTGCTCCCCGCTGGGCCTCCGATATCCCCGGGCCCAAACCCCCTCTGTCCCTTGTCTTCTCTCCAGGTAAACAGGGTCGCCTGGTCCTTCTCTCCCCTCTCCTGTCTTCTGGCCCCTGTGGCTGGAACCAGCTGGTCAGGTCACCGGGGTCCTCTCCCCGCAGCCCATTGTCCCCCACTGGCCAGAACTGGCTGTGACTCCTGATCTGGGTCACCAGGTCACCTGTCACTGGGGTCTCCATCCTCCAGGCCATTTGCTGGGGTCCCAAGTTCCCTCTTGGGTCCTGTGTACCAACAAACTCCCTCTCCCCTCGCCTTCTTAAACCAGTAACACCTGGGGACACTGAGTCCACCCCCTCTGCACGCAAACCACTGGAAAACATGGAAAAACCTAAGAAAATCCCCCACTTTGTCACAGGGGCCTGTGGCTGGGGGGGGCACCAGTGGGGGAGGCCCTTTTTTTGGTGGTGGGGGCCGTGAGGCCAGAGACGTGCCAGGCTCCAGGTACTGCTTGGCTTGCTGGCTGGCTGGTGGAAACAGGACCAGGGTCAACGGACCCATGGCAAATCCAGTGCTGTGGGATTATGGGACTTCAATCCCACTCGCTAAAGGCAGGTGGGGCCTGCACCAGGGGTGGGCAGTGGGATGGCACCTGCCCCCTCACTGAATGGCCTCTCAGCTAGTGGGAGGGAGCAACAGGCTGGGACTGGGTCTGCCCTGTGCCCTGTTTGGGGGAGGCAGGGGGCTTAGCAGGTCACTAATCTTTCCTAATGACAAGGACGGAAGCCGGATGCTCCTGGCCGTGCCCTGTTCCCCCATGGCTCAGGCTGTGCCCAGCCCAGGCCAGTGTGTGGGTACCTGAGTGTAGGGCACCATGCGCGTCAGTCAGTGACTGCATGTTCTCTGTGTGTGTGTGTCCCCCGATTCACTGTGTGTCTGGCCACACAACCAGTGTCAGTGCACAGGTGTGAATGCCCCATGGCTGTTCCATGTGTGTCTGGGAGCGCCGTGTATATCTGCTTGCACAGGTACTTGTGTGTCTTTGTGCGCTGTGTCTGCACGGGGAGGCACATTCCCAGCCTGTGTTTGCTGGAGCCAAGCTCCATCCTGCTTTGTGATGGGCACCGTGGCAGGCACTCGCCATGCTGGAGGATCCCAGCTTTCACTAGCAGCACCCGAAAGCTGTGCCAGGGGCTGGTGCTGCGTCTCTACGAGCCAGTTCTCCGCATTCATTGATCTGGCTGCTGGTTCCGTTTGATCTTCCCCAGGTGCAGGCGCTACTAACGAGCCTCAGTAGCCAACGGCAGCTACCCACTGCCTGCCTCACCCAGTGCCCCACCGCCTGCTGGGCCACGCCAGCTCCAGACTCCCTGGCCCACAGTGAGAACTGGGCTCCGGGACCCCTGAGCCACTGGCAGCACTGGGTGCTCTCTCTAGGCTGAGCTGGGATTGCACCCGCAGCCACCCATGGGCGGCAGCCAGCAGGAGGAGGGGAGGCAGATGTGAGCATAAGAGTCCCAGCCCCAGGCTGGACCCCACTACCTGCTGCAGTGCCCCTTGGCCACCTGTGACCTGTACCTGCCCCTGCAGCAGCCCCCAGGCCTTGCAGGTGAGAGCAGTGACCCGGGCAGGCTTGTGGCCAGCAGCACTTAGAGCTGCCAGCACATCAACGCGAGTGAATTCTTTGGCGTGGATGCGGGAGATGCGGTGACAGCAGCTCCATGCAGAATGCCAGAGCCAGTTGAGGGCAGGGCCGGGCGGAGCCAGTCGCATGCACAGGGTCACTCTCACCACACTGACTCTCTCTGAGACAGAGGGTGGTGACAGAGGGTGTGTGCCATGACTGCTGGCTGGGGAGCACATGCATGTTCAGACTGTCACGTGTGCTGCCGGGGAGGACACGGGTGGCCCCTCTCTTTGGGAGGCAGGGCTGGGGCTGGCTCCCCGGTAGGGGCTGCTCAGACAGGTCCAGGGTGCACCCCTCATCATAACACAGCAACAGGGGGTGTCTTCTCTCAGCACCCCACCTCCCTGGGGACCCTCTGCAGGCTGGACTAGCCCTGGCATTAGCCTAACTGGCCACCAGAGGGCCAAGTGACCCGTGCCAAGCCTTGGCCCCACAACCACTCCATCACCACTGTCTGGGGCAGGGCAGCCCTGTGCCCCCTTCCTCCCCACACCCGCTTGGTGGGGCTGGGTGCCCGGGTTGGAGGCAGAGGAAGCAGCCTGGAGCTGCTTCCACCTTGGGCGGAGAATGGCCATGTCCTGGTTCTGGCACCGCAGGGAGCTATCAGGCTTTGTGAGGCACCATCCGAGGGGTGCGGGGGGGGCTGCCCTTGAGAGCCCAGCAAAGGGCCTGGGAGCTGCTGTAGCCTGGGGAGGCGCAGCCTCTGCAGAGTGGCTCCGGCTCGGTGCGGCTGTGGAGCGAAGGGGCCATTTGTTTTTGTTTGGGCCCCCGCTGGGCCGCCGCGTTGCTCAGGCGAGCGCTGATCTATGGCTGCCGTCCCCCCGCACGCAGCAGGGCTCTCTAAAAAGCCTCTTATAAGCGCTGCATTATTAAAAATCCCCCGCGCCATCACTCACGGCCCGGCTCCGAGCGGGGTGCAGGCGCTGGAGCACAGCGATTAATATTGCAGGGCCAGAAAGCTCCTCCTGGCCTTTTCTGTTATTTCCCAGTCGCTCTCAGCCACGTAACCCCTGGTATTTATTGACTTGTTTGCCTCTCAGTGACGCTGGCGGGGCCACGCCTGGGCCCCTTGGCCTGGCCCTAGGACAGCTGCTCAGCTGGGTGGATCCCAGAAATTCCTGGCCCTGCAGCCACAGGCTGCCAGAAAGGCCAGGGCCTCGGGGCCTATGGAGGTGACACCAGCTAACGGGCTTGGCTGGGCAGCTCCAGGGGGGCCGGGCAGAGCCCCCGTAGCAGGTGCTGCCACCTTCTCGCCCTGCCTGGGGAAATATCACCCCCCCCGGGGAGAGATGTGCTCAGAGCACATGGCAGGGAGGCTCAGGGGACACCTGGGTTCCAGGCCTTGTGCTGGTTGTCACGGAGTCACCGGGCGATGCTCTGGAACTGCTCCCCACCAAGCCAGGCAGGACTTTGGGGAGCCTCCTCTCCCTTGGAGCAGACTGTCTCCAGGACAAGAAGCTCACACGGCTTCACCTCCTGGGTCTCTCCTTGGAGCATTCAGCATCCTCTGCCCCTCCGTGTGCTTCCCACAGCGAGTCCACCCCAGCGGGGTCCTGGGGAAGCCACAGGGTCCTGCACCCCCACTTCACAGTCAGACGTGACTCTTAGCCAGCCAGTAAAACAGAGGTTTATTATATGACAGGGACATGGTCTAAAACAGAGCTTGTAGATACAGCGAACGGGATCCCTCAGCCAGGTCCATTCTGAGACCCAGTGGGCCAGACCCCCTTGTCTGCCCTCACTTCCCCTCCCCAGCCAGCCCCAAACTGAAACCCCCACCAGCCCCTCCTTTCTAGCCTTTGTCTCTTTCCCGGGCTAGGAGGTCACCTGATCTCTTTGTTCACCTTTAACCATCCCTTTGCAGGGAGGGAAGCGCCCCGGCCATTTGTTGCCAGGAGACAGAGTGTCAGCCATTTATGCGCACTGGAGACTTAAGAAATGCATAGGGGAAACTGAGGCACCCACAGAGTATTCAGAGAAAACATTAAGAACAGTCCCACTTTGTCACACTGGTCACATGATCTCCTGGGTGTCTCAGTTTCCTCTCTGCACCGTGGCTGAGGCCACCGCTCCACCCGTGGGGTGTGGTGCTTGTGGATTAACCTGGCGCTGGTGCTGCTCTCTGGAGGTGAGCAGAGCCCTGTAACCACAGCAGGTCATTGTCACAATTCAGCGCTCCCGGCACTGGCACCACACCCACCTACGGGTGCCCCTCCCCATCACCACCAAAGCCTCCATCACTTGGGGAGGGCACTGCACCGAGCCCCAATTCCTCCCCAGTCTGCCTGCCAGGACCCCAGAGCCTAGTCCCATGCTGGGAGTGTGTGTGCGGGGGAATGCATAGGAAGCGAGCTCCCAGACAACAGGCCTTAGGCAGTGGGGGGCCTTTACTGAGGATGGGGGGAAATCGACCAGGGACAGGGCCCTGCACTGGGGGGGCTGTGAGATGGGGCAGGTTTAGTGGCAGAGACAGCGGCCCCAGTGCTGGGACACTGTTTGCCAGGGCAGAACCCCAGGCCGTAGCCTGTGTGGGTCGGTCCTGCCCCAGCCTCTGGGCATTGCCAGACTGTGGCGCCCCCAGGCTCAGCTGGCGCTGGGTGAGGAGGCCTGTCCCTCTGCCATGTCCCAGGCCCTGGTATGGGGCCCACGCTGCCACCTCTCCACCCCCTCTCATCTACCCGCCCCCTTGTCTGTATGGCTGGAGCCCTGCAGGTGTCTGGTCCTGGCTGGAGGTCTCCTGGCTACCCCGCCTCTCCCGGCGGGGGGCGCTGTAGGGGGGCAGGAGCCCCAGCTGCGGGAGCGCTCCCAGCTCGTAGCCACTCCCAGCTGCGTAGCACAGGATGAGAACAGCCCCGGGCCATGAATGGAGACTGGGCAGAGCCGACTGGCGCAGTCCCTGCTGGAGGTTCTCACGCCCACACAGCCACTCACAGCCGGGCGTCCTTGATACCCTCAGCCCAGGCTGTGCCAGGCGGGGCAGCAGAGCGGTGCCAGCAGAGTCCTCGGGTCTCCCTTCTCTGGGATGACTGCAGCACACGGGATCAATGGTCAATGTCCTGCAGCCACAGGCTGGTCTGGTCGGCGTCCCCAGCCCCACCTCCACTTGGGGCCCCGCAGACACTAACTGCAGCCTAGTCTGTGTGCGGCTGGAGCAGGATATTGATGCCGCGTGTCACCCACTGTTGGATTAAACGTCACTTAAGCGCCGGCGCCAGGCAGCTCCTGGAGCTGCAGTCTGGCACGGTCGGGGCTAGTGGCACAGCTGGGGCTCCAACTCCACAGGGCTCGCTGGGGGGAGGTGGTCTGTGTTACAGGAGGCAGGGGCCAGTGTCTGGCCCCCCTTGGAGTTGGAGTCGGGGAGCGGGGGACTGGTCTGCAGACCCATGCTGCGGTGATGTGCTCACAGCTGGGTCCATACAAGGGCCTGGAGCATGTTCCCAGAGTCCTTAGCTCTGCTGTCCCTCCGAATCCCCTGCCAGCATTGTCCCGAGTGCTAGCAGGGGCTTGGTGGTTTGTGGAAAACTGTTAAAATTACAGGTGAATTCCCTTAAATTGTAAGGGGATTCCTGCTTGCAGGCTAGGGTGCTTGTGGGGAAGTCCTGGGTTGGGGCAGTCTGCAGAGGGCCAGCCTGGAGCGAACTGGGGCGAGTTGGGAGCAGCCTGCTTTGTCTCTCTCTGTTGGCGTTCTGGATTCTTGGTCTGGATAAAGACAGCAGAGCATGTAGGAATTTTTTTCTAATTGCTGTTTGTATGCAGTGCACAAAACAGGCTTGAGAGCAGGAGTCCATCAGCTCTTGTCCTCTGCATCAGATCTACCCTCAATCCTGACCTGCTGCCCCCGCTACGCTACCCCAGCCCTGCCACTGCCCCTCCAGTCCTGCCCGCAGTCCCCGGCTGCCCACCAGAGGGACTGCCCCAATTCCTAGTCCAGAGATACCCGGCTCTCTCAGACCCTCCCTTGCTGGGCTCTGCAGCGGGATGGTGACAGTCTGGGAGCCGCTTACGTGTCAGAGAGGGAGGGCAACTCTCAGAGCACCTGTCAGGCAGCTCTGGACTCTTTCCCTCTCTCCTCTTGGCAAGCCCAGCCGAGTCCCTGCAGCTTCTCCAAGGCAGGAGCTGAGGGAAGCTCTGGCTGTGGCTCCATCACTCTTCACACCTTGCCTGGCATTTTCTTGGAAGTGCTCACAGCTGTGCCCGCCCCCCCATGCCTGGTTCAGCTTCAGTCTCGTGCTTTGCCTGTGGGGCGGTCCCCAGTCAGAGACAGTGCAGGGGGACACCATGCTCTGATCTTCTGGCTGGAGCAGGGGAAGGATCCATCTTGTATCTGGGATCCTCCTCCTCCCACTATGTGGCCTCCTACAAGCCAGGACTCCTGGTTACATTCCTGGTGCTGCTCGACTCTGCCTGGGACCTCAGGCAAGTTTTCCTCCCCCTACTCAGTCTTAGCCTCTCCATCCTGACCCCTCTGGGTGGGGGGCGGCAGGATGATGAGCTGGAGGGCCTGGGGTCCGCAGGGGGGGAGGGGAGGCGAGAGCTCCAAAGGGCCTGGGCCTCCCAGGGCAAAGACCCCCCCCAGAGTTCAGGCTTAGCGGAGTAGTGGCCATTACTGGCCATCCTGGTGCTGCAGGCCCAGGCCAGTGTGTGGAGGTGACAGAAGGAGGTCTGGGGGGGTGTCCCTGTCTGGGTGTCCTTGGGGGGCTGGTCCCTGTCTTGGGAGGAAGGTCTAGGGGTGAGGGATAGGTCTAGGGGCAGGATTGTGAGGGGGCACAGCTCTGGGTGGGGGAAGGTCTAGGGGCAGGGTGCTGAGGGGGTGCAGGTCTGGGGAGGAAGGTCTAGGGGTGAGGGATAGGTCTAGGGGCAGGATCGTGAGGGGGAACAGCTCTGGGTGGGCGAAGGTCTAGGGGCAGGGTGCAGGTCTGGGGAGGAAGGTCTAGGGGTGAGGGATAGGTCTAGGGGCAGGATCGTGAGGGGGCACAGCTCTGGGTGGGGGAAGGTCTAGGGGCAGGGTGCTGAGGGGGTGCAGGTCTGGGGGGGGAAGGTCTGGGGGTGAGGTCCCTGTATGGGGGGGGAAGGGTTCCAGACAGACACGTGACTGGTCTGGTGGTAGGGGCATGGAGCTAGCTCAGGCAGGTGCTGCAGGGGGATGAGGGGGGTGGGTGTCAAGGGCTGATCTGGACCAACCCCACTGAGCCAGGGATTCCCCTCCCCTTTCGCTCCCAACCTGCTGCGTGAGCGCGGGGAGCAGCTGGGGCCCTGCCCTGGGCTCCCCTCCCGCTGGCTTCCCCCAGCCCGGGGGGCCCAGAGCCGCTGCAGCGCTGGGGGCACTGGCCCGGGTGTGAACTGCTGGGAAGCCGCAGGGCCGTGCGAGGCGCAGGCTGCTCTCGCTGTGCCGTGTTTATGGCTGTGTCCGGCCCCGGCCCCGGCCCCCAGCAATCCATCACTGCTCGATCCACCGCCAGCCCCGCTCCTGGGAGATGGCCTAATTGGCTTCTGAGCGCTGAGACCTGGCAACCCCACCCCCCGTGGCCTTGCCCTGCTGGGGACTGGGCAGGGTGGCACAGGGCAGGCAGTGTCCTGCCCTCTCTGCAGGGGGCGCTGGCTGCCCTCCCAGGCCCTGGTGGCGTGGGGCCACCCACTGCATGGGGGGCTAAACCTGCTCCCCCAGCCCTGGCTGCAGCACCCCCAACCCTCACATGATCCCCCACTGCAGCTCCCTCCCCCAGGCCTGGGGGCTGCAGGCTGAATGGCCAGAGGAGAGGGGGTGACAGTCGCTGTGCCAATGGGGCAGAAGGGGGTGGGGGCTGCACTAGGCCTACACGCACAAATAAAGTGACGATGAAAGACGTGTCTCGTCCCTTTGCCCCCATCCGCTCCCTCCATGTGCCTGTCTCGCCCGTGTTCAACCTCTAGCTGACATGCCTCTCCCGTTGGACCCACATCCCGCTGCCTTGGGCTCTGCTCCCATGCCTGTGCTGGAGGGGGCCAGTTCCTGGTGGCTGTGGCCATGCTGGGGGGGCAGTGCCCTGTGGCGTGGCCACGCTGGGGGGAGCGGCGGTACCATGTGGCTGTGGCATGCCTCGGGGGTGCAGTACCTGTGGCCGTGGAATGCCCATGCTGGGGAGGGCAGTGCCCCCTGCACGGCTGCCTGTGGTGGGGGCAACACGCTCCCAGCCAGCAGCACGGCTGATAATCATCTCATGCACTCCCTTCCCGGGACTATAATTTAGGGCTGTTGTCAAAAATCAAATTAGCAGCAGCAGCTGCTCGTGTTGTGGGGACAGGCCGGAGCCGGGCGCCGTGTTCTGTGATTAGCCGCTCTGACAAGGCCCCGCACTCAGCCTCATCCATCACCCGCCTCCCCCCACCTTTCGCTGCTGAAAGGGGCAGCGCTGCCCTGCCCACCCCCACGTGGGGAGCCTGGTTCGTATTGCAGGAAGACCCCCCGGGCGATGAGCACTGATGCGGACACGGTGTGGGGGAGGCTGCGCGGTGGGTGGTGATGGGGACCAACCGAAGAGGGAGGGAAGGGAAAATGGAGCTAGCAGGGGGCAGTGAACTCTGCACCCCCCTGTCCCCTTCATCCCCTGCCCTGCTGGAGCTGGGCCGGTTCATGTCCCTTTCTCCAGGTGCCCCATCTGCCCCTCGCCAGCCATGCTTGGCACTGCCAGTGGGACTGGGTGGGCAGAGCCAGGCGGGGCGGGCAGGAGTGGCTGGGTGGAGCCAGGCAGGGCTGGGGGCTCAGCGGGGATGGGGCTGCCAGTGGATGGTAGAAGAAGCAGCTGCTGCCAGTGTGTGCCAGGTGGGCTGAGCTGGGTGAGTCATGGGTGCGCCAGGGGGGAGGGACACGCTGAGGGCCGGGCACTATGCCTGCACAGCCAGCCAGGCAGCCAGAGGCACCATGCCTGCATGGCTAGCCCTACCCGTTCTTGGCCACTGCACCTGTGGGCAAAGCAATCCCAGCCCCCCCCCCCGCCGGGCATAGCCAGGAACACGCTACCAGGCAGCTGCCAGGTGTATTGGGTTTTTCTTGCCCCCATGGCCAGTCCCTGCCCCAAGGCGCTTGCAGTCCCAGTAGGAAGGGAGAGGGACACCTGCTCCAATGGTCCTGGAGCATTGTAACCTGGGACTGGCTCCGCCCAAGAGCCTGGTGGCCTGTGATTGGCTAGTCTTGGGGGTGTGGTGGCCTGCGATTGGTTATAACTACAGCGATTGTGGGGAGGGTGGTGCTGGCTTGGGGGCTCCTGTGACATGGGGACAGGCACCTGCCTGCAGAGGTGTCTCCCAGCCCTCCCCAGGGGCCTGTCCCCAAAGCATTGGTGTGAGCAGTCTAGGGGGGCTGGCTGAGTGGGGTATGTTGGGATGGAAGCCTCTGAGCAGGCTGCTCGGGGTTCTGGGGCATTGTTACTTTGGGTGAGATGGTGCTGAGGGGCCACTGGAGCCAGGTTACCCCCAGCCATTATCCAAGGCTGGGGATGGGGCTCTTAGTGCATGGGGTGTATGCACTAGTGAAAAGATCCCTGTGCACAAACGGCACACGCTGCCCTGGCCTCCCAGCTGCAGCACTTCTCCCTCCTGAGGAAACAGAAGTGGCTAGATCCTGGTGAAGAACCTCTCGGCTCTGCAGCGATTCTGGAGTCAGGAAAATATGCATGACTGACTCCCAGAGCCTTGGTGGAGGCTGATCTCCTCTGACAGGCTGGCGCGCCGTCTCCGCTGCTGCCCGACAAAGGCAGTGCTCACACAGTGGGTGCAAAACTGGCAGGGCTGTTGGTAGCTGTTTTGCATCATTAATTAACCCTCTGTGATTCTGCACCATTAAACTCTCGTCAAATTAGTGAGACGCTAATTAAGAAATCAACCCGGCTTTTTCTCTAGGAGCGAAGCTCACCTACTGCCTGACCCACACACCCAGCCTCACTAGGCAAAGCCAGCTTCTCCCTCTGCTCAGCAGAGCCGGCCTGCACTTGACGGGTCACAGTCTGGCAGAGCTGGGAGAGGGCAGGCTCCGGTCTGCAGCCCCAGTGGGGAAAACAGCTGTTTCCCATGCACTGCTGGGTCAGCTGGATGTGGCCCTGAGGCCATAGGGACACATACCCAGAGCTGAGTGCTGCTTGGTGACTCTGGGATGGTGTCTACATGAACCCCCCTCCTGCTGGCCCCACGCACATCCTGCAGAGCAGGTCTCGAATTCGGTGCAAGGGCCATTAGTGGCCTGACAAGGCAGACCAGCACAGCCAAGGTGCAATAGCCCCAAATCCTTTGCGCTGGGCCTGGGCCGGTGGGTCTAGTGCCTTGAGGGCAGCACCCATCCCTCAGCTGGCAGTAGGGTCCTCTCCTGTTGCCTCCCAGCCCTGGCGGTACCTAGGGTTTCTCCTGACTCCTGGGGATCAGCGAGCACCCTGGCCGGGCCAGGCTTCAGCCCCTGTGGACAGACAGATGAACACCTCTGCAGAGTCCCTGTGCCTCCCGCTCGCTCTCCAGAACAGAGTCGCTGCCTTACTGAGTCTGCAGGCGGCTCCTGAGGTGCCAGCCACTCCAGCCAGCTCTCCGGAGTGTTACGCTGTGCAGGCAAACTGAGAAATACCCCCCAGCCCCTCGCCAGGGTTCCCGCACCTGTGCTGTGCCAGTGCCCCCCAGCTGCTCCCCCCGGCCCAGCCCCTCGCCTGGGTCCCTGCACCTGTGCTGTGCCAGTGCCCCCCAGCTGCTCCCCCCGGCCCAGCCCCTCGCCTGGGTCCCTGCACCTGTGCTGTGCCAGTGCCCCCCCAGCTGCTCCCCCCGGCCCAGCCCCTCGCCTGGGTCCCTGCACCTGTGCTGTGCCAGTGCCCCCCAGCTGCTCCCCCCGGCCTAGCCCCTCGCCTGGGTCCCTGCACCTGTGCTGTGCCAGTGCCCCCCCAGCTGCTCCCCCCGGCCCAGCCCCTCGCCTGGGTCCCTGCACCTGTGCTGTGCCAGTGCCCCCCAGCTGCTCCCCTTGGACCAGCCCCTCGCCCAGGTTCCCAGCCCCACACAGTCCTGCTTCTCCTACATGCTGTCCGCACCTGCTGGGCCTTCCCCTCCCCTCCAGTTTGCATTTGGTATTTCAGGAAATGGCTCTGCTGTCCGACCCCTGCACGCTGTGCTGGATGCAGGGCTAATGGAGCATTCTGGATGGAGCTGATGTGCTCAGAGATTTCAGATGCTTCCTGGTTTGCATTCTTGCTAAGTCGCTCTGCAAAAACTTCCCTGCACTGTGAAGGTGGCGTCTGTGAAGGGAGAGGAGGCGGCAGGGCTGGACTTTGGAGGCCCAGGTCAGAGCTGCCAATGCCATGTGGTCACTGGGAATTCTCTGTGCAGCCCCATGCGCCCAGCCGCCTCGTCTCCCCCTCAGCCCCACACAGTCTGAGCCACCCCATCTCTCCTTCAACCTGGTATGGCCCCACCCCCATCCAGCCCAGCCCCAAGAGCCCAGCTGGGCTGGCACAAATGCCCTGGTGCCCTCAGAGCACCCAGTGCCCTGAGTTTGGAGGTGTTCCTGCCTCGTGCCCTCTGTCTCTGGGGAGGCAGTGAGGAGGTCAGGCGGTGGGGGTGGGAGTGACCAGAGCTGCGGAAATGTGAGGGGAGGCTGCAGCTGGGCGCTGGGCCCCACTGTTTGGGTTGTGAAATGACAGAGCTCCAGGCTCCTCTTGTCAGCTCCGGAGCTCCCGCCCCTCCGGGGGCAGCTGCATAGCTGCAGAGGGTGTGTGCACACGGAGGAGTTGGCACTGGCTCGAGATGCAGCCGGGATGGGGAAGCGCTGGGCTCCAAGGGCGTCTGAACTGCCCTGGGCCCTGCAGGAGCAGCATCATGTCCCCAGCCACCAGGGACCCATGCGGAGCACTCGTCCAGGACTCGCATGCAGCCACCTCTGAGATGCAGCATGGGATCTTACTAGGTGCTGCGATGCAGCCATGTCTGGGGTGTAGCATGGGGCTGGACTGGGGTTCATGAGGGCCCAGCTTTGCTCTAGAGTCCCAAGCTCAGGGGCCCTTGTGCTGGCACTAATGACTGCGTCACTCATGGCTTTCAGAGGGCTGGGAATGGCTCATCCTAGACCCCTGGGGATCCAGGGGGCTCCTGAATAAGGGTCCACCCCCCAGGGGATTCCAGGGCAGAGTCTGTGATGGGCTTACGGGCAGGGCCGGCACTTCCATTTAGGCGACCTAGGCGGTCGCCTATGGCGCCAGGATTTGGGAGGGCGGCAGACTGCTCCAGTGGACCTCCCGCAGGCGTTTCTGCGGATGGTCCGCTGGTTCCGCGGCTCCGGTGGAGCATCCGCAGGCACGCCTGTGACAGGTCCACTGGAGCCGCGGGACCGGTGAGCCGGCCCTGCGCCTATGGCGCCAAAAACCCTGGTGCCATTCCTGCTTACGGGTAGGAGGGCCCAGGACAACCTGTGCAGGCCTGAGCTCATTAGTAATGGGACAGGCGGCTTGGCTCTAGAAGCCTGCATGTCCCTCGTGAACCTTGCACAACTGCCTCTCACATGCTCCTCTTGCACACCCGTGCCAGGCGTTTCTGTCTCTGGTCGGACCTGTGCTGGGGAGGCTGAAAGGTGCCTAGGTGACTGGGCTCAGGGTGTCCAGCCCTGGCTGTGCACAGGAGCAGGAGCCCTGTGTCCTTGGAGCCCTTGTGAGAAGCCTGCCTGGGGAAGTGACCAGGAGGTTCCTTTACCCTGCGCTGCCTAGCTCATGAAGACTCTGAATTGGCCTCAGCTCTTCGTCTGCTCCTGGGGGCTATTGATTGTGCCCCTGCCAGCGGCTGCAGCTCAGTTCTCAGCTCAACTCCGGTGGCCTCTGTAGATAAACGCTCCCCTCCGCCTGACTCAGTTCTGTTCTGACGGCCACGGGCTGGATGGGCGATGAACATCCCAGGCCTGTGCATGGGACTCTCACCAGCACCCTGCTTCTACCGACGCACTCCCAGTGTCCCTTGCTCTAAAACGTCGTGCCCAGGCCCCCCCGCTCCCAGCCTAGCGCTCTCCCTTGCCAAGCCTGCCACGTTGCTGCCTGGGGAGCTCCGTGGTCACCTTGCCCAGGAACTTCTCAAATGGGGGCTGGCACCAGCTGCTTTAGAGGAAGGTGCCAGAGAGGCCGGGATGGGATACCCTCCCCTGGGGAAAGCTCCAGCCCCTTCCAATAGTCCTGGGTCATCTTCACCCTTCCCATTATTTCCCTTTCCCATAGAAAGGTTTGAGCCTTGTTTTGAGTCCTCTTGAGCTCTTGGCCTCCATAAACCCTGTGGCCATGAGTTCCACAGGTCAATTGTGGGCCAAGTGATGAAATCTTCCCTTTTGCTGCGCTGTGCTGGGTGTTTCTCCAGGCTGCTCCCCACCCCCATGGGAACATGCCCGTTGCTGCTCCTTGTACCAGCGTTCACCACTCTCGGGTTTTCACTGAGGGGCTGGGCCAGTCCCAGGGTTTGCTCTTGCGTTAATGGTACCTTCTGTGGAAGCTCCTTACAGAGAACGCACTGGGGTCGGGGAGAGCACCCCCTGCTGACCCCGCCCTGCTCCCCACAGCACAGCGCCCCCTAGCACCACACTGGGGTCGGGGAGAGCACCCCCTGCTGACCCCGCCCTGCTCCCCACAGCACAGCGCCCCCTAGCACCGCACTGGGGTCGGGGAGAGCACCCCCTGCTGACCCCGCCCTGCTCCCCACAGCACAGCGCCCCCTAGCACCGCACTGGGGTCGGGGAGAGCACCCCCTGCTGACCCCGCCCTGCTCCCCACAGCACAGCGCCCCCTAGCACCGCACTGGGGTCGGGGAGAGCACCCCCTGCTGACCCCGCCCTGCTCCCCACAGCACAGCGCCCCCTAGCACCACACTGGGGTCAGGGGAGAGCACCCCCTGCTGACCCCGCCCTGCTCCCCACAGCACAGCGCCCCCTAGCACCGCACTGGGGTCGGGGAGAGCACCCCCTGCTGACCCCGCCCTGCTCCCCACAGCACAGCGCCCCCTAGCACCGCACTGGGGTCGGGGAGAGCACCCCCTGCTGACCCCGCCCTGCTCCCCACAGCACAGCGCCCCCTAGCACCGCACTGGGGTCGGGGAGAGCACCCCCTGCTGACCCCGCCCTGCTCCCCACAGCACAGCGCCCCCTAGCACCGCACTGGGGTCGGGGAGAGCACCCCCTGCTGACCCCGCCCTGCTCCCCACAGCACAGCGCCCCCTAGCACCGCACTGGGGTCGGGGAGAGCACCCCCTGCTGACCCCGCCCTGCTCCCCACAGCACAGCGCCCCCTAGCACCGCACTGGGGTCGGGGAGAGCACCCCCTGCTGACCCCGCCCTGCTCCCCACAGCACAGCGCCCCCTAGCACCGCACTGGGGTCGGGGAGAGCACCCCCTGCTGACCCCGCCCTGCTCCCCACAGCACAGCGCCCCCTAGCACCACACTGGGGTCAGGGAGAGCACCCCCTGCTGACCCCGCCCTGCTCCCCACAGCACAGCGCCCCCTAGCACCGCACTGGGGTCGGGGAGAGCACCCCCTGCTGACCCCGCCCTGCTCCCCACAGCACAGCGCCCCCTAGCACCGCACTGGGGTCGGGGAGAGCACCCCCTGCTGACCCCGCCCTGCTCCCCACAGCACAACACCCATAGCATCGGTACTGATGGCCAGAGGAGTGGGCCGCCTGCTGACCCTGTGCTGTTCTTTGCAGCACTGTAGCTGCTCTTGCCGATCTGTAGGGGAAGCTGCAGGGCCCAGAGACCTTCTTTAGCCCTTCCCCAAGAGGGGTCTGCCTCTGCCCATCTCACCCCCGGAGCCCCTGGCTCCGGGCTGTGCCCTTGCTCCCCCCCACGCATTGGTGGGTCAGGGTGCTCTCGGGAAGGCTGAGGGTGGGGCTGGCGCTGGGCGGGAGCAGGCTGCAATGCGATTATCTCTGGGGAGGAGCGGTGCCCTTGTGGCTCTGTTCAGCATGCCAGGCCGGGTGTGCCTGGCCCTGAGGAGCTCTGTGTGGCATTATGTGTGCACCGTGCTCCCTCTCCAATAACTAACTCCATTGAGATGCAGATTCCCCCGGGTGCGCTCTCAATGCTCTGGCTTTTGAAAGAGAACACAGGAGCTGGGGCACTCGGACGGCCCCTGGGACATAATCCCCGACCCCTGTACTGCTTTCCATAATCCCCTTTGATTGCTGGGCTCGGGCGGGGTGGCGCTCGGCTCAGCTCTCTCAGGATGGCCTGTGAATCCCCGCGGCCGGGCTCTGGGGTCACAGCTGGGCAGCGAGCCCAGCTGGGCAGGGTGTGTGGGACTGCGGACTCCTCATCCCATGCCTGTGCAGTGGGCTGTGTGCTCCCAGCTGGCACAGGGTGTGTGAGTGGGGAGTCCGGGGATCATGGGTGCTGCTGTCCCCAGCTGGGGAGGTGAGTCTCAGGGCATTCCAAGCCTGAGTCCCCGGTGGCCAGGATCCATTCCCATTTGCCAGGTGTTGGAGAGGGCCAGTGCTGTGGCTGCTCTGAGACGCTGACGCAGAACGAGCAGCCGTGACACCTTCATTCAAGTGTAAAGACCAGCACATGGAGAAAAAAGGACCCACGAAGAGTGGAGGCCGCTGAGCCCAGAGCACCGGGTTCAAAGGAGGCTGCAGGCCAGCGTGGGGTGTGGGGAGGCAGCGGGCGGTAGGAGTCAGGTCCCACTGCAATGGCTGGGTTCCCTGGTCCTACTGTCATCTTGGCAGTGCAGTGTGGAAAAGGCTTCCGGGTTCCAGTCTGACAGCGTGGCAAGGGGTGTCTCACCCCCAAGAGGGGGACGTGGGGTCTGACACACCCAGGGTAGCTCCTTGCAGCCTCTAGGCTCCTGCTGTTTTCATGTCAGTTGATGGGCCGTGTGTCTGAGCATGTCAACCAGCATGCGTGCCCTTCTGTGGGATGGCGGTGTGCATGCATGTTGTGGCATGCCTGCATGCGTGTGTTTTCATGTCGCTGGGTGACAGCACATTTGCACTCATAAGTCTTGCTCCTGGGTGTCTGCATGTGTTGTGTCTACTTGCATGCGAGTGGCCAGGCGTGTGTCTCAACGTGTCTGCACATGTTATTTATGTGATGCTCTTGTGTCAGTGCGTGACCCCCTGACCAAGTGTGTTTGGAGTGCCCTCCTCGCTGGTGTGTAACTATCATGTTTCCCCGTGTCCTGCTCAACACGCCCTGGCAGGCTGGAAAGGCCGAGCTCAGCATGTTCTGGGATTTGTGGGCGTGGCTGGTGAATATTTCATACCCTCATTTACTGAGCCTGGTCTTCGTTACACTCCTACCTTCTCCTCTCGCATTTGCTCCATGTTTATTTATTTAATGAATTATTTATCCCTTCTTGCTCCGCTGATCGCTGCACAGCCAGCTCTGCTGTCAGCCCCCAGCTCCTCGGGACCAGCGCGATGATTTATTGAACGCTGTCTCTGCTTTGCGGTTGCAACATTCTGTCACCGGAAGCTGTGGTTAAATATTAACCAGGGCAGGAGAAGGCAGCTCCCTTCCCCGGCCCGTATGGCAGGATCTCCCAGGTATGAGGGGGGATCCCAGCACGGAGGTGCCACGACTCCGGTCCCACTGTGGTAATGCCACGCTGCCTCCTGGCAGGGCAGGGCAGCTTGTGCCAGGCAGGGCACTCGCCTCCCACCCCATGATGCCCTGAGCTGAGAATCTACCACATCGGGGGCCCATGGGGCCCTGTGGCCCACGGGTGCGCTGAGCTGGGCCCAGGCTGCTCGCCCCTCTGCACGCTCAGGCATGTCTGCACCCCTGCTCCCACCTGGGACTCACCCTGGCCATGGTGGATCTCACACAGGCCCTGCTCGTTCCTGGCCTTGCCTGAAATGGACAATGGTGTGAGCCTGGCCTGGTGCAGGCAGGAGCGGGGTCCAGTGCGGCACGGGGAGGGCAGGGCAGGGCAGGGCAGGGCACCGTGGCCATGCTGCAGGCTCCAGCAAGCCAAGAAGCCCCACAGGTTGTTGGGTTGCCCTGCAACCCAGCTCCCCATGGGGCCAATTTGGGAGCGAACACCACAGAGAAACAGCCTCTAATGAGGGGCTGGGGGGAGCAGCTGGTGGGGGCCCTTGGGATCCCGGCCTGGACCGGGACCAGCCTGCCCCAGGCGGCAGTGAAACCCAGCCAGAAAATAACAGCGAGGCCTGGGGAGCGCAGGAGCCGGTGGGATGGAGCCGGCTGGACCATCCCGGGCACTCCCACAGAGCCTCGCGAAGGGCCCTGCTGCCGGGGAATCCTCAGGTCACGGGTTTGGCTCCTGGGGCCTTTCACAGGCTGGACCCAGTGGCCATGTCTGTGGTGCTTGGCCACGCTCCCCTCTCCATGAGACATGCTCTAGGCCATGAGCCAGGCGAGGGGCCCCTCCCAGGAGCAGCCAGTTCTCACCGAGGGGCCCGGGCTCTTGGTCCCCCCATGACCAGCCCATGGAGACCAGTTCCCTCCCCACTCAGCCTCATGGGGGCCAGATTCCATCCCCATTCCCAGACCCCAATTGCCCCATTGGCTGCTGAGTAGGAAGCCATGGGGCCAGCTGCTTTTCCCCCACCCCCAGGGGCTGAGGTCCACTCTAAGGACCCTGGCCAGGGCTCTGCCCCCTTCTATGGCTGCCCTGGGAGATGTGGCCTCCTGGGACGGGTGGCAGGATCTCGGTTCTGGACCGTGGGCGGGAGGGGAAGCCCCAGGTCACAGCAGCCCCAGCATAGGGTCTCACCCAGCCCCACCCCGAGTCCCGTGTGCCCTGCCCTGTGTGGGGGTGGGCCCAGTGACGAGGGGCAGCACTGCCACGGGCGTGGAGAGAGGTTCGCTGACGTCACTGACTGGCAGTGGGGGGAGCAGGGACAGAGAGCTGCGTTCCCAGCAGGGGGGACCGCGGGGCAGAGGGGTATCCAAGGTCACCATCCAGCGGGGATGGGGAAGCCCTGTGGCTCATATGGTGAAACTCGCAACCTCACGGGGCCCTGGCAGCAGCCTCTTCCCTCTGCCCCAGCTCCTCCCCAGTGGTGGCCAGCCTGGGGCTGCAGGGCCCGAGGGAACGGCCAGCCAGAGGCTGGTGCTGGGAGCTCTCCCGCAGTGACAGGCCCAGGAGAGGGAGCCAGGGACAGCGCCTGGAAACCCTCCCTGCACGTGGGAACGGGAGCCGCCTGCCACAGAAGTGGGGAAGTGACTCAGTGCCGAGTGACAAACAGCCTCCCCCTCACGCTGCGGCCAGACACATGGGCACTTGGACTCCCTCCCCACTAGGTGCCGGCCCCTCCGCCCCGACCTGCACGGACCCACCCAAGCAGTGCCCAGCCTTCTCCTGCAGCCTGCCGCTGGCAGGGGGGTGCTGGGCAGCGGGGCAGCAGGCAGGGCAGGCCCTGCTGCCGGTGGGCGTGTGTGTGGTTGGCCAGGCCCAGGGGTGCATGTGTTGTGTTTGATTGGCTTGTGTGTTGCTCTGGGTGGAGGGTGCAAATGTGTGTGTGTAGGTGTGTGTAGGTGTGCTTTTGCTGTCTGCCTCTCTGTGTAGGTGTGAGTGCATCTCTGTATGTGCGAGCCGGGAGAGAGAGAGATTTCTGTGCGGATGGGTGTGTTTGTGTGTCTCCGGGAAGAGGCACGTGCAGTGCTGTGTGGGGGCGTTTCCATGTGTGTCACCATGCAGGGGGTTCCATGGGGAGGTGTGTGTTGCTCGGTGTTTGTGGCGTTTCCTTGGGGAGACGTGCGTCGCCATACATGTGGGGTGTTTCTACATGAAAACACTGCACATAACAGTTCCCAGCCCCTGACTGCCAGAGGCTGGGACTGGATGACGGGATAACAACCCTGTTCTGTTCATTCCCTCTGCAGCCCCTGGCACTGGCCACTGCCAGAGACCGGGCACTGGGCTAGCTGGACCGTGGCTGTTATGTTCCTAAGCATGTTTCTTAAGCATGTGAGTTGCCTTGTCAGGGCTCCATGTTGCTGCGTTTCCATCTATCCTGGAGTAATCAGCACAGCTCCCACTGAGCCTGCTTTGCGGCTGGGTGGCAGAAAGGCCCAGGGTGGTGGTTCTGAGCCCCAATAACTCCTCTGCAGAGACCCCTGGACGGAGAGTTCTTGGAGCCAGCCCTGGTCCTGCGTCAGCCCAAGCGTCTCTGAGTACGGCTGCTATGCAGCTTAAGCCCAGGGTTGGTAGAACCCAAGTTAGCAGCCCCTGGGTTTGTTAACTAAGGGGATATCTGCAATGCATGTCCTGGCACTGCCTTGGGCTCGCGGGGCGTGTGCGACTTCAACCTTTGGGCTCAGGCGGCAGTGCTGGGACCCTCTCACCGCATCTATGCGCATTTGTAAGCCAGGTTAGGAGTTGCTGAACCCTGGGTTCCAACCCGGGACCCCAGCATCTGCACTGCGTTATGCGGGACTGAATCCAGCCCCCCCATCGCCCCGCCTTAGACTCATAGACTCATAGACTCTAGGACTGGAAGGGACCTCAAGAGGTCATCAAGTCCAGTCCCCTGCCCTCATGGCAGGACCAAATACTGTCTAGACCACCCCTGATAGACATTTATCTAACCTACTCTTAAATATCTCCAGAGATGGAGATTCCACAACTTCCCTAGGCAATCTATTCCAGTGTTTAACTACCCTGACAGTTAGAAACTTTTTCCTAATGTCCAACCTAAATCTCCCTTGCTGCAGTTTAAGCCTATTGCTTCTTGTTCTACCATTGGAGGCTAAGGTGAACAAGTTTTCTCCCTCCTCCTGATGACACCCTTTTAGATACCTGAAAACTGCTATCATGTCCCCTCTCAGTCTTCTCTTTTCCAAACTAAACAAACCCAATTCCTTCAGCCTTCCTTCATAGGTCATGTTCTCAAGACCTTTAATCATTCTTGTTGCTCTTCTCTGGACCCTCTCCAATTTCCCCACATCTTTCTTGAAATGCGGTGCCCAGAACTGGACACAATACTGCAGTTGAGGCCTAACCAGCGCAGAGTAAAGCGGAAGAATGACTTCTCGTGTCTTGCTCACCACACACCTGTTAATGCATCCCAGAATCACGTTTGCTTTTTTTGCAACAGTATCACACTGTTGACTCATATTAAGCTTGTGGTCCACTATGATCCCTAGATCTCTTTCTGCCATACTCCTTCCTAGACAGTCTCTTCCCATTCTGTATGTGTGAAACTGATTGTTCCTTCCTAAGTGGAGCACTTTGCATTTATCTTTATTGAACTTCATCCTGTTTAGCTCAGACCATTTCTCCAATTTGTCCAGATCATTTTGAATTTTGACCCTGTCCTCCTGTGCCTAGTGCCCTCCCAAAATGTGTCTGCTCCAGCCCTTTGTGAGAAAACTTGACTGTCCAGAGGACAAAGAAAGTTGCCTGTGGCATTGTGGGATACTTTTGGGGGACTCTCGCAGCAGGAGTCCAGTGGGGCTGTGTCTTCACAGCAAAGCAAGAGGGCTTGAACCCTGGGCTCCAGCTTGACTCAGTCTGGGGCTGTGTGCGGAGAGGCCCTCCCCCCTGGAGCCCTGGGACCCTGCATCTAGCCCTGCGTTAGCATGATCTGTGTGTAGATGGAAGGGGTCAGGCTTGAGCCTGAGTGCGACCCTGGGGCTTACTTTGCCATATAGACATGCTCTCAGCATTCCAGTTCCCAGTGCGTGTGCAGGGGGAGGGCCCCTCCATCCCATCCCTCCTGGTACCCCCTGGAGAGAGGTGGCATCGGGAGCTTCCCCCTGTCACACTGCTCTCAACGAAGCACCAGCCCGGCCTCCTGCACCGCCTCTCCCAGCCAGTCAGCACCCCCACCCTGTGGGCATACTGGAGCCAGGTCCCCCTGACGGGAAAGGTGCCATGTCCCATCCCAGCCCCCCTGAGCCAGCTGGTCCCTGTGCCCTGGGGCCAGATGGGAGCCGGTGCCCCCTACGGGGACCATGCCGCTGCTCCTCCTCTGCCCCAGGCCCTGTTTCACAGGGTGGATCAGCAACTGCAGAGAACAGGCAGAGTGGTGGGAGGTGGCGCTCCTGGGCTGGGCACCATCCCTCACCACCCAGTGTGAGCAGGAATGGCCCAGCACCCCTGGGGGCCTGTCCCAGTGGGGCAGCCCAGACACCCTCACCCCTTCCCTGCTTTCTGCACCCTCTCCCTGCCCCATGCTCCCCGCTCCCATTCCTTTGCCTTCCTCCCAACCCCTCCCCCTATGGCCATTGGGAGCCTCTTGCATGTGGTCTATTTTCTTCACTTCACTTCTTCAGATGAATAATTAATAGAGGCTTTTTTGGTCTTTCTTGTTTCACCAGCTGCCTCCCCCCTCCTGGCGGGGGCTCCTGCCAGCACCTCCCCCCCAAGCCGTAGGTGGCATCGTCCTGCTCTGCTCACGGTCTGGGGGCTCCGAGGGCTGGGGAAGAGCTGTGGCTCACAGTTTCTGGAGGAAGAGGTGGCCGTGGCTCTGAACTGCCACCATGGCACCAGCAGGAGGGTACGTTTCTCCCAGCGCAGCCTGCTGGCCACCCATGGCACAGAGTGGGAAACTGAGGCTGGGAGAAAGGCAGGGGCTTACAGGACAGCGGAGCTGGGAACTGGGTCCAAGAGGCCTGGCAGGTGCATTCAGAAGGAAGAGTGTCACAGATTAACTGCGTCTGACGCCATGGAGTCAAGGAACCGGCCCAACGGGGCGGCCACCCCACTCCCTCGCTTGCCTGTGGCCCCATTAGACTGGGGAGTGGGATGCAGCATCTGCTCAGCCTGGTTTTCAGGGCTCTGAGCCCCTTCCGTGCCCTGGACTCTGAATGGACTCGGGCGCCCAGCGTGGCACAGAACCAGGCCCCTTTGCAGCGTCTTAGGCTGGGCAGCCCAGGCCAGCGGACACTGTAGGAGCAATGGGGGAGGGATAGCTCAGTGGTTTGCGCCTTGGCCTGCTAAACCCAGGGTTGTGAGTTCAGTCCTTGAGGGGACCAATTGGGGATTGGCCCTGCTTTGAGCAAGGGGTTGGACTAGAACCACCTGAGGTCCCTTCCAACCCTGATATTCTATGAATGTGGGGCAGCCCCCCTCTGCCCAGCACACCTTGGGGTGCTGGGAAAGCACATTGGCCTCCTCAGCTGCCAGCCACTCCCTAGGGTTGTGCCATATCAGTTGCCAATCCAGCACTGGCCCAGGTCCAGGAAGCCTTCCTGTTGTAAGGAGGTGTCATAACCAGGCAGGGAGGAGTAAAGTGCTGAAATTTACTTCTCCCAGTTCCGGTGCCTGGCATTCCAGGGGCTCACCAGCCAGAGCTGCCCATGCCACACAGGGCTTAGATCCTTCAGCAGCAAAGGGGTTTATTTCCTTGATTTTGAAGCCGGGATTTGCAGCCTGTGACAAGGAAGTAGGGGAAAGAGGTGGCCTGAGCCAGTGGGCAGGGAACAGGTCTGGGATTCAGGACATCTGGGTTCTGGTTCTGCCACTGATGGGCTGGGTGACCTGGAAATCATCTCCCCCTCTGGGCTGCTAGCCTGCAGTCTGTCTGTCCAGGTGGAGGGTGAGCGGAGCTTTTAGGGGCAGTGGCTGGCTCCCCTCTGCCTGCAGCGCCCGGCACGATGGAGCCTCGGAGGTGCCGCATGACAGACAATTAATAATAAAGTGTCGGAAATGAAGCAATTGTGGAATCCGGCACAAACCTGGCCAGGAGGGAAATGTGTGAAGACAAACAAATGCCTCTCTCTCTCTCCTGTCCTGCAGGGGAAAGCGCCTGTGGGAGCCGCAGTGGGATGTGGGGAAAGGAGCATCCATGTGACCTGCTGCAAAACAGAGACCATCCCTGTTTTCCACATGAGGAAACTGAGGCATGATTCACCTGAGGCACAGCAGGGAAGGGGGACCCTGGCTCCCAGGCTTGTGCTCAGGCCATCAGCTGCTCTCCGCCAGGGCCCAGAGCGGGGTGCTCAGGGGGAGCTTAGGATGTGGGGCCAGGAGGGTGGTCAGCATGCCCAGCAGCTAGCCCCACAGGCAGCCCGGCTGGGGTCATGGCTCCTGGCACAGAGGGGAAGCTGAGCCAGGCCCTCAGGGATCCACCCCAAGGTGCGCCCCCTGGGGTGGGGGGAAGGGTAGAATTGTGTGAACCAGGCGCCCCTTTCTGGGTACAGAGCAGCGCGCGCGGCCCCCCGCCGGTGAACGCGCCACGGGAGCGCGCAGGGAAGGGGCGGGGCGGGCCCGGGAGCGCGCAAGGGGGCGGAGCTCGGCGCTGGGCTCGGGGGCTGGCGGATCCGGCTCGGTTCCATTCATCGGGGCGCGCTGGGCTCCGCGGAGGACGCGGGGATTTAGCGCCGCAGCAGGGGCAGGATGGCTGCTCGGCTGGCCGCGCTCCTGCCTCTGCTCCCGCTGCTGCTCCTCAGCCAGGGGCCGGCGAGGACCGTCTGCAACCGGCACGCGGTGCACTGGAACAGCTCCAACGCGCAGTGAGTCCCGGGGCCCGGGCTGGGGCGCACGGGGGGCGCAGGAAGGAGGACGTTGCTGGGGGCCGGGATCCACGCACTAGGGGGCTGGGGGAGGGGGGGCGCACGCATCTGGGGAGCGGCAGTTGGGCACGCCGGGGAGGGCTCCAGGACCCCCCCCCCCGTGGAGCTGGCAGCAGGATGTGTGTAGTGGGGGGGACGCGTCGGGCTTGGAGGAAGCGCTTCTCCGTGCGGGCCGGGGGGAGCCTCGGGGGGTCCCGGGCCGCCCCCTGCCTCTGGCTGGCCCCTGCCCTGTCCTCCCTCCCCCCGTGAAGGGGCCGGAGCCCGGGGTCCTGGGGGCGCCAGGGGCCGGGTCAGGGCGGGGGCCTGAGGCTTTGCGCGGAGAGGCAGGGGGCGGCCCTGCAGCGCCGGGCACGGTGAATGGCGCGTCCAGCGCCGGGGCGAGCGGTGCACAAGCCCCCGCCAAGGCTATGGCGCGTGCCCCCCCCCGGGCCGCGGCGTTCTGCCCATTGCAGGGGCTGAACTGTCCGGGCAGGGCCGTGGAGAGCCGGGGCTGGTCTGGGGCGCCCCCAACGGGCGGGTGGAGGAGCCCTGGCGGCGCCCGTGGGTTTAGCCGCTGCCTGTTCTCCTCGGCGGGGGCGGGGTGTTTATTGCAAGCGGAAGGTGCCTGGGGAGCAGGTGCCAGAGGGCCCCGAGCATCCACAGGGTCTGTCGCCTGGGCGGTGTCTGGATCTCGCGCGGGGGGACGGTCACCAAACGGCCTCTCTTCCCATGGGTGAGCTGGGGCTGGGCTCGCTGGCTCCGGTCCTGCTGGGTGGACCTGTCCTCAGCCATTCCCCTGGGCGGGGGGGGGGGTGCGCTGGGAGAGAGTCCAGGGTGCGGGGGGGGTCCCCTGGGCGGGGGGGGGTGCGCTGGGAGAGAGCCCAGGGTGCGGGGGGGGTCCCCTGGGCTGGAGGGGTGCGCTGGGAGAGAGCCCATGGCGCGGAGGGGGTCCCCTGTGCTGGAGGGGTGTGCTGGGAGAGAGCCCAGGACGGGGGGGGGTCCCCGGGCTGGGCTGTCACTGAGTCCTACGTAGGGTGGATGGCTCTGTCTGAACATGCCCTGGGAGGCTGGGTGCAAGCCGGGTGTGTCAAAGCCACGCGCCAGCCCACGCCTGCCTAGGGGAGCCACTGGGCCCGTGTGTCTGGCCGTCTGCCCCCCGGTGTGCACAGACAGACGGCGTCTCGCTCCCTGACTGTCTGGGGCAGGTGCAGGGGGCGACACCCACAGGCTGCAGGGGAGGTTGGCAGGGGAAGGGGTTGGGGTGCCCATCGGCTGTTTGCCCTGCAGGCTGGGCAGGGCACTGGAGGGGTCCTGGCCCCCATGGGGCTGCTGGCGTGGCCCCCCGGCAGCATAGGCGAGTCGACACGGGCGAGACCCTGGGAGTGAGCTGTCCGCAGATACAGGCTGATAGAATGGGGCCCGGGCAGGCTGGGGGGCCACCCCCACTCTCAGCTGCTGCCTCCCTCTGCCCTGCACGGGTGACTTTAGGCTCTGGATTCCTGGGGCCCAGCTGCCCTGTCCTGCGGCTCTGTGGGGCAGGGCACAGGCGGCTGGAGGGGTCACACAGCCAGCGCTTCAGACCAGTCAATAAGATTTGTAAGTGAAGATCTGACGATTGCTGGCGTGTTCGGAGCTGCTGTGAGTAGAGCTGCAGGGAGCCCAGCCGATCGATCGATGGCTGGGAGTGAAGCAACCCCCCCGCGTTGTTCACTCCCTGTTGTTCGGGGCTGGAGGCAGCTGGCAGGTTGCAGCCGGGAAAGCCCAGGTCACTGCACTGCCATGGTAGAACCAGTGGCTAGTCCAGGCTGCAGTGGTGCAGGGATGGGCAGCACAGCGTGGGCTTTGCCAGAGGTGTGAAATGTGCACAGGATGCTGGGCATGTGGGGGTGTCCCACCAGCCAGGCCTGGGGAAGGGGGTGTCTGCCCCAGGGCTGGAGGTGCACAAACACAGCCACCTTTCCCTGCACTGGGGGGAGGAACGGGACACTGTCTCTTAGCGAAACGCAGCCTGCTCCACCCCGGTTCCGTTTGCAGGGAGAATCGACAATGAACGGGGGAGGGCTCCAGGTCCATCTTTCTGCTGTGCCGGTTCGGGTGGGTGCCCCCCGTCTGTCTGGCACTGCCCTGCTCTCCGTGTCTCTTTGTCCGAGGAGGGAGCGTTCCCCGGGTAGCGCCTTCCCTTCCCATTCAGATTGTGTTGTGAGGCGGAAGCGCAGGCCCCATAAATTGTGCGTGTGTGTGAGACGTGCGGAGCCGAGGAGCAGCACAATGGCGAAGTGACTGGCTAACCCCGGCACGAGCGCCTTTCAGAGGGACCTTCCTGCTAGCCCCTGCCTTAGCCAGGCCTCGGTGACCCAGCCCCAGGGCACCTGCCAGGGCCCAGGGCACCCAGCACCAGATTTCCCAGCTCTGCCCGTCCAGTGTTCCTGGAATTTCCCTTGTTAGCACTGGTGTGACAGGCTAAGCCTGGTGCATCCTCGGTGGGGCTATGCCCCCAGGGTTCTCCCCACTCGTGAGCTGCCCGGGTCGGAGGAATCTGGGCTGTCCACCTCAGTGATAAAATGCCTTCCAGGAGAGACAGCGCTGGCCCTTCTGCCCCTCTGAGCCCCAGGGGAGAGGGGAGGGAGGAACCCCAAAGTGAGCCGGTCAGCCCCTCTTTCAATGCGTGCACCTCACAGGGCCCAGCGTGAGACATGACAGGAGCTGGCTCCCAGGCAGGGGTGGCTGCAGCAGTCCTGTTCCTGGACGCGCTGAAGCACCGATATTTATGGCCAGGCAGTGCCGCAGGTCGGACTCGGTTACAACCGTGTGGCAAAGCATCAGGATTAGAGAGAAATGACGGAGGGCGTTCGATTCTCTGCCTGCATTGCCCCAGCTGGTGCCTGTCCTCTCCCTGCCTGGGCAGGTGGGTTTGGATTGTCTGTCTCGACCCTCCCCGGGCAGAGGCCTGTGTGGGGCTGGCGCAGTGCTGGGCAGGAGTGGCTGTGACTGCAACGCAGAACGAGCCTGGAAGCTTTGGGGCTGCTCGTGTGGAGGGGCGGCCTCGCGGGAGAGGGGGGATATGGGCTGCACCCCCACTCCCTAGCCATCATGCGGGTTCCTGCCCTGTTGACTCTGCTGGGGGTTGAACCCCTCATGTGGGGTGGAGTTGGCTTCTGGGGGCTTCTCCTTTTGCAGCATTTCTGGGGTCCCTGGTGCGGAGCAGTGGGGGAGGAGCTGTGCATCATGCAGTGGCTGGGTTGGACCCGGCTCTGCCGGGGGGGATGTACATGGGGAGAGGGGTGCGGCTGCCTGGGGGCTCCATCTCTGGCCAAGGCAGGTGTATGCTCTCAGGGGCAGTGGCCAGGGCCAGATGGGGGGTAAATGCAGCTGAACCCTGTGAGTGGCCTGACCATGGGGGGCTCAATCCCAGTGCAGGGAGCAGACTGGCACCAGATGGAGCTGGATGAACTGGAGAGTGCAGTGGGAGCCCCGGGGGCTAAAGGAGCTGAGCCCCAGCCCGCCGAGGGGGGCAGCCCATGCTAGACACATACTGGAGTGGGGGGATTCCAGCCACTGGGGGGCTGGGCCAGGGGAGGAATCTCTTAGGGGGTGGAAACCCCAGCGCTGTGGGTGGGGGCTGAGCTGGGGGAGTGGGTTCCCAGGAGTTGGGATGGGGGGAGGCGGGCTCTGGCACATAGTCTCTTGCCCAAGTGGTCATCTATTGCGGCCCCCAGCACTGAGCAGTGCTCCTGAAACCTGGAGCATCCCTGGAAGGGCTTTGTCTGGGGGGGGCGGAGGGAGTCCCCCGGCCTCCCAGCCTTCATGCCTGATGCCTGCCCTGCTCCTCCCTGGCATTGTAACAGCCCGTCCCAGATCTTCAGGCTGCTCTCATCCCCCACCCCCCGGCCTGAATGTGTCCCTTTCTCTTGTCGGGGGCCCCAGGCCATTGGGCCCATCTTTCGGCCTCCCCCTCCCGGCCACAGGGCGACGCGGGTCTGTTGTGTACAGGTGTGTGTGGGAGCGGGGTGTGGTGCTGTCATAGGCAGGGCAATGGGGCAAAGGTAGCCATTGGGGGCGGGCCTGTGGGGTTCTGGGAAGGAGACAAGCTGTGCTGCCAGAAGGAGGAGGAGGGCACTGCCCCAGCAGGCTGGGGGGCTGCCCTAGCTCGGAGTACATGGCACGTCCTGAGCCAAGCGGCTTCCCGCAGGTGCATCTGGGTCAGCTGAGTCCCTGTCTCACGTCCCCTGGCTCCTGCCCCAGCAGCCATTGGGACAGGCCCCTCCCCTGGGTGCAGCCCCTGCCTGCCCCATGCTTGCTTGGGGGGTTGCTGTGGGGCTCTGCCAGCCCCGCCCCTGCCCTGCAGTGGGGGCACAGGCAGCCTGCGGCCAAGGCAGTGTCCTGGAGCGGGTGCTGTGCGGGACTGGGGGCCCCTTTGCTCCAGGGCTCCTGAGAGCAGGGCTGGGCCAGCCCCAGAACCAGGCTTTGGTCTCCCTTCTTCTCATCTGAGTTGCCAGATGTGGCTGCATCCGCCCCATAGGCAGGGCTCGGGGTGTCGTTGGGCAGCCCATCTGCACCCCCCCAATATTTCCATCATTTCACCCCCTGGGGAGCTGTCTGGGGGGAGGGTAACCAAGCTCACCCTGAACAGTCACTCGGGGGGAGGCCTGGGGCAGCCAGGGACTGTCCCATCTCCCTGTGCGGCGGGGTCCCTGGAACTCCCCCCCCCCCCAACCAGCTGCGTGGAGCCCCTGGACAGCAAAGCAGCCCCTCCTGCCCGTGTCTGTCAATCTGGGCCATTCGCACCCCTGCAGTGACCCCTCCCCCCCACGTCTGCATGGTGCTCTGGGCAGATGCCCTGTGTGCCGGGGTGCGTAGGGGGAGGCTGGCAGCTCACCCTGTGTGGCAAGTGTTGATCCCACCACCCTGAGGCCCAGCGTGAGAGCTAGGTGGGGGGGAATCCAGCTGCGCTGTGCGGGGGGGGGAGCGGGACAAGGACAGGTGCAGGGCTTGGGGCGCAGACACAGGGAGGGGGATGGGAGGAGCCCAGTGACCCTGGGCGTCCAAGTGTGTGGTGGCTTGAACTGAGTGGGGGGCTGGTTGTGGAGCCCCCAAGGGCGGGGGATGGCTTGGGCCTTGTGTGCAGCCCCCCAGCAGCCGTTCAAGGCAGCTTGTCTCTGGCTGGTTCTGTGCTGAAGGCAGTGGGAGCGAATGAGGGAGACCCAGAGAGCCCTTGAGAGCAGCAGCCTCTCCCTGTGCTGGGGGTCAGAGGGGGCTGCTCTCTCTGCTGGCCCCCTGGCAGCGCTGTGCCCACTGGGGGGCAAGGGGGCTCCTCTAATTGGAAGTGGAGCTCTTGGGTCAGACTGGTGACTTGGGAGCCAGGACTCCTGGGTTCTGTCCCCAGCTTGGAGAGGGGCATGGGGTCTGGGGTCCAGGGAAGCTGCAAAGCAGGCAGAGGCTCCAGTGCGAGGCCCCAGCAGACAGCCTGGAGACTGCCCAGCAGTGGAGGGCTGGCTCCGGAGCCAGGGAAAGGCCAAAAAGCGGATCCCTTCCCAGTAGAGGGGCGCAGCACAGGCAGGCAGCCAGGGTTACCGGCACAGTGGCTGGCTGTGTGCCCTGCATTGCAGTGACCCCTGGGGTCCTAGGGGGAACTAGGGGTGCCAGGGGGCTGACGCACCATCTGGATGGAGTGAGAGAACCTCTGCTCCTTCCTGGGCACCAGTCTGCCCTGTACTCCAGGCCCAGCCCCAGCCCCAGCCCCGCAGATCACTGCCCTGTGCAGCACTGGGGGGGTGGGGACGGCTGTGGGTGGAGCTCCTGGCTACTCCAGGGTTAGCCTTTCCCAGTGGGGGGCATTGTGGGGAGTTGGGTGGGGGTGCTGGCTGTGGGGGCAGCTGTGAGGCGAGGGCCTGCTGGGGAGCAATCTCCTGACTGTGGGGTGGTTGTTCCCAGCAGCGGGTCCTGTGGGTCGTCTCCAGCGGGGGAGGGAAGGGCTGTGGGGCACTGGCTGTGGGTCGTGCTCCAGCAGGGCAGGGAAGGGCTATGGGGCACGCTCCAGCGGGAGTGGGGGGCTGTGGGGTGCGCTCCAGCGGGCAGAGGAGGGCTATGAGAGGCACTCCAGTGGGGGGAGCTGTGGGGCGCTGGCTGTGGGGGGTGCTCCAATGAGGGGGGGGGCTGTGGGGTGCTGCTGTGCAGCCCCAGGCAGGGGAGGGTGATGTGTTCCACTTTACAGCCTGTAATTACCTTGCCTGGCCTGGCTGCGCAGCCCATCCCTGGGATCCCACACACGGTGGGTGTGGCTCGGTCCTTGACTCAGGGCAGCTCCAACATGGAGCCAGGCGCCTTCCCTCCCTGGGCTCCCACAGCTCGGAGGGGATTGAACGGTGCTTGGCCAGCTGGGCAACTCTGAGCCACCTTGTGCTGACATCCCTGTGGGGCACAGAGCCCTTCCTATAGCAGCCTGAGTGCTCCCATCTGTGGCCGGATCCAGGGGCCTGGCAGGTGGGAGTGGGGTGTGCTGGGTGCCAGGCTGTGGGAGGAGCTGGTGCCCGTGGGGTTAAGGGTGTTCACCGAAAGTGCCCAGTGAGTCACGGCGTGTTTGCAGGGCTTGGTGGGGGGACGAGGGTGCTGCTGCATGGCAGGGGGTGGGGTCCGAGACCAGGCCAGGCTGCAGGCTGATGACCCCTGGGGTTGAGGGCAGCCTATGCTAGGGGCTGGTGGGTAGGGGCCCGTGCAGCTGGTGGGGAGGGGACTGGTGTGTCACCTGGGAGGGATGTCCTTGCCTCGTGTGAACAGTGGCAGGGTGCAGTGGGCATGGGACAGGCTGTGAGAGGGTGCACAGTGCCAGGGTGCCATAAGCATGGGGCACATGATGCCAGGGTGCCATGGAGACAGATTGCAAAGGGGGCACATGGTGCAGGAGCCCATGGTCATGGGGCAGGTTGCTAGGGGGCCTGCAGTGCCAGGGTGCTGTAGGCACGGGATGGGTTGCAAAGGGGACACATGGTGCCATGAGCAGGTTACGAGGAGGCATGCAGTGCTAGGGTGCCATGGACAAGGGGCAGGTTACAAGGGGGCATGCGGTGCCAGATGCCATGGACAAAGGGCAGGTTGCCAGTGGGCGAGTGGTGCCAGGGGCAAGGGGTGGGTTGCAAGGGGGTGTGCGGTGCCGGGGTGAATCCACTTGCTCCTGTCCTGGCCGGTAATTGAGTCGCTGCTTGTGGATTGATCGTTTAATTAAAACCCAATTAAAAAGCTCATTGATCTTGTTAGCGAAGCCAGGAAGGTTTGGGCTTTACCAGAGATTAAAAGGATTGTGGGGCCGCGGGGGTGGAGGCGCAGGGAGCTGGGGGAGCCGAGCCCAGGCACTGTGGGTGGGTGGTGCCGCTCTCTTCACACCCAGCACCTCGGCCAAGTGTCGGGGAAGCCTGGGATGTGCGGGGAGAGGCCCCTGGCGTGGCTGTTCACAGTGCGTGTTGGTGCTGCATACTGTGTGTGACTTGCAGATGGGCCAGGAATGTGTCCGTGTGCACGGCTCTGCGGTGACAACGCGTGTTGCATGCACAGCGTGTCTGGAGCACCGTGTGCGCACGTGGGCTCTGTCTGCCCCTGGGTGTGTGGCTGGAGGGTGTCTGGGGGGGCTGCGCCCTCAGCAAGGGGGGCTGCTGCTGGAGACTCTCTGGGCTGTACTCCCTGGTGGTGGGTGGGTGTCTGGCAGCGGGTCTGTGCTGCTGGCTTTACCTGGCCCCGCCAGTCGATGCGGCTTTGCCTCTGGCTGCTGCAGGACATGGCTGAAAGGGGCACATAAATCAGTGGCACTTTTTTGTTCCCCAGCCAATCGCTGAGCCCTGGCTGCACCGAAAGGGCCCAGCATCCGGAGCCAGACAAAGGGGCGGTTTGGCTGGGGAGGGGTTGCGCAGTGTCTCCGAGGGGCCTGAGCTGGGCCCTGTGGTAGGGGGGTGCCTGGGGTCTCCTGGCTCTCTGTGCTGCCCAGGCCCCCTCCTGGCTGTGCCACTGCTGCTTGGCTTCAGAGAGTAGCCGCCCCCAGTGCATGGTGCTGGCCCAGCGGAGTGGCCCAGCTGCTGGGAGCGCTGCACTGCACCATGCGTTCGCCAGTGTGTAGTCATCAGCCTGCATTTATTGCAGAGATGGGAGCAGAGCAGCCGCCAGGCTGGGCTTGCCAGGTAGCCAGTGTCCTGCCAGTGCTGGGCCCAGGTAGTGCTCCGGAGAGTCCACTGGGTTTGTCCATCTGTCCAGGATGACGGAAGGTGCCGCTGCCTTGCAAAGCTCTGTTCCAGAAATGCAGCCGTGCAGAAGTGATGCAGCCCATTCCGCTCCTGCGCTTAACCCTTCGGGAGCCACGATCTGGAGCTGGCAGAGCCCACGCGCTGCTTGCAGCCGGGGCATCCTGGAGACTGTCGGCCAAGGTCAATCATGGCCTGGGGGGCAGGTCCTGGAACAGCAGCCACGGTTTGTGCAGCGCCTGGGGCTGCCTGCCCGCAGGGTGGGGGATCCAGTGTAGGAAGGGGCCGGGGCACCCCTTTCCTGCCAGGAGCTGGAGCAGGATGGGGCTGAAAGCGGAGCCTGTGGATGGTGCCTTCTCAGATTGGGGCACCCTGGGCCCGTGTGCCCTCAGCTGCCAGGGCTGGGCCAGGCTCTTGCTGAGTGTGTCTGTCTGCCTGTCCCAGGCGCTCTCCGGTCGTGCTGTGGGTATAAAGCCGGGAGGGCAAGTAGGGAGCCGTGAACCATGGTGGGAAGTGGCCTAGTCATTCCGGCTTCCTGCCCACTCACCTGCTGGGGCTCAGGGCGATGGACCCGTGCGGGTGGGAGCGGGGAGAGTCCCCGGTGGGACCTGTGATTCCAGGGACATAGGGCTGTGGAGTTGGCTGCTGGGTGTGGAGCCCTGCTGCGGCTGCTGGGTTAATGCGGGCAGACGGTGGCTGGGGCAGCAGCAGCTTCTTCTCAGCTTCTGTGCAACATGCCCAGGCTGCATCGCCGAATTTGGGCTGCTGGTCGGCTGATGAGCTTGCCCGGGCCTGGTGCTGGCGGGGAGCTTAGTGTGACCCATTCAGCCAAAAGACTGACTAGAGCATGGGGCAGGACCCCTGGCTGCTGGGGGAGATCCTGGCTAGTGCAGCCCCAACCACTCCCAGCAGGGGGCGCTGTGGGAACGGCGGGGGGGAAGTGCTGGCTGCAGGGGGAGAACCCGGCTGCCCCGGCCACTCCCAGCAGGGGGTGCTGTGGGGAACGGCGGGGGGAAGTGCTGGCTGCAGGGGGAGAACTCGGCTGCCCTGGCCACTCCCAGCAGGGGGTGCTGTGGGGGGCGGGGGGGAGAGGTGAGTGCTGGCTGCAGGGGAAGAACTCAGCTTCCCTGGTCACTCCCAGCAGGGGGCGCAGGGTGGGGGGGGAAGTGCTGGCTGCAGGGGGAGATCCCGGCTGCCCCAGCCACTCCCAGCAGGGGGTGCTGTGGGGAACGGCGGGCTGGAAGTGCTGGCTGCAGGGGGAGAACCCGGCTGCCCCGGGCACTCCCAGTAGGGGGTGCTGTGGGGGGGGAGAGGTGAGTGCTGGCTGCAGGGGGAGAACTCAGCTTCCCTGGTCACTCCCGGCAGGGGGCGCAGGGTGGGGGGGGAAGTGCTGGCTGCAGGGGGAGATCCCGGCTGCCCCAGCCACTCCCAGCAGGGGGTGCTGTGGGGAACGGCGGGGGGGAAGTGCTGGCTGCAGGGGGAGAACCCGGCTGCCCCGGGCACTCCCAGTAGGGGGCGCTGTGGGGAACGGCGGGGGGGAAGTGCTGGCTACAAGGGGAGAACCCGGCTGCCCCGGGCACTCCCAGTAGGGGGCGCTGTGGGGGGGAGAGGTGAGTGCTGGCTGCAGGGGGAGAACTCAGCTTCCCTGGTCACTCCCGGCAGGGGGCGCAGGGTGGGGGGGGAAGTGCTGGCTGCAGGCGGAGATCCCGGCTGCCCCAGCCACTCCCAGCAGGGGGCGCTGTGGGGGGCAAGGGGAGCTCCCGGTGCCTCCATCATGTACAGGAGCTCTCACTCTTGCTGCCCCATTGAATGCCTGCGGATTCTCCCCAGCCCTGCGAGGGGCTTGCCCACAGGGTGCCAGGGCCCTTGGAAGCTGCCTGGCCTCGCCCCCAGTGCACCAGTGGAACACCAGCCTATCGCTCCAGCAGCCTTAGCTGGAGGCAGATGGCACCTGGGAAATGCCCCCGCCCCCTCCCCATCCAGGGACCGTGGCCTCCCTGCAAGGTTGGCAGAGGGCTCCTTAACAGGGCTGTTTATCAGGAGCTGGCTCTAATGGGCCTCTGGGGGAGGGCTGCTCTCCTGGGGGTTGGGCCCAGCTCTAGGGCAGAGCATGGCAGGCTGAGCTGCCATGCTCCCCAGGGCAGCCCAAGCAGGGCCTGGAGCAGATGGAGGCTGTTATTCCTGCCCTTGGTGGCTCCGTCCTGGGCTGTGGGGCCCTGGGGGCTTGTTCTGTGGCTGGGCCTGGGCAGGGGCCCTGGGATCTGGGGGCCACCAGCCAAGATGTGCAGTGAAACCTGCAGGGGAGGTGGTGGGGGAGTGGGGCTCCGTGAGCCGGGTGGTGGCAGCCCAAGGGGCTGATCCAGCTGGACCCCCAGCTGGTCAGTTGGACTGACGCTCTCCTGCCTGCCGCCCCGGGTCCCACGCAGAGTTAATTACACATTTCTCTCAGGGCTTGGGGCTGTTTCTTTAATAACGAGCCTTTTTCTCGTTTCACGCTACATCAAAGGCAGCACATGAAAGGTCTCTGGCTCCACGCTGGAGCGTCACCTTGCTGGCGCTGGGGGAGGAATTACCCATCAGCGCCAGGCCTGGCTTCGGGCCCTCATTCAGTGGGGATTGGCAGAGCTGTAGGGGCAGCGCGCAGGCGGGGCTGTGGGGTCTCTGCACCGTGTGGCATTCGCAGGGCCAGGTCCTGCTCCTGCTGCCCAGCCACCCCCTGGTCCCTGTTGCTTCACTAGGGACTACCCTGCCACTGGGCCAGATGGGGTTGCACAGGGTGAGTCGAAGCCCCACCGGTCCCACCAATGCCTGCAGGCCCCCTCCCTGATAACCGCTGCCTGCCTCTGTGCCCTCATCCGTGGGGGTGGGGGAATCTGCCTGAGCCCCAGAGGGGAGCACCCAGGGTAACCAAGCACTGCCATGGGTGATAGGAGAGACAGATGATCGATGATTGCGGGGCGGTTGCTTGGGAAGTTGGAGCGGGGAAAACTGGGTCACTGTGTCTCCCCGGAGCTCCGGTGTGTCTGGGGCAGGGCACCCATCCAGCGATGTCGGCATGAATCTGTCTTCCACAGGCCATGGCTTGCTGCTGAGCACACAGGACTCCTGGGTTCTCCTAACACCTCCTGTGCTGGGGGAATGTTCACCATCTGCCCCCTTGCATCAGTAGTGGCTTGGGGCCCACATGAGATCCAAGGTCAGGGAGGGGATCCAGCCTGGTGCCTGTCTTGGGGTCTCATGTCCCAGCTCCCGGCGAGGCCGCTCCATAGAATCTAGTACGCTGTGCTTGGGGAGGCAGAGACGAGCAGGGAGTACAGGGCCCAGAGCCATCCGTTTGGCACTTGGCATTGCTGCTCAGAGAGACTCTCTTCCTCACTCCCTTCACGGGCTCAGGGAGGTAAGAACGGCCATCCTGGGTCCAGCTAACCCAGGCTTCTGTCTGTGACACCGGACGGTGCCAGATGGTTCCCAGGGAATGAACAGAACAGGGCGTTATCCAGTGATCCACCCCCTGTCGTCCAGTCCCAGGCAATCAAGTTGAGGGGGACACAGAGCATGGAGGTGCATTCCTGACCATCCTGGCTAACGACCATTGATGGACCTGTCCTCCAGGAACTTATCCAGTCTTTTCCGAACCCACTTGTACTTTTGGCCTGAACAACATCCCCTGGCAATGAGTTCCACAGGTGTGTTGCGTGAAGTACTTCCTTGTGTTTTAAACCTGCTGCCTGTTAATTTCATTGGGTGGCCCCTGGTTCTTGTGTTCTGTGAAGGGGTAAATAACACTTCCCTCTTGGCTTTCCCCACACTGTTTGTGATTTACAGCCCTCTGTCATATCCCCCGGAGTCAGCTCTTTTCCAACCTGAACAGTCCCAGATTTAATCTCTGCCCTAACCCTAACCCGTTCCATCCCCCTGATGGTTTTTGTGGCCCTTCTCTGCACCTTTTCCAATCTTAATGCATCGTTCTGTGGTGGGACGTGCCTTCTGGGGTCCAGGCGGGCTTGGCCTGGGTGTTCTTGGGAGGGGGGGAGCTGGTGGTATGAGGTGAGGCCCTGCCCTGACATCCATTGCAGAGCGCCAGACCCTAGCACTGTGGTACAGGGCCAACAAGCAGCGGAGAGGGCAGCAGGGTGGGTTACTGGGAGAAAGAGGGCAGCTTGGCTCCATTCGGCCTGGGGATTGAGGGGGGTCAGGGCGGTTCTGCCAGAGGTCTGCTGGGGGAGGGCAGAGGAAAGAACACGAGGGGTGTTTGGGAGCCACTGCCCCTGTGCCAGCTGTGCATGGGGTATGGAGGTTCGGCCTCCTTTGTTTGAGCTCCCAGGGTCAGTGTCCATGTCCCTGTTGCTGGCTGAGCTGTATGGAGGGTTCTCCCCGTCCCCCCGTGGGGCACAGGGGCTGGTATAAGCATGGAAGCCCTGCGTGCTGCTGGGCTTGGTGCCCTGCCTGCAGCCAGCCTGCGCCTCCAGATGGCAGGCCTGGGCTGCGGGAGGGGCTGGATGTCTGATGCTTTGGCCACCCAGGCTGAGCAAAGCAGGGCAGAGCGGAGCTGGAGGTTGGGGAATGGGGAGCCCTAGCCCTGGCCCTGCATGGCCCCGCGGGGGATGCATTATGGCTCCCGGGGGGAAGCAGGAGGGTGGAGGGGGAGGCTTGCAGGGACCTGAGCATAGACAGATTGACAGCTCTGGTGTCCCACTCTGCTCAGCACGCCCAGGGAGCAGCAGGAGCAGGGAATGGAGAGGGGACGCAGTGGGTGAACCCAAGGTAGGGCTTTGACTTGCCCCTCCCACACCCCACCTGGCAGCACCCCCAGGAAAAGCTAGCCTGGCCCCCTGCTTGCATGTGCAGAGCACGGACACACGGCCAGACGCTGGCCGGCCAGACACCCTGGCTTGTGCCCAGCACTGCCTAGAATATTCCGGTTCCTTTCCGGCCACCTCGCTAGCGGGGCAACGGAGACAGAGTGGGATGTGCTGTGATACGAGCCGGGGCTGGAGGGATCCCGCGCCAGGGAGATGAAGAACTCGGAAGCTGTGCTGAACTAGACACCGGCTTGGGCTGATAGTCAGAGTCCCTGCAAGCTAGGAGGGGGCTGGGGCAGGCTGGGATAAGACACAATTCTGGCAGTACTAGGGGGCATGGCCAGGGGGGATGCGAAGGGGAGTGCGTGGGGGTTGTGCCAGTGTCTCCTAGCCTGGCCAGCAATCCAAGCCCTGGAGCAGAGCTTTGCAGACTCAGTCTTCTCTAACCTTCTTGCCCCATTTCTGGCAGGCCCTACTCTCAGCTGGGCTGGGTAGTGCCCCAGCATGTGCCAGCCTGGAGGAGCAGATTGCTGGGTGTTGGGGGGTCAATGCCTGTCAGAGAGCTGTGGTGCCGGGAGGGTGGATTTGAAGTTCCATTGCAGGCCCAGCTCTGTCTGGGCCTTGGGTGCAGCTGGAACAGAGGGGGAAGGGATTGAGTGGGTGGGGGCCGGAACAGGGGGAGCCCAGCAGCAAACGCTCCGGGATCCCCCGATGGGCCCCAGGGCGGTCAGGCCATGGTGTAAATGGACCAGCCCTAGGCCCCATGGGCTGAGCTCCCAGGCTTCTGCTGGGACTCTGGGGTTCCACCTGTCTGGCCCCGCTCAGCCCAGCACTGGGAGCAGCGGGCAGGATCGTGGCCTGGGCCTGAAGCCGGGGCTCCGGTCTGCGTGCGGAGCTGGCACTTTGCGTTGCCCATTCTCCGTGCAGCGCAGGAGCGTGTGTCGGCTGGGAGGATTATCACAGGCCGGGGTTTCTGTCGGGCCAGATTAGGAGCGTTGGAGTCTCTCCTGAGTGGATCTGAGGGGATTGCTGCCGTAATCGATGTAAATGAGGCTCCCGCAGGGCCACCCTTTACGGGATTAACGCAGTAACGGGATTAGCTGGAACAGGGTGAAAAATCCTTTGAGCCACCGTGTGTGGCAGGGCTGCGGACCCCCTCCTCCGTGCAGCGCTGCGCTCCAGAGCGGGGGCTGGCAGCTGGGGTCTGCCCCCCACTCCTCGCCAGCTCCCTGGGGAGGGGGCAGGAGAGCTCCAGGGTGTGCCCGTTGGGCTAACGTCACTTTGTTATGCCCCCTGCTTTGCATTTGATTCTGTTCGGCAGCAATGCAAGCCCCCCCCCCCCCGGCCTGTCTCCTGGCTACAGCAGTTAGCACGAGGCCTGTACGGCCCAACAGACACCCCGCGTACTGCGAGACTGGAACAGAGGGTGTAATTACTCTCGCATCCAGAGACTGCGCTCCGGGGTAAATGGAGGGGGTAGGTGCAGGGCTGTGGGCAGTGGGGCCCGCTGGGGGTCATTGGAGGATGCTGTGAGCTGGATGGACCAGCGGCATGTGCCGGTGGGGGGCTCCCATCTCACCCGCTCTTTCAGCTCATAGTTTGAAGGTGCTATTGGTCCCCCCAGCCTGCACCGCTGCCTCTCCCGACCCCTGGGGTGCCAGGACTCCCTCCTCGGCCATGCCGCCCGGTGGGGAGGGGGGGGCATCCCTGTGCGGTGAGTGCAGGGTGGGGTTGCTGTGACCTGGGGAGCTGCAGGTGGCAGCCTGTGTCCCAGAAATAGAGGGGACCTGGGCGAGGGGTGGGTGGATGCTCAGTGGGGGGTGCTATTGAGGAAGGAGCTGTAGGGGAGGGATGCTGCTCCTGTGGGGTGTGGGGCTGTGAGCCCCATGGGTGGGGGAGCTCTGTGCAGCCATAGGGTTGGCAGGAGTGGCCTATTGCTCTGCCCTGTGGCAAATGCCCACCCATCGCACCCGTTTGCAACGGGGTCGCTGCTGGTGCCCGGGGCAGCCCACTGCCAGCTTCTTCCCGCCCCCGCTGCATGGCCTCTGACTGGGGCAGGCTGCACAGGGCTGTTGCTGGCTCTGGGCCCTGCCCCACACACAGCGAGAGCTTGGGGGGATCCGGCCCACACCGGGCCTTGGGGTGGCAGTGTTGATGGCAGAGGCCAGGTGTGGACTGGACTGGAGCCCCCATCCCCTCCCCACACCAGCGCCTCCTTCTGGGAGAGGCTGGGTCCCTCGTTCGCTGTGTCGCGGGAGGTGGGGGGTGTAAAATAGCCAGAGCCCTGGCTGGTGGAGGTGGCCGCTGGGAGGGTCTGTGCTAAGGACTGGGGGGGTCTGGGAGCTCATGGTATTGGAGGAGGGGATCAGTTCTGGCACCAGTGCCCAGCGTCGCTCTGTGACCTGTGGTGCAGCTCTGGGGGAGCCTCCCACTGAGACCCCATTACTGCAGTGCGGGCACCACGGAGGCAGCCCCTGTAGGTTGGGGGGGAGCTGTGTGTGGATTCGCCTGGGGGAGCTGCCTGGCAGCTGCTTTAGTGCAGGGAGAGCCTTACCGAGACCTCGGTCTTCAGTTGATGCAGGGGGGCAGGGAAGTGTCCCTCGATTCTGACCCCCAGGCCCCTGCTCCCCCTGACAGCTCTGCCTGCGCCCCTCAGGTCGGACCCACAGCCCCTCTTCTGAGTCACTGCTCAGACGGATCATGGTGGTTTTGATGCTGATTGAGAGTCAGTGCCTGGTGTCTGAGCCTCCGGGGGGGGTCCCAACTCCATGAATGTGAGGAATCTAGTGGCAGCTGGGAAAATGGCTCCCAGCAGGCCCCTCCTTCTCCACTCTGCCCTGTGCCCAGGCCCTGACAGGGGAAAGGGCGAAGCCCCTGGCCTGGGAGAAGCCCCTGGGGCCTTGTACAAAGCCAGAGGTCTGGGCAGCTGCAGTTCCCAGCTGGGTCCCTGCCCCCGTCTGAGGTCTGTCTGGGAGGGGGTGGTTTGTACAGGCTGGTGGTTGGGCACAGGAATGTGGGTGTGAATCCCTTCCCTGCAGGTGTGGGGCGGGGTGGGGGTAGCATGGCAGGGTGGGGGCCCTGGGTGGGTCCTGCCTGCCCCCTGACACACTCTCTCTCCCCCTAGCCTGCACCGAGAGGGCTACACGGTGCAGGTGAACGTCAACGACTACTTGGATATCTACTGCCCGCACTACAACGACTCGGTGCCCGTGCACAGGATGGAGCAGTACGTGCTCTACATGGTGAATGCAGAGGGCTACCGTACCTGCAACGCCAGCCAGGGCTTCAAGCGCTGGGAGTGCAACCGGCCCCACGCGCCCCACAGCCCCATCAAGTTCTCAGAGAAGTTCCAGCGGTACAGCGCCTTCTCACTGGGCTACGAGTTCCACGCCGGCCACGAGTACTACTACATCTGTATGTAGGGGCCTGGGGGGCAAGCAGGGGGTGCGAGGGGGCAGGAAAGCCAAGGGGGGCCAGCAGGGGGTGCTGAGGGGCAGTGGGGCCAAGGGGGGGTCTGATGGGGAGCGGGTGCAGCACCACCCCAGGAAGCGGTGCAGGGAGCAGCCTGGGGCATTGCACGGGGAAGGAGAGTTGGCTGGGAAGCCCCCTCCCCTGGGCAGAGATGCCCCTTGCTCAGCTCTGCCAGGCTTGTGCACTAAGCCGGGGGCAGCTGTAAGACCGGAGCTGCCTCTGCAAAGCAATGGGTTCTGAATTTTATTCAGGGCACCAGGGGGCGGGGGACAGGTCCTGCAGGGAGGGGGGGCAAATCTGCAGCTGCGGTGTGGCCCTATGGCACTCCAGCAGCCTCCCTAAAGCCATGCTGGGCTCCCCCTAGGGGCAGCAGCCCCCTGTCCTGGCTGAGGGGGGCATGGGGGCAGGTGTGATCTCAGGGCTCTCTCATTCTCTTGCAGCAACCCCAACGCACAATCACCGCCGGGCCTGTCTAAAGATGAAGGTGTTTGTGTGCTGCACCTCCAGTGAGTACAGCTTTGCACATGCGTGTGTAAATGCCCGGGGGGACTGGGGCAGGTGAAGGGGCTCTTGGGAGGGGGTATCAGGAGTGGGGGCGGCCCCAGGGGCACCGGCTCCCCTGGCTCATCAGTGCTGGGGGTTGGCCCCTGAAAGCTCTCGGGGTGTCCCCTTGGCTGTGACTCTTCTCTCCTGCCTGCAGCCTCGCACTCCGGGGAGAAGTCGGTGCCTACTCTCCCGCAGTTCACCATGGGGCCTGAGGTGAAGATTGAGGACTTGGGTGAGTGCAGGGCACCAGTACAGCGTGGGGCAGTGCCCCCCACAGCCAGCACTCCCGCCCCACCCCCCACAGCGCCCCCTGCTGGGAGAGGCTGGGGTTGGACTAGCCGGCAACTCCCCCCCTTGCACCCCACAGCGCCCCCTGCTGGGAGAGGCTGGGGTTGGACTAGCCGGGAACTCTCCCCCCCCATGCTCCATCTTGCACCCCACAGCGCCCCCTGCTGGGAGAGGCTGGGGTTGGACTAGCCGGGAACTCTCCCCCCCCATGCTCCATCTTGCACCCCACAGCGCCCCCTGCTGGGAGAGGCTGGGGTTGGACTAGCCGGGAACTCTCCCCCCCCCGTGCTCCATCTTGCACCCCACAGCGCCCCCTGCTGGGAGAGGCTGGGGTTGGAATAGCCAGAAGATACCACCCCATCCTCTCTCTGCCCCCCCCCGACACACACCCACCATGTCTGAGCAGCACAAATGCCCCTGAACTCCCTTGCACGGTCCCGGGCCCGGTGGAAACTCGTCCACGCTGGGAGCTTGGCTCTGCATCCTGCCACCCCTGCTCACTCACTCTCGCTGTCTCCACAGATAACTTTAACCCTGAGAACCCCAAGCTGGAGAAAAGCATCAGCGGCACCAGCCCCAAGCGGGAACACTTGCCACTGGCCGTGGCCGCTGCGTTTTTCCTAATGTCGCTCTTGGCCTCCTAGCCTGGCATCAGCTGGCCGGGGGGGCCTGGGCACGGCTCTGCACAGCAGCTGCCCCCGTCCCCGGCGCTGGGACTTTGTCAGCGGCTGTTTGGAAAAGACAGAAGGGGGCAAGACGGGGGAAGCCAGGCCCTCACCGCCCTGACACGGAACTGCAAGGCCCTGCTCTCTGCACTGCTGCAGCCAGAGACCCACTTGAGCCCCCCCCACCGTAGGGGGGGGCAGCAGGGCGCTGGAGGGACGTAGACTGGCCTGGGAGCTGCTGCGTGAGGACAAGGAGGGAGTTTGCCCTGTCCTCTCACTCACCTGAGCACGGGATCTGCCCCCGGACTCCAGCCACTGTCTCCTGTGGGGACTCGACTCAGCCCTTCTGGGAGTGGGGCATCCTGCGTGGCGAACCTCTGTGTCACAGCCCCCACCGCGTCCTGGCTGCCTCCTGCCCACATGGCAAATGCACGGGGCGTCTGTATCCGTCCCATCGCCTGGTGGCTCCACGTGGCTGGGCCGGGGCTCTGTGGTGGTTCGGGATACCCAGGATGCGGGCTCCCTCCAGACGCTTGGCTGGGTCCATGTAGCCTGCAGTGGAGGAACAGTGCCAGCCTGAGTGCGTGTGCTGTGGGGGGCAGGGCTCCCCAGGCCTGGGGGCTGTACATACCTATGTAGAGATCTATACATCCTGTACAGAGAGTGGCTATCGAGATAGATCTGTCTATCAGGCCCCTAGGCAGCAGCGCGGGCCCCGGACCGACCTGTACATAGTCAGAAAGTGTTGGATTCTCCTCGTCTTCTGTGAAGACCCAACCTATGCAAACGCACAGACACTTTTTGGGGGACAAAAAAGCAACTTTCCCTTTTTTCAAGTGCTTTGGCTGGTGATTTTCATATTCTGCTCTTAGTCTATAAAAAATAAAAGGATTAAAAAAACCACCCCTGGACTGCTTGGATTGGGGCCACAGGGTCCGGTGCCCTCAGGTGCAGCTGGCAGAGGCCTTTGACAAGCACTGCCAACTTCCTGGAACCAAGGCAGGCCCGCCCCTCCCTTCCCTGCTGGGCCCTCCCACCGTTACAGCTCCCCTGGTGCACTTGTGTGTGACAGCCCTGTGCACGTGTCATCCCAGTGCCTCTGCCAGGCCCGCCCAGCTTGCGTGGGGCTCAGTGCTGGGTCTGGCCCTGGCATCCCAGGATCTGGATGCCCTGAAATCTGAATGGGTCCAGGAGGTGCTATTACCCGCCCCCGGCCCTCTGGGGGCTCTTGCTGGCTGTGTTCCCTGGCCCCCACCAGGGGAAGTGGGTTCAGTCCAGGGCAGGCCCCTCCCTGTGCAAACAGCAGCTCCAAGGGCTGCCCACCTGCTTTGTCGGTGCACAAAGGGGCCATTCATGCCCCTGTGCTCGGCGCCAGGTGCCTGGGGCTGGCTGGCAGCAGGAGGTGACTCAGCTGCCCTGGTACCTGCTCTGCTCCTTGGGGGGTGGGGGGGGGGGTCTGCTCTAGCTCCAGCTCCCTGACCCTCTTGGCTCCTCTCTGGTGTCTCTAGGCCTGGAGGAGGCAGGAGTGGGGGCTCCCCTGGACTCCTGTGGGCTGGGGCGGGACTGGCTCATGGAGAGAGTGGGCTTGGGGCAGGACACCTAGACAAGCACCGAGGGTCTCCTGTCACAGGGACCTGGTTATTCCCAGCCCAGAGTCCAGCAGGGGAGCACCAGCCTCAGGTAGCACTGGGGGAGCAGGGAAGGTGGGGCTGGCCCTCCTGGTAATGGGGCTCCAGCACTGCAAGGGGGGAGTGAGGTGGGGAGGCATTGGGTGGGGGCTGGGAAGGTGACCCCTGGCACCTCCATTGGGCCTTTGCTTCATCCTCATTGCCCCAGATCCTGACATGTGGCAGGGGTGCTGGCTGGTCCCAGGGAACAGCAGCCTGGGTGGGACTGGTCTCTGGCATTCAGTCCCCAGAGGCAGGGCTCCCTTACCCATGTGGCTGGTGGCAGGCCCGGTGCCATGCAGGTGTGCGGGGGGCTGGGGCCAAGGCAGGGCCCCACCTGGGTGACGTGTTGCTCCCCCCCGAGCAGGTGGGAGGAGAGGTGCAAAGCCAGCAAGGGGGCAGCGGAGTCCCATGGCAAACACAGCGGGCAGAGCAGAGTGTGGGCAGGAGCCCTGGTTAGCCCCGGGTACGTAGGTGCTGGGACTGGGGGACTGCACCCCTGGCTTGAAGCGGTTCCCATCGTATCAGCGGCTCTCAGCATCCCCACTTGGGTATGTCTGTGTATGGGACTCATCTGTCTCTGCGCATGAGCATATATGTTGTCACGCAGACGAGCATGCGTGTGATTGCATGTCCCTGCACAGGACCCCTGCTCTCCCTCCCCAACCCCCTCCAGTGACCCCAGGCCTGGCAGAGGTGGGAGATGTCCCCTTGGTGTAAGAGCTGGCACCTGGGGGTGCTGGGTAAGTGGCTCCCCCATCCCAGAGGGGCTCGGCCCAGCTGGGGTTGAGAGGATGCACCAGGTGGCTCCTCCCGCTGTGCTTGGGGCCCGGGTGCTGGCAGTGCTCATGGCAGAGGTGCCCACTGTACCAGCTGCAGCTGCAGCTGCATGTCCACTGTACCTGGCACCCCTGGCTGAGTTCCATGGGGAATCCCAACTCTCCAGCCAGCCACCCCTGTGCTGGCCACACTGCCTGTCTGGGGGGGGTCTGTTGAGCTGTGGGAGGATCCTGCTCCTCCCTGCCCTCTGGGCAGCATCATCCCCCGTCCCCAGGTTTTCCCCACTTTCCTGCTAGCACAGCACCCCCTGCTTTCAGGGGACCTATGAGTAAGTTGCTCAACCTGCCCAGGGCTCCCTATTTTGGGGATGGGGGGGCAGGGAGTGGATCTGGGTTTGTAGTTTGCAACCCAGCTCCCTCTTTGCCCTGCTAGTGTGTGTGTGGTGGGGGGGGGGGGGGGGGCCAGGACGGGGGAGCTGTCACACACCTCCCCTTCAGAGTGGCTTGGGCAGGAAGGGGATTGGGCCAGGCCCTATGCCCCCGGGTCCCTGCTGCCCCAGATGGTTCCCTGTGGGGCTTGGCACTGGCTTGATTCAACCTGTTTAAAATCCTCCCTTGAATGCAGATGAGGCCTGGAGGGGCCCTGGACCCCTTGTACAGGCCCCCATTCCCACCTGCAGCTCTAGAGGCTCCCAAACAGCTGCTTTGGCCAGCCCCACAGCTCTGACACCCTGCCCTGTGCAGGGCCAGGAATTTGAGGGACAGCGGCTTCTGGGGGAATGGGGGGGCGGGGGCAGGAAACAGATTCCCTAGTGTGCAAAAACCTCAACCCAACCCCAGTGTCTGAGCCCCACCAGTGCTCATGCCCTGCCCCCTACAGCACCCCCTGTTGGGAGAGGTGATGGCTGGGGTGAGGGGGGTCCTGGGGCTAATGTGGCCTGACACTGCTCCTTAGTACCACTTGTGGGAGGAATCTCACATGACCTCACTGGCTGACACAGACCTGGCAGGATGCTGGGCCCCCTGCAGCCTCCTCCAAGGGCTGATGGACCCTGGTGGGATGCTGGACCCTGGCCCGGGGCTGAGCTCCCAGCAGCCTTCTTGGGCAGAGAAACTCGGTGAGAGCAGCAGCCAGGGAAAGAGGAATCTGGCCCCAGGATCCCAGCTCCAGCAGCTGGTAATTCACTAAGTGAGGCCACAAAACCATTACTACCTCCAACCCCAGGAGGGCAGGGCCTGGCTGGGCGTCGGGGCACTGGGACAGCTCTGGCCGGCTCAATCCTGGCTGGTATCTTGGGGCAGAGGGATGCCCATCTGCCGTCACTGGTGCCCTGTGCTGCCCAGTGGGAGGTGCTCTCTGGAGCCTCCCACCCCATAACTCCCCACACACTGCAGCTGGATGTGCAGGCAGCTGCCCTAGTGGGGCCAGCCCAGGCTTGTCTGGGACGTGGGGAGGAGACACAAACCTGCCAGACAGGTCCTGCGGGCGGGTGCTCCAGCCCCTGAACGAGTTTACCTCTGGCTCAGCTGGGGAGGGTGGTGTTTACTCACACCTGGCTCCACGGCCACCCCAACGGCCCTGCGCCTCCTGGCCTGGCTCCGCAGTGCAGCCGGCACAGACCTTGTGGCCTGTGAAAACCTGCACCCAGCCGGCCGGTGCTGCGTCAGGCCGGGCGCGTTTGCCAGCCCTAAAGCACAAGGCCTTTGTTGTCTGCACCTTTACCCAATTCCCCATTAGGGGGTCTCTGCGCCTCGGTGCTGGCCAGGCCTGGAACCCCCCAAACTTCTTTTCCACCCCGGCTCCTCCAGCGAGCAGGTGCTGAGCGCTGCTGGGGCCTGAGTGTGGGCGTACCCCATCGCTGCTATGGGACTGGGGGTGCTGCTGCCCCTGTTGCTCCTGTGAGTCTAACGCCATCCCTGCCCAGAAGCACCCACCTCCCCCCAAGCGGGTTAACCCTGCCATTCCCTGCCCTGTGACTGGGGGAGCCTTGTGACTGGGAGCTCAGTTATACTGGGGGCTGCCCAGTGCCTGGTTGTGGGGGCAGCCTGTCAAGGGTCCAGGAGCAGAGTCAAAGGAGCAGGTGTGGCCCCAGCACCCCCCAAGCCAGCCTGTTCCCCAAAGCCAGGCTGGGCATGCGGCCTCTGTCCATCCACGGGCCAGGCTAGGAACTGCTGACGTAACCAGGGAGGTCATTTCACAAAGGAGAGGCAAGCGCTCTCCTCCCTGCTGCTGGCCCCTCAGCCTCGGTCATTCTCTGCTTCCAGTCCCTCCGTCCGTCCCACTCTCCTCCTGGCTGGCGTGGGGCTCCCCTTCCCTATCCCCCCTGGCCTGCGGTGGAGAGGCCTCCAGGGGGAAAAGCCTGCGATTTGCAGTTTGTGTGTGTGGGGGGGGATTGCCTTGGTGCTGGGGAGTGGGGGGAGCCGAGTCACAGGCCCTGGAGGGAGTAGCAGCTCCACTTGCAAAATCCCTTTTGCAACATTCCTGGAACTTGGCTCCTTTCCCCAGCCTGGCCTGACCCAGGCCCCCACAGGGACTCCAGAGCAGGTTCCAGCCGTAGGGCCCAGCTGGGATCTGTGGCCCCCAGGAATTCAGTGGCACGGCATCCCCTGTATGGGTACGAGCTGGGTATGGACAGCATAGGCCCTTCCAGCCCAGGTGCTGCCCGGGATGCCCAGGAGTCACCTCCCTGAATGCTGCACCCACTGGGAGTGGCCCGGTGGGGCCCCGAGGAGCTCAGAGCCCCCATGTCACCATGCACACATGCCCGAGCCTTGGTCTCATGGGGAGGGGCAGCCTCTGTCTGGAAGCTGCCTCACCCAGAAAGCTTGAGGGAAAAGCTGGGGGTGGGGGGCCTTGGGAAGCTGGTCCCAGGTTCCTCTCTGGTTGAGGCAGGGGAATGAGTTACAGACCCACCTGGGCTGGGACCCTGCTGCCCTGTAACCCCTGGGTGCGAGATGAGGAATGTTTTGCACAAGGGCTCTGCTGCTACCAGGCTGGCAGCAAGGCCTGCTGGGCAGCTCGGGCACCAAGCCACCAGCCAGCCAAATCTCTGGCACGTCAGGGAGACTGCCCGTGACCCGGGCCCCATGCCTCCCTGGGCCCGCCCCCTGTGCAGGCTCCTGTGTAGTGCCAGCCCCAGATCTCAGCTACCCGCCTAGCTGCACGGATCACGCAGCAGCCCTGGCCTTTGCTCCCTAATTAGGTCCTGGGACAGCCCCAGCACCTCCCCCATGTCCCCCAGACTCAGTTACTCACTGCTGGCAGTGGCCAACTCACATCTGGGCTCTCTGCTCTACCTGATAAGCTATAAATAGCCTGCAAGGCGCAGGCCCCTTGGGAACCGCCCACTGTGTGCGCCGCACGTCGTGTTTATGTCTCGCACTGTTTACACCTTGCACGCTCACCTTTGTCCTGCACACGTCGCCTAGCGTGTGAAGGGAGAGTCATGTGATGAGCGAGTCATGCCTGAGCGGGCATTGCCCTGCCCTGGCACTGACCTCACCCTCACCCCCACTCAGCTGGGCTGGGCCCCCCCAGCAGAGCAGTGACCCCAACCTGACCCTGCCTCCATCCCTGCCCCGCTCATGTGCTTTTCCCAGTCATGCTGCTTCTGCCCTGGCAGCACCGGGGAGGGGCACCACCACCCCCGCACCCAGACTCCTGGCCACTGGCCACCCCGAAACCTTTCCTGTATTGGAAAGCCAGGGGCTGCCAATACCATTAACCCCCTAGATCTGCTTGCTATGGGACATAGGCCTCACCATGAGGCCCTGAGCTCCCACTCCAGTCCCCATATGGCCGTCCCTAGTTCACTCGGGGCTTTGTCCCCCTACCCCCTCCCCTGAATCCTACCCCCCCACACACACACACAAAGCAAATGAGGCCCATGGGTCCCCAGCTCCCCCCGCCCCCAGCAAGCGTGCATGGCGTGCTGTCCTTGAAGTGAAATCACAGCCATAATCCTGTTCTCAACAGGCTACTGCTGGCCATGGGGGAAGGTCACCCCAGCACAATCGGGGGAGGGGCGGCTGGGAACCTGCCGGGCTTGGCCTGGCTTCAGCGCACCCGTTTTGTGCCAGCGCTGGCCATGCTGGTGGGGGGGGCGGCGGCAGAGGACCTGACTGCACCTGGTCCCAGGCGTGGGGTGTCCCAGGTGCAGTCGGGCGAGAAGGGGCCCATCCTGGCTTGGAGTGTCTGTCTCCGTTCCCGGGGCAGAGGCCCAGGGAGCTGGCAAAGGCTGGCATGACAGGTCATCTCACAACTCCCATTGCCCGCTGCTTTGATTCTTGCTGGGCTCGGAAGCAGCTCCAGAGCCTAGGCACAGTGGGGGAGGGGTCTCTAAAGGCTTCCCATGAGCCGGTATCACCATCAGGACATCAGGGCTTTGTCAGTGGTTCGGGGGAGGGAGACACCTGTCATAAACAGATAGCTAAGGGTTAATGTCTCTTTCACCTGAAACACCTGACCAGAGAACCAATCAGGAAACTGGATTTTTTCAACTTTGGGTGGAGGGAAGTGTGTCTCTGAGTCTTTTGTCTGTCTGCCTGTTTTCCTCCGAGCTTTGGAGAAGTACTTTCTACTTTCTAGTCTTCTGTTTCTAAGTGTAAGGACAAAGAGATCAGATAGTAAGTTCTATGGTTTCTTTTCTTTGGTATTTGCATGAATATAAGTGCTGAAGTACTTTGATTTGTATTCTTTTTGAATAAGGCTGTTTATTCAATATTCTTTTAAGCAATTGACCCTGTGTTGTATCATCTTAATACAGAGAGAACATTTGTATTTTTTTCTTTTTTTTTTTTTTTTTTTTGGTGCTTTTCCATTTCTCGGCGGTGGGCTGCCTCATCTTCTGCTTGTTTCCTTCGGTAGGCCACCTCTTCTTCTTCTAGTTTTCTTTTGTGTGCTGCCTCTTGGGCTGCCTGTTCTCTTTGGAAGGCTGCCAGTTTGATGCTTTCTTCCTTTTCTTTTATCTCCATCTCTTTTTGTTTTATTTCCAGTTGTCGCCTGTGTTCAGCTTCTTTTAAATGGTCTTCGGCCTCCATTTTTGTCCTAGTAGACATGGTTCCTGTTTTCTGGTGTTGGGGTGCCCTCCGGTGTTTATCTTCTGAACTGCAGGCTCTCTGTTGCCTCCTGAAGTCTGCCTAGCAACAGTGCTTTTTTCCTTTTCTCTCTGAGGGTCGAGCGGCAAGCTCCTCCGCCCCTGAGACTGCTCGCTGCCGTCCTCAGGGGGACCCCGTTACTCCAACAGTCCTTCTCGCTGGTCACACACTCCCAGAGGTTAACCGCCCCCTGAAACCGTCCATCTCTGAGCCTTCAGCATTCCTGGTCCTCATTATCCCTCCTTTGTTTTACTGCTCCCCAGTCACTTACTGCAAGCAGCGCCATTCACGGGGTGCAGTACGTCCCGCCGCTGCCACCAGTTGTCACGGAGTCCCCGGGCGATGCTCTAGAACTGCTCCCCACCAAGCCAGGCAGGACTTTGGGGAGCCTCCTCTACCTTGGAGCAGACTTGTTCAGGGCAAGAAGCTCCCACGGCTTCACCTCCTGGGTCTCTCCTTGGAGCATTCAGCACCCTCTGCCCCTCCGTGCGCTTCCCACAGCGAGTCCACCCCAGCGGGGTCCTGGGGAAGCCACCGGGTCCTGCACCCCCACTTTGCAGTCAGACGTGACTCTCAGCCAGCCAGTAAAACAGAGGTTTATTCGATGACAGGAACAGGGTCTAAAACAGAGCTTGTAGATACAGCGAACCGGACCCCTCGGCTGGGTCCATTCTGGGGGGGGCAGTGAGCCAGACCCCCAGGTCTGCCCTCCACCCTTGACCCCAGCCAGCTCCAGACTCACAACCCCTCCCAGCCCCTCCTCTCTGCTCAGCTCCTTTCCCGGGCCAGGAGGTCACCTGATCCCTTTGTCTCCAACACCTTCAGCTGGCACCTTTGCAGGGGAGGGGCCCAGGCCATCAGTTGCTAGGAGACAGAGGGTCAGGCATTTAGGTGCACTGGCCCTTGGCTCTGCCAGAGACTTAAGAACTGACATGGGGACACTGAGGCACCAACACAGTACTCAGAGAAAACATTAAGAACTTTCCCAGTTCGTCACATCTCTCCCCCCTTCGAGACCGAACTGAGCGAGGTCACTCCAGCCAGTGACCTGGGGAAGTTCGAACCCACCAAGGTTCCCATGGATGCCCCAGCATCTCTCCCATCCCTTGGGGTGAGTTACACCAGGACAGTCCAGTCTTACGCCCTCCCTTAGGTCGGGTGTGCTTGATGGCACTTGCAGGCCGCATGTGGGAAGGTTTATGCAGCCCACACCCTTTGCCACCCCAGTACCCCTGGGCTTCAAGCTGGGATTGGGTCTTTTCCCAGCACTCTGGTCTGTGATTTGGGCTCCCTCGGTTAAGAGCCCCCATCTTGACCTTTGCCAGTTCTGGGCTTGGGCAGCCACTTCCCACTTTGTGGCCCAGACACAACACCTCTGCCGTCCCCCCTTGCATTTTTCAGCTTTTACCGTCAGTCCCACCTTCTTGAGGCAGCCCAGCCCCCTCTTCACCTGGGACACCTGTTCCTCCCAGGTCTGGCTAAAGATGCACATGTTATCAGTGTCTGCCAGGGCCAAGTTCTCCATCCCTCTCAGCTTGTCTAGAATCTCCCCAGGCCTAGGCATGGGGTCAGCATCGGACACTGGGATGGCTTTAAGATTCTGATAGCCCCCATAAAACCAGACCTTCCTGTCTCCCTTGGGGATCAGCCCCATGGGTGAGGCCCATGGGCTGTAAAATGGCTGGATCCCATCTAAAGCCAGGATGTTCCTGATCTCTCTCTCCAGGATCTGGGTTGCTTTCCCAGTGACTCTGAATGGGGAACACCTGATGGGGAGATTGGCTCCCACCTCAGGGAAGAGATCCCCCTGGGGGTCTTCCCCATTCTCCATTCAATCCTCCCTCTTCAGGTCCAGGGGTCCCCTCACTCTCCTCCCATCCAGCAGCTCAAATGGGAAGAGCCCTGTGCATTCCTGGAGCACCACCAGCTGCCTCCCGATTTCCCCCAGTTCTACTTCCCCTTGGGGAGCCCATTCCCGGTACAGGAATCCCTTCTCCTGCAGGACTCTGTCCCTGCAGCCTTCCCCAAGGGGGTTTGCAGCGCTGTGGCCAGCAAGTTCCTTCAGCTTCTCCAAGGAGGGATCCCTCTGCAGACGTTCCAGGGTGGTTGAGAGGTTCACCTCTTCCACGCCACCGTCTTTTTTTCCGTCATAGTAGACACCGTCAGGCCACTCAGCATCATCTCCCTGGACTGTAAACTGACAAACCTGTAAGTCTCTGGAATAGAAAGGCTTGAGAGAATTAACATGGTACACTTTAGGCTTTAGTGAGGAATTGGGAAAGGCTATGAGGTAGTTTACAGCTCCCAGGCGCTCTTGGACCGTGAATGGCCCTTCCCATGATGCTTCCATCTTATGGGCCTGTTGCGCCTTCAAGACCATAACCTGGTCTCCTACCTTGAAGGAACGTTCTCTGGCATGTCTGTCATACCAGGCCTTTTGCTCTTCTTGAGCATCCTTTAGGTTTTCTTTAGCAAGGGCTAAAGAGTGTCGGAGGGTGCTTTGTAGGTTGCTTACAAAGTCCAGAATGTTAGTTCCTGGAGAAGGCGTAAACCCCTCCCATTGCTGCTTCACCAACTGTAATGGCCCCTTAACCTCGTGACCATACACAAGTTCAAATGGTGAAAACCCTAAACTGGGATGTGGTACCGCCCTGTAGGCAAACAGCAACTGCTGCAACACTAGGTCCCAATTATTGGAGAATTCGTTGATGAATTTTCTTATCATGGCCCCCAAAGTTCCATTGAACCTTTCCACCAGGCCATTGGTTTGATGGTGGTACGGGGTGGCAACCAAGTGATTCACCCCATGAGTTTCCCACAGTTTTTCCATGGTCCCTGCCAGGAAATTAGACCCCGAATCTGTAAGGATGTCAGAGGGCCAACCTACCCTGGCAAAGATGTCTGTTAGGGCCAGGCACACAGTGTTAGCCCTGGTGTTGCCTAGAGCTACTGCTTCTGGCCATCGGGTAGCAAAGTCCACTAAAGTCAGTACGTACTGCTTTCCTCTGGGCGTCTTTTTTGGGAAAGGGCCCAGAATATCCACAGCTACTCGCTGAAATGGGACCTCAATTATGGGGAGTGGCTGGAGAGGGGCCTTGACCTGGTCTTGAGGCTTACCCACTCTTTGGCATACCTCACAAGACCGGACATACTTGGCAACATCCTTGCCCATCCCCTCCCAGTGGAAGGACTTCCCCAACCGGTCCTTGGTTCTGTTCACCCCAGCATGGCCACTGGGATGATCATGGGCTAAGCTTAAGAGCTTCCCCCGGTACTTAGTTGGAACCACCAACTGTTTTTGCGGCTGCCATTCTTCCCGGTGTCCACCAGAAAGAATTTCCTTGTATAAAAGTCCTTGGTCTATAACAAACCGGGATCGATTTGAAGAGCTGAGAGGCGGTGGGGTGCTCCGTGCCGCCGCCCACGCTTTCTGAAGGCTGTCATCTGCTTCCTGCTCAGCCTGGAACTGTTCCCTTGAGGCTGGGGTCACCAGTTCTTCCTCAGACTGTGGACTTGGGCTTGGTCCCTCTGGAAGCGATGTAGGTGATGGGGTTGTTTCCGTTGCTGGTGAACCGCTCTCCGCTGGTGCACCTGAGGGTATTTCAGGCTCTGGCTGAGCCTTTTGGGTATGGCTGTCGTGTGCTTCTGCCAGTTCTGGCTCGCTGGCGCCCTCTGGCGTTGAGTTTGAAGATGTGGTTGCACTTGCTGGTGCTGGTTGCTGTTCCAGTTCCGGGCCTGGGACTGCAGATGCTGTGGCTGTTTCAGTGGTAGGCATGGAATCCGGGTCCACTACCTCTGTCTGGGTCTCTGGTAACACAGACGGGGCCTCTGTGGACGGCTCAGGAACAGGAATGGGTCTGGAAGCTTGCCTGGTTTGGCTACGGGTAACCATTCCCACTCTCTTGGCCCGCCTCACCTGGTTGGCCAAGTCTTCCCCCAGTAGCATGGGAATAGGATAATTGTCATAGACTGCAAAAGTCCACATTCCTGACCAGCCTTTGTACTGGACAGGCAGTTGAGCTGTAGGCAAGTGTACAGCTTGTGACATGAAGGGGTAAATTGTAACTTTGGCCTTTGGGTTGATGAATTTGGGGTCAACGAAGGATTGGTGGATAGCTGACACTTGTGCCCCCGTGTCTCTCCACGCAGTAACCTTCTTTCCGCCCACTCTCAAATTTTCCCTTCGCTCCAAGGGTATTTGAGAGGCATCTGGGCCTGGGGATCTTTGGGGTGATGGTGGTGTAATGAATTGCACTCGCATGGTGTTCTTGGGACAGTTGGCCTTGATATGTCCCAGTTCATTACACTTAAAGCATCTTCCATCTGATGGGTCACTGGGCCGAGGTGAGTTACTGGAGACTGGTGAGGTTGAAGAGTAGGGTATCTGTGGCTTTACTTGGGTGGTATGTAGGGTCTTTGGCTGTCCTCGGTTGTAGGGTTTATGGTCTGTGTGCCCCCTGGGGTAATCGTTCCCCTTGACAGTAGCTTTTTTGCTTTCTGCCAGTTCCATCCATTTGGCTCCAATCTCCCCCGCCTCAGCGATAGTTTTGGGATTTCTATCTTGTATGTACCGTGTGATGTCTTCAGGAACACCATCCAAGAACTGCTCCATTTGTATGAGGAGGTTCACTTCTTCCAAGGTTTGAATGTTGTTTCCTGTTAACCAGGCCTCATAGTTTTTTGCAATGTAGTAGGCGTGTTTGGGAATGACACCTCTGGTTTCCATTTTTGGGTTCTGAAGCGCCGACGGGCATGATCTGGGGTTATCCCCATCCTGTATCTGGCCTTGGTTTGAAAAAGTTTATAGTCATTCATTTGTGGCTTGGGCATTTCAGCTGCCACCTCTGCTAAAGGTCCACTGAGGTGTGGCCTTAATTCTACCATGTACTGGTCTTCGGGGATGCTGTACCCAAGACAGGCTCTTTCAAAATTTTCCAAGAAGGCCTCGGTGTCATCACCTGCCTTGTAGGTGGGAAATTTTCTGTGCTGTGGAGCAATAATTGGCGCCGGGTTGTTAGGGTTGGCTGGCACATGCAGCCCAGCTTTTGCCATCTCCAGTTCATGTTTTCTCTGTTTTTCCTTCTCTTCATTCTCTTTTTCCGCCAGTGAGCTTCCCCACTGTCTGCAATTTGGGGGGCGTGTCATAAACAGATAGCTAAGGGTTAATGTCTCTTTCACCTGAAACACCTGACCAGAGAACCAATCAGGAAACTGGATTTTTTCAACTTTGGGTGGAGGGAAGTGTGTCTCTGAGTCTTTTGTCTGTCTGCCTGTTTTCCTCCGAGCTTTGGAGAAGTACTTTCTACTTTCTAGTCTTCTGTTTCTAAGTGTAAGGACAAAGAGATCAGATAGTAAGTTCTATGGTTTCTTTTCTTTGGTATTTGCATGAATATAAGTGCTGAAGTACTTTGATTTGTATTCTTTTTGAATAAGGCTGTTTATTCAATATTCTTTTAAGCAATTGACCCTGTGTTGTATCATCTTAATACAGAGAGAACATTTGTATTTTTTTCTTTTTTTTTTTTTATAAAGTTTTCTTTTAAGACCTGTTGGAGTTTTTCTTTACTTCAGGGAAATTAAGTCTGTACTCACCAGGGAATTGGTGGGAGGAAGAAATCAAGGGGAGAGCTGTGTGTTGGATTGCTAGCCTGATTTGGCATTTCCTCTGGGTGAAGAGGAAAGTGCTTTTGTTCCAGGATTGGGAACGGAGAGGGGGAATCACTCTGTGTAGTTTCACAGAGCTTGTGTCTGTGTATCTCTCCAGGAGCACCTGGAGGGGGGAAGGGAAACAGGATTATTTCCCTTTGTTGTGAGACTCAAGGGATTTGGGTCTTGGGGTCCCAGGGAAGGTTTTTCAGTGGGACCAGAGTGCCCCAAAACACTCTAATTTTTTGGGTGGTGGCAGCAGGTACCAGGTCCAAGCTGGTGACTAAGCTTGGAGATTTTTCATGCTAACCCCCATATTTTGGACGCTAAGGTCCAAATCTGGGAATAAGGTTATAACAACACCTGGGAGTCAGGACTCCTGAGTTCTAGGCCTTATTGTGACTCTGATGCTCTGTGTGAGCCTGGCCCCACTGTGTGCCTCAGTTTCCCAGTTAGCTGTACAGTAGGGCTAACCCCTCCTTCGCCCTGGAGGATGTAGGGTTAAAGCACATTGCGCCCCATGTGGGCCACCCTGAAGGTCATTACTGGGAGATTACAAATGCATGCAAGCAGGGGCAGCCCACGTCAAGCCAGCACCAGCTTGGTGGGAGCTGGAATCCTGCTAATGCAGTAATTAAACGTTATGGGCTGACTTCAGGGCTGGCTATGAATAGGGAAGCTGAAAGAGGCCATGGTGAGGGCCCCCCACCACGGGAAGCTGCAGCCAGCAATGGTAGCTGGGTGCAGATGCAGATGCAGGTGCTGGGTTCTGGACAGGCAGGGGGTCCCTTGCTGTGGGATCTGGCACCTCGCAGACCCCAATGGACCTGGGATAGTGGAAGGAAAGCCTGGCTCCAGGCCGTCCCCTACAGCCCCAATCTGTGGCCATTGCATCCAGCTGCCCATGTGACATGCCCATTTGAGGGATGCCCTGGGGATCTGGGTGCTCGACCCTAACTGGCGCATGGCCCCTGGCAGGTGACTGGCATGGGAAGGTGTGTCAGGACCCACTGCCCTAGGGAGCCCAGTGACAGCCACGCTGCCAATACTCAGAGGTGAAGTTGTCTTACCAAGACCTTCCAGCGGCTCCCGAGACTTTGCAAACCCAGCATGACTGCAGCCAGCTCCAGGTCGCCTGTGCCGTGTGGGGCATGCAACATTACCCACAATCAATGGCTCATTATGTAATAAACAAGGGGAAAGCTGTTTTGCAAGCGGGGCTGAGTTATCGGCTCACAACACTCCAGCGAAGCTTAACAAGAATGGATCGGTGTTCGGGGCAGATGCAAGGCGATAGCACGGGGCCATGCGCCTGTCAGACAGCTAAGGCCGAGCCCCAGGCCTGAGCAATCTCCCTTTGGCAAAGGGATTCTCCTGGGAAGGCATTTCACAATATCAAACAACTGGAGAGCAAATAGGAGGGGGGTGGGGGAGCTGGGCATGTTTGCGGCTGGAGCTGAGCCCTGAGAGAACAGTCATGGCTGATAAAGGGAAAAGGAGGCGGGTGCCTGTTATCCAGCTGCCTGCCTATCAGAATCTCGGCTTTGTCCCCTGCTCCTTATCAGCTGCTCCCCAAGCCCCATTTAGCCAGATGATTTTGATGTCCCCAGAACACATCAGATAAAGCGGTTCTCTGGGAGGTTGGAGGGACAGCAGCAGGAAGGCATTGCCTGCAGGCCAACTGGCCACTCTCCAGGATCCCTTCACCCACCACTGAAATGCAGCCGCCTCAGGGCCAGGGAGGGGTAGCGGTTCTAAGGCCGCCCGCAGTCCAGCGCTTAGCCAAACCACTGGCCAAACTCCCACTGGCTTCAGTGGGGCAGGAGTTGTGTCTTCATCGGTGCCCAGCACCAGGCCAGGACTGTTTGGCCAGGAAGTGAGGATCCCTGGATCCCTGCAGTGAGCAAGGTCTGCCAGGGCACCTCAGAGCTGGTGCTGAGCTGGGAGCCTGGGGCTCACCCTGACCGAGTGGCTGGCAGGCTGCCCACAGTACAAGCACCAGGCCGGGCTCGTGCCCAGTGAGACCAACATGAGCCAGTGCGCGCTCCGGCACTGGGGAGCCGTGTGTGGGCACCCAGCACAGGACACAAACCCACCCCAAGAGATGAGACCCAGCTCCCGCAGCAGTGCTCCCAGGTGCCCGGTTTGTGTGAGCTGCTGTGTGTATGTGTTGCCTTGATCTGTGCTGTGTGTTATTGTGGTATTGCTGTTTGTGTGTGTCACTCTCTGGATTGTTTTGCCATAAGAGTCTCTGTGTATTGTCCTTTTGCTATCTGCCTGTTGTCTAGTGTGGTGCTGTTCTTCAGCTGTGTGTGTGCCTCTGTGCATTACATTGTGTTGTGTGTTCTGTGGCTGTGTGTGTGTGTTGCTGTGGTGCTCCATGTGCTATTGTGTCCCGCTGTGTTGGTTTTGTTTTGCTCTGTATGGGTGTGTTGCTCTGTGTTGCTGTTGTGTTGCTCTGAGTGTACTGCCCCATGCGGTATTGCTATGTGGTTCTGTGTGGTGGTGGCGTCCTACTGCCCAGGGTTGCTCTGTGTTGTTGTACTGCCTCGTGGTGTTGTTGTGTTTCTTTGTGTAGCATTGTGCTGCTCTGACTGCACCCTCCATGTGTTGAACCGCCCCGTGCTGTTGTGTCTACGCTGGAGGCGGGCCGGCTCCTCCCGCCCAGGGCGGTCCGGGTACATAAGGCTGAGCGCTGGGGCGCCGTGCCCGGCACACAACGAGCCACTGACCGGCCCCATGGCTCTGCGCTGGGCGCCCCTGCTCGGGCTGTGCTGCTGGCTGGCGGCCGCGGACCGGCACCCGGTGTTCTGGAACAGCTCCAACCCCAAGTGAGTGCGGGGGCTCCGCGCCCCGCCCCGCCAGAGAGCGCGGATCCACGCTCGGGGAGCCCCGGGAGCCCCCAGCGCGCCCCTCCCCCGGCCACGGGAACCCCGAACCAGCCCGGGCGCCAGCGCGCCCCTCCCCCAGCGCCCGGCCCCGGGACCCCCGCCTCCCCCAGCCCGGGCCCCAGCGCGCCCCTCCCCCAGCGCCCGGCCCCGGGACCCCCGCCCCCCCCACCAGCCTGGGCCCCAACGTGCTCCCCCAGCCGCGGGACCCCCGGGCTCCAGCGCGCCCGGCTCAGGGGCGCTCGGGAAGGAGCCAAACGAATCTGGGCTGGGAACAACCCGAGGGTGCCCGGCTACGCCTGAGCCGTGCTCCGGTCACGCGTGGGGGGATCTCGGCTCAGGTTCCAGCGGGTGCCGGGCTCTGGGACTGGCCGCGCTGCCTGGGGGCGGGTTCCCGGGAGTGGCGGGGTCTCCCCCGCGCCCCACGGCGGAGTTTATAAACACGCAGGGGGCGGCCGCCACTCCAGCCTGCGCCCCCGAGACTGGCCGGGAGGCGAACGGGGAGCCCAGGCGGGAGGCTCGGCCTTTGTTCGCGGCTCGCGGGGAGGCTGCTCGCCATGGGTCCCGGTAACGATCCTTTGCCCAAGCGGCGCCTCCCTCCTCGCTTCGCCCCCGGCTGTGACCGGCCTCTGCCAGCCGCGGCTCCGCGACGAGACCTGGGCTGAGCCGGGGGGAGGGGTCCGTGGGCCCCGGGGCGGGGAGCTGCGGGCTCCCCAGGACGGGGGCTGATCTGGGGGCGCCGGGCGCAGAGTCCCCAGACTGGGCTCTTGCATTGACACGGGGCGAGCCGAGTAAAGCCCCCCCCCCGGAGCGGGCTCCCCCCACGGGCTCCGGGAGGGGGGCAGCCCCGGCCCTGGCAAATCCTCTCCCGGGTCAATGTTTAATCCGGCCCGGTGCAGCTGGCAGGGCTGAAGTTCACCCGCCGCAGGGTGTTTGTGCCAAGCGCTGGGGCCGGGGGGCCCAGCCGGCCCTTCCTTTCCCAGGACCCAGCTCCCTGCTGGACATGGGCCTCTTCCTTCCCGGGGCTGGCGCGGGGCCAGGGGAAGGCGCCAGGGGCACGGGGAAGCGCGTGCACCGGCAGGAAGCCTGTTGACAAACACCTCGGTGGGGCAGCTGCAGGAGGCAGGATGTGGGGCTAGCCCTGGCCAGGCTGTGCGAATCTGCCCCCTCTCCCGCCCCCGGTCAGCTCCAGGTGTGGGGCTGATGGGGGAGGCAAGTCCCAGCAGGTTTGGGACCCTCTGTCTGTGCCTTGGGACAGGGCATGGGCACCAAGCTGGCACACGGGGGAGGGTTATGCCCCACACAGGCATATAATTGGGGGGGGTTCATCTGTCACGGGTCCCCCCTGGAATCCCCCCTTTCCCAGTTGGGAGCTGCCATCTGTGCAAAGAAACAAAGAACTGGCTGCAACTGAGGTCCAACCACTGCAGGCTCTGTCCCCTGGGACCAGCCCCCAGAGCTGGTACCACTGCCCAGCCACACCTCTGCCCACCTCATCAACGACTTAAATGTTGGCATAGAAAGTATGCTTAAGTTTGCAGATGATACCAAACTGGGAGGGATTGCAACTGCTTTGGAGGACAGGGTCAAAATTCAAAATGATCTGGACAAATTGGAGAAATGGTCTGAGGTAAACAGGATGAAGTTCAATAAAGACAAATGCAAAGTGCTCCACTTAGGAAGGAACAATCAGTTTCACACATACAGAATGGGAAGAGACTGTCTAGGAAGGAGTATGGCAGAAAGAGATCTAGGGGTCATAGTGGACCACAAGCTTCATATGAGTCAACGGTGTGATACTGTTGCAAAAAAAGCAAACGTGATTCTGGGATGCATTAACAGGTGTGTTGTGAGCAAGACACGAGAAGTCATTCTTCCGCTCTACTCTGCGCTGGTTCGGCCTCAACTGGAGTATTGTGTCCAATTCTGGGCACCGCATTTCAAGAAAGATGTGGAGAAATTGGAGAGGGTCCAGAGAAGAGCAGCAAGAATGATTAAAGGTCTAGAGAACATGACCTATGAAGGAAGGCTGAAAGAATTGGGTTTGTTTAGTTTGGAAAAGAGAAGACTGAGAGGGGACATGATAGCAGTTTTCAGGTATCTAAAAGGGTGTCATCAGGAGGAGGGAGAAAACTTGTTCACCTTAGCCTCCAATGGTAGAACAAGAAGCAATGGGCTTAAACTGCAGCAAGGGAGATTTAGGTTGGACATTAGGAAAAAATTCCTAACTGTCAGGGTAGTTAAACGCTGGAATAAATTGCCTAGGGAGGTTGTGGAATCTCCATCTCTGGAGATATTTAAGAGTAGGTTAGATAAATGTCTATCAGGGATGGTCTAGACAGTATTTGGTCCTGCCATGAGGGCAGGGGACTGGACTCAATGACGTCTTGAGGTCCCTTCCAGTCCTAGAGTCTAGGAATCTTCTTGGGCTGGCTCAGGGCACTGGGTGACTGGGCCACACTCCTGTAATCTTTGTCCCCAATGCCCTCCCTGCACCCCTGCTGTGCAGGGGGCTGAGCTTTCCAAGGCGCCTGGTGCCACCCGCTTGCCCTCGGCCCAGGTCAGCTGGTGTCCCCCTCCCAGTGCAGATTGGAAGGAAGCTCCTGGCTCTGACAGGCTGGTGAGCAGGGGAGGCCCAGACTCCACCAGTGGAATTACCAGTTGGAGAAGTGCCTGATGGGTGCTTGCTGGGAGCCATCTCCAAAACTCCCCAGCAGGGAGGGGTTGATGCCCTGTAATGCACCACGGCCCTCCCCCAGTGCTGGAGCTCTCTGCCTGGGCACTGAGCCTTACACAGAGGGGCCTTCCCAGCTGTGTGGGGCAGGGGGACCACTCAGCTGCCAGCCCCAGCTTGGCTCGGGGTGTGAGGTCGGCTGGCTCACTGGCCCCAGGAGTGGCTGGGGCAGAGAAGCTTCTCCCTGTCCCAGCTGTTGTGCTGCTTGCTGCGGCCTGCCCCAGAGATGACTGAAATTCTGGGGGTGTCTGTGAGGTACCTGGATGGCAGGGGGCTGCAGCAGGGTCAGGGGCTAGCTGGTTTGGGAGGTGGGAGCTGCTGGGGCCCCTCCGCTGGTGGCCTCTCAGGTTGCAGAACCCAGTTCCCCCGGTGTTGCCATGTCCAAGTGGCTGAGATGCTTGCCTGCAGCGGGAGGGGGCAGCCCCTGTCTGCCCGGATGGGGAGAGGAGCCCTAGTTAGGCCATGAGATGGAGGAGCAGCGTGGAGCGGAGACTGGCCGTCTGCCCTGGCTAATGGGGCAGCTGTGACAGCTGCTCACGTTCCAGCTCCCAGGGGAAGAGCAACAGGACACCAAGGGGGGGTCAGTTACTCCCCTCCCTCCCCTGGGGGTCTCTCCCTCCTCTACAACCCCCCTGCCCCCCCAGGCAGCAGCTCCACTGAGCAAAGGCAGCCGGTCTGTGATGTCAGGGTGCAGGTTTGGGGTGGGCCTGATGCCCCTCCCCAGGGGGAGAGATGGGCCTGCCTGGGGGACAGGACGATTGGCTCCCAGGAATCTCCCCTGGGGGAACCTGGAGATCCCAGGGCAGCATTAGGCTCTTCTCTGCTCTGAGGCTCCTGGCCTGACACCATGGGGAGGAGTGGGGCTTGGGGGTCTCGGCCCCATGCTGGGCACTGAAGGTTTTAACAGGTTATCCAGCCAGGGCAGATTATTTTCCCATCTGTTTCTTCACCTTGTAAAATTCCCCAGATGGTGTTTAGGGGGAGTGGGGGGATATAGTGCTGGGAAATCAACCCCCGATCCAGTGGCTGCTCTGTTACCCCCACAATCTGCACTGGCCCCTCTGTGTCTGGGGCATCTGCCCCTTCCCTACCCCCTCCCTGGACGTCTGCCCGCCCATGGTGCAGAGGGCTGGCTGGGAGCAGAGGGCTGCAGTCTTGTCAGCACAGTCTCACCCTGCATGTGTCTGACCCCTGAGTGCTGACCACTGACTGTTCCTCCTCCTGGCCCCAGGTTCCTAGCGGACGACTACACAGTGGAGGTCCGGCTCAATGACTACCTGGACATCATCTGCCCGCACTACGAGGAGGGCAGCGTGACGCCTCGCGCCATGGAGCGCTACACCCTCTACCTGGTGGAGTACGAGGAGTATGCGGCCTGCAAACCCCACTCCAAGGAGCAGATCCGCTGGGAGTGCAACAAGCCAGCTGCCCTGCATGGCCCCGAGCGGTTCTCGGAGAAGTTCCAGCGCTTCACGCCCTTCACCCTGGGGAAAGAGTTCAAGGAGGGACACAGCTACTACTACATCTGTGAGTGCCCATGGTGTGGGGCCTAGCTGGGGCTATGGAGGGGCACAGGGGCTGGGGGGTGGGGCCTGGCTGGGGCTATGGGGGGCCACAGGGGCTGGGGGGTGGGGCCTGGCTGGGGCTGTGAGTGCCCAGGGTGTGGGGCCTGGCTGGGGCTATGGAGGGGCACAGGGGCTGGGGGTGGGGCCTGGCTGGGGCTATGGAGGGGCACAGGGGCTGGGGGGTGGGGCCTGGCTGGGGCTATGGAGGGGCACAGGGGCTGGGGGTGGGGCCTGGCTGGGGCTATGGGGGGCCACAGGGGCTGGAGGGTGGGGCCTGGCTGGGGCTATGGAGGGGCACAGGGGCTGGGGGATGTGGGGCCAGGACTATGGGGGGGTGCCCTGGGGCTCAGGGATGGGGTGGGGCCTGGTCAGGGCTATGGTGGGGCACACAGGCGCTGGGGCCCTGGCCAAGGCTGTGGTGGAGGATGGAGGCCAAGTAGGAGGGGGAGTGCACAGGTTTGTGGGAGGCAGGTAATGACATGAGGGTGACATGGTCTTTAAGGTGTTACGTGCCCCCTGCCCCAAAGGGGTCTGCTCTCTGGCCACTGCTCTGATTGGCCCGGGAGAGACCCTGACTCCTGGGGCCTCCCCCAGCAGCGGGAGAAACAGCCCCTGTGGCATGGAGAGTGCAGCTGCTGGCTCCCAGCCCAGCTCTGACCCACCTGTCTCTTGTCTCCAGCAAAGCCAATTCACCACCATGGCGACGGCTGCCTGAAGCTGAAGGTGACTGTGGCTGGCAAAGCCAGTGAGTATCTCTGGGGTCTTGGTCCCTCCCTGCCAGGCACGGAGCCCTCCCAGCAGCCCGGCTGCACCGCCATGCCCTGCCCGCCTTCCAGGGAAGGGAAGCCTGAGTCACTGGGACCCTGGCTCCTTGCGGCTCCGGGGGAGGGGCAGAGCCCTGCGCGGGTATGAAACGTGCACCCACCAACCTGATCTGTGGCTAGAAAGCGGCTCCCTGCAGATTTGCAGGGCTCTAGGCATGGGCTCTGCAGATAGCAGGGAACGGGATCGATTCAGGCTGCAGAGCGAAGGGGTGAGGCCGGGGCATGGGCTGGTGGCTGGGGCATGCGGTCAGTAACTGCCCTTCACCTTCTTGTCTCTGTTTGCTTTGCAGCTGGGATGCTGCCCGTCCACACCCCAATGCAGAAGGGGGGGATCCAGGCAGGTACGTTACTGGCGCTGACCAACAGACCCTAGTGGCCTGGTGTGGTCTCTGCCATATGAGGGGCTGTGGGGAGCAGCAGGCAGCTGGGCGAGGGTATTCCCCATGGAGCTGTGGATCTGGCAGCCTCAGTCCAGATTCCTGAGAACCCCTCCCACTAGGATACAGGGAAGAGCCTGCTCTGGGTCTGGAATGCCAGGTCTCGGAGCAGGCTGCAGGCCAGGCAGAAGGGATATTGGCAGAGCCCTGCCCTGGAGCAATGCAGGATTGGGGGGCAGGACGAAGAGCAGCCACAAACTGTGGGAAGGAGGTGGCACAGCATGTGTCTGGCTGCATCGCTGCAGCCGTTGCCTTGCGGCTCACGTGTGACCCCAGCTGCTGGGTGTCAGCCACTGGCTGCGTCTCAGGCCCTGGACACCCATGTCCGAGAGCTCACGTGGCTCCTGCTTTCTCTCCTCTCGCAGATGACGCGGACGTGCAGGTCCTGAAGAGTGTGGGCCAGAACTCAGCGCTGCGGAGCAGCAGCCCTGTCACCTTGCTCAGCCTCCTGCTGCCCCTGCTGGTGCCGCAAGGCCTGTGAGGTGGGAGCCTGGCTGAGCGGCATGGACTGAACCACTGGATGGCGGCTGCTGCTGGGATTGGACCCTGTGGCCCAGAGATGTGCAGGCCCCCGGCTGGGCTGTTGCAAACACACACCAGCTGGAGGTGGACACGTGAATCAGCCAGGCGTGCGTTGGCAGCCTAAGGACTTATTACGGGTTGAATGACCCAAGTGGTCAGTATTACGGGTCGAATGACCCAAAGCCGAGCTGAGCAACCAAAGCCACCACAGCCCTGCGGGGAGCGGCCCTGCAGGAGGGATTGCTCCTCCTTACCGCCAAAGAACAGACCACCAGCACTTTCAACCACTCGCTTTGAGAGCAGACGACAGCAGCTGCTGCCCTGGCTGGACGGGCAGTGGCTCTGGACTAGGAGGGGGTGGGGTGCAGGCACCTCTGGCCAGCTGAGGCAGCCCCCGTGGAGTGTGCAGGATGGACAGGCCTTGCGGGCTGGTGGCGTGGAAGTGTCCTGCAGGCAGAGGCACGAGTGCTGTCCAAGCAAGCAGCCTATGGACGGGCTGTGTCTGTGAGGCTGAGTGCAACCCAGGGACTCTGGGTTTGCTGGGGCCATGGTATCACCTTGCTGGAGCAGGATGTCCTGGAGCAATATTCCTTCTGGTGCAGGATGCCTGGTGTCAGCGATGTGGGTGCCAGGATTCCGTATGGTGTGACACCTGGAAAATAATGTGTAGATGTGTCTGGAGCAGGTGCCCCCTCCCCAAATTCTGACCTCCTATGGCAATTCTGCTGATTACAGCTTGGCCAGGGGCCTGGGACTGTCTGGCCTGAAGCAGGGAGCTGGGCTGCAGGCTCCTCAAAGGAGACAAACACCTCCTCACAATTGCCCGAGGAAGGAATGAGCTGGCAGCCCCAAACCCATGACACCCCGTTCCCTCTACTCACCTCAGCCTGGCCTCTCCAGAAACACTGAGAGCAAGAGTTCCTTGGGCACAAACTCCCAGCCCCATTCCTGTCTGCCTAGGCTCATTGCCACAGTCTCTCTCTCCCGGCCCCACCCAGGACTCTCTGTCCTCTGTGTAAAGCAGCCACCTGTGCTGGAAACAGGGTGGGGCAGAGGCTGAGCGTAGCTGCTGCCTGGCTGGAGTTCCCTCCACGGGCAGGTCTCTAGACACGCTGTACGACCCTGTCTCCACGGCCTGTGTGCGCCTCGGTGCCTGGAGAGGGCGGGGGGCTAGGTGGCTCGTTCACCCACACACCTGCTGGGCTCTGCATGGAGGAGTGTATATAACGTGTCTCGATTTGTAAAGCTTCCTTTTTACCACTGAAATTTTTATACAAATGGTCCTGAATAAATATGTTTTGGATATGGCCAGACTGCAGCTGCTGGGGTTGGGGGAAGGCGCCAACTGTGCTCATCCAACAGCTCTGGCAGGACAATACCATAGGCCCCCTGGGACTCCCCCAACCTAGGGCCCAGAATGGCTCCAGTATCTCCTTCTCCTCAGCTTCCAGCCCTCCCCCTGCCCCCCAGTGAAGGGGCAGCACCCAGGCCCCAGCTGGATCTCCCTGGCTAGAGCCACAGGGAAGGTGACAGGCAGAGAGTGCTACCCCGGTCCAAACCTACCCTGCCAGGGCAGCCTGTCCCCTTCCCAGCCTTCACCACTCCTGGGAAAATGGCTGGCTGGTCCTACTGGCCAAATGCGTGGGGCCTCTTGTGGGGAGGTGGGTTGAGCAGTGGGCTCGTGGTGACAAGGCTGTTGTAATTAGTTAATTAACTGGCTGGGGTTTGCGGGGGGGCCTGTGGAGTGGAGTGACACAGAAACCTCGTGCCTGACGCTATCAATTATTTGGATCCAGAGTCACAAATGCTTCCCAAGCAGGGTGGAGGGGAGGGGACAGGAGTGACTCTGAAGGGATGGGCTGAGTTGGGCCATGGATGACCCTGACCATCTCTCACTGTACCCCCACTGAGCTGTGCTGCATTTCCAGGCCTCTGACGGCTGCAGCCCCACTGGGACAAACATAGCTGGCAGCAAGGAACGAAAATCAAACAGACTCATCCAGGGCCATGCAGTGTCTTTTTGACTCCCGTTCCCCGGAGCGGCCTGGCCGAAGGCAGCCGTGCTCGGCTCCTCTCCCCTTCCCCAGCCTTGGACTGAGCTGGCGACTCCTGCCCTGGAGAGGGGGGAATGACCTCAAAACCCTGCTCCATGAGGCAGCTCCCAGGCCAACTCCACCTTTGTGTGCCAGAGCCAGGACTGTCCTGGGAGCAGAGATGTGAGCACCTCAACCGTGAATGTATTTATCCCTCCCCAGCGGTGCTGTCACCCCATTGCAGAGATGGGAACCGAGGCCCAGACAGGCTGAGTGCCTGTGGCAGAGCAGGGATTGAACCTGGGTATTGGATACCCTAAGCGCTGGGCTATCTGTCCCCTCCTAGCCAGGCGCTTGGATGAGTCCCACCTGATACTGCACCATTATGCAATCAACTGCTCCATAGGGAGACCCAGAGTCTACACAGAGTCTGGCTGTCAACACAAAACGGTCCCTTCACACTCAGGCAGAAACCCCTTGCCCACTCAGCTGGAGAACCCCAGGAACCCTGGTTCCAAACCAGGCCATCTGTTGGTGGCCTGTGGCTGGCTGCTGGTCCGACTCGTGCAGACCGCAGTGAGTCAGGTGAGAGACAGGCACATCCGGAGCCTAATTACCACCCACTGGAGACAGGCAGAGATGCAACATCCGGGCAGATGTGCAGGCATCACCCCAAGCCCAGCTGATGCCCAGAACTGGAGCTGATGCACAGGCGCTGACACACAGCCACTCACCCTGCCGAAGTCACAGGATGCTCACCAGTGTCCCGGGCAAGGAGGGAGACAGCCCCCAAGCACCTGCAAGGTCCAGGCATGGCAGCTAGGCTCCTCTGCCCACCTGGGAATGGAACCCTCCAGCAACCTAGGCCGGAGCCTTCGCAAGCCCCTGGGCTGGCCTCCTGTGGCAACTAGCCCCCTTCCCAAAGAAGCAGCCCCAGGAGGTGGAGTTAGGCTGGAGACAAACTCTACAGGCCCATCAGCCCAAAGCAACAGCTTCAACCGAGCTCTGGCAGCTGGGCACAGATCGAGCAGGAAATGTCTTTGAATTCCCATAACAGGTGCTGCCCCCCCCCCCGTCCCTCCCCATCTCTGCCAGCTGGTTAACGCACTGGCCCTGACACAACCCTGCTGTTCCACTCCAACAACCAACTCCACCCCCTGGGGGGGGGCCCAAGCTCCTGCGCCCTGCCCTGTTCATTCTGGGACGTCACAGCTCAGTGCCAGGGAAGCCGCTGTGACGCCATCACGGAACGAATCGGGCACAGGGGGGCAGCCTGGCCACACAGAGCAGCAGCAGCAGCCAGTGGGACTGGGAAATGGCCGGGCGGGATCCATGGATCAGCAGCCCCGGGCAGGTGGGGCCAGGGAATGTGCAGCAGTGACACCAGGCCCAGGCCCTGGCTCCCAACTTCCATTCAGGGAACCCAGCGAGCTACTTTTGTGGCTCTGGCTCTAGCCACTTTGCAGCCTGGGCTGCGGCTCCCAGCCTGGGAAGTAGGTGAGTCAGGCTCCACCTCCCTCACTTTGCAGACAGGCTGGGAAACTTGGGAAAGGGGCAGGGAGTCACCCAAGGCTGCATAGGAACTGAACCCAGGAGTCCTGGCTCTCTGGCAGCAATTAAACATGGCCTGAGCCAGTAGTGCCCCCTGCCCTAGGGACATCATCCTCTCTCTCTGGGGTCATGGGGGACGATTTCCTCGCATGCCAGGGCCACAGGGATCCCCGCTGCTGCCCCATGGGGGGTGGATCTGAGGGTGATGGGGAGTGGGGGGGGGCTAGGTTGGCAATAGCTGGGGGCACCCAGAGAGGGCTATTATGGGTAGCAGTGATTTTGGGAGGCAGGCAAGGATTGGGGGAATATCTAGGCGTGTCGGGATGGAAGTACAGGGGGTGTAAGTGGGGGGCACTGAGGTGGTAATGCCCTGGGGGAGCGACTGGAGATGGTGCTGCTGGGGGTGACAGTGGGGACGGGGGTGCTGGGCATGTGTGAGATAGCATGAGTGTTTGTGGGCAACGGGGGGCGGTGGAGGAGTGACAGTGGCTGGGTGTGTGACGGAGCTGTGGGGAGATTGTTGGGGGGCGTTATACTGTGATACTGAGTGGGACTAGGGGGGGTGCTGAGGGGTGGCACTGTATTGGGAGTGACAGAGGGGTGTTCAGAGGGGCTGGAGCGTTATGGTGTCATAGTGAGGTGAGCTGGGGGTGCTGTGAGGTGACATGGGGGGCCATGAGGTGACACAGGAGCGTGGGGATACCGGGGGGGGCTGTGGGGGGCACAGGGGGGCGGTGAGGTGACCGAGGGCCAGGGGGTGACCCAGAGGCTGTGGGGTGACCCGGGAGCGCGGGGGGGCCTGTCGGGTGATACGAGGGCCGGGGGGGGCTGTGGGGTGACCCGGGAGGCTGTGGGGTGACACAAGGGCCGGGGGGGTGACCCGGGGGCGCAGGGGGGCAGTGGGGAGACCGAGGGGTGACCCAGGGGCTGTGGGGTGACCGGGAAGCGCGGGGGGGCTGTGGGTGACCCGGGAGGCTGTGGGGTGACACGAGGGCCGGGGGGGTGACCCGGAAGCGCGGGGGGGGCTATGGGGTGACACGAGGGCCAGGGGGTGACCCGGGGGCGCGGGGGGGCTGTGGGGTGACACGAGGGCCTGGGGGGGTGTGGGGTGACCCGGGAGGCTGTGGGGTGACACGAGAGCCGGGGGGTGACCCGGGGGCGCGGGGGGGGCTGTGGGGTGACATGGGTTTGACCCGGGGACTGTGGGGACACCGAGGGGGCTGGCGAGCCGTGGCGGGCGGGGGCCCTGCGGTCCCGCTCTCTGGGGTGTCTGGCCCGGGGAGTGCCGGGGGCGGGTCCCGGCTGGGCCCGGCCTGGGCGGCCCCAGTCTCGGCTCCCGCCGGCCGCAGCCCAGCATGGACCCGCCGCCGCTGCCGCTGCTCTCGGGGGCCTGCATCGCCTGCACCCTCGGCATGTTCGCCGCGGGCCTGTGAGTGCGGCCGGGCCGAGCCGAGCCGAGCCGGGCCCGCTCCGCTTCCGGGTCCGGGTCCGCGGCCGCGGGCGGGGCGGCGGGTTACGGGGCATTGCTGGGGGCTGCGCTGGGAAGAGCTGTGGGTTCCAAGAGACTGGGGGTGTTGGGGATATTGTGGGTTGGGGGTTGCTGGGAGTTACTGGGGGTTGGGGATGTAGTGGGTTACTGTGGGTTGGGGGTTGCTGGGGGTTTTGGGTTGCTGGGAGTTACTGGGGGTTGGGGATGTTGTGGATTACTGCGGGTTGGGGGTTGTTGGGGGTTGCTGGGGGTGTTGGGGATTACTGTGGGTTGGGGGTTGTTGGAGGTTACTGGGGGTTGGGGATGTTGTAGGTTACTGTGGGTTGGGGGGTTGCTAGGGGTTGGGGATGTTGTGGGTTGGGGGTTGCTGGGAGTTACTGGGGGTTGGGGATGTTGTGGATTACTGTGGGTTGGGCGTGTTGGGGGTTGCTGGGGGTTACTGAGGGTTTTGGGTTGCTGGGAGTTACTGGGGGTTGGGGATGTTGTGGATTACTGTGGGTTGGGGGTGCTGGGTGTTGGGGGTTACTGTGGGTTGGGGGTTGCTGGGCATTGGAGGCGTTGGGGGGCTGTGCTAGGGAAGAGCTGTGGGTTCCAAGAGGCTGGGAGTTGCTAGGGGCTGGGCTGGGCTGCTATGGATTACTAGGCACTGGGGGGGCTGGGCATCGCTGTGGGTTGGCAGCACAGGTGCCGGCCCCTCTCAGCCCTATGGACACAGGAACTTGTCCCGGGGGCTCCCTCCGTTCCCAGTGGCTACCCTGCACTCAGCCCTGTGGCATAGGCCGTGACTCGCGTGGGCAGCACCTGGCGTGGCTGGGCCGCTGCAGTTTGACCAGCATTGAGCTGTCAGCAGTCAGAAGGCTTTTTAAAAGAGCAATTTTAGGACCTTTTCTTTGCTGGCCAGGGCTAGGGGGAGGCAGGTTCCATTTGCCAGCATTTCTCTGCAGTTGTGAGGGCTGGGAATTTGCACCTTGCCGACGCTAGGAAGTTATCCCAGTTTATCCGTCCCACTGCAGCTGGTTCACGCAGCCCCAAGTGCGGATGCAGCGCTAGCAGGCGGAGGCACTACCAGCGCTGGAGTTATCCCGTCGCGGGGGTGAGCTGGCTGGGGAGGAGACCGTCACAGTGGGGGCCTGGCCCATCCCTGGGGATGCACCAGTCACTAGAGCGATAATGCAGCTGGGCGCTGCCCCAGGGCAACGCTGGGTCCAGAGCCGGCCCCACCAGTCCTGTAACCATCTGACACCAAGGCTGAAAAACGGCAAAAGGCAGCACTGCTTCTGGGTGCCACCCTGGACGCAGCCTCTGTGGCTATGCCCTCTCAGACTCGGGGGGTTGGGTCCCCTCAGACTTGGGGGGATGGGAGGCATCTCTCACGTGTCTTATCCCTAGGACTGACCTGCGCCAGATGTTTCGGACACAGAGCGTGGAGAATATCCAGTTCCTGCCCTTTCTTACCACCGATATAAAGTATGTCCAGCCCCCACTGACAGGAGGGGACAGAGGGGGCGCAGGCTGGAGGGTCGTGTGGTTGATGGAGTTAGGGCTCCAGTGGAGGGGGGCTTGGACAACAGCTAGGCAGGGCACGTGCCCCAGAGGCTTGTACGGTGGGGGCAGCACATCTCTGGGAGGTTCATGTGTGGGGACGTGCTCCGGTGCTGGAGGGGCTCCTAACCCCACAGGCAGCAGCACTGGTGACCACCCAGCCTGGTCTCCCCTTGCAGCAACCTGAGCTGGCTGAGCTACGGGTGCCTGAAGCAGGACTGGACGCTGATCACCGTGAACACCATCGGGGCGGCACTGCAGAGTCTTTACATCCTGGTGTACTTCTGCTTCAGCCCCGAGAAGGTGGGTGGAGAGCAGGTCCCTCCCGCCTGCCAGGCTCACCGGGGAGGGCTCCAGCGGGCTGGCGTGGGTGGGAGATGCCTGGGGCAGGGTCTGACAGTGACATTTCTTGGGAGGGGGTTTCCTGTGCCTTGGTGTGATTGGCCCTGACTGCCCTCTTCCTTCCCCCAGCGCCGGGTTCTGCTGCAGAGCACGGCCCTGCTGGGGGTGCTGATCCTCGGCTACTGCTACTTCAACCTCCTGATCCCTGACGTGGCCGTGCGCCTGGCCCGCCTGGGGCTCTTCTGCAGCGTCTTCACCATCAGCATGTACCTCTCGCCCCTGGCTGACCTGGTGCGTGCGGCTCCCCTGGGGGGCGCTGGCCTGGGGCATGCAGCTCCCTCGGGGGCGTTCTGCTGGGTCAGGGCAGGGCAGAGCAGCGCATGCTGGGGCCTTTGGGCTCCTGCAGGGCCCCTCAGCTTGGAGGCCTTGGAGTGGGAGCCCAGGGGAGAAGCTGGCAGGTCACTCAGCTCTGGTTCTTCCTTGACCCCACAGCCTCGCAGGGGACAGCTGTTACTCTGGGAGGGGCCCTGGCTGGGGTCTGCAGGAAGCTCCCCTCAGTGCCCTGAGCTTAGCCCCTGCTGTGTCCCCTGCAGGCCAAGATCGTCCGGACCAGGTCGACCCGGTGCCTGTCCTTCCCTCTGACTGTGGCCACCTTCCTGGCCTCAGCCAGCTGGACGCTGTATGGCTTCCAGCTCAGCGACCTCTACATCATGGTGAGTGCGGTTCGGCGGGGGGGGGGTGCCCCGCCGTTCACTGCCACGTGGGAGGGCTGCCCTGGGAATCTCGGGGTGCAGGCCCAGACCCCCAGCGAGCACTGGGCACTGTTCCCGAGCCATCCTGCGGACCCTCTGCGCTGCCCCATGACCCGCGCTCAGGGCGATGGATACTGATTTGAATTAATTGGCTGGCAGGCAGTCGATACAGCTTCCCCATGACACATGGCTGATGGAGCAGCATGGGGGGGAGGAGGGGGCATGGGGGACGGTAAAACTGCTGCAAGATTCATAGCTCTCTTCTCTCTGTGCCCCCCCTCCTCCCCCCATTCCCTTCCCACTCAGGTCCCAAACATCCCCGGGATAGTCACCAGCATCCTGCGGTTCTGGTTATTCTGGCAGTTCCCTCTGGACCATGACAAGCTTTACAAGCCCCTGCAGGCCTGAGACCTGGAACCTGCCGTCTCCGCCGTCCTGGGGCAGGAAGGAACCTCACTGAGCCCTTGAGGTGGGGAGCCGGCAGCAGGTGCAGACCCAGCTCCTCAGCCCAAATGATTTCCCTCCCCCCAGTATGTTCACTGACCAATGAAGGGAGAAGGAGCCAATGCTCACACTGTGATTCTACCATCCTTGCCCCTGCCCTGGTGGAGGCCCCTGCCAGCCACCCCTTAGGCCTGCCTTAGCCAAAGAGCCTACACGGGTACTGCCTCCTGCCTGGGGCTCTGCTGCTCCTGGGGGGCTCTGAGGAGCCATGGCTGCCTTCCCAGCTGCCCCTTGCCGCAAGGGATGGCTTCCGCCCCCAGCTCTCCTCTACCTCCAGCCATTTTCATTTTTCATTAGTTTGCTTGATTGGGAATAGTGCCTTTGATACTGCAGCAGTGCCCCTGCCTCCCCCATGTACCTGGCCGGCTCTGGGGACTTTCTTCCTCCCTGCTGTGCTCAGCCATTCCAGGGGGGCTGTGGTGGGAGCCAAGTGCAGTGCTGGGGGGCTGCCCTCTTCTCTGTTGGATGCCTTGGTTTGTATTGCGGTTTGGTACAAGCATAAGTGCCTTTTAATAAATCAAAGCCAGAGTGTGGTGCCTGTTTCCTCAGCTCTGGGCACTCCTAGGCACGGAGAGCAGGCCAGGGCTGTGGAGGGCCTGCACCCCCTGGTGCCCCCCAAAACTTGGTGGGTACACAGGAGGATACAACCAACAGCCCAGGCACACTCAAACCCCCAGCCCTGGTGCCCCCTCCCAGCTCGGTTTAAGGCAGAGGAGAAAGAGCAAGGGGGGGCAGGTACCCTATGGCCTGACCCTGCAGGCACCTCCCCAAGTGTCACGGAGTCCCTGGGCAATGCTCTGGAACTGGTCCCCACAAAGCCAGACAGGACTTTGGGGAGCCTCCTCTCCCTTGGAGCAGACTGTCTCCAGGGCAAGAAGCTCACACGGCTTCACCTCCTGGGTCTCTCCTTGGAGTATTCAGCATCCTCTGCCCCTCCGTGCGCTTCCCACAGCGAGCCTGCCCAGGCGGGGTCCTGGGGAAGCCACAGGGTCCTGCACCCCCACTTTGCAGTCAGATGTGACTCTCAGCCAGCCAGTAACACAGAGGTTTATTCGATGACAGGAACAGGGTCTAAAATAGAGCTTGTAGGTATAGAGAACCGGACCCCTCGGCTGGGTTCATTCTAGGGGGCAGTGAGCCAGACCCCCATGTCTGTCCTCACTCCTCGTCCCCAGCCAGCTCCAGACTAACAACCCCCTCCAGCCCCTCCTCCTCTGCTCAGCTCCTTTCCGAGGCCAGGAGGTCACCTGATCCCTTTGTCTCCAACACCTTCAGTTGGCACCTTTGCAGGGGAGGGGCCCAGGGCATCAGTTGCTAGGAGACAGAGTGCCAGGCATTTAGATGCACTGGCCCTTTGCTCTGTAGCAATCACACACCCTTATTCCACTACCTAGATACTTAAGAACTGCATAGGGGACATTGAGGCACCAACACAGTATTCAGAGAAAACATTAAGAACATTCCCAGTTCGTCACATCTCTCCCCCCTTCGAGACCGAACTGAGCGAGGTCACTCCAGCCAGTGACCTGGGGAAGTTTGAACCCACCAACGTTCCCATGGACGCCCCAGCATCTCTTTCATTCCTTGGTCGGAATTACACCAGCACAGTCCAGTTTCAATACCCCAAGGTTCACACTGGGATGGGGTCTTTTCCCAGCACTCTGGTCTGCGATTTAGGCTCTCTTGGTTAAGAGCCCCCATCTTGGCCTTGGCCAGCTTTGGTCTTGGGCAGCCGCTCCCCACCTTGTGGCCCAGATACAACATCTCTGCCGTCCCCACCTTACACTTTCCAGCTTTTACCGTCAGTCCCATCTCCTTGAGGCAGCCCAGCCCTCTCTTCACCTGGGACACCTGTTCCTCCCAGGTCTGGCTAAAGATGCACGTTATCAGTGTCTGCCAGGGCCAAGTTCTCCATCCCCCACAGCTTGTCTAGAATCTCCCCAGGCCTTGGCATGGGGACGGCATTGGACACCATGATGGCTTTAAGCTTCTGATAGTCCCCACAGAACCAGATCATCCTGTCTCCCTTGGGGACCAGCCCCACGGATGAGGCCCATGGGCTGTTGAACGGCTGGATCACATCTAAAGCCAGCAGGTCCTTGACCTCTCTCTCCAGGATCCGGGCTGCTTTCCCAGTGACTCTGAATGGGGAACACCTGATGGGGAGAGTGGCTCTCACCTCAGGGAAGAGATCCACCAGGGGGTCTTCCCCCTTCTTCTCCCATTCCTCCCCCTTCAGGTCCAGGGGTCCCCTCACTCTCCTCCCATACAGCAGCTCAAAAGGGAGGAACCGTGTGGATTCCTGGGGCACCACCAGCTGCCTCCCGATTCCCCCCAGTTCTACTTCCCCTTGGGGAGCCCATTCCCAGTACAGGAATCCCTTCTCCGGCAGGACTCTGTCCCTGCAGCCTTCCCCAAGGGGGTTTGCAGTGCTGTGACCAGCAAGTTCCCTCAGCTTCTCCAAGGAGGGATCCCTCTGCAGCTCGGTCTGGGATTCAGCTGCTGGGGCAGGGAGTGGGACCTGCTCCCTCTCGCTGGCTGGGCCTGGGGTCACAGCCCCCCTGAGCCCCGTCCCTGATGGCTCCCTCCCTGCTGTGTAATCACTTCCCAGCAGCACGTCTGGACCAGGCAAACCTGGTTGGCAGCCAACCTGCCCTGCCTGGGTGTCCCCCCACTCAGCTGGGGTCTCAGCTCCCCCGGTGCCCAGCGCTGCCCTTGCTGTCCCAGTGGGGGCAGGCAGCGAGCTGCTTGCTCTGGTCACAGCATCAGAGCCAGCGTGAGCCCCCTCTCCGGTGTGCAGGGGGGCGGGGAGCAACTCTCCCTCCCCCTCAGTCCCAGGGGGCTGGTTGCAGGCAGGCAGGTATCCTGAGCCCTGCAGCCCCTCCCCCCTGCCAGCCAGGTTTTTTGCATTTTCACTGACCATTTCCATCCCAGCCAATTGGTTCCCTGGATTTACAGGAGCAGGGCCTGGATCCTGTGCCAAGGAGACACAGTAACCCCACAACAGGGCCTCACAGCCAATATTCTGAGAACCCCAGTGATCAGCCAGCCCGACCCCTCCTGGGTCTGCACAGGGATCCGGCCCATAGGCAGGGAGAGGAGCTTCACCCCGGGGACCTTCACCCAGGTCCCACAGCCCCTCAGCATCTGCGGCTGCACCACCACAGTTCTCTCTGTCCCAGGGTCTCGCCACCCCATGCATGTTTTCCCACTGACCCCTAGGCAGCCCCCTATGTCTCTCCGCTCCACCATTGCCAGTGCATGCTGCTGCTGCTTCTCCTGCAGCTTTTCCTCGGGCTCTCGCTCCCTCAGACTCTGCTCCAATCCCATCCGTCTCTGATCCCCTGATGGGGAACCCGATCGTGAAGACCCTTGTCTGGTTGGGGACAAGACTCTCAGGGATGCCTGGCTGCTGCCCCAGCTGCTCCCAGATCCTCTTGTAGCCCCATCTGGGCCAGGAATCTGCTCCTCAGAATGGTCCTTCTCCAACTGCACGATTAACTGTGCCTTGGTGAATGTCCCCATGCGTAACCCTCTCTTTGTGCACAGGATCACAATGTCCTTCTCAAGGAGATGGTGATAGGCCATCACTTCACCGTTCCCAAGTTTCTCTGGACTCACAGGCCTGTGTGCTCTTGGCTCCCCCATGGTTTCCAGGAAGAACCCCTGGTGTGCCAGCCCTTCTCGTGATCACCACCTCTTTGCCAGGGTCGAACTGCAGACTCCTCCGCCCCTGGGGCTGCTCCTGCCATCCCCAGGGGAACCCTGCTACTGCAAAATCCTTCTCTCTCCCAGAGTTGAGTGGCAAGCCCCTCTGCCCCTGAGACTGCTCGCTGCAGTCCTCAGGGGGACCCCGTTACTCCAACAGTCCTTCTCGCTGGTCACACACTCCCAGAGGTTAACCGCCCCCTGAAACCGTCCCTCTCTGAGCCTTCAGCACGCCTAGTCCTCATAATCCCTCCTTTGTTTTACTGCTCCCCAGTCACTTACTGCAAGCAGCGCCATTCACGGGGTGCAGTACGTCCCGCCGCTACCACCAGTTGTCACGGAGTCCCTGGGCGATGCTCTGGAACTGCTCCCCACCAAGCCAGGCAGGACTTTGGGGAACCTCCTCTCCCTTGGAGCAGACTGTCTCCAGGGCAAGAAGCTCACACGGCTTCACCTCCTGGGTCTCTCCTTGGAGCATTCAGCATCCTCTGCCCCTCCATGCGCTTCCCACAGCGAGCTCGCCCAGGCGGGGTCCTGGGGAAGCCACAGGGTCCTGCCCCCCCACTTTGCAGTCAGACGTGACTCTCAGCCAGCCAGTAACACAGAGGTTCATTAGATGACAGGAACAGGGTCTAAAACAGAGCTTGTAGGTACAGAGAACCGGACCCCTCGGCCGGGTCCATTCTGGGGGTCAGTGAGCCAGACCCCCACGTCTGCCCTCACTCCTCATCCTCAGCTAGCCCCAAACTGAAACCCCCACCAGCCCCTCCTCCTCTGCTCAGCTCCTTTCCTGGGCCAGGAGTTCACCTGATTCCTTTGTCTCCAGCATCTTCAGTTGGCAACTTTGCAGAGGAGGGGCCCAGGCCATCAGTTGCTAGGAGACAGAGCATCAGGCATTTAGGTGCACTGGCCCTTTGCTCTGCAGCAATCATACCCTTATTCCAACATCTAGATACTTAAGAACTGCACGGGGGACACTGAGGCACCAACACAGTATTCAGAGCAAACATTAAGAACATTCCCAGTTCGTCACACCAAGTCAATGGGTGGCCTGTCCCGGGAAGCCCTGGAGGGTCACATAGGACATCATGTCCAAACATGTGGGTGCCTGGGAAACAGCCTGCTCCTACTTGGGGCTGAAGGGACAGCCACGTTTGGATCAACCTGCTCCAAAGAGCAGCTCCCCCTCTCCTCCAGCCTGTGCTGACGGGGCTGTTCTGATCCTGGCTGTGCCCCCAGGGAGCCGAGAGGATGGGGTGGATGCTGACAGATCCTACCTCCTGCTACCTGGCAACACGCAAGATGTGCAGGATCATCCTGGGGAGGGCAGCTCCTCTCTGCCCTGGGCTGGGGCTCGACAGGGTGGCCTGCTGCTGGGAGTCCCCATCAGGCTCCATCAAGCCCCCTCCCTCTCTCCCTCCCTCAGTCTCCATCCTGCAGGGCCCCAGCCAGGGTCACACTGGGAGCTGGGGAGTGTCCCTCAGCTGAGCCAGCTGCTCAAGGCAGGCACTGCCAGGCCACGCATGGACGAGATTGCAACGCACTGGCTGTCCCGCCTTCCTTGCTGCCACTGTCAAGTATCAGAGGGTAGCCGTGTTAGTCTGGATCTGTAAAAGCAGCAAAGAATCATGCATCTGAGGAAGTGGGTATTCACCCACAAAAGCTCATGCTCCAAAACGTCTGTTAGTCTATAAGGTGCCACAGGATTCTTTGCTGCTTTTGCTGCCACTGTTGCTCAGGAAGCAGCTAATTAGTTGCTCCTGCTAATTAGCCCTATTCCTGCCTTTGATATCAACTGCTCCTTTTGCAGAAGGATGCGCAGTCAATAATTAAGAACAAGAAAGTTCTTTGGCTGGTATGCAAGGAACCCAGGGAGTCTGCCAGGGAAGCAGGCCCCAGCGTGTGTCACAGGCAGCAGCCCCACCCTTCTGGCTGTGGGGAGCCACATGGGCCCTGCAGCAGGGCCTGTGCCAGCCAGGGAGACGGCCCATGGCTGGGGCTGTTGGGCTACTCAGAAGCAAGGGATTCCCTGAAGGAAACAGCCTCCCCCTTTGCCTTCTGGAGTGCAGGGGGCTGTACAAAACCCTGCTGAACTTGCTCATCATCTTCAATCAGCCTGTGAAAGTCTCTGGGCCATGGAAACAAGGTTCCCACTAGCACGGCCTGGCCCACCCCACCCTGGAAATGACAACTCCTCCCACATCCCCAGGCCAGGAGCATCACCCAGCACCCTGACAGCATGCTGGAGCCTGAGCTGGGGGGGGCTGCAGCCTTGGCATTCGGTCTGATCGACAGCCCTCCACAGCCCTGATTTAATGCCCACTGACTGCTGAGAGCCAGGGAGGGGCCCCTAGGGAGACGGGAAGGTACAGGAGTCTCTGCAGCTTCCTGCTATGAGTAACCGGGGGAATCGGTGTGCGGGGAGCTTGGGCTCAGACAGTCGCCGGGGGGTGGCTAGCCCAAGCAGTGCCACCTTCAGGGGACTGAAGGAGACAGTACAGGATTACCCACCTCCCTAGGACAGTGCTCAGGTCCTTGCTTGCACCCTGCATCTGACACAGAGCAGCACAGTGCTCCCTGCCGCTGACTCAGAGGGAAGAGCACCCGTCAGTGAGTCATCCCCAGCAAGGAACCCAGGGAGTGACGTGAGTGATTCCTGGGACTCTCATCCAAACCCTGGCCCTGTCTGCTTGTGAGAGCAGCTAGGAACGGCACCGGGGGCCTGGCTGCAGGAGTGAAGGGAGTCCCCGAGCAGCAAGCTGTGGCACTGACTGCCTCTAATTACCATCACCATGGAGTCCCCGCCCCACTCGTGCACCCAGCGCCATGTGTCACCTGCCCTGTTCTCCTGAGCGGCTGGACCAGCCCCCTGCAGCAGCAGGCACCCACCCAGAGGCCACCTGCGATGGCCCTTCCCCAGGCTATCAGCAAGGCTCAGCTACACAAACTGATTCTTTATTGTGCTAATCCAAGCGAGGTGATCGGCCCAGCTCCCTGGGGTGCAGCCTCCCCACCCCGCGGGTCAGAACTTCAGCCCTCGCCGGCTCAGGTCCGCCCGGGCCTCTCTGATCTGCTCCTGAAGCTCCTTTGCTGCAGCCTCACAGTCATTGAACGTAGCCAGGCGGTAGCCAATGGTCGCCAGGGAGTAGCAGCCGAAAGCCACCAGCAGGTACACAGGGAAAGGCCAGAGCACCTGCTGGCAGGGCAGAGGGAGGTGGAGGCCCAGGGGGTCTAAGGCCAGGGTGGCCCAGGCAGTGCCCAGCAGGGCCAGTCCGCACAGCCACTGCACCAGCTTGGTCATGGTGCACATAGCCAGGTCTCTGGGCGCAGGATGGGCTGCAAGAGAGACGCAGAGAGCAGGTGAGCAACAGAGTGCGTCGGGGCTGAGATGCTGATAGACCCCCCTCCCCCAACACCTGCCGCAGCCCTGCCAGGCCCCAATACACACTCCCTCCCCCAATACCCCCCAGCCCTGCCGGGCCCCAATACACCCTCCTGCCCCAATATCTGCCCACCCCTGCTGGGCCCCGATACCCCCCACTAGCCCGCCCTGGACCCGATACACTCCCCAGCCCCCAATACCTGCCTAGCCCTGCCAGGCCCCAATACACACTCCCTGCCCCAATACCCCCCATCCCTGCTGGGCCCCGATACCCCCCACTAGCCCCCCTAGACCCGATACCCCCCCCCAGCCCCCGATACCTGCCAGGTCCTGATACACACTCCCTGCCCCAATACTCCCCATCCCTGCTGAGCCCCGATACCCCCTCACTAGCCCCCCCCAGCCTCCGATACCCCCCCCAGCCCAATACCCCCCAGCCCTGCCGGGCCCCAATACACCCTCCTGCCCCAATAGCTGCTCACCCCTGCTGGGCCCCGATACCCCCCACTAGCCCCCCCCTGGACCCGATACCCCCCCCAGCCCCCGATACCTGCCTAGCCCTGCCAGGCCCTGATACACACTCCCTGCCCAATACCCCCCATCGCTGCTGGGCCCCAACACCCCCCACCCCAATATCTGCCAGGCCCCGATACACACTCCCTGCCTCAATACCCCCCATCCCTGCTGAGCCCCGATACCCCCCACTAGCCCCTCCTGGCCCCGATACACCCCCCCAGACCCCGATACCTGCCTAGCCCTGCCAGGCCCTGATACACAGTCCCTCCCCCAATACTCCCCAGCCCTACTGAGCCCCGATACCCCCCCACCCCAATACCTGCCAGGCCCTGATACACACCCCCTCCCCCAATACCCCCCAGCCCTGCCGGGCCCCGAGACCCCCCCCACCCCAATACCTGCCAGGCCCTGATACACACCCCCTCCCCCAATACCCCCCATCCCTGCTGGGCCCCAACACCCCCCCCACCCCAATACCTGCCAGGCCCCAATACACACCCCCTGCCCCAATACCCCCCAGCCCTGCCGGGCCCCGAGACCCCCCCCACCCCAATACCTGCCAGGCCCTGATACACACCCCCTGCCCCAATACCCCCCAGCCCTGCCGGGCCCCGAGACCCCCCCTCACCAGCCTCCCCGCTCAAGCGCCAGCGGCCTCTCCCGTCGCGGAGCTGACGTCACCCTCAAGCGCCGCGGCACGTGGGCGGCGTGCTCGGCCCGCGGCCTTCTGGGAGTTGGAGTTCGGGAGCCTGAGCCGCCGGGGCGGGGCGGGGCGGGGCTCCCCCAGTGACCCGCGGGAGTGGGGGCCCCACCGGGTGCCTGTTTGCAAGGAGCTCCGCGCGGGGACACCGTGTTCCTGGGAGCCCCACGCCCGCAGGTGCTGCGGGGGGTAAGTCAGCCAGTTCCGTGCGGGGAGCCCCGGGCACTGCCGCGGGCTGCGCGGACAGTGGTCTGAGCAAGGAGGCTGAAGCCGCTTGGGCATGTGAAAAAGAAACGTCTCTCTGGCCGAGGCCTGACGGTACCACTTGCGGGAGGACAGAAAAGAGCAGGACCAGGGCTGAGGCAGAAGAAAACCATGGAGAAAGATGACGGTGTCATGGAAACCGACTACAAGAGAATTACGGAATTGGTCTGAAATCAACAAGCTGAAATTCAATAAAACCAATGCCAAGTGCTTCACTTAGGAAGGGAAATTAAAATGGCCAGCTACAAAATGGGGACTAATTGGCTAGGAGGCTGTGCTGCTGCAGAGGATCGGGGGTTAGAATGGGTCACAAATTGAAGGTGAGTCAACAATGTGAAGCAGTTGCAAAAAGGCTGCTCCTATTCTGAGCTGCATTAACAGGAGGGAATTGTCCTGCTCTGCTCAGCACTGCCGAGGTCTCAGCTGGAGAACTGGGTCCAGTTCTGAGCACCACACTTCAGCAGAGATGGGGACAAATTGGAGGGAGTCCTGTGAGGAGCCACAAAACCGATCGAAGGTTTTAAAAAACGGGCCTAGGACAGAGGAAAGGTTAAAAAACGGGGCATGTTCAGTCTTGAGGAAAGACAACTGAGGGGAGGGACCTGAGAACAGCCTTCATATAGGTTAAGGCAGGAGTTCTCAAACTGGGGGCATAACCCACAATCTGGTTACATGGGGGTTGCCAGTTGTCAGCTCCATGTGGCTGAGAGCCCCAAGCCCCCATTAAATTAAATTGCCACTCCCCCCGTTTTGAATTTATAAGGGGGGTTCACACTCAAGAGTTTTGCTGTGTGAAAGGGGTCACCCATAAAAAAAGTTTGAAAACCCCTGTGTTAAGGGCTCTTATAAAGGGCTGGGAGTGGGTGATGGGATGGATCACTTGATGATTCCCTGTCTCGGGGGCATCTGGCATTGGCCACTGTGGGAAGACAGGATACTGAGCTAGATGGACCCTTGGTCTGCCCCAGTATGGCCGTTCTTATGTTCTTATCAATCGTTCTCCACATCCACTGAAGGTAGGACAAGCAGTGATGGGCTTAATCCACAGCAAGGGAGATTTATGTTCGCTAGGAAAATCTTCCTAACTCTCAGGGGAGTTAAGCTCTGGAACAGGCATCCGAGGGGGGTTATGCAATCCCTGTGAGCTGGGCGGCAGGGTTAGGAACAGGTTGGACAAACCCCTGTCAGGGATGGTCTAGGTTGCCTTGTTCCTGCTTCACTGCAGGGGACTGGACTTGATGACTTTGTGAGGTCCCTTCCAGCCCCACATATCTATGGGTCTATGAAAGGAGCAAGAAATGTGGAAACACTGAGTTGTGTCATGGACCATCTAATCTAATAATTCCTCCACCCCTGGAACTGGGTGCCCAGCCTTGCCCCCCCCACCTCGGTGTCCCTCCCTAGCCCTCCACTCTGGAACTGTGTGGCCCGCCCACCCCTGGGATTGGGTGTCCCACACTGGCCCCTCCTGCCTCACACTGCCCTCTTGTCTCCTGGCACTGGATGACCCATCCTGCCCCCCAGGTCCCCAATGCAGTACTGGATGCCCTTGCAAGTGCCAGGTTTATAGCCTCAGCATCCCAAGCTCAGGGTCCACCAGCCCTGCACAGGGGCTGCCTGGCTCCTTGGCACTGCAGAGGGTTAGTGGAGCTGGTGGAGCTGTCTGGCGCTGGCTGTGCGGGGGTGCCTAGATCCCTCCTTGCCCATCTCTCCCTGGGAAGTGAAGCCAGGCCCCGGTCACGGAGCACTGGGAACGGGTAGCTTGTGCGTTCTCACTGACACACAGGGCAGGGTGATGCACAGGAAGGTCTGGGAGCCAAGGGCAGCAACCGTTGCCATCCCAACAGCAGGAACTTCAGGGAGAGGGAGAGCTGGTCATGGGGTGCAGAGCTCCACAGCTCCTGCCCCTGCACAGACCTCACGGGGGCAGCACAGCCCCCGCCAGAGACCCCGGTCCTGAGACCCTTTGGCAGGGAGATTGGGGGGGTTGCTGCAATGCCCTGCACCTGAGGGCCCTGCCATGCCCAGAGCGCTAGTGGTGCCCTGGGTTGCAGTGGTGCCTGTGCCTCAGTGGGTTTTGGGGGGGGGGGGACGGGGACGACAAAGGGGATCCTTAGCAAGACCCCTAGCCGCCTCCCCATGCCATGTTGCCTGTTTTGCCTGCTTGTTTCCTGGGGCTCCCAGCCAGCCCCAGAGGAAGCAGCCGGATTCCTTGTTTGTCGCGGCTGGGAGCGAAGAGGCAGCAGCAGCAGGAAACATCTGGTTTCCTCCTTGTCGGGTGAGAGCCAGGGATGGAGGGGACAGCGGCCATGGGGTGGGGTGTGTGCGTGTGCGTGTGTATGTGTGCGTGTGCCCCTGGCCTGGGATGGGGAGGGCGTCCTGGCAGGCAGAGACCTCATAGGTACAGATGTGAAATGCCCTCGGGGTATGTGGGTCTCACACACACACACCCCACTGCAGCGCAGGGATGGGCCTGGTGCCTCCAGCCCTGCTAGCTCCAAGGGGTGTGTGTGCAACCCCCGGGCAGGGGGATTGAGTGGCTCAGGCATCATCCAGGGCAGCAATGGGGGAGGATGAGAGGGCTCCATCAGCTGCAGCCTGGCCCCTCACCTGCCCCCAGGGCATCTCCGCAGGAATGTGCAGCTAATTAGCAGGAAACTCCCCCAGGGAGCCTAAGTAGGACTGAGCCCAGCCTCCCAGGCCAAAGGCAATGTCTCCTCCTGCAGCCTGGGACCCTCCCCTCGCCCCTCTGGCAGGGAGCATGAGCACAGATCCCCCTCACACACCAATTACTGTGCTCCCTTCTGAGCCCTCCAGCCACAGTCATTCCTGCAGCTCCTCTGCCTGCCTTGTGGGGCCCAGTCAGAGGAGGGGAAATCTCCCAGCGCCAGGTAAAGGGACTTCCCCTCCTTGCTGAGGTATTGCTGCCACATTGAAGCCCCAGTCAGGGTCTGGCCCTGCTGCGCCAGGTGCTGCACATGCAGCAGGAGACAGTCCCTGCCCAGAGAGCTAAGGGCATGGCCTAAAGTCCTGCTGGCTCTTGGCTCTGTTCCTCCATCCCCCCAAGCTCCCTCCCTTTGAGCTACCAGCACCCGGAGATGAGCCTATTGGCCCTGGGGCAGAGGCTGTATGTGAAGAAATTGGGGGGCTTGGACGGAACAACTCCCCCCAGCAGGACTGGGCCTACGGTGACCAGATGAGAGGAAGAAAATATCGGGACACATGGTGGGGGGGTCGCTGGCAGAGCAAAGCAACACAGAGTCCTGCAAAATATCAGGACAAATTGCGTCCCAACCAAAGATCAGTCGAGATGCGGGACAAACGCCTGAATATCGGAACATCTGGTCACCCTAACTGGGCTGCAGCTTGAGAGCCCTGGCCATGCTCAGGGAAGGGACAGAGGCCTAGGAGGGAGCAGGGAGCCGGAGCCACAGCCAGGGTCTGCCCCATACTCTCTGTCGCCAGCTGATAGCTGTCTGGGACCTCTGCTACCCAGTCACCAGCCCCTGTGTAGGGGTCAGGTTGCTGATGTCGCTATAACCGCCCTGTTCCAACAGCTCCCCCAAGCCCCAGACCTTGGCCCAGCCCAGGCTTCTGACAAACCAAACACAGAGGAGCACGTCCCGGAGAGCAGCCTAGGCAGCCTGGGGCCAGAGAACCTCTGCCCAGGCCTGGAACTGACACAGGGCTGCCCCTCCCCTGGCCAGGGGGCTCTGCTGGTGGGCCCAATTCCCCCCGAGATAGGAGAGCAGGGGCCTGCGTCAGTGACACCCCCCAGCGTTGCTCTGCCCTGGGGCCTGCAGCACCCACTGGGCCTAGACTGGAGTCCCTGCCCCCTCTCTCAGGCACCATGGCCCCAGCCCAGGCAGGGAGAGGGAGCATTGGATCTCTGCTCTCTTCTCCCTCAGCTTCCATGCCAAGTAAGAAGCCTGAGAGTAGGGGAAGTGAGCCAATCCCCAAGGGAGCTGCAGAGAGGCCTAAGGCCCCTGGCTGAGCTGTGTAGCTTCGGGGGGCGTAGAGGGTCAGCTCCAGCTACCTGGAGAGACCAGGAACCAGGCGGGCTCTGCTGCAACAGCACCACGATCCCAAGGCTCCTGGGCTCAGCCTAGTGTCTGACAGCAGCTTAGGGCCTGGCAGTCTCCTGGACCCACCCTGCACAGGGAGAGGCTTCCATCTGCCCCTGTGGGCCAGTAAATGGCAGGGCTGGGGAATGTGCTGGGAGGAAGGGGGTGGGAAGGTGCTTTGTTCTTCTGCCAAGTGCTGGCACAGGAGCCTGAGTAAATGCTTTGCCTCTCGGAAGAAGCTAGCATAGCAGCATCTTGTGGGCCCGGCCCAACAGCTGGAGCAAAGTGGGACCAGGGACAGTGAGCGACATGCTCCTGAACAGGGCGGGTGCCTGGCCAGGGCAGGGAGATGGGGATCAGTCCCTTCTAGCCAATGGCCACGCATCTGCCCCGCGAAAGGCTCTGGAGTCATCATCCTGTGGCCCTGGAGGGACCCAGCTCCTGGGGCCAGCCGGGAACTCCTGTCGCCTGGATAAACGCAGAGGGCAGAGGCTCTGGGGAGCGACGGCTCAGCCCTGAGGAAATGGCCTCTCTAGGCTATTGGGAGCGCTCGGCCCACCCTCTGCCAGCTGCAGCCGTGACCCACTTGGAGACGCTGCACATACGCACCAGCCTAAACCCCTGCTGGAGCCAGGGCCTGCACCTACCTGCCTGGTCCTGCTGGGCTCTTCCTCACCTTGCAGGTCTAGACAGACACCATCAGCATGTTCCCACTCCCTGTAGCTGGGCAAAGGGGGGCTGCCAGGCTCCACTCAGCAGGAGACCCACTCCCCTCCCGCCACTGAGTGTCAGCCTGTCTGGGCTGTTGCAGGCAGATAGACCCTTTGTTCAGCAGGCCTGGTTCAGTCAGACCCCCCCTCGCCCCCTCTGACTCCAAGGGGAGAGGCAGGTTCAGTCAGCCTTAGGCTGCCCTTTGCAAAGAACCTGACTTGCAGGAGGTCGCCCACCGGCTGCTCCCATCCCAGCCCCTCTGGAACAGACCGTTAATCCTGCCAGCCCCCCCAGGAGTGGGGTGAGTTCCTGTGATCACTGCAGGTGGGGTAGCAGACACAGGTGCAGCCAAGGCCTGGGGCCACACTGAGTCAGCAGCAGCCAGGAGGGCCCAGCTGTTCCCCGCTCCCCTCAGGCACAGTAAGTGTGATTTGGCTCCCGTCTGGGGAATGCTTTCAATGCAGTTTATGGTACACAGCGTCTCTGCTACACCCCTAGGGTGACCCTACAGCCCATTCCGTCTGGGACAGACCCTTCTTTGAGCCTGTCTCAGCCATCCTGACTTCTCTGGCAAAAGTGGGCATTTGTCCCCTTTGCTCTTGCCAACTTGATCAGTTGTCAAAGGCAAATGGGACAAATGTGTGGGGTGTGGTGGAACACGGGGGGGGGAGGGAGCAAATCCAGCCCTGCCCAGGGAGGAGGCAGCGCTCAAGTGACTCCGCAGAGACGCCAGCCCCAGCCTCACACAGTAGGCAAGCAGGGCTCAAGCAATCGGCTCAGGCCAGCCCTGTGTGGGGAGAGGAGCTCTGGCCAGCCCCACATGGTGACCAACTTCCCCTTTGGGAGATATGGCCGCCCTGTACACACGGTTTGCAGAGGCTGGTAACAAGGAAGAGAGATGTCCCTAGAAAAGAACTGGAGCGGGGAGGGAGCTAGGACTGCCCGTGGGTTTGGCAGCAGGTGGCTCCGGGTGCTGATGGGATCGTAAGCATCACAAGCTTGGAGCCAGAGACAGGGAAGCCCATCCTTGCTCCTGGGAAGGCGCTGGCTCTTGGGAAAGTCCCACTCATAAGGACTCCACCGCCCAGGGCCCCGCCTGCCTCCCAGGCAGGAGTGCTAGGTCTGTTACAGAACAGAGCAGGCACTGGAGTCCCCCAGAATGCGATTAATTGCAGCCGAGAGGCAGTGCCCTCCGCTGACCCCTCTCCTCCCGTGGGGGCTGGAGGATTCAGGGGGGCAGGCAGAGCAGCCTGGGGTTTGCCGGGTGACAGAAGGCGGCAGCACCACCCAGCGGCCTCAGCCGGTGCTGCCCATGTGTTCAACCACCATGTTTTCTGTCTCATCTCCTGGGCACGCAGAATCATTGCCAATACTACAGTGCCTCCTGCTGGACACTGCTGGGTATTGCACAGGATGAAGCCACCACACTCAGCCATCTGTGTAGAGTGGCTCTGCTGCCGCCCTGCCGTGAACGTGCAGGGAGCTGGGCCCTGGGCAAGGGGAGCAGCTGTGCCCACAGCCACCGAGGCCAAGGAAGCCACAGGAGCTGCTGACCAGAGGTTACAAAGAGCGTTTTATTGGGTGTCCCAGAGTCCTGGGCAGGCTGGATGGGAGGGGCCATGGGGGCATCAATTCCTCTTCTTGCCTTTGCCAATGGCCTTGGCGGGCACCACCATGGGTGCTGCAGACTGGTAGAGCGTGGAGGAAATCTTGTTGATGTAGTAGAGGCCAATCATGGAGAAGATGAAGCTGAGAGGAGGACAGGCCAGTCAGCACCATCCCTTGCCCATACCTGCTCCCCACATGAGCTCCCTCTGGGCCTGGAGCCAAGCTCCAGCTATTAGAGACCAGGCTGGGGGCAGCTTATCCCCTCCTCCAGCTACTGCGGGGTACTGCCCCCTTCCTCTGAAGCAGTTGGCACTGGTCTGGTGGAGACAGAATCCTGGGCATGATGGACCAGGAGCAGAGCCAAACATGAAATTCTGTGCTGTTACCAGCCGGGGAACGACCCTGCCATCCCTGCAACCCCTTGTCTGGCACAGTGGCAGCCCCACCAGCCCCAGGCCCAGCCAGGGACCAACTCTGCTGGCCCCACACCAGCTGGGGAAACGAGCTCTGTAAGGCCTAGCAGGTCTCTTCAGCCCTGACGGCACCTTCTTAGAGCAAGGGCTGGATGTTAGTGCTCCCCAGGGCATTGTCCTCCCCCACTCTGAGACCTGAGGGGACCTGTTCCCGGCTACTGCACCGTGATGGGCTTTCTACGTACCAGGTGGTCACACACACTCTGTGGATGAGGCCTGATGCAAAGAGAGCGAGTAAGAGACAGACGAGGACTGGAGAAGAGAGAAGGGGAGAAATTGAGTGGCAGTGAGTGTCTACCCTGGGCATGCTGCATTGGCAAGCCAGCCTCCCCCAAGGGGGGAGCAGCACGTGGGAACCCCAGAGCAGGGTTAGGGTCCGACCGGGAGTGCAGTGTTGGGCAGATTTTCCCAGGGCAGGGCTGGGGTCCCAAAGGGGTGGGGGGAAGTGTGTCTGCTCAGTGTAGCACTGGACTCTCAGCAGGGTGACTCTGCAGATCCAGGGTCTCAGGAATAATCAGACCCCTGCCCCCCACAATCCCCTTGGGTCTTGCTGTTTCTTTTAATTACCTGGGAGCTACAAATGTGATCTGTGTGTCCCCCCCTCCCCCCCAGGCAGGGCTGGGCACTTACTCTCTGGGAATATTTTGGCTTGGAACCCTTTGCCGAAGACCAAACTCTCCAGGTTGTTGAATGCCTGTTGCCAGAGTTAAGGAAAGGAAGGAAGGGAGGCAACTGCCACTGGGGAGACAGTGCGGGGTCTGCCCCAGCTCAGGTTCCCCCCGCAACGCCCCAAAGGATACGGTGAGGGAGAAGATGAAGAGGGCGGATCCCAGCAGCCCGCCCTGGATGGTCAGCCACTCAGTGGAGGCCAGCTGCTTGCTGTACATCTGCATCCCGGTGAAGAGCAGCAGGGAGAGAAGCGAGGAGAGCGCCATGGACGTGCCCGTGCCCACGGCTGGGGACAGAGCAAGAACCACGCAATGAGGCACTGGGCCACTGCCGGGCCCTCCCCAGCAACCTGCGGCCACTCCTGTGGGGCTGCTGCAGCTCCGGGCCGGCTCACGCTGCTGTGTGATGGGCCATGCAGCGCCCAGGCACCAGGGTGATGGGTGCCACATGAACTGTATGCTGTGCAGCAGCCCTGCCCCTCATGCCTGGGGATCCAGGTGCCAGCAGCCCCATGTGAGTGTGGGGGAGCACTATGGGCACAAAGCCTCAGGGTGGTCCCTGCACACGTCCCCTGGCAGGCCCCCCTCACCCTGCCCCCCGAGGTACCTCTCCCCAACACACCAGGGCACCCCCAGCTCCCCACCTGGGGCACGTCATCCCCTGCCCCGCTCCCCAAGGGCACCTTCCCTGTTGGGCACCCCCAGCCCCCCACCTGGGGCACCTCACACACCCCCTGCCCCCTGGGGTACCTCCCCCTGCCCCACCAGGGCACCCATCGCCCCCCTGGGGTACCTCCCCCCACCTGGGGCACCTCACCCCCTGCCCTGCCCCCTGAAGGCCCCTCCCCTGGTGGGCACCCCCAGCCCCCCACCTGGGGCACCTCACACACCCCCTGCCCCACCAGGGCACCCATCGCCCCCCTGGGGTACCTCCCCCCACCTGGGGCACCTCACCCCCTGCCCTGCCTCCTGAGGGCCCCTCCCCTGGTGGGCACCCCCAGCCCTCTGGGGATCCCCCACCCAACAGCCAGGGCACCCCCAGCCCCCCCGGGCACCTCGCCCCCCCCGCCCCCGGGGGTACCTCCCCCCGCCAACCGGGGCACCCCCCCGCCAGGGCACCACGTGCCCCGGGTCACCGCGCCCCCGCCCCCGTTACCCATGACGCCCCGCGAGGTGCCGCCGCCGACCCGTCCGCGCTAAGACCCTGACACGCCGACCCCGCTTCCTGCGCACGCGCGGCCAACCCGGCGCAGAGAGCCGAACTGCGCACGCGCCAGGCCGAGGCTACTCGGGAAGGGACGCGGCAGTGAGCGAGTGGTGAGTCTTTTACGCATGCGCAGCCTCTGCGGTGTTCGAGCGATCGCCGAGTCCGCCTAGCGGCCGAGAGGAGACCAGGGAACCCGCTTTGCGCTCCTGTGCGCATGCGCAGAGCCTTGCCAATGCAGCGCCCCCTGGAGGTTGGGCGTAGACATTACAGTTATCCTATAGGGCCCCTATTCTCCTAGGCTGGCAGGAGCTCCCGCCCCTTCGGCCCTTATGGGCATAGGTGCTGGAACTGGGGGGGCTTGAAGGGGTTCCATCGTATCCAGGGTTTAGTCTGGTTCAATGGCTCTCAGCATCCCCACTGTACAAGTTGTTCCAGCCCCATGCTCTTGGGGGGGGCTGTGGGGCCTGTGCACTGGGGTGGGACCTGCCTGTGCCCACTGAGGCGCAGTATGGACAGACATAGACCGAGGGATGGACAGACGGGTGGACACAGAGCCCTGTCTGCACTAGCCATGGTGGTGGAGTGGGGCACAGCAGTGGGGCTTGGCCAGAGGGCCTAGGAGCCGCAGATCACATGCCTAGTGCCTCCCACACTGTGGCCGATGCCCTTGGCACCAACGTGGTTTTCACCGACTCCTCATCCTGACCCCACTTCTCTCCTTTGGGCCCTTTCTCAGGGTCTGGGCGTTAACTGCTGAACTAAGAGGCCAATTAGGGCTCCCTGTTGACTCAGGCCTCACTGTTCTAGCAGTGCCCCAGGGTGCTGGCATCTTCCAGCCCAGATAACTCAGCTATAACATGGAGCTTGTGCTGTGATGTCTGGACCCCAGAGCGTGCCTCAATTTTTCAATCCTCTCCTTGCCAGCCCTGGGCTGCCAGCCACAGGTCTTTTCCCTTCTGCTCTGGCTCTGCCCAGCCCAGGGCTGGAGAGACACACAGCCCAGCAGCTGCTGGCTGCTTGGCAGCCTCTAGGCCATGTCCACATTAGCAAACTGTGTTTAGCTTGTGTCACATTCACAGTGCGGAGGGGCAGTGAGTGGGTCGAGATAAAGCCCAGGGGGAGCCCAGGGCTAGCACCAGGGGTTAAAACACACCTTTTCCCTGGGGAAGACAAGGCTTGTGAAATTAAGAGAGCGGAGGTGGGGAAGGGAATATCTTTTACTGGACCAGAGTCTGTGGGTGAGAGACAAGCTTCCCAGCTCCACAGAGCTCTTCTGCAGGTCTGGAGAACAAATCAGACGGGCTCCCAGCAAGAGTCCCCGTTGTACCCAACCTCCATGACAGCGGGCACTAACCAGTGGCTGCGCTGGCAGCCAAACTCTCCTCTCTGTTGACATCCCCAGCAGAGCTGGGCGGATGGGGAAGCCTGGCTCCCAGGCCAGCGCTCAGATCATACGTTCGGGTAGCGGAGTCTCGGAACATCCAGTGGCAGGGGTGTGGACCGTGGCGGGGGGGGGAGATTTCACGAGGCCCCAGAGCCCCAAAGGGACTGTGGGGCCAACAGGTCTACAGCTGGGAATGGCCCTGAGCTGAGGGGGGTGGGTGTCCTGGTGCTGGGGTGTCTGAGGCTCGGCTAGTAACCCCAGCCAGGCTGCCTCTGCCCTGCTCTCTCTTTCCCGGCACTGGCTGCTGCCCCCTGGCACATGAGAAGCAGTCATGTGAGGAGTGGGGCAGTGCTGGCCTGAAGGAATCAGCACCTCTCCTCTGTCGGCAGGTGCAGGGGGGCAACCCTACCTCCCCAGTGCCAGCCCCTCCCCCTGGTGCCAGCCCATCTCCTCTATCTGCAGGTGCAGGGGGGCAACCCTGTCCCCCCGGTGCCAGCCCCTCGCCTCTCCCCAGAGCCAACCCCTTTCCTCCATCTGCAGATGCAGGTGGGCAACCCTGCCCCCTGGTACCAGCCCCTCATTCCCCTCCCCCCAGTGCCAGCCCCTCTCCTCTGTCTGCAGGTGCAGAGGGGCAACCCTGCCCCCTGGTACCAGCCCCTCGCTCCCCTCAGAGCCAGCCCCTCTCCTCTGTCTGCAGGTGCAGAGGGGCAACCCTGCCCCCCCCGATGCCAGCCCCTTGCTCCCCTCAGAGCCAACCCCTTTCCTCCATCTGCAGATGCAGGTGGGCAACCCTGCCCCCTGGTACCAGCCTCTCATTCCCCTCCCCCCAGTGCCAGCCCCTCTCCTCCATCTGCAGGTGCAGGAGGGCAAACCTAGACCCTGGTACCAGCCCCTCGCTCCCCTCAGAGCCAGCCCCTCTCCTCTGTCTGCAGGTGCAGAGGGGCAACCCTGCCCCCCCGATGCCAGCCCCTCGCTCCCCTCAGAGCCAGCCCCTCTCCTCTGTCTGCAGGTGCAGAGGGGCAACCCTGCCCCCCCCGATGCCAGCCCCTCACTCCCCTCAGAGCCAGCCCCTCTCCTCTGTCTGCAGGTGCAGAGGGGCAACCCTGCCCCCCCCCATGCCAGCCCCTCGCTCCCCTCAGAGCCAGCCCCTCTCATCTGTCTGCAGGTGCAGAGGGGCAACCCTGCCCCCCCCCGGTGCCAGCCCCTCGCTCCCCTCAGAGCCAGCCCCTTTCCTCTGTCTGCAGGTGCAGAGGGGCAACTCTGCCCCCCCCCCCGTGCCAGCCCCTCCTCCCCCGTGTCAGCCCCTTTCCTCTATCTGCAGGCGCACGGGGGCAACCCTGCCCCCCCCCCCCGGTGCCAGCCCCTCGCCCCTACCCCCACCGCGCTCCCCCCAGGCCGGAGCTGGACCCGGGAGCATGCGCACCGCTCCCTGCCTCAGCTCGGCTCCGCCGTGCGCCCTCCCCGCCGCAGACTGGGGTGTTCGCCGCCGCTGCCCTGCCGTCGGGAGTGGAGCCCGGCCGGGGGCGGCCCGGAGCCATGGCGGAGGGCGAGGAGCTGCAGACCTTCACCTCCATCATGGATGCGCTCGTCCGGATCAGTGTGAGAGGCTGGGGGCTGCCTGGAGGAGGAGAGCGGCTCCTCGGACGGGGGTGGGCACGCCTCGAGATGGGGGGGATGGGGTGTGTAATGCACGGGGGTGGGGTGTGCAATGCACAGGGGTGACTGGTGTGCAATGCACGAGAGTGATCCGTGTGCATTGCACGGAAGATGAGGTGTACAGGGGCCAGGAGGATGATTGTACAGTGCAAAGGATAACTGGGTGTGCAATGCACGGGGATGACTGGGTGTGTGGTGCATGGGGGATGAGCGTGCAATGCACGGGGAAGGGTAGAGAGATGGTGGTGATGGAGGATGTGATGATGCTGGCATGGGAGGGGGGTGAGCAGGAACCAGACCAGCTGCTTCTGGGGGTGAAATGCTTGAATCCAGCAGCCGCCCTAGCCACTGCCCTGCCCCCGCTCCCTCATCCCCAGCCTGGGTACTGCTACCCCCTCTCCCCAGTCGCCTCCATCCCTGCCCTGGACCCTCCTTCCCCAGGGGCTGAGAAGGATCCCGAGCATCCATGCAGATCTCAGTCTCCATGGCAACCCTATGCAGGCGCTCCCAGGGCTGGATGCCAGGCAGCAGCCACGGCCCAGTCCGGCTCTGTCTCTGCCCTGCCCCCTTCTCCCCCTGCCCCTCCCTTCACCATCTCCCTTCCTCCTCCCCCCTCGCTTTGTGTCAGCTGCGCCCCTTCTCCGGAGGCAGACATGGCATCCAAGAGATGCAGCAAGGTGAGTGCGGGCCCTGGCCAGCTGACAGCTCCCCCCCCATCGCCCCACCACGGGGGTCTGGGAGCAGGGCGACTGTCTGGGCTTTGTAATCTGCCCCTCCGTGGCCAGGTGATGGATGGGCCTGGCAGGCTGCAGGCTCCGCGCTGGCTGCCTCAATCCCCCGCTGCGGGGGGGGTGTCTGCGGCGTGCACTGAACGGGGCAGATGCACCTGGGACGTGCCGGCTACACAAGGGATAGCAGCAGGAGCAGTCGAGCCAGGAGCGGAGGGTCCTTGAATGGGGCTTTGGGGCAGAGGGAGCTGTGTGGTTTGGGCCGGGGGGAGCTCTTTCCCAGCTGGGGGAGTTGGCAGCTTGTGGGCTCCTCAGGACACAGCATCTATTTCCTAGAGAGCCCGGCCAGGCAGAGCTGGGACTCAGGGCCTGCCTTGGGACTGACTCCGGGGCCCACACCAGGCCCTTCACTCGGTCGCTCTGGGCCATAAACAGAGCCAGGATTTCGTTCTTTGTGGGTTGGAACTTGGCGGGTTTGGGGGCTGGGTGGGCGATTGCAGTGCAAAGCAGCAGTGAACAGGTCCGGTGTGTGCAATGGGGAGGGGTAGCGGGGAGAGGGGAGAACCAAGGGCCAAACCCAGCTCTGGCTCACTGAACCCATGGGGAACTGGGGGAAGCAGCGTGTCCCAGACCCTCTAACAAAGCAGCAAATTCTGCCACCGTTCCAAATGCAAAGCACAGTGTGGAAACCGCTTGACCCCCGTGGGCTCAGCCAGCCAGGTGCCCCGACTCCTTGCAAGCCTGGGTCAGACCAGAGCCCCATGCAGCTGTGTATCCCACCTCCTGCTGCCCAACCCTGGACCAGTCCAGCCCGGCACGCCAGAGGAAGCTCCCCCCCCCAACCCCGAATGCATCTCCTGCCTGGCCCCGGCATGGGGAACGTGGCAGGCATTGCTGCAGATGCGGTTCCCAAGGTCCTTCTGGAAAACACCCTGAGCTCTGCTCTGAGGGCCGGGGAATGGAGAAGGAGCAGCCTGGGGAGCTGGGGTCAGCCCACGGGAGTGTGTGGCAGGGGTCTGGGACCATGCACCTAGCTGGGGGCTGGCTAGGCAGGTTCTGGAGCCAGCTGGGCACTTGCAGGGAACATGGCACCTCTTGTTACCTGCTGAAAGTGTCCAGTTAGCAGCTGTTTCTGGAATGAGCGGCAGTGAGACTGGGGGGACTGGCAGGGGACCCCCCCCGGAGAGCAGCTGTAATACCTGCCCAGCAAAGGCTCCCCCATACGGCTGCCAGCATGGAGCTCCTGGGTCAGGACTGAGCCCCAGCACCCCCTTTGGTGGGGGAAGGGAAAGGCAGTTCCTAGGTGGGCAGTTGTGGCCCTACTGCTGGCTGCTCTCCCGGGGGGCTGAGCATTCTCCTTGGCCCCTCTCCAGACCAGCATGAAGAACATGGAGCAGGAGCTGATCTGCCCTGTCTGCAAGGAGATGTACAAGCAGCCACTGGCCCTGCCCTGCATGCACAACGTCTGCCACATCTGTGCCAGTGAGATCCTTGTGCAGCATGGCTACATCTGCTGCGACCCCAGTTCGGAGCCCACCTCTCCTGCCTCCACGCCGGCCACCCGCAGTCCCCGCATGGGTCGCAGGGTTGTCCCCAAACCCGACCGCCTGGATCGGCTGCTCAAGTCAGGTGGGGACAAGGGCACGTCCTGGGATCCCCAGCCCTGCCACAGGGGGACCCTGCTCCTAGGGTCTGGGGGATGCAGCTTCCACGTCCCCTGTCCCCCAGAGTGCATTGGGAGCAGAAGGCTCCCGATCTCCCTTGGCAGAGTGGGAGGGATCTGTGCAGTTTGGCACGGGGATTCACTGGGGAAGCTCACTCAGGGGCCAGGAGGAGGCGGCGGCGAGGCCTGGGAGGGTAACTAGGCCTGTGCAAGAGGCAGAGAATGCAGGCTTCCTGTGGCAGGGGTGTGGGCCATGGCAGGGGGTTGCAGCCATGGCAGAGGGGTGGCTGGCATGGCAGTGAGTGGTGGCCATGGCAGGGGGCTGGCAGGGGGTGGCAGCTGTGGCAGGGAGGTGGTGGGGGGAGGCGGCCATGGCAGGGGGGTTGATGGCTGTGGCAGGAGGTTGGCCATGGCAGAACTGATGTCATGTGACAGGCTTCTGGGTTCCCCCAGGATTTGGCACCTACCCGGGCCGGAAGCGGGGGGCCGTGCACCCCCAGACCATCAGCTTCCTGTGCCCGGCCTGCCAGCGGGACGTGGACCTGGGTGAGCGGGGCCTGGGCAATCTGTTCCGGAACCTGACGCTGGAACGGATCGTGGAGCGGTACCGCCAGACCATCAACATCAGCACCGCCATCATGTGCCAGTTCTGCAAACCCCCCCAGCTGGAGGCCACCAAGGGCTGCACCGAGTGCAAATCGAGCTTCTGCAACGAGTGCTTCAAACTCTGCCACCCCTGGGGCACCCAGAAGGCCCAGCACGAGCCCACGCCGCCCACCCTCACCTTCCGGCCCAAGGTAGGGGCTGCCCAGGATGTCCCGGGCCAGGCTGCAGCTAGGCCTGGGTGTGAGCAGTCCCCAGGCTGGGACCCTGGGGCATCGCTGGGGAGAGGTTTGGGTGCTAGGACTCCGTGGGGGAGGGGATGGTGTGTCTGGGCCCAACATCACCTGCCTTTTGCCCAGCGCAGGGACTAGCGGGCACCTGAACATGGCTCCGAGGTGAAAAGGCCTCTGGTCCCTGCTGCACAGGCGGTTGGGGGAGACAGGGCAGGGCGGGTTCCATGCATGTTGTCCATCTGGAGGCGCTCAGGGCAGTGCCAGCCCCAGTGTCGCACCCATGTGGTGTCTGCGTGTGCTGGCAGGGGGCCTGATGCCAGGGTCACTAGGTGAGGGTGCCGAGATTGGGGGGGGCATGAGGATGGAAAGGGGATGCTGAGGCAGCTGGGAGGGGAGGTGATCTCTGAATGGGGAGGCACCCGGGGCACTGGGTGGGGAGGGGAGCCAAGGGGGGCCGACCTGGGAGGGGGATGCTGACACACCCTGGCTGGGTGGGGGGTGTTGGCTGGAAAGGGGAGCGCTGACTGCTGTTGCTGAACGTGGGTCTTGCTGCACAGGGTCTGATGTGTCCAGAGCACAAGGAGGAGGTGACTCACTACTGCAAGACCTGCCAGCGGCTGGTGTGCCAGTTGTGCCGCATACGCCGTGCTCACGCCAGCCACAAGGTCACACCTGTGCTCAGTGCCTACCAGGCACTGCGGGTAAGGGATGCACCGGGGCTTCCCAGGCCAGAACTGGGGGGTTGCACCTCTTGGTGGGCATGGACAGTGGGGATCTTTGTGCTGACACTTGGGGCATGGACAGGGTGGGGCGTGGGTCTTCATGGCAGAGATGGGCAGGTGCAGATGGGGGATTGGCAGGAAGGGAGGTCTGTCTGTCTGCCAGAGCTGGGGGATGCAGGTGGGACATACCCCGAGGGGGGAATCTCATCCCAGAGCTGGGGTTGCAGACCAACAGGGCATGCACAGGGTGGATGTCCAGTACCAGTGGTGGAGGGCGCAGACAGGGAATGCAGTGAGTGGGATGCATGCAGTGGGGGATGCAGTGAACAGGGTGCATTCAGTGAACGGGGTCATGGTGTGGAGGATGCAGTGAGCGAGGTGTATGCAGTGGGGGATGCAGTGAATGGGGTGCATGTAGTGGGGGATGCAGTGAGCGAGGTGCGTGCAGTGGGGGGTGCAGTGAGTGGGCTGCATACAGTGAATGGGGTGCATGCTGTGAGGGGGCAAACTGTGAGGTGTATGCAGTGGGGGATGCAGTGAGCGGGGTGCATGCTGTGGGGGGAGCAGTGGTGGTGTGCATGCAGTGAGCGGGGTGCATGCTGTGGGGGGGAGCGGTGAGTGAGGTGCACGCAGTGGGGGATGCAGTGTGCGGGGTGCATGCAGTGGGGGAAGCAGTGAACAGGGTGCATGCAGTGAACAGGGTGCATGCTGTGGGGGCAGTGAACGGGGTGCATGCAGTGAATGGGGTCATGCTGTGGGGGGAAGCAGTGAGCGAAGTGTATGTAGTGGGGGGGATGCAGTGAGCAGGGTGCATGTAGTGGGGATGCAGTGAATGAGGTGCATGTAGTAGAGGGATGCAGTGAGCAAGGTGCATGCAGTGGGGATGCAGTGAGTGAGGTGCATGTAGTAGGGGGATGCAGCGAACAAGGTGCATGTAGTGGGGGATGCAGTGGGTGAGGTGCATGTAGTGGGGGAGATGCAATGAGCAAGGTGCATGTAGTGGCGGATGCAGTGAGCACGGTGCATGCAGTTGGGGGATGCAGTGAGCAGAGTGCACGCAGTGGGGTGCGGGGTCAGGTTCATTTGTAAACCCGCCACCATCCTCGTAGACCGTTCATGTTGGCCCAGGCGTGGGGCCCGACTTGTGCACACCTAGGTGGCTGGGTTCAGAGCGCCATCCCCCCCCGTGCACTGGACTGTGCGAGATGAGTGGCCTGTGTGTCTCATTTGCCCACACTGCCCGTGTAGGAGAAGCTGACGAAGAGCCTCGCCTACATCCTGAGCAGCCAGGACACAGTGCAGTTGCAAATCGCGGAGCTGGAGGAGATGGTGAAGCACACTGAGGTGAGCGAGGGGTGCCAGCGAAGGGCACTGCCAGGGCTGGGGGAGGGGATGCTGCTTCACCCCTCTGGGGTGAGGGCAGGAGGTGTCCAGGCACAGTGCCACCATCCCCAGGGCACCTCCAGCTCCCACAGGCCGGGTGCCAAAGCTCCAGGGCAGCAGGGCCCACGTGTGGAGGGAGGCCCCATGGTGACTCTACTCTGGTTGGGCAGGTGAATGGGTCCCAGGCCAAGGAGGAGGTTTCCCAACTGATACGGGGCCTGTGCACGGTGCTGGAGGAGAAGCAGGCGGCCCTGCTGCAGGCCATCCAGGAGTCCCAGCAGGAGCGGCTGGCCAGCCTGCACCACCAGGTCCAGGAGCACCGGGCCATGCTGGAGAATTCGGGCATGGTGGGCTACACCCAGGAGGTGCTGAAGGAGACTGACCACCCCTGCTTTGTCCAGGCAGCCAAGCAGCTGCACAGCAGGTACCGTTCCGTCCGGGGGCCGCAGGGGGTCTCCGGGGCTGGGGATCTGGCTCATGCACTGTCCCCATCTCCCAGTGCAGTGGGACACATGCAGGAGGAGCCTGGCACCTCTGTGGGCTAGCGAGAGGGACGCCGGTGCGTGAGTAGCACAGACTTGGGGCACTGGTGGCACCGGGAGCCCCAACGCCTGAATCTCCTGTCGCTGCAGGATCGTCAGGGCCACAGACTCACTGCAGAGCTTCCGGCCTGCTGCTACTTCGTCCTTCAGCCGCTTCCAGCTGGACCTCAGCCGAGAGATGAAGCTGCTCACGGACCTGACCTTTATCAAAGGTAAATGTGACGGCTGGAGCCCTGCTGCAGAACCACCAGCGGCCAGCCACAGGGGAGGAGCTCTGGGCTGAGGGGGAGGAGCTTCCTCTAGGGGGAGGAGCTCTGTGCTGCATGGGAGGAGTTTTGGACTGAGGGGAGGGGCTTCCTGTAGGGGGAGGAGCTCTATGCTGAAGGGGAGGAGCTCCCTTCCTCACAGCTATATGGGGAGGAGCTCTGTCTGGATGGGGAGGAGCTCGCTATCTGGCAGCCTGACCCCCACACCTCCCTTCTGTGTGGAGCTGGGTCAGGGGCTGGCAGCTGCCGACGAGGGACCTCTGGGGGAAGGGGCCTCATGGGCTCCCCCAAGCCTCCCACACTTCAAGTCCTGCCCCCAGATACCGCGTTGTCCTGCCCTACCCAGGGTGCCCCTCCTGGCAGGGAGCTGCTCGCTCTGGGGCCAGGCAGGGCATGTGAAATACCCAGGAAGGATCAGGACTCCCTGTAGAGTCAGGAGACGGGTCCCCTGGCCCAGCAGTCCCCAGAGTCACCTGCAAACGGCCCCAGAGTCCATGGGGCTCGGCCAGCATCAGTCCCCACTCTGGGCTCCAGGCTCCCTGCAGGCAGTGCAGGGGCACAGGGTACGACGGTGGGGCCAGGGGCCTGCGCGGTGGGACTTGATGTGAGCAGACAGGACCAGGACCCTGCGTCAGATGCAGAAGGGTGAGTAGCCAGCTGGGCCAGGTTGGGCCAGGACTCCCTGCGGGGAAGCGCTCCCGTGGGCAGGGCAGGTGCCCTCCCCGACCGACAGGCGCCCACCCCGGGCCCTGTCCTGCACCGGCTGGGGACTCTTTTCAGACTTGCTTCTACCTCTGTTTGTTTATAGGCTATGGCCGCTGCTGAGTCGTCACTGAAGTACCCGAGGCAAGTCACGCTCCTGCCCATAGAACTGCCCCTGCTTTCCCTGTGCCCAGCCCTGTGTCCTCATCCCCCCATCCGCCAGCCCATCCCCATCCCCCGCTTCTGTGCCCATCCCCCATCCGCTACCCACATCGCTCTGTGCTCATCCCCCCGTCCGCCACCCCCCCATCACTCTGTGCCCATCCTTCATCCGCCAGCCCATCCCCATCCCCTGCTTCTGTGCCATACACCATCTGCCACCCACATCGCTCTGTGCCCATCCCCTATCCGCCAGCCCATCCCCCGCTTCTGTGCCATCCCCCCATCCGCCACCCCCATCGCTCTGTGCCCATCCCCCATCCGCCAGCCCATCCCCATCCCCTGCTTCTGTGCCATTCCCCATCCGCCACCCCCATCACTCTGTGCCCATCCTTCATCCGCCAGCCCATCCCCATCCCCTGCTTCTGTGCCATACCCCATACGCCATCCCTATCGCTCTGTGCCCATCCCCTATCCGCCAGCCCATCCCCTGCTTCTGTGCCATCCCCCCATCTGCCACCCACATCGCTCTGTGCCCATCCCCCATCCGCCAGCCCATCCCCATCCCCCGCTTCCGTGCCATCCCCCCATCCGCCACCCCCATCGCTCTGTGCCCATCCGCCAGCCCATCCCCATCCCCCGCTTCTGTGCCATTCCCCATCCGCCACCCCCATCGCTCTGTGCCCAGGCCCCCATCCGCTACCCACATCGCTCTGTGCTCATCCCCCCGTCCGCCACCCCCCATCACTCTGTGCCCATCCTTCATCCGCCAGCCCATCCCCATCCCCTGCTTCTGTGCCATACCCCATACGCCATCCCCATCGCTCTGTGCCCATCCCCTATCCGCCAGCCCATCCCCCGCTTCTGTGCCATCCCCCCATCTGCCACCCCCATCGCTCTGTGCCCATCCCCCATCCGCCAGCCCATCCCCATCCCCCGCTTCCGTGCCATCCCCCCATCCGCCACCCCCATCGCTCTGTGCCCATCCGCCAGCCCATCCCCATCCCCCGCTTCTGTGCCATTCCCCATCCGCTACCCACATCGCTCTGTGCCCAGGCCCCCATCCGCCACCCCCCATCGGTCTGTGCCAGTCCCCCCATCTGCCACCCCTCATCCCTCTATGCTCATCCCTCCACCTCTCGCTTCTGTGCCCATCCCCCCATCCTCCCTCCCATTGCTCTGTGCTCACCCCTCACTTCCCACCCATCCTGTCCCTATTCCACCCTCCATGTCTCCCTCTCCCACTATCCTCTTCCCAACCCTCCGACCTTCTCTGTCTCCTCTGTCCCCGCTCTCCACCCCTCACTGCCCAATCCCCCCCTCCATCCTCCATCATGCTGTGCCCGGTTCCATCCCCAGCTCCATCCTTCAGTTCCCTGCTCCCCCTCATCCTCCCCTGTGTCTCCAGCCTCTGCTCCCTCCCCACCTCTCTCTCCCCCCACTTGCACACAGCCCGTCTGGTCCCTGGAGCCTCTCAGCAGCTTGCCCCCCGTCTCCCTGACTCTCTCCCCTGGTGCCCACACAAGCTCTCGGCAGTCAGATTCCCCTAGCCTCCTGCTGGTTGTGCGTCCGTCCGTCCGTCCGGAATGCCCCCTCCCTGCGTCTGGCCGCTCGCCTGCCCCCAGTGTGGGGCCTGCTCCCTCATGCCCGTGTCTCTCCCTGCAGCCCCTGAGGCGCCGGTGATCGACACGCAGCGCACCTACGCCTACGACCAGATCTTCCTGTGTTGGCGCCTGCCCCAGCACTCGCCGCCCGCCTGGCACTTCACCGTGGAGTACCGCAAGAGCGACACCAAGGCCAAGGCACTCAAGCTGTGGCAGCGTTGCGAGGAGGTGCGGGGCACCAGCGCCCTGGTGGAGTACCTGGACATGGACAGCGTCTACGTGCTGAGAGTCAAGGGCTGTAACAAGGCCGGCTTCGGGGAGTACAGCGAAGACATCTACCTGCACACGCCACCCGCACCAGGTGAGGGGGGAGCTACCCGCACACAGCGCCCGCACCAGGTGAGGGGGGATCTACCCGCACACGCCACCCGCACCAGGTGAGGGGGGATCTACCCGCACACGCCACCCGCACCAGGTGAGGGGGGATCTACCTGCACATGCCACCCGCACCAGGTGAGGGAGGAGCTACCTGCACACAGCGCCCGCACCAGGTGAGGGGGGATCTACCCGCACACGCCGCCCACACCAGGTAATGGGGGATCTACCCGCACATGCCGCCCGCACCAGGTGAAGGGGGATCTACCCGCACACGCCGCCCGCACCAGGTAATGGGGGATCTACCCGCACACGCCGCCCGCACCAGGTAATGGGAGATCAACCCGCACACGCCGCCCGCACCAGGTAATGGGAGATCAACCCGCACACGCCGCCTGCACCAGGTAATGGGGGATCAACCCGCACACACCGCCCGCACCAGGTAATGGGGGATCTACCTGCACACGCCACCTGCACCAGGTAATGGGGGATCTACCCGCACATGCCGCCCGCACCAGGTGAGGGGGGATCAACCCACATGTGCCACCCGCACCAGGTAATGGGGGATCTACCTGCACCAGGTGAAGGGGATCTACCCGCACACGCCACCTGCACCAGGTAATGGGGGATCTACCTGCACACGCCACCTGCACCAGGTAATGGGGGATCTACCCGCACACGCCGCCTGCACCTGGTGAGGGGGGATCTACCCGCACATGCCACCCATACCAGGTAATGGGGGATCTACCCACGCATGCTGCCCGCACCTGGTGAGGGGGGAGCTACCTGCACACGCCGCCTGCACCAGGTGAGGGGGGATCTACCTGCACACGCCGCCCGGTCCAGGTAATGGGGGATCTACCTGCACATGCCGCCCGCACCAGGTAATGGGGGATCTACCTGCACATGCCGCCCGCACCTGGTGAGGGGGGAGCTACCTGCACACGCTGCCCGCACCAGGTGAGGGGAGAACTACCTGCACATGCCGCCCGCACCAGGTAATGGGGGATCTACGCGCACACGCTGCCCGCACCAGGTAATGGGGGATCTACCCGCACATGCCACCCGCACCAGGTGAGGGGGGAGCTACCTGCACACAGCGCCTGCACCAGGTGAGAGGGGATCAACCCGCACACGCTGCCCGCACCAGGTAATGGGGGATCCACCCGCACACGCCGCCCGCAGCAGGTAATGGGGGATCTACCCGCACATGCCGCCCGCACCAGGTGAGGGGGGAACTGCCTGCACACGCCGCCTGCGCCAGGTAATGGGGGATCTACCCGCACATGCCGCCCACACCTGGTGAGGGGGGAACTACCTGCACACGCCACCCGCACTAGGTAATGGGGGATCTACCTGCACACACCGCCCACACCAGGTGAGGGGAAATTCCCTCCTGTGCTGCCCCCACTAGGTGAGGGGGGACCTACCAGCACACAGCGCCTGCATCAGGTGAGGGGATATATATATATATGAGGAAAGATTAATAAGACTGGGAATTTTCACCTTGGAAAAAAGATGTCTAAGCAGGGATATGCTGGAGGTCTATAAAATCATGACTAATATGGAGAAAGTAAATAAGGAAGTGTTATTTACTCCTTCTCCTAACACAAGAACTAGGGGTCACCCAATGAAATTACTAGGCAGCAGGTTTAAAACAAACAAAAGGAAGTATTTCTTCACACAACGAACAGTCAACCTGGTACGCCTTGCCAGGGGATGTTGTGAAGGCCAAGACTATAACAGGGTTTAAAAAAGAACTAGATAAATTCATAGGGGATAGGTCCATCAATGGCTATTAGCCAGGCTGGGCAGGGATTGTGTCCCTAGCCTCTGTTTGCAGAAGCTGGGAATGGGCGACAGAGGATGGATCACCTGATGATTCCCTGTTCTGTTCATTCCCTCTGGGGCACCTGGCACTGGCCACTGTCGGAAGACAGGACCCTGGGCTAGATGGAGTTGTCACGGAGTCACTGGGCGATGCTCTGGAACTCCTCTCCCTTGGAGCAGACTTGTTCAGGGCAAGAAGCTCACACGTCTTCACCTCCTGGGTCTCTCCTTGGAGCATTCAGCATCCTCTGCCCCTCCGTGCGCTTTCCACAGCGAGTCCATCCCAGCGGGGTCCTGGGGAAGCCACAGGGTCCTGCACCTCCCCTTTGCAGTCAGATGTGACTCTCAGCCAGCCAGTAAAACAGAGGTTTATTTGATGACAGGAACAGGGTCTAAAACAGAGCTTGTAGATACAGCGAACCGGACCCCTCGGCTGGGTCCATTCTGGGGGGCAGTGAGCCAGACCCTCAGGTCTGCACTTCACTCCTCAACCCCAGCCAGCTCCAGACTAACAACCCCTTCCAGCCCCTCCTTTCTGCTCAGCCCCTTTCCCGGGCCAGGAGATCACCTGATCCCTTTGTCTCCAACATCTTCAGCTGGCACCTTTGCAGGGGAGAGGCCCAGGCCATCAGTTGCTAGGAGACAGAGTGTCAGGCATTTAGGTGCACTGGCCCATTGCTCTGCCAGATACTTAAGAACTGCCATGGGGACACTGAGGCACCAATACAGTATTCAGAGAAAACATTAAGAACATTCCCAGTTTGTCACAATGGACCTTTGGTATGACCCAGTAGGGCCATTCTTATGAGATTATAGGAATCTCCTGTTTTCACAATATTTTTCGGACATTTTTTAAATCAGTCTTTCACTATATACTCTCTCCTGTCCCTCCACCTGCTTTAACTCAAAACCTGCATTTTTTCTAGGTGAAATAGTGCAAATAAATTATTTTGCAAAAGACTTGGATATACATTTAATTATCTGATGAGTCCCGCCCCAGAGATGGCTGCATTTCAGCACTGGGTTGCTATCTGGCTATCAGCCAGCTGCTGCAGTCAACCCTAGAGGCACCTTGGCAAGCAGTCCCTCAGCACTGTTCCTCGTGGCTGTTACCACATGCCCCAACCCATGCGCTGGGGCTGTGATACGCCGCAGGGATTAGGAAAGATGAGGACTCAGAAGCCGGCCTAAAACCTCAGTGTCTAGATGCTGTGGAGCTGATGATCTTTAACCCCCTTCCCTCCCTTCTGTTTGCCAGAGGCTGGGAAGGGTGACAGGAGATGGATCACTTGCTGATTCCCTGTTCTGTTCATTCCCTCTGGGGCATCTGGCACTGGCCACTGTTGGAAGACAGGATACTGGGCTAGATGGACTTTGGTCTGACCCAGTAGGGCCATTCTTATTATACCCCCGCGCCGCCTGTGCCAGGTGTGGGGGACCTACCTGCCCACACCTCCCACTGCACACATCTGTGCTTTGCAGGTGACGGGCTCTGGGCCAGCCCTGGGGATCTCCATGGGTATGCACCTTGGGAGTCGCCCAGCCCCAGAAGTGCAGTGAGCATTCAGAGTCTGAGACTCACATGCATTCGACCCAGGGTTGTGGGACTCCCAGCTAGGGGGAGGCCCAGATTCCTGCGCCCCTGAGGAGTCACACGTGCCCCCTGCGTCCCCTGCAGAGGTGTGGGGCTGCCCCTTTCTCTCAGCCCCTCCCCACTCTCTGTTCTCTCTTTCTCAGTCCTGAACTTCTTCCTCGACAACCGCTGGGGCTTCAACCGGGAGCGCCTGGCCATCAGTAAGGACCAGCGGGCCGTGCGCAGCATGCCCGGCCTGCCCATGCTCTTTGCCGCCGAGCGCCTCATGACCAGCTGCCACCTCTCCATTGACCTGCTCATTGGTGACGTGGCCATCACACAGGGCCGGAGTTACTGGGCCTGCTGCGTGGACCCCAGCTCCTATCTGGTCAAGGTGGGCGTGGGGCTGGAGAGCAAGCTGCAGGAATGGTTCCAGGTGCCGCAGGACGTGGTGAGCCCCAGGTGAGTGCAGGAGCTGGGCCAGCCATGCTGGGGGGCGGGGCAGGGCACCGCGACACCCCAGGTCCCTGGGCCTCGGGCTGGAGCTCCCATATCACTGCCGGGCCCTTGGGCAGGTTCTCTGGAGCTCCCTCCCTCCGGTTCCTTGTTGCAGCCCACACCCGGCTAAGCCCTTGGCCTGATTCCTGCTCCCCGAGGCAGGAGCCTGGATGCTAACTGGCAGAGGGGCAGAGATTGGGGGGGTTCAGCGCACTCTGAGGCTGCCATGCTCCAGGGGATGGGATCTTCTGGGGTGGATCTGTCCGTGCGTCCGTCTGCACCGTGTGCTCACACTCCCCCTCCGCCTCCGTCTCCCGCCGGGCAGGTACGACCCAGACAGCGGGCACGACAGTGGGGCGGAGGACGCCACCGTGGACGCGCCTCCCCCCTACGCCTTCCTGACCATTGGTATGGGCAAGATCCTGCTGTCCCACGGCTCGGCCCTCACCTCCCGCGACCCCAGCGGCTGCACCATCCCCCTGCCCCCCCGCATCGGCATCTGCCTGGACTACAAGCGGAGCAAGGTGACCTTCTACGACGCCGTCTCCTTCCGCGGCCTGTGGGAGTGCGGCGTGGACTGCTCGGGCCCCGTCTGCCCGGCCTTCTGCTTCATCGGGGGCGGGGCCCTGCAGCTGCAGGAGCTGGTGGCCAGCAAGCAGGAGCGCAAAGTGACCATCGGGGGCCTCTCCAAGCTGGACTGAGCCGGCCCCTGGCACACACCGCCCAGGGCTCGACCTCGGGCCAGCTGCCGGCAGTGAGATTGTGTGCCCTGGACATGCCGCTGGGGGGAGCCGCCTGAGCCCTGCCCTCCGACCGGCGAGGGACTTCGGCTCTGGGGAGCGCTGAGCTCCAGCCTGCAGGATTAACAAGGGGGCCACAGAGCTGGGGAGGAGAGCGAGGATCTGACATGGGGCCAGGCCTCAGCCCCTGGGCCCAGAGCACAGGCTGCAGTGACAGCAGAAGGGCAGCGTAGGGCAGACCCCTGCCAGCGTGGGACCCAGCCTGAGCTGAGGCCTCGGGAGCCAGGAGAGCCCGGCGCTTCTCCCCCGCATCTCCATGCTAGGCTTGTGAATCCTTCCTGTTCTGTTGGATTGTGGGGGGTGGGTTTGGGCCAAGCTGCTCCCCTTCACTCTCCTCCCAAAAAACCCTCTCCTCTTCCCCCCCCAGCTCCTCCCCGCAGCCTGCCAACGTTTAACCTGGCAGTCTGAGCTGTGTGTGTGCTGAGGACACCGGGCAGAGCCTGGCAGTGCCCCAGAACCAGCTCCCATCCTGCCAGGGCCTGGGTGGGTGTCACGTTCCTGAGATCCTCCCTCCACATGGACCAGGGAGCAGCAGCCAGCCGCTGTGCCTGGGCCTGAGAGGGGGAGCTGGGGAGCTGCCTGAGCCTGTGGTGGGGGCAGGCTGGGCCCTGGGCTGGGGAAGGTTGGGCTGGGTGGGGCAGAGGGTGTTTTAAAGGCTAATCGTTGACCCAGCCAGTCCAGCTGCTGCCCAGAGCCAGGGCTCATCCTGCCCCCTGCAGCTGGGCTCATCCTGCCGCTCCCTCAGCGCAGATCTGCAGGCGCAGTGGGGATGGGAGATGGCAGAGGGGTGCTGAGAGCCCCTCTTACTGAGAGGCACCAGGCTGCAGAACGAAGCTCCCTCCCCAGGCTGAGGCCTGCTGGAATGTCCCGTCATGTGCACGGGAGGATAGGAGAGCACAGAGGGGTCTCACCCCGACCCCCAGGCTCCCATGCGGGGAGCTCCCCACGTGGGCCAAGCCCTGCCGTGCTGCACCTGTCCCATGATGCTTCTACGGCACCGGCATGAAGTGCACATGGCACGTCCCTGCCCGCTGTGCCAGCATCCTGCACACACTTCCTTCCCAGGGGGCAGGGGAGAGCCTAGTCCAGCTTCACCTCCACAAACAGCAAAGCGCCAAGGAGCAAATCCACCGACTTTTATCCTTCCGCAGCCTGTGCCATGGGCAGGGGGCAGGCGCTGGGCTGGCTGGGGCTGTGTGACGAACTGGGAATGTTCTTAATGTTTGCTCTGAAAACTGTGTTGGTGCCTCAGTGTCCCCATGGCAGTTCTTAAGTATCTAGGTGGTGGGATAAGGGGGTGTGATTGCTGCAGAGCAAAGGGCCAGTGCACCTAAATGCCTGACACTCTGTCTCCTAGCAACTGATGTCCTGGGCCCCTCCCCTGCAAAGGTGCCAGCTGAAGGTGTTGGAGACAAAGGGATCAGGTGACCTCCTGGCCCGGGAAAGGAGCTGAGCAGAGAGGAGGGGCTGGGAGGGGTTGTTAGTCTGGAGCTGGCTGGGGTCGAGGAGTGAAGTGCAGACGTGGGGGGTCTGTCTCACTGCCCCCCAGAATGGACCCGGCCGAGGGGTCCCGTTCTCTGTACCTACAAGCTCTGTTTTAGACCCTGTTCCTGTCATCGAATAAACCTCTGTGTTACTGGCTGGCTGAGAGTCACGTCTGACTGCAAAGTGGGGGGGCAGGACCCTGTGGCTTCCCCAGGACCCCGCTGGGGTGGGCTCGCTGTGGGAAGCGCACGGAGGGGCAGAGGATGCTGAATGCTCCAAGGAGAGACCCAGGAGGTGAAGCCGTGTGAGCTTCTTGCCCTGGAGACAGTCTGCTCCAAGGGAGAGGAGGCTCCCCAAAGTCCTGCCTGGCTTGGTGAGGAGTAGTTCCAGAGCTTCGCCCAGTGACTCCGTGACAGGCTGGCAGGGCCGAGGCCTCTCAGGGCCTGGGCTCTGGCACTGGGAGCTCCCAGAGTCTCTGGGGTCTCATGGGGTCTGTCTTGTGCAATCGCTGTATTTTCATGGTTTCCTACAATAAACTGCAGTGCCAGAGACTCCAGGAGCAGCGATTCTCCCTTGGCTGTGCCACCCCCACTGCTGGACCCAGCCCTGGAGGGGGCACCCAGGCTTGCTCAGGCTGGCTGTGCACATCTGGGCCCGTCTCCCTCGTACAAATCTTTGGCCTTGTGTAGCACCTTCCAGCAGCTGCCCCAGAGACCTTGGACATCCCAACCGCCATAGGGAGAAGCCCGTGGAGGTTAAGAGATTTGCCCAAGTCAATCAGTGGCAGAGGGGGAACATAACCCATGGCGCCTCACCCTGCTTTCACCACTAGGCCATGGTGCCTGTACAGGAATTGCTGGTAGCTGCTGGGGGGAGTGCCCAGAGCCCACGCCTGGCCTGGGTTCTGCTACACTAGCCCCGCTCCCCCTGTTAGCAGGGGGCCCTGGCCCTGGGGGGTGAAAATGGCTTCCCTGGGGTCACAGCTGCTACTCCCTGGTGGTCTGTGGAGTCAGGAGTCCACCCAAAGAGGCCTGTGGGTGGCAGACACTGTGCTGCACCACTACCACCGGCTGGCAGAGGGCAATGTCAGCCCAGGGATGGACACCGGGAGCCAGAGGAGGGGCTGCTGTATGGACCACTCCATGCACGCCAACCCTACACTCTGGCCGTGTGTCCCCATGCCCTGGGCAGCAGGGAGCAGCCGTACGCCTGGGCACAGTGTGGGGCTGGGGCCCAGGGGCATGCAGGGCTGTGGACATGTCACTAGGAGTGTGCTGCCTGCTCGCCCAGCCCTCAGACAGCCCCAGGCACGGGCTCTGCAGGCAGATCGTGGGTGGGGCACCTGGGGCACCACTTCCTCCTCCCTGCCCAGCCCTCCTGTGGCATGTGCTAGTCGTGGGGGCTGTAAAGTTTATGAGGGGTGTGAAGGGTCATAAAAGATCATTGTTTGGGCTGGGAACACCAGCGTCACACAGGTGGCTGGGAACGGGGGGGGGTGCGGGGCAGGGCTGCCGGAACAATTTGTGCAGTGGGGAGCTGAGAACCTTGAACCAAACTGTAACCCTGTGTAGGATGGAACCACTTCAAACCAGGGGGTGCAGCAGCCCCCAGCCCTCCTAGTTCCAGCCCCGGTGGTGCGGGGGGGGGGGGGTGGCAAAGGGCTGCACAGATTCCCTGGGGGGCTCATGCCTACTAGCGAGAGCTGGACACGTGTCTTGGTGTTACAGGCCCCCCCCCCCCCGTACCCAGCACAGCCTGCAAACTCCAGCCTGGCTCAGCGATGGGCACGCTAGGAGCCAGCTGCTAGCACTGGGCATCCAGCTCCCAGAGCAGAGCACGGTTTGGGGTCCCAGGGGCTGTGTGTGGCTGGCTCAGTGCCCGACGATTTCCAGGTGAGCCCTGGGGAGGGGAGGAGGTTTGTGCCCCTGGTCAGGGGCTGGCTGGCACCCCTGGGAGTCTATCCAGCTGTGATGCCTCGGAGCCCCTTGGGAGAGAGGTGCAAGGGCCCTGTGGGGCTGGAGGGGGGGCCCTCCCAGGGGGCAAGGGGCTGTGGTATGGAGGGGAGGGACAGCCACTCTTGTGGGGGAGGCCTCTGGAGGTGGGAGGGTTTTGGCTGCAGGGTGTGGAGGAAACATCTTGCCCTGTCGCCATTCCTCGGTCAGTGACTCAGCGGGAACGGGAAAGGGGCAGTGGCAGGCACATGATAAGCGTCTCTGTTACACACCTGTGTCCAGTGTGCGGCATTGCCAAGGCAGGGTGGGCTGGGTGCTGGGGGGCAGGGTTGGCAGCATGGTCCAGCTCCTGCACAAGGCCCTGCTGAGCGTAGCGACGACTGGGCAGGGCAGGCAGTCCTGGCGCCATGCCCAGCCCTCCAGGAATGGAAGGTGGCTTGTTTACAGATGGCAGCGCCTTCGCCCAGCGTGTGGGACTCAGTTTTGAGCCAGGGAGAGAGAAGCCCTGAGGGCGAGACCCAGGCTCCTGGCCCAGCTGTGCTGCCTGTGCTGACCCAGGCCAGGGGTGCCCAGGGGGCCCAGGAACCTGAGGCTCTGGCTGGCACCATGCCCTTGGCTGTGCCCAGAGGATCTCCAGGGTCTGCCTGTTTATGACAGCCTGTCCCTATGCCAGGGGGAGGGATAGCTCAGTGGTTTGAGCATTGGCTTGCTAAGCCCAGGGTTGTGAGTTCAATCCTTGAGGGGGCCATTTAGGGATCTGGGGCAAAAATCTGTCTGGGGGTTGGCCCTGCTTTGAGCACGGGGTTGGACTAGATGACCTCCTGAGGTCCCTTCCAATCCTGATAGTCTATGATTCTATGCCAGGGTCCTGTCCAGGGCTCACTGGCTAAATCAGTTCATGGAGGACAGGTCCATCAATGGCTATTAGCCAGGCTGGGCAGGGATGGTGTCCCTAACTGCTGTTTGCCAGCAGCTGGGAATGGGCAATAGGGGATGGATCACTTGCTGATTCCCTGTTCTGTTTGTTCACTCCCTCTAGGGCACCTGGCACTGGCTGCTGTCAGCAGACAGGACACCGGGCTGCCTGGACCTTTGGTCTGACCCACTATGGCTATTTTTATGTACCTGGGATGGTGCTGCCTGGCCCCGTGCCCTGGGCCTAGCTCCACAGTCATTTCCCTACATAACTATTAACTTTTGTTGCCTTGTTTTCTGGCATTTCGGTGTTTGCCCAGTGCCTTGCCCAGCCCATCTCATGAATAGCAGCTTGTCCCAGGCTGGGCGCCTGGTGTCACGGAGTGTGGGGGAGTTAGGGCCCTGCACCCCGACTTCCTGCAATTCACCGGGATTCTCAGCCAGCCAGTAACACAGAAGGTTTATTAGACGACAGGACCATGGTCCCAAGCAGGGCTTGTAGGTACAACCAGGACCCCTCAGCCAGGTCCCTCAGGGGCAAGGAGCTTACTCCCCAGACGAGGGTTCCCTGCCTCTTCCCAGCCAGCCCAAAATTGAAACCAAAACCCTCCAGCAGGGTCCCTGTCTTTGCCCATTTTCCCTGGCAAAGATGTTGCCTCACCCCACCCCCTCCTGGCTCAGGTTACAGACTCAGGTACCATCCCTCACCTAAAGTCATCCCCTGCTCTCCCATCCCCCATGCAGACAGCCCCAGTAAAACTAAACGACCTTCCCAGGTCAATCTGCCCTGCTCCCTACTGCGTCAGACCTGGCTCCACACCTCTGCACACAGCTGGAGGGAGGAGGGCAGTATCAGGTAGTTTCTCCCCGTCACATGCTGTGAGCCAGTAAGAAATGGCACTGAAGGGCGGCTCCGCCATAGGCCCCAATCCCCAGCAAGAGCCGTTCAGCTCCTGAGAACTCCAGCTGCCCTGCAGAACGGGAGCCCAGGGCTGGCACAGCTCCATCCAGCCCATCACAGGGCCAGGGCAGCCACTGCTCCCACCCTTCCCCAGGGACCGGCCTGTGGCCAGTGGTGCCCAGTGCCAGGAACAGGGCTGGATCAACACATGCATGCACTAGGTGTGCGCCTGGGGCCCACATGTGGGGGGGAGGGCCCTGGGGGGCTGACAAACAGCCACACGGTGCACTCTATGGCTGGGGAAATTTGAGTGGAGATACGACCCTCCCCAGTCACAATGAGCAGCGACATGCAGCTGGTCCCGGGACAGCCACAGCTCGGCCAGCCCAGCTGCAGGGAGTGCGCTGTCTGGTGCCGAGTAGGTAGGGCCCCTACGTATGTTGTGCCTAGGACTCCAATGGGTTAATCCAGCCCTGGCCAGGAAGCCTGGAGACCTCCCTGTGTGTCACTGTGCCTGTCCCTGCCCTCTCCCAGGGGCACTGCCCGGGCCAGTCACAGGAACAACCAGCGCTGCCCAAGCAGGCCCACGCCCTGGCCATGGAAAGGTGGCTCAGCCTATGGAGGTCAAAACAACTGGTCCAGGGCGGCATTTGAAGGGCCCCCCCACGGAGACATAGGGCTCAGGAAGGTCAGTGCACTAGGCCAGGTTAACGCAACCAGGGGCGAGCGGGGGGGGCATGTCAGCCACGACAGCAGCTCACAGGTATTTCTAATGGTGGTGTGAGGGCAGCTGGGTCTGTTCTAGCCCCTCATGACGGCTTTCTGGCCCCCTCCTTCTCTCCAATTCGCCTTTGGGGCCATTGCTGGTTACGTGTGGCCACCGTGACACCCTATTTACTGCAGTTCAGTCCCATTGAAATATCAGACAGAGCGCGGGCGCTGCCCAGCAGGATTCTGGCTACTGTCAGGGTTCTTGGTCACACCAAGACCAGTTGCGGAGCCAGACTTTTCCTTGAGGCCATTTTACACCTGCCCAGCCATTTCCTTGGTGCGTTTTCGCTGCCCTTCTGCTCTGACCAGGGGCTGAGCTCCCTTTTGTCGGAGCAGGAGAGGGCACCTGATGCAGCGGTACCCTGGCCCTAGATGGAGGATGACTTGCTGGGCGGCGCTGGCTCTGAAGCATGCCGGTCCCACAGCCCCTGCCCATGGACTGGGGAGCTGATTAGCCCACCCTGCAGGCAGCGTTGCCAAAGCAGAGGTCTGAGAGGGGCAGGAGAAAACCAGCCTAGAGCCTGACTCAGCACAGATCCCTTTATTGTGAAGCACTATAAATACAGACCTTCCCAAGGACGTTGTGACCCCCCGTCACGGTGGGGCGGCCATCACAGAGCCGCGTGGTTACAGAACACATGATAAAAGTGGAGCCCCAGTCCAGCTGTGCAGGCAAGCGCGACCCCTGGAACCCGAACACTGCACACTGGGGGCCTCGTGGCAGGGTACAGCATTTGGCAAGTGATTGCGGGCAGGCGGGGCTTGGAATTTGGGGGAGGCAGAGAGGAGGGTCCTTCCCTTGCATTGTTCATCCAGTTCCTTCATGCATTCGAATTTGGCTGCTCCAGAACCGTCTGATGGTCGCTCCCACCTCCTGGGAACACGCCTGGCACCCTGGAGTCCAGCTGCAGGAAGCAGGTGGCGATGCTGGGAGCTCTGTTCCCACCGGTCCTCTGGGTGGTGCCCCAGAGAGCCTATGACAACATGGCAGGGTTGGCGTAGAAGGCGTTGGTGCCGTTGCTGGCGGCGATCTGGGGTGAAGCAGACGGGATGGGGTTAGTCAGGCTGGGCCAATCCACCATTACCTGGCAACCAGGACCCCCAGCCAGGCAACCACCAGTACCCCTGTCGGCATGGAACCCGGGGCTCTGGGGCCAGTTCAGTCACGTTCGATACCGGCCACCCCGTCCCTGCCAGCAGGGAGACACCTCAGGGACCTCTCCAGCTCTGCCGCCCCACAGCAGCATGGGGGGCACATGATGGGGCCAGGAGAAAGTGACCCCCATCCCAAAGCTGACCTGGCTAAGACCATTTAACAGCAGAGTGACCCACTACCCTGACAGCCCCCCCAAGTCCCTGGCAGAGTTCCTGGCAGCCCTGGCATGCTTGTGGCACTAGCCAGCTGTGCTGGGCCAGAGCTGGGGGCGAGGCGGTGGCTGGTCAGTCACAGGGAGACAGACGTGGAGCCGAGGAGGCGCTGTGGGCTGCTGGGGCCCCACGGGGCTGGGGAGGGAAAACCGGAGCCCCGCATACAGACTCTGCCTGCTGCAGCCCATGCCGCCCTCCCCGAGGGCACCGCCCAGGCCTCGGCTGCCTCCCACCGGTCAGCAGGGACGGGCTCGGCTGAGGGAGCCCAGCGTTCCTGGGAGCACAGGGCCTGGCTCCAGCCAGGGGCCGTCAGGGCAGGCTGCCCCCAGCCGGGAGCCTCCAGCTGGGCGTGAGAGTTACACTAACCCCCCATCCCGGGGCAGGAGCGGGGCCATCTGGTCTCCATGGGCACGGTGCCAGGGGCAGAGCCCAGCCAGGCCGCCCTGAGCAGGGGCACAGCCGGCGCTGCCAAGGCAACCATTGGTAGAGCGACTTCTCGGAGCCAGGCTTCAGCCCCACCTCCACCCCGCTCCATCCCTGCCCCACAACCTCATCCTGCAACCCCACCCCCACCCCCATCCCTGCCCCACAACCTCATCCTGCAACCCCACCCCCACCCCCATCCCTGCCCCACAACCTCATCCTGCAACCCTACCCCACCCCCATCCCTGCCCCACAACCTCATCCTGCAACCCCACCCCCACCCCTATCCCTGCCCCACAACCTCATCCTGCAACCCCACCCCCACCCCCATCCCTGCCCCACAACCTCATCCTGCAACCCCACCCCCACCCCCACCCCTGCCCCACAACCTCATCCTGCAACCCCACCCCCATCCCTATCCCTGCCCCACAACCTCATCCTGCAACCCCACCCCCACCCCATCCCTGCCCCACAACCTCATCCTGCAACCCTACCCCCACCCCTATCCCTGCTCCACAACCTCATCCTGCAACCCTACTCCCACCCCCATCCCTGCCCCACAACTTCATCCTGCGACCCTACCCGCACCCCATCCCTGCCCCACAACCTCATCCTGCAACCCTACCCCCACCCCCATCCCTGCCCCACAACCTCATCCTGCAACCCCACCCCCACCCCATCCCTGCCCCACAACCTCATCCTGCAACCCCACCCCCACCCCTATCCCTGCCCCACAACCTCATCCTGCAACCCTACCCCCACCCCTATCCCTGCCCCACAACCTCATCCTGCAACCCCACCCCCACCCCCATCCCTGCCCCACAACCTCATCCTGCAACCCCACCCCCACCCCTATCCCTGCCCCACAACCTCATCCTGCAACCCCACCCCCACCCCCATCCCTGCCCCACAACCTCATCCTGCAACCCCACCCCCACCCCTGCCCCACAACCTCATCCTGCAACCCCACCCCCATCCCTATCCCTGCCCCACAACCTCATCCTGCAACCCCACCCCCACCCCCATCCCTGCCCCACAACCTCATCCTGCAACCCTACCCCCACCCGTATCCCTGCTCCACAACCTCATCCTGCAACCCCACCCCCATTCCTACCCCACAACCTCACTCTGTGACCTCACCTCCACTCCATCGCCCCACCCTCACCCTGCCCCCACTCCCAATGCTATCCTGAAGCCACCCTCTGACCCTCCTTCCAGCCCCTTCACTCAACCCCCCCACCCACAGTGCCACCGTGTGACCCTAGCCCCACCCCAGCCCCCCACCCCTCTAGAAGAAGGCAGGGGGCTTGTCCTCCATGGACAGCAGCAGGAGTCACAGATTCCAGGTCCGACTGTCCCAGGCCGGCAGGCCCATAGTGACAGTCTAGCAAATCTGACCTCCCATCTCGCCCAGGCCATTGAATTCCTGCTGAACTAGGGCCAAACGTTCAGCAAACATCCTGTCTGGCCACAGGACCTGCCAGGGACGGAGAAGCCAGCAGGGCTGGGGGCCGGTCAGTGGGCAGGCAGGGACGGGGATGCTGGTGCTGCCCAGGGCAGGCCAGGCCATGGCAGGGACAGGACTAGCGGCCCCCAGAGACCTGGGCAGAGTCACCAGCCTGCCCCATTGGCTGCTGTTTATTTAGCTGCTGGTTTCACATCAGCTGGGAGCTGCCCCATGAGTGATTAACACAGCGAGGGGGGCTGGGGCCACTCGAGGCCTGGGCTGCAGCCACCTGACTGGGGAGAACAATATTTCCCCTGGCTCTAGCGAGGCCAGTCTCCTGCCCCCGCCCCCAGGAACATGCACTCCCCCCCGCCCCAGCACCACCCCCCAGGACCTTGCTGTATAATCCCCCAGGCCCACCCCCCGTTGCAGGGCCGGCTCTAGCCAATTTACTGCCCCAAGCACGGTGGCACGCCGCGGGTGGCGCTCTGCCGCTCGCTGGTCCTGCGGCTCCAGTGGACCTCCCGCAGGTGTCCCTGCGGATGCTCCACCGGAGCCACGGGACCAGTGGACCCTCCGCAGGAACGCCTGTGGGAGGTCCACCGGAGCCGCCTGCCGCCCTCCAGGCAACCGGCAGAGCACCCCCAGCGGCATGCCACCCCAAGCACGCGCTTGGCGTGCTGGGGCCTGGAACCGGCCCTGCCCCATTGCATTGCCCCAGGCCCATACCCCATAACCAAACCAAGACCACGCCCTATAATCCCACAGGATCACACCCCATAACCACCCCCCATCTACCCCAGGAGTTCCCCCCATCGCATCGCCCCCAGCACATCCCCCCCCGACGAGCTGAAAAGTGCAGCAGTGCCCGGTGCTCCCGTTTCTGGCGCTGGGACCCCCTCGTGCCCTTTACCCTCTCCCCTCAGCACTTTCCTGGGGGGGGGTGCATTGGGTGGGACACAATTAGGACCGCAGGAAGCACTGTGCCACTATAATGCACTAACCAAAACCACCACCATCACCAGCCCTGCAGAGTTTGTGTTCCTCTCTCTGGTGACATTTTCTGGAATGAGCTGACCAAACCCCCAGCCCCACCCCACCGAATCCCTGCCCCGTCAGTAAGCAATGGGGGGGCATCTGCCATCAGCACCAGCCACTGGTACCCCCAGCATGTGCCTGGCAGGGCTGCCATGTACTGGGCACCGGCGTCCAGGGTGTACCCAGGCAGTGTATGGGGACGGGCATTGGGGCACACGATGGGTGAGGGGGCACCTCAGGGCAGGACCAAGCCCCAGCTGCTTACGTTACTGAAGGGATTCTACTTCTTGTCGGGAGCGCTGAAGCGTCCATAAGTGTGGTAGCTGGGGTACTCGCTCCTGGGCTCGTACAAGGTCTGTGAGCTGAGCAGATCCAGCTTCCCACGGTTCTTCCTGAGACGTGAGCAGACGATCTAGAGGGGCAAGAGGAGGCTGGTGAGTGGAGGGGGGCATGGAGGGGATGGTTGGTGTGACACCTTGGCACCCCAAGATTCACCACTGTCATGTCATGGGATGTGTTTTGTACAATGTCTGCCTTGTGAGGTGTCATTTTAAAAGTCTTGATCTGCTAGACAGTGATATCTTGTCAGGTTGTGTGTGTTATCGTTGTATGTGAAGTTATGACATTTGGCCGTATGCGTGTTACTGAAACAGGTTGTAAGTTGAAAACACCCACAAGCAGCCTTTCAGGTACAACAGTAAAAAGGCCAAACAATGTTACTGGCTCATTGAGGAAATGCACACGAGCATGAAGATCACCCCAGGAACTGTGTATAACAGAAACCTCTCAGAGACAGCACTATGCAGTGGGAACCGTTTGACCCAGGTCACAGCAGAAGAGCTTTCCAGCAAGCGGGAAGAAGATATAGAAGGGGGAAAATTACATCACGAGGGGACCTCACTCCCCGTACAACAACACACCTGGAAACATCTGAGGGGCAAGGACTCAACTGTGGGAAGTGATGGTCCCAGGCTAGAGGGATTTTTAGCCTGTGTATGAAAACCTGGGAAACCCAGGCTGCAAAGCAAAGGCAGCTTGTGCCTTAAGAATCTGCCGTCCTGTTTATCACTCAGGGTAAGAATTTGCTAATTCATATCCTACCTATCTAGTGTGGTGTCACGGAGTATGGGGGAGTCAGGGCCCTGCACCCCCAGCTTCCTGCGATTCACCAAGACTCTCAGCCAGCCAGTAAAACAGAAGGTTTATTTAGACGACAGGAACACAGTCCAAGACAGGTCTTGCAGGTTCAGACAACAGGACCCCTCAGTCAGGTCCATCTTGGGGGGCCAGCGGAGACCAGGAGGTCTGTCTGGTCTCCCCTCCATTTTCCCAGCCAGCTCCAAACTGAAACTCTCCAGCCCCTCCTCTCCCTTTGTTTCTTTCCCAGGGCCAAGAGGTCACCTGATCTCTTTGTTCTCAAACACCTTCAGTTGGCACCTTTGCAGAGGAGGGGCCCAGGCCATCAGTTGCCAGGAGATAGTGTGTCGGCCATTCTCTGTGCAGACGGCATCACACTGGCCCCCTAGGGCTCTGCAACAATCACATCCCTTCTCCCACCACCTAGATAGTTAAGAACTGCATAGGGGAAACTGAGGCACCAACACAGTATTCAGAGAAAATATTATGAACATTCCCACTTTGTCACGTGTGGTAAGCTCAGTTTGCAGTATTGTTTATTTATTAGGTAATCTGCTCTGATCTGTTTGCTATCCCTTATAATCACATAAAATCTATCTTTTGTAGTTAACAAACTTGTTTCTGTTTTGTCTAAAACCAATGTGTGTGGAAATGATAACTTGGGGCAGAAACCAGTGTCTGTTCCTCTCCACATTCAGGGAGGGGGCAAATGTCATGAGCGTATGCTGTACAGTTCTCTGTGCAGCACAAAGTAGTATAATTTTGGATTCACCCTTCAAAGGGGGTTGTGCACTTGAGTAACTGGGCAGTTCCTTAGCGGAGCCTTCCCAGGCAGAGCTGATCTCAGCAGCTGTGAGAAGCTGCAGCTGGGTGCGTCCCTGCCGGTGTGAATGCAGGGGAAAGAGGGATCTTGGAGAGCTTGGCAACCTGTCACAGCAGCACAGTGTGAGAGGGAGCCCAGGCTGGCGGGTCAGGCGGGCTCAGTGGTACTCCAGGTCCATGTGGGACCCTGAAGGGGGGGAACCCGTCACAGTGGGATCAGGCAGGGAGAAGGAGAGAGGCTGCAGGGAGCCTGAGGCCGGAGGGATGGGCAGCGGGGGGCACTCACCAGCAGGATGAAGATGAGGATGCTCAGCACCAGCCCAACGCAGACCAAGACCAGCAGGGCAATGCCCCAGCCAGGCACCAGGGGAGCTGGTGCTGTGGTGGCTGGGGAAGAGCTGTCACAGTTGGCTAAAACACAAGTAGGAGCAGTCAGGGGCTGGAGAGGACCCAGAGGGGAGGGATCCCAGCAGAGAGGCCCAGGCCAGGGGATGCAGCTGGCCAGGCAGAAGGGCCAGGGACAGTCAGGGGCTGTCGGAAGGGGCCTGGCCCTGGGGTGCTGGGAAGAGGCTGAGTGTGATGGCCGGCGGCCCAGCCCCAGTGCAGGTCAGTGAGGACGGCTCTCAATGGCCGTGCTGCCAGGGGGCACAGGAGCCCTCCCTCCCCGGGACAGATACAGGCTGGGCTGGGCTGGCAGGTCAGATACCCTCCACACACCCCAAAGCAGCCCAGCCAGGGGCCTCTGGTGGGAGCTGGAGGAGCCCCTGAGGGTAGCCCGGTCTCCACAGAGCTCTGCACAAGGGCCATAGACACCAGCCCCGATCAGCCATGGGCTGAGCCCCCAGCACAGGGACCCCTGGACACGTGGTTGTGGAGACACTGCGGGGCCTGGCTGGAGGCTGCTCACCACGGATATTGTCCAGCCGGAGCCCATGTGTGGTGTTCTGGCTGTTCAGACTATTCCTCAGCTGCTGCTCAATGTCGGTGGCGCTGATGCTGGTGTTGCTCACTTGGTACCGCAGGACGGACTCAGTCACCACCGAGCCCTGGCTGCAGAGCGTGCCAGAAAGGGGGTGTTAACTGGGTCTGGTCCTGGCCCTTCTCGCATCCCTGCACCAGCTCCCCCATTCCCACCTGTCTCAGTACCAACCTCCCCCATTGCCACCTGTCCCTGCCCTGGTCCCCCATTCCCACCTGTCCCGGCATCAACCTCCCCCCTTCCCACCTGCCCCTGCACCAACCTCCCCCATTCCCACCTGTCCCTGCCCCAGCTCCCCCATTCACACCTGTCCCAGCATCAACCTCCCCCCTTCCCACCTGCCCCTGCACCAACCTCCCCCATTCCTAACTGCTCCTGCACTGGCCTCCCCACATCATCTACCTGCACCTACCCCCCAGCTCTGCCCAGCACGGGCTCAGACAACCAAAGCTCTGGGCTGTCGGACATGACACCCCAGGGTCACCTGCTCTCTCCTCACCTTTCTCCAGCCCCCCCCGGCAGCCCAGGAGGCAGCAGGCTGCCCCCTCCCCTGCCCACAGCTGGGGCAGCCCCATGGCACACACTGTACCTGAAACGCAGATCAGTAAATCCCAGGTAGTTCTGCCCATTCAGGCACGTTGGGCAGCCGTAGATATTGAGGTACTGTCACAGACAGAGGGGAACAGAGTCACTGCCAGCACCCCAGCCGGCTCTGGGGGGAGGGGCAGGGAGCACCCAGCTTGGCGGATCTGCCCCGGCCCTGCCAACCTTCCTTGCTCCTCTCTGGGGTGCAGGGGCAGAGAGTGTGTCCCCAGAGCCGGCTGGAGAGGGGCAGAGGGGCCCAGAGCCGAGGGCAGGGTCGGGGGGGTGTCTCCCCAGAGCCGGCTGGAGAGGGGCAGAGGGGCCCAGAGCCGAGGGCAGGGTCGGGGGGGTGTCTCCCCAGAGCCGGCTGGAGAGGGGCAGAGGGGCCCAGAGCCGAGGGCAGGGTCGGGGGGGTGTCTCCCCAGAGCTGGCTGGAGAGGGGCAGACGGGCCCAGAGCCGAGGGCAGGGTCGGGGGGGTGTCTCCCCACAGCCAGCTGGAGAGGGACAGAGGGGCCCAGAGCCGAAGGCAGGGTCGGGGGGGTGTCTCCCCAGAGCCGGCTGGAGAGGGACAGAGGGGCCCAGAGCCGAGGGCAGGGTAGGGGGGGTGTCTCCCCAGAGCCGGCTGGAGAGGGACAGAGGGCCCAGAGCCGAGGGCAGGGTCGGGGGGGTGTCTCCCCAGAGCCGGCTGGAGAGGGACAGAGGGGCCCAGAGCCGAGGGCAGGGTCGGGGGGGGTGTGTCTCCCCAGAGCCGGCTGGAGAGGGACAGAGGGGCCCAGAGCCGAGGGCAGGGTCGGGGGGGTGTCTCCCCAGAGCCGGCTGGAGAGGGGCAGAGGGGCCCAGAGCCGAGGGCAGGGTCGGGGGGGGTGTCTCCCCAGAGCCGGCTGGAGAGGGGCAGAGGGGCCCAGAGCCGAGGGCAGGGTCGGGGGGGTGTCTCCCCAGAGCCGGCTGGAGAGGGGCAGAGGGGCCCAGAGCCGAGGGCAGGGTCGGGGGGGGTGTCTCCCCAGAGCCGGCTGGAGAGGGACAGAGAGGCCCAGAGCCGAGGGCAGGGTCGGGGGGGTGTCTCCCCAGAGCCGGCTGGAGAGGGGCAGAGGGGCCCAGAGCCGAGGGCAGGGTCGGGGGGGTGTCTCCCCACAGCCGGCTGGAGAGGGGCAGAGGGGCCCAGAGCCGAGGGCAGAGTCGGGGGGGTGTCTCCCCAGAGCTGGATGGAGAGGGGCAGAGGGGCCCAGAGCCGAGGGCAGGGTCGGGGGGGTGTCTCCCCAGAGCCGGCTGGAGAGGGACAGAGAGGCCCAGAGCCGAGGGCAGGGTCGGGGGGTGTCTCCCCAGAGCCGGCTGGAGAGGGACAGAGGGGCCCAGAGCCGAGGGCAGGGTTGGGGGGGTGTCTCCCCAGAGCCGGCTGGAGAGGGACAGAGGGGCCCAGAGCCGAGGGCAGGGTCGGGGGGGTGTCTCCCCAGAGCTGGTTGTAGAGGGGCTCAGAGTCGAGGGCAGGGTCGTGGGGGGGTGTCTCCCCAGAGCCGGTTGGAGAGGGGCAGAGGGGCCCAGACCCGAGGGCAGGGTTGGGGGAGTATCTCCCCAGAGCTGGTTGTAGAGGGGCTCAGAGCCGAGGGCAGGGTCGGGGGGGGGTGTCTCCCCAGAGCCGGTTGGAGAGGGGCAGAGGGGCCCAGAGTTGAGGGCAGGGTCGGGGGGGTGTCTCCCCAGAGCTGGCTGGAGAGGGGCAGAGGGGCCCAGAGCCGAGGGCAGGGTCGGGGGGGTGTCTCCCCAGAGCTGGATGGAGAGGGACAGAGGGGCCCAGAGCCGAGGGCAGGGTCGGGGGGGGTGTGTCTCCCCAGAGCCGGCTGGAGAGGGACAGAGGGGCCCAGAGCCGAGGGCAGGGTCGGGGGGGTGTCTCCCCAGAGCCGGCTGGAGAGGGGCAGAGGGGCCCAGAGCCGAGGGCAGGGTCGGGGGGGGTGTCTCCCCAGAGCTGGATGGAGAGGGGCAGAGGGGCCCAGAGCCGAGGGCAGGGTCGGGGGGGGGTGTCTCCCCAAGCCGGCCTGAGAGGGGCAGAGGGGCCCAGAGCCGAGGGCAGGGTCGGGGGGGGTGTCTCCCCAGAGCCGGCTGGAGAGGGGCAGAGGGACCCAGAGCCGCGGTGGTGGTGTCCCCTTGGGGTGCCGGGGTGGTTGTGTCCCCTTGGGGTTCGGGGGGGGTGGTGTCGCCGGGAGGTGCCGGGGTGGTGGTGTCCCCTTGGGGTGCTGTGGTGGTGGTGTCACCGGGAGGTGCCGGGGTGGTGGTGTCCCCTTGGGGCGCGTGGGTGTTGGTGTCACCGGGAGGTGCCGGGGTGGTGGTGTCCCCTTGGGGCGCGTGGGTGTTGGTGTCACCGGGAGGTGCCGGGGTGGTGGTGTCCCCTTGGGGCACAGGGGTGGTGGTGTCGCCGGGAGGTGCCGGGGTGGTGGTGTCCCCTTGGGGTGCGGAGGGGGTGGTGTTGCCGGGAGGTGCCGCGGTGGTGGTGTCCCCTTGGGGTGCCGGGGTGGTTGTGTCCCCTTGGGGTTCGGGGGGGGTGGTGTTGCCGGGAGGTGCCGCGGTGGTGGTGTCCCCTTGGGGTGCCGGGGTGGTTGTGTCCCCTTGAGGTGCGGGGGCGGTGGTGTCACCAAGAGGTGCCGGGGTGGTGGTGTCCCCTTGGGGCGCAGGGGTGGTGGTGTCGCCGGGAGGTGCCGGGGTGGTGGTGTCCCCCTGGGGTGCTGGGGTGGTGGTGTCCCCAGGAGCTGCCGAGGTGGTAGTGTCCCCTTGGGGTGCGGGGGGGGTGGTGTCACCGGGAATAGCCGAGGTGGTGGTGTCCCCTTTGGGTGCTGGGGTCGTTGTGTCCCCTTGCCGCGCGGGGGTGGTGGTGTCACCGGGAGGTGCCATGGTGGTGGTGTCACCAGGAGGTGCAGGGCTGGTGGTATCCCCTTGGGGCACGGGGATTGTGGCGTCGCCGGGAGGTGCCGGGGTGGTGGTGTCACTGGGAGGTGCTGTGGTGGTCGTGTCCCGTTGGGGCGCGGGGGTGGTGGTGTCCCCTTGGGGCACGGGGCTTGTGGCATCGCCGGGAGGTGCTGGGGTGGTGGTGTCACTGGGAGGTACCGGGGTGGTGGTGTCACCGGGGGATGTTGGGGTGATGTCCCCTTGGGGCACAGGGGTGGTGGTGTCACTGGGAGATGCCACAGTGGTGGTGTCCCCTTGGGGTGCTGGGGTGGTGGTGTCGCCAGGCGGTGCCAGGGTGGTGGTGTCTCTTTGGGGTGTGGGGGTGGTGGTGTCTCCAGGCGGTGCCGGGGTGGTCGTGTCCCCTTGGGGCACGGGGGTGGTGGTGTCGCCGGGAGGTGCCGGGGTGGTGGTGTCCCCTTGGGGTGTAGGGGTGGTGGTGTCGCCGGGATGTGCCGGGGTGGTGGTGTCCCCTTTCGGTGCTGGGGTGGTGGTGTCCTCTTGGGGTGCCGGGGTGGTGGTGTCCCCTTGAGGCGCAGCGGTGGTGGTGTCAGCGGGAGGTGCCGGGGTGGTCGTGTCCCCTTGGGGCGCGGGGGTGGTGGTGTTGCCGGGAGGTACCGGGGTGGTGGTGTCCCCTTGGGGCGCAGGGGTGGTGGTGTCAGCGGGAGGTGCCGGGGTGGTGGTGTCCCTTTGGGGCGCAGGGGTGGTGGTGTCACCGGGAGGTACTGGGGTGGTGGTGTCCCCTTGGGGTGCAGGGGTGGTGGTGTCACCGGGAGGTGCCGGGGTAGTGGTTTCCCCTTGGGGTGCAGGGGGGGTGGTGGTGGTGTCCCCTTGGGGTGCGGGGGTGGTGGTGTCAGCGGGAGGTGCCGGGGTGGTCGTGTCCCCTTGGGGCGCGGGGGTGGTGGTGTCAGCGGGAGGTGCCGGGGTGGTGGTGTCCCTTTGGGGCACAGGGGTGGTGGTGTCACCGGGAGGTACTGGGTTGGTGGTGTCCCCTTGGGGCGCAGGGGTGGTGGTGTCGCCGGGAGGTGCCGGGGTGGTGGTTTCCCCTTGGGGTGCGGGGGGGGTGGTGTTGCCGGGAGGTGCCGCGGTGGTGGTGTCCCCTTGGGGTGCCGGGGTGGTTGTGTCCCCTTGGGGTACGGAGGGGGTGGTATCGCCGGGAAGTGCCGGGGTGGTGGTGTCCCCTTGGGGTGCGAGGGGGGTGGTGTCACCGGGAGGTGCCGGGGTTGTAGTGTCCCCTTGGGGCGCAGGGGTTGTGGCATCGCCGGGAGGTACCGGGGTGGTGGTATCCCCTTGGGGCGCAGGGGTGGTGGTGTCGCCGAGAGGTGCCGGGGTGGTGGTGTCCCCTTGGGGTGCCAGGGTGGTGGTGTCGCCGGGAGGTGCCGGGATGGTGGTGTCCCCTTGGTGTGCCAGGGTGGTCGTGTCCCCTTGGGGTACGGGGGGGGTGGTGTCGCCGGGAGGTGCCAGGGTGGTGGTGTCCACTTGGGGTGCCGGGTTGGTCGTGTCCCCTTGGGGTGCGGGGGTGGTGGTGTCGGTGGGAGGTGCCGGGGTGGTGGTGTCCCCTTGGGGTGTAGGGGTGGTGGTGTCGCCAGGATGTGCCGCGGTGGTGGTGTCCCCTTTGGGTGCTGGGGTGGTGGTGTCCTCTTGGGGTGCCGGGGTGGTGGTGTCCCCTTGAGGCGCAGCGGTGGTGGTATCGCCGGGAGGTACCAGGGTGGTCGTGTCCCCTTGGGGTGCGGGGGTTGTGGCGTCACCGGGAGGTGCCAGGGTGGTGGTGTCCCCTTGGGGCGCGGGGGTGGTGGTGTCAGCGGGAGGTGCCGGGGTGGTGGTGTCCCGTTGGGGCGCGGGGGTGGTGGTGTCAGCGGGAGGCGCCGGGGTGGTGGTGTCCCCTTGGGGCGCGGGGGTGGTGGTGTCACCGGGAGGTGCTGGGGTGGTGGTGTCCCCTTGGGGCGCAGGGGTGGTGGTGTTGCCGGGGGGTGCCGGGGTGGTGGTGTCCCCTTGGGGTGCCGGGGTGGTTGTGTCCCCTTGGGGTACGGGGGTGGTGGTGTCGCCGGGAGGTGCCGGGGTGGTGGTGTCCCCTTGGGGTGCCGGGGTAGTCGTGTCCCCTTGGGGTGCAGGGGGGGTGGTGTCACCGGGAAGTGCCGGGGTGGTGATGTCCCCTTGGGGCACAGGGGTTGTGGCATCACCGGGAGGTACCGGGGTGGTGGTATCCCCTTGGGGCGCAGGGGTGGTGGTGTCGCCTGGAGGTGCCGGGGTGGTGGTGTCCCCTTGGGGTGCTGGGGGGGTGGTGTCACCGGGAGGTGCCGGGGTGGTGGTGTCCCCTTGGGGCACAGGGGTTGTGGCATCGCCGGGAGGTACCGGCGTGGTGGTGTCCCCTTGGGGTGCCGGGGTGGTGGTGTCGCCGGGAGGTGCCGGGGTGGTGGTGTCCCCTTGGGGTGCCGGGGTGGTGGTGTCACCGGGAGGTGCCAGGGTGGTGGTGTCCACTTGGTGTGCTGGGTTGGTCGTGTCCCCTTGGGGTGCGGGGGGGGTGGTGTAGCCGGGAGGTGCCGGGGTGGTGGTGTCCCCTTGGGTCACGGGGGTGGTGGTGTCGGTGGGAGGTGCCGGGGTGGTGGTGTCCCCTTGGGGCGTAGGGGTGGTGGTGTCACCGGGAGGTGCCGGGGTAGTCGTGTCCCCTTGGGGTATGGGGGGGATAGTGTCCCCTTGAAGTGCCGGGGTGGTGGTGTCACTGGGAGGTACCGGGGTGGTGGTGTCACCGGGGGATGTTGAGGTGGTGGTGTCCCCTTGGGGCGCAGGGGTGCTGGTGTCACCGAGAGGTGCCACAGTGGTGGTGTTGCCTTGGGGTGCTCGGGTGGTGGTGTCGCCGGGAGGTGCCAGGGTGGTGGTATCCCCTTCAGGTGCCTGGGTGGTGGTGTCCCCTTGGGGTGCTGGGGTGATGGTGTCCCCGGGAGCTGCCGAGGTGGTAGTGTCCCCTTCGGGTGCGGGGGGGGTGGTGTCACCGGGTGTAGCCGAGGTGGTGGTGTCCCCTTTGGGGGCTGGGGTCATTGTGTCCCCTTGGGGCGTGGGGGTGGTGGTGTCTCCGGGAGGTGCCGGGGTGATGGTGTCCCCTTGGAGCACAGGGGTGGTGGTGTCCCCTTGGGGCGCGGGGGTGATGGTGTTGCCGGGAGGTGCTGTGGTGGTCGTGTCCCCTTGGGGCGCGGGGGTGGTGGTGTCCCCTTGGGGCACGGGGCTTGTGGCATCGCCGGGAGGTGCTGGGGTGGTGGTGTCACTGGGAGGTACCGGGGTGGTGGTGTCACCGGGGGATGTTGGGGTGATGTCCCCTTGGGGCACAGGGGTGGTGGTGTCACTGGGAGATGCCACAGTGGTGGTGTCCCCTTGGGGTGCTGGGGTGGTGATGTCGCCAGGCAGTGCCGGGGTGGTGGTGTCTCCTTGGGGTGTGGGGGTGGTGGTGTCACCAGGCGGTGCCGGGGTGGTGGTGTCCCCTTGAGGTGCTGTGGTGGTGGTGTCGCCGGGAGGTGCCGGGGTGGTGGTGTCCCCTTTGGGTGCTGGGGTGGTGGTGTCCCCTTGGGGTGCCGGGGTGGTCGTGTCTCCTTGGGGCGCAGCGGTGGTGGTATTGCCAGGAGGTACCAGGGTGGTGGTGTCCCCTTGGGGCACGGGGGTGGTGGTGTCACCGGGGGATGTCGGGGTGGTGGTGTCCCCTTGGGGCGTGGGGGTGGTGGTGTCAGCGGGAGATGTTGGGGTGGTGATGTCCCCTTGGGGCACAGGGGTGGTGATGTCACTGGGAGATATCGGGGTGGTGGTGTCCCCTTGGGGTGTAGGGGTGGTGGCGTCACCGGGCGATGTCGGGGTGGTGCTGTCCCCTTGGGGTGTGGGGTTGGTGGTGTCCCCTTGGGGCGTAGGGGTGGTGGTGTCACTGGGAGGTGCCACGGTGGTGGTGTCACCGGGGGTTGTCGCGGAGGTGGTGTCCCCTTGGGGTGCGGGGGTGGTGGTGTCACCAGGAGATGTTGGGGTGGTGATGTCCCCTTGGGGCATGGGGGTGGTGGTGTCAGCGGGAGATGCGGGGGTGGTGGTGTCCTCTTGGGGCGTGGGGGTGGTGGTGTCACCAGGAGATGTTGGGGTGGTGGTGTCCCCTTGGGGCGTGGGGGTGGTGCTGTCACCGGGGGATGTCAGGGTGGTGGTGTCCCCTTGGGGCGTGGGGGTGGTGGTGTCACCGGGAGATGCGGGGGTGGCGGTGTCCTCTTGGGGCGTGGGGGTGGTGGTGTCACCGGGGGATGTCAGGGTGGTGGTGTCCCCTTGGGGCGTGGGGGTGGTGGTGCCACTGGAAGGTGTGGGGGTGGGGGTGCCTTTGGGGGATGTCGAGGTGGTGGTGTCCCCTTGGGGTGTGGGGGTGGGGGTGCCACTGGAAGGTGCGGGGGTGGTGGTGCCTTCGGGGGATGTCGGGGTGGTGTCGTCCCCTTGAGGTGCTGTGGTCATTGTGTCACTGGGGGGTGTCAGGGTGGTGGTTGTATAGCCTAGGAGAGAATCAGTCCATTCAGTTCAGAGAAAACAGAACAAAACGTGGGGTGCAAGTGAGGAGCAGAAACCCCCAGCACCATCAGCTGCACTCGAGATAGAGGCAGTTATTTTCCACAGCATGTGACTAGCCTGGGGAACTCACTGCCACAAGATCCTAGGCAGACAAGCCCTGCAGGGTCCCGGGGGAGCTGCCATCACCATGTGGGTTCCCCAGAGGTTTCCCCACGCCCCCAGCCCTATGTGCCGCACGTGGAGTGAGACGTATGGCTGGCTGGGCTAGGCTCTGCTTCCCTCCTTGCCATAGATGGATGGGGCTGAGCCCCACGGGTAGGGCCCTCCCTGCCCCTCCTGGCCTCTCCTCCGCCTGCCGACACCCCCCGGGCAGTGAGAGCGGCTGAGGCTCTGACCCTGTCCTTCCTGGGCCTCGACGCGCCCAGCTGGGGCGTCCTGTGGAGCAATTCCTGCCGCAAACCCAGCAGCCCACCCCGATGCAGAGAGGCCGGCCAGCCAGGGGCAGCGCTGCCCGTTCACAGGAGGCCCACGGGCCCCACAGTCCTGGGAGCCATAAAGACGCCCTCGGCCTGAGCCTGCAGCCGGGGCCAGCCTGGGGCTAACAGCCCCCCTTCTCTTGGGGCGCCGTGTCCTGGCCTCTGGCAGGTCACTCGGGGCAGTCAGGGATCCACGTGCTGCCCCCAGGAGTCCTGGACAGGACGTTCCCTGCCGGGCTTCCCTGACTGGACCCAGGCCGTTAGCACTGGGCTCAGCCAGAGCGACACAGCCCAGACCCACCAGGGTCAGCCCCCGGGGAGAGGCACCAATGACTGTCGGCCAACGCCCTCCTGGGTCCCAACCCGCTGCCTCTGGGGACCCTCAGAAAGGGGCCCTGGGGGAGGAGAAGGGGCTCCCCAAAGCACCCACCCCAGGGAGAGGGGACCCCACAAGATCTGTGTCCAAGAGGGGGATGGGCAGAGGGGACCCCAGGAGTGACAGGCATTGCCCATGGTCCTCTAGGTCACTGCGGAGTCTGGGACAATCAGGCCCCACTTGCCCATTGTCCCCCCGTCAAGGGGCAGATCAGCGCATAAAGGCAGCGGAATCAGCCCTGTGTTGGCAGCAACAGCTGATAGGCCCCATCTGAGCAGCCCAGAGCTCCTGGGTGGGTCCAATCCAGCTCCAAGTGCCACTCAGCCCCGACGGCCCCCGGCAAAGGCTCACCTGTGGCCAGCAGCAGCAGCAGCCCTAGACCCAGCTGCAGGGCAGCTGTGCCCAGGCTTTGGGGCTTCATGGCAGGTGAGGGGGTGGGGGGCTCGACCCCGGGGGCCCCAGCACTGGGCTCTGTCTCTGCCTCGCTCGCCTCCCGTTAGCCCGCAGGGCTCTCGACAATCCAGGAATCGGGAACTGGCAACGGCTCTGCGGCTGGAGCTTTATAGCAGCACCTGCAAGCAGGTGGGAAGGGAGGGAGGCCCCACCCAGTGGGCTGGGCTCTGACACAGTGGGAATTTTTCATAATATTTTGGATGACTATTGTGCGTGCCTCAGTTTGCCCTATGTGGTGCCTGGGTAACTAAGTGGGGAGAAAGGCAGTTTGCTCTTTGCGGAGATACAGGCATGATCCTGACGAGCTCCCTGGACCCCATGCCTGTGGGGTGTCCCAGAGGACAATGGCCACTCCAATTACCTGGTGTCATGGAGTCCCCGGGCGATGCTCTGGAACTGCTCCATACGAAGCCCGGCAGGACTCTGGGGGCGCCTCCTCTCTCTGATCAGACTGTCGCCAAGGCAAGAAGCTCACACGGCTTCACCTTCCTGGGTCTGACCTCGGAGCATTCAGCATCCTCTGCCCCTCCATGCGCTTCCCACAGCGAGTCCCACCTGGCAGGGTCCTGAGGAAGCCACATGGCCCTGCACCCCCACTTTGCAGTCAGACGTCTCTCTTAACCAGCATTGTAAAACAGAGGCTTATTAGTCGACAGGGTCTGTGATGCAGTAGGGACTGTCTGTGTGGGGGGTGGGAGAGCAGGGGAGGACTTTAGGGCATGGAGGATGCCAGGGCCTGTAACCTGAGCTAGGTAAGGGAGGGGAAAGGTCGACACCTTTGCCCGGGAAGGGGACAAAGGAAGGGAGTGGCAGGAGGGAAGCAGTTTGAGTTTGGGCTTGGGGCTGTGTGGGCGGAATTCAGAGTATCCTAGCTAGGATCCAAGCACCCTGAAAGCCCAGAAGGACTCGGTGGAGGGGTCCTGACAGTGCCTGCAAGCTCTGCTGTAACCTGTGTTCCTGTTGTCCAATAAACCTTCTGTTTTACTGGCTGGCTAAGAGTCACCTTGGGTCCCAGGAAGAGGGGTGCAGGGCCGGACTCCCCACACTCTGTGACAACTGGTGGCAGAGGTGGGATATACTGCACCCCGTGGACGGCGCTTCCTGCAGTAAGTGACTGGGGAGCAGTAAAACGAAGGGATGGTTAACCCCTGGGAGTGTGTGACCAGCCAGAAGGACTTTGCAGTAACAGGGTCCCCCGGGGGATTACAGCGAGCGGGCCCAGGGGCGGAGGAGTCTGCAGCTTGACCCTGGCAGAGAGGTGGTGACCTCAGGAAGGGCTGGTGCACTAGGGGTCCCCCTGGAAACCGTGGGGAGCGGCCAGCACCCCGGCCTGTGAGTGGTCAGCAGGAAGATGTATGCCAAGCGGCGCAAGTGTGACCTGCTGGAGCTATGCAAGCAGAGGGGGTTGCGCCCGGGGAGATGCACCAAGGACCAGCTGATTGCCCAGCTGGAGCAGGGAGACCGCATGAATGAACGGAGCCCTGTCTCTGAGGGAAGCAGCCGGGCAGATGCAGTGCTGGCACCAGTGTCTGTCCCCGCTGGGAGTGGTCAGCCGGCGGACGAGGGCTTCCCGAGACCCCCCCTTCCTAGGCCTAGGGGAAGGGCGGGGAGGAGCCCAGTGTATACCGAGGGCACCGTGACACCCCCGGCCAGCAGGGGATCTGCCCAGCGAAGCTCACCCCCCAGCAGGGGATCCTCCCGGCAACGCTCGGCATCCGTGGAGCGGACGCGGCTGGAATATGAAAGGGAGAAGCTCGAGTTAAAGAGGCAAAAGCTGGAGGAGAAGGCGAAACAGCGTAAACATGAGGAGAACCAGCGCCAGCGTGAGTGGGAGGAGAAGGAGAAACAGCGTAAACATGAGCTGGACCTGGCCCAGCTGAGGAGCAGTGAGGCCCCGGCTGTGGTGAGTGAGGGGGGACCCAAGCCTACAAAGAGCTTTGATAAGCACATGCTGCCCCGGCGTAAGGAGGGGGAGGACATAGATACCTTCCTGACGGCCTTTGAGAAGGCCTGCGAGCTGCACAGGGTTGACCCTGCAGACAGGATCGCAGTTCTCACCCCCTTACTGGACTCCACAGCCGTGGAGGTGTACAGCCGACTGAAAGGGGCGGAGGCAGGGGACTACGAACTGTTCAAACAGGCCGTGCTCCGCGAGTTTGGGCTGACTCCTGAGATGTACCGGAAAAAGTTCCGGAGCCAGCGTAAAACCCGTGAGGTCACATACCTACAACTGGTCAACCGGGCGCAGGGGTATGCCCGCAAGTGGACAGCTGGGGCCCAAACTAAAGAGGGCCTGCTTGACCTATTCATACTGGAGCACCTGTACGAGCAGTGCCCGTCCGACCTGAGGCTGTGGTTGATGGACCAGAAGCCGGAGACCCCGCAGCATGCAGGCCAGCTGGCCGACCAATTTGTGGACAGTCGGGCAGGGGATGGCAGGGAGCAGTCTCGAAGGAGCAGGCCTGCCTCAACGCAGAGAGAGAGTCATCATGGGACCTCCCAAAGGGGGCCTATGGAGAACCCCCCCAAAAGGGGAACATCCAGCGGCAGGTCCCTCCGACCCACTCAAGGGGACCCATGAGATATGGGCTGCTATCGCTGTGGCCAACGAGGTCACATACGGGCCCAGTGCCCCAAGCTCAGGGACAGACCAAGCAGACCCAACCCGCAGAGGGTGGACTGGGTAAAAACCCAATCGGAGGAGGGGCTACATTCCCAGGAAAGGGGGGTTGGCAACATACCACCTGTGGATGCTCCAGGCTCCGGGTTTTTGGTTTACCGGGTGGGCGCGGGGCTGCCCCTCCGGAAAGAGTGCATTGTTTCCCTGGAAGTGGATGGGAGGAAGGTCACTGGGTACTGGGACATGGGCGCAGAGGTGACGCTGGCCCGGCCCGAGGTTGTGGCCTCAGATCGGATGGTGCCCGACACCTACCTGACCTGATGGGCGTGGGCGGGACCCCATTCAAGGTACCTGTGGCAAGAGTACACCTGAAATGGGGGGCCAAGGAGGGCCCCAAGGATGTGGGGGTACACCAATATTTGCCCACTGACGTGTTAATGGGAGGGGACCTTGAGGACTGGCCTAGTAACACCCAGAGTGCCCTGGTCGTGACTCGTAGTCAGAGTCGGCAAATGGCACTGCTCCCCGACAACGGGGAAGGTACTCGACCTGAGGTGCAGGACCCTAACTCAGGGAGCGGGGAACGCCCAGGGGCACGGTTCAGAGAGGCTGCGGCCTCAGACCCAGCCAGCAAGAGAGAGCCGGTCCCCATCCCTGTCCCAGCTGCTGAGTTCCAGGCCGAGTTGCAGAAAGATCCCTCCCTGCGGAAGCACCGGGACCGGGCTGACCTTAGTGCGGTACAGACCATGAGGAGAGGTTGCAAGGAGAGGTTCCTGTGGGAGAAGGGGTTCCTGTACCGAGAATGGGCTCCCCCAGGGGAAGTAGAGTCATGGGGGATCAGGAGGCAGCTGGTGGTTCCCCAGAAGTTTCGCCACAAGCTACTGTACCTGGCCCTTGACATCCCTCTCGCAGGGCACCAGGGAATCCGGTGCACCAGGCAGAGGCTGCTACAGAACTTTTACTGGCCTGGGGTCTTTACCCATGTCCGACAGTACTGCCAATCCTGTGACCCCTGCCAGAGGGTGGGGAAGGCCCGGGACAAGGGGAAAGCGGCTTTGAGGCCTTTACCCATCATAGAAGAACCTTTCCAGAAGGTGGCCGTGGACATAGTGGGACCCCTCAGCAAGACGACCCGGTCAGGGAAGAAATACATCCTGGTGGTGGTGGATTTTGCCACTCGCTACCCCGAGGCGGTGGCCTTGTCCTCTATCGAAGCAGACACAGTAGCAGATGCGCTGCTGACAATTTTCAGCCGGGTGGGGTTCCCCAAGGAGGTCTTAACGGACCAGGGGTCCAACTTCATGTCGGCCCTGCTCCGGTCCTTATGGCAGAAATGTGGGGTCCAGCACAACTGGGCCTCAGCGTATCACCCCCGGTCCGATGGGCTGGTAGAAAGGTTCAACGGGACGCTGAAGAGGATGGTAAAAACATTTATGAACCAGCATCCACAAGATTGGGACAAGTACTTACCTCACCTGCTGTTTGCGTACAGGGAGGTACCCCAGGAATCTACCGGGTTTTCACCTTTCGAACTGTTGTATGGAAGGCGGGTGAGGGGGCCCCTAGACCTGATGAGGGACGAATGGGAGGGGAAGGCCGCTCCCGAGGGAGAGTCAGTGGTGGAGTATGTCCTGACCTTCCGGGAAAGACTGGCCAAGCTCATGGGCCTGGCCAGGGAGAATCTGGCCCGAGCCCAGAGGAGGCAGAAGGTCTGGTATGACCGCACGGCACGGGCCCGTGCCTTCGCCACCGGGGATCAGGTGATGGTTCTCATCCCCGTGAGGAGAAACAAACTCCAGGCCGCCTGGGAAGGGCCCTTCAAGGTTATCAAGCAACTGAATGAGGTAAACTATGTGGTGGAGCTGTCAAACCGGGCACATCACCGTCGGGTGTACCATGTGAACATGATGAAACCATACTATGACAGGGGGAATGTGGTGTTGGCCGTGTGTGGACATTGGGAGGGGCAGGGAGATGACCCCTTAGTAGATCTATTCCCTGGGACCAAAGCGGGTTCCCCGGTGGAGGCGATTCCCCTCTCTGATCAGCTGACCCCGGGCCAGCATGCTGAGATCAGGGGGGTGCTGCATCTGTACCGACAGCTGTTTTCCAACCAGCCTGGACGCACTAATTTGACTGTCCACCGGGTGGAGACCGGGTCACATGCCCCTATAAGATGCTCCCCTTTTCGGGTCACTGGTAAAACTGCGCAGGATCTTGAAAGAGAGGTCAGGGACATGCTGGCTTTGGGGGTGATCCAGCCATCTTCCAGCCCTTGGGCCTCACCAGTGGTGCTAGTCCCCAAGAAGGATGGGTCAATCCGGTTCTGTGTGGACTATCGAAAGCTCAATGCCATCACCGTATCTGATGCCTACCCTATGCCCAGGCCTGACGAGCTCCTAGACAAGCTGGGAGGTGCTCGGTACCTCACCACTATGGATCTTACCAAAGGCTACTGGCAAGTGCCGCTGGACGCAGATGCCAGGCTGAAATCGGCCTTTATCACCCCTCTGGGGCTCTATGAGTTTCTGACCCTGCCCTTCGGCCTCAAGGGAGCGCCGGCCACCTTCCAACGCCTGGTGGATCAGCTACTGAGGGGGATGGAGAGTTTTGCCGTGGCGTATATTGACGACATCTGCGTCTTCAGCCAGACCTGGGAGGACCACATGTCCCAGGTTAAACAAGTCCTAGACCGACTCTGAAAGGCTGGGTTAACAGTAAAGGCTGAGAAGTGCAAGGTGGGGATGGCTGAAGTATCTTACCTGGGCCATCGGGTGGGGAGTGGCTGCCTAAAGCCGGAACCAGCCAAGGTGGAGGTAATCAGAGACTGGCCTGCTCCCCAAACCAAAAAGCAGGTCCAGGCCTTTATTGGGATGGCGGGGTACTATCGAAGGTTCGTGCCCCACTTTAGTGCCATAGCCGGCCCCATCACTGAACTGTGCAAAAAGGGGAAGCCAGACAAGGTGATCTGGACTGAGCAGTGCCAGGAGGCTTTCCAGGCGCTGAAGGAGGCTCTGGTTAGTGGCCCAGTTCTGGCAAACCCAGATTTTGACAAACCCTTTATGGTGTTCACCGATGCCTCAGACACGGGACTGGGGGCAGTGTTAATGCAGGAGGATGAAAAGGGGGAGACACACCCCATCGTGTACCTGAGTAAGAAGCTGCTACCCCGGGAACAAAGCTACGCGGCCATCGAGAAGGAATGCCTGGCCATGGTGTGGGCCCTTAAGAAGCTAGAGCCATATCTCTTTGGGCGACACTTCACCGTGTACACCGACCACTCTCCCCTGACCTGGCTGCACCAGATGAAAGGAGCCAACGCCAAGCTCCTGAGGTGGAGCCTGCTCCTGCAGGACTATGACATGGACATGGTCCATGTGAAGGGAAGTGCCAACCTGACAGTGGATGCGTTGTCCCGGAGAGGGGACCCTGAACTTCCCCAGGTCACTAGGCAGAGTGACCCTGCTCAGTTCAGTCTCGAAGGGGGGAGAGATGTGATGCAGTAGGGACTGTCTGTGTGGGGAGTGGGAGAGCAGGGGAGGACTTTAGGGCATGGACGATGCCAGAGCCTGTAACCTGAGCTAGGTAAGGGAGGGGAAAGGTCAACACCTTTGCCCGGGAAGGGGACAAAGGAAGGGAGTGGCAGGAGGGAAGCAGTTTTGAGTTTGGGCTTGGGGCTGTGTGGGCGGAATTCAGGGTATCCTAGCTAGGATCCAAGCACCCTGAAAGCCCAGAAGGACTCGATGGAGGGGTCCTGACTGTGCCTGCAAGCTCTGCTGTAACCTGCGTTCCTGTTGTCCAATAAACCTTCTGTTTTACTGGCTGGCCGAGAGTCACTGTGGGTCCCAGGAAGAGGGGTGCAGGGCCGGACTCCCCACACTCCGTGACAGGGACACAGCATAGAACAGAGCTTGCTAGAACAGAAATCAGTGACTTTCAGCAAAGTCCATCTTGGGGGACCCTGAGTCAGAGGCCCTGGACTCCCCCTCTCTTCCAGTCCCCCACAGCAGACTGCCCTGGACCCTGCTGCCTGGCCTCCAACACACCCGTTGCTCCTCTTACAGTCTTTGTCCTGCTTCCCAGCCAAAGTGTCACCTGGTCACATCCCACTCCTGGATCTCAGGATGCGAAGGGCATCAGTCATCGCCTATATGCAGGCAGCTGGGTAGGCTCACCTGCCATGAGGGCCTCAGCTAAAAGTCACACACCCAGTTCCCACCAGCCAGCCATTGGTGCAGAACATGGGGAAACTGAGGTGCACACAGTATTCGTATAGGACAGTAAGATTCACATGCAACATAACAAGGTGACCCCCCCCCAGTTTGTCACATTTGGCAACTAGCAACAAGGACCCTGGATGCCCCCCATCCCCCTTAGGAGCCAGCTGGCTGTGACCAGCTGGAGGACAAAAAATTCCAGGTGACGCTCCTCAGTCTGGGCTGCAGGAGGCAGAAGAGGGGGCAGAGGGCTCAGGGCCGACCCAGCTGGAGTTTGCTGTAACTTTCTGATCTCTGTGGTAATCAAGGCCTCTGTGTGCTGTGTCCAGACACCTGATAACCCTCCTGCGGTTACCCCGCCGGCTGAAAGTCACTTTGGAGTGAGGAAGTCGGGGTGCAAGTCTCCCCCAGTGTCCAACTCAGGGGAACTCACTGCAGGGAGCTCACAGGGTGACCTAGGTGCTGAAGGCTCTGAGGTACAGTCCCCAGGTGAAGAAGCCAAGGGGCTGACCCCAGTGAACGTCTGACCCTAGGGGGGCTGAAAAACTGAAATGCTCCTCGCAGGGGCTGTTCCAGAGCTGTGAGAGAGCACCGGGTCTGGGGATCAGTGAAATGGGAACACTCCCAGGAGCTTGCTCAGTATCACCCAGGCCTGTGCTTGCCCTGGGGCCGCAATCCCCAGAGCACCCTCCAGCCCTGGGGCCTTGCCCCCAGAGCATTCTGCCCCCAGCCTCACCCACCCGCCCTAGACAGGAGATGGGCGTGGAAAGATCTGAGAGCAGGAACCCCTGGAGTGTCCCCAGCACAGGGGCTCAGTGAGGGCCAGGGGAGGACCCCAAATTGGGGCTGCAGAGAAACCCCACTGGGTGGAGAATGGGGCAGAAGCCCCAGGCTGGAGGAATGCGGGGGCCTGATTTCCCCATCCCACCCAGGCTCAGCTCTGGCCTCACGCCACAGCTCCAGAGCCGGGCCAGAGGGGAACCAGGCCCAGAGACAGAGGTGGGGGTAGGGTGGAGGGTCCCTGCAGCCCCTTGGCTCAGCTGCCCGGATGCCTTGGAGGCCTTGGTGCTGCTGGAAAGGCCACCCGGGCCCTCCTGGTCTCGCGCAGCTTAGCGTTAATCATTCCAGGCACCAGCTATTGTCTGGCCCTGTGCTCCCCTCACCTGCCCCAGATTCACCCCTCAGGAGCCGCCGGCAGGCACCGGGTGCTGAGCCTGGGCACAAGCCAAGGGTGTGGCCAGCGGATCAGGGAAAAGCAACTTCCCTGAGGGTGCTGCCCTCGCCCCGAGCCCCGAGAAACCTGCCCAGATCACTGCCCGCACCCCCGCCCTGGCCCTGCCTCCCCCCCACCAGCACCCAGTGTAACGGTGTAAAGCGTGGGGGGTATCCAGTGAGCTCCTCCCCTCCTGCCCCCCCCCATCCCTGTGGCACCTGTTCTGCAGCGACAGCAGCTCATTGGTCGAGCGACGCTGCCACCTACTGGGCATCTGTGTGTTCACAGCAGCTCACCTGGCCGCTGGGGTCACTGAAGTGCAGGTGAGCCTGAGCCTGAGCGAGTGACCCCAGGACTGGCCAGTTCGGGGCCTGGCCCCTCACTCAGCACCAGCCGCTTCATCGTACCTGGATCTCTGGAAACGTGTGTTCAGTGCGCAGTGGCCGGCTAAGCAGAGAACATGGTGTTGGGCCCTGCCGGGGAAGGGGATAGACAGTGAGGGCTTGTCTACATCAGAAAGTTGCAGCGCTGGTGAGGGAGTTACAGCGCTGCAACTTTGAGAGTGTCCACATCTGCAGGGCATCACCAGCGCTGCAACTCCCTGTTTGCAGCGCTGGCCGTACTCCCGTTTTGTCTCGGGTGTAGAGGATCCAGCGCTGGTGATCCAGCGCTGGTAATGCAATGTAGACACTCACCAGCGCTTTTCTTGACCTCCGTGGAAGGAGGAAGCCTCTGGTAATCAAGCTGGTTTCCTTTCCCGGTTTGCTCTCTCGGTCCCGGAGCCAGCCAGCAAACCGCAGGGAAGGAGACCTGCTTGCTCGGGGTTCCGGGACCGAGAGAGCAAACCGGGAACGCCGCGGTTTGCTCTCTCGGTCCCGGAGCCAGCCAGCAAACCGCGGGGAAGGAGACCTGCTTGCTCGGGGTTCCGGGACCGAGAGAGCAAACCGGGAAAGGAAACCAGCTTCGCCGCGGTTTGCTCTCTCGGTCCCGGAACCCCGAGCAAGCAGGTCTCCTTCCCCGCGGTTTGCTGGCTGGCTCCGGGACCGAGAGAGCAAACCGCGGCGTTCCCGGTTTGCTCTCTCGGTCCCGGAACCCCGAGCAAGCAGGTCTCCTTCCCCGCGGTTTGCTGGCTGGCTCCGGGACCGAGAGAGCAAACCGCGGCGTTCCCGGTTTGCTCTCTCGGTCCCGGAACCCCGAGCAAGCAGGTCTCCTTCCCCGCGGTTTGCTGGCTGGCTCCGGGACCGAGAGAGCAAACCGCGGCGTTCCCGGTTTGCTCTCTCGGTCCCGGAACCCCGAGCAAGCAGGTCTCCTTCCCCGCGGTTTGCTGGCTGGCTCCGGGACCGAGAGAGCAAACCGCGGCGTTCCCGGTTTGCTCTCTCGGTCCCGGAACCCCGAGCAAGCAGGTCTCCTTCCCCGCGGTTTGCTGGCTGGCTCCGGGACCGAGAGAGCAAACCGCGGCGAAGCTGGTTTCCTTTCCCGGTTTGCTCTCGGTCCCGGAACCCCCCTTGAAGCCGCCCAACAGCGCTGCAGTGTGGCCACATCTAACACCACTTGCAGCGCTGGTTGCTGTAAGTGTGGCCACTCTGCAGCGCTGGCCCTATACAGCTGTACTAATACAGCTGTAACAACCAGCGCTGCAAAATTTTAGATGTAGACATGGCCTGAGACAGTAAATACCATAATGGCATTATGTAAATCCCTGGTACCCCCCTGTGATGTGTAGGGACTGTTTGTGTGGGAGTGAGAGAGCCGGGGAGGACTTTAGGTGAGGGACAGGACCTAGGCCTGTAACCTGAGCCAGGTAGGGGGGAGGGGTGTCAGCACCTTTTGCCCGGGAAGCTGGTCAAAGGAAGGGGCCAACTATAGGGGAGTTAGCTCAGTTTCGGTTTTGGGCTGGGTGGTGGGAATTCAGGGTATCCTAAGCTGGGATCCAAGCACCCTGAACCCCTAGAAGGGCTCGATTGAGGGGTCCTGACTGTGCCTACAAGCTCTGCTGTAACCTGCATTCCTGTTGTCCAATAAACCTTCTGTTTTACTGGCTGGCTGAGAGTCACTGTGGGTCCCAGGAAGAGGGGTGCAGGGCCAGACTCCCCCACACTCCATGACACCCCCCCCCACCCACACACCTGAACACTGCCTGCAGGGCTGGTCGCCCCATCTCAGAAAGATGTGTTAGCACTGGAAAAGGGGCAGAGAAGGGCAACAAAAACCATCAGGGCGATGGAACAGCTTCTGTATAAGGAGAGGTTAAATCTGGGACACGTTCTGCTGGAAATAGAGACAACTAAGGGGGAGCTATGATACAGGGCTATAAATCATGAATGAAGTGAAGTGTTCTTTACCCCTTGACATGACATACAGAGACTCCAGGAGCAATGAGTCTCACTGCACTGTGCCACCCCCCCACGGCTGGACCCAGCCCTGGAGAGGGCACCCAGGCTCGCTCAGGCTGGCTGTGCACATCTGGGTCCTTTTCCCTTGTACAAATCTTTGGCCTTTGTGTAGCACATTCCAGCAGCTGCCCCTGAGACCTTGGACATCCCAACTGCCATAGGGAGAAGCCCGTGGAGGTTAAGAGATTTGCCCAAGTCAATCAGTGGCAGAGGGGGAACATAACCCATGATGCCTCACCCTGCTTTCACCACTAGGCCATGGTGCCTGTACAGGAATTGCTGGTAGCTACTGGAGGGAGTGCCCAGAGCCCACGCCTGGCCTGAGTTCTGCTACACTAGCCCCGCTCCCCCTGTTAGCAGGGGGCCCTGGCCCTGGGGGGTGAAAATGGCTTCTCTAGGGTCACAGCTGCTACTCCCTGGTGGTCTGTGGAGTCAGGAGTCCACCCGAAGAGGCCTATGGGTGGCAGACACTGTGCTGCACCACTACCACCGGCTGGCAGAGGGCAATGTCAGTCCAGGGATGGACACCGGGAGCCAGAGGAGGGGCTGCTGTACGGACCGCTCCATGCACCGCGGTGCCAACCCTACACTCTGGCCATGTGTCCCTATGACGAAGTGGGAATGTTCTTGATGCATTCTTTGAATACTGAGTGGGGAGTATTGACCTGGGAAGGTTGCAGGGGAGCTTTGCTGGGACTGGCTGCAGTGGGGATGGGAGACTTGCCTTGAGGGATGATACCTGAGCACATAACATGAGAACCCAGGAGGGGGGTTGGAGCCAGGTGACACCTCTGCCCTGGAAACTGGAAAAAGGCTGGGGGAGGGGCCGGGGGAGGCTGAATGAGATAGCTGGAGGGAGTGTCAGTTTGGAGCTGGCTGAGAAAGGGGGAGGGGAGCCCAGATGGGCCTCTGGCCTCCCAACGGGGCTCTGGCCTCCCTGTCGCCCGCCCCCCAAAATGGACCTAACTGAGGGGGGGACCTGTTGTCTATGCCTGCAAGACCTGTCTTGGACTGTGTTCCTGTTGTCTAAATAAACTTGTTGTACTGGCTGGCTGAGAGCCCTGGTGAATCGCAGGAAGCCGGGAGTGCAGGGCCTTGTCTCCCACACACTCTGTGACAACTGATGGCAGTGGTGGGATCTACTGCCAGGGCCACCTGGGGGGGGGCAAGTGGGGCGGTTTGCCCCAGGCCCTGGGGCCCACAGGGGCCCCCATGAGAGTTTTTCGGGGGCCCTGGAGTGGGAGGCCTTCACTCACTCCAGGGGCCCCAGAAAATTCTCATGGGGCCTGGGCCCCCAGAGCTTCTTCCGCTCCGGGTCTTTGGTGGCAACTGAATGGAAGGACCCACCGCCGCCGAAGTGCCCCGAAGACCCACAGCTGGAGGTCCTTCCGCCCCAGGACCCGCCACTGAAGTGCCGGGTCTTTGGTGGCAATTCAGCGGCAGGGGCCTCCTGCTGCTGAAGACGCCAGTCCCCCTTAATCATCTGGGCAACCCTGTCTACTGCAGCCCATGGACGACGTTTCCTGCAGTAAGTGACTGGGGAGCAGTTAAATGAAGGGGGGGGATGACAAGGACCAGGCGTGCTGAAGATTCAGAAAGAGATGGTTTCAAGGGGTGATTAACCCCTGGGAGTGTGTGACCAGAGAGAAGGACTTTGCAGTAACAGGGTCCCCCGGGGAATTGCAGGAGCGGTCCCAGGGGCAGAGGAGTCTGCAGCTCGACCCTGGCAAAGAGGTGGCGACCTCGAGAAGGGCTGGCACACTATGGGTGTTCCCTGGAAACTGGGGCGGGGCGAGCCCAGGCAGGCCTGTGAGTGGCCAGCAGAGGGGGCTGCACAGAGGGAGGCTCACCAAAGAACAGCTGATTGCCCAGCTGGAGGATGGAGATCGCTCAAATGAACTGATCCCTATGTCTGAGGGAAGCAGCCTGACAGATGCAGGGCAGGCACCAGTGTCGGGAGTGGTCAGATGGTTGCTGAGGGCTTCCTGAGACTCCTCCCTCCTATGCCTAGGGGAAGGTCAGGGAGGAGCCCAGCAAATACTGAGGGCACCGTGACACCCCCGGCCAGCAGGAGATCGTCCCAGCGAAGCTCCCCATCGCTGGAGTTGAGACGGCTGGAACTGGAGAAGGAATTAAGGCTGAAAGAGCTGGAGTTAAGGGAGCAGGAACTGATGGGGGAGCGAGCAGAACAGGAAAAACAGAGACAGCATGAACTGGAGGAGAAAGAGAAACAGAGACAGCATGAAGAGAGACAGAGACAGAGGCAGAATGAACTGGAGTTGGCCAAGCTGAGGAGCAGCGGGCCCCCAGCTGCGGTGAGTGAGGGGGCGCCCAGGACTGCGCGGAGCATTGATAAGTGTATTCTGGCCCAGCGTAAGGATGGGGAGGAAATGGATGACTTCCTGGATGCCTTTGAGATGGCCTGCGAGCTGCACCAGGTTGATCCTGTAGACAGGCTCCAGGTTCTCACCCCCTTACTGGACCCCAAAGCCGTGGGATTGTACCGCCAACTGGAAGGGGCGGAGAAAAGGGACTACGAACTATTAAAAAAGGCCCTGCTACATGAGTTTGGGCTGACTCCTGAGATGTACTGGGAAAGGTTCCGGAGCCAGTGTAAAATCTGGCTGACCTCAGTGCGGTACAGACCATGGTGGCAGGTTGCCGGAAAAGGTTCCTGTGGGAGAAGGGGTTCCTGTAATGAGAATGGGCTTCCCCAGGGGAAATGGAGTCATGGGGAATCAGGAGGCAGCTGGTGGCACCCCATAAGTATCGCCACCAGCTGCTGTGCCGGGCCCATGACATCCCACTCTTAGGGCACCAGGGAATCTGGCATACCCAGCAGAGGCTGCTGCAGAACTTTTACTGGCCTGGGGTCTTTACTCCTGTCTGATCCCACCTTACGACTGCCGATCCTGTCACCCCTGTCAGAGGGTGAGGAAGGCCTGGGACAAGGGGAAAATGGCTTTAGAACCCTTGCCCATTGTCACGGAGTCCCTGGGAGAGGCTCTGCAACTGCTCCCTACAAAGCCAGTCAGGACTCTGGTGAAGTCTCCTCTCTGTGAGCAGACTGTCTCCAGGGCAAGCAGCTCACACGGCTTTCACCTTCCTGGGTCTGGCCTTTGGAGAATGCTCCAAAGCATCCTCTGCCCCTCCATGCGCTTCCCACAGTGAGTCCGCCCAAGGAGGGCCCTGGGGAAGCCACAGGGTCCTGCACCCCCACTTTGCAGTCAGACGTGACTCTCAGCCAGCCAGTAACACAGAGGTTTATTCGATGACAGGAACAGGGTCTAAAACAGAGCTTGTAGGTACAGCGAACCGGACCCCTCAGCTGGGTCCATCTTGGGGGGCAGCGAGCCAGACACCCACATCTGCACTCACCCCTCGTCCCCAGCTAGCTCCAACCTTACTCCCCTCCAGCTCCTCCTTTCTGGCCTTTGTTTCTTTCCCAGGGCCAGGAGGTCACCTGATCTCTTTGTTCCCCCACACCTTTAGCATCCTCTTGCAGTGGGGAAGGACCTGGCCATTAGTTGCCAGAACACAGAGTGTCAGCCATTTATGTACAATGACCTTCATCCTATCACCTAGAGACTTAAGAAATGCATAGGGGAAACTGAGGCACCCCTACACTATTCAGAGGAAACATTAAGTACAGTCCCACTTGGTCACACCCATCATAGAGGAGCCTTTCCAGAGGGTGCCCAAGGTCAAGATAGGGGCTCTTAACCAAGAGAGACCGAATCATAGCCCTCCAAACTGGAACACTGGGAGAAGACCCCATCCCAGTTTGAAGATGTGGCAAACTGGGAATGTTCTTAATGTTTTCTCTGAATATGGTGTTAGTGCCTCAGTTTCCCCTATGCCGTTCTTAATATCTAGGTGGTGGGATAAGGGGGTGTGATTGCTACAGAGCAAATGGCCAGTGCATCTAAATGCCTGATGCTCTGTCTCCTAGCAGCTGATGGCCTGGGCCCCTCCTCTGCAAAGGTGTCAACTGAAGGTGTTGGAGACAAAGCGGTCAGGTGACCTCCTGGCCCAGGAAAGGGGCTGAGGAGAGAGGAGGGGCTGGAGGGGGTTGTTAGTCTGGAGCTGGCTGGGGTTGAGGAGTGGAGTGCAGATGGGGGGGGTCTGGCTCACTGCCCCCCAGAATGGACCCGGCGGAGGAGTCCTGTTCGCGGTACCTACAATCTCTGTTTTAGACCCTGTTCCTGTCATCGAATAAACCTCTGTTTCACTGGCTGGCTGAGTCACGTCTGACTGCAAAGTGGGTGTGCAGGACCCTGTAGCTTCCCCAGGACCCCGCCTGGGCGGACTCGCTGTGGGAAGCGCACGGAGGGGCAGAAGATGCTGAATGTTCCAAGGAGAGACCCAGGAGGTGAAGACGTGTGAGCTTCTTGCCCTGAACAAGTCTGCTCCAAGGGAGAGGAGGCTCCCCAAAGTCCTGACTGGCTTTCTGGGGAGCAGTTCCAGAGCATCGCCCAGGGACTCCATGACAGAACCCCAGAAATACTGGGGTGGAAAAAGGACATGGGCCACATAAGTCTTCCCACCTGCAGACTATGAGTGCTATCGAGCACACTCAACCTAAAGGGGGGTGTGAAACTGGAAGGGCCTGAGGTAACTCCCACCAAGGAAGGGGAGGGATGCTGGGGCATCCATGGGGGATTTGAACTTCCCCAGATCACTGGCTGAAGTGACCCTGTTCAGTTCACTCTTGAAGGGGGGAGAGATGTGACAAACTGGGAATGTTCTTAATGTGTTATTTGAATACTGAGTGGGGAGTATTGACCTGAAAGGTTGCAGGGGAGTTTTGCTGGGACTGGCTGCATTGGGGATGGGAGACTTTCCTTGAGGTCAGATACCTGAGCATATAACATGAGAACTCAGGAGGAGGGGTTGGAACCAGGTGACACCTCTGCCCAGGAAATGAACAAAGGCTGGGGGAGAAGCCGGGGGGGAGGCTGGGTGAGACGGCTGGAGGGAGTTTCAGTTTGGAGCTGGCTGAGAAAATGGAGAGGAGCCCAAGATGAGGCTCCGGCCTCCCAACAGAGATCTGGCCTCCCTGTTCCCCCCACCCCCTCAAGAGGGACCTGAATGAGGAGTCCTGTTGTCTGTACCTGCAAGAGTTGGACTGTGTTCCTGTCGTCTAAATAAACCTTCTGTTTTACTGGCTGGCTGAGAGTCCTGGTGAATCGCAGAAAGCCGGGGGTGCAGGGCCTTGTCTCCCCGACACTCTGTGACAGTCCCCACCATGCCCTGGGCAGCAGGAGGCAGCCTCACGCCTGGGCACGGCACAGGACTGTGGACATGTAGCTGGGAGTGCACTTTCCACTCGCCCGGCCCTCAGATGGCCCCAGACACGGGATCTGCGGGCAGCGGCTGGGTCGGGCGTCTGGGGCACCACTTCCTCGTCCCTGCCCAGCCTTCCTGTGGCAGTGGGGGAGCTGAGAGCCTTGAACCAAACTGTAACCCTGTGTAGAATGGAACCACTTCAAGCCAGGGGGTGCAGCAGCCCCCAGCCCTCCTAGTTCCAGCCCCTGTGGTGCCGGTGGGGATGGCAAAGGGCTGCACAGGTTCCCTGGGGGGCTCATGCCAACTAGCAAGAGCTGGACACGTGTCTTGGTGTTATGGGCCCCCCTGTACCCAGCACAGCCTGCAAACTCCAGCCTGGCTCAGCGATGGGCCCGCTAGGAGCCAGCTGCTAGCACTGGGCATCCAGCTCCCAGAGCAGGGCACGGTTTGGGGTCCCAGGTGCTGTGTGTGGCTGGCTCAGTGCCCGGGGATTTCCAGGTGAGACCTGGGGAGGGGAGGAGGTTTGTGCCCCTGGTCAGGGGCTGGCTGGCACCCCAGGGAGTCCATCCAGCTGTGATGCCTCGGAGCCCCTTGGGAGAGAGGTGCAAGGGCCCTGTGGGGCTGGCAGGGGGGCAATCCCAGGGGGCAAGGGGCTGTGGTATGGAGGGGAGGGACAGCCACTCTTGTGGGGGAGGCCTCTGGAGGTGGGAGGGTTTTGGCTGCAGGGTGTGGAGGAAAGGTCTTGCCCTGTTGCCATTCCTCGGTCAGTGACTCAGCGGGAACGGGAAAGGGGCTGTGGCAGGCGCATAATAAGCGTCTCTATTACACACCTGTGTCCAGTGTGCGGCATTGCGGTGGGCTGGTGTGATGGAGTAGGGGCTGTCTGTGTGGGGGATGGGAGAGCTGGGGATGACGTTAGGTGAGGGACAGGACCTAAGCCTGTAACCTGAGCCAGGTAGGGGCGGGTGGGGCGAGGTGATACCTTTGCCAGGAAACTGGACAAAGGGAGAGGGGAGAGAGAAGGAGGGGGAGAGCCTGCTGGAGGGGTTTTTGGTTTCAGTTTGGGGCTGGCTGGGAAGAGGCAGGGAACCCCAAGTCTGGGGTCTAAGATCCTTGCCCCAGAGGGACCTGGCTGAGGGGTCCTGGTTGTACCTACAAGCCCTGCTTGGGACTGTGTTCCTGTCGTCTAATAAACCTTCTGTGTTACTGGCTGGCTGAGAGTCCCGGTGAATCGCAGGAAGTGGGGGTGCAGGGCCCTGACTTCCCCACACTCCATGACAGATGCCTTGGAGCCCTTGGGAGAGAGAAGGGCCCTGTGGAACTGGAGGGGGGGCCCTCCCAGGAGACGGGGGGGCTGTGGTGCGAAGGAGCAGGACAGCAACTCGTGGGAGGATGGGGGGGCTCTGGACGCGGAAGTGGTGTGGAGGAAACATCTTGCCCTGTTCCCAGCTGTCACCATTCCTCGATGAGTGACTCAGGAACTGGGAACAGGGATGTGGCAGGTGGGTGATAAGTGTCTGTGTGACACACCTGTGTCCAGGGTCACGGCAGGGTGGGCCGGGCACTAGGGGGCGGGGTGGGCAGCGCTGGTTCAGATCCCGCCCAGGGCCCTGCTGAGCCTAGCGATGGCTGAGCAGGGCAGGCAGCCCCCCAGAAATGGAAGGTGGCTTGTTTACACATGGTAGCACCTCCGCCCAGCGTGTGGGACTCAGTTTTGAGTGGGGAAGAGAGAAGACCTGAGGCAGAGACCCAGGCTCCTGGTCCAGCTGTGCTGCCTGTGCTGACCCAGGCAAGTCACCAGCAGCCCACAGGTAAGAAGCCTGCCTGATCCCTCCCCAGTCTTTTGTCCCCAGCTGGTCACACCCCTCTGGCTCCTAAGTGGGGAGGGGGTGGGGGGGCACATCCAGGATAGTTTTTTTGCTAGGTGCTAAGAGTCCGGGCAATTAGAGTGGCCATTGCCCTCTGGGACTTTTCATGGGGCCCCAGGCAGCTTGAGCTGAGTCACGCCTGTGTCTCTGCAAAGAGCAAATAACTATTTCCCCCATAACTAGTTACCCATGCACCACATGGGGGAAACTGAGAAACACGCTATTCCTCCAATATATTATTCATAATTCCCACGCTGTCACAGGCTTCTCCGCTCATCTCGCCTGACTGCTTCTGGGAGGAATTAGCTTCAAAACATGCCAGGGGATAGCAGCAATTCCTGCGTCCTCCTCCCCATCGAAGGGCCAGAATGAGTTCACGGACCCCTAGAGCGTGGTGACGGCCATGGGCCCCAGCCCCTCCTGGGTGCACTCCATATCAGCAGAGAGGGGTCAGGCCCTCCCTGGGGCACAGGGGTTGGGGATGTAGCTGCAGCTTTCCTGAGTCAGGATCCAGGGAGCCCAATAACTCGCCTCTGGGGATGGGGTGGGGTGGGGGAGCTCAGGGGTCCAGGGACCTAAGGCTCTGGCTGGGGTGGGGCTGCCTGGCCCCATGCCCTGGGCCTAGCCCCACAGTCACTTCCTTACGTAACTATTCACTTTTGTTTCCTTGTTTTCTGGCGTTTCAATGTTTGCCCAGTGCCATGCCCAGCCCGTCCCATGAGTCTCAGCGTGTCCCAGCCTGGGCACCTGGCTCCACACCTCTGCACACAGCTGGAGGGAGGAGGGCAGCGGCAGGGGGTTTCTCCCCATCACATGCGGTGAGCCAGTAAGAAATGGCACTGAAGGGCAACTCTGGCACAGCCCCACCCAGCCTATCATGGGCCCAGGGCAGCCACTGCTCCCACCCTTTTGAAGCAGAGGTCCGAGAGGGGCAGGAGAAAACCAGCCTAGAGCCTGACTCAGCACAGATCCCTTTATTGTGAAACACTATAAATACAGACCTTCCCAAGGACGTTGTGACCCCCCGTCACGGCGGGGCGGCCATCACAGAGCCGCGTGGTTACAGAACACATGATAAAAGTGGAGCCCCAGTCCAGCTGTGCAGGCAAGCGCGACCCCTGGAACCCGAACACTGCACACTGGGGGCCTCGTGGCAGGGTACAGCATTTGGCAAGTGATTGCGGGCAGGCGGGGCTTGGAATTTGGGGGAGGCAGAGAGGAGGGTCCTTCCCTTGCATTGTTCATCCAGTTCCTTCATGCATTCGAATTTGGCTGCTCCAGAACCGTCTGATGGTCGCTCCCACCTCCTGAGAACAGGTGGAAGCTGGGCCAGAGGGCCCCCCAGGCTGTGGAAGGAGCAGGGGACACGCCCCATACACAGCTTGGGGCAGTATTGAGGGGCTCCCCTGGAGAGTCCTTGTCATATTCCCTGCACTGCCCAGGCTGGCTGGTGGGGGGGATATATGGGGCAGCCCCTTTACTGTCCCCCATTAGGAATTTGCCCCATTAGTGCTTGCCCTCACATGGCCCAAACCCAGGGCCAGGGGTTGCAGGGTGGGGGGAGCAGTCACCCTCCCTCACCCCGCCACACTTTGAATGCAACCCCCTCCTCCCCAGTGCAGGAAACCCCTGCCTTGTCAGCCCCACCCAGCACCCTGGAGTCCAGCTGCAGGAAGCAGGTGGCGATGCTGAGAGCTCTGCTCCTGCTGGTCCTCGGGGTAGTGCCCCTAGAGATTGTCTGATGTCGCAGGGTTGGCGTAGAAGGCGTTGGTGCCGTTGCCGGCGGCGATCTGGGGGGGGAAGCAAAGGGGTTAGAGCCAGGCTGGGCCAATCCACCATTACCTGGCAACCAGGACCCCCAGCCAGGCAACCACCAGTACCCCTGTTGGCATGGAAACCGGGGCTCTGGGGCCAGGAACAGGCCCCAGTCACATTTGATACCGGCCACCCCGTCCCTGCCAGCAGGGAGACACCTCAGGGACCTCTCCAGCTCTGCTGCCCCACAGCAGCATGGGGGGAACATGGTGGGGTTGGGGGAAGGTGACCCCACCCCACAGCCCTGCAGGGCTGTGGATGCTTCACGGGGTTAATGTTCAGAGCACCTGGCGCGGCTGGAGCTAGCACTGGCCTTCTGCCAACAGCACCACAAACAGCCCAGTGTCTGCTGTAAATACGGCACTGGTCACGCGCCCAGCTCGGCCCCTCACTGCCCCCTGGGCGCGCACAGGCCTGCCCTGCCCCACAGCCAAGGGCTCCAGGGCAGGAGCGTCCCCACCCTCCAGGCCACACCAGCCCCTCCAAGGTGCCTATGCGCTGGCTATGCTCCCCCGCCCCAGGCTTCCCATGACTTGGCTCTTTTGTCTCAGCCATTAGCGGCCTGCAGAGGTAAATATTTACTCAGGCCGGGTGTTTGAACAGCCTGAGCGACTGGCTGCACAGATCAGAGGAGCTGGAGCCAGCCCAGCTAGGAACAGGGACCCGAGTAACACAAACACCCGCTGCTGGGGCCCAGCCCCACAGGAACCGCACCAGGGCCCGGGTCGGGCAGCAGTGCTTCTTCCCGCCATGCCAAATGCAGAGCCAGGGACGCCGGTGACTGATGAGCCCCCCGCTGCCCACTCGTCCTAGTGCCAGGTCACGCCAGTGCCCGGCCCAGCACAGGCTGCTTGGCTGGCGGGCTCATTGTGGATGCACCCACCCATGGCCGTGCAGAGAGACTGCAGGACTCATGGGGCTGGCATCACTAGGGTCCTCATGCAGATAAAGTCCCCCCAAGTCCTCTACCCCTGTATCTGATTAGGCCCGTCTTCACTGAGCAGAGTGGTGACCCTCCTCCTGCCATCGCTGACAAGTTCCCTGATCCCTCAGCCCCCCACCCCCAAGGTTTACTTGGAAAACAGTTTGTGCTTGATGCAGGGAGTGAGCAGCAGAGCCCCCTTGCCCCCCCCCATCCTCCCCACATGCGGCACCTCTGAGCTGGCCCCACAGGCCAGCAGACCAGCCCTCTCCATGTTCATAGCTGCCCAACCATCCTGGTACCTGCACCTGGCCTGGGGCTGTGGGGCTGGCCTGGTACCCTGGGACTGGCCTGGGGCTGTGGGGCTGGCCTGGTACCCTGGGGCTGGCCTGGGGCTGTGGGGCTGGCCTGGTATCCTGGGGCTGGCTTGGAGCTGTGGGGCTGGCCTGGTACCCTGGGGCTGGCCTGGGGCTGTGGGGCTGGCCTGGTACCCTGGGGCTGGCCTGGGCATGTGGGGCTGGCCTGGCTGAGACCATTTAACAGCAGAGTGACCCACTGCCCTGACAGGCTCCCCCAGTCCCCCAGTCCCTCAGGCAGTGTCAGGCCGGAACTGGGAATGAGGTGGTAACAGGGCCGGCGCTTCCATTGAGGCGAACTAGGCAATCGCCTAGGGCACCAGGATTTTCGAGGGGCAGCATTTTCCCGGGGGGGGGGCGGCAGGCGGCTCCGGTGGAGCTGCCGCAGTCGTCCTCACGGGCAGTCCACCGGAGCCGCACAACTGCGGCAGCTCCACCGGAGCCGCGGACCAACGGAGCCTCCGCAGAAATGGCTGCGGCAGCTCCACCGGAGCCGCGGGATCAGCGCAGGGCGGGGAAATGGCCGTGCGCCTAGTGTGCGAAAAACTGTAGCGCCGATCCTGAGAGGTAAGGGAGGCTGGTCAGTCACAAGGGGACAGACGTGGAGCCGAGGAGGCGCCAGCCACCCACTGTGGGCTGCTGGGGCCCCACGGGGCTGGGGAGGGAAAACCGGAGCCCCACATACAGACTCTGCCTGCTGCAGCCCATGCCGCCCTCCCCGAGGGCACCGCCCAGGCCTCGGCTGCCTCCCACCGGTCAGCAGGGACGGGCTCGGCTGAGGGAACCCAGCGTTCCTGGGAGCACAGGGCCTGGCTCCAGCCAGGGGCCGTCAGGGCAGGCTGCCCCCAGCCGGGAGCCTCCAGCTGGGCGTGAGAGTTACACTAACCCCCCATCCCGGGGCAGGAGCGGGGCCATCTGGTCTCCATGGGCACGGTGCCAGGGGCAGAGCCCAGCCAGGCCGCCCTGAGCAGGGGCACAGCCGGCGCTGCCAAGGCAACCATTGGTAGAGCGACTTCTCGGAGCCAGGCTTCAGCCCCACCTCCACCCCGCTCCATCCCTGCCCCACAACCTCATCCTGCAACCCCCCCCCCCACCCCTATCCCTGCCCCACAACCTCATCCTGCAACCCTACCCTCACCCCATCCCTGCCCCACAACCTCATCCTGCAACCCTACCCCACCCCCATCCCTGCCCCACAACCTCATCCTGCAACCCCACCCCCACCCCCATCCCTGCCCCACAACCTCATCCTGCAACCCTGCCCCCACCCCCATCCCTGCCCCACAACCTCATCCTGCAACCCTACCCTCACCCCATCCCTGCCCCACAACCTCATCCTGCAACCCTACCCCCACCCCCATCCCTGCCCCACAACCTCATCCTGCAACCCTGCCCCCACCCCCATCCCTGCCCCACAACCTCATCCTGCAACCCTACCCCCACCCCCATCCCTGCCCCACAACCTCATCCTGCAACCCTACCCCCACCCCCATCCCTGCCCCACAACCTCATCCTGCAACCCTACCCCCACCCCTATCCCTGCTCCACAACCTCATCCTGCAACCCTACCCCCACCCCCATCCCTGCCCCACAACCTCATCCTGCAACCCTACCCCCACCCCCATCCCTGCCCCACAACCTCATCCTGCAACCCTACCCCACCCCCATCCCTGCCCCACAACCTCATCCTGCAACCCCACCCCCATCCCTGCCCCACAACCTCATCCTGCAACCCTACCCCCACCCCCATCCCTGCCCCACAACCTCATCCTGCAACCCCACCCCCACCCCCATCCCTGCCCCACAACCTCATCCTGCAACCCCACCTCCACCCCATCCCTGCCCCACAACCTCATCCTGCAACCCTACCCCCACCCCCATCCCTGCCCCACACCCTCATCCTGCAACTCTGTGACCTCACCCCCACTCCATCGCCCCACCCTCACCCTGCCCCCACTCCCAATGCTATCCTGAAGCCACCCTCTGACCCTCCTTCCAGCCCCTTCACTCAACCCCCCCACCCACAGTGCCACCGTGTGACCCTAGCCCCACCCCAGCCCCCCACCCCTCTAGAAGAAGGCAGGGGGCTTGTCCTCCATGGACAGCAGCAGGAGTCACAGATTCCAGATCCGACTGTCCCAGGCCGGCAGGCCCATAGTGACAGTCTAGCAAATCTGACCTCCCATCTCGCCTGCTGAACTAGGGCCAAATGTTCAGCAAACATCCTGTCTGGCCACAGGACCTGCCAGGGACGGAAAAGCCAGCAGGGCTGGGGGCCGGTCAGTGGGCAGGCAGGGACGGGGATGCTGGTGCTGCCCAGGGCAGGCCAGGCCATGGCAGGGACAGGACTAGCGGTCCCCAGAGACCTGGGCAGAGTCACCAGCCTGCCCCATTGGCTGCTGTTTATTTAGCTGCTGGTTTCACATCAGCTGGGAGCTGCCCCACGAGTGATTAACACAGCGAGGGGGGGCTGGGGCCACTCAGGGCCTGTGCTGCAGCCACCTGACTGGGGAGAACAATATTTCCCCTGGCTCTAGCCAGGCCAGTCCCCTGCCCCCCCCCATGGACATGAACCCCCCCACCCCAGGACCACTCCGCCAGGACGTCGCTCTATAATCCCACAGGATCACACCCCGTAAACCCCACTCCCATCTACCCCAGGAGCTCCCCCCGTCGCATTGCCCCTAGCACATCCCTCCCGACGAGCTGAATTGTGCAGCACGGCCCCATGCTCACATTTCTGGCATTGGGACCCCCGTGCCCTTGACCCTCCCCCCTCAGCTCTCTCCCAGGGGGTGCATTGGGTGGGAGACAATTAGGACTGTGGGAAGCACCATGTCATCACCATGCACTAATCTCCCCCACCACCACCACCACCCCTGGGTTTGTGTTCTCTTTGGCGAAATTTTCTGGGATGAGCCGACCAACCCCCTCCTCTCCCAAATCCCCCCCTCAGTGAGCAATGTGGGCGGTTTCCACCCTCAGTGCCCAACACTGGCACCCCCACCGCGTGCCTGGCAGAGCTGCTGTGTACTAGGCACCGGTGTTCAGGGGTGTACCCAGGCAGTGTACGGGGACAGGCATTGGGGCACACGCTGGGCTAGGGGGCACCCCAGGGCAGGACCAGGCCCCGCTGCTTACATCACTGTAAGGATTCTGCTTCTTGCCGGGGGCACTGAAGCGCCCGTGGGTGTGGTAGGTGGGGTACTCATTCATGGGCTGGTACGAGGCCTGTGAGCTGAACAGATCCAGCTTCCCACGGCTCCTCCTGTGGCACGAGCAGACGATCTAGACAGGCAAGAGGAGGCTGGTCAATAGGGATGGGGTGTGGAGGGAATGGTGGGGTCAGGCATGAAGAAGGAGAGAGGCTGGAGGGGGCCTGAAGCCGGAGGGATGGGCAGCGGGGGGCACTCACCAGCAGGATGAAGATGAGGATGCTCAGCACCAGCAGGATGCAGACCAGGACCAGCAGGGCGATGCCCCAGCCAGGCACCAGGGGAGCTGGTGCTGTGGTGGCTGGGGGATTGCTGCCAGAGTTGGCTAAAACACAAGTAGGAGCAGTCAGGGGCTGGAGAGGACCTGGAGGAGAGGGATCCCAGCAGAGAGGCCCAGGCCAGGGGACGCAGCTGGCCAGGCAGACGGGCCAGGGACAGTCAGGGGCTGTCGGAAGGGGCCTGGCCTTGGGGTGCTGGGAAGAGGCTGAGTGTGATGGCTGGGGGCTCAGCCCCAGTGCAGGTCAGTGAGGACGGCTCTCAATGGCTGTGCTGCCAGGGGGCACAGGAGCCCTCCCTCCCCGGGACAGATACAGGCTGGGCTGGGCTGGCAGGTCAGGCACCGTCCACATACCCCAAAGCAGCCCAGCCAGGGGCCTCTGGTGGGAGCTGGAGGAGCCCCTGAGGGTAGCCCGGTCTCCACAGAGCTCTGCAAAAGGGCCATAGACACCAGCCCCGATCAGCCATGGGCTGAGCCCCCAGCACAGGGACCCCTGGACACGTGGTTGTGGAGACACTGTGGGGCCTGGCTGGAGGCTGCTCACCACGGATATTGTCCAGCTGGAGTCCACCAAAGCTGTTCTGGCTGTCCAGCCTTTGTGTCAGCTGCTGCTCAATGTCGGTGGCCCTGATGCTGGTGTTGCTCACTTGGTATTGCAGGACGGACTCAGTCACCACCGAGCCCGGGCTGCAGAGCGTGCCAGAAAGGGGGTGTTAACTGGGTCTGGTCCCAGCCCTTCCCGTGCCCCTGCCCCAGCTCCCCCATTCACATCTGCCCCTGCACTGGCCTCCCCAAACCATCCATCTGCTCCCTCCAGCTCCTGCCACCTGGCCCTGCACCAATTTCCCCACACTATCCACTGGGCCCCACACCAGCTGCTCCCCCCACACAACCCCTTTGAACCACCTCCCTTATGCCCTGACCTGCCCCTGCTCCAGCACCCGCCCCCCCCCCGCAAAGGCAGGACACCTGCCCAGCACAGGCTCAGGCAACCAAAGCTCTGGGCTGTCGGACATGACACCCCAGGGTCACCTGCTCTCTCCTCACCTTTCTCCAGCCCCCCCCGGCAGCCCAGGAGGCAGCAGGCTGCCCCCTCCCCTGCCCACAGCTGGGGCAGCCCCATGGCACACACTGTACCTGAAACGCAGATCAGTAAATCCCAGGTAGTTCTGCCCATTCAGGCACGTTGGGCAGCCGTAGATACTGCGGTACTGTCACAGACAGAGGGGAACAGAGTCACTGCCAGCACCCCAGCCGGCTCTGGGGGGAGGGGCAGGGAGCACCCAGCTTGGCGGATCTGCCCCAGCCCTGCCAACCTTCCTTGCTCCTCTCTGGGGTGCAGGGGCAGAGAGTGTCTCCCCAGAGCCGGCTGGAGAGGGACAGAGGGGCCCAGAGCCGAGGGCAGGGTCGGGGGGGTGTCTCCCCAGAGCCGGCTGGAGAGGGACAGAGGGCCCAGAGCCGAGGGCAGGGTCGGGGGGGGGGTGTCTCCCCAGAGCTGGATGGAGAGGGGCAGAGGGGCCCAGAGCCGAGGGCAGGGTCGGGGGGGGTGTCTCCCCAAGCCGGCCTGAGAGGGGCAGAGGGGCCCAGAGCCGAGGGCAGGGTCGGGGGGGGTGTCTCCCCAAAGCCGGCTGGAGAGGGGCAGAGGGACCCAGAGCCGAGGGCAGAGTTGGGGGGGTGTCTCCCCAGAGCCGGCTGGCAAGGGGCAGAGGGGCCCAGAGCCGAGGGCAGGGTCGGGGGGGGTGTCTCCCCAGAGCTGGATGGAGAAGGGCAGAGGGGCCCAGAGCCGAGGGCAGGGTCGGGGGGGGGTGTCTCCCCAGAGCTGGATGGAGAGGGGCAGAGGGGCCCAGAGCCGAGAGCAGGGTCGGGGGGGGTGTCTCCCCAAAGCCGGCTGAAGAGGGGCAGAGGGGCTCAGAGCCGAGGGCAGGGTCGGGGGGTGTCTCCCCAAAGCCGGCTGAAGAGGGGCAGAGGGGCTCAGAGCCGAGGGCAGGGTCGGGGGGTGTCTCCCCAAAGCCGGCTGAAGAGGGGCAGAGGGGCTCAGAGCCGAGGGCAGGGTCGGGGGGGGGTGTCTCCCCAGAGCCGGCTGAAGAGGGGCAGAGGGGCTCAGAGCCGAGGGCAGGGTCGGGGGGTGTCTCCCCAGAGCCGGCTGGCAAGGGGCAGAGGGGCCCAGAGCCAAAGGCAGGGTCGGGGGGGGTGTCTCCCCAGGCAGGACTGAGGGACTCTCCCTTCCCTACTGCAGGACAGGAGACTTTGGGGCTCAGGGGCCTGGGGGTGGAGTGGGGTGGGGTGGAGGCGTCTCCCCTCCCCGCTCCGTGGGGTCTCTGGGTGTGGAGCCCGAACTGCAGCAGCCACCAGAGGCCCGAAGGCTCGTCACATGGCAGCTCGCTGGAGCTCCCTGCGAAGCCCCCCAGCCTGGGGCTGGCAGCCGCCCCCGCTGGCAGGGAGGGGAGGGAGGGGCTGCTGTGCTCACCATGAAATGGATTTTGGAATATAATTCCTTGTAGTAACTGGTGCTGGGGTTGAGAAGGGAGTCGTTGAAGTTCCAGTTCACAATGCGGAACGAGAGAAAGAAATAGATCCGGGCCCGGGTGGTAGTGGAGGTGCTGGGGGGCAGGGTGGTAGTGTTGCTAGGGGGTGGGGTGATCGTGGTGGGGGGCGGTGGGGTGATCGTCTTGGTGGGGGGCGGGGTGGTTGTGTTGCTGGGGGGAGGGGTGGTCGTGTTGCTGGGGGGCGGGGTGGTTGTGTTGGTTGGGGGCGGGGTGGTCATGTTGGTTGGGGGAGGGGTGGTCGTGTTGCCAGGGGGAGGGGTGGTCGTGTTGGTTGGGGGTGGGGTGGTCGTGTTGCTGGGGGGCAGGGTGGTCGTGTTGGTTGGGGGCAGGGTGGTCGTGTTGCCAGAGGGCGGGGTGGTCGTGTTGGTTGGGGGCAGGGTGGTCGTGTTGCCAGAGGGCGGGGTGGTCGTGTTGGTTGGGGGCAGGGTGGTCGTGTTGCCAGAGGGCGGGGTGGTCGTGTTGGTTGGGGGCAGGGTGGTCGTGTTGCCGGGGGGCAGGGTGGTCGTGTTGCCAGAGGGCGGGGTGGTCGTGTTGCCGGGGGGCAGGGTGGTCATGTTGCCGGGGGGCAGGGTGGTCGTGTTGGTTGGGGGCAGGGTGGTCATGTTGCCAGAGGGCGGGGTGGTCGTGTTGGTTGGGGGCAGAGTGGTCGTGTTGGTTGGGGGAGGGGTGGTCGTGTTGCCAGAGGGCGGGGTGGTCGTGTTGGTTGGGGGCAGGGTAGTCGTGTTGCTGCGGGGCAGGGTGGTCGTGTTGCCGGGGGGCAGGGTGGTCGTGTTGGTTGATGGTGCGGTGGTCGTGTTGCCAGAGGGCGGGGTGGTCGTGTTGGTTGGGGGCAGGGTAGTCGTGTTGCTGGGGGGCAGGGTGGTCGTGTTGCCGGGGGGCAGGGTGGTCGTGTTGGTTGATGGTGCGGTGGTCGTGTTGCCAGAGGGCGGGGTGGTCCTGTTGGTTGGGGGCAGGGTGGTCGTGTTGCCGGGGGGCAGGGTGGTCGTGTTGGTTGAGGGCGGGGTAGTCGTGCTGCTGGGGGGCGGGGTGGTCGTGTTGGTGCCACCAGTGGCAGTGGTGGTGCCCTGTGCTGTACCTAGGAGAGAAAGTTCAGTTCAGGAAGAAACAGAACAAAGTACGGGGTGCAGGCAAGCAATAGAAACCCCTGGATGGGGAAGCTGGGGCATCAGGTGCCCACTTGTCGGGGCAGTTATTTTACACAGCTTGTGACTAGCCTGGGGAACTCACTGCCACAAGGTTCTAGTGAGGCCGAAAGTTCCCAGGGCTCAGCCAATGCCTGGACGGTCACAGGGACAAGGAAAGCAGCTGGTGACCCCGACAAGACAAAGCCGCTCCAAGGCAGGAGTCAGACAAGGGAGGGGAACGTCACTGTCCTCTGGGGGTCCTGTAGGGGGGCAGGTCCCGGGGCTGTGCTGATGATCCCCGGTTGGATCGGAGTGACCGGAGTGCCTGGGGCCGCAGCCTGACATACCAAGTCCCCCAGCTCGAACTCGAAGAGGGGCTGTGCTGCCAGGGCACAAACACCCCGATGTGGGGTCTGACGTGGGCCCAGCCCAGTGATCCGTGGGCACCTCAGCCCTGCTGTGGATCAGGCACCTTCCCCGAGCCCCGCGTCTGGGAGTCTGACTCAGTGCGTGGAGCTGGGTGTCGGAAGCCCCTGGGTCCCATCTGGAGCTGCTTCACATCCCCAGCAGAGACAAGCCCTGCAGGTCCCTGGGGAGCTGCCCCCACCCCCAGGTTCCCCAGAGAGCTCCCCGTACCCTCCCCCCCCGGGTTCTCCAGAGAGCTCCCCCCGCCCCCTGGAATCCCTGGAAAGCTCCCCAGGCCCCCACCCTCGTGCCCCGTGTGGAGTGAGCCGTGTGGGGCTGGGCTGGCCTGGCCTCTGCGTTCCGGCCCATTGGTGTGGAATGTTACTTGGCTCCTTCCCCAAGCACCTTTACTTGGCGTCGGTAGCTGGGGGTCCAGAGCAGGGGCCTGGCAGTGCCAGCCTGGCCGGAGCGTCCTGCCCAGAAGGGGCTCCGGCGGCTCCGCCTCCCTCCCTGCTGTGGAAGGTGCCTGGAGGAACGCCTGCCGACACCCCCCGGGCAGTGAGAGCGGCTGAGGCTCTGACCCCGTCCTTCCTGGGCCTCGACGCGCCCAGCTGGGGCGTCCTGTGGAGCAATTCCTGCCGCAAACCCAGCAGCCCACCCCGATGCAGAGAGGACGGCCAGCCAGGGGCAGCGCTGCCCGTTCACAGGAGGCCCACGGGCCCCACAGTCCTGGGAGCCATAAAGACGCCCTCGGCCTGAGCCTGCAGCCGGGGCCAGCCTGGGGCTAACAGCCCCCCTTCTCTTGGGGCGCCGTGTCCTGGCCCCTGGCAGGTCACTCGGGGCAGTCAGGGATCCACGTGCTGCCCCCAGGAGTCCTGGACAGGACGTTCCCTGCCGGGCTTCCCTGACTGGACCCAGGCCGTTAGCACTGGGCTCAGCCAGAGCGACACAGCCCAGACCCACCAGGGTCAGCCCCCGGGGAGAGGCACCAATGACTGTCGGCCAACGACCTCCTGCGTCCCAACCCGCTGCCTCTGGGCACCCTCAGAAAGGGGCCCTGGGGGAGGAGAAGGGGCTCCCCAAAGCACCCACCCCAGGGAGAGGGGACCTCAGGAACACTGGGCCAAAGAGGGGGCTGGGCAGAGCGTACCCCAGGAACACTGGGCCCGGGGGGGGGCTGGGCAGAGGGTACCCCAGGAACACTGGGCCCGGGGGGCGGGCTGGGCAGAGGGTGGCCCAGGAACTCCAGGCGCTGCCCATTGTTTTCTGGGTCACTGTGGGGTCTGGGACAATCAGGCCCCACTCGTCCATTGCCCCTCCTCCCCCTCACCGCATCAAGCGGCAGATCAGCGGCTAAAGGCAGCGGGGCCCTGAGGCTGCCCGACCTGCTGAGCCATGGCCCCACCCCACGGATCCCTCTAGGGAACGGACAGAAACCTGCCCTGGGTCCTCCGCCGTCCTCACGCCATGACTCCCCCAACCCCCTGCGCAGCCCAGAGTGAGTCCGATCCGGCTCCAGGTGCCACTCACCTGTGGCCAGCAGCAGCAGCAGCCCTAGACCCAGCCGCAGGGCAGCTGTGCCCAGACTTCGGGGCTTCATGGCAGGTGGTGGGGTGGGGGCTTGGCCCCGGGTGTCCCAGCACCAGGCTCGGGCTCGGGCTCTGCCTTGCTCGATGGGGCTGCACCTCCCTTTAGCCCGCAGGGCTCTCGACAATCCAGGAATCAGGAACTGGCAGCGGCTCTGCGGCTCGAGCTTTATAGCAGCACCTGCAAGCAGGTGGGGCCTCACTCAGCGGGCTGGGGACACTCCCAGGAGCTCGCTCGGTGTCGCCCAGGTCTGTGCTGGTCTTAGGGCCCTGCCCTCCCCAGGGCACCCCCAGCCCTGAGGCCCTGCCCCCAAAACCTCAGCCCCAGCCCTGCCTCACTCGCCCTCCCTAGATGAGTGTGGAAAGGTCAGAGAACAAACCCCTGCAGTGTCCCCAGCACAGGGGCTCAGCGAGGGCCAGGGGATGGCCCTGAACTGGGGCTGGGGAGAGGCCCCACTGGGTGGAGAATGGGGCAGAAGCCTGAGGTTGGAGGAATGGGGGGGTCTGATTCCCCCGTCCCACCCGGACTCAGCCCTAGCCTTGAACCACAGCTCTGGAGCTGGGCCAGAGGGGAACCAGGAACTGGGGGGAGGGGGAGGATGGGAGGGTCCCTGCAGCCTCTTGGCTCAGCCAGCAAGATGCCTTGGGAGCTTGGTGCTGCTCAGCCGGCCGCCTGGTCCCTTCCCCAGCTCATGCCCCGTGTGGGGTTAAAATCCAGGTACCAGCTATTGTCTGGCCCTGGGTTTCTCTCACCTGCCCCAGATTCACCCCTGTGGAATGCACACGGTGTAATCCCCAGGGCATGCCCAGGTGGGTGCCCACCTTGCCAAGTGCCAGCAGCCCTCGTGCTGCTGGGCATGAGGCCCCCCCAGGCTCCCACCTGCCATGGTTCTGGGGCTGGCATGACTGTGTCTCTCCCTCTGCTGGCACTAGGGCCTCTGCCCCCTCTCTGCTTCTGGCCATAAGCCGCCATCATGCCCCTTGCATCTGACTCGGTGACCCAGGCCCACGCCGAGGACGCCCTGGGGAAGGGGCGCCAGTGGCAGCAGAGAGTTCTGTGCTGAGCCCCCGATTCCCTGCCCCACCTGCACCGAGTCCATGTGTGGCTGGGCCTTGGGTGTCACTGGAGTTCCCAGCATTGGGCAGGGGGGATAAGGGGCCCAGTCTGCAGCCCAGGAACTGGGGAACAAGGCCCCCTGCCCTGCGCCCTTGCCGGACCACGGATCAGCCACGGCTGCACAGACTCCCAGCCCCCTGGGTGTCGTCAGGGGAGTCGGTGACATGGAGTTCGTGTTTGCTAACAGGGAGGGAGCGAGAGCAGGAACTACCCAACAGAAACAAGGAAAAAGGAAAAAAGCAGATTTCCCCAGGCACATCATGAGCAGGCCAGGGCTGTTGACGCCACGCCGGGGCGGGGCTGGGGGAGATGATGGGGGAGGGGGCTGTCTCCATACGGGAGCCCTGGGCCCATGGCCAGCCGCCAGAGCTGGGAGTGTGGCATGCGAATCCTGCCCGCCCATGTCCCACTGCCACCCCAGGGCACCCACCTGGCTGCACTGGGCATGGGATCCAAGAGGCAAGGCGAGCTGGGAATCAGCTACAGGAATCAGGAGGGGGCAGGCCCAGGGAGACTCCAGGAGCACAGGATCTGGCCGGGCCCCACAGAAGGCACCTGACGAGCCCAGCACTGGGCACGAGGTCTCTGTGCTGGCCTGGGGTAGGCTGGGGCCGGGTGCTGCACTCACAATGTGGAGAGAGTCCAGCAGGAGCAGGGCAAGGCTGGGCCTGTTCAGGACAAGGGGGCACCTCTGGGCAAAGACATGCGGGGCCGGGGGAGCCCAGCAAACGCTACGCTGCAGAATGACACCAGGGCAGCTGGGTTTGAACAGCGACCAGTGGGCTGAGCTGAGACCAATGACCAGCAAAGATTTGCAAGGCCAGCGCTTCCCAAAGGGACGTGGCAGCCTAGCGCAACAGAACTGCTGCCAGGCTGAGCAGTGCTGGTGCCCCAGGGTGAAAATGGGATACGATGGAGGGGGAGAGCAGAGACCACGCGTCTGTGGAGGCCACCATCACATCTTGCTGAGCCCACAGGGCAGGAGCGGCTCACAGAAGAAACGCAGCAGTGCCAGAAGGACGTCCCCCCTGCACAAACAGCAAAGAGCTGCAAAATCCAGGCCCGCCTGCACCTCGGGCAGCCAGAGCTCTGACAGAGACGAGGCAGAAGCAGGGTCTGCCTGGGTCTCATGCTGAATGTACAAAGGCAGGCGCTGAGCACAGCGTGACCCCCGGACATACAAGGTTAGCGAGTGCCCAGGGTTCACACTAAAATTTCGTTTCCTAGGCAGGTGCAGAATGAGCCCGCTGCGGAGCCGCACTAGCCAGGCCGATAAGAACAGATGCCACCCAGTGCGCTTGAAATAGCAGCACTGGAAGCCTCCTGTGTCCTTGGTCTGCAAACACAGACAGTCCAACAGGTGCAGAACTTACACAGCAAAGTGCCCAAAGCCCTTTAGCCCTGGAGAGAAAGGAAACTCGGCTGACTGGGCTGGCAGGAGGGCGCACTAATAAAAGCAAACAAGAGAAGAGATTATGCAAATTCAGATGATCCAAGGACGCTCCAAGTGAGCACTGCCCCTCAGGAGCCGCTGGCAGGCACCCGGTGCTGAGCCTGGGCACAAGCCAAGGGTGTGGCTGGCAGATCAGGGAAAAGCAACTTCCCTTGGGTGCTGCCCTCACCCCCGAGCTACAAGGCCCCAAGGAACCTGCCCAGATTGCTGAGCACCTGGCTGGTTTGGAGCAATTACGGACATCCCGGTCCCTAGCTGTGGGGTGAAAATGATCTCCCCCCTGCCCCACAGTAGGTGACTGAGATATGCTGGCAGGGGGAGGGGAAGGACCAGACCTCTCCAATGGGGCTGCATTTCCCAGGCCTGCAGCTGGAGGGGGCGAGCTCTTTTGTAACCAGCCCCCCCTTCTCGCTGCCTCATTCATGGCAACGGGGTGATGGGGGTCAGATAGGCGGGGGATGGACACAGGCTGCAAGGGGAGGGCCGAGGCTAGTGCCTCTCCCTATCTCTCCCCTGCCCTCTGCACCCTCTGCCCTGGCCATGTCTGTCTGCCCCATGCCTGCTACACCCGCTCCCTGGCCATGTCTGTCTGCCCCATGCCCACTACACCCCCTCCCTGGCCATGTCTGTCTGCCCCATGCCTGCTACACCCCCTCCCTGGCCATGTCTGTCTGCCCCATGCCCACTACACCCCCTCCCTGGCCATGTCTGTCTGCCCCATGCTCACTACACCCCCTCCCTGGCCATGTCTGTCTGCCCCATGCCCGCTACACCCCCTCCCTGGCCATGTCTGTCTGCCCCATGCCTGCTACACCCCCTCCCTGGCCATGTCTGTCTGCCCCATGCCCACTACACCCCCTCCCTGGCCATGTCTGTCTGCCCCATGCCTGCTACACCCCCTCCCTGGCCATGTCTGTCTGCCCCATGCCTGCTACACCCGCTCCCTGGCCATGTCTGTCTGCCTCATGCCCACTACACCCCCTCCCTGGCCATGTCTGTCTGCCCCATGCCTGCTACACCCGCTCCCTGGCCATGTCTGTCTGCCTCATGCCCACTACACCCCCTCCCTGGCCATGTCTGTCTTCCCCATGCCTGCTACACCCCCTCCCTGGCCATGTCTGTCTGCCCCATGCCTGCTACACCCCCTCCCTGGCCATGTCTGTCTGCCCCATGCCTGCTACACCCCCTCCCTGGCCATGTCTATCTGCCCCATGCCCGCTACACCCCCTCCCTGGCCATGTCTGTCTGCCCCATGCCCACTACACCCCCTCCCTGGCCATGTCTGTCTGCCCCATGCCCGCTACACCCCTCCCTGGCCATGTCTGTCTGCCCCATGCCTGCTACACCCCCTCCCTGGCCATGTCTGTCTGCCCATGCCTGCTACACCCCCTCCTGGCCATGTCTGTCTGCCCCATGCCTGCTACACCCCCTCCCTGGCCATGTCTGTCTGCCCCATGCCTGCTACACCCCCTCCCTGGCCATGTCTGTCTGCCCCATGCCTGCTACACCCCCTCCCTGGCCATGTCTATCTGCCCCATGCCCGCTACACCCCCTCCCTGGCCATGTCTGTCTGCCCCATGCCCGCTACACCCCCTCCCATGGCCATGTCTGTCTGCCCCATGCCTGCTACACCCCCTCCCTGGCCATGTCTGTCTGCCCCATGCCTGCTACACCCCCTCCCTGGCCATGTCTGTCTGCCCCATGCCTGCTACACCCCCCTCCCTGGCCATGTCTGTCTGCCCCATGCCTGCTACACCCCCTCCCTGGCCATGTCTGTCTGCCCCATGCCTGCTACACCCGCTCCCTGGCCATGTCTGTCTGCCCCATGCCTGCTACACCCGCTCCCTGGCCATGACTGTCTGCCCCATGCCTGCTACACCCGCTCCCTGGCCATGACTGTCTGCCCCATGCCCACTACACCCCCCGTCCTGCCCATGTCTATCTGCCCCATGCCCACTACACCCGCCCCACCCTGGCCATGTCTGTCTGCCCCATGCCCGCTACACCCCCTCCCTGGCCATGTCTGTCTGCCCCATGCCTGCTACACCCGCTCCCTGGCCATGTCTGTCTGCCCCATGCCTGCTACACCCGCTCCCTGGCCATGTCTGTCTGCCCCATGCTCACTACACCCCCTCCCTGGCCATGTCTGTCTGCCCCATGCCCGCTACACCCCCTCCCTGGCCATGTCTGTCTGCCCCATGCCCGCTACACCCCCTCCCTGGCCATGTCTGTCTGCCCCATGCTCACTACACCCCTTCCCTGGCCATGTCTGTCTGCCCCATGCTCGCTACACCCCCTCCCTGGCCATGTCTGTCTGCCCCATGCCCACTACACCCCCTCCCTGGCCATGTCTGTCTGCCCCATGCCTGCTACACCCGCTCCCTGGCCATGTCTGTCTGCCCCATGCCTGCTACACCCGCTCCCTGGCCATGACTGTCTGCCCCATGCCTGCTACACCCGCTCCCTGGCCATGACTGTCTGCCCCATGCCCACTACACCCCCCGTCCTGCCCATGTCTATCTGCCCCATGCCCACTACACCCGCCCCACCCTGGCCATGTCTGTCTGCCCCATGCCCGCTACACCCCCTCCCTGGCCATGTCTGTCTGCCGCATGCCTGCTACACCCACTCCCTGGCCATGTCTGTCTGCCCCATGCCTGCTACACCCCCTCCCTGGCCATGTCTGTCTGCCCCATGCCCACTACACCCCCTCCCTGGCCATGTCTGTCTGCCCCATGCCTGCTACACCCCCTCCCTGGCCATGTCTGTCTGCCCCATGCCTGCTACACCCCCTCCCTGGCCATGTCTGTCTGCCCCATGCCTGCTACACCCCCTCCCTGGCCATGTCTGTCTGCCCCATGCCTGCTACACCCCCTCCCTGGCCATGTCTGTCTGCCCCATGCCTGCTACACCCGCTCCCTGGCCATGTCTGTCTGCCCCATGCCTGCTACACCCGCCCCCTGGCCATGACTGTCTGCCCCATGCCTGCTACACCCGCTCCCTGGCCATGACTGTCTGCCCCATGCCCGCTACACCCCCCGTCCTGCCCATGTCTATCTGCCCCATGCCCACTACACCCGCCCCCACCATGGCCATGTCTGTCTGCCCCATGCCCGCTACACCCCCTCCCTGGCCATGTCTGTCTGCCCCATGCCTGCTACACCCGCTCCCTGGCCATGTCTGTCTGCCCCATGCCTGCTACACCCGCTCCCTGGCCATGTCTGTCTGCCCCATGCTCACTACACCCCCTCCCTGGCCATGTCTGTCTGCCCCATGCCCGCTACACCCCCTCCCTGGCCATGTCTGTCTGCCCCATGCTCACTACACCCCTTCCCTGGCCATGTCTGTCTGCCCCATGCTCGCTACACCCGCCCCACCCTGGCCATGTCTATCTGCCCCATGCCCTCTGCACCCCCCGCGCTGCCCATGTCTATCTGCCCCATGCCCACTACACCCCCCCTTGGCCATGTCTATCTGCCCCATGCCCGTTACACCCGCTCCCTGGCCATGTCTGTCTGCCCCATGCCCGCTACACCCCCTCCCTGGCCATGTCTGTCTGCCCCATGCCTGCTACACCCGCTCCCTGGCCATGTCTGTCTGCCCCATGCCTGCTACACCCGCTCCCTGGCCATGTCTGTCTGCCCCATGCTCACTACACCCCCTCCCTGGCCATGTCTGTCTGCCCCATGCCCGCTACACCCCCTCCCTGGCCATGTCTGTCTGCCCCATGCTCACTACACCCCTTCCCTGGCCATGTCTGTCTGCCCCATGCCCACTACACCCCCTCCCTGGCCATGTCTGTCTGCCCCATGCCCGTTACACCCGCTCCCTGGCCATGTCTGTCTGCCCCATGCTCACTACACCCCCTCCCTGGCCATGTCTGTCTGCCCCATGCTCACTACACCCCTTCCCTGGCCATGTCTGTCTGCCCCATGCCCACTACACCCCCTCCCTGGCCATGTCTGTCTGCCCCATGCTCACTACACCCCTTCCCTGGCCATGTCTGTCTGCCCCATGCTCGCTACACCCGCTCCCTGGCCATGTCTGTCTCCCCCATGCCCACTACACCCCCTCCCTGGCCATGTCTATCTGCCCCATGCCCACTACACCCCCTCCCTGGCCATGTCTATCTGCCCCATGCCCACTACACCCACTCCCTGGCCATGTCTATCTGCCCCATGCCTGCTACACCCCCCCCGCCATGTCTGCCTCCCCCATGCCCACCACACCGCCTCCACCCTGGCCATGTCTATCTGCCCCATGCCTGCTACACCCCCCCTGCCATGTCTGCCTCCCCCATGCCCACTACACCGCCTCCACCCTGGCCATGTCTATCTGCCCCATGCCCGCTACAGCCCCCCGGCCATGTTTATCTGCCCCATGCCAACTATACCGCCCCGGCCATGTCTGTCTGCCCCATGCCCACTACCCGCCCCCCACCCTGGCCATGTCTATCTGCCCCATGCCCGCTACAGCCCCCCAGCCATATCTATCTGCCCCATGCCCACTACACCTCCCCAGCCATGTCTGTCTGCCCCATGCCCACTACACGCCCCACACCCCGGCCATGTCTATCTGCCCCATGCCCGCTACATGCCCCCCACCCTGGCCATGTCTATCTGCCCCATGCCCTCTGCACCCCCTGCCCTGCCCATGTCTATCTGCTCCATGCCCACTACACCCCCCCAACCCTAGCCATGTCTATCTGCCCCATGCCCAGTACACCCCCCTCCCTGGCCATGTCTATCTGCCCCATGCCCACTACACCTCCCCGGCCATGTCTGTCTGCCCCATGCCCGTTACACCCCCCTATCATGGAGTCACCGGGCGATGCTCTGGAACTGCTCCCCACCAAGCCAGTCAGGACTTTGGGGAGCCTCCTCTCCCTTGGAGCAGACTGTCTCCAGGGCAAGAAGCTCACACGGCTTCACCTCCTGGGTCTCTCCTTGGAGCATTCAGCATCCTCTGCCCCTCCGTGCGCTTCCCCCAGCGAGCCCACCCCAGCAGGATCCTGGGGAAGCTACAGGGTCCTGCACCCCCACTTTGCAGTCAGACGTGACTCTCAGCCAGCCAGTAAAACAGAGGTTTATTCGATGACAGGAACAGGGTCTAAAACAGAGCTTGTAGGTACAGCCAACCGGACCCCTCGGCCGGGTCCATTCTGGGGGTCAGTGAGCCAGACCCCCACGTCTGTCCTCACTCCTCGTCCCCAGCCAACTCCAGACTAACAACCCCCTCCAGCCCCTCCTCTCTGCTCAGCTCCTTTCCTGGGCCAGGAGGTCACCTGATCTCTTTGTCTCCAACACCTTCAGCTGGCACCTTTGCAGGGGAGGGGCCCAGGCCATCAGTTGCTAGGAGACTGAGTGCCAGGAATTTAGGCCTTTGCTCTGCCAGATACTTAAGAACTGCCTAGGGGACACTGAGGCACCAACACAGTATTCAGAGAAAACATGAAGAACATTCCTAGTTCATCACACACCCCCACCCCGGCCATGTCTATCTGCCCCATGCCCTCTGCACTCCCCGCCCTGCCCATGTCTATCTGCCTCCTGCCCTGGCCTTGACCCCCCTCCAACAGTGTAACCATGGGGGGAGGGGGGTATCCAGTGAGCTCCTCCCCTCCTGCCCCCCCCATCCCTGTGGCACCTGTTCTGCAGCGACAGCAGCTCATTGGTCGAGCGACGCTGCCACCTACTGGGCATCTTTGTGTTCACAGCAGCTCACCTGGCCGCTGGGGTCACTGAAGTGCAGGTGAGCCTGAGCCTGAGCGAGTGACCCCAGGACTGGCCAGTTCGGGGCCTGGCCCCTCACTCAGCACCAGCCGCTTCATCGTGCCTGGATCTCTGGAAACGTGTGTTCAGTGCGCAGTGGCCGGCTAAGCAGAGAACATGGTGTTGGGCCCTGCCGGGGAAGGGGATAGACAGTGAGACAGTAAATACCATAATGGCATTATGTAAATCCCTGATACCCCGCTCCCCCTCACACACCTGAACACTGCCTGCAGGGCTGGTCGCCCCATCTCAGAAAGATGTGTTAGCACTGGGAAAGGGGCAGAGAAGGGCAACAAAAACCATCAGCACACCGAGTGCCATGACTAACTGTGACAAAGTGGGGGGTCTCTTGGTTTTTCTGTGTTTTCCAGTGGGTTGCACGCAGAGGGAGGGGGACTCAGTGTCCCCGGGTGTTGCTGGTTTAACAAGGTGAGGGGAGAGGGAGTTTGTTGTTACAGAGGTCGGGAGAGGGGACTTGGGACCCCGGCCGATGGCCTCGAGGATGGAGACAGGGCCGGCTTTAGGAAGTGCTGGGCCCAATTCGAACAGTTTTGACAGGGCCACGGCCGGGATGACTTAAAAAAAAAACCACGTGGGGCTTGTACTCACCGGGCGGTGCTCTGAGTCTTTGGCGGCACTTCGGCGGGGGTCCTTCACTCACTCCAGGTCTTCGGTGGCACTGAAGGACCCGCCACCAAAGTGCTGCCAAAGACCCAGAATGAGCGAAGGACCCACTGCCGAAGGGTCACCGAAGACCCAAAGTGCCGCCAAGTGAGTAAAAATTAAAAAGGCGCCTCTAGCCAGGGAAGGGATTCTCACTGGGCGCAGGGCCCTCTTAGGCGCGGGGCCCAATTCAGGGGAATTGGTGGAATAGGCGTAAAGCCAGCCCTGGATGGAGACCCCAGCGACTGGTGACCTGGTGACCCGGAGACCCGGCTCAGGAGTCACAGCCGGTTCTGGCCAGTGGGAGGACAATGGGCTGTGAACAGAGGACCCTCGTGACCTGACCAGCCAGTTCCAGCCAGAGGGGCCAGAGGAGAGGAGACCCAGCCACCCTGTTTACAACCCTGTTTACCTGGAGAGAAGACAATGGACAGAGGCAGGGTTGGGGCCGGGGATATCGGAGGCCCAGCTGGGAAGCAGGGGGGCTGGGGCTGGAGAGGGGGAGCAGGCAGAGCCCCCCTGGATGCAGGGGGGACTGGGATGTGCTGTGCTGAGCGAGGCCAGGCTTGAGGCCCTGAGAGTTTCCTGTGCTGGATTCAGACGCTCAATAAACCTTCATGTGTTACAATGGCTGAGAGTCACTCCAGGCTAGAGAACAGGGCGGGGGCGTGTCAACCCCTTTGGGGGTGGACTCCCTGAGGGGCCCACAGCTAGAAACAGGTGTGCTAAGGCTGAGATGTGTGGCTCCAGGAGGTAGAGGGGCCTGACCCCGAGAGAGAGTGGCCCCCCGAGAAGGGCTGTCACACTGAAAGGGGCACCCCCCCACGGACCGCACAGGGCCACGAGCAGGCATGATCTGTGAGTCCGTGACACTAAGATCAGAGGGAGACAGGGTGGTGGGGTAATATCTAGTATTGGACCAACATCTGAACTACACAGAGCTCTTCCTACGCTCCATAGCTCGAAGGCTGGTACCTTCCACAGCCCAGACATAGGTCCAGTGAAAGCTATTACCTCACCCATCTCGTCTGCTGGGACCAGCACTGCTACAACACTGCAACTGACTAACGTGTCCCATGTAGTTCATTTTCTCTCTCCCCCTCCCAACAGGGCAGGGGTTCTGTGTTTAGGAACAGTCAGACTGGGTCAGACCTGAGGTCCGTCAGTGTCTCTCTTTGATGGGGCAACACCAGGTGCTGCACAGGAAGGTGTAAATACCCAGCATTAGGCTGATGTGTGAGACTCCATCCCACCCCCTGAAAGTCTCAATCTTCTAGATACCCTGGGACCAGGCCAGGAGGCGCCTTGACGCGGGGACCTTGAACTCGGCTCTGGTCTCTGGGAGGCCAGAGGAGGGAGCAGAGGGCAGGGGTGATGCGCATGGTGTCCAGCGGTGCTGAGGAGATGCCTCGCAGGGAGCAAGGCAGGAACCAGGGCACAGACACCCCTTAAAATGGTGTTTTGTGTGTGTAAATTTAATTTGCCTGCCATCAATTGTAAACCTCCAACTCTGCTCACTGGCCCAACCCCCAGCACCGCCCCCTGGCGGCTCCCCAGCAGCATCTGGGGGCCCAGCCCCCAACACCAGCCACTGGCAGCTCCCCAGCACCCACTGGTGGGGCCCAGCCCCCAGCACCACCCCCCGGCGGCTCCCCAGCACCCACTGGGGGCCTAGCCCCCAGCACCGCCCCCTGGTGGCTCCCCAGCGCCCACTGGGGGCCCAGCCCCAAGCACCCCCCACGGGCGTCTCTCCAGCACCCACTGGGGGCCCAGCCCCCAGCCCCACCCCCAGCGGCTCCCCAGGGCCCACTGGTGGGGCTAGCCCCTCTCTGCACACTAGCACACACCAATGGGCCCAGTCTCAGGTCTACATGCTGCAGTTTTTCTCCAGCTACCCTGCTGTTTTCTCACACTTCCTACCAATGGACCCTGCCTTGGGCCTGGAGCGACCCCACTCTCCTGGGGGCCAAAGGAGACTTCAGTCTCCCTGTCACTATAACAGAGAGACCTGCAGTAAGATGGGATGCACCTGGATTTCTCAAACCTTCAAGAACAGAAGCCGGCTCCCAGCCTGCCAGCCCAAGCTGCTTGGCTGGGTTTGGGCACCCTGAAATGTGCCCCCACTCTGCCAAGCACTGAGCCCTCCAAGATCAGCAGGTGCTGGGGCAGTGCCTGGCAGGATCCCCCCCCGCCCCATATGAGCACCAGTTCTGGGAACATGCTTTCACCCAGCCACATAAGCCATTCTTCACCCACTGGGCGTGGGGGAGGGGTGTGACGCCTCTGCCCCTGCCCTTGGAGTGGCTTCCCAAAAGCCCTTAAGCCATTGAGCCAGACTCCACCCTCACCTCGTCAGCACCAACACTTGCAAAACATGAGTGTGTTTGTGTTTCTTACCAGAAGGAACCGCCTGTGAGGGAGGGGCAGCTGGGAAGCATGTACTGACATTGAAATACACACAGGGCTGGCTCGGCTGTTGTGCAAAAACTACTATGTGATTGATTAGTTACAGACTGTCTCATAATTAGGCTTGGAAGGAATACATTTTTTTAAATGGGTAAATATTGGTAAACATCTATGTCATAATACACACACAAACCAATGACAACTCTTGCCTTCAGCAATCATTGGAATTTATAACTAGGTGTGACGAACTGGGAATGTTCTTAATGTTTTCTCTGAATACCGTGTTGGTGCCTCAGTGTCCCCTAGGCAGTTTTTAAGTATCTGGCAGAGCAAAGGCCTAAATGCCTGGCACTCTGTCTCCTAGCAACTGATGGCCTGGGCCCCTCCCCTGCAAAGGTGCCAGCTGAAGGTGTTGGAGACAAAGGGATCAGGTGACCTCCTGGCCCAGGAAAGGAGCTGAGCAGAGAGGAGGGGCTGGAGGGAGTTGTTAGTCTGGAGCTGGCTGGGGTTGAGGAGTGGAGTGCAGATGGGGGGGGTCTGGCTCACTGCCCCCCAGAATGGACCCGGCTGAGGGGTCTGGTTCGCTGTATCTACAAGCTCTGTTTTAGACCGTGTTCCTGTCATCGAATAGACCTCTGTTTTACTGGCTGGCTGAGAGTCACGTCTGACTGCAAAGTGGGGGTGCAGGACCCTGTGGCTTTCCCAGGACCCCACTGGATGGACTCACTTTGGAAAGTGCACGGAGGGGCAGAGGATGCTGAATGTTCCAAGGAGAGACCCAGGAGGTGAAGACGTGTGAGCTTCTTGCCCTGAACAAGTCTGCTCCAAGGGAGAGGAGGCTCCCCAAAGTCCTGCCTGGCTTTGTGGGGAGCAGTTCCGGAGCATCGCCTGAGGACTCCATGACACTAGGCAAATTACGAAAACTGCTGGTTGATTTTAGGATATTTACCTTGTATATTTTGACATGTGATGTTGATCATTTGTGTTTTAATAGGTATAAAGCTTTAACTTTTTGAATCGCAATGTCTGCTCTCATTAAACAATTATTGTCTGACTTCCCCACAACTGTCAAAATTTAAACTGGAAAAAAAAATTAACCCATAACTTTGAGCAAGTGTGAACATTTACATTGATTAAAAACTGGAAGGGGGGATGCTTAAAGATAAACATTGCTATTACACGTCAAAATTATTAGAAAAATAAAAATCAAATTCTACCAACTTAATCATAATGCATACATACAAGGAGGCCAAATTAATTTGCATGGGCAGAGCTCATTCAGGCATTTCCTAATGCATGCCTTTGCAGCCTTACTGGTCTTGTAACATAGTTTTTTTTTAATGCAGTTTCCTAGGTTTTTTAAAAAGACAACTGAAAAAATAGAAATTCCGTCCTGTGGCATCACACTGTCCCACACACGAGTTGCCATCAGGGCTGGAACTTTTCAATCGAGAGCACAGAGCTAAGGGAGGTAACTGGTAGCAGTAGTAGGTTGTCATTCTCTATGAGGACACACTAGCAGAGGAGGATGAGACACATAGTTTGCCAGTGGGTTTCACAGGTGTTTGCTGACAGGAAACCTTAGAGCTCGTCTACGCTAGAAGTGCTACAGTGGTGCAGCTGCAGGGTGTCTGGAGAAGACGCTCTATGCCGACAGAAGAGAGCTCTCTCATTGGCATAATAAATCCACCTCCAGGAGCGGCAGGAGCAGCTCTCCCACTGACGTAGCACATCCACACTGGCACTTAGGTTGGTGTAATTTATGTCATGCTGGAGGTGGATTATTCACAGTGCTGAGCACCATAAATTATACCAAAGTAATCTCTAGTGTAGACCAAGCCTGAGACTCAGGAATCCTGGGGTCCATGCCAGGTTCTGCAGGTGAATATTGTCTCCTGTTTCACAACAGGGCTCTATGTCTCCTCCAGGCTGCCTGAGGCTAGTGCGGGTGGGGGAAAGGCACAGAGCGCATGGGACAGACAATCTCTCTGCCCTCGGTTGTGCTATGCTGTGGCTCTGGGGTTTGGAAGGAGCAATTGCAGAGAAAGTCCTATTCTGACCTAGCAGCCCAGGGCTGGAGCATGCTCAGGCCAGTTGTCCTGTAGGAGCTGGGGCATGGGGGGTGGAGCAGACTCAGTGCAGGGGGAACGTTTGGAGAATGTAGCTACCAGCCTCTGATGAGCCTTGTGCATATTGTCCGAGGTTTATAATGGGCAGATTTGGGCCCACTTTCATGAGGATGGCAAAAGGCCCCTCCCCGACACAAAGACCAAATGACAAGACCCTGCAACAAAGCACGGGGGCACTAGAGCTTCTCACTGAAGCAATTGTAAGAAATTTGTAACATGGGTGATGTATTTTCCCATAACCTCATTCTCAGAAATAACTGAACTGTTTTTGCTGAAAATTTCCAGAAAAATTCAGCCTAAAGCAGATGCTAAGCTTGGGAAATTTCAGCCAAAGCAGCCTAAGTTTGGTAAAGTTACAAGCAATGGAAAATGGTCTTATCACAGAAAGCATTAGACAATGTTGACTACAGGTGGCGATGAGCCGGTCCATCCCATCAGTGCAGTTTGGCAGGAGGTGGGTGTCACCTGCTTCTCCAGTACAGGTGACACCCACCTGTGCACCCTGCCGCCTAGACACGGCAGCCCTGGTCACTAGGAGATGGCACTGAATGCCTCCAGCAGGTCCTCAGCCCCATCTCCTGTGCATGGGGGGTGGTGGAGTGGGGGCATAACCAGCTGACTGTACCCCAGTCCCTTGCACCAGGGCATGGCAGGGAAGAGGCTATCCTCTCCACCCCACTCCCCGGACAAAGGCTGGAAGCCCCTTGGCTTTCACTGTTGAAAACTGGCCTGGGCAGAACCCTGGGGAACAGCCCGCAGGGCATAGTCCAGACCCACTGCCAGGCCGGGCTATCCCCAGTGGGTCGGTTCAGTCCCAGGCCGGTGGGAGCGCATTGCCCTTTTAAGAGGGGACTCTCCATGCCTCAGTGAACTCAGGCGACTTGGCATTTCCATTGTTGCTGCGCTGGGCCGGAGCCGGGGCTGGGCGCTCCTCGCACTCAGGGCTGCAGAGTTTGGAGGGGAAGGAGGCAGGACCCAGTCCAGGCAGGTGGCCGGAGCCGGGATGAGGTGCAGAGAGCAGCCCGGGGCCGGCACAGGAGGGCTGGGTCCCCCTGCTCCTCTGTCTGGCTGGGGGTGCGAGGCAGGTAAGGGGGGGTCCTTTCCCTGGGGACCTGGGCTCCAGGCTGGGCTGCCCTGGGGGGAGGGGAAGCTGCAGGCTCAGCTGCTCATTGTGACCTGCATTCAGCCCTGTTGCTGGGACACTTGTCTCCATGGCAACAGTAACTCTGATTATTTAACTGAATTCCCACAGAGCCAGGGTGCGTTGGAGCGCCGGGACCCAGTGGGTCCGGACGGGGCTGCGGAACCTAGCTGCACCGGGACCACCTGGCTCCAAGCAGGTCTACCCCCTGGCTGGGGCGGTTCTGGCCCGCCTGGGTCCTCAGAGAGCCCTGGGCCTGTGCCGGGGGATCAGTAATTCCTGAACTTTCCCAGGAGCTGTCAGCTGGGGCCCAGCCTCGGCCCCGGGGCCAGAAGCCGTGGAGCCAGGCGCTACCCCCAGAGCAGAGTGAGCCCCAGAGGATGAGCCCAGCGGAGGTGAGACGTTGCTTGGGCGAAGGGCTGCGGTTGGCACCTCCTTCCAGGGCCGCAGGAGGGACGGGATGCTGTGCAGTGTTGTTCTATCACCAACCAATATTGCACTCGTCCCGGCCTCCTGCCTCCTTGGGCTCACCCGAGGTTCCAGAGCCGCTCCCTCCTGCCCGGCCTCTCTCACTGCTCCCCAGCCCCGCGGGGGGGAGCCGGTCCCTTTCGTTCTAAGGTTGGGAGAGCTGTAATTGGCATGACTATCTTTCAGAGGCATTGCATTCGTCTTGCACTCGTCCCAGCCGGAGTCTGAATGGATTTGAGCTGCTCAGCAAGGAGACGAGCGCCCCGTCCTGGAACAGGTTCCTTGGCAAGGGATTAGTTACCCCTCCTCCCAGGGCTGACTTACCATGAGTGTGAGCTGCTTTCAGCAGTGGCCTGTCACGATTCCCAGTGCTGCAAACTTCCTCCCAACAGTGTGCTGTTAGTTTCCGGCTGAGGACGCAGGTGCCACACGCTTCCCAACAGCAGTGCCCTCTCAGTGCCTAGCTGAGACCTCAGTGCTGCGAGCTTCCTCCCAGCAGTGCCCTGCCAGTACAGGCTAGAAACCGCAGTAAGACTGGAAGTGCATGTCAGCAAAGAGGACACAGTCTAGGTTCCTTTCTGCAGCCAGAAGCATCCCAGAGAGATCCCAGCATTCCCACCAGCCCTGGACAAGCTTCAAATGGGAAACAGGACTCTGGTGAACCCAGGGGATACTGGGATCTACAAGGCAAGCAGCTCCAAGTGCTGGGGTCAATCTGCCCTCTGTCTCCTCACCCTGCCCCCCCACCCCACCCAGAAACAAGGCGCACAGGGCAGAAAACAATCAGAACTTTAAGGCCAGACTCGGGGTGAAGGTTCCAGCAGGAGAAGGAGCGCCAGGGCTGAGGGGCGGGTGCTTTGGGCACTAGCAGTACCAACTGGAGAAGCTTGCCTGATGGCCCCAATCCTCCAGCAGATGCACCAGTTGCCTTGCGGTCCTTTGCTCAATGCCCAGCTACAGAGCCCCATGAGGCTGGGTCCTGGCGAGGGTGTGTGATTTGGTTATCCTGCTGAGGGGGAGGCAGGCCCAGCTGGGCTGGGCAGGCACTTTAGTACCAGTTACTGCAACGCAAGGTCCGATGGGTTCCAGTACCCAGGTCTGGACAGCGTGGAGGCCTGTGGGCCACAGACAGGGAGAGGCCAAGGCCCAGCTCAGGGAGGAGGCTGTGGAAGTCACAGGAAGTCCCTTGGTGATGCACTTGGAGAGGTCCTGGGTGTGGCTGGGGAAGGAGGCTTCCTCACTCGCGGCCCTCCAGCAGGAATCGGCGGAAAGGCTCAAAGTCTCCTGGGATCGTGTCTGCCAGGTAGGAGAGAGAGAGAGAGAGGATGAAGGCAAATGCAGGGCGAACCCGGAAACAGGGATCACTGGGCACTTTGCCCCATAGGGGCTCCTACACCCTGATCCTACGGGCTCATGCCTCCGTCTGGCTCAGGGAGTGGGACACAGGGGCTTTCCCCTCTAGGGGCTGCCAGGTCTGATGCAGGCCCGGGGGGGCCTCAGCTGGCTCAGGGGAATGGGACACAGACCTTTCCTTCACGGGGGTGCTGGCTCTGATCTGACTCTGGGTCACCAGTGAGTGAATGCCCTTTAGTGACCCCTAAGTGGGCTGCAGCTCTCCATGTCACAGAGATCAGCACCTACACTGGTGCCCTCAGCAACCCCAGTGGAGGGGCCTGGAGTCCGAGCCCCCCGTCCCTGGCAGAACGTCAATAAAATCCGAATGCTCTATGCTGAGAAGAGCCTTGTCGAGTTCTTGACACCGCGGCTGCATGGGCACTGCCTGGCACAACCCCTAGTCCAGCCAGGTGTGGTGGGGCCCCACCCCCACCCAAACCCTCCCTGCCTGGGCAGGTCACAGAGCAGGGCAGACGGGCTTCGGTGCTGAATCCTGGAGCTAGCATGCCCTTTGCCCCGCCATGCTCACCATTGCACCGATACTGCAGATTGGACCAGATAATGTTCTCCTGGGAAAAGCAGAAGACGCCCAGCCGCCCGCCCCGCATGGTGGTGTCGATGATCACCCCAGAGTCGGCAACCAGACGGGGTCCCTCATAGAGCCGCACCCTGGGGAGAGATGGGCCAGGCCCAGTGAGCATAGTCCCGTGGGGTGGGGGCTCTGGCCGGCGAGACCTGGGGGGCCATGTACAGAGGAGAGGGCACCCCTTGGGGGACAGTCAGCTCCCAGGCTGCCCCCCAAGGCTCAGGAAGGGACATTCTCAGGCCCCAGCACCTGGCCTCTCCGAGCCCCATTGTTCGGCCTGTTTGCATGTGAAAGGCCTTTGCTGGGCCGGAGCATTCCGAGCAGGGATTGGGTTGCTATGGCGACAGGGACAATGGCCGCTGAGGCCCAGCTTGTGAATGGAGTCAGCACTGGGCTGTGGGGGCCGGTTCCCAGGCGCTGAGCTGCACAAACACGTCCCCCACCCACCCCCCAAGAGCTGCCAACCAGCGCGGTGGCCTGGTTAAAAAGGAAACTGCCTTGCATGGCCGTCCTCCTGGGCCAAGCTTCCAGTGGGGCCCCCTGCCCTGAGAATGGGCTCCGGGGTCCCCCTGCCAGCCCCATTATATCCACTGAGGGCCCCACCAAACCCACAGAGCTCTAGGGTCCCCGCAACAGCCCCATTATACTCCCTGGGGCCCCACCAACCCATGGGGTGCTGGGGTCCCCCCGCCAAACCCACTATCCCCACGGGGGGCCCCACCAAACCCACAGGGCTCCTGGGTCCCCCTGCCAGCTCCACTGGAGGTCCACCCACGGGGTGCTGGGACACCCCTGCCAGCCCCACTATATCCACTGGGGGCCTCACTAAACCCATAGGGTGCTGAGGTCCCCCCCGCCAACCCCACTATCCCTACTGGGGCTCCACCAAACCCGTGGGGTGCTGGGACACCCCCGCCAGCCGCACTATCCCCAGTCGGGTGTGTGCTCTCCATGCCCACCCTGCTCCTACTGCCGGGCTCTGGGCCTGCCCCTCCCCATTCTCACCTGATGTAGCCCACCTGGGGCCTGTGTGTGAGCTGCCATCGATAGGAGGTCTTGTCTTTCCAGCCCACGTTGCGGGGATCTTTCCAGAGAAGCCGGACCTGGTCTGGGGTGTGGCCTGTGTGCCACAGGGCATTGCGCAGGTGCTCCCCAGGGCCGTTCTCCGACTTCACGGCCTGTAGGAAGCGGGCAGGAGAGTTAATGGAGAGGGATCCCAAGGGTGGAGGATGGGAACTAGGGCGCCCACAGTGGGGCAGGAACAGCATCTACTGGACTCAGCTGGCTGCCTGATGCTGTGTCCAGGCCTGGGGGTTCCCATGCAGCTCCCTGGCTGCCCAGCACTGACCTTGAGCTGTAGACCTGGCTCAGCCACTGCCCGGAAGGGCGTCGCCTGCCAGTACGTCTGCTCTGTCTGCTTCCACATCACCACGTAGAAACTGGCACTGTCCTGGTAGCTGAAGATGAAACCGGCGTAGTCATCATCCGTGATGGTGTTAACGTGAAAGGTGCCCTCGAAGTCCACCCCATTGAAGGCCGTGTAGCCTGTGCACAAGGGCAGGGTGGAGAGTTAGCAAGGGGCAACCACACCTGGGCTACTTAGGCAAGAGGAGAAGGGACCTCAGTGCTCCAGTTGGGGGACTGGCCATGGCGAGACAAGGCCTTGTCCAGCATCACCCCAGCAGCCTGCTGCCTCCCAGCCTTCATCTCCTGTCTCTGGCTCCGGGACCCAGAGGTCACGCTTGTGGGGGGAGTGGGAAGCCTGGACCTTAAATCTCAGCTGATGAGGGAAAAGGGAAGAGATGAGGGGGAGGTGGGGAGGTGTAACTTGCTGCAGAGACCAACAGGGGCACGGGATCATTGGGCAAAGGCCAGGAAAACCCACCTACCTACTGCCAGGCCTGGGTCACTGTTCATGGTCTGCACAATCTCCATGCCCTGGAAGCAGAGAAGTTGGATGTGACTTTCAGTCTCTGTAAGTGCAGCTCCAAGCGCCCTGCCCCAGGGCCAGCACTTCTCTGGCCCCAGCCATGGCCCCTTCTGTTTGCAGGGAGAAGCTCCCCATGCTGATCCCTGCTTTCACCCTCCCCAGTGCTGTGTGCCCCAGGCACCAGCTGGGGAACAGGAGATAGGGCTGGGTCTCCCATGCAGCTCACACAGGCCACGTACCCCCTACCCCACGAGGGAGCACCTGGCGCAGCTGTACCTGATTGAGAACCACCCAGTTGGGGTCGATCTGGGCATCCCCTTCGGGGTCGAGGATGACGGTCTGGTAGGCCCGGAAGTCGGTCAGTGTCACCTCAGCGCTCTCTGGACACACGTCCAGCTGGTCCACCACAGTGTCATTGTCGAAATCCTCCTCACAGACGTCGCCCACACCGTTCCCTGAGCACACAACACGCAGCTGGTCACGGGAAAGGCCGTGGGCAAGCACCCACATGCATAAAGCGGGGGGAGACGGGGGTGCCCGGGGAGGGGAGGGAAGGGTGCGGGGCAGAGCACACGGCGCCGGGGGAGGGCGCAGGACAGAGCAGGGGGGGCTCAGCCTCCAGCACACTGGACTCTAGGGCCTGTGAGCAACAGAGCTTCTGGCCAGCCTGGCACTCGGTGCTGTAGCTGGCAGTTGGGGGCTGACCCTGGATGACATTTCCATGCCAGCAGAGCATTGGGCGGACACAGTTCCAGTGGCCAGGAAGTGCCTGTCCCAGCAGGGCCCGTTTCCTGGGCCAAAGGGGTGCAGTCTGTGTGGCAGCAGCCCCCATGTCTGCATTGCAGGGGCGGCTGGCTCCTTCAAGTTGCCCAGGCCTGAGCCGTGCTGCTCCCTGCCAGGCCAGGCCGCTCACCGTCCGAGTCCTTCTGGTTGGGGTTGGGGATGAGGCGGCAGTTGTCGGGGCCGGGCGCTGCGTAATCGGGGATGCCATCATTGTCGTCGTCGTTGTCACACTCATCCCCCAGCCCATCGTTGTCCGAATCCAGCTGGGAGCTGTTGGGGATCTCGGCACAGTTGTCCTTGGTGTCCTGGTGCCCGTCCCCATCGCTGAGCAGACAGAGAGCGGGATGAGTGCGTGTGGGGCACAACACAGGGACCCATGGATCCCCCAAGACCCCCCACAACCTCCTCTAAGCCCCTCGTGCCCCCCAGTGATGCTCATCTCCCCCTGGGACCCCAAATTTCCCCAATGGACTCCTCCCAGGGCTCCTGCCACCCCCATCTGCCCCTAGGCTCTCGCTATCCCAACTCCACAATTTGAGGACTTCAGTAACACAGACATAGGTTAGGGGTTTGTTATAGAAGTGGATGGGTAAGATTCTGTGGCCTGCATTGTGCAGGAGGTCAGACTAGATGATCATAATGGTCCCTTCTGACCTTAAAGTCTTTGAGTCTATGAGTCCTGAGGGACTCCCACTACCCCCTAGAGAGCTCTGCTGCCCCACAGGGACCCGCGGCTTCCCTCCTGCCAGGGAGGGACAGAGGCAGGAAAGCCAATAGCTGCCCCCTCCAGCCTGTCTCTGCTGGGCAGGGTAGGGACATGGGCACCCACCTGTCCTCATTGGTGTCACAGACGTCTCCCACCAGGTCGCTGTCTGCATCTGTCTGAAAGAGACCAGAGCTCTAGTTCAGCAAGGAACCTCCGAGGGACAGCCCTGATTGGTAGTGAGGGGGATCCTTGCCCCAGCCACCCCAATGGGACCCCAGCTACTGGGGGAGAGGGGGATCCCTGCCCCAGCCACCCAGGGGGACCCCAATGGGACCCCAGCTACTGGGGGAGAGGGCACTCTCTGCCCCAGCCACGCAGGGGGGCCCCAATGGGACCCCAGCTATTGGGGGAGAAGGGGCTCCCTGCTCCAGCCACCCCAATGGCACTACAGCTACTGAGGGAGAAGGGGCTCCCTGCTCCAGCCACCAAGGGGGACCTCAATGGGACCCCAGCTATTGGGGGAGAAGGAGCTCCCTGCCCCAGCCACCTCAATGGCACTCCAGCTACTGGGGGAGAGGGGGTTCCCTGCCCCCAGCACCCCCAGCTACTGAGGGAGAGGGGGATCCCTGCCCCAGCCACCCCCAGCTACTGAGGGAGAGGGGGCTCTCAGGTATCCCAGTAGTCGGGGTGTAGAAAATGTGTAAATTTTTGGTAACATTTTATTGAATACTATACGGTGATTCAGTTTGCGCACTCAGTGGGACAAAGGAATAGAAGCCAGGTGCTGGAGGCACATGTGCAGGCCCTGGGCAGGTGTGAATGAACTACCAAGGACTGTCCACCTATGAATGGAGAGAACAGTAGCCTCAGCAACTGACTGGGACATTAGCTCTGAACTCCTGCAGCCGAGGCAGGGGAAGAGGGGGACACAGCACCAGGGCATAAGATGTGAGGGGTCTGTGTTAAGGTTACTCCCGAGGCCGGGGCAGGGGAGCCCCAGAATGGATCCCAGAAGAGCCTGGGGTATCAGGTAGTTTCCTTGCCCAGCTCAGGCTGTGTCTGCAGCCTGGCTTCGCCACGCTGACCTGCGCTTGCCAGGGCTGGATTCCAGGTGATTAATAAATGCTGGCTTGCTCTGACAAGGCTGCACCCTGTGCATGCAGCTACTCGCTGTGTGTGCTGCCCCCTCCAGGAGAAAGATCCTCTAAGCAGGAGTCATAGCTCGGCTGGACTCGCCCTTGGGAGCCCGTGGAGAGAACCAGGGCTGGGGGCTGCAGCCCAACAGCCCAGTCTCAGAGCCAGAGACTGCAGAGCCCCCCGTGGGAAAGCCCGAGCTGCAGGCTTGGCAGAGCTCCCTGGAGGCTCTGTACCAGGGCCGGGCAGCACACCCCTGTGAATTTGTAATGGGGTCAGATGAAGAGACTCCCGCCCCCAGCCCTGACAGTTCAGCCCACCCACATGTCCCAGGTGTACAGCAGACCAGACTAGATAGTCCATGGTCCCCCCTCTAGCTCGTAGCCTGTGGCCCCGTGTGACGCAGTAGGGAGCCGGGTGGATTGACCTGGGAATGTCATTTAGATTTACTGGGGCTGTCTGCGTGGGGGATGGGAAAGCAGGGGGTGACTTTAGTTGGGGGACAGTACCTGAGCCTGTGACCTGAGCCAGGAAGGGGGTGGGGAGTCGACTCCTTTATCGGGGAAACTGGACAAAGGGAGAGGGAGAGGAAAGGAGAGGGGAGAGCCTGCTGGAGGGATTTTTGGTTTCAGTTTGGGGCTGGCTGGGAAGAGACAGAGAACCCCAAGTCTGGGGTCTAAGCTCCTTGCCCCCCAGAGGGACCTGGCTGAGGGGTTCTGGTTGTACCTACAAGCCCTGCTTGGGACTGTGTTCCTGTCATTTAATAAACCTTCTGTGTTACTGGCTGGCTGAGAGTCCCGGTGAATCGCAGGAAGTGGGGAGTGCAGGGCCCTGATTCCCCCACACTCCGTGACACCCTGGCCACCGGGGTCGGGCATGGCAGGGTCAGTACCACCTGGCCCCATACCTGAGTGGGGTTGCTCATTTCAGGGCAGCTGTCACAGGCATCCCCGACGCCATCCTCATCCCGGTCTGTCTGCAACGGGTTGGGCACCTTGGGGCAGTTATCGAGAACATTGGGGATCCCTGTTGAGGGACAGCAGTGTGTGTGTGTGTGTGTGTGTGTGTGAATGGGTACTGCCCACAAGCCCCTGCCCCACATAGCCGTCAACCCTCCCAGGCCAGCTCCCAGGCCTCCCGGCAGCCCTACCACCCCCCAGGTCTCCCACCAGCCCAACCCCCTCCCAGCCCAGGCCCCAGTTCCCCCCTCCCCCAGGGCTAGCCCCCCAGGCCTCCCACCAGCCCAGCCCAGCCCCCAGGCCCCTCCTGGCCCAGCCCACAGCTCCCCTCACTTACCATCCCCGTCAATGTCGTTGTCACAGGCATTCCCCTCACCGTTGCTGTCTGTATCCCGCTGGTCATTGTTGGGTACGTTGGGGCAGTTGTCACAGGCATCCCCGAAGGAGTCGGTGTCTGAATTCTGCTGGTCTTTGTTGGGGAAGAGTCGACAGTTGTCCTGTGAGAGAGAGAGAAACCTCCATCACTGGGGAGAGACCCCCTCATCTCTGCTGTGGGGGGGGCATGGAGAGACTCCAGCCCAGAGGAGGAATGGGGAGAGACCTCTGTCACTGCGACGAGGGAATGGGGAGAGACCCCCATCCCAGCTGGGGGGAGGGAGGTGAAGGAAAGATCCTGCCTCCACCATGCTGAGGGACATGGTCATAGGTGCCATCAATGGGGGCTCTCAGCTGAGAGCCCACAACGAGCAGAAAGCCCCGTTCCCTGGACGCCATGGCAGGGGGTCTGTGCGACGCCTGCCCCCACCCAGACCAAGTGCCAGGGACGGAGCCCAGGCCACAGCACCACGGCACCTCCACATTCTTGATGCCATCCCCGTCCGCGTCGTCGTCACACTGGTCCCCGACGCCGTCATTGTCAGCGTCCTCCTGCCCGGAGTTGGGCGTCATCCGACAGTTGTCCTGGAGTGAGGAACCCATGTTAGAGCCGGGGGCAGCAATCCTGTCACTAGCAGCCCCCCCACCTCAGCTCCAACCAGCCTGGAACCTGGAACCCCCATTGCTCTCTCTGCTGCACCCCTCCCAGGGCAGGGTCCCATGGCCAGCCTCCAGACCCCAGGACTGGGTCACCCCCACTGACCCCCCTTGCCCCGGGGGGCTGGATTCCCTGCCCCACCAGTCCCCCTTGCCTCAGGGTTGGATACTCCCCCACCAGCCCTTCTTGCCCCAGGGATGCGTCTCCCCCCACCAGGCCCCCTCGTCCCAGCCCCCCACCTGCTGGCAGTGCTTGTCATTGTCGATGCAGGGCAGCGGCTCGTCTGGGTAGCCATCGATGTCCGTGTCCCGACCACACACGTTCCCGTTCCCGGCCCAGCCCACGTTGCACTGGAGGGAGAGGTGGGGAAAGCAGGAGCCGTCATGGGGGGAAGGGGCCCACAGGGAGCAACCAGCCATGTCTGCCCCCCCACTCCCCTGCAGCACTCACTGGGTCCTGCCCCGCCTCTGCCCCCCACCTCCATGCTCACTGGGCCCTGTCCCGGCTCTGCCGCGCACCCTTGCTCACTGGGTCCTGTGCCAGCTCTGCCCCCCACCCCCATGCTCACTGGGCCCTGTCCCGGCTCTGCCCCCGCCCCCCAAGCTCACTGGGTCCTGCGCCGGCTCTGCCCCCCACCTCCATGCTCACTGGGCCCTGTCCTAGCTCTGCCTCCCGCCCATGCTCACTTGGCCCTGTCCTGACTCTGCCCCCCACCCCCATGCTCACTGGGTCCTACCCCAGCTCTGCCCCCCACCCCCCATGCTCACTGGGCCCTGTCCCGACTCTTCCCCCCCCACGCTTACCGCACAAGAGACGGCACCATTCCGCTCAAACATGCAGTAGCCATTGATGTCGCAGGGGTTGTGGGTGGGGCTGCTGCAGGATTTCTGTGGGATGCAGCCCAGCGTCTGGTTCCCCAGGAACCCAGCCTTACACGGCCCGCACCTGTAGGAGCCCTGCAGGGAGATGGGGCCAAGCAGGTGAGACGCGCCCAGGCAGTCCCGGCCCAGGCCGCTCAGTGTGGGCAAGGGGGCAGGTGCTACTCACCACCGTGTTGGTGCAGATGGAGTTTGGGTCGCAGCCACCATTGTTGCCATCGTTACATTCGTCAATATCTGTACAAACCTGCAGCAGCCCAGAGAGACTGTCACTTAGTGGCACAGGCCCCTGGGGACCCTGTGCCTTCCCCAGCATGGGTACGCCCCACAGGGACACCCCCCAGCACCACAGGGATCCCCCTACCCCAGCACCACGGGGAACCCGCACCCCCCCCCGCACCATGGGGAACCCGCACACACCCCCAGCACCACAGGGACCCTTCCCCCAGCACCACGGGGACATGCCCCAGCACCACGGAGACACACATACCCCAGCACAACAGGGACCCCACACCATTCCTGGGATCCCACACCATTCCTGGCACCACAGCGACCGTGCACCATCCTTGGCACGCACAGGGACCCCCCCAGCCTGACACCACTGGGACCCAGCACCCTGCTGGCTTCTGCAGGCCCCCAACCCTCCCTGCTCTCAGGGGTCCCAGGGCATGCAGCTATAGGCCTCACCCTTCACCCAGGCCCAGCTCAGGCCCTCATTGGCTTCTCCCTGCCTGCGGCTCCTATAGGTGCTTCTGAGTGCACAGGGGCAAGTGGTTCCTGGGCTAGGCCCAGCGTGGGGCCCATCAGTAGCGTAACGCCCCCCCATTACACTGCAATACCCTCTCCCCACAGGGACTCTGCCCCTCCCCAGCTGAGTGTTCCCCGCAGGCTCCCCCCCAGAATTGCCGCGGGGAGACCAGGCCCAACAGGTGGAGACCATCACTCAGCCCTTTGCCTCGTACTGCCTCCCCCTCCCCAGACCTCCCCCCCCAAGGCTACGTATCCCCACAACACCCATTGCCAGAGGCTGGGCACACAGCCTGCTCGGGGAACCCGCTCTCAGCTGTACCCGCCTCCTGCGCTCTCCAGAGGCTCCCAGCTGCACGGAGCTGCCGGCAGCAGGGCCAGTGTGGAGGTTCTGCCCTCACCTGCTTGCTGGCCTTGGCATAGTCTGTGCCCACGCCAGAGACAAGGTTCCCCTGGTACCCATGAGGACAGGGCTCGCAGCGGAAGCCAGGCGCGCTGTTCATGCACTTGGAGCCTGGGAAGCAGGGGTCTGCATAACCGCACTGTGAGACAGAGGGATGGCGCGAGGCCCATGGGGAGAAGATCAGTTGGGTGACTTTCCCCAGTGCTTCCCACAGACACCATGGGTAGAACTTCTGTTTTCACGGAAAGCTGAGACTTCCCTGCTGGGAGAGCCGGGGATTTGCAGGATCAGCAGCCCTCGCCAGATGGGAGCTGGTGAGCAGTGGGGTCCCAACACCCTCTCTAGAGGGCACAGCCTGCAGGTAGGCCCTGGGGGATGCTGGGACTCTAATGGGCAGCTGTGGCACAGAGATGCTTCCCTGAGCCTGGAGCCAGAAGGTAATGGAGCCCCACTGCGTGCTGGGGGTGGACAGGATGGTGTCTCCTGGGCCCTCGTGAGCCCCGGCTGCTAGCTGTGCAGAGATGCTGGCCCCAGGGGCGCGGGGGGGGGGCACTCCACAGAGACATTGGCCCTGGGGGCGCGGCGGGAGGGGTGCTCTGCGGAGACGCTGGCCCCAGGGGCACGGGGAGGGCTCAGAGGAGATGCTGGCCCCAGGGGCACAGTGGGGGGGGTCAGCGGAGATGCTGGCCCCAGGGGCACAGGGCGGGGCGCTTTGCGGAGATGCTGGCCCAGAGGCGCGGTGGGGGGAGCTCCGCGGAGATGCTGGCCCCGGGGGGGGCGGGCTCAGTGGAGACGCTGGCCTCAGGGGTGTGGGGGGGGCATTCTGCGGAGACATTGGCCTAGGGGGCGCAGGGGGGCACTCCGCAGAGACGCTGGCCCTGGGGGCGTGGGGGGGGGGCTCCGCAGAGACGCTGGCCCCGGGGGCGCAGGGGCGCTCTGCGGAGATGCTGGCCCCAGAGCATGGCGGGGGGGAGGGGCTCATTGGAGACGCTGACCCCGGGGGCACGGGGGGGGGGGGCGCTCCGTGGAAACGCTGGCCCCAGGGCACGGCGGGGGGCGCTCTCACCTCATTGATGTCGGCACAGTGGGTGCCATTGCCCTCGAAGCCGGGCGGGCAGGGCCCACAGCGGAACCCGGGGTACTCGTACGTCTCCATACAGTCGACGCCACTGAAGCAGGGGCTCGGGCTGCAGCGAGAGCGGTGCTCGTGGAACCCTGCAGACAGAGCCGGGAGGGGGGCAGGTCAGCTGGCCGGCCCTGCACAGGGAAGGGGACCCTCACGGTGGGCGCCAGCTCTCTCAGGGCCCAGGCACTCACCGCAGACCTGGCACTCCATGATGGTGTTCCGGATCAGAGACATCTCCTTCACCTGCAAGGCAGCCGAATGGAAGGAGTCAGAGCCAGGGACCTGGGCACCGGGCAGGGCACAGTCTGCAGGCCAGACAGTCCCCACACTGGGCAGCAAGAGCGGGAGATGCTGCACCCCCAAATGCCACTATAGGACCCAGTTAAGGACACAAGAACCTTCTTCACACCCCAGAGAGAGGGGAAGGGGCCAGGTGAGTCAGTTTCGGGGGGGGGGGCCCCACAGGAACCAATCTGGGAGGGGGGGGCAGGTGAAGCAATGGGGTGTCGCCTGGCTCCCAGCTGTGGTTACATTCGGTGACCCTACGTGTGCCTTGCCTCCCCCCGCACCCCGGACTCCACCCCAGCACCCAACCCCCTGCCAATGCGCAGGGCCAAGGCGAGATTCAAGCTAACGGCCACATCCAGACTGTGCCGATCCTGCCACAGCAAGGGGGCTGCCCTGGAGCCAGGAGCACCAGCCCCCAAAGCTGGCTCACCTGGTCGCGGATGTCCTCTCGCAGCTCCCCCAGGATCCGGTTGAAGAGGGTCAGCTGAGTGACCAGGGCTTTGGCCTGCTCACCTGCCCACACACAAAGGACACGGTCAGGGTCCAGGGCAAAGACTCTGGGGGCCGCTGGCTGGGGACCACTCTGCACACTGCCACCCTGAGCCCATGGGGAAGGGCAGACGCCACCACCTAGTGACCAGTAGGAGCCGAGCCCACCAGGGACAAACCTCAAGTCAACCCTGACCTCCTGGTTCTTCCCCGGTCACCAGACCTGCCAAGATGGACAGGGCCAGGGCCGAGCAACGCAGACCAGGGCTGAGTTGCATCCCACACAGCCCTGCTAGTGCTCCTGCTATCCCAACCCTGGGTCTTCTGAGCACAGGATAACACTCCTGTTCAGTGGCCTTATGCTGTGGACAAGGGAGCAGGCTTAGACCCCCAAACTCATTGCATTTGTGGCTCTGGCAGTGTTTGTGCCAAGGTGTGGCTGGGCAAAAGGCGAGGTCACTAGACAGCTGCACGATTCCTCTTCCCCGCCCGGCATCCTTGAGGCCTCCAGCTGCCCACAAGCGGCTCCCCAGACCCCAGGGGGTGGGAGGGTGACGAGCAGCCAGCAACTCACCCAGGATGGAGTTTAGCACCCTGGTCACTGCAAGAGAAGAGACAGGAGGAGAAGTTAGTCTGGCTAGCGCATCATCTGCCTTCCTGGGGCATGAGGCCACGGCTCAGGGGCGGCCGCTGGCCAGATGGAAGCCAACAGCAGCCTGCCAGGCTGCAGCATCGTCCCTCCCCCGAACGCCAAGGGACCAGAGATGATGAATGCCCCAGAGCCCCACGGGAAAGCTTCCAGGTGGCTCGAGACCTCGTGCCCTCCAGGAGGAGGCTGCTGGGGAGAGCCTGCCCTGGTGGCGTCAGGTGCTGGAGGAGAGGGAAGTGGCACCACCCAGTTTGTGCTTTGCCTGACGGACTCTCTCAGCAACCTGTGTGTGCGTGAGCTTGTGGCCACCTGTGTTTCCTACATGACACACACGTCTGGGTCACCTGCTTTCCATGTGTAACATGCATGACTCGGATTCTGTCCATGTCACTGCAGTTGCCCCTGTTCAATATGTAACACACACGTATATGTGTACTTGGACCCCCTATATGTGCCGGTATGGAGCCCTTGTTCAGTATATAACAGGTGTGTGTATGTCTGTGCAGTGCCCGTGTTGGATGTATGACAGTGTGTCCATGAGGTGCTCATGTGGGATGTATGACATACGTGTGTGTGGCCTATGTGCGCCCCTGCAGTGCCCATGTTGGGTGTATGACATACATGTGTGCAGCCCACATGTGCCCATGCAGTGCCCGCGTGGGATGTATGACATACATGTGTCCGTCCCACATGCGCCCCTGCGGTGCCTGTGTTGGATGTATGACATATGTGTGTGCAGCACACGTGCACCCCTGCAGTGCCTCCTGAAGTTACCTGCGTTCTGGATGGATTCATCCCCTTGGAAGGGACATTCGCTCAGGGCCCCAACTCGGCTCATGGACCCTCCTAGAATCAGCTTCATTGACTCCACGAACCCCTGATCCACAAAAAGAAAAAGGCTCAGTCTCTGGGGTCTGTAACGAAGTGGGAATGTTCTTAATGTTTTCTCTGAATACTGTGTTGGTGCCTCAGTGTCCCCATGGCAGTTCTTAAGTATCTGGCAGAGCAAAGGGCCTGTGCACCTAAATGCCTGGCACTCTGTCTCCTAGCAACTGATGGCCTGGGCCCCTCCCCTGCAAAGGTGCCAACTGAAGGTGTTGGAGACAAAGAGATCAGGTGACCTCCTGGCCCAGGAAAGGGGCTGAGCAGAAAGGAGGGGCTGGGGGGGGTTGTTAGTCTGGAGCTGGCTGGGGTCGAGGAGTGAAGTGCAGAGGTGGTGGGTCTGGCTCACTGTCCCCCAGAATGGACCTGGCCGAGGGGTCCGGTTCTCTGTACCTACAAGCTCTGTTTTAGACCCTGTTCCTGTCATAGACTCATAGACTCTAGGACTGGAAGGGACCTCGAGAGGTCATCGAGTCCAGTCCCCTGCCCTCATGGCAGGACCAAATACTGTCTAGACCATCCCTAATAGATATTTATCTAACCTACTCTTAAATATCTCCAGAGATGGAGATTCCACAACTTCCCTAGGCAATTTATTCCAGTGTTTAACTACCCTGACAGTTAGGAACTTTTTCCTAATGTCCAACCTCAATCTCCCTTGCTGCAGTTTAAGTCCATTGCTTCTTGTTCTATCATTGGAGGCTAAGGTGAACAAGTTTTCTCCCTCCTCCTGATGACACTCTTTTAGATACCTGAAAACTGCTATCATGTCCCCTCTCAGTCTTCTCTTTTCCAAACTAAACAAACCCAATTCCTTCAGCCTTCCTTCATAGGTCATGTTCTCAAGACCTTTAATCATTCTTGTTGCTCTTCTCTGGACCCTCTCCAATTTCTCCACATCTTTCTTGAAATGCAGTGCCCAGAACTGGACACAATACTCCAGTTGAGGCCTAACCAGCGCAGAGTAAAGCGGAAGAATGACTTCTCGTGTCTTGTTTACAACACACCTGTTAATGCATCACGTTTGCTTTTTTTGCAACAGTATCACACTGTTGACTCATATTAAGCTTGTGGTCTACTATGACCCCTAGATCTCTTTCTGCCATACTCCTTCCTAGACAGTCTCTTCCCATTCTGTATGTGTGAAACTGATTGTTCCTTCCTAAGTGGAGCACTTTGCATTTATCTTTATTGAACTTCATCCTGTTAACCTCAGACCATTTCTCCAATTTGTCCAGATAATTTTGAATTTTGACCCTGTCCTCCAAAGCAGTTGCAATCCCTCCCGGTTTGGTATCGTCCGCAAACTTAATAAGCGTACTTTCTATGCCAACATCTAAATCGTTGATGAAGATATTGAACAGAGCCGGTCCCAGAACAGACCCCTGCGGAACCCCACTTGTTATACCTTTCCAGCAGGATTGGGAGCCATTAATAACTAATCTCTGAGTACGGTTATCCAGCCAGTTATGCACCCACCTTATAGTAGCCCCATCTAAATTGTACTTTCCTAGTTTATCTATAAGAATATCATGCGAGACCGTATCAAATGCCTTACTAAAGTCTAGGTATATCACATCCACCGCTTCTCCCTTATCCACAAGGCTCGTTATCCTATCAAAGAATGTTATCAGATTAGTTTGACACGATTTGTTCTTTACAAATCCATGCTGGCTATTCCCTATCACCTTACCACCTTCCAAGTGTTTGCAGATGATTTCTTTAATTACCTGCTCCATTATCTTCCCTGGCACAGAAGTTAAACTAACTGGTCTGTAGTTTCCTGGGTTGTTTTTATTTCCCTTTTTATAGATGGGCACTATATTTGCCCCCTTCCAGTCTTCTGGAATCTCCCCCGTCTCCCATGATTTCCCAAAGATAATAACTAGAGGCTCAGATACCTCCTCTATTAACTCCTTGAGTATTCTAGGATGCATTTCATCAGGCCCTGGTGACTTGCAGGCATCTAACTTTTCTAAGTGATTTTTTACTTGCTCTTTTTTTATTTTATCTTCTAAACCTACCCTCTTCCCGTAAGCATTCACTATACTAGACATTCCTTCAGACTTCTCAGTGAAGACCGAAACAAAGAAGTCATTAAGCATATCTGCCATTTCCAAGTCTCCCGTTACTGTTTCCCCCTCCTCACTGAGCAGTGGACCTACCCTGTCCTTGGTCTTCCTCTTGCTTCTAATGTATTGATAAAAAGTCTTCTTGTTTCCCTTTATTCCCATAGCTAGTTTGAGCTCATTTTGTGCCTTTGCCTTTCTAATCTTGCCTCTGCATTCCTGTGTTATTTGCCTATATTCGTCCTTTGTGATCTGATCTAGTTTCCATTTTTTATATGACGCCTTTTTATTTTGTAGGTCACGCAAGATCTCGTGGTTAAGCCAAGGTGGTCTTTTGCCACATTTTCTATCTTTCCTAACCATCGGAATAGCTTGCTTTTGGGCCCTTAATAACGTCCCTTTGAAAAACTGCCAACTCTCCTCAGTTGTTTTTCCCCTGTCTTGATTCCCATGGGACCTTACCTATCAGCTCTCTGAGCTCACCAAAATCCGCCTTCCTGAAATCCATTGTCTCTATTTTGCTGTACTCCCTTCTACCCTTCCTTAGAATTGCAAACTCTATGATTTCATGATCACTTTCACCCAGGCTTCCTTCTACTTTCAAATTCTCAACAAGTTCCTCCCTATTTGTTAAAATCAAGTCTAGAACAGCTTCCCCCCAGTAGCTTTTTCAACCTTCTGAAATAAAAAGTTGTCTGCAATGCAGTCCAGGAATTATTGGATAGTCTGTGCCCCGCGGTGTTATTTTCCCAACATATATTTGGATAGTTGAAGTCCCCCATCACCACCAAATCTTGGGCTTTGGATGATTTTGTTAGTTGTTTGAAAAAAGCCTCATCTATCTCTTCCACCTGATTAGGTGGCGTGTAGTTGTCACGGAGTGTGGGGGAGTCCGGCCCTGCACCCCTCTTCCTGGGACCCACAGTGACTCTCAGCCAGCCAGTAAAACAGAAGGTTTATTGGACAACAGAAACACAGGTTACAGCAGAGCTTGCAGGCACAGTCAGGACCCCCCCACCGAGTCCTTCTGGGCTTTCAGGGTGCTTGGATCCTAGCTAGGATACCCTGAATTCCGCCCACACAGCCCCAAGCCCAAACTCAAACTGCTTCCCTCCTGCCACTCCCTTCCTTTCTCCCCTTCCCGGGCAAAGGTGTTGACCTTTCCCCTCCCTTACCTAGCTCAGGTTACAGGCCCTGGCATCGTCCATCCCCTAAAGTCCTTCCCTGCTCTCCCACCCCCCACACAGACAGTCCCTACTGCATCACATCTCTCCCCCCTTCGAGACTGAACTGAGCAGGGTCACTCTGCCCAGTGACCTGGGGAAGTTCAGGGTCCCCTCTCTGGGACAACGCATCCGCTGTCAGGTTGGCACTTCCCTTCACATGGACCACGTCCATGTCATAGTCCTGCAGGAGCAGGCTCCACCTCAGGAGCTTGGCGTTGGCTCCTTTCATCTGGTGCAGCCAGGTCAGGGGAGAGTGGTCGGTGTACACGGTGAAGTGTCACCCAAAGAGATATGGCTCCAGTTTCTTAAAGGCCCACACCATGGCCAGGCATTCCTTCTCGATGGCCGCGTAGCTTTGTTCCCGGGGTAGCAGCTTCTTACTCAGGTACACGATGGGGTGTCTCTCCCCCTTTTCATCCTCCTGCATTAACATTGCCCCCAGTCCCGTGTCTGAGGCATCAGTGAACACCATAAAGGGTTTGTCAAAATCTGGGTTTGCCAGAACTGGGCCGCTAACCAGAGCCTCCTTCAGTGCCCGGAAAGCCTCCTGGCACTGCTCAGTCCAGATCACCTTGTCTGGCTTCCCCTTTTTGCACAGTTCAGTGATGGGGCCGGCTATGGCACTAAAGTGGGGCACGAACCTTCGATAGTATCCCGCCATCCCAATAAAGGCCTGGACCTGCTTTTTGGTTTGGGGAGCAGGCCAGTCTCTGATCACCTCCACCTTGGCTGGTTCCGGCTTCAGGCAGCCGCTCCCCACCCGATGGCCCAGGTAAGATACTTCAGCCATCCCCACCTTGCACTTCTCAGCCTTTACTGTTAACCCAGCCTTTCGGAGTCGGTCCAGGACTTGTTTAACCTGGGACATGTGGTCCTCCCAGGTCTGGCTGAAGACGCAGATGTCGTCAATATACGCCACGGCAAAACTCTCCATCCCCCTCAGTAGCTGATCAACCAGGCGCTGGAAGGTGGCCGGTGCTCCCTTGAGGCCGAAGGGCAGGGTCAGAAACTCATAGAGCCCCAGAGGGGTGATAAAGGCCGATTTCAGCCTGGCATCTGCGTCCAGCGGCACTTGCCAGTAGCCTTTGGTAAGATCCATAGTGGTGAGGTACCGAGCACCTCCCAGCTTGTCTAGGAGCTCGTCAGGCCTGGGCATAGGGTAGGCATCAGATACGGTGATGGCATTGAGCTTTCGATAGTCCACACAGAACCGGATTGACCCATCCTTCTTGGGGACTAGCACCACTGGCGAGGCCCAAGGGCTGGAAGACGGCTGGATCACCCCCAAAGCCAGCATGTCCCTGACCTCTCTTTCAAGATCCTGGGCAGTTTTACCAGTGACCCGAAAAGGGGAGCATCTTATAGGGGCATGTGACCCGGTCTCCACCCGGTGGACAGTCAAATTAGTGCGTCCAGGCTGGTTGGAAAACAGCTGTCGGTACAGATGCAGCACCCCCTGATCTCAGCGTGCTGGCCCGGGGTCAGCTAATCAGAGAGGGGAATCGCCTCCAGGGGGGAACCAGCTTTTGTCCCAGGGAATAGATCTACTAAGGGGTCATCTCCCTGCCCCTCCCATTAACACGTCAGTGGGCAAATATCGGTGTACCCCCGCATCCTTGGGGCCCTCCTTGGCCCCCCATTTCAGGTGTACCCTTGCCACGGGCACCTTGAATGGGGTCCCGCCCACCCCCATCAGGGTCAGGTAGGTGTAGGGCACCATCCGATCTGAGGCCACCACCTCAGGCCGGGCCAGCGTCACCTCTGTGCCCATGTCCCAGTACCCAGTGACCTTCCTCCCACCTACCTCCAGGGAAACAATGCACTCTTTCCGGAGGGACAGCCCCGCGCCCACTCGGTAAACCAAAAACCCGGAGCCTGGAGCATCCACAGGTGGTATGTTGCCAGCCCCCCTTTCCTGGGAATGTAGCCCCTCCTCCGATTGGGTTTTTACCCAGTCCACCCTCTGCGGGTTGGGTCTGCTTGGTCTGTCCCTGAGCTTGGGGCACTGGGCCCGTATGTGACCTCGTTGGCCACAGCGATAGCAGCCCATGTCTCGTGGGTCCCCTTGAGTGGGTCGGAGGGACCTGCCGCTGGATGTTCCCCTTTTGGGGGGGTTCTCCATAGGACCCCGCTGGGAGGTCCCATGATGACTCTCTCTCTGCCTTGAGGCAGGCTTGCTCCTTCGAGATTCCTCCCTGCCATCCCCTGCCCGACTGTCCACAAATTGGTCAGCCAGCTGGCCTGCGTGCTGTGGGTTCTCCGGCTTCTGGTCCATCAACCACAGCCTCAGGTCGGACGGGCACTGCTCGCACAGGTGCTCCAGTATGAATAGGTCAAGCAGGTCCTCTTTAGTTTGGGTCCCAGCTGTCCACTTGCGGGCATACCCCTGGGCCCAGTTGACCAGTTGTAGGTATGTGACCTCACGGGTTTTACGCTGGCTCCGGAACTTTTTCCGGTACATCTCAGGAGTCAGCCCAAACTCGCGGAGCACGGCCTGTTTGAACAGTTCGTAGTCCCCTGCCTCCGCCCCTTTCAGTCGGGTGTTCACCTCCACGGCTGTGGAGTCCAGTAAGGGGGTGAGAACTGCGATCCTGTCTGCAGGGTCAACCCGGTGCAGCTCGCAGGCATTCTCAAAGGCCGTCAGGAAGGTATCTATGTCCTCCCCCTCCTTACGCCGGGGCAGCAAGTGCTTATCAAAGCTCTTTGTAGGCTTGGGTCCCCCCTCACTCACCGCAGCTGGGGCCTCACTGCTCCTCAGCTGGGCCAGCTCCAGCTCATGTTTACGCTGTTTCTCCTTCTCCTCCCACTCACGCTGGCGCTGGTTCTCCTCATGTTCACGCTGTTTCGCCTTCTCCTCCAGCTTTTGCCTCTTTAACTCGAGCTTCTCCCTTTCATATTCCAGCCGCGTCCGCTCCACGGATGCCGAGTGTTGCCGGGAGGATCCCCTGCTGGGGGGTGGGCTTCGCCGGGAGGATCCCCTGCTGGCCGGGGGGGTCACGGTGCCCTCGGTATACACTGGGCTCCTCCCCGCCCTTCCCCTAGGCCTAGGAAGGGGGGGTCTCGGGAAGCCCTCGTCCGCCGGCTGACCACTCCCAGCGGGGACAGACACTGGTGCCTGCGCTGCATCTGCCCGGCTGCTTCCCTCAGAGACAGGGCTCCGTTTATTCATGCGGTCTCCCTGCTCCAGCTGGGCAATCAGCTGGTCCTTGATGAGCCTCCCTGGGTGTAGCCCCCTCTGCTTGCACAGCTCCACTAGGTCACACTTGCGCCGCTTGGCATACATCTTCCTGCTGGGCACTCATAGGCCGGGGTGCTCGCCGCTCCCCACGGTTTCCAGGGGGACCCCTAGTGCACCAGCCCTTCTTGAGGTCACCACCTCTCTGCCAGGGTCGAGCTGCAGACTCCTTCGCCCCTGGGACCGCTCACTGCAATCCCCCGGGGACCCTGTTACTGCAAAGTCCTTCTCACTGGGCACACACTCCCAGGGGTTAACCACCCCTTCGTTTTACTGCTCCCCAGTCACTTACTGCAGGAAGCGCCGTCCACGGGGTGCAGTATATCCCACCGCTACCACCAGTTGTCACAGAGTGTGGGGGAGTCCGGCCCTGCACTCCTCTTCCTGGGACCCACAGTGACTCTCAGCCAGCCAGTAACACAGAAGGTTTATTGGACAACAGGAACACAGGTTACAGCAGAGCTTGCAGGCACAGTCAGGACCCCTCCACCGAGTCCTTCTGGGCTTTCAGGGTGCTTGGATCCTAGCTAGGATCCCCTGAATTCCGCCCACACAGCCCCAAGCCCAAACTCAAACTGCTTCCCTCCTGCCACTCCCTTCCTTTCTCCCCTTCCCGGGCAAAGGTGTTGACCTTTCCCCTCCCTTACCTAGCTCAGGTTACAGGCCCTGGCATCGTCCATCCCCTAAAGTCCTCCCCTGCTCTCCCACTCCCCACAGTAGTAGACTCCCATCATCGAATAAACCTCTGTTTTACTGGCTGGCTGAGAGTCACGTCTGACTGCAAAGTGGGGGTGCAGGACCCTGTGGCTTCCCCAGGACCCCGCTGGGGTGGGCTCGCTGTGGGAAGCGCACGGAGGGGCAGAGGATGCTGAATGCTCCAAGGAGAGACCCAGGAGGTGAAGACGTGTGAGCTTCTTGCCCTGAACAAGCTTCTTGCTCTGCTCCAAGGGAGAGGAGGCTCCCCAAAGTCCTGACTGGCTTGGTGGGGAGCAGTTCCAGAGCATCGCCCAGTGGCTCCGTGACACAGTCCCACTGCCACGGTCCTGGTACCCGTGGGACACAGCCACCTCCAGCACTGGGCTCCTGCAGCCCCGCAGTTCCCAGCCTGCACCCCCTTTTCGCTCACCTGCATCTTCTGATAGGCCTTCTGCCCTGTGCGCACCTCGACCGACTCCACCTCTGCCTGCGGCAGGATCATCACCTCGGGCAGCCCCACGCTGGAGTCCACCTGCTTGCAGTCCACGTAGAGCTCCATGGCCAGGCTGTCCCCACGCAGGCCGCTCAGCCGCACGATCACCGTGTGGCTCCGCCCATCCGCCACACTGGCGTGCTGCAGGTTGACGGAGTGCACCTTGCCATCTTCCCGCAGGTACCGCACGAGCACTGCCAAGCAAAGGACCGGCCATGAGGGTTTCTCCACAGGGTGGGGACCCCAACGGGACAGGCATGCTCTGCCCAGCACGCCCATGCCAGCCAATGTACCCAACCCAGCAGACGGCCCGTCTTGATGGCCAGGTCCATTGATGCAACCTCCAGGATTTCCCCTCCCGCAGAGCCCGCCCTGCCTTGCTGGGACACCTGCCCCCATACACCCCACCTGTCCACTTCTCTTCCGGGGTCTGAGACAGGCACAAGCCCAGAGGCGTCCCATCTCCCAACGGGCACCACTATCCCTGGCTCAGCAACCCCCTTACCTTTGTTGATTTTCCCAATGACAGAGGCCTCCAGCCACCGGGTGTTGTCCTTTTTGGAGTACAGGCCGAAGAGCAGCCCGCCCTGCTTGAGGGGGAGGCGGAAGGTGGAGAGAAGGTAAATGTCATCAACTGCCAGTAGCTGGGTCCTGATCTTGTCTGCCACACTGGCCATGTGCCGAGCCTCAGTCACTGTCAGCAGGTCTAGGACTGCAGGGAGGAGAGAACAGGCAATTGCACTCACAGGCAGAGGTACCTGCAGAAAGCCTAACCCAGGACCTGCCTGTCACCCCGGGGCGAGGGAGCACAGCGCTTGGGGAGACGTTGAAAAGCTTCCCCCGCAAGGGGCATGGCTGGTCAAAAAGGGCAGTGAAGGACACGCTGCAAATACCAGAGATGGACAGATGCAAACAGAGCAAACCCACTCTACCTCCAGGGGGGTGACTGCCTGGCAGAGCAGAGCTCAGAGGCTGCAGTTCCTGCCCTGGAGGGCTGGCATCCTTTCCATTCTGCCTGAGTCAGGATCAGGGCCTCCTCTCCAGCTTGTCGGCGCGCCCAGGATCCCCCCTCATCTTCCCTGCCCAGGTCACTCTTCTTCCCTTGCATCAGTGCAGGAGAAATTGCTGTAGAGCCCCAGGGGCCTGGCCACTGAAGCACCCGGCACAAGGAGGGAGAAACCTCTCCTGGGAGCTGAGCCCCCAGGCCTCTCGCGTGGGAGCACAGGGAGACCAAGCCTGGGCAGTGGAAGCCCCGTGGAAAGGTGCCGGCTTGGCAGAGCGGGGGAGCACGCCCCACAAGGTGGCGCTCCGGCATTGCAGGCAGACGGGATGGCGGCTGTGGCCACCCTAACAGTTCAACGCTGTCCTGGCCCAGGCACTCCCGGGGCACAGGCCCAGCCACCTCTGGAAACAGCCGGGTCCGGTCCTGGGAGCCCCTCACAAACAGGCAGCAGGGAGGCCAAGCCACAGAGATGCTGGAATGGGGCATTGTGTGTGTGTGTGGGGGGGGGGTTACCGCTGCCAGTCCTAATGCCTGGCATCTCTCCACCAGCAATGCACTCGTCTGGACTAAAGGTTCAGTGGCCATAGGACCTGCCTCTGTGAAAACCACAGCGGGTGCCCACCCCACTTCCATGCACCAGACTCCGAACAGCCTGCTCCAGAGCGACCGGGAGCCTGGTGCTCCAGATTTCAGATCCTGTCCCTGCTACGGTCTCCCTCACTGCAGCTCCCTCGCCTGTGAAAGGGGTGAGACTGAGACTTGCCCCCCACTCAACAGAGCTAGGAGGGTCACCAGTGCAGGTCCGAAAAGCACACTGGAGATAGGAAGTCCTGGATACTGAGTACAGGGATCCCTCAGCTGATTCAGCCACGTCTGGGGTCGGACCTGGCAGCCGTCCCACACTAGCGGCACCCTGGAAAACCCCACAGAATCTTTAACAGTGACATCGTGTGCGTGGGGCACACAGATACCCCAATGCACCCTGAGATGCCGCCTGCTCCTTCTGCAAGGGAATCCGGGGCAGCAGGGTGTAGCCTGTGCCCCCGATGAGTTTCCCTGCATTAGGTGAGCTCATCCAGCAGCCCCTCAAATCCAGCCCTGACTGGAAGCTCCCTGAATGTCCCAGCCGGCTCAGGCTGGCACTCCGGGTCACCAATAGAGGGGCCTCCTTTCTGACGTGAATCTGATCAAAGCCCGAACGAACCGTGACCCAGCCCTTTGAACTCTGACCTCAGGCTGTATCCTAGACATCTAGCACCTTGACCCTTTGAGCACCTCTGAACTCTGACCGCAGGCCTATGGGTTCCTCCTGGCCAATGAGCACCCCTGAATAATACCTATCCTGACAGCCCCTCTGAACTCCGAGCATGGGCTGCTCCGGAACCAGCCAGTCCCTTTGCTAGCACTTGGCTGCACCCGCCAGTGTGCTACATGGAGCTGCAGGTCTGGAACCAGAGGCATTGGCTTAGCTCTCAGCTACCCGCTGAATATTTAGATTGATAGGTTGATACACAGCCTTTGGTCTGGTTCACCACCACTAGTCCCTGCAGAGCGCTGTGGGCAACACCCTGTCCTGGATGGACCCCCAGTCCCTCCAGCAGCACCACACTGCAGGCTGCCCTGTGGTTTCCAGGCTTGGGGGGAAGAATGTCCTTCTGTACTGCAGCACAGAGACCCAGACACTTGTAGCTGTCCACAGTCCCTAGCGCCAGACCTCCCAGGGAGGTCAGGAATCCAGCTTCCAACCAGCATGCTGCTCCCCACCAGCCTGATGTCGCGGAGCTGAGTGCAGACGGGCTGTCCTGGCTGGGCAAGGAGGGTTCCAGGAGCACTTGCCAGTTCCTTCTGCTGCAGAGTTGGAAGCCACTGGCTAGGACGGTGGGGCGTGTGAATCCCAGGCTCCTCCACTCCTCAGCTCACAGGGAGGGGATACAGAAGAGAGGCTGGGCAGGGGTGTGGGGCAACACGCTGCTCCTATCTGCCCTTTCCCAGTCCCTCCACTCCCCAAATCCCAGCCAGTTCCCAGGCCCCACGGCTCCCAGACACCTCAGTGACCCCCATCCCCCTATACCCAGGATTTCCAACTTCCCCAGCCTGCAGCTCTCAGAGTCCATCTCGGCCCTCGGCTCCCTTCCCCCGCCACGCGCCGGCCCCTAACCCCAGCATCTCCAGCCCCTGCAGTTCCTCACAACCCCACACTCCATCCATTCCCACTGCAGCATCCCTGGCACCATCCTGCAGCTCCAGGTTCCACACGGCCCCGGCCCGGGCAGGCAGGTCCCCCCAGGAGAAGGGCAGATCTTCAGGGCGGTCTCTCCCTTACCCCAGGGCGCAGCGCCCGGCTCCGCGCCCGGCAGGCTGAAGCCGAAACACACTCGGGGTCCCTCTGCCTCCCTCGGGGTCCCAGCGCGCCCTGGAGCGCAGCGGGCTGCAGCCGGCCGGGGCGGGGCGGAGCAGGACCAGACCGGGCAGTCCCAGCCCGCAGCCCGCATCTCCCCCGGGCTGGGGCACGGCGGGGCCCCGCTTACCTTGCAGCTCCTGCCTGGCAGAGCTGGCCGCGCCGAGGACTAGCAGCGCCAGCAGCCCGCAGAGCGCCCCCTTCTCCATGCCGCTCCCCAGCCCCTGCGCGCGGGGGAAGCCCAGGAGAAGCGCCGGAGCCCGGAGCGCTGCTGCTCGGGGGCGGGGGATGGCGGGCGGAAACAAAGAGCCGTCAATCAGGGGCGCTGCTCGCGGGGACCCGGAGCACGCAGCCCGGCTTCGGAGGTTTGAGCCGCCGCCAGACCAGCTGGCTCGCAGGCCTCTTCCCCTCCCACGCCGCGGGGAGCCCGGCCCCAGGCTGTCAGCAGCTCGCAGCGGCACGAGGCAGGGTGCGCTGGGTCTCTGCTTGCAGCACCCGGGGGCTGCTGCACCCTGGGGTGCGCTGGGTCTCTGCTGGGGGCACCTGGGGGCTGCCCTGCCCTGGAGCACGCGTGGCTTTAGCATGGAGACTCGGAGTCATCTTGCCTCTGATGGAGGCTGAGCACTGGCAGGGCTCCCCCTGCCCTGGGGCAGCTGCTGCCGGACGTCCCCTGGCCTGCCGGGAAGGGGCTGGAGGCGGGCGGTGGGCTATTAGTCACCATTAGGCCTGCAGACAGACAGGTGGGCTCGGGGGCCAGTACTGCACCGCCAGGTAAATCAGTGCAGGAAGGTAATGGCCCCAGATGGCAGAGGAGGAGACTTCCAGCCAGCATCTACATGACTGTCAGAGACTTACTTTCCAATGGCCCGGCCTCACCAGAGCTCTGACTAGCCAGGCAGCCCTGTCTTCGGGAGACAGCAGGACCAGACCACCTCCACCCATCACCAGCCACCTTCCCCAGGCCCAACTCCTGACTGCCCGACTTCAGATCCTGCTGGCAGCTGCAGGGTCATGGGGAGGTCAGTCAGTCTGGAACCAGCCTCGGTGCATGTTTGTGTGCCCATGTGTGCAGGAGACACGCACGTACCCTGCCGCAGTGTCAGCACCCAGAAGGAGGATGGGAACTTGGAACAATGGATGGATGCTCTCTTCCAGCTCCAAGCCACTGTGAACTGGAAAGCTGAGTGCAGAATGTTGCACCAGTGACCCCATGCACCTCTTTGCACGAGCAGCCAAATGCTGGGCTTTGCACAAGCACCCCTGGGAGAGGTTTCCTGACAGGTGTGTGCAGCATACGGCCCATGATACATCATCACCCAGACAACGATTGACACCAACCATCCTGCCAAGTCACCCCCCCTCCATCCCACAGGGTCTTCCAGAGACAGGAGGTCACCCCCCACATATCACAAGGCCTGCCAGAGACAGGAGGTCACTCCCACATGCCCCAGGGCCTGCCAGATACACAGGAGATATAACTCCACACATGCATTTGAGAGTCTGCCATGGTGGGGGGGGGTGTCCCCTCCCTCCATGGGAAGCCCAAGTCCCAAGACAGGTTGTTCTCAGCCCATGCTGAAGGTGAGGCAGCAAAGCCAGGCCACCTAGCATCTGCACAAATCAGCTCTCAGGACCCAACCTAAGCTCCAGAACAACACAACGAGGTCATCTTGGAAGCACGTTCACCTCTGAAGTCTGCTAGCAGGGAAAGGCAGAGGGGGGCAGGCGGGGACCCACAGATCTGGGAATGGGGAGGCACCATTGGTCAGGGCACCCAGCTGGCATCCCACAGGACCAGGGCAGCACCAGGGCAGCAGTGCACATGCGAGGGTCGCAGAACGAGGCCAGGCCTTTGATCCATGTTCCCTAGAGCCCAACTTCTGGCGGTGGCCAATGAGGATAGGCCATTCTCTAGCCGGGGCTGGCTGGGCATCTTCGCTGAGCTGCCTGCAATGACACAGGTCCTTTCCGGTGAGGCTCCGGACGGTCAGTGCATTTGGGGATGGCAGAGGTTTGCAGGACACAGAATCTGGAGGCAGTGTTGGTGAGGGTCAGTTTACAGAGAGTTAAGACAAGTGACGGGTCTGATTTCCTGTTGTTGGCCCAATGGACTGGAGTCTTCACTCCAAAGTCCCATCCACTCCCACAGCATCATGCCCTGCACCATCTCTGCACCTCCTGTGATGGAGTAGGGGCTGTCTGTGTGGGGAATGGGAGAGCAGGGGAGGACTTTAGGGGATGGACAATACTGGAGCCTGTAACCTGAGCTAGGTAAGGAAGGGAAAAGGTCAACACCTTTGCCCGGGAAGGGGACAAAGGAAGGGGGTGGCAGGAGGGAAGCAGTTTGAGTTTGGGCTTGGGGCTGTGTGGGCGGAATTCAGGGTATCCTAGCTAGGATCCAAGCACCCTGAAAGCCCAGAAGGACTCGGTGGAGGGGTCCTGACTGTGCCTGCAAGCTCTGCTGTAACCTGTGTTTCTGTTGTCCAATAAACCTTCTGTGTTACTGGCTGGCTGAGAGTCACTGTGGGTCCCAGGAAGAGGGGTGCAGGACTGGACTCCCCACACTCCGTGACACCTCGCTGTCTGCGGAACCTGTCAGATCTCCCGAATCCTGCTCTGCCATCCTGGTACCCTCCCTCTGCCCGGCTCGGGAATGCAGCCGTGGGGCTGGACCCTGGCGGGGTGAGAGCTGTGACTCTCTAGGCCTGCCTGTTAGTGCATGGGGAGTGTTCCCCAGCTGTTTGAATGTGTCCGTATCTGACTGGGGCCCATGGGACACAAGGAGCTCCCTGGCGAATTCACGCAGCTGGCCGGGAAGGTCGTTCCTGAACCACAGCCAAGCCCTCTGCCGCACCGAGGCTCACTGAGTGCAGCGTCAGCCGTGTTTACTCTTTGTTTCCATTGCCGCCATAACAACGCGATGAGCCATGTCCAGGTGGGCTCCCTCCAGCCCTGGCCCTTCCTGCTGCTCTCAGCCAGGAAGGCCAATGCCAGTGGCTCGGCTTGATCCACTGCGGCAAGGGACTAACCCGAGTCCTAATTAACAGGGACTCCAAAGAGGGAGGGGGAGACAGAATTCCTGCTTGGATTCTCCCAAATTACAGAGAGCAGAGATTTTCCATCCTCGTGCTTTGCGTGTGCTGCTACCCCACCCCTGTTTTCTTTCCATGGCAACATGCGCTCTGGGACGCAGGCTGCACACTGCTGGGTGGGTTTGGATCCAAGCATCACGACCTCCTGAAAACATGCAGTGTCTGAACAGGCCCACACCACCCTCCTCGCTAAAAACAGGATGGGGACTCAGATGTGCTGCTAGCTAGAGAGGCAGAGGCAGGACCTCTTGACACGCACATCCCCGGGGGACTAGATCCAGAGAGAACATGGTCAAACTGCAGCTTATTCTGGGGTTTTTCTCCAGGTGAAAGTCTGCTCCAGGCAGCTGCACCCCCGGCAGCCCCAGAGGCCCCGCAAACGATGGGAAAGGTAGAGACAAGGACAGCACAGCTTGCGATGCAAGCGCCCCTCTCTCCATGAACGAAAGCTGGGAAGACATGAGCAGGCAGGAGGGTTGTGTCACCATCCAGCCCATGGCCTGCCATGTGCAGGGAGGGGAGATCCGCAAGTATTAACTGGCCCATTATCAACCCTGCAATCTCCCCTCTCTTACAACGACATCCCCAGGGAGCCCTGGGCCCCGATTCGGGGGCTGCTTCACTCCCGTTCAGCTGCAGCTGACTTACTTTCCATGCACACGCTCTCCGAGGGGGGCAGGCTGCCTCTCCAGCGAAGAGCATGGTTCAGTGTGGCAAATCCAGCACAGACTCTGCCTTTTGTTGGCACAAGGGATGAGCCCCGTTGCAGATGCATGTTAGGGTTTAGTTCCTTCTATTTCGTGTTTGCAGTTTTCAGGTAGCGCTTTTCAGTGCAACAGCTTCAAGCAGCAGAGCCAGTCCCCGGAGCAGTGTGCACAGAAGAACAGAGGCTGAAGGACTGAGAAATTAAGAGGTATTGGCTAGGGACGAGAGAGAGGTTTTCAGATGGGATTCGAGATGTGGCCGGGAGACTATTCCCTGCAGGAAAAGCTGCAGAAGAGGCTCTTTCACATGCAGTACAAGGCCCCAATATGCTGCGTCTGCAGTCTTCGCAGGATAAGCAACCGAGGTGACAATCACAGTGTCCCTGGGACAGGGGAGCCTTCTTCCATGCAGTAGGGAGCCGGGTGGACTGACCTGGGAATGTCATTTAGTTTTACTGGGACTGTCTGCGTGGGGGATGGGAGAGCAGGGGATGACTTTAGGTGAGGGACGGTACCTGAGCCTGTAACCTGAGCCAGGAAGGGGGTGGGGAGTCGACACCTTTGCCCGGCAAGCTGGACAAAGGAAGGGAGCCTGCTGGAGGGGTTTTTGGTTTCAGTTTTGGGCTGGCTGGGAAGACACAGGGAACCCCAAGTCTGGGGTCTAAGCTCCTTGCCCCCCCGAGGGACTTGGCTGAGGGGTCCTGGTTGTACCTACAAGCCCTGCTTGGGACTGTGTTCCTGTCATCTAATAAACCTTCTGGTTTACTGGCTGGCTGAGAATCATGTCTGATGGCAAAGTGAAGTGGGGGTGCATGCAGGACCCTCTGGCTTCCCCAGGACCCTGCCTGGGCGGACTCGCTGTGGGAAGCGCACAGAGGAGCATATGCTGAATGCTCCAATGTCAGACCCAGGAGGTGAAGGCGTGTGAACTTATTGTCCTGAAGACAGTCTGCTCCACGGGAGAGGAGGCTCCCCAAAGTCCTGCCTAGCTTTGTGGGGAGCAGTTCCAGAGCATCACCCGGGGACTCAGTGACAGCCTCCTAACTCCACAGTAGTTTTGCACACAGCATACCTCATACCATGATGATGAGTGCATTGTAAACGCAATGCTGCTGCAGCTGGGCCAAGCCAGACATAGCACAGCACAAAGCATCTGTCGCAAAGCTGTGACCATTCCCTGGGGCCTGGCAAAGCTGCAGCAATTGATGCTAAACTGCTGTCAATTCCCTGCTCACTTGAGGCTCACTAAAAGCCTTATAAGCTATATCAGTGTTTTACAGAGGGGAAACTGAGGCAGAGAGGAGGTTACACAAGGAATCGGTCACAGAGTCAAGAGCAAGAGCAGCTCTTTAACCAACCCCCAACCACCTATCCTCCTGCAAACACCTCCCAGCAGGCTCTGACCAGCCGCCCCATACAGGGCGGGGTGGCAGGTTTACGATGTGGGGACTAAGCTAAAACATTCCAACTCTTTTACGACTCGCTGCACATTCAAACCCATTCTGCACAGATTCCCAGTTTAGCTGCTACAGAAAACCAATGTGACAAATAATTTGTCCTTGGAATTTGCAACGCTGAGAGAAGACACTCCGTTTCGACCTCTGGCCCAGTGCAGGAAGTCCCCGGGGAGAGACAGGCAGGCCCTTTGGAGATACGGGGGTTGAGAAGGAGTTGCAGGGTCTGCTGGGGAGAGAGACAAGAGCAGGCATCTGCAAGGGGGTGATGCTGGGCTATTCGGTCTCCAGGGTGGCAGGGCACAGGGAAAGTGCAGGGGTGTATCAGGCTCAGGGGGTATAGGGGCACAGAGGCGCAGGGGGTCAGCACATGGGGGGAATGGAGGTACAGGGGGGTTGGGATATAGGGGTGTGGGGGGTTGGTACACGGGGGATATGGATGCACAGGGTGGGTCGGGGCACAGGGGGGTCAGGTATAGGGGCACAGAGGCGCGGAGGACGGCACATGGGGAGATTGGGGGCATGGGGGGTCGGGGTATTGAGGCACAAAGGCAAGGAGGTCAGCACGCGGGGGGATAGGGGGTATGGGAGATTGGGGTACAGGGGTTGGGGTATTGGGCACACGGGGAAATTGGGGGATCGGGGTATTGGGGCACGGGGGGTTGGGGCACATGGTGGGATTGGGGTACAGGGGGTCGGGATAGTGGGGCACAGGGGGGTTGGGGCACATGGCGGGATTGGGGTATGGGGGCTCTGGATAGTGGGGCACGGGGGGGTTGGGGCACATGGCGGGATTGGGGTACGGGGGGTCTGGGTATTGGGGTACAGGAGGTCAGGGCATTGGATCGCAGGGTGGGTCGGGGTATAGGGGTGCGGGGGGCCAGGCTCGGGGGCATTTCAGGGCGCGGCGGGAGGGCTCGTGGGGGCTGCCCAAGCCCCACCCCCGCGGTTCGGGGCCCCGCCCGGGCCGGAGCCGGAGCCGGAGCCGGAGCCGGCCGGGCCGTGTGGTTCCGGGTCGGGCGGGAAGATGGCGGCGCCCATGGAGCTGTTCTGCTGGGCCGGGGGCTGGGGGCTGCCCTCGGTGGACCCGGACTGCCTGGCCGTGCTGGTGAGCGGGCCGTGCCGTGCCGTGCCGGGCCCCCCGGGTCCCGCCTGGGCCTCCTGCCGGGCCTCTCCCCGGGACAGGGCCCCGCACCCCTGGGGTCTGGGGGGTGAAGGACCCGCACCCCGGGGTCTGGGAGGGGACCGGCACCCTTGGGGTCTAGGGGGAGGACCGGCACCCCCGGGGTCTGGGGAGTGAAGTACCCGCACCCCCGGGGTCTGGGGGGGGGACCCGCACCCCCGGGGTCTGGGGAGTGAAGGACTCGCACCCCCGGGGTCTAGGGGGAGTGAAGGACCCGCACCCCCGGGGTCTGGGGGGGGACCGGCACCCCTGGGGTCTGGGGAGTGAAGGACCCGCACCCCCGGGGTCTGGGGGGGGGACCCGCACCCCCGGGGTCTGGGGAGTGAAGGACCCGCACCCCCGGGGTCTGGGGAGTGAAGGACCCACACCCCCGGGGTCTGGGAGGAGGGGAGGACCAGCACCCTTGGGGTCTAGGGGGGAAGGACCCTCACCCCTGGGTCTGCGGGGGGGGGAGGGGAGGACTGGCACCCTCGGGGTCTAGGGGGAGTGAAGGACCCGCACCCCTGGGGTCTGTGGGGAGTGAAGGACCCGCACCCCCGGGGTCTGGGGGGGATGGACCCGCACCCCCGGGGTCTGGGGAGTGAAGGACCCGCACCCCCGGGGTCTGGGGGGGGACCCGCACCCCCAGGGTCTAGGGGGAGTGAAGGACCCGCACCCCCGGGGTCTGGGGGGGGACCGGCACTCCCGGGGTCTGGGGGCAGGGGAGGACCGACACCCCCGGGGTCTGGGGGGAGTGAAGGACCCGCACCCCCGGGGTCTGGGAGGAGGGGAGGACCAGCACCCTTGGGGTCTAGGGGGGAAGGACCCTCACCCCTGGGTCTACGGGGGGGGAGGGGAGGACTGGCACCCTCGGGGTCTAGGGGGAGTGAAGGACCGGCACCCCTGGGGTCTGTGGGGAGTGAAGGACCCGCACCCCCGGGGTCTGGGGGGGACGGACCCGCACCCCCGGGGTCTGGGGAGTGAAGGACCCGCACCCCCGGGGTCTGGGGGGAGTGAAGGACCCACACCCCTGGGTCTGTGGGGAGGGGAGGACCCGCACCCCCGGGGTCTGGGGTGGGACCCGCACCCCCGGGGTCTAGGGGGAGTGAAGGACCCGCACCCCCGGGGTCTGGGGGCAGGGGAGCACCAGCACTCCCACCGACATGCTGGGCAGGGGGAAGGCACAGAAAGCCTCAGGGTAGCTCCACAAAAGGACACCAGTTTTGCACCCCAGGTTTCCTTTCCGATGGCTGGCATCCAGACCCACGTGCCGAGCCACTTTAGCTAGCCAGTAAAAGCCAAGGAGAGGGGTTTGGGCTAAGCCCGGCCCTCAAAGGGAATTTGGCACCTAAATCTGGGCCATAGAGAGGCATTTGTCTCTGCTCCGGACTCCCCTATCCTGGAGCCACGCACCTACACTGCTTCTTGCAAGAAACAGGAGGAGGAGGTGTCACCTCTGATCGTTAGCCTAGCCACCTAGAGTTCAGCGCCTCTGATGTGGAGAAGGGATTTGAACTTGGGTCTCCCCATCTGGCAGGTGAGGTCCCTAACCACTAGTCTGTGGGGTGTTCTGGGGCCATTCTGCCGTGACTGGAACCGGGGTCTCACATCCCAGCTGAGCGCCCTGGCCGCTGGAGTCATTCTCACTCTGAGCCAGTGCAGAGTTAAACATTTATACACAGACTCCTTCTGAGTCTTTCTTCCGCTTCCCTTCCAGACCTACGCCAGATTCACAGGCGCGCCGCTCAGAGTTCACAAGGTCACTAACCCGTGGCGAAGTCCCTCAGGTAAAGGTGCTTATGAGAATGGGGCAGGGGCATGTGGGGGATAGAAATAAACACATGGCACACAGGTGATTATTGGAGCCATCACAAGCCACCGGAAAGTAGGCAGAGATTATCTCCCTGTTACAGGTGGGGAAACTGAGGCATGGTGAGGTGCCCAAGGCAAACTGGTGGGACAGCCAATATCAGAACTGAGGAGAGCTAGTTCCCAGCTTCCCTTGAGGCTGCTGGGCTGCACGGCCTTTAAACAAAGCTTTCCATTTAATTTCCCCATTTTCTTTAAGGAGGCAGGCAAACAAACATCTCCTCTTTCCTGACTTCATGGCCCTGCCCCGGGGCGGGGGGACATTCTCCCTTTTGGAACTCAGCTGTCAGAGCAGCCCAGAACCCCTGCCAGAGCTGACAGCTCTGCGACATGGTGTTTGTTACTTTTGAATCCTGTCTGCCACATCTAGCCTGGAGACTCCTCAGCAGGGGCCAGCCACATGGAAAGTGTGTGTGTGAATTCCAGCCAGTTCGGAGCTGTCCATGTGCAAAATCCATTTCACCTGGGAATAAGTCTCTCACATTGTTCAACGCCAGACCAGTTCAGGCTTCCAAAAGGAAGTCACTACGTGGGCTGAGACCAAACGCGGAAACCCTGAGCACCACTGCGGCATGTGAAAACAAAAGGGTCTCTTGCAACCTATGTGTGATGCTGCCACCTGCGCCAGGATCCCCAATGAGAGCAGGTGGGGCTGGGGGTGCTCGCTGCGTGCAGGAGGCCTGTGAAGAGGTACCTCTGGGCAGGGTCTCCCCTGTATTCCCTTTCTCTGCTTTCAGGGTGTTTACCTGCTCTGAAGACCAAGGAGGAAGGTGTCCTGTCCCAGATGCACCAGATCATCACTCACCTCAGGAAACAGGTATGGGATGGGGACACTGACTCAGGCCTGTTGCCCCAGAGTGAGAGGAGACAGTCACCTGCCCCCTGCGGCTCACACCTATGGGGGTGGGAGTTGGGGAAAACTGAGAGTGAAGCCGCTGATGGAAATAACCAGGAGGGCTTGCTGCAGTGGGTGGGGAGCCGAGGCATGGGTGAGCAGGGAATGCCAGAGCCTGTAGGAAGTGACCCTTGGAGAGGGGGCTCAGCAGGGTCTGCAAACCCTGCCAGTGGAAGCATTGTGTTACGCAGTTGCCGCAGGACCTTGCCCATGGACCTATGCGGCGACACCTGGCTGGTCCTGCAGTCAGACAGTCTGGACTAGGAGAGGGGTAAGAACTGCCAAAGGCCCAAAGCCCAGCTCAGCTCCCCAGATCCTGACCCATCTCCCCTGAGCAACACATCTGTAGTGGCCCTGTCACAAGGGCCATGGAGGAGAGGGCAGAAGATGCAGGGGTTCCCGTCAGAGAAGCCCTTCTGTCCCTGTGTGCTAGTTTCACCCTTTGGAGTTGCTCTGTGTCTGGAACTTATGTGAAGATTCAGTTCTTCCCCTCCTGTCTTCCCTGCCCCCAAGTGCTGAGGCAAATAGTGGACCAGCCTCGTGGATGGTTTGCCTGGGGCTGGCTAGCTGTGGGGAGGAGCACAAGTGTTTCCTTTGAGGCCTGAGGGAGGTGTCAGTCTGGGGACTCGGGCAGCTCTCAGACGCCAGGGTGTGGGCCAGCCACGCCGCTATTCAGGCTGCTCCCGGCTCTGGTGGAAATAGGCCTGCCTGGTGCCAACTTTCCTTGGAAAGGCTGGAGCCGCTCCCCTGCGCTGCTTGCACCTTCCATCCCAGACTCTGCCTCGGCCCCAGCTTTCCTCCTCTGGGTCATGTGGCAGCACAGGCGAGCACAGCCGCAGCCAGTGTGTTCTGAAACGGAACAGGCTTCTGGCCAGGTTAAACACACCAGGCTGTGCTCGCCCCAGGGCTGGCCAGAGTCTCCCCTTGAAAGATGTAAGGGGAGCAGGCGGCCTGTGCACTGGGCTTCTGTCCACGCACTTTCCCCCAGCCCGTCGATACTGCTCCCTGGAGTGTCTCTGGATGTGAACACAGTTCAGCTTTGGTCAAGCTGGGTGTCTAAAGGGAATACGTCTCCTCTGGGCAGATGAGCTCTGACTCCATGCTCTTGGAGTCGGCCGCGCATCAGCATGTGCATTTTAGGAAAAACCCACGCGTGGCACTTACTGCCTGGAAAAGCATCTGTCTATGAAAGGAACTTGCCTGGGGCTAGTGTCATCCGTCCCGCATCCCACCCCTGCCTGTACTACCCAGACAGGGGCCATGTCTGCAGTTCCTGGGGTGGGGGCTGGAGCACAGGATGAGCTCAGTCGCCACTTCCAGCTCAGGCCTCACACTGTTCCCTTTACTCTGTAGCAATACAACGCTGACTCTGATCTCTCTGCGAGACAAGGGGCAGATACACTAGCCTTTGTGTCTCTGCTAGAGGAAAAGCTGCTACCTGTGTTGGTGAGTGCATTGTAGGCCAGTGGAAGTGCTATGGGAGGAGCTAGCTAGTTCAGAATTCAGATGGATTCTGGGTCCAGCCCAGTGGGATGGTCCCTCACAGTGAGTGACTGAGGCATATTGGCAGATCCCAGAATCGCAGGGTGGAATCTGGAGATTGGGATTATGGTGCAGTGACAGAGCTGTGCGAGGATCAGGGTGGGGGGTCTGAGGTAGCAGGGTGTCTCGTAGGGCACTGCAGAAAGCAGCCCTGCACTAGTTCTTGCGGGTCACCACTGTCCTCATGCCGTAGATTCACACGTTTTGGGTGGACACAAAGAACTATGTGGAGCACACGCGGAAATGGTACACGGAGGCCATTCCCTTCCCGCTCAACTTCTTCCTGCCCAACCGCATGCACAAGCAGCATCTGGAGCGGCTGCAGCTGATCTGGGGGGAAAGCTGCTTGGAGGACGAGGAGGAGCTGGAGAAGGAAGTGAGTGGGCTGGTGGAATAGCTAAGCTCGGCTGTCATGTTGCTTCTGGGGGGAAAGATCCCAATGACGGGGCACTTCTGTTCTGCAGCTCTTGCTACCCTTGTGGCAGCTGGGAGGACTGGCTGGGGCTCCTGGGAATCCATCACCTTGCCCCTAGATGGAAGCAGCATGAGGGGTCACCTTGTCCCCAGCCGCTGGGCATGCTCCCAGTTCCCGCTGGATTAGAACAAAGCCAGCTCCCGTGGGGCACTGAGTTTAACCCTTTTGTGCCCAGCCCCAGAATACTCTGGTCGTTGGCTGTGAAGCAGAAGCCAGGGTCGGTCCCTGGCAAGGGCAGGTCAGCCAGTGGCTTTGCTCCCAATAAGGATGACATTTGCTCTCTTTGCTGCCGTTCTTGGACTGGAGATAGCACAGTCCCAGGACATGCCTCCTGCACCTCGTGTGCTGAGGGGATGTGACACCAGGCCTGCATCTCTCCTGCTCCCGTAGATGTACCGCGAAGCCCAGGAGTGCCTGACGCTCCTGTCTCAGCGCCTCGGGGACCAGAAGTTCTTCTTTGGAGACTCGTAAGTGGCTCTTGGAGGAACTTTCTTTGTGCGGGGAAGCGAGGGCTCTTTCCTCACCTGCCCACACGTGGATCTCATGCCTCTGCCTGGCACTCATGGCTGGGAGCAGAACGTCAGAGCAGAGGGGTTATGGTGTTAAGTCTCAGGTCTCCTTGCAGCTCCCTGGCATGCTGCGAGACCCGGGCTTTGGCAGCCCTTTGAAAGAGCTCTGGGGATTATAGAGAAACCTCGGAGGCAATTAAAGCGAAAGTGGGACCGCGAGTTGGGCTGAATAGTGTCTCTCTAATGGAAGGCAGGGCCCTGGGGAGAGGGCAGTTCCTTTCAGTGCATTAGGCTCCATCCGTTCCCACTGCCGTCCCGACAGTTCCCCTTCCTCTCCCGTAAAACTGAGAGCCAGGACCAGATGTTCCAGCACTTCAGCCACGGCCTGCGTAGGAAGTTTTAGCCCATTAGATGGCTGCCTTGTTTGCTTCATGTTTAATGGCCCCATAATTTATGAAGCTATAAACGGTAATGGCTGAATATGCTGCTTATTCACTTCCAAAGAGCCAGCTGCGGTGAGCAGGAATCAGAGAAGACAGACACTTATTCAAGCGCTTGCTGAGAAGCCACCTCCTGCCTTTGGTGCCCTAGCACCTTTGGCATTCAGGCACCTCCAAGATTGCCTGCAAGAGGAGTTGTGAGCTCCCGCAGCCAACAGCCCTACCCAGCTCCTGGCAGCACCATCTCCTGGGACAGGCCAAGATGAGCGTAGCTGGGCTCACCACCCACAGCCAGCGCTCCTGCTCTGCTTCCTGCACGTTGGGACTGGAGTAGCAGGGAGAGGAGCAGCCTCAAGGGCTCTAGGTAATTTGGTTATGCCCAGCATACACAACAGTTGGACCCTAGTGACGGTGTAAATTTGAGCCAGCCTGTTCCTACAGCCTTGGGTCGTGTGTTCCCAGTGCTGAGGGTCCTGGGCCACTGGTGCTGACAGGTCAGGAGCCACTAACTCAAGCTCTCTTGCCGCAGCCCTGCTTCCCTGGACGCATTCGTCTTCAGTCATCTGGGGCCTCTTTTGAAAGCCAAGCTGCCCAACGGGAAACTGCAGCAGCACCTGAAGTCCCTGCAGAACCTGTGTGACTTTTGCTCCTCCATCCTCAGCCTCTACTTCCCCTGGGACGGAGGTGAGCAGCCAGGCCTCCAGCCGATCCTTTGGCACTGGGAAGCTGTGGGTCAGCTGGAATCACTGAAGCAAGGTCACAAAGGTGGGGGTGAGGGGAGGTATGTGAACAGGCTTGAACCATGCCTCAGACCCCACTAGCCACAGGCTGAGACTTGCTAGCCCACGGCAGATCAGGAGAAGTGGGACAGTGCCTTGGGGAGGAGATCAGCTCACCTGGACTGCTTCACTCCTGGGGAGGACTGGACTTCCCACCAGGTGTAACACAGGGAGTGCTCTGTGTCGGCCATGGTGGAGGCATCTCCTGACACCCTGCTGGCTGTAAGGGTGGGGAGCGCCCCCTCTCCGGCTCTTGGAAAAGGAGGGGCAGCTTTCCTTTTTTCTCCCCCTGCTGCTTTCGGACCCTTGCCCCAACTATTCCCTGTTCACCCTGTTCCCCTCCCCCGAACGAGGGTAACATGGCTATACTCTTCCAGGCTGCCCCCGCTCTCTGCCCTCTGGGCTGGGGTGCACGTCGCCAGTGGGATCTGGGGTTCTGACGTGTTGTTTCCTTGCAAGGGGACGCCCCCTCCAGCGCCCCCAAGACATCTGCCTCCGAAGGGACCGAGTCTGAGGAGGAGCCCTACAAACGGCGCAAGCAGATCTTGTCGGTGCTGGTGGGACTGGCGGCGATGATTGGCTATGCCTTCCTCAGCGGGATCGTCTCCATCCAGCGGGGCCCTCCTGGGGCTGCCGGCCCCCGGCCAATAGCCTTGGAGGAGGAGGAGGAAGAGGAGGAGGAGGAGTGAGGCTCTGGTCTTGGGGCTTTGGTTCTCACTCCTCTCAGTATCACTTGAACTGACTCTTTTTACAGTGCTGGGTGTGCCTAGTCTGATTCCTGCAAACTGCCCCTGTGTCCCGGCAGGATCTAGTGGCCCTGTTCAGTCTGGATCCTGGCGCTGCTACAAACACCAGCCCAGATTTCTAGACTGCGTCGCAAGCAGTCTGCCTCCCCCTAATAAACCTGGAGCGCCCCCTGACGGGCATCTGTCTGTGCTCTCTGTCTGTCCTCTCTGCAGCCCTGGGCACAGAGCCTGCGTAGTGCTGGGGGTGCTCAGCCCTCATGGACCAATGTGCTGGGCCCTCAATCTCTCCCCAGGGCAGACCTTCCCCAGGGGCCCCGCAGGACAAAGCAGCATGGAAAGGGAACCTTGGCTTGAAGCCGTCCCTGCTGAGCTCTGCCCCACAATTCCCTGGCTACCCCCAAGACAGCAGGAAGAATCCTTTTGGCTTCACATGCAGCTCTGATTCCATCTCTCCGTCCCCTGAAGGCTGTGTCATACGCTAGAGCCTGCGCCTTTCCAAGGCGGGGAAGCCACAATTGGAGGGGCCTGGCCTAGAGGTTCACAGTGACTCTGCCTAACTGCTGGGCTCTTGACCTGGCCCTGCCAGCAGCTCCAGCCATAGAATATGAGTTGAAGCTTCAGCTTCTGGGCCAGCAGCCAGAACCAGACCCTTGGGGAGCTGCCCTGAGATTGCCAGCCCAGCTCAGAGCAGTGGGGCTCAGGGAGAGCAGGGGCCATTGGGGAATATTTCCCACACGTCACTTAGTGGGTAGCGCCTGCCCTGAAGTAGGGCACTTAATATCTGCAGCTGGCTGCTCTCTCTGTCCAGTCAGACCTCGGATCCTCACCTGTAGCATTATGAACCCGTGGTTAATTGCCCACGGGACAAGCCCAGGTCTTGTAGCACGGGAACTAGGAGACTCCATTTGCCTTCTCTCACCTGTTCACTGTTTGTTCTCCCTCAGTCATGGCCTCTCCCAACCCAGGGGTCCCAGTTGTTTCAGTCTCTCCAGGAGGCTGATTGCTTCCATGGCTCATCTCTGGGCCCCGTCTGTCCCGCCATATCTGTTGAGGAAGAGCAGCCAGGACCAAAGGGTGGGTGATTTGTCTGACAACCTTTTCATGCTTGCTTCCATCTCATTCTCTAGGCAGCCCGAGGCTTGGTTTGCTGTGGCCGTGCTGCATGCAGAGCCCTGCTCTGAGCTGGCCATGGTAATGCTCAGGGCCTTCCCCACACGCTTGGCCCCCGGTGCCCCGGTCAGGTTTATGAGGGGTTCATGGGGTTCCCTCCAGTGTGCGTTTCCCTGGCACTTGCTGACAGTGCAGCTTAGCTACTTCTTTCTCACTGCCTTCCCCAGGCTCAGCAAGCTAATCAGTCTGTGCCAACTGCAAACGTCACCTCCCGTCACAGGCTGGAGCCCTGTGGCAGCCACCATTAGCCATGTGCCACGCTGAAAATTCACCATTAGTCCTGTGCTTTCTCTGGAACCGTAACTAGTGTCCTACCCTCTGCAAGGGCCTTTGACAGTCCAAATGAATGTCACCTTTTGGTGCCAGATCCAAAGACTGCCAGGGCTGCACGAGGCATAGTCCTGTCCCGTTACTCAGTGCCCACGCGACGCCATGGGGCAGGCAGGGGAGACGTGCTGAAATCCAGTTGTGCACAGCCGTGTCCAGTGCTACGGCCCAGCTCAGAATGCTGCTTCCTGGAAGGTCTCCAGCCCAGCTCAGCTCAGTGACTGACCGGCCTCTATGCCCACCCCACACGATTCCCGCTAGGGCCGGTTCCACTGCAAAGCTGGCAGCTTTAGGACACTGGTGCCCCAAACACAGTAGACCCAGAATGCCAGGCCAGCACCCACACATGGGCCCTTTACTTCTGCCCCCAGGTGCCAGGAGGAGCTGCAGGAAGAGAAACACCTGTCAGGGATGGTGCAGGAAATCTTAACACTGCCTCAGCACAGGGCTCTGGATCTGCCCTCGCAAGCTCTTGCCTCACCATGCGTTGCTGTGACACCTCCAAGGGCAGCAGCATGTGCCTCAGGCCCCCACTGCCAGAGCCCCGACAGCACCACCTTCTCTCCTAAGAGCCACAGCCCTACCCCAGGGCCTGACTGGTGACCTCCTGGCTGGTTTGCAACATCTGTCCAGAGCTGCAGGCTGCACCTGGAGAAGAAACGCTTGGGCACATACTGGCTGGAGAAGTCTCTGCCAGGCTGCAGCAGGGTTTATCCCCCGCACCCTGGCCCTTGTGCCTCACCTCTGCAGGGAGGAGAGTGACCTGGGCTGAAGGGGGCAGAGAGGTACTGCTCCACCAATGCTTTTCCACAGTGGCTACTGAAAGACCAGGAGCTGGGACTCATTGTTGGTGGCAGGCGGCCTGGGCTGGCTTTGCTCTCTGAGGGGGAGGGAAGAGGTGCTGGCTCCCTGGGCAGTGGGAGCTGAGGGAAGCCCCCTTACCCCAAACTCACTGCTGTGATTTGAGAGGGGCTAGCAGGGAGTTGCTGGCCTGTTCAGGTTAGAAATTCCTCCAGTGCTGACAGCTCTGTTTGCATTCCTGTGTGCACACTGGCCAGGACAGGGGCGTTCCTTGGGGCTGCCAAGAGCGCGACGCTCCAGAGCAAGTAGCCAAGGCCCCGAAGGCGGCAGAGTGCAGCGTGAGTGGCTGGAAATGCTCATCTGAGGAAGGAGACCGTGAGATGGGGAGGGCAGGCGGTTAGTGCATGGTGCTGCACCTACCGTACAGGGCTCCCTGCCCCTCGCTTGCTCTTGGTGCTGGCAGGAGGCCCAGGATGACAAAACGCAGTGCCTCTGAGTGTGTGGCGGTGCTAGTGGAGAGCCCTAGCTTCATGTTACCTGTAACCCTAGTGCTGCATCAACTGCACCCCCCCTTATCCGGGGCTCAGCTCTCGGGGCCACGCCAGGGTTTCCTCCAGCTGCTCTCACATTCTTAGGCTCCACATGGAAAAGCGGCTCCTGGGCGACAGCTGGCAGGGGAGGCTGTTTGCACTACACAGCCCTTGCTTGTTCTGCCCTGTGGCACCTCTCCCAGGATGCCTGAATGCAGAGCTGTGGCTGCCCCAAAGAGAATGCCAGGGCCTGTTTCCCTCCAATTTAGCCAACCAGGCTGCAGCGCTGGCATGAGCTCCTGGCGCTACTTGCAGGACAGAAGCTCTTCTGCTGTGGACTCAGACAGCCTGACGTCAGCCAGCGCCCACATGCCGGTTTCTACAGTGCAGCCCCCTGGGGGGGGAACACTTGCTGGGGAACCATGCATAGCAGACTCTCAGGCACTGCTACGACCCCCAGCATCAGAGGGCTGAGATTCAGCTCAGTGCCATGCACTGCCCTGTGCTCAGCTGGTGAGGCCAATCAGTCTCGGGATGCCTGTAATGGGCACTTTCCCAGGGCATGACATTCACCCACCTCTCTGGGTGCCTCTTGCCTCCCAGATGTACATGTGGTAACCCCACAGTTCAGCACCCCACCCCTGCAGGTCCCCCCGTGCTGCCGCTTACCCTGCACTCCCTCCTTTGCAGCCAGCTTGGGAGTGACCATGCAGGGAGCGATGCAGGGCCCTGGGCCAGGCTTAAGGCAAGCTGTGTGTGCCGACCTGGGACTGTTCTTAATGTTTGCTCTGAATACTGTGTTGGTGCCTCAGTGTCCCCATGGCAGTTCTTAAGTATCTAGGTGGTGGGATAAGGGGGTGTGATTGCTGCACAGCAAATGGCCAGTGCAGCTAAATGCCTGGCACTCTGTCTCCCAGCAACTGATGGCCTGGGCCCCTCCTCTGCAAAGGTGCCAGCTGAAGGTGTTGGAGACAAAGGGATCAGGTGACCTCCTGGCGTGGGAAAGGGGCTGAGCAGAGGAGGGGCTGGCTGGGGACGAGGAGTGAGGACAGACGTGGGGGGTCTGGTTCACTGCCCCCCAAAATGGACCCGGCTGAGGGGTCTGGTTCGCTGTATCTACAAGCTCTGTTTTAGACTGTGTTCCTGTCATCGAATAAACTCTGTGTTACTGGCTGGCTGAGAGTCACGTCTGACTGCAAAGTGGGGGTGCAGGACCCTGTGGCTTCCCCAGGATCCCACTGGTGGGCTCACTGTGGGCAGCGCACGGAGGGCAGAGGATGCTGAATGCTCCAAGGAGAGACCCAGGAGGTGAAGCCGTGGGAGCTTCTTGCCCTGAAGACAGTCTGCTCCAAGGGAGAGGAGGCTCCCCAAAGTCCTGCTGGCTTGTGGGGAGCAGTTCCAGAGCATCGCCCGGGGACTCCCTGACACTGTGATGCAGGAGGGAGCAGGTGGATTGACCAGGGAATATTGTTTAGTTTTACTAAGGCCATGGCTACACTGGCGCTTTACAGCACTGCAACTTTCGCGCTCGGGTGTGAAAAAACACAAAAACATGTAAGGGATGTGGTTTACGTGCAGCGCTGGGAGAGCTCTCTCCCAGCGCTGGCGCTGCGACCACACTCAGACTTCAGAGCGCTGAAGTTTCAAGTGTAGCCAGACCCTGAGACTGTCTGCATGAGGGATAGGAGATCAGGGATGACGTTAGGTGAGGGACGGTACCTGAGCCTGTAACCTGAGCCAGGAGGGGCGGGTGGGGCAAGGTGATGCCTTTGCCAGGAAACTGGACAAAGGGAGAGGGGAGAGAGAAGGAGGAGGAGAGCCTGCTGGAGGGGTTTTTGGTTTCAGTTTGGGGCTGGCTGGGAAGACACAGGGAACCCCAAGTCTGGGGTCTAAGCTCCTTGCCCCTGAGGGACCTGGCTGAGGGGTCCTGGTTGTACCTACAAGCCCTGCTTGAGACTGTGTTCCTGTCATCTAATAAACCTTCTGTTCTACTGCTCCCCAGTCACTTACTGCAGGAAGCGCTGTCCATGGGGTTCAGTAGATCCCACTTCTGGCACCAGTTGTCATGGAGTGTGGGGGAGTCAGGGGCCTGCACCCCCGGCTTCCTGCGATTCACTGGGACTCTCAGCCAGCCAGTAACACAGAAGGTTTATTAGATGACAGGACCATGGTCTCAAGCAGGGCTTGTAGGTACAACCAGGACCCCTCAGCCAGGTCCCTCTGGGGGGCAAGGAGCTTAGACCCCAGACTTGGGGTTCCCTGTGTCTTCCCAGCCAGCCCCAAACTGAAACCAAAAACCCCTCCAGCAGGCTCTCCCCCTCCTTCTCTCCCCCTCTCTCTTTGTCCAGTTTCCTGGGCAAAGGTGTCACCTCGCCCCACCCCCCTTCCTGGCTCAGGTACCATCCCTCACCTAAAGTCACCCCTGCTCTCTCCTTCCCCATGCAGACCATCCCAGTAAAACTAAAGGACATTCCCAGGTCAATCCACCCCGCTCCCTACTGGGTCACACAAGCAGAGCCCCCCCACTGCAAGTCTGTGCTTGGAGCTGGGCCTGCCCTTCCTTGCACACAACCCCAGCAGGCAGGACAACTGGCAGGGGCCCTGCCCCTCACCGTGAGGGGAGAATGACTCACCCCCCTTGTCAGACTTCTGCCTCCACCCCACCCCCACTGCCCTGGATAACATCATTTTGGAAGTATGTGCTGCATTCTCCCACTTCCCATTAGCGAGGGGAGGGGAGAGCATTGCTGCAGCCTCCGACCCCTGAGCTCCCTGCTACTGGAATTACTGATCCAGCATGAAACCGCAGCGGACGGGTTCCCGCTCCCTTTGGAAAGGAACCGCACGCTTGGCTGACGTCAACGCTTTGATTACATTCCCATCTGCCTCACTCCGCATCACCTTCCAGCATAGACGCCAGCTGGTGGGCAGGCTGGCGCTAGGCAGTGTGCAGGGATGGCACCATAGCGCGATCAGGAGTGTGAATTCCCTGGCACCACCCGGTCCCAGCCTGACCCGGGGCCTGCTCCGGACGCTCCCAGCTCCCCATGGAGACATCGGCCTCCACGTCATGGTTGGAAAGAGCCGCAGTGACAGGCTGGGCCTTGCCCACGGGCACACAGCGTGTCCCTGGCACTGCTGAGCTGGATCCCAGCTGTCCTGCGGCCAGGCCCCTCCGCTAACCACGCTGCCACCTGTTCCTCACACGGCAGCTAACCCCCCTGTGCTGGGCCCAGGTAGAGGGGTGTGTGGCTACAGCCCAGCTCATGGAGAGGGGGCCCCAGAGCCCTAGGCAGCCCCGTTTCACATGTCTCTATGGTGGGGCAGGCAGCGGGAGAGGACTGGACAGCAAATGGGCCACAGCCCTCCAAACTGACTCCGGGGAAGCAGGAAACACCCCCAACCTCCCCAGCCTGAGCAGAAGCAGGAGCCCTTGGCTTCGGAGCTGCCCCCAGCCATTGATGGGCCAGTGCTTCAGGCTCTGGGCCTGCTCAGAGGGAACATTCAGCTACTCTTGGGCCACCAGCCCTGATGCTTCCTCCCCTTCACATGTCTCACCTGGGCCCTTCCCCACCTCACCTGGCCCCTCCCCAGCCCCTGACTCTGGCCAACATCCAACCAACCAGGGAGGGGTGGAGGAAAAAACACCAGGCAAAGATGTAGAAAACCTGTTTCTTGTATTAAAATATCTAGAAAACAGTGGGAGCCGGTGCTCTGGGAAGCAGCTTATCAGGCTGGGGAAGGCGGGAGCCTTGGCCCTGGAGGCAGGTACCCAGGTGGGTCGGTGCTCAGCCCAGGGTCCTGGGTCTGTCATGAGCAGATTGGCGTGTCCTAGCACGACGACACTCAGTGTGACACACACACCCCCAAGCCCCCCCCCTTGGATCCTTCAGGTCCCCTGCACTCAGGTGAAGTAGGACCCATCCCCAAGTCCCTCCCTGGAGGGATGAGGGGTTTCTGTGTTAAATGGAGAGATATCAACGCAGGGGGGTGCATCCTTCCTCCCCCCACAGCCCCAGCTGCAATCCCGCCTGCCCTGGCCTCTTCCTTAGCGTCTCCACAGGTAGGTCTGGATGGAGTCAGCTGGAGCCACAGCCTCAATGTAGCCAACACCTGGGTCTGAGATCCCGAATGGCACATCTGTGGGGTACCTGGGAAGAGCGAGGGGGGTGGTGAGGCACACGGGAGAGAGGGAGGCAGGTCTGACGGAATCGGAGGCAGCTGGGGTTGAGGAGGGGCTGGAGGGCTCTGAAGGGCTTTGGGGCTGTCCCCCAGGAGGTTTCTTTTCTAAAGCACCCACATCCTGGGAATCCACCTGCCGAGCTCCTGCCCCACTCGGAGAAAGGCAGGTCGGGTCTAGCCCAGGATGCTACACTCATGGGCTGTGCCAGGCACCCACCTGTTCAGGACCACGAGCACAGCGGCACCGTCCGGGCGCAGGAAGGCTGCGTACTCCAGGCTGCACCTGTAGCATTTCTTGGAGATGACCAGCCGCACGCGCTGGGAGCCCTCGGGGATGAACTTGCTGCACAGACAAGATGGGGAGCAGTGAGTGCGCAGCACAAACAACATTTGGAAAGATCATTAAGTGGCCCGCCGAGACCCTCTGCAATTTTCGAGTGGTCCTCAAAAAAAAAAGTTTGAGAACCACTGGTTTAGTGCTCCACTCCAGCCCCAGCTGCATTAAAGGCTGAATTTAGATCCAGGAACCACCCAGGAGCTGTGCCTTTTCCTAGGCTGCTGGGATCTAGTGCACGGCTGGCTACTCGCTGCAAACCAGCACAAGGACGGGTGCTAGGAGCAGCAGGATCCCATCACAGCACTGCTGCAAGTCAGCTGGGGTCAGAAACACACACTCAGGCCAAAGGGGCACATTCAGCCTGGCGTGTCCAGGCACACGTACACACGTGACGAGCTGCACTCACCCCCCTGTTCACGTGCACAGGCCATACAGTGCCAGCTGCACCGTGCAGCTCAGCCCTCTCGGAGTCTTCGGCAGGGCCCAGCTCACCTGAAATGCCCCATGTGGTAGAACATGGGCTGCTTGTAGAAGAGATCCTTGCTGCTGTCCACGATGACCGGGCTGTCCACGTAGTTCTTGCTCCAGTTGGGCCCTCCCTCCAGGTCCAGGGCCAGGTTCCAGTCGGTCCATCCAGTGACGTAGTAGTTCAGGTTCTGTGAGACGATGAAGAGGCTCAGCTGAAGGCTCGTGCGGGCCGAGCTGCTCCTGTCCCCCAGAGGAGGCTGAAGCAGTGTGCACTGGGGAGGCCTTACCATCAGGATGCTGTGGCTGTACTTGCTCCCTCGGTCCCAGCCGCCCAGAACCACCCTGGGCTCCCAGAAGTAGGACCCTGTGGAGGCCTCTGTGGAAAGCAGGTAGTAGCTGGGGAAGAGGTGGTGGGTGATGGACAACGTGAGGTCAATGGGAGCCAGGAAGTCCAGGTACCAGTGGATGCCGATGCCGTTGATGAAGCTGGCGGCCACGGGGTCATTCAGGACCTGAGAGGAGGATGGAGGAGGAGTCACCTGCTGCCAAGGCCACCACCAGGGGCAGGGAGCCAGGCTGGTGCCAACCCCCCTGCCCCCACAAGCCGCGCTGCCTGCTCGGAACAGCAGGCTCCCCAGCGAGGGAGCTGGGCAGGGCCCAGGCGTGTGGACTCACCACTTCCGCCCAATAAGGCAGCATCACTCGCTGGTCGTCCAGCATGATGAGCTGGATGCCCTTGTGCGAGCTGTTGGCCAGTGCCGGGCCCAGGTCCTGAGCGATGAAGTCCCGCTGGTGCTCGGGGGAGAAGCCCAGGCATTGGAAGGGGTAGAAGACAATTTCCCCAGCCGTGGGCTCGTTCCCAGCCGTCACCGCCCAGAACGTCAGGTTGTGCTTGGCGTATTCGTCCAGGAACCTGGGGGCCGGGGAGACAAGAAACATTAGCAGCCCCAGCCCCGCCCCCCAGCGCCCCTCCTGGGGTGCAGAGATCAGTCCCTCTGCCCCCCATCCACATAGTCTGTAGAGACCTTGTGACGCAGGAGGGAGTGGGGCAGATTGACCTGGGAATGTTGTTTAGTTTTACTGGGGCTGTCTGCGTGGGGGATGGGAGATCAGGGATGACTTTAGGTGAGGGATGGTACCTGAGCCTTTAACCAGAGCCAGGAGCGGGTGGGGCGAGGTGACACTTTTGCCTGGGAAAATGGACAAAAGGAGGGAGCCTGCTGGAGGGGTTTTTGGTTTCAGTTTTGGGCTGGCTGGGAAGACACAGGGAACCCCAAGTCTGGGGTCTAAGCTCCTTTTCCCCTTGAGGGACCTGGCTGAGGGGTCCTGGTTGTACCTACAAGCCCTGCTTGGGATCATGGTCCTGTCGTCTAATAAACCTTCTGTGTTACTGGCTGGCTGAGAGTCCCGGTGAATGGCAGGAAGTGGGGGGTGCAGGGCCCTGACTCCCCCACACTCCGTGACAGACCTCACCCACAATCAGATTGTTTGGGGGCAGTTCTCTGGGCTGGACGATACAATGGGCCCTTCTGTGACTCTCATTCTGATGGCTCAGGGAGCTCACATGGACTCCTCTGATGCCCCGTCCCCAACACCCATCCAGCCCCTTCACTCGCACAGCCCCAGGGCCAGCTGTACCCACCGAGACCCGCCCCATCCTGCCGGCTCCTCTCCCAGGAGAGCCCCCGCCCCGGGCTGCCCTTTACCTGATGAAGTAGTTGGCCCAGGTCTTGTGATATTTGTCCCCCGGCTTCCCTTTCAGTGTGCCCCTGCCTGTCATGGCTCCATTGGTTTTCAGCCAGGTGGGGGATGTCCAGGGACTGGCATACAGGAAGAGCGGTGTCCTGGCCACGGCCTGGGCATGCTGGAGAATGGGGATCTGAGGAGCATGGGGAGGCAGGGGATCATGTGTTGCAGTGGCCCTATAAGCAACTCTCCCCAGACCCCCTGCCCCATGGGAGCCTCCCTCCACCCGCAGCCTCTCCTATGAAATGGAGCCCCCATGTCAGGCTGCCCTGGGGCGAGGGCTGAGCAGAATTCGGACATTGTACAGGTGAGAGCAGGCACACGTGGGACATGGCACCTCATGGCCCTGACCCAACCAGCCAGCCTGGCCTTGATGGGCCTCAGGGGCCCCAGTGCCCCCAGAAGGGGCTGGGAGACACCTGCCCACGGGGCTGTCAGGAGCAGCCAAGCCAGCATCAGCTGGAGAGATGAGGGCGATGGTGATGGGGCAAGTGTCGAGCGGGGACTCAGCCCCAGCCCGTGATGGCCACAGGAAACACCTGGCATCAGGCAGGACCTGGGAGCTTGGCCAAGGAGCAAACTGAGACTGGTCTCTGTGACGAAGTGGGAGTGTTCTTAAATGTTTCCTCTGAATACTGTGGGGGGCCCTCAGTTTCTGGCTGACCCTCTGCCAGTTGGGAGCTGGCTGGGGATGAGGAGTGAGGGCAGATGTGGGGGGTCTGGCTCACTGGGCCCCAGAATGGACCCAGCTGAGGGGTTCTGTTCTCTGTATCTACAAGCTCTGATTTAGACCATGTCCCTGTCATCTAATAAACCTCTGTGATATTGGCTGGCTGAGAGTCACGTCTGACTGCAAAGTGGGGGTGCAGAACCCTGTGGCTTCCCCAGGACCCCGCCTGGGAGGACTCGCTATGTGAAGCGCACGACGGGGCAGAGGATGCTGAATGCTCCAAGGAGAGACCCAGGAGGTGAAGCCGTGGGAGCTTCTTGCCCTGCAGACAGTCTGCTCCAAGGGAGAGGAGGCTACCCAAAATCCTGCCTGGCTTCGCAGGGAGCAGTTCCAGAGCATCGCCCGGTGACTCCGTGACAGTCCCTCCCTGCTCCATCCTGTGCCGGAGGCCTTGCCCTCGCCTTCCCCAGGGTAGGCTTCCCATCCCCGCCTCCAGCACCACCCCCAGCCAGTCCCCTTTCCTCGCTTCCAACACCACCCCCCCAGCCAGCCCTCCTTCCCCTCTTCCATCACCGCCCCCCCAGCCAGTCCCCCTTCCCCACCACAGCTCCTCCCCGCCCAGGGCCCTTGCTCCCCAAGGGAACTGCTCACTTTCAGCTTTGTGTCCTCCTCAGTCAGGCTGAAGTTCCTCAGCTCAAAGTCCCCCTCGGAGTCATCATAGGTGTAGAGGCGGACCGAGAAGTCACAGCTGGCCATGGGGATGCGGACCAGGTTGTACTCGATCCCTGTGGGACAGGAAGGAGGTGATCCGGGGCCCAGAGCTGAGTGGACAGTAGGAGGAGGGAACTGGCCCGTGGGCATTGTTTGTCCTGGGGGTCAGCAGCCCTGCTCGCCCCGCCATGCCTGTATCTCCAGGGCTCAGCCCCACAACTCACCTTCCTCTGAGAAGTACGACTTGAGTAGGTTGGTCTGGGCATCCGGGGACAGGGCCATGATGTTCATGGCGGCAGAGTCTGTGAGAGCCCCACCAAAGCCCTTCACTTTCTGGTACCGCTGCGCCATGTCCAGCTTCAGCAACAGATCTGCAGAGCAGAGAGCAGCCCAGCTCAGAGCCCTGCAGCTGGCAGCAAGAGTCAGGGACAGCGGCCAGCCCTGCCCTTGGCATCCCAAGTGCCCAACCGATACCTGGGGCCGTGGAGTCGCTCTGGAACCTCCCCTCACTGCGCTCCAGCCGCTTGCCCATCTTGCTGCTCTCATACTTGGCGTACGTGCCCAGGGCCGGGACGACAACGGGGTCCAGCGTGTCACAATAGGAGGCATTGCACTCACACACCAGAGAGTCATGGCCAAAGTTCTTGGCATTGCAGGGACGGCCGCCTAGGGATGAGGAGACAGACAGGGCTGGGGCAGGGCTCCGGGTACAGTTTGGGGCTTCCCCACCCCTCCTGGGAGAGGATATCCCCCCCCCCGACCAATCCCATTCCTCCGAGCTCTGGGGATGCCCCGAGAGAGGTCCCTCCCACACAGTCCCAGGCACCCATCCCAGGTGCAGCAGGGTTCTCAGCACACCCGTTTGGTCCCTCAACCCCCAAGACTCCTGCGCCAGCCAATACCCCACTACGCCCCCCACCCCCACCCCGAGGAGAAGCGCAGAGGCTGAGCTGCACCCAGGAGGAACTCTCCCCCTGGGGCACACACATGACACATCACAAGCACTTACCTGCCACCCTGGGCACTGTCTGGATGAAAAGGAACCAGCCCATGATGCTGGCACACCCGGCCCACATGGCGCCTTTCCTGCCCAGCGCCACCCCCACAGCCAGTCCCAGCGAGCACGGCACTGGGCACCTGGGCCTGAAAGCAGGATGGAGGCTGTGAGTGTCGGGGCCGCTGCGTCACTCGCTCCCCACTCACTGCGCCCTCAGCAGCTCCAGCCTCAGCAGCAGTCAGGCGAGCCCAGCACCGTGGGGCGAAGGGGAGGGCAAGGGGCTCACGAGAGGCTGTGTCATGGAACAGAGCTGGATGCCCCAGCAGAGTCCTCTCTACCTGCGCCCCCTTGGGTAGCTTGGGCTGAGTCTGTCACCTGCCCTCAGCTCTGTGGCCCCAGGATAACCTCTGTCTGCCCTGCCCAGTTCCCCTTGCAGCCAGGGCCTGGCCCGGTCCTGCTGCTTTTCCTTTTGTGGCCCCCAGACTATCTTCCGGCTCTGCCCCCACAGCAAAGGCTCCTATCTCTGCACTGGGCTGGCACCTTGTCACGGAGTCCCCAGACAATGCTCTGGAACTGCTCCCCACAAAGCCAGGTAGGACTTTGGGGAGCTTCCTCTCCCTTGGAGCAGACTTGTTCAGGGCAAGAAGCTCACACGGCTTCACCTCCTGGGTCTGACCTTGGAGCATTCAGCATCCTCTGCCCCTCCATGCGCTTCCCACAGTGAGCCCACCCAGGTGGGGTCCTGGGGAAGCCACAGGGTCCTGCACCCCCACTTTGCAGTCAGACGTGACTCTCAGCCAGCCAGTAAAACAGAGGTTTATTTGATGATAGGAACAGGGTCTAAAACAGAACTTGTAGGTAGAGAGAACAGGACCCCTCAGCAGGGTCCATTCTGGGGCCCAGTGAGTCAGACAATCCCATCTGCACCCACTTCTTGTCCCCAGCCAGTCCCAAACTGACTCCAGCCCCTCCTTTCTGGCCTTTGTCTCTTTCCTGGGCCAGGAGGTCACCTGTTCTCTTTGTTCACCTTTAGCCATGCCAGGAGACAGAGTGTCGGCCATTTATGCGCACTAGAGACTTAAGAAATGCATTGGGGAAACTGAGGCACCCACACAGTGCTCCAAGAAAACATTAAGAACAGTCCCACTTCGTCACACCTCTCCCCCCGATCTCAGCTCGCTCCCCTTCTGCCCGTCTCAATGCCAGGGAGCTGCTTCACTTAGGACTCTGGCCAGGATTCCTCCTTGCCCAGCGAGGACCGCTCCACCTCCTGCACGGCCAGCTCCAGCTTCTCTCTCACCTTCAAAGCACTACCCAGCTCCACTCCTGGCTCCAGCAGCGTCTCTCCACTCCTACACCTGCTCCACCCTGGCTTCTCCGGCTCCACCCAGCCGCTTGCCAGCGCTGCTCCCTTTCCCGCTCGCCCACTCTTGAATGTGAACCTTCCCACTCAGCCCCCAGCTCTTCCCATCGCCCCATCCCCGGCACAGATCCTCCGGCTGGAACACAAAGTGCCCCCATGGGACGGGCAGTAACAGCGGGCGCTCTGTATTCCCCATGGGGGGGCTCAGCAGCCGGGCATGGCTCAACCATTCCGGACACCTTGGGAGACACTATACACAAGGGCTCCCAAGTGATGGCTGCACCAGAGCCCTCAGCTCCGGAGAGAGGGGCTATTGGGTGCCTTTAACCTCAGTTTCTGAGCCCTGCTCTGCACAATTGCACCCGCAGCTAAAGCATGTCCGGGCTCCAGCTCAGCTGTGCCCACTGCTGGTCGTACGTTTTCTGGGCATCAGCAAATGCAGCATTGCCCCAGCTGGCAGTACATAGGGAGCCCAGCTGGGCCCTGCCCACGCTGCAGAACTTGCTTGGCATTAGGAACATAACTTACATAAGCGACCAAGCAATGCGTCAGCTCAGCAACCACAACTGCCTTTTGCTGGGACTGGCTGTGCCTAGGGGCAAAGCCACCACCACATCCCAGAGCTCCGGAGTGGGGCAGGCGGTGCAGCACAGCCATGCAAACGCCTCCCCTTCCCACTGCCCCAGTGTGTCATGCATGGGCCTGGGAACTCGGGGTTCACTAGGTCTAACCATGATTCTGCCACTTCTGGGACTCTGGGCAAATCTCTGTCTCCCACAGAGCCCCCGTTTGCCCATGTGTGGAATGGGGCAGCTCCTCCCTGCCTCCCTATCGGCCTGTGTGGGTTAACTAATGAACACGCTTCATATTCCCTGTGAGCAGCTTCCCACTTCCCTGAACAGCCTCAGTCAGCCCCCACGCCCAGCACAGAACAAACCGGACTAGCCCCACTCACCTGGTGAGCCAGCAAAGCAGAGACCCCCTGCTGCCAAGGCCACCGGTCCTGCTCTGCCTCTCTCCCCAGTCCCCAAGAGACTGGGATGCAGCCGCACCTGCCTGGTGGGGCAGCAGCACCGTGGGAGGAGATGAGCCGACCTGCTCAGCCAGAAGAATCTGTCACGGAGAGAGGGCGGCTCCCTGAATTCTAAAGGGAATCTGGGGAGGATTTTGCAACTTTTGCTCCAAAGTTCCCAGCAGCATTTGCAAATCTCTGGTCACACAATGCAACCCAGGAGCGGGGTAGGTCCCGAGTGCTAGTCTGGGGCAGATGGAGAGGACCCTCAGGGGAACCCCCTGCCTGCCCCTCCATCTCCCCTGAATTCCTCCTGTGGACTTTCCCTGATGCCCCGGAGCAGCCCCAGCCCCAGTCCAGAAACCTGGGGACAGTTCAGAGTTTCTCCTCTGTAATGTGTTTGTGCCACTTCTGCTCTCATCCCTTTTCAGGCTGTTGTCTCAGGGTCCCCCAAGCTCTCCTGGGGGTCTCTGTAAATGCTCAAGTCTCCCCCAGTCTAGACAGCAAACCTAGGGCTGTCTCTGCAGACATCTCCAGTTCTCAGCATTGTCTGAGTCACCCCGACACCCACCTGGCCTCTGGCCACAAGTCTCATGGGAACAGTTCTGCAACCTAATAAGCTTTGGTTTACACGTCTCCAACTATCTCCTGCACTGGCGTCTCCCGTGAACCCCACCAATCAGCTAGTTCTCGGCTTTTGGCAGAAACCCTCCGACCCCCTCAGTGAATAGCGAGGAGCTGGCCGGCCAGAGGGTAATACGCCTGCCCGGCACGTCTGCGTCACAGTCACCCCAGCACTGGTGCCCGTGGGCTACCTTTCGCGGACTTTGTAAATAGGAATGGGCAGTGGCAGGTGCCCTGGCCTCCCAGGGAACCCCTGAGAGCAGCTCCCTCCTCAAGGACCAGTCCACTGGCTCGTCTGGAGAGCTCAGAAAAGCCCCGTGCTAGGAGCAGCGATTACCCTGGGACTTCTCAGGAGGCAGAGGTCTTACAACCTTGTTAAAACAACTGTTTATAAAAGCCACCCACACCCACACACTTTCCAGGGCTGCTGTTCACAGAGGGTGGGTCTGACTGTCCCCCCCCAATCTCCACCTCTCTCCTAAGAGTTAAACAGGCCACAACAAACAGGTCCCGTGTCTTTCGGTTGCTCTAAAGAGCCAAGATCTGGTCAGTGCTGGCCCATTCCCGGCTGTCTCAGCTGCCCTGGCTAGCGTACCTGCCATGGACTGTGGCAGACCCAGCCCTTCCAGGCCAGCACCGAAGGGCAAACTCTGGGACATGAACCCCTCCAGTCCTGCCTGGAGCCAGCAGTGCTGGTCTTGTCTGGTAGATTGTTTCCTAGCACAGAGAAAGGGTGAGAACATCGCAGGTGTGGCAAAGGCTAAAGGGCAAAGCAGGCGGCCAAAGACGCAGCTTCCTGACACCTCTCCTGGCGTGTGAAGCAGATGCCAGCCACGGGCTCCTGTCAAGCTCTGCACCAGGTGGCAGGGGACAGCGCAGCCTGTCTGTGTTATTCAGCAGGACAGGAGACCCCAAGAGCGTCCTGTGCCCTCAGCCTGGTGGTCACCCCCCCCCCCAGCTGCCAGCCCCCTTTCCCCAGAGCCACTCCACAGCTTGAGAGCTCCCAGCATGGCACCTGCAGCTGCATTGCTCCAGCAGAGCAGCGGGGCCACAGTAGCACGTTGTAGTTATTGTGGTGCTCAGTGTCGGAGTGCCCCAAAGGTGCTGGCAGCAGGCCAGGTGCATCGCAGTGTAGATGCTTCAGCACCAAGGCCCTGGTGGCTCCCAGGAATCATGCAGCTGCATTGCCCAGGGAAAGGGGCTTTCCCTGGGGCAGGCCAGAAAGGGGGAGGCTGCAGAAACCCCAGGGATCAGCTGGTTCCGGTTTGGGCCCTGGGCAGTCCAGCCGAGCCAGGTCTCTGCAGGCTGGGGAGCCCTCTCCGGCTCATTATCTATTCCAGGAAAGAGGAGCTGGCAGGCTTCCAGGGCAGACTCACTGAGTCTGTCTCCTTGGCGCCCTCATGCACTGGCTTCTTGCCCAGCCACTGCTGCTCCCCTGCAAATCCCATGCAGCCTTGTACCTGGCTGTAACATCCGGCACTCGCAGTCTATCCCACACACAGTTCTGCAAAGGGTTTCTTGGGGTTCTCCGCTGCACCCAGCTCCTCTGCAGAACCTGGCTAGCCTGGGGGCCTCTGCGCCCAGCTCCTCCGCGGGGCCCAGCTAGCCTGGGGGCCTCTGCACCCAGCTCCCCTGCAGGACCTGGCTAGCCTGGGGGCCTCTGCACCCAGCTCCTCCGCGGGCCCCGGCTAGCCTGGGGGCCTCTGCGCCCAGCTCCTCCGCGGGGCCCGACTAGCCTGGGGGCCTCTGCGCCCAGCTCCTCCGCGGGGCCCGGCTAGCCTGGGGGCCTCTGCGCCCAGCTCCTCCGCGGGGCCCGGCTAGCCTGGGGGCCTCTGCGCCCAGCTCCTCCGCGGGGCCCGGCTAGCCTGGGGCCTCTGCGCCCAGCTCCTCCGCGGGGCCCGGCTAGCCTGGGGGCCTCTGCGCCCAGCTCCTCCGCGGGGCCCGGCTAGCCTGGGGGCCTCTGCGCCCAGCTCCTCCGCGGGGCCCGGCTAGCCTGGGGGCCTCTGCACCCAGCTCCCCTGCAGGACCTGGCTAGCCTGGGGGCCTCTGCGCCCAGCTCCTCCGCGGGGCCCGGCTAGCCTGGGGGCCTCTGCACCCAGCTCCCCTGCAGGACCTGGCTAGCCTGGGGGCCTCTGCGCCCAGCTCCTCCTCAGGGTCATTGTGACTCTTCCCTCTGTGGCTCTTCGGCAGAGCGGGGACAGCGCATTAGTCCTTTGGAGCAGACTGTCTGCAGGGCAAGAAGCTCACACGGCTTCACCTCCCGGGTCTGACCTTGGAGCATTCAGCATCCTCTGCCCCTCCGTGCGCTTCCCACAGCGAGTCCGCCCAGGCGGGGTCCTGGGGAAGCCACAGGGTTCTGCACCCCCACTTCGCTGTCAGACGTGACTCTCAGCCAGCCAGTAACACAGAGGTTTATTAGATGACAGGAACAAGGTCTAAAACAGAGCTTGTAGGTACAGCGAATGGGACCCCTCGGCGGGGTCCATTTTGGAGCCCAGTGAGCCAGACAACGCCATCTGCCCTCACTTCCCCTCCCCAGCCAGCTCCCAACTGACACCCCCTCCAGCCCCTCCTTTCTGGCCTTTGTCTCTTTCCCAGGCCAGGAGGTCACCCAATCTCTTTGTTCACCTTTAACCATCCCCTTGCAGGGGGGGGGAAGGGCCCCGGCCATTTGTTGCCAGGATACAGAGTGTCGGCCATTTATGCGCACTGGAGACTTAAGAACTGCATAGGGGAAACTGGGGCACCCACAGAGTATTCAGAGGAAACATTAAGAACAGTCCCAGTTCGTCACACACTGGCAGTCTCCATCGAGAGGCTGCTCCAGGTGCATGGGGTGGCATGAGGTTCTGTCTGGGTGTCACTCAGGCGCCAGATGATGGGGGTGGTACTCTTCCAAGCTCCACCCACCGAATCAGCTCCTCCCATGTGACACCCTCTCAGACACTGGTGCAAAATATGCCCATGCAGCTGGCTCCACTCTGTGGGCTTGGCTAGGCTCTGTCTTGGGTGGGTGGGGATGGCTCTCCCATGCCCGCCCACTCTGGGTGCGGCAATAAGCTGGCATGCACTGCAGCTGTTCACACCGAGCTCCTCCCCATGCGCTCTGTCCGATGAGCCGACAAACAGGAGATCGGCTACACGCTGGCACAGGGTACCGGGGTGAGCCCCACAGAGGGGATGGGCAGCGCATGCTCCGCAAAGCTAGTGGTCCCAGTTCTGCAGACCCAGACGCTGCTGCCTCCCTGGCACTGGGGCATATTTTGCAGGCTTTCTTGCAGCCCATGAGTTCAGTGTCTAGCTTAGCAGAGCCACCGTCCTGGCTGGGGCTGCCATGGCCATCGAGACGTTACATCCCAGCAAGGCTCTTAGTCAGCCGGCTGGTGCCTCCTTGCTGCCAGCCGCTTCTCCGGCCCTGGGCTGTCCATGGAGCAGCATCACAGGAGCAGCTGGAGAAAGGAGGCTCTGGCTGAACTGGCGCCATCAGACACCCAGCTAGAGGAGCTGTGGTGGGTTCATCAATCACGGGGGGGCTCCCTACATCCCCCCCAAATGATCCCAGTCATAAACTCACCCACCCCCAGCCCGTGCCGCCTTTGCCCCCAGCCGGACAGGGCAGAGTCCAGCCCCATAGTACAATGTGATCCGCATCGAGCATGCTGGAGCACAGGCTGTGTCTCTGGCTGGGGGCTTGGCCCTGTGGCCAGGTTCCACGGTCCCCCCCCCAGGGGCCTCACTGGGTCATTCCATCCCCCCAGCAGCTGGGCGGGGCTGGGAAAGCTGGATTTTCTAATGACCTCCAGCTCCAAGGTCTGCAAGCAGAAACCTGCCCAGGCCCCCACCATGAGAGAGGGCCCAGCCCCCTGCCACCCCCATGGGGGGCTGGGGGAGAATCTGGATTTGATTTTGCAGCTTCGGACCCTTTCTTCCTCCCTATCCTCCCATCAATGCACCTCGTGGCGGCGGGCGTCCCACCCCGCCCCAACCATCGCCCCACTGTGCCCACCGGGCAGGGAGCCAAGGGGCTGGGTCACGCACTCCCTGGGCCGCTGCGCCCCCTGCTGGGTCACTTTTATAGCACCACTAGTGCATCTCACCTCTGCGCCAGGTGACCTCTGCCAGCAAACTGCCCCGGCCCTGGGGCTCCCAGCCAGGCAGGGCCCCTTGGGGGTGTCTGTGCACACAGGGCCCGATGCAGGACCAGCGGCGAGGGAATGCAGATCCCAAAGGCTGCGAGACCCAAGCCCTGGTTTGCATTACTGGCTGCTGTGCCATGCTGGGCCCTGGAGCCCGGGGAGTTCCCTGTATTTCTATTTGAGCCACACACAACCTGACCCAAATGTGAGCCACCCCACACGCCTGCCCCAGCAGGAGGCTCAGTGCCAGCGCCCCCCCCCCAGAAGTGGCCCCCTGGGGCCTGCTACTCCTGCCGGCTGGCTCTGGCACCAGTCAGAAGGGGCTGGCGCAGAACCCGCCCCTCAGCCCCATGAGTGGCTCCAGATGCTCTGATGAGCTTGTGCAGCCGCCCAGCAACACGCTGCACTCAGCCAGTCCTTGTGCAAGGTGCAACTGGTGTGACTCTGGAAGCGCACTGCGCTGGCATCCAAACGCCTGCCTCCCTTGGCCCACATGCTGCTGCAGACCCCACTGGGACACGGGCTGCATGTTCAGCTCCATACAACGGGGGTGGGGGACGACTCCACTCTCAGATAGAGGCACCCAGTGCCCCATGCTGTGCCCAGACAGGGTTGTGGGAGACCCAGAGACAGGGGCAGCTCCAGGCACCAGCACACCATGCACATCCCTGGGGCAGCAAGCCACGGGGGGGGGGACACTCTGCCGGTCGGTCGCTGCGAGGGCAGCAGGCAGGCTGCCTTTGACGGCTTGCCTGCAGAGGGTTCACTGGTCCCGTGGCTTCGGCGGACCTCCCGCAGGCATGCCGCCAAATCCGCAGGACCGGGGACCTCTCGCAGGCAAGCTGCCGAAGGCAGCCTGCCTGCTATGCTTGGGGCAGCAAAATACCTAGAGCCACCCCTGCCCAGAGAGACCATTGTCCTGCTCCCCCCAGCCATCTGCCCCTGCCCCCCATTTCTCCCCATGTCCCTGCCCATCTGCCACCCAGGTTCTGTCATTCACCTCATCTGCCTCCTGCCCCACTGGGGTCTGCTCCCTTCCCCTATGCCCCAGGCTCCAAACCCCCCCACCGTTTGCTTTATTCTCTAGCATTCTGCCTCCCCGTGGCCTATCGCCCACCCCCCATCTGGCCCCGTTTTCCTAAGCCCCCCCCCACCTGTCTGTAGCCCATGTGCTAGCTCACACTCAACTGCATCCTGACCTTCATCCCCTCTCCCCCATGTCCTGGTCTTCCTCTGGGTCCTTGCCCCCCACCATCCCTACTCTCTTTCCTGGATGTCCCTCCAGCCTCAAGTCAGGGACCACCCCCCTTGCACTCTGAGCGTTTGGGAAACTGAAAGCACAAACGTTACAGATGCCGGCAGTGTGGGCATCGCGGGCATGGGACGGGGACTGACGGGGCAGCTCCGCAGGAGCACACAGGTCCTGGGGACGAAGTGCAGAGGCTGAGCTGCCCCCAGGAGGGACCCTCCCCCCGGATCACACACGACGCATTACAAGCGCTTACCTGCCACCCCGGGGGCTCTCTGGATGAGAAGGAACCAGCCCACGATAGAGCGGACGCGAGGATCCTTAGGGAGGCCAGTGCACAGGATGCACCCGACTGGCAGGCTGCAGCCAGGCCAACGTGTCCTAGGAAGACTGGGGGAGTGGGGACTGAAATCTCCAAGGAGGCTTCGTGTGGAATATGACCCACCAGAGAGAAGCCCCTTGTCCCGACCCCCCACAGCCCGCAAGGAGATGCCTGGCCAAGGGGAGCCCCTCAGCCCTCTGCCAAGCCCCATCTCAGAGACGCATTGTGATCAGCCCCTCAGCTTGTCTCTACCTGCCTGCCTGAGGGCTGGGGAGCTCCAGACGGACCGGGCCGGGCCGGGCCAGTCAGGGAGAAGGCCTCTTGGTCTCCCCTGAAGCTGCACGGGGGCTTGGGGCCCAGCCCATTCCCAGGGTAGCAATTCTGCTTTAGGAAAGTGACTTTAATAATGGCTCCAAAGCGTGACTCGGTGCACGGCCCTGCTCCGCAGTACAGAGCCAGGCAGGCAGCAGGCCACTGACCGACCCACAGAACCATACCAGGAGCAGGAAGGTCAAAGCACCCCCAACCGCTGCCTACATCACTGGTGTAGCTCCAGGCCCCAAGGCCACTGCTTGGCCTGGGCTCTCACCTCTCTGGGCCCATTTCCCCAACTCACCCCCGGAAGGGCTGCTGTGGTGCTCAGAAAACAGCCCACACTCACTGTCTGTGTATGCACCTTCCCTGTTCCCCTGCTCCCCTCAGGCCAGCCCCAGGGGCCCTGGCACCCCCCCAGGGCCACCACAGGTTCAGGTCTCACACGAGCAGCCCCGCTCACCCGGCGATTCAGCTCAAGCCACTGGCTGCCAGCCAGCAAAGCCAGACTGGCACCTGTGCAGCAGGCTGCTGAGGTGACAGGAACTAACGGGCTTTGCCCTGCTCTACAGAGCTGACAGGGACACGGTGACACCTGCCTTGCAGGCCGCACCACTCGGTGATCATTCCCTGCTCAGTCCTGGTGACAGGGCGCGTCCCTGGCTTTGCATGAACGTGAGGGGGAATCCAGGGAGGATTTCTCAACACTTGCTCCAACGTAACCTTCAAATCCTCTGGCAGCACTTGCAAATCTTTGGCTTTTCACCCACTCCAGGGGCAGGGAGCAGGCCAAGAGGATGAGACCCCTGCCCCTTCCAGCCCTTTGGGGCTTAGGGCAGATCATTCCCTAGAACCCCCCCTGCAAATCTGGCCGGACACATGGTCGTCTTACAGCTGGTCTTGGACCATGTCAGAGGATGGGGTAAAATCCCTCAGAACATACATTCCAGGAGTCCCAGCTGAATGTGGAGGTGAGTTTGAGTGCATGGCAGTGTCTTAAAACCGTTACGGGGACACAAGCCTCACAAACCCAGGAAAGGCCAAGTGAAGGTTAAACACAAATGCAATCCAGACATGGTTATTAGGGGCTGGAAATGCCCAGCTTACAGCACCCAAACAAACGTGCGGCTGCCTTGTAGCAACATCATGCAAGAGCCAGACACTGATGCCTGTGTAACACCACTTGCACTTCCCACTTAAACAGATTTAGACATATTAGATTTTCTCCCTTCGTTTCATCCTGTTGCCAAAGGCTGGAGTTAGAGATGTTTGCAAACCTTAAATTCTGCATTCCCAAGGCTTAAGGAACACGTGGCAACTGCTTTTAACTTTCTTCACTTCAGGATTTCCTGGGTTTATAATGCCTAGCTTGGTGATAATTGCAACATCCCTGTAACATTTGCAGGTTCTGATAGACACACACAGGCTTAATGCCGTTTCAACAGATTGCTGCTGGTGATTTCCCTGCTTTCTATTATTATTACTACAAACTTACCATGAGAACTACATATTACTAGTGATACTGCAAATGAGGTGATGCTGGGGTACATCAACCTTCAATGTTTCATTGATGGGGCAGCTTCCCCACAGCACTTTGGCTGTGCACCCCACTCTGGAGCAGTGCAAAGTAGCCAGAGCACACAGGCCACTTCCCCCCACCCTCCACCCCCCGCCCACGAGTCCCTTGCTCACACCCAGTTCACCTCACACTCCTCTGGGTGCATGCAAGCCCATGTCCACCCTGAAGCTTCCCCCTGTTCCCCTCCCTGATGAGCAGATTGGGTGAAACAAGGAGCTTTTCAAAGCCATTTGTTTCTTTAGGACTGACAGTCTCTCTGCTGTCCAGCCCCACCAGCATCCCTAAGGGCAGGCTGGCTTCATTTACCATGGGTCATTTTGAAAGAGAGCATCTTTGCTGAGGGCACTTTCAGCTTTGCTGCCACTGAGCCAAAGGAGATGGGAGCCAGCCGTTGTGTACGGAACTCTCTGCAGAAGTTGATTAGTTGTCAGTCCCTGTTGAAGAAACTTGCAGTTATGAAGACCGCTGCCAAAAAATTACTATTAATCTTTTCTAAAAACAAAACAAAACAAAGAAAAGTCTTCAACTGTAGTCAATGCACCAGTTTTCAGGGAGCCTGAAGTGGGCAGTTTGAAGCATCTGTTATCCCATTAATAAGATCATTCAGGACACACAGAACAGTCTGACACCAGGGGCTAAACTTCTTAAAGGAACCATTTTAAATTAATTTTTATTCAAAGTAACCAACCAAATTACTTGGCAATGTTCAGAAATTTCATTCTGTGCTCCAAAAGTAGGAGGTGGAACGTGGAGGAAAGTATGCTGTGTTCCTCACACAGAAACCAGTGGTGAAACACCTGCCTTACGTACAAAATGGCTCAGCTTCAGTCACGGGGCCACTGGTCTGCTCGTCCCTCCTAGAGCAGTAAGCCACTGGATCACACTCGGAAGCAGGAGGGGTTAGATTTTGTCCAAGCTTTGGTTTTATCCTCTTGAAATATAACTATGGGTGTTAATCAGTAGCCATATAAATGGCTAATGCTTTTTTGGAATCCTATCAGCTCTTGGCCTCAGTGAAATCTTGTGGCAGTGAGTGCCATAGGTAAATTATGCACCCTGTTAAAATTATTTCTTTTTATGTACTTTGAACATTTATTTCCTTTCAATTTCATCTGCTGGGCCCTTGCTCTGCTATTTGCAGAAAAGGTAAAGATGCTCTCTCACCCATTCCCTATTTCCTCTCCCTCAGGCCTGCTAGCCCTGGGGCAGGTGCTGTCAGAGCACCATGTTCCCTGGGCTGCTGCACCCCCTGCTAGTCAACAATTATTCAGTGTATACAGCACCATCCACAGCATGAATTCTGCCAGGCAAAGTCCCTGGCCTGGGGAGCTTGGTGGGGGTGGAACAGCATCCAGCATGCCCCACTGGAGCCCGATTCTGTCACAGAGGGACAAGGAATGCAGGGCCAAGAGGCTGAATGAGACTGGGCTCTGGTCTGTGACCCCCTCCTCCAGTTATCAGCCACTGTATGGGGTGGGAGGCCAACCTCAAGGAGCTCTCTGCCATTCCACATCTTGCAGCCTGACGGGGGAAGGCCAGAGATGCCGACAGACAGCACCAGAACAGGCAGCCCAGCAAGCCAGCGGGAAGTTGGGAGCCAGCTGTGGCACCCACCCCAAAGATGGACCTCCCTGGGGCAGACCAGTCTGCAGTGCTCAGCCTAGGGGTAATGGCTCCTGGCGGCTGCGCAACACCTGCCCACTGGATCTCCGCATGAAGCCACCGTCCTGGCCCAGGGGACTCGCTTACTACCCTGTGGACTGAGTCTCCAGCAGGGGGTTTGTAAAGGAGACTATTTACCAGCATACTAAGGTGTTTCCCCTCCAGACCCAGCTGTTCCGGTCTCCTTGGTTCAAGCCGGGTCCTGCCCCAGAGGCATCCAAGGAAGTGTCACTGGGGAGGGGGCAGCCAGGGACGCAGCACATGGGAGGGGAGAGGCAGTGAGGTTTTAACTCCCAGTTGATGTAAAGCTTCAGACAGGCACCCAGACCGCTCGCAGCCAGAGGGGGGATGCCCAAAGAGAGCTGCTGTTTGGCAGAGCAGCAGCGATCGTGGTTACAGCACGTGGCTCTCTACTCCTGTGGAGCAAAGGGAGCCAGCTCCCTCTGTCCCCTGGTCCAGTAGGGCCCACCTGGTTCTAGACATGCTGCAGGCTTGTGGCTCAGCTCTGCCCCTGCTCAGGTGCTGTGCTTTGCAAGGGGCAGATCTAGGTGAGCACTGGCCTCCCTGTCCCCCTGAGGGCTCCACCCAGACCTGCCTGCAATGGCCCCACAGAGCGACTCTCCAGAGCAGCATGCCAAGTCCTCCCCCACCCCCCACCTTCCTCTGCCCCAGGCCCCCCGAGCCTTCTCACTGCCGTCTCCACAGGTAGGTCTGGATGGAGTCAGCCGGAGCCACAGCCTCAATGAAGCCAACGCCTGGGTCTGAGATCCTGAATGGCACGTCTGTGGAGTACCTGGGGGGGCGAGGGGCAGAGTCAGTCAGACTGCATGGCTGCCCAGTAGAGCCAGCTCCACTACTGCAGTGCCATGTGGGCCGCAGGAGCAAAGGGAAGGGACCACAGCTAACCTCCCCCTGCTCCCAGGCCCCTCTCCGGATGAGGATCAGTGAATGTGACCAACAGAGCTCTCACCCACCATGTGTTCAGTGCCTCCCCTCTGCCCCCCTGCCAGCTGCTTCCACGGTTCCCCAGTCCCCTTGATTGTACTGTGAGCTCGTGGGAGCAGGGTACGTGCCTCCTGCAGGGCTGGGGGCACCTGCTAATGCTCAGGCCAGCGGCTTGGCCCTCCTCTGCCCCCACCAGCACTGTTCTTGCAGTGCAGTGAGTAACCTGGTTATCTCCAAGTCTCTTTCGTCCTGCCTGCCCCAAAGGCCAACTCCGGGCTCCCAACTCTCATCCCAGCACTGACTCCCTCAGCCCCTGCCCCACTGGACGAGGCTCCCACACTCCAGACCCAGCCACGCACCTGTTCAGGACCACAACCACAGCAGCGCCATCCGGGCGCAGGAAGGCTGCGTACTCCATGCTGCACTTGCAGCTCTTCTTGGAGACAACCAGCCCGATGCGCTGCGAGCCCTCGGGGATGAACTTGCTGCGCAGACAAGAGGGAGTGGTGAGCATAGAGGGAAGGACAGCAACAGTCCCCAGAGACAAGGCTGGGCCAACGGCCGCAGCCTGAGGTGAGAGGGAGAAAGCCTGGCTCACTGGGCACTGCTGTCATTACTGGACCTAAAATTTATCCCAGTTGTGAGCTCTGGCGTAAAAAGGCTGCACAACTCCCTGGGGTGTCAGAGTAACCTAAAACCCTGCCGGCTCAAGCGTGAACCAGGAAATAGGTCACGTTGTTTTCAATCATTAAATTGAATGGGTGCACAGAACCCAAAAGACACAAAGCACGTGAGCCCAAATGCAAAGGGCCTCCTAGCGTCACTCAAGAGCAGTGCTAAAATGACGCAGGTTAAAGAACAGGAAATGTGGAACTGAAAATTAATAAAGCAAAATTGGTGTGTCAAATGTTTGGTGGGCAAAATAATGCAGGAATAAACCAGGCAGGCTGGCCACGTTTTCCCCTTTGGGCGGGGGTTCTTAAAGATACTGGGTGTGAGGGGAAGAGGGAGAACCTCAGCTTCCAGTCACCCAGCAGGCTGCCTGCCTGTTAGAAACAGGAGACATGAATACTCTTTGCAGATCAACATTAACCCTTTCCTTTCCCTCAAAGAAAGTTGTTCTAAAAATGAAAAACTAAGATTTTGCCTCCCAAAGGAGAAAAATTTTCAAGGTTTTAATTAAGTTTGTTTTGCATAATCACCCAATTTCGATTTCTGTATAAATGTTTCTTTTAACTTCTTGTTCTTCCTTGTGTTTAAATCAACAAACTTTCAACTTTAGAACAAAGGGTTTGGGTGTTGGTCAAGAAATCGAGTAAACCGAGGTCCCTCGGAGAAAACTCGGGCCTCTTGGTATCTCATTTTCTGGGCCGGACTGGAAAAGCATTTCACACACCTGTGACTCTTTTGACCCTGGGAGTTCACTCACCAGCACACGTGTACTGAGCCGGCTGTGGGCACAATCTCTGCAGCCCTCACCAGCCGACCAGGAATGTCCCAGCTCACCTGAAATGCCCCAGGTGGTAGAACATGGGCTGCTTGTAGAAGAGATCCTTTTTCCTGTCCACGATGACTGGGCTGTCCACGTAGTTCTGGACCCAGTTGGGCCCCCCCTCCAGGTCCAGGGCCAGGTTCCAGTCGATCCAGCCGGTGACAAAGTTGTTCAGGTCCTGTGAGGGGATGGCAGAGATGCTCAGCTGGAGGCAAGGGACAGGGCAGGAGATGCTCCCAAGGCAGCCTGCGTGAGGGACCCGAGCGGGCCTTACCGTCAGGATGCTGTGGCTGTACTGGTTCCCCCGATCCCAGCAGCCCAGGATAACATCCCTCTCCCAGAAGTGGGACCCAATGCAGGCCTCTGTGGCCAAGATGAAGTAATCAGGGAAGAGGTCATGGGTCGGTAACAAGGTGTCCTCTACGGGAGCAATGAAATCCAGGTACCAGTGGACGCCGATGCCATGGACGTAGCGAGCAGCATTTGGGTCACCCAGTATCTGGGAAGGAAGGAAGGAGGAGCAGTCACTTACTGGCCCAGGCCTTCAAGGGCCTTCCAGACCCACACCCTTGGAGACAGCAGCAGAAAGAATGGCCCAGCGACGCAACCCATTGGAGAGCACACTCCAGATGGGCTCTGCCCAACAGCACAGGTCCAAGCACTCTGCTGCCCTGAATGACAGCGCAGGTGCCGAGAGATCAGCCCCTATGCCAGCCGGGACACAAGAGCTGCTCACAGCTCTGCAGCTGGGAACAAGTCCAGAGACCAGGGCAGCACAGGGTGCTGGCAGGACTGTCTCAGCACTCCGCTCTGCGCTGGCCCACCCAGACATTGCGAGGGAAGGCCAGGATTTCCTGGGTGGAAAACAAAACGCAGGACAAGCCCCTGCTGCTTCCCAGGAAGCCAAGATTACTCGGGGCCCAAGAGTCCCAGGAGAACAGCCAGGGCAGGAGCCCCTGGGGCTCCCTAGCCAGCCAACTTTACCCCTGCTTCATCCAGGCTGGACATCAGGCACTTGGTTCCTAGCCAGGTCTCTACCACGGCCGGTCCCTGGGAAACCCAGAGGCTGCATCCTCGAAAGCAGAGAACAGGCAGATAGGGCCAAGCACCCCCAGCACTGAGAAGACCCTGCAGCCCAAGCAGAGAGCAAACGGGTCCCACAAATGAAAGGAGCCATCGGAGAGCTGGGAGCTCAGCGCCCTGGGTTGCTGGGTCCTGGCTCCCCCAGACCCCAGGCATCATCACACCCATGCAGATCGGCTGAGAGCACCGGATGTGTGCTTGGGAACCCCAAGCTGGGCAGCCCGTGGGGACTGGGGGGAGCCCCATGCTGGGCTTGCTATTCTCCATCAAAACTCCCCCAGGGCCAGGAGCTGCTTTGCTGCAGCAACTGCTGGTCGCCACCAGTGTCACCTCCTGCCTGCCTAAAGCACAGCCTCCTCCACACTGCGAAGCAGGGCCCAGCCTCCAGGCACTGCTGTGATAAACAACATGAATGGGAGGGCTGGCAGCTCTCCTGGGAGCAGCGGTTGCCAAGCCAGGCGGCCAGCACAGCCTCCACGCTTACAGCCAGGCCGAAAGGGCTGGAAATCAGAGGCAGCTACATGGAATCCCACTGCCCCAGCGGGCACCTTGAGGAAGGATCAGGCAGCTGTCTCTGGAGAGCTGTGCTCTCTGCCCCAGCAGGCCCGCAGTCATCCAGGGGTAATGGGAGCAGCTTTGGCAGGACTGGGGTCTCCCTGTATGTCCTGAGAGCACCCAGCCCTTGGAAGAGGGAGCACCCTGCTCAGCCTGGCGGGAAGCCCAGCAGGGCACACGCCAGGCACCGCCAGGAATGTGCCGGTTGAGTATGCTCAGACCACAGGCCAATCCCAACACGCAGTATCTCCCCACAGAGCAGAGCTCATGCACAGCCAGCCCCAGAAGAACAGGCGAAGGAGCAACAGGCCCCAGTGTGCAGACTCACCACTTTGGCCCAGCGTGGGAGCAGCATTCTGTTGTCATCCAGCATGATGAGCTGGGTGCCCTTGTGCGAGCTGTTGGCCAGCGCCGGGCCCAGGTCCTGGGCAATGAAGTCCCGCTGGTGCTCGGCAGTGAAGCCCAGGCACTGGAAGGGGTAGTTGTTTATCAGCCCAGCCGTGGGCTCGTTCTGTGCCGTCACCGCCCAGAACGTCAGGTTGTGCTTGGCGTATTCGTCCAGGAACCTGGGGGCCGGGGACGAGAAATATTAGCAGCTCCAGCCCCATCCCCCAGTGCCCCTCCTAGTGTGCAGAGACCAGTCCCCCTACCCCCCACTCGCATGGACTGTACAGACCTCGCTCACAGTCTGTCATTCTGCTGGCTCAAGGAGCTCACACCCAGGGCCGACCGGAGGGGGGGTGGGGGGGAGTCGGGACAAATTACCGGGGCCGGCAGTCCGGAAGGGGCCTGGGGTCCGGCCTTGCTGGGGGGCCCGAAAAAAATTTTTCATCGGGGCCCAAATCTGCTCTCAGCGGCCCTGCTCACACTGACTCCTTCAATGGCCCGTCCCGCCCCTTCCCTCGCACAGCCCCAGGGCCACCTGTACCCACCAAGACCCACTCCCCATCCTGCCAGCTCCTCTCCCAGGAGAGCCCCCGCCCCAGGCTGCCCTTTACCTGATGAAGTAGTTGGCCCAGGTCTTGTGATACTTGTCCCCTGGCTTCCCCTTCAGACTTCCCTTCCCTTTCATCTCCCCGTTGGTTTTCATCCAGACTGGGGATGACCAGGGACTGGCGACCAGGGACAGTGGCTTCTTGGACAAGGCCATGGCTCGATGGAGAATGGGGATCTGAAGGGACACAGCATCGGAACCAGCTCACCATATGCCGCGGGGTCTCAGGAAGGAACGTGCCTAGACACAATGGTCCCCTGAGGGCTGCTCCCTCTAAGGAGGGCAGCACGTGGCAGCTCAGGGCTGCAGACGCAGAAGTGAGCCCAGAAAGGCTGCAAGACAGGGGCGCTGGGTCACTCGCTCCCCACTCACTGCATAGATGGGACTTTCCCCTCACAACCTCACAACTCGCCACGCAGGAGGGGCTGGGAGACGCCTGCCCTGCAGGGCTGTCAAGGCAGCCAAGGAGCATCTGATGGACACCCAGAGCAATGGCTGAGGGGTGAGTGCCACAGGGGGGTGGGGGGTCATCCCCGGCCCATGATGGCCACAGAAAATACTCTAGATGAGATGGGGCCTGGGAGCTTGGTTGGGGAGCAGAAAACCTGAGCAAATTGGGACTGGCCACTCCCTGCTCCATCTTGTGCTTCAGACCTCCCCATGGTTGGCCCGCCGTGGCTAGGCTCCCTTCCCCACAGCCAGGCCCCCTCATCCTTCCTGCCTGGGCCCCCTCACTGTGGCCAGCGTCCTTCCCCCTCAGCAGGGTCCCCTCCCCATCCAGTGCTGCTCACTTTCAGCTTTGTATCCTCATCCTTCAGGGTAAAGTTGAGGAGCTGGTAGTCGTAGGGGGTGTCGTCATAGCTGTAGGGGTGGGTGGAGAAGTCACAGCTGGCCATGGGGATGCGGAGCAGGTTGTACTCGATCCCTGTGGGACAGGAAGGAGGTGACTCAGCTCCCAGTGACTGCACATGGGGACAGGGGGCCTCAGGCTGCAGGACACGGGACGTGCAGCTCCTGAGAGCCATGAGCCCAGAGCTGGGGCCTGCCTGCCCCCCACCAGCAGGTCAATTCCATACATTCCTGCCCCAAATCAGCCCCCAGCTCTCACCTTCCTCCATGAAGTAGGATGCGAGCAGGTGGCGTTGAGTCTCCTTGGACAGGGACAGGATGTTCATCGCGGCTGAGTCTGTGACGGAGCCACCAAAGCCCTTCACTTTCTGGTACCGCTGTGCCGTGTCCAACTTCAGCAACAGATCTGCAGAGCAGAGAGCAGCCCAGCTCAGAGCCCTGCAGCTGGCAGCAAGAGCCAGGGACAGCGGCCAGCCCTGCCCTTGGCATCCCAAGTGCCCAAGCTGATACCTGGGGCCATGGAGTCGCTCTGGAACCTCCCCTCGCTGCGTTCCAGCCGCTTGCCCATCTTGCTGCTCTCATACTTGGCGTACGTGCCCAGGGCCGGGACGACAACGGGGTCCAGCGTGTCACAATAGGAGGCATTGCACTCACACGCCATCAAGCCATGGCCAAAATATTGGGGGCTGCAGGGACGACTACCTAGGGATGAGGAGACAGACAGGGCTGGGGCAGGGCTCCGGGTACAGTTTGGGGCTTCTCCACCCCTCCTGGGAGAGGATATCCCCCCCGCCCTGACCAATCCCATTCCTCCGAGTTCTGGGGATGCCCCGAGAGAGGTCCCTCCCACACAGTCCCAGGCACCCATCCCAGGTGCAGCAGGGTTCTCAGCACACCCGTTTGGTCCCTCAACCCCCAAGACTCCTGCGCCAGCCAATACCCCACTACGCCCCCCACCCCCACCCCGAGGAGAAGCGCAGAGGCTGAGCTGCACCCAGGAGGAACTCTCCCCCTGGGGCACACACATGACACATCACAAGCACTTACCTGCCACCCTGGGCACTGTCTGGATGAAAAGGAACCAGCCCATGATGCTGGCACACCCGGCCCACATGGCGCCTTTCCTGCCCAGCGCCACCCCCACAGCCAGTCCCAGCGAGCACGGCACTGGGCACCTGGGCCTGAAAGCAGGATGGAGGCTGTGAGTGTCGGGGCCGCTGCGTCACTCGCTCCCCACTCACTGCGCCCTCAGCAGCTCCAGCCTCAGCAGCAGTCAGGCGAGCCCAGCACCACGGGGACTCCTGGAGCAGCACAGAGAGGCGGCCACCTGCCGGCGGAGGTTGTCAGGGAGCTGAGCCGCTCTGGTAACTAGCGTCTCGATCTCACCTCCCTGTCCTGTCCTTCAGCCCAGCCAAACCCAAGCTGTGACTCAGCAAGGCCTCCACCTCCACAGCCAGCCCCAGCCTCTCTTTTAAAGGGAGCCTTGGCTCCAGTCCCTCCCACATCTGATCTCATTTCCCCAAGTCTCGTCCCAACCACTCCCCTAGTCTCCTTCAGCCACCCTGACTTTGTCCCTTCTTATCCAGCAGCCCCTGCTCCTGGGATACCAGCTAATCCTTCCCCTCACCCTGAACCCCACCTGCCCCTGAGGCTCACCTGACCCAGCACTTAAGCGGTTGTAGTGGGCACCTCAGAACTCTGGTCTTATATTTACCAACTTCATTAATGATCAGAGCAAGGGAGCAGAGAGCAGGTCCATCCCATTCCCACACAACACTGATCTGTGCATTGGTGCCGGCCCCAGCCAGAGAGAATCAGGAGGCCCTGGAACCATCAGACACCTGGGCAGGAGACGATGACAGCATGGGACTCACCCTGTGAGGGCACAGAGTGAACGACAATGGGTGGGAGAGACGGGGGAAGGCGGAGAGAGAGGAGCTGGGTGCTGACGTAAGGACCCCATCCATCTTCCCTAGCCAGTAACACAGGCATCTTTTGCAATGGCTCAGTTCCACCTGACCTCGATTACGAAGGCAGCCTTAAAGAGGGACTAGCAAATGCCCAGTCATACCAAACTACATCTACTGCCACACGACTTCTTACAGTGTCCTTATTAACCCTGGCATCCTGGTCAAATTCCCACTTGGGCAATACTCTGCCAAACAAGAATTCCCTGCAATGTCAGGGGATGGAGTTATTACTCACTTCCTGTAACACTTGTTGAGCCGTTCTTCCTAGTACACAACTGCTGCATTCCACCCTGGAGCTGGGCGCATTTCAGTAGTAAGTACTCACTGTGTGGAGAATATGCAAAGTGCTTACTGATGCCTCTAGCTGAAAAGCACTGTGGGACAACACACTGAAAATAAAACCAAAAAAGAAATCTTTGACCCTGCCAGCTGTAGGTTAGTTCAGGCCACATGGGGAAGAAAAGTTACTTAAAATCTGGATAATTGGTAATGTCACATTCACCTCTTGCCTGGAAATGACACCCACTCCCTCCCTGAGAACATGCATGGTCATTTATCATAGTCCAAGACTCACTCTGGTTTAGACTGCCAAGAATTCCCTTTTCCCCAAGAGATAGATTTGGAGAGGATGAGGCCACATAATTATCGCACCTTTACTGGGATTATTTTTCCTGTGGATTCCACATCAGGATTAAAATTATGAATTTGAAAGAGCCTAGATCAAAACTCCAGCACTAGCCCTGATTGACTGCAGGCCTCTGTGCTTGTCTCCACGGGTCCTTGAGGCAGGGATTCATAGATTCCAGGACTGGACGGGACCTCGAGAGGTCATCGAGTCCAGTCCCCTGCCCTCATGGCAGGACCAAATACTGTCTAGACCATCCCTGACAGACATCTAACCTACTCTTAAATATCTCCAGAGATGGAGATTCCACAACCTCCCTAGGCAATTTATTCCAGTGTTTAACCACCCTGACAGTTAGGAACTTTTTCCTAATGTCCAACCTAAATCTCTCTTGCTGCAGTTTAAGCCCATTGCTTCTTGTTCTATCATTGGAGGCTAAGGTGAACAAGTTTTCTCCCTCCTCCTTATGACACCCTTTTAGATACCTGAAAACTGCTATCATGTCCCCTCTCAGTCTTCTCTTTTCCAAACTAAACAAACCCAATTCTTTCAGCCTTCCTTCATAGGTCATGTTCTCAAGACCTTTAATCATTCTTGTTGCTCTTCTCTGGACCCTCTCCAATTTCCCCACATCTTTCTTGAAATGTGGTGCCCAGAACTGGACACAATACTCCAGTTGAGGCCTAACCAGCGCAGAGTAAAGCGGAAGAATGACTTCTCGTGTCTTGCTCACAACACACCTGTTAATATATCCCAGAATCACGTTTGCTTTTTTTGCAACAGTATCACACTGTTGACTCATCTTTTGCTTGTGGTCCACTATGACCCCTAGATCTCTTTCTGCCATACTCCTTCCTAGACAGTCTCTTCCCATTCTGTATGTGTGAAACTGATTGTTCCTTCCTAAGTGGAGCACTTCTCATTTGTCTTTATTAAACTTCTTCCTGTTTACCTCAGACCATTTCTCCAATTTGTCCAGATCATTTTGAATTATGACCTTGTCCTCCAAAGCAGTTGCAATCCCTCCCAGTTTGGTATCATCTGGGAACTTAACAATCGTACTTTCTATGCCAATATCTAAGTTGTTGATGAAGATATTGCCCTGTGTGCCCTTCTAATGCCATAAAGAGTCCTGGGTGAGAAACAGAGATTGGGCTAACAAAACAGAACACTGCTGGCCCCACCCCCTCATTCAGGTCCTATTGGTATCCAGGAAGCAGGCGGGCTGCTGCTAAAGGACCTCCCCCAAGCCTAAGGGGAGGATCCACAGGTCTGTGACACCAAATAATTGCGTGGGACAACCTATGAAAAAAGCAGGATTGGGAATGAGGTCACAGGACTAAATGAAGGGAACCTGATGGGGACATCGAGCAGAGAACCCCAGACAATGCCCACTGCTCCTCAAAGGTGTCAAGGGAGCCAGCGGACACCACCCAGAGGAACTCTGCCCTGATGCATGAACGGACGGAGGAGTGGAAATAGGCCCCACGGTTGCAGGAAATCCCATCGGCCAACCTCCTCTCCCCCCACTCATTCAGGTGCTAGGCAGCTGGCACCCACAAGCACCAGGAAGGATGAGGGGAGGGGCTCAGAAAAAGCCTTGATATTAATCTGACTGGCAGAGTCAAGCACTTCCCCTGGGGCTGGCTGGACAAGCTCCCACTCACTCGGCCCCTCCCTGCCAGCCACATGGGGCAGGGGAAGAGTCCCACGACTGCCCCACCAAGCTGCAGACCCAGTGGGAGAGGCTCCAGGCCCCTGAGCAGCGGGGGGAGCAGGCTGCTGGAGCAATTTGTATAGCTAGGGTGCTGAGAGCCACTGAACCCAACTGTAAACCCACTTCAGGCCAGCGGGTGTGGCAGCCCCCCCGGACCCCTAGTTCCAGCACCTATGGGGGGGCAGCTGCTCCCCTGGCTGGGCACCCGGCGGCCGTATCCCAGCACCTGTCTAACAGCGCCAGCCTCAGTGTGCCGGGCTGAGCAATGGGAGCAGCGGCGGGGGCCGATCCCGGGCCACAAGCCGCCTCCTCCCCGCCGCACCTGTCCACGGTGAGAACCCAGGCGTCCGGGCATCCGGCTCCTCCGGCCACTCACCTGCGGGACCGGCCGGCGCCAGGGTCCGGCAGCAGCGACCGCTCCGCGGCCTCTCGCAAGCGCGGACTGGAGTGGACCGAGAGTCACATGACTGCGGTCACATGACCCTGCCAGCTGCGCCCGGAGGGGACGGGCCCGAGCCCGAGCCGAGCCGGAACTGCCTGGGGCTGGGCCGGGCCGAGCCGGAACTGCCTGGGGCCGGGCCGGGCCGGGCCGAGCCAGAACTGCCTGGGGCTGGGCCGGGCCGGGCCGAGCCGAGCCGAGCCGGAACTGCCTGGGGCTGGGCCGAGCCGAGCCGAGCCAGAACTGCCTGGGGCTGGGCCGGGCCGGGCCGAGCCGAGCCGAGCCGGAACTGCCTGGGGCTGGGCCGGGCCGAGCTGGGCCGAGCCCGAGCCGAGCCGAGCCGGAACTGCCTGGGGCTGGGCCGGGCCGAGCCGAGCCAGAACTGCCTGGGGCTGGGCCGGGCCGGGCCGGGCCGAGCCCGAGCCGAGCCAGAACTGCCTGGGGCTGGGCCGGGCCGAGCCGAGCCAGAACTGCCTGGGGCTGGGCCGGGCCGAGCCGAGCCCGAGCCGAGCCAAGCCGAGCCCGAGCCGAGCCAGAACTGCCTGGGGCTGGGCCGGGCAGCCTGGGCCGGGGGCTCCGCCAGCCCATCACACCCGAGTTCCAGTGGCCCGGGGGCTCGGTCCGGCCTGCGGCCTCTTCCCACCGCTCTCCCCGGGGCGCAGAGGACACGGAGTCCCGCAGCAGGTCCCCTCTCCCTGGGCTGCCGAGAACCACGGTGCCAGCTGGGGAAGTGCAGGGGCCCGGGAGCAAGTGGGGAGACCAGGAGCCCGTCCACCTTCCAGTCCCCCCAGCAGCCCCTTCACTTATACTCAGGACCCTCAGTTCTGTGAGCAGCTCCCCCCTAGAGCTGAGAGATCCCCTTAGAAAGGCAGCAAGAGGTGGCAGATGCCCACAGCCTGCCAGCAGAGACAGCACGGTTCGCACACCCTGGCCCCAGTCCTGCAGTGAGTCCCTGGCCTGTTGTGCAAGGGCCTGGAGAGTTATGTAACGGTCGCTCTCTCTGGCACATGCACTCAGCCCACTGCCTGCACCTGCAGTTCCCCTCAAATGCCTTCCCCCCCCCCAGCTTGGCCCCCAGTCCCAGCAGCCTATGCTGCCCCCTTCCATCCCCCCACAATCAGCTGAGCAGTTTCCCCAAGGAGTGTGCAAGCTGCTGCTGGTAGCCCAGGCCAGTCTGGTGGCGTGTCTCAGCTGCACAGCGAGGGAAGCACTCTCTCTTTTGGCTCAGGGTAGCTCCTGCCCACCCACAGCCGAGGAAGCAGAGCCCAGGACCAAGACTCCTAAGAAGCAGCCCAATTCTCCAGCCAAAAGCTAGAGTGGGGCTGGAGCTGGGAGGGACTGGCCTCCTCCCACGCACGTGTGCACCGAACAGATCCACCCACCGAGTGCAGGCTCATAGAATGGAGGACAGGCCGGGACCTTCAGAAGTCAGCTAGTCCAGGCCCCTGCCCGGAGGTAGGAGTGAGTATTATCTAACCCCGGCCTGCCAGGTTTGTCTAACCTGTTCTTGAAAACCTCCAGTGACTCTGATTCCACAATCGTCCTAGGTCATTTGATCCAGTGTTTGACTCAATGCACATACCTCCCCCCGCACGGCTCTCACACCTTGTGCCCAGACACACACCTCGCCCAGCACAGCCCTCACACGTTGTGCCCAGATGCACACCTCCCCACAGAGCCCTCCCAGACTGTGCCCAGACGCACACCTCCACACACACAGCCCTCACACCTTGTGCCCAGACGCACACCTCCCCCCGCACAGCCCTCACACCTTGTGCCCAGACGCACACCTCCCCCCACACGGCCCTCACACCTTGTGCCCAGACGCACACCTCCACACACACAGCCCTCACAGGCTGTGCCCAGACGCACACCTCCACACACACGGCCCTCACAGGCTGTGCCCAGACGCACACCTCCACACACACAGCCCTCACAGGCTGTGCCCAGACGCACACCTCCACACACACGGCCCTCACAGGCTGTGCCCAGACGCACACCTCCACACACACAGCCCTCACACCTTGTGCCCAGACGCACCTCCCCCCGCACGGCCCTCACACCTTGTGCCCAGATGCACACCTCCCCACAGAGCCCTCACAGGCTGTGCCCAGATGCACACCTCCCCCTGCACGGCCCTCACACCTTGTGCCCAGACGCACACCTCCCCCTGCGTGGCCCTCACACCTTGTGCCCAGACGCACACCTCCCCCTGCGTGGCCCTCACACCTTGTGCCCAGACGCACACCTCCCCACAGAGCCCTCACACCTTGTGCCCAGATGCACACCTCCCCCCGCACGGCCCTCACACCTTGTGCCCAGATGCACACCTCCCCCCGCACGGCCCTCACACCTTGTGCCCAGACGCACACCTCCACCCGCACGGCCCTCACACCTTGTGCCCAGACACACACCTCCACCCGCACGGCCCTCACAGACTGTGCCCAGATGCACACCTCCACACACAGCCCTCACAGGCCGTGCCCTGACACACACCTCCACACACACAGCCCTCACATGCCTCCATACACAGATGCACCCCCCCCGCCCCACCACCTGCAATGACCAGATTCCCCCCACACACACACAATGCCAGAATGGGACCATTGTCCCTGTCCCAGAGAGCGGTATGTTTTCTTTCTCATGACAGATTAGTGAGGGCCCCAGGGCTCCTTCCCCCACTCTCCTGGATTGAGCCAGAGCTCTTCCCAGCTGCAGAATGGAGGCAGCCAGTGCAGGTCCATGGCAGGCCGGCCAAACACCAGGCAGCCCAAGCTGGCTCCAAGGGTGTATAACTTTATTTGGTTTCTTGTATAAGTGTCAGTGCAGCTTAAAGCGCCTGCAGTGGAGACTCCCTGCAGGAGTTCCCAACATGCTTCCTGAGGTAAAAAGGTGCAACCCACACTCCCCCCGCCCGCCCCAGAATGGGGAGAGCTGCATCGCGGCATGCGGCATACAAGCAAGGGCAGCGGTTGGCGGGGGGGAGGAGGAAGAGGCTGCCAGAGCCCAGGGATGGGGACTCAGTGCACAGAGGGCTTTGGTTTTGCCCCTAAACCTGGTGGGGCCAATTGACCCCAGCTCCCAGAAGCCCTGCTGGAAGCTGGGCCTTGGTTGTGCCCTGGCCGTAGCCCCATTCTCAAGCCAGAGCTCCAGCATAAGATCCAGGCCCATAGCTCAGGCCAGCCCAGGGTGGGGCGATGAGACGGGCTGGAGCAGAAGGTCACTCTCTAGGGGAAGGGGCTGCGGACTTGCCAGAAGAGGAGGGCAGTTGTAGGGAAGCCCAGCTTGGTCTGCCCGGCCCCTCCTTCGCCCACTCCAGAAAGGGGTGCATAGCATCTACGGGGAGCAGGGCTGAGTTGGGCTCAATCTCCCTGGCACAGATGGCGAGCATTCCCTGAAGGCAGGGGCCACATGAGGCCCAGGCCTGTCGTGGGAGGACATCACCGGGCACATTGAGCCCAGCTCCCTCACCCTGGGAACCATGTTAGCGTCTGAACCAGCAGACTGCAGAGCAGGAGGCAGGACCAGGCTCAGCCCCTGCTCTTAGGTTATTACTACAAGGAGGGCCTGTATGGACACCCCCACACACACACACACAATGCGCAATAGCCCTGTCCAATATACAGCAAGGGCTTAGCCCCAGGAACACCCCAAAGTACGCTGGCCCCTCGGAGTGAGCACGGGGGCAGGCACTGCCTCTCAGCACAAAGCAGGCTGTATCCATGTTCCCCAGTCCCCAATGCAATCTACAGACTGCAGCACCTCCTCCTTCCCAGAGTCCCACATGGAGATCTGCCGAACCAGGCCACGATGCTCTGCCCTTGGCAATCTGCGTTTGTGTCCCCAGCTTGTGCTTTCTCCCACTGTCACCTGGCAGTGAGGAACGTCTGCAGGGAATGAGCCAGCCCATGGCCCCTCCCCAGCACTGGGGGGAAGGCCTGCCCCGGCTGCTTCCAGTTCTCGCTGTGGACCCCAGGCAGAGAGCCTGATGCTGGTGGAGACTCCCAGCTGGGCTTGGGCATGAGGGGGTCAGACAAGGCTGAGGGCAGCGTGGCGGCTCTCCTCAGAGGATGCTCTCTTTGTAGACCCCGTTGAGGCGGTGCGGACGGCTGCGCTCCAGCCGGCGGGCAGACAGGAGGCGACGCAGCGAGGAGGTGGAGCTCAGGTCCCCACAGCTCTGCAAGTGAATCCCTTCTGGCAGCGTGTGCTCTTCTGCCTGCCACGGGCTCCAGGGCACCTGGCAAGCCACAGCAACAAGGGCAGGGATGAGGACAGCAGGAACCTCGCCACAAGAGCACATCCAGGAGAAGCCCTGCCAGGCAGAACAGCCCCCAGCGAGTGCTGGGATGCAGACTGGAGGGGTGGGGGCCGCCCCAAAGAGGAGCCCTGAGAACCCAGGGAGCAGGCACCTTCCCCCCAGTCACCCCTGAGCAGAGAGGCCAGAGCCAGGAGGCAGCTGGCCCTGGCGCGTGACAGTGAGAGCAGGCTGTGACTCAGCTAGGCAGCAAGCAGAGGTGGTGCCTGCTGTCCTGGCCAGGAAGGCAGAGTAGCCTTGGGACTCCCCAGAGCAGTTTCCAGTGCACAAAGTCAAGAACAGCTTCAGGGACCCAGGGAAGGATCAGAACTCTCCAGGACAAGTAAACAATCTCCTGGGCTCAGGCCCATCAGGTCTCTCACAGCGGCTTTAAGCTCCCAAAAGGGGCGAGCTGTGACCGAGCATCGTCCCAGGGACAGAGCTGCCCTGCACTAGGAGGGGAAGGTGAGTGCATAAAGTCTCAGCTCAGATGCCAAGATCGTGACCTAAAAGCTTCATTAGAGTAGGGAGCCTAACTGCAATCTGGAGAGATGGCTGCAGGATGAGGAACGTCAGCATGGGTGGCCTGGAAAGGAGAGTGCAGGGGAAGAGGGCTGGTGACATGCGGCAAAGGTATGCACTGGGCCCACAAGCTGCAATTACAGACCAGCCAAGCCCCAGAGTTCCTGGAGACTGTTACCCAATGCAGGCTGGGTCCTTCCAGAGCCTCCTGCACTGAGCAATGCAGGCAGCACCTCACTGACCTCCACTAACCTGGGAGCAGGGAAGGGTCATGGGCACCTTTTTACAAGTGGGAAACAGAGGCCAAAGTGGGACTGAGTGGCAGAGCCAGGAGCACTGAAGGACTCAGGAGTCCCCTGCTCCCAGACAGGCCCTGGACCACAGGGACACTGAGCTCCAGACTGCAGAGCCACATCCTGGCCCTACACGTCCCACTGATGTGGGACCCATCCCCTCTCCTAGCTGTAGCCGCCATTGCTTCCTCCATGAAGCCCAGGCGGGAACCAACAGAGAGAAACAGGCAGGCCCCCGGCTCCTCCAGAACAAGGGGCAAATGCTCCCGAAGCCCAGGGCATTCAGGAGCCTGAGAAGCCCTGCTCAGAGAAAAGGGAGCAGGACCGGCTCTACCATTTTTGCCGCTCCAAGCAAAAAACAGCTCTGACTGCAGCTGCCCAAACTGCAAAAAAAGCCCCCCAGGCTGTGCTCCCCCAAGAATGGATGGATGCCACGCCAGGCACATGCTTGCTCTGCTGGTGCCTGGAGCCGGCCCTGACAGGGAGGGGCAGCTGAGAGCGCCAAGGCAATGGGCAGGTGTTTGCAGGGGCTATGGCAGCCCGAGGGCCAATGTGGCCTGGGGGAGAACATACAGAGGATCATGTCCCTCTCATGAGCTCACTGTTGGGCACCCAACCAGGCAAGCATAGAGAAAGGCTGGGATAATCAAGGGTTAATAGGTTGACTCTGCAGCAAGTGGCTTCAGGACACCATCGCCCAGCAAGAAGGGACCTGGGAGCCCCCAGCCAAGCAGACTCCCCAGGGAAGGGCAAATGCAGGGGAGGCCGAGGTAGACAGGACTGGTCCTGGAAATGCCTGTAGGGGACAATCCAGGCCTGGGCCCAGGGGGATGGGCAGCACAGGGCCTGCTGGGGGTTCTCAGCAGCCCTGCATGCAGAGCGTGGCCAACACGGAGCCCCTACCTGTTTGTGGCTCTGGGAGCCATGCCCAGCCATCTCCACACCAGACGCCAGGCTGCGTTTGGATCTTTGCAGGAACCTGGCCAGCAGCCCCCGGGTACCACGACAAACCTTCAGATCCCCCAGGGAGCGTGTTGCTGCCTTCGACAGCTGCTGTGTCACCTTCTTGGGCACTGGCAGCGTGTTCTTCCTGGCAGAGGCAGCCCGGAGGAGCTGGGGCGAGTCGCAGTGCGAGAGCCGGAACAGGCAGGCCTCAGAGCACAGTCCTGTAAGGAGACTGGCCAGTGAGAACCGCCGCCGCAGGGGAACACGGTGGGGAGGGGAGAAAGCACCGGTCCCAGGGGTTCCCAGAGGCTGTGGCCAAGAGGCCCAGGCTGCAATGCACTCCGTGGGGGTGAAGGGCCTTCCTACTGAGCCAGCCTCCTCCAGCAGGGGATGCTCTAGGGAGCAGGGCAGGAGCACTGGTTGTGGGGGAGCTCCAGGCTACTCTGCTCCCAGCCGCCCCCGGAAGGGGCACTACAGCACACTGCCAGCCACTTCCAAGTAAAGGCGGTCACTCGTCAGGCCCCCAGTGATTTCCAGCCCATCCCCCAGGTCTTATGTCGGACACTCATCCTAAGCCTGACTCGGCCCTGACCTGTGTCTGCAGAAGAATTGGATGCATCATCCTCCAGCGCTTTGGTATAAAGCAGATCCCTCAAGTCGACTGGAAGGAGAAAGAAAGCCAGTGGTAAATACTCAGGCTCTACCCTCCTCCTGCCCCGATCCCATCACAGCGGTGTGCACCCGTTCCCTCACACAAGCACTGTGCATGGGTCTGCCATCGCACACTCCAGCCCCTGCATGGGCCAGTGGCACCCACTCACTGCCAGGTGTGCACCAGTCCCCTGGCATGAGCTGCATATCAATCTGTGCACCAATTCCACTCTGTGCCTGCAAACCGCACTCACCCAACCTATCAGTGACCACTGACAAGCAACCCCCAGAACACCCCTTGGTCCATCCCCCACCCCAAGTGCGTGAGTGAAAACAGACACACATGGGGACCCACATCAGCCCTGCTCCCCCTGCAATTCCCACCTACCAGGATCACCGGCAACAGCAATGCCGGGGTCGCTGTGCGACCGCACGAGCGGCCGTTGGCTCAGGCCCCAGGCTGGGCTCAGCAGGCAGGACGTCTCACTGTTGCGTCGCTGACGGCCGTGGTGCCCGCGATCTGAGTACAGGGAGCCGGTGGAGCTGGTGCCCTGATGCCCTGGCAGCAAGGTCTTGCCCTTGAGTCGCACCTCAGGGAAGCAGGGCCCAGCGCAGCGAGCCAGCCCTTCCAGACGATTGCAGCTGTGGGTGATGGCCCCGCCTGGCTCCAGGAGCCTGTCGTAACTGGGATCAGGGGTGGAGCAGGAGTAAGAGCGCTCCCCCCGCACCCGGGGCCGGGGCATATCCTCGAAGGGGCCCTGCAGGCCCAGCGTGGGGCTGTGGGGATGGTGGCCACACTGCACGCAGTCCATGCTCAGGCAGTAGTCTGCGCGGCTGCGCTGGATGGAGCGGAAGAGGACGTAGTCCACCGAGCGCATGGAGCCCTGCAGCTCCAGCAGGCAGGAGTCCTCCGAGGGGCTGCTGTCGCCGGGGATGTCGATGATCTCGGACATGACCAGGGAGCCACTATCCATGGACGCTGCAAGGCATGCAGGCAGAGCGGGATGCACAGGGTTCTCTGGGAGGGATCGGAGCACGTCCCCAGGGTACCTGCCTTGGGAACTCCAAGCCCAGCCTTGTGGGGGACCAGCTCACAGGCACAGGACTCCAAGCTCCACCCCTACTGGGCACGTGCCACTGTCCTTGCACCCAGCCAACAGGCACAGCGCACCCATATGGTGCTCACCAGGACTTTACCCCTGCCTCTCCAGCCCCCAGCTCCCACCCAGTCATGGGCAGACGTGGGCACAGGCAGCTCCCTCCTCCCAGGACCCTGCCCCCAGCTGCTGCCCAAGAACCGTTACCTTCCCCACTGAGCACGATGGAGGGGACGTGGTCGCAGGTGCAGCCGTGCGACGGATCCGTGAGCTGCAAATCAAACAGCGTGGCCTGCAGAGTGGGCAGAATCACGTCACATTACAGAACCATACGCAGGCCGTACGGGCAGGGAGATGCTGCACACTAGGCTCTCCCCCCAGCCACTGCTCCTGCCCCACAACCCCACAATGCCCCCTGCTGAGAGAGGCTGGCACTGGCGTAGCCGGGAGCTCCCCCTAGTCAGCACTCCTGCCCTGCCCCCCCTACAGCACCCCCTGCTGGGAGAGGCCAGGGCTGGCGCAGCCGGGAGCTCCCCCCAGCCTGTGCTCCTGCCCTGCCCCCCCCCTACAGCACCCCCTGCTGGGAGAGGCTGGTACTGGCGCAGCCGGGAGCTCCCCCCAGCCAGTGCTCCTGCCCCCAACAGCCCCTGCTGGGAGAGGCCGGGGCTGGTGTAGCTGTGATAGATACAGCGAAATGTAAGCAGTGTGCTGTGGCCAGGTTGGCCCCAGGAGGTTACACAGACAGGGCAAGTGAGGTAGGCTGCTACCTCAACACCCCACCCCAGTCTCTCTAGCACCACAGTGCAGTCAGTGACTGGCTGAGGAGACAGCAGCAAGAACGTGCCACTCGCACCCTGGGCCTCAGCGTCTGGGTCCCCTGGAATCCATTACGGTTAGAACATTAGAACGGCCGTACCGGGTCAGACCAAAGGTCCATCTAGCCCAGTGTCCTGTCTTCCGACAGTGGCCAATGCCAGGTGCCCCAGAGGGAGTGAAGCTAACAGGCAATGATCAAGTGATCTCTCTCCTGCCATCCATCTCCACCCCCTGGCAAACAGAGGCCAGGGACACCACTCCTTACCCACCCTGGCTAATAGCCATTTATGGACTTCACCACCATGAATTTATCCAGTTCTCTTTTAAACCCTGTTATAGTCCTAGCCTAGTCCTGCATCCCCTCACCCAACCCAGCTCTGGCTTCTCCCTCACCCTTCACTTTGTGGTTTGACCTGGGGCACCCTGAGCCTCTAGTGAGAGGACTGGGCCAGTCACCACCTGCTCCTCACCAGCCACACCTCTTTGCACAACGGCCAAGCCCTGGGCCTGGCCAAGCCAAGAGCCCCTGGGCTCCTTACCTGGCTGACTGCCTGGAGTCCCATGACAGTCTCATAAGATGGGGGGAAGTCGGTAGGGTAGAGAGGCACAGGGCTGTCCATGGAGCCGTTATAGGTGATGCTGTGGGTCCACATGGGAAAGGTGCATCAGCCACAGTGGGGCACCAAACCTCCCATGGAAACAGCCTAGGGGAGGTCCAGGCTGAACCCTGCCTGGAGTTACCCCTGGGTCCCCCCTAAGCCCTGCCCTGGCCTCCCTCTCCCTACCTCTGCCCCCAACCCCAGCTTGGCTCCACCCCTGCTCCCAACTACCTCAGACTTCCCTGTCCCCCAGCCCCATCTCAGGCTCTCTCCTCACTGCCCTCCCCCACCCTGCCCTGTGCTCCTGCTGATCCTGTGTGTCCCTGGGGTCCCCTCACCCACAACTCAGCAATGGGCTTCCCCTCCCTGCCTCAGAGCTCACCCCACTGCCCTCCCCTCCAGGGTGTCAGTACCTCTGGGCATCGGTCTCGGAGCTGCAGGTGTACTCCGGCGGATAGTATGGGGGCGGTGGCACCGGGGGCACAAACTCCTCCAAGTCCATCATGTTCTGCAGGAAGGGGTCTGGAGGCGATGTGCACTCCAGGGTCACTGAACTGGAGCGCTGCGGGGCCAGCTGCAGGGAGAGGGGAGTGAGGGGGAGCCTGCCAGCGCCCCAGGACAGGTGCCTAGGTTGGGTACAGGACACATCCCCTTCCCCTGCTGTTGGCCCTACTCACCCAAAGAGGTGTCGAGGGAGCAGCTCCAGTGCCCCCTACTCCAAGTCCCTGCACATTGCACCACTGCAAATTCCAAGGAGCTGCTGCTTGCGTCCCTGGGGACAGGCAAAGCATAGGGATCATGGGCAGGGGACATCCCCGCCCCCCGGGGGGGAAGGAGATTGGAGGGCAGGATCCAGTCCCAGCCAGGTTCTCTCCAGCATCCCCAGGGCCTGACCCTCCAACCCTGAGCTGGATTCCTGTGGAGCGGAATTCTCTGGGAGAGGAGCTGCAGGCCAGGCTAGGACTCACCACATGGATAATGTCTAGGGAGAAGATCTGGATGCAGCACATGACAGCTGAGAGCGTGCAGACAATGGTGGAGAAGATGGTTAGGCCACAAACACTGAATAGAAGATCCTGGGACGGAGGAGAGATGGGAATGAGTCCCAGAGATGCTGCCCAGAGTGTGCGTAGGCTCTGTGCAGAAAGCAGAGAGCTCCCCCAGACACCAAGCTGCCTACCCCAGTGCAGAGAGCTGCCCCCCAATGCAGAAAGCATAGAAAGGACCTCCCAGATACAAGCCACCCAGAGAACTGCCCCACCACAGACACCAGCAGCCTCCACCCCAGTGGAGAGAGCCCTGATCAGGCTCCAAGCCCCCCCCGACTTCCCCACAGAGAACCCCTGCAGACTGCAAGCCTCCCCACCTGCCCAGTGCAGCCAGCCCAGTTACCTTCAGAGCCATGCGGACGCTCCGGCAGTCAGGGCTGGGGAACATGGTCAGTGTCTCGCCCTGTCTGCTGCAGGCAGGTCCCATGGATGGGTACTCAGAGAGGACCTGGCAGCAGACACAGGAGTCCTTCTCCTGGAGGGAGGAGAGACCCAGCGTGAGTACGGTTGTCAATTCTGGTTGGATGTATTATTGGAGGTTTCATCATATGGCATAATCTTTCATTAAGATTAATCTTTAATTCCTGGAGGGTTGGCAACCCTCAGAGTGAGGAACGGCCAAGTTCCAAGGCCCAGACACAAGGAATCCTGCCACTGCCAGTAGGTCCCCGGGAGAGCCAGCCAATAGGTCCCTTCCGCAAGAGCCAGCCCCAAGAAGTGTCCCAGCCTAGCCTCCCTTCATGCAGCTGGGATACTGCCCCTCCCTCCCATGGCCCATTGCCCTGCTCCAGGCACTCTGCTCGGCCACAGGCATTGATCTGCAGCCTCCCCCAGGTGTGCCCACTCCCCAAAGGGCTATCACCCAGCCCCGGATGCCCCAGCCCCAGGAGGCAGAGTTCCTCCAAGGGCTGGCCTGGGTCAGGCCTTACCCTAGTGCAGGCCTCCAAGGACTTCACCAGCTGAGCATTCTGGCAGGAGAGGATGGAGCCGGCGAGGCTCAGCATGATGCCCAGCACGGAGAGCAGTGTGAAGAAGGTGATCTGCAGGCAGGACAGACAGAGGCCATGAGCTGGCACATTAGGGGAATGAGAGGCAACAGGCCAGCGTGCATGTTAGAAGACTGCACATGTGATACAGGCATGTGTGCGCAGGGGATTGCCTCTTCGCTCTGCCCTCCCTGTCCTGGAGCTGGATGGGGGAGAAACAGGGGACTGTGGTGGCCCAAGACAGAAGCTGGGTGAGGGGCTGGGCCCTGCCCTGGGTCAGTGAGGACGCCCACAGCCCACACACAGGACACACCTACCACCAGGGTGAAGGGCCGCTTCCAGGAGACAATGCCGACGAGCCCGGACAGCGCCAGCTGGGGGGACAGAAGCACAGGAATTACAGTGGGAAGGAGAGAGGAAGGGCAGGAGGCCTGAGACCCCCACAGGCCATGAACCCTCCTCTGAGCCCTGTAGCCCCCAAAGCTGGTCCCAGAGGGACTGGGGCCAAGGCGGAGCCTCAGGAGTGGGGCCCATCCCGGGTGGCAGCAGCAAGGCCAACAGGCAGGAGCCAGAGAATAAGGGAGCTTGAGGAAAGTGCTGATTCAGGGCACTCTGGAGAGCCCAGGGCCTGCAGGCAGCTCCGAGCAGGACAGCAGGACCATGGCCAGGCATCCCCCGGCAGGGGTCTGTGCTGCTGGAACAGGCAGGAGGGGTGGGTCCAAGGTGAGCTGGGGGAGGGGGTGTCAAGTGTCTGGAACACAGAGCAAGAATCCAAGAGCTGCTGAGGGCCTCTCCCAGCTCCTCTAGGCTGCAGCCCCATTGGTAAGCCAGGGACCATCCTGAACCCCTGGGATAGTAAGGGGATAATAAAGGCTGTTGCACACCCTCCCCCCTGGGCCAGGGAGGGCTACGGCTGATGGCCTCGGAGATGGGGAAGTAGCAGTAGCACCATGAGGGCAGTGAGCTTGCCTGGAGGATGTACAGTGGGAAGCCAGTTCAGGGGCATTTGCCCCAAGGCCAAATTCCCAGCCCTGCCACTACCCAGTCTGGGTGTCTTGGACCAAGAAGAGCAGGGAAAATGCATTGCTGAGAAGTATTTTGGAAACTCTCCTAGCCAACAAAAGCTAGAGGGGAGGAGTCTTCCCTCCCCCGTCCCCCAGCCACACAGTAGCTCACTCCCACTGCCTCCCCAATCAGACCCCGGAAAAGCCAGCAGCACACACAGTTGGCCACCCAAGGCCTGGGCCAGCACCTCTGAGCTGCTTGGGGACTCCCTAGTTTCCCTGCAGATGGCAGCTCCTTGTCTGTGAGAACCAGGAGACTCACCAAGAAGCCGGCCCAGGAGGGGCAGGAGTGCCGGACCTTGGTGGAGGGCGTGATGGTAGCTGCCACAAGGCTGAAGGTGAAGATGAGGATGCCCAGGATGACCTGAATGAAGCCCAGCACCAGCAGGATCTGCAGCCAGGTCCTCTGCACTCGGAGATGGGTGATGCTGCGGGAGGAGCGGCCAGTCAGGGAATGGCTGGAGTCGCTGGTTGATGGCATGACTCATTTCCAGGTCAGGAAAAGACAGAGTTCTGACCTAGGTGGTGCGTGGGAACCCTGGTGCAGTTAACGGAACTGATGCCAAAGGGTGCAACAGTCACGACGCGGGGCTGGCTGGCTGGCCTGCCCAGAAAAGCAGCCAGGACCAGATCAAGCAACACTTGCTTTTCTGGCTGAAATCTGTGCAGTTTTTGTTCCGTTCTCTCTGTTCCTACTGCTCTGAGCTGGCCACGTGCTGCCCCATCCACCCTGGGGCTGGGAGTGGAGATTCTGGATCAGGCAGGATTGGGGACCCTGCTTTCTGACTTTGGGGTTCACTGTACCAGCCTCAAGCACTTTGGCAAAGCCAGTCTGGATCCAACTCTTCTCAGTCACAGAACAAGCTGCCCTGGGATCCTCTGTCTCAGCATCCTGCCCGGGGCAGAGAACATCTGGCTCAATACTCCTCACCTGACACAGAACATCTTCTCAGAACCTGGGTGTCCCACTGTGTTCTGCCATCCCTGAAAGCAGCTCCAAGGACCGCATGGAGCTGAGGTTGGAAGCACCCAGGGTCAGACCTGCAGGTAAATGTTTTGCTCCATAAAGACACAGAGACGTGATGGGAGCTGCCCTCTCCAGGCCAGGGCTCTGAAACCGGAGGAGATACTGGAAAAGGGGAGCAGCCAGGCTTGATGGGGTAGAAGTGTCTCATCCACCCTCCCAATTGGGTTTAGGAGCATCCTCAAATCCAGTTCTCTCCCCAGGGAGTTTGGAGGGTGTCACAGACCAGCTAGGGAACACTGAGTTCGCCTCTCTCCCAGTGAGGGGTTCTCAGGCGACATTGACACTCCCAGCTCCAGAGACTTTCCCCAGCTTCCACTACCGAGGGTAAAAATGGACCACTCTTCCCCGAGCTGAGTGCTCCGGCTCCACGCTCACCAGACAGCCCTGCTTAGCAGGGACTTGCCCTGCTACCATCCCCACTCCCTCAGGCCTAGGGACTGAGCTGGGTTCACTTGACTTGAATGCTGGGATGGTGTTTCAATCCCCAAACACCCCTTATGTTGACATCTAGGCAGCAGCCAAACAAAAGGTGGGGGAGGAGGAGATACCCAGCAAACAGGAATCCTGCCAGGCAGAGCTGAGCATAGAGTCAATTAAATGTTATCCATAAAACTGGGGGGTTCAAGACTCCTGCACCCAGCAGCTGCTGGCTACAGCCAGCCAGGCGTTGGCCCTAGTCCCGGGCGGTCTGCGGGGCAGGACTGGCCACTTCCCCCATGGCGAGTCCGCTATTAACCCATCTCCGGCAGGCAGGATGCTCAGGCACCAGATAGACAAAACTTAGTGGCTCCTAGAAGATTAATGACCAGACAGAATCCGCCCGAAGCCCATGGAGGAGCTTGGGGCGAAGAGGGAGGGAGCAGCAGCCGGTCCAGGCGCAGACAGCGGGATGGGGGAACGGCTCTGCACTGCAGCCTCTGCCCAGGGCAGTTCCAAGGCAGGCTCCCGAGAAGCGAGGCCCGAGCTGCCCCCGAAGCTGCAGCGACGCGAGGGCTCTAGCGCCAGGGTCCCAGTCTCCGCAGCGCCAGCCGGGGTCGGTGCAGGGGGCGCGGGGCTCCCGGTCTCCCCAGCCGGGCGCCAGGGAAGGTGCAAGGCTGTGGGGAGCGGAGGGGGCTGGAACCCGCTTCTGCGCCTCGCCCCGCGCTGCAGCAGGAGCCGGCCGAGGGAGGAGCCGCGGAATCTACGCTGCCTCCGACTTGCATCGCCCCGGAACGCTCAGCACTGGGCTGATGCTGCGGGGAGGGGAGGGGGGCGGGGGACACGCCCCTTCGCGCTGCACCTTGGGAGTTGTAGTCTCGGGGAGGCGGGGCCGGGAGGGTCAGCGGCACCCAGATGTGAACCACGGACCCGGCTGGGGCCCTGCTCGGGCAAGAGAGCGACCACATGAGCATCAGGCTGCGCTGGCCAATGAGAACGCGGCCAGGCTTTCGGGGGCGGGGGGGCCTGCTCCAGCTGTGCCCAGTACTTCTTCCGGGCTGGGAGGGGGAGCCCCCTCCAGCCGTGCCCACTGAAACTCCGCTTCCCCACGCCCACACACACAGCTGGAACTGCCCCACAAGTGGAAGAACCGCTGCAGCTTGGCTCTTGGGGGCATTTCAGACGGCTGAGTCAACAGGGAAAGGAATGAGCTGTGAGAGCAGTGCTGCCATTAAACACTCCCCTCTCTGCTTGCAGCCAGAACCCCAGCAGCTCCCCTGGGCCTCCCCGCCTAATGGAAATTCTTTCCTACCACAACTGCAGCCCAGCTCCTACCCCGCTGAGCAATACACCCAGCACTTAGGGGCACAATGGCCAGGGAGACTGTTCAGACAATGCACAACCCCCAAGCCTGCAGGTGCTCTGCCCCAGCGAGGATAACACAAGATAGGTCTTCCTCCCAGGAAAAGAGCAGCAGAAGGAGATGGGCTGAAGGCTGCCAACGAAGGGGAGATAGGGTCCCCCTTCCCAGTGGCTCCTGCCTCCCAGGGTGGAACTTCCAGAGCACCCCTCACCACCCATTACACCCTGCAGGTTCCACCACCCCCCCTTCCCCACCCTCAGCCCAGGGGATACTCAGCTCCACCAAGGGCAGCTCACAGAAACTTGTGACTCCCCAGCTAGCTGATGCCCTGTTCCCAGCAGAGGATGATGGACATGAATCCAACACAGAAAGCCCTAGAGAACAAGGAGTTAAACTTTATTATTTTAAATAAAATCAAAGCTGACTTTTTTGCATTTGGCACAGGAAAAAAAAATCCACCACAGCTCTGGGGCAGGTGAATTGTGACCTGTAGTGTGGAAAGTCTCCATGCCAGCTGTCACCCTCTGCCTCTTGCATCCCCTGACAGCACAGGTCCCTAAGCACCCAGCCCCACCCCTCCAGAGACAGAAAGGAGGCAAAAGGGGAAACATCCCTGCCCTTCTTACAGCTGCCAGCAGCTGAGTTACAACTCCAGGGAAATCAGGGAGTGCTGAGGCCAGGCTGCTGCACTGCAGGGATACACAAATGTAGTGCTGGAAGGCAGCACTTGTGGGCAAGTCCCATCCATCTCCCTCAGCCCCTGAGGCAGGGTCACGTAAACCTAGATCCCCCACAGGTATTTTGTCCAACCTGTTCTTAAAAACCTCCAGTGACAGGGATTCCCCCACCTCCCTTGGGAGCATAGTCCAGAACTCAACCACCCTTCCAGTTTGATTAGACACTAAAAATGTTTTCCTAAGTGTCCCTAGCTGCAGATAAAGTTCACTGCTTCTGCTGTGCTGGCCACCCCCAGCAAAGGCAAGAACTCAAATCAACAGTGCAACCTATTCTGCACCCAGCCCCCACTCTAGGGAAAGGGGCCACTGCCTCTGCCCTGGAGCCAGGAAGAGTCTTGCTTGCTGCCCCAACACACTGGCAGCATAGGAGAGGGGGTGGCTACCACTACAGCAGTTAAGTATCAGAGGGGTAGCTATGTTAGTCTGGATCTGTAAAAGCAGCAAAGAATCCTGTGGCACTAGTCTATAAGGTGCCACAGGATTCTTTGCTGCTTTTACAGCAGTTAAGTGGCTTTTAGCTAGCAGTGGAGCCTGGAGAGAGGGCACTAGGGAGTTGCCAGAACATTAGAGCTGTTTCAAGCCAACCAAACTCAGCCCCCAGGGTGGGAATGGAGAGCTGTGCTCCACCCACAAGCCAACATGCTGTGGCATCTGCCCCCACCTCCCTCTCCATTGTTTGGCTTCCTCAGGACAGCCTGTGATGAGTGCTACCAGCCAGGGCAGGAATGACCCTATACATTGTTGACCCCTGCAGCATTGGGGGAGGAGGTAGGGAGGCAGGCGGCACTAGGAGAGAACACAGTGCCAGTAGAGTAGGACACTGGGCACTATGGAGCAGAGATGTGGGGATCCCTGGGGAAAGGATGCAGATGAAAGCTAGGAGCAGGATCTCCTCCAGCTGATGCCCAGGGGCACTGAAGAATCATACAAAGATCAATCATGCTACATCAGCCAAGCCAGGCTATGCAAGGTCCATAGCATCTCCCCCACAAGAGGGGCCAGGGAAGCCAGGGCTATGGTGCCTGCTCTGCAACTTCCTCAATGACAGAGTAAACCTAGAGCCTCAGGCTTGACTCAGCCTCCTGGTACCATGGGGCAGGCACCACAGAGGTACAGGGAGCCCCAACACCCAGAGCAGCAGCTCAGGCCTCTTGCCTGTTAATCACGTGAGGAAGGAGTTCATCATAGGGCCCTGAGGCACATGCTGGCCAAAGGCTGTAGCCACAGCACTAGGTGGGCAGCTGCAGGGCAGGGGACATTGGTGCTAATAACCTGGGCCTAAGTTACCCTTCACTGCACATATGTGCTAGGTGGCAGCCCCAAAGCTGCTCCCCATTCTCACCTCAGTATCACACTGGGCCAACAGCCAACCAGCAAGTCACCCCCACTGGGAGGTCACAGCCGCTGCAGGAAGAGCATCTTTGACAGATGAGTTCCCACTCCAAAGACAGTACAGTGAGAAACCTTCACCTATGCCTAGCCCAGAGCCAGCTCCACCCTCACGGCCTTACTCCCTTAATGGACAGAGGGGAGGCTGAGATTAGGATACAAGTCTCCCCCTCTGCACAGGAGCAGCAGGCTCTCTGGGTTAAGCAGGAAGCAATTCCATGGGCTGGGAGGGGTCTGGGGATTTCAGGCCCACAGTGCAGCAGGGGCCGGGAAGAAACAGGAAATGCAACATGTCCAACACCAACTGCTTGGGTGGGGTGGGAATTGTACATGTGGGAACTGAAATGGCAAGAGCCCCTTCCTGAGCTGCTTTCCCCACAGCCTCTGTCCACAGGGGTGGCACAAACACAAGCAGCCTCCATCCATGAGGGAGGTGGTTAGAGCAGCAGAGTATCGGGGCATCCCTGCTTCCAAGCTGGGATGAGGCAGCCTGTGATTGGCCGAGGCAGACACAAAGGGACCCAATGAAAGTGCAACTTGGTTTCCTTTTCTTTAAAAATAGCCCATGTGAGAGTGATGGGGCCTTGGGCTTGGCCTGCCCCTACTGCGCCCGGAAGGCACTGCCCGCTGCCCCCGTCGCAGCATTGACTGCTGCCGTGTGCACCGCCTGGTTTGAGAAGACGCCTGCAGCAAACTCTTCCTGTGCCTTCTGGAAGCTGGCACCCGTCCGGCGGTACAGGGAGTGGATCTAGAAGAGAAACCCACGGTCAAGGGGCACTGTACTTGGGCCCAGCACCCAAACTGGGACCCCAGCACTACTATAGACTCTGAGCAGGCCACAGCAGAGGAGAGGGGGCACCCTAGTTAGAGGGCGATACCCCAGAATCTGGGCAGGCTCAGCCAAGCCCTGCAGAGCCCAGCAGGACCCACAGGGCTCCAGCATGTGCTCAAAGCAAGTTCTCTGCACCACAGGGACAGGAAAGCACTGGCGGGGATCCTGCCAGAAGGGCCAAGGCCCCACTCAGTACTCACCCTCTTCAGCATGATGATCCCCAACACGGCCACCACCGTGAAGAACACAGCCACCAAGATCATGATCACAGCAGCAGCCTGATTTTTCCTCAGCACAGTCAGACTTGCTATCCAGCCACTGCAATGAGAGAGAGAGAGAGGGCTGCCCATGCACACAGACTCCCAGCCCCCTCCCCATCATGACAGGAGCACCCAGCAACCTTGCCCAGCACCAAGTCCTGCTGGCATGGACCAGCTGGCACAGCTGGGTCTCTGCATAAGCAACACAGGGCCAGGCCAGAGAAAGGAGAGCCAGCTCCCCTGAGCCTAGGATGGCCCCTACCTGAATCCCGAGCCTGGGATGCCGATGGCCTGCAGCACATACAGAACATCCTGGACGAAGAAGATGAAAAAGAACACAAAGAAGTTGAACGAGCTGTCGCTCCTGAGAGGCGGGGGAGAGAGAGAGAGAGAGGCTGGATTAGTTAGAGCATCTCTGCTCCCAGAGGAGACTCTCCCTCCCCCCTCCAGCAGGGCCAGTGAACACAGGCCTGAGAAGCAACAGCCAGGTCCAGGAGGCACAGCCAGGCCTGTTCCTTTACCCCCCAGGAAGCACACAATTCAGTCACCCACAACTTGGGCACTTCACTCTCTTGTGGGGTGGGTGGGAAGGCTCCTCCCTAATTCCCTAAGGCAGACATGATACAGGGCCCCACCCCTCCCGGGCAGGGGCCAGTGCTACTAGGGAAGCATGGAGATCTGGTACACTCCGATCATTATCCCTTTCTCCCGTAGGAGTTTGGCTGCAAGGTCCACAGCCCAGAAGCCACGGAAGATCTGAGGTGTCACCAGTGGTGACAGCCAGGCAGACCCACTGCAGCTACAGGACATCTCTGGTGCCCTGGTAAATGAATGGAGCTGCTCAAGAATCAGAGGCTCTATTGATTTGCCAGCCTCAAAACTCCCAGCAGGGACGTACCGGAAGGCTTTGTACATTGGCCTGTACCAACACAGGAAGGAGCAGGGTGTGAAGAGGAGAACCCAGAGGATAGAGAGACCAAAGTGCGAACCAGTTGCGATCTCCACGCTGAACCAGGCCAGGGAGGCCAAGAAGTTCAGGAAGAGAGTCACGGTGCTGGCTAAGAGAAACAGCAGGTTAGGAAACCCCTGGGGCAGCAGAGCCCTAACCCTCCGTGTGTCTCTCACACACACACACACCCCTCCCCAACAGCAAGATCCACCCCCTTTGGTCCCAGCACTGGGAGTCAGGAATCCTGCTGCTCGAGGGGGCAAGGGAGTGCACCTCCCAGCCAACTCCCATATGCAGGGTATTCAGTCCCAGGCCCCATCCCCCTGAACATTGCAAAGTCTGTGCCTTCCCCCGACCCCCAACAACGTACAGGGATATTCACACCCCTCCAAACCCTCTCCTCTGCCCCCCACATACTTGGGGATCTGCACCTTGGTGCCCTTCTCCAGATGCTCACCCATCCAGAGATAGTACATGGAGGAGACTGTTTTCTGGAACTCCATGGGGATCTCCACAGCGATGTCCTGGTAGAAGCAGGGCTTCATGGGGCAGAAGGAGGGCAACGGAGGCCAGTTGTTTTGTCTGACTGTGAAGCAAAGCAGAAAGGATGAAGCCAGAGTGCAACCAGAGCAGTTCCCAGGAGGAGGGGAAGGCTACGTGCGTGTATGCATGCGCGCTGCACCGGGCCAGGGTGTCTGGGCTGCTGACCTTCCCCTGGCTCTAGCACTTACTTGCAGCATTGCCCAAAGCTGCGTTCTGCAGCTCCCGCTCCCGCCTGTCCAGCTCCTCTGCCTTCCGGTTCAGCTCCTCCTGACGCTTCAGCAGCTCAGCTGTGGCGGCGGCTGCTGTCAATTCCTAACAGAGAGAGAAGGGGCGACAACTCAGCTACCGGGCCCCAGAACCAGCTGCTCCCAACCCCTCTCCAAACTGTGACTCAATTCCACCAGCCCCAACTGAAAGCACAGGAGTCAACCAACCCTATTGCCAGCATGCTGGCTTCCCTGCCCTGCACCCATCACCTGAGTTCCATAGGAGCCGTAGTTTTTGGACTCTGGGGGGCTGGGCTTCTTGGGGGGCTGCATGGCAGAGGCTGGCGGCTGGGGAACTTTGGTGACCGGTGGAGTCGGCTGAGCCCCTGGCTGGGGCTGGTAGGGAGGGGGTGGCTATTGGAGACATAAGAGAATAATTAGACATGGACACTGCTCACAGTCTTCTGCTTATATCTAGGAGGCAACGGGCAAGGAGCAGGGAAAGAGACAGAACAGGCCCAGAGTGTGTAGGATGGGAGCTGCTGACATTCAAATGTCCAGAGCCGGTGTCAAGCTTCCTGGAGTGGGCAATGAGCACCAACCTCATGGCAAATTGTTAAGAAGCAGGGCACTGAACCCAAACTGGGTGTCAGGTCTACACTTAGATTTCACCAGCCAAGTGTCAACTCCCCAGGCACTGTAAGAGCCTGACCATGGAGTCATAGACAGTCCCTTTGGGGACTCCACTCCCTCTATCTTGCCGCCTAGGCAAGCTTGCCTTTCTGACAGATGGTCCCTTACACCAAAAATCACAACAATATTCAGGTTACTCCCAGCCCCGAAGGACCAGTCACTTATCCCAGTTCAATTGCACTTTAGATCTCACACTAAAGACACTTGTAGCCAGTCCTATAACTAAACTAAAGATTAGTTAGAAATGAGAGTTATTTACAGGGTTAAAGCAGGTAAACATACACACAAATGAGTTAGGGTCTTAGGTTCCAAGAGGTGGTAGAAGCTACTGTAATATGCAAGTAGTGTGTTCTTTAGGGTCAACCCAGGCTAAGTATCTGGGAATTCCTTGCTTATACTTAGAAATCTTGCCCTCTCAAAGCCCAAGCAGCACAGTGAGAGAGTTTCTTGTTAGGGATTTTTATGTGCTTCCCCCAAGAGTTCGGGGTGATGGGATGAGTTCCCATGCAAGCCTCTTCTTCATGTGTGGAATGCAATTAAAGTATTTGTTCTCTTACATTTCAGTGGGCCTTCTTGGAGGGAAGGACCTAACACCTTCTGTAGGAAGCCACCAGTTTACATTCATTAATGCTCCTTTCCTGTTTGATGACTTACACAATTACAGAGGATGAGAATGCAAATACTTAATACCACCTCATAACATGGGATACAGATGTTCTAAGTGAAATTAATACATACAGCAACTTAGAAGTATTCCATAAAGTCTAAACACAAACACAATTTTGTAAATTTAAGATTTTAACAAAACTAACACCCAGGCAAGCCAGACTGGTTTCCAGCTGTGCATCTGTCAGTGTTCACAGGAGAGCTAGGGGCCTTGGCATGAGCTGGCACCAAGTCTGCCAGCCTGACAGCTGGGCATCACAGCTGCTGTGCTATCAGCTGTTAACCCACACACAAGATGCCTCTCCATGCACATGTAGCAAGCCAGCCCAGCATGAGAGGCTGTAGGGAGCAGGAGGGCTCAGCACACAGCAAGTGTGAGAAACCCAACACTATCCTCCCACCAAAACAAGAGCCCAGGGAGCCCCCTGTCCCCAAGAATCCCACATGAGCTGGCCAGTTGCCAAAGAAGCCCCAGCTGAAAGGGACAGGCCACAGACTGGTGTCTGGGATGTAACCCAGGAGAAAGTGAGCATTTCCACAGACAGCCAGACCAATGCAGAGGACTAGAACCCTGAGGCCAGTGCAGGCTCCTCCCCAATGCAGTACTCTCAGCGCACAGAAGCTTCCTTACCCCTCTGTTATCGAAGGGGTTGTACACATCCAGAGTCGCATACTCCGTGCTGGGCTTGTGCTGCATCACAGCAGGATCCTGAAATGGAGCATGAACCTGCAGTCACCGAGATCAAACAGTGCTCCCATTCACCTGCTATACCCCAGGCCCTGCAGCAACCCACCAGCTCCCACTCCCAATGCTCAGGACAACATCCCCCCCCAGCCCATGCAGAGGGCAGTCTCTCACCTAGGGCACTCCCCGGGCCCTGGCAGCCAGCACAGTTCATAAATTGACTCAATCCAAGGGGAAGCTCAGGAACTGGGACACAGTCAGAACTGCTCAGGCCAACATGGGCAGCACTGGTCCGATAGCATCGCCATGCAGAATGGCGCAAACCCCGCAATAGAGCAGTTCTCCCTGGACCCCACTAAGGGACCTGTTTGGGAGTTAGAAGGGCTGAATGATGTGTACAATTCTCTCATCTAGTATTTTACGGAGATGCACACAGAGAGAAAACAGCACCCAGCAACAGACTGACTTCCCAGCAGGTCTCAGAAGCAGAATTCCCAGAAAGCCTCCACCAGCTCCCAAGGGCTTTGCTGGCAGCCAGGCAGACAATGCATCAGCCCTGGAAGGCCAACAGCCAACTCCAGTGCTCCTACATGGCTCTGGGCACCCAGCATGCGGCGCGGATGCTGGAGCACAGCCCTGGCTTGTGGAGGGCAATGGCAGTGCAGGGGCGACAGGGAAGCAGCTAAGGACCGGAGAGCAACAGGAACCAGGACATGAGGCAAAGGCAGCGGCCCAGCCCCAAGGGGCAGCAGGGACCATCTTGCTCCCTTGCCCCCGCTCAGTCTAGGGGAAGAGCTCGCCTCCCTCCCTGGAAAACTGCACGAGCCGTTCTCCTGCGCGTCCGGCCCCGAGGATCCGGGGGAGCAGCCGCCCCGCCAGACCCCACCGCCCAGGCTCCCCCCGAGCCGTTCTCCGGCGCGTCCGGCCCCGAGGATCCGGGGGAGCAGCCGCCCCGCCAGACCCCACCGCCCAGGCTCCGCCCGAGCCGTTCTCCGGCGCGTACGGCCCCGAGGATCCGGGGGAGCAGCCGCCCCGCCAGACCCCACCGCCCAGGTTTGTTCGCTGAGCCGGGCCCGGCTCCCCCCGAGCCGTTCTCCTGCGCGTACGGCCCCGAGGATCCGGGGGAGCAGCCGCCCCGCCAGACCCCACCGCCCAGGCTCCGTCCGAGCCGTTCTCCTGCGCGTACGGCCCCGAGGATCCGGGGGAGCAGCCGCCCCGCCAGACCCCACCGCCCAGGCTCCGCCCGAGCCGTTCTCCGGCGCGTCCGGCCCCGAGGATCCGGGGGAGCAGCCGCCCCGCCAGACCCCACCGCCCAGGCTCCGCCCGAGCCGTTCTCCGGCGCGTACGGCCCCGAGGATCCGGGGGAGCAGCCGTCCCGCCAGACCCCACCGCCCAGGCTCCGCCCGAGCCGTTCTCCGGCGCGTACGGCCCCGAGGATCCGGGGGAGCAGCCGTCCCGCCAGACCCCACCGCCCAGGCTCCGCCCGAGCCGTTCTCCGGCGCGTAGAGCCCCGAGGATCCGGGGGAGCAGCCCCCCCGGGTCCGTTTGCTGAGCCGCGCGGAGTCAGGAAGCTGCCCCCAGGCCCCGCCGCGGTGCCCGATGACGTGGATTGGGACGGGAAGCGCTGCCGGGGGAACGCTGAGGGGCCGGGCAGCACTCCAGGGCCGCCCCGGGGTCCCCGCGCCGCGCACCTGGAAGGGGTTCGCCCCGTTCTGGGCCATGCCAGGCCCCAGCCTCAGCGACCGACTCCGCCGCCTCCGCTCCCCTCGCCTGACCGACGCTTATTGGCTACCGCCCCACTACGTCATCCGCGCTGCCCGCGTTGGGGGCGGGAACTCCGCACCTGAGGCCTTGACAAATTGGGGAAATGGTCTGAGCTAAACAGGGTGAAGTTCAATAAAGACAAATGCAAAGTGCTCCACCTAGGAAGGAACAATCAGTTTCACACATACAGAATGGGAAGAGACTGTCTAGGAAGGAGTATGGCAGAAAGAGATCTAGGGGTCATAGTAGACCACAAGCTTAATATGAGTCAACAGTGTGATACTGTTGCAAAAAAAGCAAACGTGATGCATTAACAGGTGTGTTGTAAACAAGACACGAGAAGTCATTCTTCCGCTTTACTCTGCGCTGGTTAGGCCTCAACTGGAGTATTGTGTCCAGTTCTGGGCACTGCATTTCAAGAAAGATGTGGAGAAATTGGAGAGGGTCCAGAGAAGAGCAACAAGAATGATTAAAGATCTTGAGAACATGACCTATGAAGGAAGGCTGAAAGAACTGGGTTTGTTTAGTTTGGAAAAGAGAAGACTGAGAGGGGACATGATAGCAGTTTTCAGGTATCTAAAAGGGTGTCATCAGGAGGAGGGAGAAAACTTGTTCACCTTAGCCTCCAATGATAGAACAAGAAGCAATGGGCTTAAACTGCAGCAAGGGAGATTTAGGTTGGACATTAGGAAAAAGTTCCTAACTGTCAGGGTAGTTAAACACTGGAATAAATTGCCTAGGGTGGTTCTGGAATCTCCATCTCTGGAGATATTTAAGAGTAGGTTAGATAAATGTCTATCAGGGATGGTCTAGACAGTATTTGGTTCTGCCATGAGGGCAGGGGACTGGACCCGATGACCTCTCGAGGTCCCTTCCAGTCCTAGAGTCTATGAGGCATGATCACACGCGGCGGCGGCGTGTGCGCATGCGTAGGGCTAGAACCGCCATGCTGCATGCTGGGATGTGGAGTTTCTCCAGCCCTTGAACTCCCGCTGCCTGTCGGGAATGTCTCTGGGTCCTTGTCCACAATGCATGCTGGGAGCTGTAGTTTCCAGGGTGACACACCCAACAGAAGGGGCGGTCAGGCAGCAGGTACTATTTTGTCTTCCTTCCCTTTCAGCGAGTGAGGCCTTGCCTGCCCCCCCCCTAGCGCGGCCGGCGCTGAGCAGGGCGGGGATAGCTGCAGGCACCGGACCTGGTTACGTCTCCTGCACATCGAACCCAGGCCTAGTCAATGCCTGGCCAGCTCAGAGCCTCCCTTACGGGAGGGGGCCTGTGAAGGACTGCCCCACCGCAGGACTTGGTGCCGCCTGGGCCAGGGCTGCTAGGCCACTTCCTGCCGTAGGCTGAGCAAGTTTGAAGAGGGAGCCAGGAAATGACACTTGATTTGTAAAGAGGATGCAAGTGTGTTTAATTCAGAGTGCAGGAGCAGCAACTCCCGGTCCAGAGAAACTTACACCCGCCGGCGAGCAAGGAACATGGCATCAGAATAAACGCTCTGGCTGACAGACTGAGGGCAGGACTGGCCCTAAGCCTTTTGCCCTTTCCTGGCTGTCACAGGATGGGTGGTCCCCGACAAGCCATTCTATGTGAGCATCCCAGGGCATTGGACTCAGATTCATTAATCACCATGACTTGCCGTCCATCCTGAAATCCACCACAACCCCCAGGCCTGCTGTCTCTGAAATCTTACACAATTACAGAGGAGCTACAAAATGTTCAGGCCCACATGCAAGTGACCTGAATACCCCCCCCCCCGCCAAGAATCCCAGCTCACAGGTGTGTCCAAACACAAGTGCTGTGTCTTATAATTCACCATGCTTGGCATAAGCTCCTGAATCCTTCTTTCAGAGAAGCCAAAGCAGTGAGAGGTTCAGGGCTTTACCAGGAGATGGTGTGGTTAGGAGGTGAGGCATAAGAGAGTATAGGTCACTCTGCAACTTCCAGGGTGATCCCACTTCCACACTTCTCATTCCAAAAAGATACTGTGGTTAAAGTGGAGGATGGATTCCCACACCCCCAGGGAGAGATGGTTAATGGAACAGAAGCAGATGTTGCATCAGAGGAGCAGCCCAACTCCCAACTGAACTCCACTAACCTATAGTTCCCCCAGGAGGGCGAGAACAGCAATTCTTACACAGGGCAGGGAGCAAAGCAGAGTCTGGACTGAGCAGAGAAACTGGGCTACTGTGCCCCCGCTGCTGGTTTGTTCATATGATAGGACAGCGCAGCCCCAGCCGCACGGACTGCATTGTGCTCTCTGCTGTTTTTTTCAGGGAGCTGAGATCCATAGCACTGAGGCTAGAGATGCAGGAGTCAAATTCAGGGGTGCCCTGAGGCCTCACCACAGCCACATGGTCCTGCAGCATTTTCACCTTCCCCCCAATGACCTCCAGCTGCTTCTTATCCACCTTGTTCTGAAGAGGAAATGAAAAGGAGAAAGATGTTAGTATGAGGAGTCATGCGTGGAGCCACCCAGCTGGTACCATGAGCTGGGTCCTGCCCCAACACAACTGTCCATCCAGGATCACAGGTCACTTGATCCTAAGGAAGTATCACAGCCTTACCGTATAAACAGGTTTTTCCCTCTTCCTAAATTAAATAGGGTATTTTGCAATTATCTGCACCCCATGGGCAAGTGAACAGCCCCAGAGCTGGAGCAGGGTCTGCCCAGCAGCCTATGGGGCTAGGACCTGACCAATGGGTGCAGCCCAAGAGGCAAAGTTATGAGACTCTAATCCTAAGCTTCCCTGAGGAGCTAAGTCTCCTCTTCCCCAGGCTGTTGAATTGGCTCCCCTTTACCGTGGGAAGCTGGTACTTCTCTCTGATGTGGGTTCTGATGGCTGCACGCTCAGCCTTTCTCTGGAGCATAGACCACGTCCCGTTTGCTCCTGAGTTGGAAAGAACCATGTCAGCAAGCTGCTTCACCCAATCAGAACAGGGTGGTGGGTATAATGGGTTTCACTGAGCTGGAGGAAGCTTGCGACAGAGAACTGCACTTCTCATGGACTGACCAGCCTACGCAGCCCGCTGTGGGCCATGCTCTGTGCTCACTGAGGAACATCACACACAGAAGATGACTATACAGACGGGTCTGTCATTAAAGGGGTCCCCTCAATATGTGGGAGGACCCCATCAGATCCAAGCAGGGCCTAGAACATCTCATTGAGCTGGGCATGGTGAGGTGGCCAGTTGCTCTTACTTCTTATCCTGGGTCCTCTGGTTCTGTTCTGCATTGGTTTATGCAGCCTCCCAATGCCTGGCAGTCCTTGTCCCCAGGAAAGACAGCAGAGATGCAGCACTGCAGTTGTTTCACTGGGGCCCTGAAAGCAAACTTCACTACAGATCCCATAGGTGTGAGTTGGAGAGGTGAGCAGAGAGGCGGGAGCAGAGGCAGCAAGGACAGCAGCAGTCAGTGCTGTGCAAGGTGCAGAGACAGACCTCAGAAAGTGGAACAGGTCATCCGTGCTGAAAAGGAACAACAACATCCAAGCAATTTTCTCTGAGATCGTTCCTGTCTCACGAGCAAAGGAAAACAGAAAGCAGAAGATTCTGGAAGTGAATTGCAGGCTAGGTAAGTAGCATCGAGTGGAGGAGTTTTGTCAAACATTGGTCCCCCTTCACTGGGGAGAGGTGGATGTATAGTTTAGATGGCCTTTGCCTTGGCAGAAGGGGGACTAATCTCCTAAAGGACAGGTTGGGCGGACACTTCAAGCGGGGTTTAAACTAATAGTAAAAGGGGAGGGTAAAAGAGGAAAGATATGAGTACTCGGCACAAAATTGAGATGTTAAGAACAACATTAATCAAGGAACCTAAGGACATGGGGAGAAGAAATTCTTAAATTGCCTATTCATCAGTGCTAGAAGCCAGGGTAACAAATGAAATAATTGGAATTGGTCATTTATAATTTGCATTTGTGTGACTGGAATGTTAAAAATCAATGGTTGTAACCTATTTAGGAAGGATCAAGTGGGCAAAAAGAGAGAGAGAATGGCACTCTATGGCAAAAATTGCACTGCCTGTCTCTGATTCACTGATAACTCAGAAGAAAATTATCTTGAATGTTTACAGCTCAGTGTCCTAACAGATAAAGCACAAAATTGAGTAGTAGCTACAGATCACCAAATTCCAGGGTGGCCATCTCCTTAGGCACCTACTTAGGAGGTGTAGAAAAAAAAATGATCATGGGGGACTTCAATTTGAGTGAAAAATGCTGGAGATCTCATGCTGGCAGTATTAAAACAAGCTTGAAAGGTATAAATTTTATCAATAATTATTTATTAATAATTTCCTATCTCAAAAAGTGTTGCAGTCAACATGGAGGAATTATTTAGTAGACCTTGTCCTAACAAATAGAGGAACAAATTAATTAACAGTAGCTTAGGTACAAGTAAAAGCAACGAAGAGTCCTGTGGCATCTTATAGACTAACAGACGTATTGGAGCATGAGCTTTCGTGGGTGAATACCCACTTCATCGGATGCACTCTTTGCTGCTTTTACAGATTCAGACTAACACGGCTACCCCTCTGATACTTAGGTACAAGTGATCATGACTTGGTCACATTTATACTGTGCAAGCAGAATAAAGTCCACACCTATAATATATATGCTTTGTGCTTTAAAAGGGCAGATTTCACAACGCTAAAAACAGTTTCAAGCCAAGTCAGCTGGAAGAGAGAATTTAGTCAGAAAATGTGATTGATAATTAGGAATCATTTAAGAACAGCATATAATAGATGCCCAAGAAGCCAAAATCCAACAATTGAGGAAGAAAGCAGTGCTGGGTAAAAAATCAGCCTGGTTTACAGGGAAAGTGAAAGCACGTATAAATGTGTGTGTATATATATAACAAATGGAAGAGAGGCAAAACTGATAGTAACTAATATAAATCAGAAGTATGGTATTGTAGAAAATTGATAAGGGAAACAAAAGGACACAAGGAGAAATGTATAGCCGGCAGAGTTAAGGACAATAAGAATTTTTAACAAAATATATAAAGAACAAAAAGAATCCTGACAATGATATTGATCCATTATTAGACTGAAATGGAAGTGTTATTAATAATGCAGAAAAGGCAGAAATGTTCAATAAATATTTCTGTTCTGTGTTTGGCAGAAAACCAGATGTTAGTCTCATCATATGGTGATAACATACTTTGCATTGCAATAGTATGTCTGGAGGATTTTAAGCAGAAGCTTCTAAAGTTAGATACTTTTAAATCAGCAAGTCCAGATAACTCACATCAGAGTTTTAAAAGAGCTGGCTGAGGCGCTCACTAGACCATTAATGCTGATTTTCAATAAGTCCTGGAGTACTGGCTAAGTTCTTACTGGGTAAGGTGGCACACAAGCTGATTTCCAGTGGCACTCACACTGCCTGGGTGCTGGCCACCAGTCCAGGGGGCTCTGCATTTTAATTTAATTTTAAATGAAGCTTCTTAAACATTTTAAAAACCTTATTTACTTTACATACAATAGTTTAGTTATATATTATAGACTTAAAGAAAAAGACCTAAAAACATGAATATGTATTACTGGCATGCAAATCCTTAAATGAGAGTGAATAAATGAAGACTCGGCACACACTTCTGGAAGGTTGCCAACCCCTGAACTAGAATGATATAAAATTTACATGGCACACATTAAATGGATAAAAAACCTGTTCGGTCTCAAAATGTAACTGTAAACGAAGAATCATCATCAAGTGGATGTGTTTACAGTGGGGTCCTGCAGGGATTGGTTCTTGGCCCTACACTATTTAACATTTTTATCAATGACCTGAAAGAAAACACAAAATCATCAGAGTTTTCACATGACACAAAAATTGTGGGCATGGTAAATAATGAAGAGGACAGGACACTGATTCAGAGCCATCTGGATTGCTTGGTAAACTGGGTGCAAACAATATGTGTTTTAATATGGCTAAATGTAAACTTAGGCTATACTTACAGGATGGAGAACTCTTAAGCAGTGACTCTGAAAAAACATGGAGGTTCTGGGGGATAATTAGTTGAAGTTGAAAGCCTAATGTGACACCATGGCCAAAACACCTAATGCATGCCTGGGATACATAAACAGAGGACTCTTGGGTAGGAATAGAGAGATTATTTTACCTCTTTTTGGCACTGGTGCGAATGCTGAATGGAATATGTGTCCAGTTCTAGTGCCCACGATTCAAGAAGGATGTTGATAAATAGGAGAGGGCTCAGAGGGTACGTCTGCACTACGGGATTGTTTCGATTTTACATAAACCAGTTTTATAAAACAGATTGTATAAAGTCGAGTGCACGCGGCCACACTAAGCACATTAATTCGGCGGTATCCATGGTCCGAGGCTAGCGTCAATTTCCGGAGCATTGCACTGTGGGTAGCTATTCCGTAGCTATCCCATAGTTCCCGCAGTCTCCCCTGCCCCTTAGAATTCTGGGTTGAGAGCCCAGTGACTGGTGGGGCAAAAATCATTGTCGCGGGTGATTCTGGGTAAATGTCGTCAGTCATTCCTTTCCGGGAAAGCAACGGCAGACAATCATTTCACACCTTTTCCCCTGGATTGCCCTGGCAGACGCTATAGCACGGCACCCATGGAGCCCGTTCAGCTTTTTTTTTTTTTTTTTTTTTTTTTTACAGTCACCGTATGTGTACTGGATGCTGCGGACAGAGGCGATACTCCAGCGCTACACAGCAGCATTCATTTGCTTTTGCACGATAGCAGAGACAGTTACCAGTGGTTCTGTACTGTCTGCTGCCGGTGTAAATTGGCAATGAGATGACGGTTATCTGTCCTTCTGTGCTGTCTGCTGCTATCATGGGGGCCCCTAGCTGAGATTGGCTGGGGGTGCAAAGGCAAAACTGGGAATGACTCCCCAAGTCAATCCCTCCTTTATGGTTTCTAAAAATAGAGTCAGTCCTGCCTAGAATATGGGGCAAGTGTGCTAGAGAACCAGTGTATCAGAGAGCACAGCTGCTCCGGGTCAGATCCCGCAGAAATGATGAGCTACATGCCATTCACGGGGGGTGCCTCTGCAACAACCCCACCTGTTGCTTCCCTCCTCCCCCAACCTTCCTGGGCTACCGTGGCAGTGTCCCCTCATTTGTGTCATGAAGTTATAAAGAATGCAGGAATAACAAACAGTGACTTGTTAGTGAGATAAAATGAGGGGGAGGCAGCCTCCCGGTGCTATGACAGTCCAGGCAGGACATTAAGCGGTGTGGAGGAGAGGAGTCCAGCATCCCGCTGCTATGATAGTCCAGGCAGTACAGAATCTTTTCTTTACACAGGAAAGGGAGGGGGCTGATGGCGCTCAGCCCCCAGTTGCTATGATGAGGACGGTTACCAGCCGTTCTGTACCATCTACTGGGAATGACTGAGAACCATTCCTATTTTCACCCAGGCACCCCCAGCCAGCCTCACCTGAAGCCAGCCAGGAGCACTCACGGGTCGATAACAAAGATGGTTACCAGTCCTACTGCACCGTCTGCCACCGGGCAGGGGAGAGGAGCGGATACTGCTCTTCACTGCTGCAGCATCGCGTCTACCAGCAGCATTCAGGACATAGGGTGACATTGAAAGAAGTCAACAAACGATTTCTTTCCCTTTTCTTTCACGGGGGCGGGGGGGGGGGTTGTTAAATTGACAAGCTATTCCCTGAACCACGCTGGACAATGTGTTTGACCCTACAGGCATTGGGAGCTCAGCCAAGAATGCAAATACTTTTCGGAGACTGCTTGGGACTGTGGGATAGCTGGAGTCCTCAGTACCCCCTCCAGGAGCATCCATGTGAGTCTCTGGCTTCCTGTTACGCTTGTCACGCAGCACTGTGTAGCCTGGAGATTTTTTTCAAACACTTTGGCATTTCGTCTTCTGTAACGGAGCTCTGATAGAACAGATTTGTTTCCCCATACAGCGACCAGATCCAGTATCTCCCGTACGGTCCATGCTGGAGCTCTTTTTGGATTTGGGACTGCATGGCCACCCGTGCTGATCAGAGCTCCACACTGGGCAAACAGGAAATGAAAATCAAAATTTCGCAGGGTTTTTCCTATTTACCTGGCCACTGCATCCAAGTTCAGATTGCTGTCCCGAGTGGTCACAGTGGTGCACTGTGGGATACCACCCAGAGGCCAATACCATCGATTTGCGGCCACAGTAAGCCTAATCCGATATAGTAATACCGATTTTAGTGCTACTGCTCTCATCGGGGAGGAGTACAGAAACCGATTTAAAGAGCCCTTTATATTGATATAAAGGGCCTCATAGTGTGGATGGGTACAGCGTTAAATCGGTTTAACACTGCTAAAATCGGTTTAAACGCGTAGTGTAGACCAGGCCAGAGAAGAGCATAAGAATAAGGATTAGAAAACATGGCATAGTGATAGGCTAAATAGAATGAGCTCTTTAAGCCTAAGAAAGAGAAAGTTAAGAGGCAACTTGATTACAGTCTGTATCTACATGGGGAACAAATGTTTAATTATGGGTTCTTCAGTCTTGCTGAGAAAGGTCTAACACAATCTAATGGCTGGAAGTAGAAGCTAGACAAATTCAGACTGGAAACAAGGCGTAAATGTTTGTCCGTGAGGGTAATTAACCATTGCAACAGTTTACTGAGTCACGATAGATTCTCTGTCCCTGAATTTTTAAATCAAGATTGAGTGTTTTTTAAAAATATCTGCTCTAGGAATTATTTGAGGGCATTACTCTGCCCTGTGCAGGAGGTTTGACTAGATGATCGCATTGGTTCCTTCTATCCTTGGAGTCTATGAATCCATGTAGGGCATGGCGAGGTGCTATTTGTAGGGATGTCCCAGTCCCAAGCTGGCCTGGGAGGAATCCCTGGCATGACAAAGACAGACAGACAGGGAAATTCCAGTGGCTTTGAACCTCCTGGCCAGCTCAAGTCAGGATACAGGACACAAGGGACCCTCAGTGCTGCTAGTTCCACTAACATTTCCCATTCAGACATCATCTGAAGACACACAGCAGGAAGTGGAGTGGCTAGAGTGCCCTGATATGCCAAGGGGATTGCCACCATCCTGGGAGCTGGCTGTATGGGGCACAGAGGGCAAGCATGCCGAGCCAGACACAGGTCCAGGAATTCAGTACCTGGGCAACAGTTGCACCTGCCTCATGGCCACAGATCACCATCCATCCTCTTGGAGAGCAAGAGAGAGGAGCTAGAAGGAAAGCGTGGCCCAAATGCAGCCAGTCCCCACCCAGCCTCCAGGTTGCCAGACTGATAGCACAGGGCTTGGTAGGTCAGTGCATAATGTCCAGGGCAGAACTCTGATCCCTCTCAAGCTGCAAAGGGGGTTGGCTGTGTTGCTACCCAGGAGGCTGAGGGCAGGGCGTCAGGCTGGAAATAGGGATTCTCTCCCGGACCTCGCTGGGTACAGGGAACAGGTTACTCACTCAGATCCAGCTCCTGCTTGCCCTCAGCTGGACGCTGATGGCCGGCACGGTGGTGTCAGGCTTTCCTGTGCTCAATCCTGGATGCTCATTGTGTCACTGCAATGTGATAAGCTGCTGGTTGAGCAGCACTGTTGGAGACAGATTAATGCTCCCAGCCCAAGCTCCTTAAATTGGAATCAGGACACGAAGATGACTCAATGTCACCCCCTCCCTCACCCAAGTCTCAGCTCTCACCAACTCCAGGTGAAGCTGAGCTTTTCCTTTATCCTTCTGAGTGATGACAGGGTGCTAGGCTAGGGCACAGTCTGTCATAGCCGATGATGCATTAGCAAAGCATCCTGCATGAGGGCTCCTCATGCATCGGTTCTGTCTTTCCCCCCAGTCCCCTATGAGACTTTCCCTGCCAAGCACTTAACCAAGAACTAACATGAAGATTCCACTATGTTTGTGGCTCCAGTGGGAGATAGCAGAAGGAGTTGTCTGAACTGAGCTGTGCAGCTGGTAAAAGAGCGGAGAGGAACAGAGAGACTAGCTCAGCAGCAGAACAAGTGGCTATGCTGTGAGTTTGGGTAAGGAAAGCTCTTGTTGGGATGGCCGCCTGCAAAGGGATAGCTACACCGCACCTAGACAGTTTTCCTGACAGCCATCACTAATACAGTCAATACCAATACATCCTGTGGGTGAGTGACACACTCTGGCAAGACCTCAAACAAACACTCAGGCTCACTTGGTGCAGACGTTAATGAGCCTGGGACACTTTAAAAATCTGGATTTGTCACAGCAACCTGGGCTTAAAGTCTCCTTTTTTTTGTCTTAGGAATTGGCTGCCAGCCCCACACCAGAGCTGGCGGCATTTCATATTTAGCACCTTCCAACCACAAAACACTGATCTTGAAATGAGGAGGCTTTTCCAGAGGAGCCAGCACATGCTCTGCTGTCCCCTGGAACAGCAACTGACGTCTCCAATCTTCTTACAGCCAACAAGCCAGGCTGGAAGACCAGGAGCCCTGCTGCAGTGACCTCTGCAGAGGTGCCAAGTCTACTAGGTAGCACATGGCAGCTACAGAAGGCACAAGAGCAAAGAACAATGCATAGGAAGTCCATCAGAGGAATGCGGACAGGAGATGGCCTCACTGCTTGGAATGGCTCACCCTCAGGAAGGAGTTCTGGCTGCAAAACTGCAGAGCCGTCTGTCCCCAGTCCGGTCTCCAACCTATAATTGAATCAGAGTCACACAGCAGTAACTTTGAAACAGGATTGAGGCATCAGGGCTTATAGCTCAGATCCAGCTGCAACCCTCACACCAAGAGCAATCCTTGGCAGGTGCGTTTTTGGGCACCAGTCAAGCATTCAAGATTGGAATGAGTTTTACAGCTGGAAATGGGTCAAGCAGAGCAGAAACCAATACAAGGATCCTATCCCCTCAAGTATCTTCTTGCTGGGACAAAGGACTCCCATCCATCCTCTGCAGAAGCAGAGTGCAGCTGATGCACAACATCAGGGCCCAAAAGAACCACCAACAGTACATTTACTACCCAATATAAGACAGCAGCTGAACCTCCATTTCCAGGGAATTAGCAAAGATCTGGGGGTTAGAGTTCTTATTTAGGCTAACGTCCCATGCACCACATACCCCATCTTCTGGGATGCGGGAAGCAGCGCCTCAATCCCAGGGCACCGGAAAATGCCAAGATGGGCCCCCACTAGTCTGGACGCAGACTGGGAGGAAGGCCAGAAAGTTTAATTGACTTCATATTTATTTTCACAAAGACTGTACAAAATTCATATAAAACTCTGGTGCGGGGATGGGCTATGACATTGATCCAAAAAAATAATTCCCATGCAACCCCACCAGCTTCATAACTTACAAGGAAATGGATGAGCTACAGACAGCCGGGAGCCCTGGGGAGGGCAGGAGGAGAGAACAGGAGACAAAGCAACACATGAACAGAGGTATTCACAGCATGGACGTAAGAGGCCCCCTCCCCTAGGAGTAATGGCAGCAGCAGGGGCTTGGGTCCATGGAGTTCAAAGGCAGATATAGATTTGGGTATTTACAATATCTCACATATCAACAGTTTTACATAGTAATAAAAAGATCCAGGGGGTTTTGTTTGGGGTTTTTTTGTATAAAAAAAGCACCAAGTGTCCGAATAGAAATCACATAGGCCTCCACGGGGGCTAGAATCTGAGGACAGACTGGGCACCAGCAGTGTCACCGGCTGATGTCTCGGCTAGAGTCCCAAACTTTTGTGCTTGGCTCTGTTTTCAGCATGTCGAAGAATGGGTGTTTGAGTGCCTCAGCCAGAGTGATGCGCTTTGATGGCTCATACTCCAGCATGCTCTCGATGAGGTCGAAGAGATGGTGGTGGTCCTCAGCCTCAGAGGTCAGGTATCTCTGGGAAGATGAGGGGGAGAAGTCAGGGAGAGAGACACAGCATGGCCCACCACCCACACTGCAGCACAGCTGGGAGCTCCCAACACGCTTCCGGGGCAAAGAGCCCAGTTAGGGCTTGGGACCTAGAAGGCCCCAAAGTTGTGGAGCATTCTAATGAGCACGTGTTGTCCAGTTCTCATTTCTCCTTCGCAGGCACCTCCCCCAGGGCTTCTCAGCCCCCAACCCCCTTCCCAGCCTTCTGGCTAAGCTCCCATCATTGCCTTTTCCATTTCCTGTCTTAATCTCTAACTCAGTTCTGGTTTCCATCAAGAAGCCATGTGGACAGAGCCTTTCAGTGGCTCCCAGCAGGCTACATTCACAGCCCTGCTGGCTACACAGAGTCCAAATTCTCAAGAGCTGGGGCAGGCATTAAGAGTTCCCGTGGGAAGGGAGGGGTGCCCCAGCTGGGAGCCTTACCCGCAGTGGTTTGCAGTTCTCCCGGACATAGCGGCCTGCGGAGGTGTTCTCGTCCCAGTCCAGGCGACCATGGTAGAAATATTTCTGCTTCCTGCCAGAGTAAGAGGTGACACAGAAGGGTACGTCTATACTATGTCTTGTCTGGACACGATAAATCGATCCCCAAATCAGCGCCCATACTCCACCTCGGCAGGAGTAAGCGGAGTTGACAAGGAAGCCACGGCAGTCGACTTGCTGCTATGAGGACGACCAGGTAAGTCAAACTAAGATACTTTGACTTCAGCTACGCGAATAGCGTAGCTGAAGTTGTGTATCTTAGTTTGAACCCCCCTGCTAGTGTAGCCCAGGCCTAATTACAGCAGAAGGGACTGAGCAATGAGGCCATAACAGCAAGGAGCTGGAGTGGAGACCCCCTGCCTCCATAGAGACTCAGCCACCCAGACAATACGGGGCGGGGGTCACAGGCATGCTCGGCCATTCTACTCCAGAACAGCACTGTAAACAGAGCCGATTCAGTAAGGAACCTCTGAGCCCGAGCCCGAGCCCCACATCAGCAGGAACTACCACAGGGAAATGAGGCAAGGAGAGCAAATGGCAGGTCCTGCAGCATCCTGCCAGCCTCTCTCACCTGGTCTTTCGGATCATCCGTGAAGGAATCGGACCCAGGATCCTCTCCATCATGGCCAGATGCTCCCGGTTGTCATGAGTCTGGAGAGACACAGATTGGCCCAGCTCATAAGGGATGTCATGAAGCAGACTCGGACTCCTGCACAGCTCGGGGGATTCTCCAGCTCACTGGAGCTAGGATGTCTCAGCCTCTTACTGCAGCCACAGAATGAGTGTGGTTCCTGGCTGCCAGCCAGTGCCCAGTGCACTGCTGACTGCAGCACCAGAGGACACCAATGATCAGGAGAACCCACTCCCAGGTGTGGATGTCCCAAAACAATAGTGGGAGAGTGCCAGGATTTGACTCCATCAGCTTGAAGCTGATGTGGTTGTGGAGCAAAGACGTGAGTCTCACCTGGAACAGAGTGAAGCCCACATAATACTCGAAGACAATGCAGCCGATGCTCCACACGTCACAGGGCTGGGTCCAGCCGAGTTCTAAGAAGCAGAGAGGTTATTACCAGAGGAAAGAGCAGTCACTGCACAAGATCTGCCAACCTCCTTTTCTATAAGCTGCTGCCAAGGAAACTTTTGCCTTGACTGACCCTCAGCATGCTCACAGCCTGTACTGAAGCCAGTGCGCTGAGCTGTGCATCTGCTGGCATTTCTAGAAAAATGGCATGGCAGGCAGGCAAACAGCCCATAGCTCAGCGAACAGAGCCCGTGGTGCCTACTCAATGTGATCCCTGGGAACTTAGGGGCCAGCACCCTGCGGCCCAGCACGCAGAGCCAGCAGTACATACCCAGAAGGACCTCTGGGGCTCGGTAGTGCCTGGTGGAGACAATGGTGCTGTGATGCTCATGATCAAACGTTGCACTGCCAAAATCAACCACTCTGATGGCCGTGCTCTTCACGCTCCGCTCATCTCGCTTCTTGGAGAGAGAAGGGACCACTTACACAGGAGTTTCACCAGGCAGCCTCAGCCCCTTGCACAGCAGGGCACCACAGAAATGGATCGCTTTGGAGGAGCATCATTAGGCCTGGCACTTGTCCTTCCACTCCTGCCCACCCACAAGCGCAAAGGCTGCTCTCACCAGCTCTCAGAGCACCGTGGGGCCACTGCTGTCTGTTTACAGAAGATGAAGGCAACTCATGTGATAACTGGGCCCTGAACAGACACAGGAACCCTATCAGTCCCATCCCATCCATCTCCCAGGGGGCAGGAGACCGACATTGCAGAATTGTTCCCTACAGCACAATTCACTAGTGCTCCCACCAGGAAAACGGGTGCCCCCCACTCCTTCCTATCTGATTATAGGGCCAGGGGAGGCCAGAAAACCTCACAGGAGGCACTTAAGGTGAGGGCAGCCCCTTTACCTTTTCCAGATTATAAGTGAGTTCATAATCCGAATTCACAAAGAGGATGTTCTCGGGTTTGAGGTCCGTGTGAGTGAGTTTGTTGTCATGCAGAACTGGGGAGGAAAACATGATCAGAGTCAGAGTCCATTAAACCCAGCTGACACTGACACCAGTTGGCAGTGGTCAGTGAATGTGGTTTACATTGTCAGACACTGCTCCAGCCCAGGGTGCAGGGAACTGGAGCTGATGGGCTCCACACACAGAGCTGTGGGACACAGAAAGAGAGGGTACCCAGATCTGTGGCACCTCTTTGTCCCCATCCCACATGATTACTGCTCTTACAGAGACGGGTAAAGGAGGGTGGGTTCACCCCAATGCACCATTTTCCTTCTCTTGGTAGGCAGGGAGGGCTTGGCCTTGGAATCTGCAGAAGGGAGCCCTTCTAGTGATGGGGTGCCCTGGGCCTATCAGATGCAGAGCTGGCACAGGTGTGGCCCAAAGATCCTCCCGCCTCATCCTGTCAGGAAGGGGAGCGGCTGCCACTCACATTTCACAGCCTGGCACACCTGGTAGGCCATATGCCGCACTTGGTGGATGGGGTAGGGCAAGTAGTTGTTGTCCTTCAGAAAATCGAAGGTGCTGAGCCCCAGCAGCTCAAAGGAGATGCACATGTGGCCATGGTAATCGAACCAGTCAAACATCTGCACACACAGGCTGAGAGGAGACACTTCTGTTAGAGACGGTCCTAGTCCTCCCTGGGCCATTCCCCACCCCCCAACAGGGCACAGAGCAGCCAAGACTAACCTCAACCCTACATACTTTGAATAACGAACTCAGGACCCCAGTGTGGCAGACTGGGATGGCACTGCCACCCCATACCCTGCCATGGGCTGCCAGGCAGCTCCCTAGCAGCTGGAGGGCATAGGGGCTAGGATGACACTGCTTCCCTGGCCCCACCACCGCAAGATACTCACTTCTTATTCTCTGGATCCTTCTCATTGAGTTTCTCCAGCACGTTGATCTCCAGCCGAGCAGCCTCTTATACTTCTCCACGTTTTTTATGATTTTTAGGGCGACGCAGTGCGCCCCCTCTGGGGAGAGGAGGGAAGAAAGCAAGGTCACTGTGGAGCTCAGCCCTGCCCTGGGGAAGGGGTGTCATGGACTAGCCAGGTCCAGCAGAGATTTTGGTTGGCTGGACCAGTGCAGGCTGAGATGGTGGGTTTATTCCACTACAAACAATCACAAGACCCACCATGTATCCACCCATATGGGATCAGCAGTGGGTGCCTACTGATCCACACTGGATTTGAATGGAGTCCAGGAGGGAGGGGGGCTCGTCTCCCCATAAAAGCTCCAGATTTTACACACACATTCAGCTGGTTGCCCACCCACCGTGCCAAGCCCATCAGCACGCTTACCTCGGTGAATCCACACACTGCACCACTCTGCCAAACGTGCCTTCCCCTAAGGTGCTAATAATCTCATCTGAGAGGGAGAGAGAGAGAGAAGGCAACATGAGGGAGTGAGCAGGACCTGGGTGAGCGCATAACACAAGGCAGAGGAGAATGCATTGCAACACCTAGCCTGCACACAGCTTGAGACACCAGTGCAGCAGAATGCTGACACCAGCTGCACAAGGCAACTGCCCTAGTCCCTGGTATTTTGGTAACAATGCAAAATAGAAAATTAATCTATTTAACGAAAGGGAAGGGAGGGAGGGAAGGGGGTTTTCTCTTTAAAAACAATGAAAATAAAACGAACAGAAAGATAAGACAGATCTGCGACTGCGATGGGAGCTTAACTAGAGAGCTAAATATGTTACGATTCGGCTGTACATCTTTCTTGTAGCCAGTCGCCGACGCGATAGATCAGATGCCCCTCGTCGTCGTCCTCCACACTCTTGGCCCTTCTGCTGCTCTGTCGACTCCGCTGCTGGCCCAGGCAGACAGGGAATTCATCATTCACCAGCCAATCGATTTTCAAACCAGCGCAGCAGCCAGCGTCACACATTGGTTGGTTTGGAAATTCACATGGTTGTGTGAGGAGGGGTTGCAGGAGGAGATTCCCAGCCAATTCATACGGCACAGAGGATATATAACGATAGGGATATTGCAAGGGAACATGTCAAGATACAACACACTAGCTCAGAAAAGAAAAAAACAGTTTGCTTTTCTTTGCAGCAAAAAAAGAAAAAGGAAAAAAAAAAAAAAAAAAACCTAAAACAGCCCCCCCCCCCGAACCAGTGCAAGAGCGAAGACCAGAACAGGGGCGAGCGGAGGGGATGGGGTAGTGAGAGGGAGGGGCCGCTGCTCTCACTTCTCTGGGGCTTTGGAGAGGAGCAGTGCTGACGTTCACGTCCTGGGTCAATGCCAAGAGAGCACACAGTCACCAGCCAAGTGTTCGGTGACCACAGGGAGGGCTCACATCAGCCCCACATCAGCACCAAGGAAAGGCAGCAGCAGATGGCGTACTGGGAAATCCGTCACAAGTAAAGAGCCAAGCTGCCCCTGCACAGACATGCCCACCCTTTTCCAACAGGCCCACCCCCCACCAACAGCCTTCCCCACCCCAACACAGAAGGAAGAACTAAGAGGTTTACAAAGCACAACGTCGCATCCAGAACCAGACAGACCTTGTGAGTAACAACCCCTGAGGCAGATCAGAGACCTCTTCATTGCCCTCCCCTAACAAACTTGTCCTGGAGAGACTATAACCCCGCAGAAAAGGAGCACAAAGTGGATGGCCACAGCCTGGGATGAGGTCAGATGAGACTTGCATCAGAGAAGAGAGTTCCTGTTTTCAGTTCTCTCCTTCCTAAGTAACCCCACACTTGGGAGCAAAGAGCCAGCAGCCTGGAGCCCCCCTCAGCCCAGACTCCCATCCTAGTCCTGGAACAGCCCTGAACATACAGCCAGGACACCAAGTGGAGACAGAGAATCTTGAGCCTACAGAAAACGGAAGCAAGCAGCAAGCGTAGCAAGAGGAAGACGGCTGGGGACCCTACACTGGAAAAAGCCTGTTGCCTCCATCTGAACTGATTGGTGCACACGCCAAACTGTTTTGCCATAGCCCGCTGCACAACATCTTAAATAGCCAGGGCCACCCAACAGAAGCTAGGGGATGGTTCTACTTTGCTCAAGAGACACAAATAGCTGAGCACCCAGGACCAGGCCTCCTGCTACAGCACCACTTCCGGTGGGGATGCCAGGCACTGGGGCTGCAGGGCCAGTCCTTCAGTCACAGTGGTACTGAGATCTCTCTGAGGCAAGGACCATCTTATCACTTCCATGCTGGCCTGCACAGAGACCCTGCTGCTTGGTTGTGGCCCTTAAGCAGTACTGTGATACAAACCAACCCACAACTACAACAGCAGCACCCTACTGGGGACAAGAGATGGGAACGAACAGTCACAGCGTCCACGCCTGGGGAAACAAGAGGTGGGGCTGCACAGACCCACATGGGTTGGCACTGGGCCCCATGGGGTGCCCAGCTCCTCTCCTGGCTTCTCCTACTGGAGTGGTAACCCAGAGTGCCCGAAAGCTGCCTGGGCCCATCAGGCTCAGGGCAACTGCTGCACTGGTGCATCAGGAC